>NW_025408619.1:0-1200000 GCF_020137385.1 Morchella sextelata | reverse complement strand
CTGTTAATGACGGGTGAGTCGCTCTTGGGAATGGGCTTACTTTAGCTTTCCCTAATGGTAATTGTTGCGAGAGACGGCGTCTGTGTACCGATTGGGTGCCTCCTCCTCCCAGGCGTGTTTCTAATTGCAGAGCTAGAACACAGAGCGCTAGTCCCTCAACATCATCTACATCTAAGTTGAGCACCAAACACGTTTGCACAACGTCTGCATCAATCCACCCCTTCTTCGCGGGCTCAAACTCAACTTGTTGATCCAAATATCAGATATCATAGGTATTCAAGGACTGGGTTGTTGAAGCGTTTGTGGTTCAACCTTGTATGTACCATCTCTGGTGCATGCTCTCCGGTAAATCAGCGGCTATTCTGCGTATCTTCCAGGCAAAGTTTCGAAATTTGAGGAAAAAGAACGGCCTGATATGTACTGGAAACCATCGCCTCAACTGTATGTACTCTACCGTGAAGGTTCCCAGCCGATTGGCCCCAATAATTGTGGGTCTATATCATGTAAGTTCTACATCTATACGTTGCATAAGAATGTCAGCTGAGATTGATCCAGTTATGTAGGTATTTTCGTGGCTTTGAGTTCTGAGGGCACGGAAATTTATGACATGTACCGATAGGTTAGGTCGATCAACAGGCCGTGTTTTCCTTTTTATATCGCAATTCAACCCTGGACGCCCATCAAGATGAAGCGGGGGGGGGGGGGGGGGGGGTACGTTTATCCGCTGCTCAAGGACCGGGTTTTAAAAAGTTTTTCGACGTTCAAATCACTTGTCAGCGGTCAAGGCTAGAAGCTCTACCTTGAAAGACAGGGTTTATCCTCGCTTGATATATTTTTCCCTTGGCTCTTTAGGATGTGATGCCGAAGCCCTAAAGCCTACGATAATCGGTAACTAGAGATATGCGGGCTTCTAAGTAGATATAACGCCGAGTGTTTTGTTCTCCCTCTACCTATCCCGGACCCTTGGTAGAGCGGACGGTGCCGAACCAGGAGATCGGGTCCCGATATGTCTCGCTATAATAATGCTCGGTCATCAACACACTCTGAGCAATCTTCAGGGGCAAGAATTAAAAAAAATTCTTTTTACAAGCTAACGGGAAGATCCTTTGTTTTCTTTTTAGGCATCACGACACGACGCCCACCTGTCACTTATCAATGATGGACCGTGAACCTTCCTGCTGATGGGCGGGGCCAACTTGGCGTGGAACGAACGCCGCATTAAAATCTCGGATGTTCGGCACTGAGGGGCAGGCCATAATATACCGAGGGACAGAAAACTGACTTTCACTAACTACCATCGGCGGAACCCAGCAGGAGGTTGGATATTGTTACGCATAGGAAGACATTTTACAGGGAGTTCAATTACTCAATTGGACGGTTAACATGGCGTTTTGTCGGAGGTTCTCTTTGGAACACCCTGCTTTATAAATGCCTGTTGCTTACTTCCCCGCCCCTGAAAGGAAATAAATAGAGTGCCTACTTTTTCAAAACTCCATAAATCCTTCCTTTCTCTTTTGATATGTTCTTATGGTATTTTATTATTTACAAGTAGGGTCACCATTTAACAGGTTTTATTCTTAGCTTGATGGGAAATTTAAACTAACGTGAGCAGGGTTATCTAAATCCACAAACATATTCATAGCTTCTACACACGTCAAAGCCAAGCTTTCGGCTCCTAGACTGAAGAAATACACGCAAATTTTATCTGAGACATATCGCAATGGCGAAAAACGATGATGCTATCTCGCCTTCTCTAGATGAAAAAGATATTGAATCAGGCGTTGGAGCGGGAAAGAGTGATTACGGGAATGATATCGATTCTGCGTCATCAACCACAAGCTCCAGCTCTGACGATTATGCTGAGGGCGTCACACGAATTGCGACATTAGTGGACCCTGATATTACTAGAATAGCTACTAAAGCTTCTCGAGCTTCTGGAAAGTCTGGGAGAACGGCAAAAGATCTCGAATCAGTTCTCGGGACAGAGTTTGAGGTCAAGTGGGAAGGTCCGGATGATCCACAGAACGCTTTAAATTGGGCGACTAAGACGAAGGCTTTAATTCTTGCGTTGGTATCCTTACAGACTTGGATGGTGTATGTTATAACTCAATCGCTAGTTTGATTACATGGTGGACTGATTGCTGACTGTTTATATGCATAGGGTTTTTTATTCTACCTCTTATGTCTCCGGCTCTCCCGGGATTATGAAAGAGTTTGGTATAACATCTAAGACCATCGCCACGTTGGGTATGACAACATATATGCTTGGGCTGGCAGCCGGACCGCTGGTTTTGGCACCAATGAGTGAGCTTTACGGTCGAAGACCAGTCTACCTGATCTCCCTGTCTTTGTTTTTTATCCTCGTGCTCCCAGCATGTCTAGCTCAGAACTTTGCGACTATCCTTATAGTTCGCTTTTTAGGGTATAATAAACCCCCTTAATGTTGTTTGCATGGAGCTCACTAGAATATTTGGATATAGGGCTTTCGCTGGATCAGTCACAATATCAAACGCACCTGGAACCATTGGGGATATCTTCGATGAGCATGGTCGAACTATGGCAATTACTATTTTCTCACTAGCTCCAATGAACGGACCTGTGCTTGGTCCGATTATTGGCGGTTTGGTTTATGGACACCTTGGGTGGAGATGGACAAGTTGGCTAGTTTTCATCATTGCCGGAGTATTAGGTGTTTTAGCGTTTTTCATTCCGGAAACATACGCCCCTGTTCTTATGCGAAAGAAGGCGGCAAGGCTTCGCAAAGAGACTGGAGATGATAGATATATGTCGAGATTCTGTTACAAAGATGGTGAAGGTGACTTTTGGGTATTAATCAAGACCAGTCTACAACGACCAATCATCATGTTGTTTACTGAACCACTATGGTAAGTTGAGCCGATTTCTTTCGGGACACATCTAGAATAACTTTACTGATAGGGAGATTGTGATAGTATATTTTGGGCACTTTACATTGCTGTTATCTACGGTATTCTCTACCTTTGCTTCACAGCATATCCAATTGTTTTCGCTCAGATTCGTGGCTGGGGCCCATCAACTGCTGGCCTTGCGTTCTGCGGCATTGGTGTTGGCACGATATTATCGGCTATTCTAGATCCAGTCAACCAGAAGATCTATGAGATGCATAAAGTAGACCCAGATACAGGCAAGAGACCACCAGAGGCCCGTATTGCATGCACATGTCTTGCCGCAGTCCTGAGTCCTGCCGCAATGTTTTGGTTTGCTTGGACTTGTGTGCCAACCAGCATTCACTGGATCTGGCCTATTCTGAGTGGAATTCCTTTTGGATTGGGAAACACTTGGATATTTTTGCACGGGAACAGTTATCTAATCACGAGTTATGATGTTTATGCTGCCTCTGCTTTGGCGGGGAACACTGTAACGAGAAGGTAACACACCCTGTTGTATCTAAAAAATTTGATATACAGACTAACACTAAGTGATAGCATTCTTGGCGGAATCTTGCCTCTATTTGGCCCTCAACTATACTCAAAGCTAGGTCCGAACTGGGCGGCGACTACAGTTGGATTTATTTCAATGGCGCTCATTCCAATTCCATGGGGATTTTACAAATGGGGCAAGCAAGTAAGAATTCGGTCGCCAATGTTGCAGCGATTGCAGAAGGAAAGACAAGAGAGGGGCGAGGAGTAATTCTATTGGTTTCTCTGGGGATATGGGGTCCTAATCCCGGTTATCTACAGAGTCCAAGCTAGTTCGATGTATATGTAATGTCATAATGTCTAAAAGTAGATAATGCTTTGCGTTGAAAAAGGTTGTTTAAGATAGATCAATAAAACTCTATACTATTAAAAAGTACACTTGTACGTTAAACTCTTTAATAATGTCTTGATCCTAATACCGTGAGCATTCAATCGCTTGGTAAAGTCCACGATGAATTAACGTTGACACGAGTGAATTTGGACATCTAAACTATATGTCTTCCTCATCGTCACCAGGAACGTTTTCTATTGGTTGCGTACTATTTCTAATATTGGTTGCATATCATTAGACAAAGAACTACTCCCGAGATGGAAGGGAACTGGCATTATATTAAAAGGCGTGTAGCTATTGCAATTGATAGATATAAAAGAATAAACACTGACAGAACTACCGCTATATTTTTATATATCAAAGTCGAATTTCCCTGATAGCATTTTATCATGAACTACATGTACATACTAAAGCTACTTATTGAATGACTTAGAGTGTATGCTAGAGGTAATATATCACAGATTGCCTATAAGGAGAGATGGAGATGAGGTTTAGTGCGTGCCTGTACGTTTGGGTGACCCAATAATCCAGAATGACAGCAATAAGCTAAGAAATTACTATCGTAGTACCGCTCGCACCTAGGTTCATTTCCTCACTACATTTGGGCGGCCGGAGGCCGCACTCCGCTTGTAGGCTTATGCTCGAACAACCCAAGGTAATGAGTCATGATATATCACTCGTTTACTTAAACTCGCCTTCGAGGTACATTTTGGGTTTATTTATTTATTTATTGCTTCGGTAGCTTTCGTGAGTACATGTTATATATAATCTTTAGCTTTTGTCTTTCTTCAAGATTTCAATTGGTGCTAGATCGCATTATGGAACGTTAGCAAAATTAATTATTGACCTCTTCAAACTCTTGCTCTATACTTGTAGTACCGTTGGTCCATCCAACCCGGTACTTACAGTGGGTTTTTGGTGGCCTTGGCTAGCTTTCAATTTCTAAGCTACATGTAGCCTGGTAATATTTGGGTGATGGCCCAATTCGAGGTTAGAGACCAATTGCGCAGGGTATATATTCTACCCCAAATACAGCCTTCTGAAGTATTCCACACGTTTGCTCCTCGACGAAACTCGTAGGCGCCACTGCTGAGTAGAATTCTCTCAAGATTTAGGTGATATGAATGTACAGCGATATGGATTTGCAGCACAGAGGATTTTAAGTTTTCACTAATCGGATTTTCAAGCGCCGAGTGATATCTTATGAGTGACCCACCACTACTACTGATATAGATTCTCCGGGTATAAGTATTCTAACATAATCATGAGCTCCCATACCATATTCGTGAAGAGATTTTTACAGTGATTTCCGTGTTCGTTGATGAGACACGGCGTTCATGAACGGTGGTACGTTTGTTCACTTACAGCCACTCAGCAAAATTGTTCGTGATTTAGTTTTAATGTCAGTGCGCAGTGTGGCGCACCCGTATTCTTGATGTTATTAATGTTGATATTCAAAATAAGGAAAAATATATAATATAGTTGGTGACTATATATAAAAGAAGATAGGTCATTGATCTTATTCTTCATTGATTCCGGGCGCCATTGATCACTGGGAAAGTCTTCTCTTGGAGTTTTTTTAATACTCCGCTACAGTTACCTATAGAGAAATATCTCACTTCGAAATCGGAATCACGAACACTTTTACAGAGTAGCTATACATATATATGTAGCTTAGGCAGCGCAGCGCCCTTAGTATACAAATCATGTCTACCACGATCTTAGAATCTGAAATGATGTACGACCAGCGGCCTGCTATTAAATACCATGTAGAAAATGCATACATGTATCTAGAATGTGATATAGATCGAAAAGCTACGGTTGATATCTTTCCGATATTGCCTAGCTTCATTCTTGCCTTAATTAAGTATGTACTTCAAGCCACCTCCCCCTGTAAGATATTGGATGATATATAACTTAATGTATTTCCAAGATACATTTCATAACACCTTATAATATATTACAGCAATATTGCTTAAATTTGAAAGGTAATATATAATAATAATAGTTAAATTTCCTATATACATATATATTCATCTATATTTTTCTAGCTTCGTACCGGATCAAACTTCTCCGCATTAGCGGCTAGTGACCATATTTTATTTGCGTTAGATAGTGTTAGTGCTTTTAAATATATCTTTCAAAGAAGGTTCAAATGATCATATGATGAATTGTTTTCCCAAAAGGCAGCTCAAGATTGAGGTCTGGGCTCTTCTAGCCTTGTGATCTCCGTCCTGGGTCATTACAGATATTTACTACAATACAGCAGGGCTTTATCCCGGGAAGGATGTCAGACAACTTATCTAACTTTAAGGGCATTCGCGCAGAGAACGATATCATATCATGCGGTCTATCCCCTGGATGTATGAGACATTGGTAAAATCTCTCTCATGCATTAGCGTGGCCTATCCAGGAAATGATTGACTGAGGTAAGGCAGCGAACTGCGAACTTTATGGCACCGTTAAGTATTCCAAAGACCGACAAAGGCAGCAAGCTGCTTACCTGGATGTTTTCTCACCCAAATTCAAGGTCACATGACGTTCATGCATGAGAGAGATTTTACCAATGTCTCATACATCCAGGGGATAGCAGGTCTAGACTTTGATAATTGAGCTAGTATGTACTACATATACTCGCAGCAGGTAACAAGTACCCGAAAATGCAAGCCCTAATCTGCAATTGCCATTGGAGTAGAAGTCAAAAAATACACCAAAACCTTGCAGCTGCATTTTCGGGTACTTCAGGCCTGTTGCGAGTATATGCCATGCAGACCATCATCTGCAGAACTTTTCTTATTCTGCAATTAATTAAATAGCGGTGGCGAATGTATGATATCACTTAAAACTAGTGCCCGAGTGTCTGGTTCGCACCTTGTGGCGTCTGATACGGCTAGTTTCAGGCAATTACTTGTACTCCCGGATCCCACGTGTTGAGTACATACCCAGTCTTTTTTACAATCAGCGAGATTTGGAGTTTTAGGTTTTGCGTAGGTATCATTCAGCCAGCAAGTCTGATGATTCAGCCCCATAAGAAGATATCAAGTCATACGTGTTAGAGAATCGCAATGTGGTACTTTATATCAAAGAGAAAACTCGGTCGGGATCGACGTCTCGTGGCCGGCCGTATATAGGTCAATTGCAAATCATGTCACCGCTAAGCGGAAGCTATAATTAAACCAATTAAATATTAGCGTGTAATATCAACTACATAATATCGTTCTCACCCCTAATCCCCCGTACGACAGTAAGGCTATATACGAAATTGTGTATAAGTCGTACGCGTTAGAATATTCAATGCATAAATCTATTGTTTAATTAAATAACAGCACGTACTTTTTAGGTATGCGAGTGATAAAATATGATTGTAAAATTCTTTGTTACGGGTGTAGGCACCATAACCGATCGCGAATCATCCGTTCGTTGCCTGGATTTCACGCAGGCCTTGAGCTTAGGCCTCCAACATCATGTTTCGTGTGCTTCATGTTCATCTCGATCTCTGAAGTCGATGCAAAATAGCAGGGCCTCAGAACACAATACAGCAAGGCTAGACTACGCCTCATAACTACATAAATAT
Organism: Morchella sextelata; assembly: GCF_020137385.1. Taxonomy (NCBI): domain Eukaryota; kingdom Fungi; phylum Ascomycota; class Pezizomycetes; order Pezizales; family Morchellaceae; genus Morchella; species Morchella sextelata. The sequence continues at coordinate 1,192,637 of NW_025408619.1, read as the reverse complement.
TTATCGTGTAACGTTAAACTGACCCTGCAGAAAATTTGCGCTTTTGGCTCTAGATCTATAATCGGACCCTGTAGCTAGTGACCTGGCGCTTAATTAAAGCATGAAAGTTCAATGTGCATATGGCCAAGAACTTCCCCGACAACATTGATATTATATTATCGACGCTAGTATTTCAGTGAAGCGTACAGTTAATTGCGTGCTTATTAAGTCTCGATTGACTTTAATTAATTACAGTTGATCTCTATATTCTTAAGGGCTGATTATGATTCTTGGTCATGCACTAAGGTGAGATTGTGACGTCGAAAAGCGGAGATGAAGATTTCCTATGTAAATAAATCAAATTACTATTATGTACAAATGTGAGTATGTAGATGTACATGTAATCATTGCAAGTGCACTTTTCGATAATAATAAACGTATAATTAACATACACAATATCTGAAGCCAAACAAGTAGAGATGATGGGGTCCCGGGAGTAATAGTCAAAAAGCCACGTCAGCGACTTTGCGTTGTATGCTACTCTTTTCGTTCCGTAAAGACGTAAATACTAGGCAAATTTCAGTGCAGTGAGTAGATTAGAACTAAAACTACATGTAGTCTTAGTTTTGCAAATTTTGGCTGCTTCCGTACTAGAGAAAGATCAAACCTAAATGATTCACATACAAATCCCTGCACGTATGTACATACATATCCCGACATACATGAATTCTAGTATAAATGTACTTGGATCTATATAAACCTTTAACTCTCGCCAATACAAACTAGCAAGAGTCTGGCCGTCATCACCCTATAAGTGAATGTATATATATGCCTACATGTATTTGACGTTTGATTCTTGGTACTTATCTGATCAAGGCTGAACGTGCATATGATGCACTGCGAGGTTAACTGGCCAGTACGTATTACGGATGGAATGGTCCGAAGCGAATGAGATTGACTATGTGTATATGCTGCGCCCTTTGAATCTAGAGTACACATGTAACGTAAGTACATCCTGGGGTATCAGATTCCTGCAGTGTATCATTAAGCTCAATCTCATGTATGTGTAACCTCTCGTGTTTCATTCTATGTGAAGTATGCATTACTAAGCGCAACATAATAAAACTTCGATTGCAATGACAGAATATACATGAATTTTCTTTCCTCCATTCAATAGAGACATCTTGAGTATACAACTGAACAAACGAAAAAATAGTTGAATCCACCGAATAATAGATACCCCAGATAAATTATAGCACACTGTCAAGAAAACTTATGTTAGAGGTATTGGCTCATGCTCATATATGTAGAAAAAGATCTTACCTTTGTGTCAGTACCCCACTCTTGATCCCATAGTGGAGAAGTCACCAAAAAAGTAAGTCCCAAAAAGTAAGACATTGATGAGAAGCCCAATAACATTCCTGGTACTTGTAGAACGTATAGAAATGCCCAATCTACGCGACCTGAATCTATGTTGCCCCTTGAGAGAGCTTTCTGAACTGCCCGTGGTCCTTTAACACCGAGGTGTGCAAATAAGAGGATGAGGTGGAAAGAGATCGTAACAGATAGCAGGCCAAGGACAATGCTGCCGTACCAAGCACCACGAGTAAACCAAGTTGTTTTGTCCCTTAAACTTTCCCAAGATAATGATGCAGTTACAGCTGATGCTACCACTGTTCCCTATTTTATTTGCAATGAGTTTACAAGCAACCTTCAAGATTTGGGACCAGGATCTTTTACTTACTGACATAGCGACGTAACGATACTCTGTTCTTTTGTTTGTACACCATAACTCAATCATAGTATTTCTTTGGTCCTCGGTGTGATCTATCTGGAGAATATGAACGACTGGCCTCTTTAAAAATTCCCATGGGGTCGTTAGGATGACGAGTATAAAGTGGGCCACAACCGGAGTATTTGTCATAAGACTCTCCCAAGCGCTCTGTTTCTCCTTTTGTTAACAAAATGAATGCTTGTATGACCAATTCATATAATTATTACAGATGTATATGAGGAATTAAGGGATAACACTACATACATCTTTAAGGTTGTTGGCATAACCTCTGAATGCATCCATTACACAAGGCATTTTTATCCCTAAAATAGAAGTTCCACAACAGATATCGATTTAAGTGAGAGGACTTTAAATCTATAGAAATTAGAAATGGGGTGATATGGGAACGTCTACCTTTAATATATACTAGTACATTGACTGTCTACATGTACATTGCCCGGATTTTAAAAAGGCGATGAATTAACTCTTTGCCTACAATTCTCACTGTTCTAACCAGAACGCTGGATCCTAAGTAATGAAATCCCCATTATTCTGCTTGGAATTAATCAGGCTGTTACACTGTGAAGACAGTTTACTGTATGTAGACTTACGATACGGGTTCGGGGTCTAGATTGTATTCTTGTGGGCTTGGAGGCGCCAGCGTTCGCGGGCAGCGCCTACCGATCGATTTTTGCAATGCAGGCAGCTGCAGCGCAGGTATGACAAAACGTACCGCTTTTTGAACCAATAAAAACGATGCATTTAAGACGTTGCCACCTCCTGAATGTTGGAAAAATCAACTATTTATCTCTTTGAGTATCGACCCTTTTCTTCCCGACAAAAAATACTGTTTCTTCTTAACGCGGGAAAACTTTAGCGGCGTCGGGGGAATACATACATGTAGATACATGTATTCATACTACAAAACCAACATTTTGACATGACACGTACGCGTGATCATCGTCACAGTTTCTTCGGCGCTATCATCATCACCATCCCACAATCATCCCCCATCATCACCATCAAACAATGAACCTACACAGCGGCTACAGTATCTGCTCTCGGACTTTGCGTGCGGTTAGATCTACCGAAAGGAAAGTGCAATTGCTAGAAGCAATCTTCAGATCGAGTTTCAGCCAGTAGTGTTTTCCCAGGCTGATTCTGCTGACCGGCTAGAACAACAGTTCTGGCCGGGGCAAGAGCATTTGCAACTGCTTTATGTGCCTGCTGTGTACGTTGAGAAAGAGTGTGTGCGCGTGTGTGTGTCGCCCATACCTGGGCATCTTAAGGAAGTACAGCTAAGGGCTTGAATACTGCATAGTGCACTTGGGTCAAGACGAAAGTAATTGCTAATGATCTACTATTAGGGAGTCAGTTTAAAATTACAAGAGGTCGAATCAACGAGGCATTGTGTAACTTCCCACAGCTCATATTCAAATACGAGTGCCTGGCAACTAGAATGCCTATCACCTTACATAGGAAAGGACCAAGCGGACAAAACAGGATGTTGATCCTTCACCGCTGCCACTGCAGTAAGGCTGAACAGACGCACATCATGAAAGTCATTGACCTCACGATACATGAACTGCGGGGCTGATTACCTGCCTCGTGGTGGTGGTTGCTATCGAGCCGATTCTAGCCATACGTCCGCTTGGAACGACCAGTGACCTTGCCTTTGAAGGTGCTATTCTGCGGTGAAAAAGCTTAGGACAAAAACTTTTGGATCTTCACGAAGATACGAGTGATCGCTAGTGATCGTATAAGCTCTAGGCTTGGCCTCCAGCCTTCCTTGGTCTGGCGAAACCAGGACCCACACGCACGCGTGAATAAGAATTTTAGTGGAGGGTAGTTTCGTACCTAGATCGTGCATTGCCCGCGAATACTACGACACAAAGGTCTAGAGGCCTAGGAACGATACTACATATGTAGGCAGAGGGAACTTGCCCACTCGCTCGGCCAAGCTACCACATCATATATTGAAAATGGTACGTGTGAAAGCCGCGGAGAAACACGTGGAATATCAGCCAGATTCACAACTGCAGTAGAATCGTTCTACATTTCATAGGAAAGAATGGGGTGATTCCCCTTAAATGTCAACGAGAGTAGAGTTTCTCTCGCCGAGTGGAGAATAAGGGGGCGAACTGCATGGAAGTCCTTTTGGGGATAGAATATATGGGAGCCTTATATAAAATCTCAGAGATCAGATGACGAAGAGTTGCGAGACAGATTTGTTGAAAATTAGGTCCAGCATCTTCGCTCCTACTAGCTAGGACTCGGAATTATAAATAAAAACCAACACTTGACATGGAAGGCTGCACAGCACCAACCAGAACGACCAACCAGGAACACTAGTTTAAGAAAGCTGCAGTGTTAATCGGACATTGTAAGGTCTGCTGTAAGTTTTATCTTGTCTTGTATCTGAAAAGATACAAAAACAAAAAATACTGACATCTTCGGATGTATCAGCCTTGCAGAACTAGATGACTGAGTGTGCAGTCAATCATATTTTGAGGAATAATCTGGACGTTATTTTAGGGCGGTGTTGTCTTGAGTAATTTTAGGTTATGACAGCGCGAGGGTGCTTCTAGCTTCTTTACTAGAGTGAGAGTTCTCCACCTGGATTATGATAATGGCGGGGAAGGTGGACAACGGGATGAGCCGGGCTCCGTAGTGTGTAATCTGTGCACGTGCCCTCAAACTAGCCGCGTCAAAAAAGATGATACGAATTTGTTCAGAGAGCTCAGCTCTAATACCAGTGTCAAAGAAACGGACGCCAGATTTTATCTATCTATGTTTATAGCTTTTGGTATGATCTATGAACCTTTATCCAGTTGATCAATGGGAGGCCGCACTTTAATCTCTATGTGCAGGCGCCCTCAGATCAGGCAGCTGCAGGATCTAAGAACAAACACCCAGTAGGTGGATACTCTATATATATATTGTTCCCCTGAATCATCAGGTTTCGCCCATAGTTCTTAAGGAGAGTTACAGATCTGATTAAATACATAAAGTGGTTACTTAGTTCCTATTGTATATCTAAGTCTATTCTATCATGCATCAAACGCCTTAGATCCACATAGGTTCAAGTGGAGGGTTCGCATTCTTAACCAAAGTTCTAGTAAACTCATTAAACCAAGCTCCAGCCTCTGGTGCTGGCACATCTGCAACCGCCGAAACGCACATCTCATCAAACCTTGGCGAAGTAGAATTACTCGTTCCGTCGCTCTCTCCACCTATCACAGATTTCCATAATCAGTACCATTTTATACAAGTGCTCGGATTTTTACTTACCTGGCTTGACCCAAACCAAAGCGTCGACCAAGGTATCATTGGTCTCAGTAGTAGGAAGGGCTCCGAATCCCGCGCCTTTGACATTACACCATTGGCCCCATTCTTGCCTGATTCCGAGCTTTCCAGCACGGCCCTGGTCGATGATGAAATGTGCTGGGAAACCCTCGGCTTCAAGGTATGGTGCGAGGGAGTTAACGTAGTGAGACTCATCCCATGAGTTGGACCACTCAGTGAAGTTCTCACGTGGAACCGCAATGTACGCTGCGGTTCGTATCAGCGACCCGAGGCATTTTCAAATCTATCCACGGTTTTTTGGGGGCATCAACTTACCATTGTAGTTGGACACGTTGGTGGCCAATCCTCTAACCTTTGCCTCAGTAGTGGAGTTAGAGTTCGCCATCCCCAAAACCTCAGCGAACAATTTCGCTGATGGTTCCAAGTTACCATCCCAACCGAGCCATCCACCGTGTGCAGCATCCAGATACAAATGTACATTCGAAAACTGGAGCTTCTTGATCGCGTATGCAACACCGGCCTTATATGCCTGTTCAGCACCCGCACACTTCTCAACTGCCAGGTTGGTAACCAAATTAGCCAGTGAATCGGGTTCGAGAATCACAACGAAAGATAGCTCGTCAGCCTTTGCAACAGAGATGGCCGCGGCAACATCTAGAAGGATTATTAGCATCATTTATTCGAGCTTAAACCGGAATATTCGAGTATACCGTCGATAAAAAGCTTGTATTTGTTGAGGCCGTCATCGGCAATCTTAAGCTCTCCGTCAGAGGCCTTTGCAGAGCAGTCACGGTCTGGAAGGTTGTAGACTACAAGCTCAACGATTTGAGCTCTCTGGGAGTTCTTTTGGATAACGAGAGCCTCGTCGATGTAGGTCGCAATGCTCGGCACCTACTCTTATTGTGAGCGCTACTATCTATACACCGCAGAGAGCCATGGAAGAATCATACATCAGCATTGGAACTGATCCAAGCAAAAGTTCCGGTCCTCTGGACTCTCTTTGTCCTCGCAGCATTTATAGAATCACCCTCTTGATAGAAAGAGCTGATAGTCGCTTCAAGCTTTGCGGCATACTTGGAATTTGCGTAGAGGACCCTGCCCAAAAACGGGTTTCCAGTTGATGGAATTACGATAGCGAGGGTGCTTGGGACAAGCGCAAGGGAAAGGAGCGATGAGAACAACATCTTGACGGTTCGGTAATGATCGAATGGCTTCTGGAGAGAGTGCGAAGGATAGTGAGACAATTATAGGCAGATGGGGTGGATTATATACCCCCCATATCGGTGCCAATATCTGCTGAGGTCCTTCGTTAATATAAAGCTATTCATTCTTTGATCCATGATTACTTTATTTTTCTCATGGCTAGCCCCGCAGTATGCATATGTTGTCCCACAACCCATTAACTCAGATGCCAGAGCATTATCACCATTTCCCCGGATTTAAAAGTCGATCATCCCGGTGCCTGTGTACCTGCATGTAAGCAACAAGGATTTATTCGGAGGTTGAGGGAAACCTACCGCCTCGGCACGTCCTCGCGAGATAATTCCGGATAAATCACTTCGCTTGTCCTGGTTTCCAGAATCTAACTATAATGAAGAGTTTATATTCGAAACTTTAGACTTCCATGCCAGGAGTGAGCTTCACTTGGTCGTTTTTCTTCAGCGTTGGTAGTCACACCATAAATCCATCCACCTGCCAAATTCACTAAACTTCACTGCTCGGTACCCCGGGCCTTGCACCCGCATCCTACCCATGTAAGCTACATATACATCGATAACGACTAGGTGAAAATCAACCACCTGCCTTCAATGTTATCATATAGAATAATCATTGTGTGTAACTTTGATGATGATAAATCTTCTCTACGGGTAGTGCTTGCCGTTTAATATATATTTTGATGCCATATAACCGTTCATCGTACGCCTTGATTCTTGACTTCTTGGAGGATTACTCGGCGCCTTGAGAATGTACTTAGTTTTTGCCACTTTTGCTGGTGGATGTGTTGTTTAGGAGTTCCAGAAACTGGAAATACAGGCCCGGTATTGAGAGCGTTTTGGGTATATATGAGGTCGAGTGGTATAGAGGTCGATATGAAAGCATAAGAATTGGGAGACTGCAACATAAAGTACACATCTAGTGATAAAAGTGGGCAGAAAAAGCAACCGTGGAGGAGATGTAAACAGATCTATGTAAATCTTAGTGGTGAGCAAGAGCGTTCCTTGGCTGCTGAATACATGCGAGATCTACGTAATACTTGGCCAGCTGTTCTTCTTATACTTCTGCAACAGACCTTGCGGAAGTACTCGGCAGACCTTACCGAACACTGAGTGACCCCGTATGATTTGGAAAGCTGGGTGATTCTTCGTGATTGAGAACGCCTTGAGATTTGGTTTTTCCTGTGCCCACCACCCCTCCCCCAAGACTTTCTCTCACTTTCTCTCGTATACTTACAAGTAATTAATAAAATGAAGTTATGCATAAGTCTATCTAATCTTTTTAGTCCAAAGCGGCAGAGAGGGTATAAACGTATATACGGGAATTCGAAAAGAATAGATACATGTACATCTAGCTATGTAGGCGGCTGGGGAGCGCCAAGCCGATGTTATGATTTGAACGTAGAGCGATGTATACCTTGTATAATAGGCCGTATAATGTACCTATGGCAACATATACCTCATTATCCCAGGAGTTCAAATGAGTGGTATATATGGGCGCACGTGGTGAGATGTTAAAACACGCTAAGAATCCATACGAGTGATAATATGTGATCCGATTCATCCCAAAATAGCTCTGTAGTTCCAAATCTCACCCACTTGTGAGTATCCTCTGGGCATCTTCAGATCCTTGAATACATTTGATTCCAATCACGGAATTCTATACATGTATGGGGTATATACTCATACCTTAAGTCGTCAGGCCAGGTTGAAGTGCCGGCTTTTAGCTTTGTTCGGTAATCAGGATATCGTGAACGCTGATCACGGAACCGAAGGTTTTCAGCAACGAACCCCCAGTATTTGATAAAAATGCTAGCGTGATAGTATGTCTATTAGACTACTGTAACCCGAGCTGCCGGCCGGCTTAAGGGATGTTCCTCCATGTCAGGTTGAACAGCCCCCATGATGAGCCATATTAAGATTCCCAGAATCAAATACGCTATTTCCAATGAAATAAATGAGAAAAGCTTAATCCATCCCTGAAAAGATAAGCCTTGAAATTAACCTAAAAATAAGTCTAAATAATTTGAATATGCATGTAGATAGTTACCGTATTCCTTATATGTACATTCAAAGGTTATATCTTAAGACCAGGATTTCTAGTGATTTGCCACTTGGATGATCATATGATAGGGTCCGAATATCCGGTTTTCTCAGGCAGATGGCCTGTTCGATTCTCGCAACCGGGTACATATAATCTGGTTTGAATAGTCAACAAACCTGTTCAAATATCTGAGCTGATGGTTGAACGGCTTACCGGCACTTCAAAGATGCCTGCTACGGCACTCATCCCCTGCAAAGCGTACCTAGTAATGACGTCTAGACATGATTAACAGTGACTCTTCTTGTTCGTTTCCTTGTCTTTCCTCAGTTACGATATATAGCCGATATCCATGCCAACACTTCAAGTCGAGTTAAAGAGTGAGACCCCCAGCGGCGATATTTTTATGCTGACTTGAACCAGGGCTCCTCAGCTCATAATTAGTACGTGTACTACATATAAACCCGTTCGAACTGCCTATTTGAGTAGTTGGTCCTGTCGGTGCAGGTTTGATATTGGTTTTATGTAATAACCTTCGTTAAGACTGCGCATTACTTGTTCACCACATAGAGCTTTACTCTAACCCAAATATGATTAGTCAATACTTAATATTGCAATAAATGTTCACGAAATACGAGAAGGGATGTGTCCCTGTATTCTGGAGTTTAGCTCTTAGAGTTTTTAAACTGTTTACAAAAGGTTTTATTAAACAGCCAGTCAATAATAGTTACGAGAAGATTTAAGAGACTCAATCATTTAGAAGTGTGAAATTAATAGGAAGAAAATAGTATTTGCCTTTAAAGCGCTGCATACGATTTGCCAGATTTGCCAGTTAAGATCGAAGCCCCTCCTCCAGATATCTCCATTCGTGTTTGTCCGAAAAACCCCTAGGAAACGTGCGGCGAGAAGGGTCCAGTATATCCATGTTCAACGCCTCATGGGCAGCAGTGTGCTTCTGGTTTCCTAGAGACAAGGCACAGAGCGCCTCAGCCTCGGGGATTACAAACAGATATGTTGTACATAGGAAACTTTTCTACACGCAAAATTCTAGAATCTCAAATATACCAACACGCTTGTACTCTCTGATAGTGGCCCTGTAAAATATGCCTCCTCCTCGCTGCCATCGCTGACCAGAAGCTCTCTCAAATTCGTTTCAAGCCCACACTGCGCACGGTTTTCTTGCATCCTTTTCTTCCTTTCCTCTTCTTTCCTCCAGTCTTCTCGCTCCGCTCTTAGTAGGTAGAGAATCCATCCACTCCCTTCATGGAAAAATGCGTTATCCACTGGTCCTCGCTTTTGCCTCTCTCTTTCTCTTCTTCGTTGTGTTGCTCGAGCTGTTTCTTTACGTGACATCAATAGCTTTGCGGCGGTTTCGTCCGCGTTCTCAGCTTTGAAACCTACTCCTGTGCTTTCACACATATTATCCAACACTGACCGCCACCTCGGAGATATGAGTGTTCCGCGAGTGACAATGTGCCCTTCTAACTTCGGGTTCCAGCTTCTATCGTACCATAAAGTGACAGTCTTACGGTAATCGATTACCATTTCGCTAGGATCGGTGGTGTAGTATCCGTTTACACCACTACGTGCGCCCCACCTCAGAACACTCATCTTAGGTTCCGGTTGATTAAAGGACCTATACGGACTTACTGCCACTGGCCACTTTACAGCGTCGTTTTTAGTTCGCAACTCGTCCCACCCTATAGTCTGTTCTGGCAGTCCCAAAACTCCCCCCTTATTAAACTCGGTTGGGGCGTAGAAAAGCGTTGGCTTTGAGCTCTCAAATGCGCCGTCCGGTTGTAGGTGTGTATTCAACGTATCGATCTTCCACTCTACCATGACTGGAGATTCATCCCCTTTGAAAATTCCAGCTTCATCCAACTCATCAAGACCAACCCTATACTCTCGAGTGCCGTTCAGCCCATAGCTCCCCACCCATGTCAACCTCACTTCTTCTCCCTCTTCAGGGTCTCGATATATGGGTTTGATATCGCTTTCAAATCGCCATTCTAGTATACGCAAGTCATCCTGTTTAAAGCGCCATCTAAGTGAGTTGGGGGTTTGGCTGAGTTCAACCATTTTAACTACTTGTGCATCGACCGACGAGAGGACATACACCGTTGAGTTGTTGCCGCCTCCTGGCGTCGTATTGGTATAAAGAAAAAAGTACTTCCCGCGGCTGTCAACGTTGATTGCACGTCTGCATTGGTAGCAGGACCAAAATCTTGACTCCGTGTATATAGCAGGTAAGGCAGAAGATATATTTGGTATCAAGCTTTGAAGACGTTGGTGTGGTGCAAGGGGAATGCCGGCACTGTCTTTTAGGTAGTTGAAGAGAAACAGGGAGTGGGCGTGATAGGCAACGAAGAAATACTTATTGCAGGTGGCATGTGCAAGGACGGTATTGCCGCAGAAGCTGAAAGAGGAGATGAGCTGGCCAAAATTGGAGCGTTGGAGTGAATAGATTTGAATGAATGTGTGGGCGTGTTTCATTCTATGAATTTGTTTAGTTGAAGAAATTCTGGTGAGCTAGCAATTTAACATACCTTCTTGGAGCTATTTGGATCCCAAAATTTCCTAGCGCCAATTCAACCCCCGTGTATTCCCCCCTCCGAGCATCTTTATCATTTGCGAATTTGTGGTGTATATGATGCCCATGTAGTACCATAACCCCTCTCCCACTCCAACATGACACGTCTCGCACAACTGCACTCTCATACAACTCTCCGTTCTCATTGTAACAGCCGCCGACTTTCGCAGCTCCATCAACAAGCTTCACCTCTACCTTTTTGTCATCCCTCATATCCCATAGCCAACCCGCCCACCCCTTGGTTAATATCTGCTCTGCAGTACGATAAACCAGCACCTCTTCTTCATCATCACAGAAAATAGGGGAACAATCTACATACTCCTTCCTAGAAGGGTATTTACGGCGTGGTTGTGTGTAAGAACGGCGGGCGACCCTGTCGTAAACGGCTTTTGTACGTTGAAGGTGCGGGAGCTGTGATTCACGCGAATAAGGATAATGTTGAACGAGGGCTCTTGAAACCAAATCGTGGCAGGAAAATATATTATAAAATGTTCTCGACACTTTGCGGAGGTTGATGATTTCGAGCCCGTCAGGAAGGTACCTAGTCATGTTGTTGACGATCTCTATAGGCAGGCTTTCAAAGAGTGACTAAAAGAATCTGTAAGCTCAAATGATACTGTGGGGAGTGATAACTTGTAAAGCATTTTTACACTTCATCCTATCCCAAAAATGGGTTGGACGCGTGATTAAGACTGAGAATCATACCGGCATCGTAAACTTCTTTCTTGAAAAGAACCTCGTCCCGCTCCCCTTCCTTCTATTACTAGAAGGTGTTGGCCCGCCTGGAGCAGGCAATTCTTCGATTTTGTATTGAGATATCTTTTCTCCGAAAGGCATGCCGATAATACTTATGTCGTCGAAGGCTGTGGGTGGAGAGCCGTTGAGCTGTTCTTATCGATTGTAAGCAAGATGAGGTCATTCCCGTGCACGGGGTCTCTTACCCCGCAGAAGCTAGACATCTGCTATCACTCGATCTGCTCTTTTGCGAAAGTCAAATTGACCTCTCGGTTGGGGAATCGCTGGAGCCTTATGGCCTAGTTTCTTGTTCGCTAATATTGTAAGGGTTAAAGCTTAGGGCTGGGCAGCCTCGATAAATAACTCTTGGCACCGTATGACTGCAAAGAGCGCTAGCACACATGTAAGTACGTCTTTGTATCACGCCGTATACCTATGCGTAGAAGAAAGGCGGGGGATAAACGTACCTGGGTTAACCATAAATACCGAGAATCTGATAAGATAAACACACCTATTTCACAGCAAGATTCTCTTATCAGATTCTTCGTATTTACCCTCAACGCCCGGTACATAGTGTGGCCAATTATTACAGGTAGTTCTACAGGCACAAATCACACGGAAACTGGACCTGTCGCAATAGGGTGTGGTCACTTGAATTTATCACAATCACACATATCATGTGTTACTAACCTACTGGATTGTTTTCTATAATTTTCTGTTCTAGGATACCGACCTCCATTTTGAGGGAACACAATAAGTTTACCGCGGCCGATACAATTCATAGCAAAACAAGCAATTTGATCCTCATACGTAATCTCCATACTTCAGCTTCATCCCGGCAATCGAACCAGCTTACCAGAGTTGAGTTCAGTTCGACATAATGTATTTCTAACCGCGATTTACCCAGCCAGGTCATATTACCAGCCTTTCAAAATTCGTGGTAAAGGAAATAACTATATTTACATGTATATACATACATATACCTAATACAATTGGATCCATGGAGGAACACTTGGGCCGCAGTACGGTTTGTCCCGCTTTCCATGACGTATATGATTGTTTTTCAAATGATGGTTTATGCACTGTTAGAGTCATGATGGCATTGCATGGACGAGGCTAGGCGGAATTTGGTGTTGATACTTGGTACTCCCTTACTTTGCGTAGGTACTGAGCCTACATAAGTTAGTTGGGACAGTCTAGGTAGCTACATGTACTTACCAAAACGGGGTGTGTACAAGTAGCAATGCCCAGGCGGCCCTGGGGCGCATATACAGTGATGGGGAGAATTATTGCGAAAACAGGGGTTGGCGAGCGTGCTAAAAAAGCCTAGCGAGTATCAAAATTCGTGAATTTACTAACAAAACGTCCCAATTTCAGTTTTTAGTCGAGTGCTGAAGCCGTGAACCGCTGAAAACTGCGTGAAGCCCGCCTAAAGCCCGCCTGAGGCTCCTCTTCGCCCAATCACAGCCCTAACCCACCTGTGCGGCCCCACAGGGCTCGCCAACCCCTGTTTTCGCAATAATTCTCCCCATCACTGTACTTACATGTATGTACGGTAATGTACCGCTTGTCCATGCGCCAATCAACACCTTTGAGCCTCAACTTTTTATTCCAACAAGGCAGAAAGAAACAGGCTTTCAGCCCTACCGTCCATCTCTCTTTGTTTGCGGGGTTAGTCGCGTTCGAACTTCGCCAGTGTTCGCCAGCGCACAACAGCCAAACGCTCCAGATTTGACTCATGCTCATGATCACCTCACTTGAGGATCCATTGCGGTCGCGATCTACCACATCTATATAAGCTTCCTTTGTAACATCCTCCTAGTCTGATCCTGATAAGTAGCTTTATGCCATAACACCACCATCCAATTGATTGATTCAACCCGCTAAGTCTGTCATTTACAGAACAGCGCAATCACCACAGCCTAATAAACATCCTATTATCACTTGTTACAATGCGTGTCTGTGGAATCTATTTTATTACGCCCGGTGATCGTGATACACCTCTCCCTATTCTTGCTTCCCGCCTGCGTACCGAAGTCGTCGACCTCACTGCCAACCACACACTCACTCAAATCTTTTATAATCCTTACCCACCAAAGTCTACCAATGAAGCTCTCGCCAATCCCAAGGAGGCCAAATATACCTTTCCTCTTTATGAATCATCTGCTATTCGGTCCTTTTCAGCAGAAATAGGTTCAAAATTCATAAACGGGGTCATCAAGCCAAGGCAGGAGGCCAAAGCCGTATATAATGCTGCCAAAGCTGCAGGGAAGCACGCGGCCTTATTGGAGCGGAATACTAGCGAGGTTTTTACCACCAGTGTAGGGAATATACGCCCGGGGGAATTTGTGTCCGTGGTGATCAAGTATGTCCATGAGTTGAAACAGGATATTGAGGCCGAGGGTGTGAGGTTGGTGGTTCCTACTATCATTTCGCCAAAATACGGAGATGCGGATTTTGCAAACTTTGGAGTGGGTTGGGATAACGGGTGGAATAACATGAGCGCCAAACTTGAAAAAATTGCTGAAGGAAGCCTCGAGACTAAAGGCCTGGCAATTGAAGTCATGGCGACCATGAATGGTTCGATTCGGGGTGTCCAGAGCCCAAGTCACCCCATTGCTATCAACATCGGTTCTCACGATGCGTCTGGCCAGGGAGAATTTAACCCGCAGATGGCTCGGGCAGTGTTAGCAATTCCAAGTTCATCAACCACAGGTCTCGAGAAGGATTTCACTCTGATCATTAGCTCTACTGACATTTCCATGCCCCGAGCCTTCCTCGCACCTCACCCTGATATACCTTCAAAGTCAACCCTCCTGGTCACACTGGTTCCACGTTTCGAGCTCCCTCAGCAGCGGCCAGAGGTTGTCTTTGTAGTTGATCGTTCGGGTAGCATGAACGATAAGATGGCTACAGTCCGCTCTGCGCTTCACCTGTTCCTGGCCTCTTTGCCAGTAGGCGTGCACTTTAATATCATTTCCTTCGGATCTAGACACTCAAGCCTCTGGCCCAAATCCCAACTCTATAGCGCTGAATCTTTCGAAGCTGCTAAGAGGCATGTCGATGGCATGGACGCGGGCATGGGCGGGACAGAAATGCTTGCTCCCTGTAGTCAAGCTGTGTCAAGTCGACTGAAAGACATGAATCTGGAGGTCCTTGTATTAACCGATGGAGATATATGGAAGACAGAAGTGTTGTTCGACTTTATCAACAAAAGCACTTCTACTGGCGACGCGAGGTTTTTTTCCCTGGGTATTGGTACAAGCGTGAGTCACCTACTCGTTGAAGGAATTGGCAGAGCTGGAAAAGGATATTCGCAAATTGTCGGTGCAGGGGATAATATGCAGAAGAAGATCATGCGTATGCTCAAATCCGCACTCACTCCACATGTCAATGATTGGAGAATCGACTGGGAGGGAAAAGATGCCATCATGTCCTCCTTTTCACAGGAAAACACAGCAGAGCCCACCATCCATGCCCCAATATCTCTTTATGACACTTCCAGCAATCCCGATGAGGCAAAACCGACAGAGTCCCCCCTCCCTGCACGTCCACCAATTCTTCAAGCTCCATCAACCATCCCATCTCTTTATTCCTTCACGCGAACAAGTGTCTACTTCCTCTTGGCGGGCTGCGCAGCCCCGAAGGTTATTCGCCTCCTCGGCACAGCACACGATCCCAATACAAACTCTATTCACCCCCTCGCACTCAATATCCCTGTCGCCACTGTTACCTCATCCTCATCGGCCCTCGGTCTTTACTCGCTCCTGGGTCGCAAGCTTTTACAGGATCTCGAAGAAGATCGCTGCGGATATCTACCCGTCCACTCTCCGCACAAAGACGACGAAGGCACATATTTGGGAGTTACGTTTGGGCTGGCGTCAAAATGGACGAGTTTTGTGGCTGTTGCGACCGGTGATGGGGACGAAGAAGAGGATATTGAACCTAATGTATTAACACCCCAAGGCTCAGATGATGAGGAACCCACATCAAAAAGACATTGCCAGAGCTATAATAGCCCTGTGGGAGTACTTACTGGGGCCTTAAGAGTAAGGGCAAGCGGATCGCTTTCAGCGAATATGCGCATGGGCGCACGCCCGAAGATCGGAACCCCGTCGTCGTATTCTCCAGCCCAACAACAACAACAACAACAACAACAACAACAACAACAACAACAGCAACAACAACAACAACAACAACAACAACAACAACAACAACAGCAGCAGCAGCAGCAGCTGCAACCGTTCAATGCGCAATATGTGAGGCGGGCGTCGCGGCGGTACTCCGCGTATATTAGCGCGCCCAAATCTACTAGCACGATCGAATCTACTAGCACGATCGAATCTACTAGCACGGACGACACACCCAGCGGCATCATAGCGAAGCTATCACGCTTGCAGTTATTTTCAGGTCACTTTGAGTTTTCACAAGCTTTACTTAATGTCATCGGGGTATCAGAAAATGCGATTAAAGGGGCGGGCGACTGGTCTGAAAACGGGGAAGAACCGACCTGGGTGTCAGTTGTTGTAGTTGTTTGGTTACGGAAACTATTGGCGAAATATAACGAGGAATGGGAAATGATGGCAGATAAGGCGTGGGACTGCGCTATGAGTGAGCTAGGCGCAGAGAAGGTCAAGAAGATGGAAGTTGAAGCGGAAAAAATTGTGAAGGGAAGTACCAGGGTCTTCGACTAGCTAACACACCGATGCAAACTTTATGTTTAGCCAATATTGACGGTTTTGAGAGAACTGAGGAAATCGGAAAATTGTTTTAACTATTGTTAACTTTATCTCTTGTTTATTACTTATTTGATATCTTTATAAATTTAGTAGTCTTGGAATATGGATTGTTTCGCTTTAGCAATCTCAAAATTATTCTTTGAACTTGCTTGAGCGACGATCAATCGAGTGACAATTCATGAGTCCGAGTGATAATCTATGGTTGAATCTCTAAACTCCGTAGTCAGTCATTTTCTATTCAACCTCTGGGTAGTAGAGTACCTCAATTCACTCTACACAGATAACTAACCAGAGTAATCCCTTCGGTGATAAAGGGAATTTCAGGAGCGTGATAGAACACTACTGAGTTTGAAACCTCAGTGCCAAGAGCTCTAGGCTCCAATAATTGTAGCATACTAGTCTAGTCCCCTATTACTTGATACCAAGAATGTGGGTCATTAGTACGTGTATTTTAACAGCCTACAGGGTAAACGTTTATTCCCCAAGTTGTTAGCTGGACTTGGCGCAGCTTTAGGTTGATCGTCAAGTAGACGTGCTATGCGACGAGGCACTTGAATCCTTTATAATTTATGGTGATTGTAGTATAGAAGAGGCGCGCAGAACACGCATGGTTATCCCTTAAGCTGTCGATGCTGACCCCCCTATAACAGAGGAATTAGATTTGTATGAGAGATCTATTATTTGATAAGAGAGATAACGAGATCTGTTAGTAAAGCCACACTAAATTTGCTTTTTTTTTGGTGGGTCAGCATTTTCGCGACAGCTTAAGGGATAAAGACTATAACTCTCTCTTCAGGCATTAACTTCATCATGTTTTGAACTTCCTCCGATTACGATTTGCGTATGTGTTAATTCCCAGAGCGTTCTTCATCAGATTTAACGAAGTGAAATTTAGGGACGGCTTGGCATCATTTTGGTCGATCTATTACAATCATTTCCCCACCCAAGCTCCCAAATTAATGCTACATTCATACTAACTGCCTCTAAATACAAAAGCGAACACCTATACTCCATCCCTAAAAATCTTAAGAGGCTCATAACTATACGGCATCTGTTCCACTCACTTGAATCACCATCCCGGCGCCAAAACCAAATCCATTTGCAAGGTCCTCCTTAATCTCTTGCCACAACCTTTTCAGTAAGGCCCTCAAGAACTCTAAAGTCTGCCCAATCCCATAACCAATGGTGAAATCCACCTCCCGTCCTGCAATAACTACCTGCACACGTGCCTTCAATGGCTGCCCTTTTTCAACCAGGTCCTTCAAAGATCCATGAAGCTCAATTCGGCGTATGTTAATTATTTCGTCGAGTTTTCCCACAATAGTTCTCGCAAGGCTCTGGTGGTCCTCTTCCTCAATTAATGTTATCGCTTGTTTTGCAACTTCCAGTTCTTCTGATATACTCTTAACTACCTTCAACTTCTCCGCTGCTGACCGAAGCTTCTTGTGTTCGGGTGATTCGGGTAGTGCCTCATGTTTGCTCTTGAGAGCTTCAATCTTGGCTTGAGCTGTTGCCTCAAAATTCTTCAGCTTCTTTTCGGCTTTCCGTATAGCTTCTTTTGGCTGTTTGACCGCGGTTTGATCGGCGATAGCTTTCTCAGATACCTCCACCTTCTGGTCATAAACATTCCTCTTAGCCTCTGCTTTGGTCTCAATCTTCTTAAGAGTCACTTCTTCGATTTGTTTCGCGGATTGTAGTTCCTTGACCTTTTCGGTCTTGACAGCTATCGCAGATTGGTAATCTGAACCTCGTAAGGCCTTCTGGGCTCTCTCTAACTTTTGGGTAGCGTATAAAAGTGTTTCTTGCGCGTCTGAGAAGTGTGCTTTCCGGTGGCCGACCTCGAGACTCTGCAAGATGTCAACAATGAAACTTTGCACGAGTGAAAGGACGAATAACTTACAAGTCTGATCCTGCTATAGAACGGACTCTCATCGAGTTCTTTTATTGACTCTTTAAGTTCCACCTCTGCTGCATCTAGCGCCTCTGAATTTCAAACACTTTGTTAGCTCGAATCACCCATTACTTTGGTGCTGCTGAGTTTACCTTGTGCTTTCTTTGCCTCTGTCTCTGCATTCTCTACATCATCCAACAAAACCCCAAATCTGGACTTCGTCTCCTCTTTCGTGGCTCTGACATCAAACAACATACTTCTAATCGCATCTCTAAACTCCTTTCTCGCATGCATTAAATCGATCACTGCACTAGCTACAAAGGCGGCCCTATCAATCCTCGCCTGTTCAAGTTGCTGATATGCATCATAAAGTGCTGCCTCGAACTCCTTACGCGCGTTTTCCAGGTCTCTCTGGAGCTCAAGTCTCCCCTCCTCTAGTTCGGCGAGTGTTTCTTCCAATGCGTCTTTGATTTGCTTCTCCTTTACCTTCCAAGCTATTTTGGCTGCTTCGAGGGTTTGTTTGGCTCTGAAAAGTTGCATATCCAACTTCTTCTTCTCCTCCTCGAAAAACTTCCTAGCAGCCTCAATTCCCTCTTCCAATGCCTTGTGGATCGCTCTGAAATGGGCTTTCGCATGGGTATTGACATATCCCAACACATCCTGCTCTAAAACCACATCCACCACAAAGTCTGCCTGCGCCAACCCGCCAATATCTCCGGCCCCTAGCACTCTAGCACTAATCTCTACATCCAATGCCTCCGCAAACGCAAAAGTAATGTCAAATCTCATACCAGGGTTGGGCAAAATATCAAACACGGACCGAACACTTGTGTCTAGGCCGAGTATCTTCAACCGCCCATCAACCAAGATATGTTGCTTCGCGAGTCCAAGCTCAATCGTCATTTGTGGTCTTTCGTCTCCTACACCACCTAGGAGTAGAGGTCCCAATTTCACTTCATCGAACAAGGCACTGATCTTGGTTGTTGCACCGATGGTACACTCAACAGTCGTAACCTTACCGAATATTTCCATTTCACCGGTAATCGATGCGCCGGCGGGGTAATGAGTTTTACCAATGCTCATACCTGTCGATATATAAAACGACAAATCACGGAATGCAAGGAGGTCTGGAGATGGAAGTGGGATATCATGACGGGATATTTTGGAGGCAAATGTGACTAGATCAGTAAGGCTGAGAGTACTGAGGGTTGCTTTGAGCAGCTGCTCTGCCGGGTTTTGGTTTATTGCCATAGCGAGCTGGAGGTCTGTGGCACCGATTGCGAGACCGCCAGAAAACATTATTTTACTATTAAAGAGATCCATATTAGGATGTATTCTTGAAAAATACATTAATATTATGGGAATTACCTTGGTGCTCCGGTGGCAGCTAGAGTGGCATATATTATTCCGATTTCGAGGGCAAGATCCGGGCCAATCTTTATCCTCTCATTGAAGAGCCCAAAGGGATTTATCCAATAATTTGTCATTTGACCAAACCCTGACGCAGAAAGTGGATCGGCCTTGAGCCCAAAAGTAAAAACTAAAGGCTGCTTCTGTCCTGCCACTTTAATATTCAACGGTGCAGTAAACATTAATTGTGGAAGCTTTGATGCCACGATCTCGAGCGATATCGGACCGGATGTTACACTTGGTCCGAGTGAGAACTGGTGATATGTCCATTAGTGCTGATTTCTAACAGAGATTACTAATAGTAAGGTGCTTACAGTTACTGGAGCAGGCATAAGAATTCCAAAACTAAAGCCACTGTTTGAAGAATAAGTTGCTCTCAGTATCAAGCCCTCAACTCTTCCTCCAGAGACGTTATTGAGTTGCTCAATATGACGGTCAATAACCGCACAAAACTGGACACCTGAAGATGGCATAACACTATTAGTATTCAACAGAGAAATTACTTACTAAGATCACATTTGAACACTCTCGACAAACCTCTTCTGATCGGATATCCCGAAAGATTAAACTCCCCATTCACAGCGTCTCTATTCGACGCAACTAACGCCACTCTCTTTAATCCTACATCTAAAAAGGATCCCTTCACCTCTGGTGCCAGCCTCGCCAAGCTAAAGTCCTTTTCCGTCTCAAGTTCTCCATAAACGCTCCATGCCACCTCCTGTTCCTCCTCAAACTCTGTATAAAGGCCCACAGACACAGTGATATCTCTCACTTTCACCTTTCCGTTAATTTCAAAACCGCTCTCGCGACTCGTGGTATTTAGCTCAGTGCGACCGATAAAGATATCAAAGTTTGCCTGCTCGATAGTGATCTCGCCAAGATTTATATCGAGAACACTGCCGGTAATTGAAATGCCATCACGGTGGATTGTAAGAGCTGCAGAGAGGGAGGTGTGTCCATCTATTGTAGTTTTCCCGGTAAAAGCGATCGCGGCAGGGGAGATGCGGAATGTGAGGTCATCGAATTGAACATCGTGGTTGAAAGGTTCAAGGGTCCGGCCGGTTAGATCTGAATAAAATTGACGAATAGTAGCGAGGGAGATGTTGGGGACTGAGGCTTCAAGATAGAATTGGCCTAGATGTATGTGTTAGTTGATAATCCGTTGGTATCATGACGTGACTACTCATATCTGTCCTGAGGAACCTACCAGGTGAGTATATTCCTTTCAAGTTCAAGTCAGCTCCTGGAAATTGCAATACTGCTTCCGTCTCAAAAGATAACTCTTTAAGAGTCTCTTTTACAGGAAATTTTGCTATCAATTGTACAGAGGAAAGCTAGAGCACAGGCCCCAAAATCAGCACAGCATCCATCAACATATTACTTAAAAAGAATGACCCACGTTTAGACCCTTGAAGCCTCCCACATTGATCCACCCACTCCCCTCCTTCCTTGTAAGCCTCAATACGTGAACTCCTTCCACTTCTTCCCGCAATGAATACTCCATCCCCAATGGCACAACTGAACCCGGAATCTCTAAATCCACCATTCCAAAAAAGCCGTACCTACACCTATATCTCGAATATTCATCAAGCTTCTCAGTACCCTTCAGCGCCGTTAGTTCCACACCAACACTCATAAATGTTATAAGTTCCCCCAGCTTCGCCTGTACTCCCGCTAAAACGCCCTTCAACTCCATTTCCTCTGGTGATAACGGTTTGGTCCATTCCCGGGTCGCGCTCACGAATCCGCCAACACTAAATGGCACCTTCTCCTTCTTTTCCACGCCAAACACTCTCTGGAGCGTATCATGTACACCCTCTAACGCGCCTTCAAATAAGATCTCAGCCTGAAAATGCATACCTGCCAACTTCCCAGTGCTAGGGTCTGCATCTTTGTATATAAATTCTGGCTTCATCAAGGGCACATCGCCGAATACAGTACCACTCAGGCCTTTTAACAAGTCTTTCAGAAGTACCTTTTCGCCGATAGTGACCAACTCTCGAATGCTGCCAGCTTTGGCGAGCTCGCCTACGAACGTGTAGATTTTGCCAGGGAGCTCCATGCCGAAGAGATTTATATCACCGCCATGGATAAAGCCTGGGGGTAGTTCTTCACTACTTATATCAACAATGTTGTTTGATATTTCCTTGGGCTTTCTAGCTATGGGATTCGATTGCAATTGTAGACATATTGAAACATGCTGGTGAAGTTTGGCCTGCAAGGAGTCGCCATCTTTCATGTGTTCGAATATTAATTCGTCATTCGTGAGGGGTTCCGGAGAGTATGGTTGATTGAAGCGGTTGCCGAAAAATCCGCTTGCGAACTGTGGGGGCGCCATTTAAGATATGAAAGCAATAGCAAGTGATATTAGAAACAGCAGAAGCAGTTAAGTGTCACCTGAAGTGCTAGTGCAGCTCTAAAGTATTATCAATACCTAGAACACTCAAAGTACTGGCGCGATAAAAATACGAGAGGCAGTGGTGGAAAAGGATGTGAAAACCGGAATATTAGTACAAAAAAGGCCAAAAAACATTTGTTGAGCAGGTAGCGCACTGTACTTAAAGCCATCGATCTGCACCGTAACTCTCCGCACCTGATCTATCGTTGGTCAATTCCATACTAATCCCAAAACTATATAGCGCATGCCTCATCCAACCAGCAACTGACTCACTAACGCCAACTACAAGCCACCATGCCGCTGTGAAGATGTAAGCGCTACTGACAATCGCGCATACATTGGTTGACTTCCGCAGCCGCCCCGCGGGCTCGTTAACATGGTATGGGACGCCCGCGCTTAACTGGTGCTTTGAGATCGCGGACCATCCCCACTGCAAAAAGCACATTTATCTATACTATTGCTATGCTATTTAGAGATTTCTCATGAAAGTATAAATACAATACTCTCAGCTCTAATCATTGATGAATCTGCAATGTGCTCCACATTCACAGCCTACTCTACATGTACATGTAGTCATACTGCTGATATCCAGGGTTACCTCCCCGGATATTGTACACAGGAATCCTTGGATTGCCATTTTCAGAAGTAGAGATAAAGTGCTGCTCACACAAATGACATCGCCTGTGCGGAAGTCCTGTCGATGGTGATCAAAAAGATACCAGGCTACCGTAAGATTTAAGTCAGAGTAATATCAAGTAAATCCACCGGAATGTTCATCGTCATCTCGCTGAAAATGGCGGCTCTGGGTGTTAAAGCGTTTTCATCGTACATAATAACGTAATAATCGGCGCCTTTCCCCTGAAGTGAATTAGTAAATCAATCAATCACTCCTGTCAATAAGATTGCATATAATTAATGAATTAAACAAAAAAAAAAAAAAAAAAAAAACTCTCCTGTCAAAGTAATGATAGCGAGTGATATATCATGATTACATGCCTATACCAGAGAACTCAATCACAACCTTAAGTACTACATGTAGTTTTGACATGTCATTCTTAATCCCAGTATACAAACAAGCCACCAGCAATATAAAATTCCTGTGTTCTATATCTTTCGACCCTGTATCCCCCACCTACCAACCAGTACAAAAAAAAGACCCTAGAAGAGAGAGGAAAGGTAACAAAAATAGTAGTAATAGGCCCTTATAGACATAATGTAATAATAACGGATATATATTGCCATTAGAAGTCATGAACCAATCTCCATTTTTTGTACCTAAAGAAGAAAAACAAAAGGAACCCCCCCAAACTGCCCCGTTTCACCGACAAACAAGAACCCAGATCCGGCCCAGCAAGAATAGAAATGCAAAGCAAGAAAAAGTCCGACCGTCCATCGACCCGTATGAAAAAAAAAGAGAACAGTAAGAAACGAGTCAATGAAAAGGACCACTAAAAGTACGTAAAAACAAAAACGAAGAGAAAACCGAGAAGAGAGAAAAAAACAAAAAGCCGTAACCATAAGTAATCGCAAAAGGAAGAAAAGATTAACAGAAAGCCCGAAAACTCAAACAGTAACAGTACTGGCAACCCCCCACCCCATCGAATTTAGTAGCGCAAGAAACAACCTGGTGACAGACACAAACAATAAGCCGCCCGTTCTTAATATCTTTTTGCCTCACGCATTTCACGAACAACCGCCTCACT
Organism: Morchella sextelata; assembly: GCF_020137385.1. Lineage (NCBI taxonomy): Eukaryota > Fungi > Ascomycota > Pezizomycetes > Pezizales > Morchellaceae > Morchella > Morchella sextelata. The sequence goes on along the minus strand of NW_025408619.1, from coordinate 1,168,857 downwards.
AATGATAATTACCCTTGAACGTACCAAAAAGCTGAAACAGTAACGGCAAGGAAAACCATCGCGTTTCGTAACATTAACCCCCCTTCGTGATTTTCACCTACGACTCCGAACTTTATCAACTACGTACGTTACTTGAGGAAGACTACCCGTTTACGGACTGGTCTCACCCTTCGCCTTGCCCTTCTCTTTGGTTGCACTGCCGAAATGAAGCAAATCCTTCAAGCTTCCGAAAAGGCTTCTCTTCTTCGTCTTCAACTCTCGGTTATCACCATTCTCAAGGCTCTTCTTAGGTGACCTGTGGCCGTTTCCATTGGCCTCAGTCTCCTTCTCACTCTTCATATCGGTTGCGTTTCCGTTAGGCGCGAACCCATTCTCAGTCCTAGAAGGGACGGTCTCGGCTTCATGCTTAAGGACAATCACGGGCTCGCAAGACAGGTCCCCAGTCTTGTGTTCCTGCTCGAACTCCTTCTTCAGCTCAACGGTTTCGGAAACACCGGCAGCTTCAGGAACGGCGTGCTGAGTGGGTACGGCGTTGAGGGTAACTGGAGGGGTATCGTGGAGAAGCTCCTGTTCAACCTCCTTCTTGGCCTCAACGGCAGCCTCGACAGCACTAGCTTCAGGTGCGACCTGGGCCACTTTCTGGGAGTCCCGAACGATTTCTGGAACGAAAGCTGGGGTGGTTTCTTCGTTGGGTTCACCAGAAGCACTGGCAATACCGGCCGCAGCCATTATTCCGCCGACAGTGGTGTTTGAGTCGACCTTGGAGGTCTCGGTTTCTGAAATAACGGGAACCTCGGTCTTGAGCTCCTCCTCGACTTCCTTCTTCTGCTCAACGACTTTAGGGATAGTAGAAGCCTCGGGTTCGACCTCAGCCTTCTCCTGGCTCTCCTTCACGATCTCAGGAATTTCAGGAGCTGCCGTAGCTGCAGCGGTACTGGTGATCGGAAGAGAGCTTTCGGGGATGGTGTTGCCGGTGACAACCGGAATATCAAGGACACCACGGCCCTCAGCTTCCCGCTGGGCAGCAGGAGTAACAACGTCAGGGAGAACAGGAGCTCCATTTAGCCCGAAACCAAGGTTTGAGGCGTCTGCCTTCTCGTATGACTCCTCATCAAGCTTAACGTGCTTGTTGACATCTTGAGTAGTAACATCGTTGGCTGGGATGGGTTCACCAGGAGCGAGGTTAAATGGGTTTGTTGCGGTATCGGAAGCTGGAAGAGGCTTAACAGAAAATTCCTGTGCCTCCTTCTCAACAGCTGGGGTCTCGATGAAGCCACCTGGGACATCGGTGGGGCCGGGAGTAGAAACAGGGGGGGTGTTCTCTAGAGGAACCGCCGCTGCGAGTGCAGCTGTAGTGGATTCGGGGGCAGCAGAGTTGATAGTAGCGGCTGACATGTTGCTCTCTTCTGACTGCTCAGGGACAATATCTTCGGGGATCAAAAGGTTGTTTTCGATTCCGTTTTCGAATTCTCTGCGTGCTGCTTGATCAACGACCCAGTTGCCGTCTACAACAAACTATCGCGAGTAACAAGAATCAGCAAGACTGCATAAGTTATATGTGGCCAGAAAATGATCATGCTAGTGAAGAGCTGAAAAGAGCCGAAAAGACCAACCCCGCCCCACTCAAAGAAGAGGTGGGCATAGATGAGTCTCATCAAACCCCACTCGGAATCCGAAATCCGCGCGACATCACGCTAGCATTCCAGATACAGAGTTTAAAATAAACGAAAACGGGTATCCCCAGAAGTAACCCAGAAACAACAGAGATCGCAAACAAAAAATTAAGAGAATCAATAAAAACGTACCTTGTATAATGTCTTCTCAACTGGTAGTTCTACCTTCGCAACAAAGGCTTCCCCCTCCTTCTCCAGTTTTGTACTCTTTTCCCAGTTGTCGAAAGTACCGGTGACGTAGACCTCACCAGCTGGGTAGGCCCTGTTTTACAAACAGTAACCAATCAGTCGATATTCCCTACTAAACTTTTTGCGGGGGGCCGAGCAATGCAACCAAGCAGGCAGGCAACAACCAAGTATCGAGCCGTAACACCGAGATCCCGGGAAGGAAAGGCGACGACGATGACTGGTTCCTAGTGGTTGCCTGCGAGCATGACGGTGCAACCACCGAAAGGGAATAAACACCACCACCACATTCGGCCACCGGTGATGAGGTAGGTGATGAGGTAGTAACCAGACGAATGTTTTAGAATCAAGGAATGAGGAACAAACCATTTGAAAGTAAAGTATCCAGTCATTTTGGCTTGTAATTATAGGCCGCTTGATAAGACTGTGCCCGGGTCACTTATTAAAGTGTTTTGTAGAATCTATAAGAAAAGCGCACTGTGAGTAATTCCCTTCAAGATAGTATATGTGGTATTAAGAGAGATAGAGAGGTGTGATGAGGAGGAGGAGGATGAAAGGAGGAAGGGAGTGAGGAATATAGAGGTGGTTGATAGAGATAGATAGGTGGTGAGATAGGGAAGATGTGGGAGAGGGGCGATATAGATAGAGGAATAGATAATGTATCAAGAGGAGGACGAGGACGAGCAGAAAGCAGCGGATCAAGGTGGTCGTACCTGTGAATAAATTCGATTCCAATCTTCAATTGCCTTCGTATGCAACCCAATCTTTTCACAAAGGATAAAATTCTTTTGGAAAAAATACCGCGGAAGATGTGCAGGTCAGTGCAGTGCAGAACGGTAGGTGGTATGTAGTCGCGGACTGATTGCAGTAGTGGTTTAGAGGTATGAGAGGCAAAAGCAAAAGCAGGAGAGTGGAAGTCAGTTAATCCAGTAGGCAATAGTAGTGATATGTATGGTGCAGTAGGTGGTATGGTGCAAGCAATAGAGCAAGCAGTAAGTAACTTGAATTGGGTGTTCAGTTCAATTCAATGGTGGAAGACGACGACGAAGAAGTATGCAGCAAAAAGAAATGTGCAGTAGGCGCAGGAAGAAGAAAAGTTGGCTGTCGGCGGTGGGTACTAGGTACTTTCTCTTTGGCTGGGCATAGGAAAAAAGAAATTAAGAGGGAAAAAGTTGGGCGGGCGAACGATAAGTGTCCTTCCCCTTGTGTGAGGCAGAAGCAAAAGCAGAAGCAGGCAACTAAGCCGGTAGACCGCCGTAGTCTGTAACCGTATGCCGTAGACCGTATCTACTCATGTTGCCTGGCACCAGCCAGCCGTGAACGGTGTTGCTTAGGTGACTAGATTATTGGAGTCGCTTGTGAGGCACAGGGCGTACCGCAGGATAAACTACTCTAAATCAGATGCAGCAGCAAGCATCCAGCATCATCCAAACACCATACATGAGAGGTACATCCACATCCACATTTCACATCCATATCCACATTCACCGTCCATCCAGCAGCAGGAGCTTGCAAGCAGCAGCAGCAGAGGCAAGGCAGGCACAGGCCAGATGGCTAGCGAGAGATGAGATAGGTATCAGGTACCCAGTCACCCCGACATTATTCGTTCATTCGCTCAATCTGTTTGCCACGGTTCGTGAGCAACTTCTCAGAACGGTCAGAGAAACAGAATGCGGCCCCATAAACAACAGACATATGCATCCTCTGCAGCTCTCTATCTGCATTACGGATTTTCCACGAAAAAAAAAAATGTTTCCAACGGGCTTGCCTCTCCGTTCTCCGTTCCCAGCAAAACCCCAGCCACAGAAAACTTCGTGAACGTTTCCCCGTTGCGGTAACGCCAACCTCTCAACCCTTGTCCATACCAGACCCAGTTGCTGCCAAGTTTAATTGAAAATACCAAATTGCCAAGACAATGTCTGTTAAAAAAAAAAAACTCCCCTCCATGCATGAGGCGCACCGCACCAAAAGGACCTACATGTCGCATAAAACGTCATTGCTTCAGCAATTTGTGCACCCAACCTACGCTGCCCAGGCCTGCTGCATACGGAATAATATTGCCATAGATAGCCCGAAGGCAAGTTGCAAACAGGAAGGCAAGAGAGGTAAAAGAGTGTGAATGGATGACACTGCTGCGGCGGTGGGAATAGTATCCCTAGACCTCCTTCCTCCACACATCCACCACCCCTTCCCCAAGCCTCCCCGGTTCGTTCCTCCCACTTCCTCGTCTGTCCTCTTGTCCGACCCCACCCCTAATGCTATCTAGACTACATCCGAGTAAGTATGTACACATGTACATAGAAGTACAGGATATGTAGAGTACAGCTCTAGAGGTGCACAGCTACCTGCTCAATGTATGTACAGCTTACCACATATTATCTGCTGCTGCTGCTCACGGTCCATATTGCGATACTCTTGCAGAAACTCCTGTTCTTGCACACTTCCGAGTGCCATGGTTTCTCACTTACCTATCAGCATCTTACGAAAGATCATCCATTTTTACTCAGGCCGTTATCAATCCAAAACGCGCGCTCAACAATATGCAAAGCACACACATCCACCCAATCGCTCCTTATCTCTACGCCCACGCACCTCTACACCACACACCCACTAAAAACCTACCACATACATGTCTATCCTTCCACATGTGAAAGTCGAAGGGTTTCCAAAAAAATAATAGTACTAGTACACAAACCCAAATAAATTTGTCTATGGACAGAATCAAAACAATCGGCTTGCTTCCCCGTCCAAAATTATACTTACATACATGGACCGGTCCAAATTCGGTATTCCCATGCTCTCTGCCCTCAAACTACGTTAAACACCCCCGAAACGCCTTCAAACGCCGTGATTTTCCCTCCAAAAAGCGCCTTTGAGTCGCCATAGTACCTAATCCTATATTGCCCAGCCGGTGTACCCGATTCAACCGTCCACGTAATGGTAACCTGGCTCTGTCCGGTCAATTCCTCTGTCCGCTTCCACTCGTAGACCAAGTTCCAATCGGTATCATCTCTAACCCTGGCCCACGTCCCCGACTCGTTTTTTTCAACTGCTGCGAATGTTCCTTCCAGTCTCAGGTTATTTCTCGGGTTCGCCCCGACAAAGACGACCTTTACCATGGCGCCGATCTGGTACGGACCCATAACGTCTGTCAGGACACTCCCGAAGCTCTTTCCTAGTGGCGGGCTATCTTGCACCACGCCAGTGATAAGCGAGATCGAATTATTGGTGTTGATCGGCGGTTTAGCGCCCGTGGGCAGGGGAGTTGACGGAACTTTTGCGGCGAGGTACGGTGCGTAGGTCTTGTAAAGAGATATGTACGCATCCAAGCTATTCCATTCAATGCGGTTGAAGCAAAAATGCTCCCCTCCAAAGTTAGCAACCGGAAGCGCCAAGAAGAACAGATTGTAGAAGACGAAGAATCCTAAAAAGATTCAAGACATACAACCCACACAGTCGGGCGAGTTTCGAATTGAGTTCGAGGGGGGTTTCAAAGGTGAAAAATAAAGGTACCGGGGAAAAAAAGAGAATGATTTTCAAGACACGTACGTAAATTGCCCATAAAGTGTGCTGGCACCTTCGTATCTCTGTATGGCATACTCTTCAGCAGTCGCGATGTAGTGCGTGTACGAATTGGCTGGCCCCCCGAGCACCGTCCATCCGGATTCTTTACTAATTATTCCCAACTTGTCGAGTTCATCAACTACGGCTGCTTTCCAGCGACGTCCTGCCATCGTCGTGGCTTCTCCAGGTGCCACGATGATGGCGAGCTGCCCTACGCGGAACATTTGAATATCGACGATGTTCGGTGTCCTAACGGATTCATTACCAGGGCATTAGCTTCCGATCTTCTGCATGGAAGCTCGGGCGAGGAAGAATAATAGAATTTTATCATATCTTACTCCCTTCTCACCAAGATCTTATGTCATTTGATCTTGTAGTGATCGAGAAGCACGATAGACACGATGAGAATCTCAAACCTCCAGGGGCACCGATACTCATCGAGAAAGAAGGCAAAGAAAAAGAAACAAAAGAAAGAAACCAAAAAGAAAGCCATGACATACCAAGCATAGGGCTGATCCATTTCACCTACGTTCAACAGAATTGGCTTTGGAGCATGACAATCCTTTTGCTCCTTAGTCGGAATCTTCAACAAATTCCTAACAAGTAGCCAAAACGGGTTACTAGGCGCGCCTGGATCGTTCTGCGTGAAATCCGCGAAACCTGGCCAATCCGTGGTTCCAGCTGCGAAGCTGAACCCTAACGCAGCCTTGCATGTTTTCCACATAGATCCGTTAGAGAGCTTAAACTTGTACCCTGCTCCGAAGTCGACAAACGTATGTAGACTGCGCACGATCCCACCGTCGCCGGACACGGGTGTCTGCGCTGCGCTACTATCGCTACTATCGCTACCGCTGCCGCTACTACTACTGTTACTACCGCTGTTGTAGATCTGCTTCGCTCCCAAGTACTGTGTCTGCCCGATAATGCGGCACGATTCCGTGTCAGAGATTTGGAACGCCGGGCCGCGACCTCGACATTGCTGAGAGACCCCGTTGCATGTTGAGTCCTCGTATCTACATTCTAGTCCGGTATCCTGGCAGACTGGGCCGAGAGTGTTTGGAGATGTATCGCCGACGTTAGCTTGAGAGAATCCAGCTACAAAGCCATTTCCGAGATCTTTTTCGAGTTGAAGAGCGGCGTAGCCTTTGTTGTCCCCAGCGATGAGTGTATTATTCCCGTAGAGAGAGGTCCCATGAACGGGGAACCAATTGAGGAGCCTGTAATGCTTTTTTAGAGTCAATGATAAGTTCTTGTGTAATAGATCATTATAATGGAAGATATATTCAGGGAACACAGACCCAAGAGGCGTGCCATCTTCTTTCTTAAAAGAAAGAACCGTCATCTCCTTATCTACATCTCCACCCACATCTTCATACTTGGCTCTCTCCTCCGCCGGGTTTGCCTCATACGCATAAGGGCTACGATTGACGTTTGCATCACTTACTAGTCCCTTAGCAAGGGATAGATAGCCCGGCGTGAGCGATGTATGAGCCCGCTTAATAGAGAGAACGATGCCCTCCACGATAGCAGAGTACGACTGCGAATCAAACCCCTGCGTCGTTATCTGGGGGAGTAGATAATTGAGCCATGCACCTAAAGTGATCCGAATAAGCTCTCAGGTACAGTAAAATAAACTTTGACCCCCTCCTGCAACTCAATTCCACTTAAGATTCCCAACAACCCAACAACAGTCTCCAATTCCAATTTAGGTTCCATAACAAGAAATGAAATATCACTCCAGAGTGTCAAAGATGAGGTATCGGTACTTACCAGGCCCAGCATGACTATGCGTCCCCACCACAGCCACATTGTTCTGCCCGTAAACGCCAGGAAACGCCACTTCCAGCCCCTTTAGAACACCATCCCTTATCGCGGTATCACCACTTTGCACATCTACACTCACATAGACGAATCTGTCCTCCGGACTATTCACATCTGCAACTATAAACGCTCGAGAATGTATCCGCTGTCGAAGCCCTGATCCTTTCTGTGCGAGGTCGGCGTACCCCATCATTCCGATCTCAACGACGGGCCCAGTGACATCGGCACGACCAACGCCGAGAAGGTATTTATCACCTACAGCTTCATCTTGGGAGAATACTTGGAGGAATAGGAGGCATATCAAGGGTAGGATGTGATGTATGAGATGCATCTTGGAGCACACCTAGCTATTATAGGTAGGCAACGACGTTGATGTTCTTGGGGTGGTAGAATATGTTTGAGGTCTCAACACTAGATGCTACTCAAGATAAGGTGTAAGTAAGCACATGTGCGCATTTAGAAGGAAACGTATGGTGAAGCTTAATATTTGGTGCTACTCGCCTATAGAAGAATAAGGTAAGGCCAATCACAGGTAGACGTTAATTCAAACCTGAAGCTTTGATGTTGTTAGAAGCTTCAACTAAATGTAAAAGTAAACAAGATTTAAAAGCAAACGAAACAATCGATCAAATAAAGTCTCACCTACCCCCAAAGTTTAAGCACTAGGTACCTCCCTTGAATGTCGGGTTACCCCACAATATCAAATAGAATATTGAATATCAGGCTAGCTACGCACTTTTCTGCTGTAAGGTATATTGACAGTATTGATGAAAATCGCAATAAGATCCTCTAAAAGCAATAAATCTCTCGACACATGCAAGAGGAGGTCGTGATGCGCAATGACGGAAGGTAATAGAACCGAGAAAGGTAGGGTTTATTGCCAAGACCCAGGGATCTTTGTCGATCATTGGCCTCGGGTGTGACACAAACAAAGGAGGGTTGAGCAGAAAAAGAAGGTGAAGGTGATGGGCCGGTTGTCGGTGAGTGATGGTAAGCAAGGTTCGGTAGTTGCCTGGAAGATAGCTCTGGGTGGATAATTCTGAGGTGGGTTAATCTAGAGCATGTAGGTACATACATACAAGGTACTTTATTATTGACCTTATCATCAATAGCTGCATGTAACCATAATCATAGCAGTAAAGACGAAGTCCATGGAATTACTCCCGTCTGTTCCATTTTCGTACTCTATACCCTAGTCTAAATGTGGGGGTGATATATTATATACATGTAGCTGATATATAGGTACATAGCAGCATAGATGTATTAAACACACCATCATGTACCGGTACTACGTACATGCAGTGAGTACAAGATGTCACGAGTTTCGAATTTCATCTCGGTGCTCGTTCTGCCGTGCTAATTAGCAAAGTTGAAACTATTAAAATAAAGTCGTAGTCGTGATTGAAACTGCATTTGGTTATCTGCACGCGTACGCGGGTGCAAAGGTGAAAAATCTAAATGATCCGAGGAAATAAGTATACGGGTCGATTTTCGTCTGTCCCGGCGATCAAGACAATATGATACATATTCTACATATAGTTAACACCGAGGAGATGTGAACCAGCACCGCATTGATGAGGTTGGCTCATCGACCCAAATATGTATTAAAAATCTCGAAATTATTATTGATCGTTTCAAGCACTAGCAGTACATGTACTTATCAGAAACTGAGAATGCCTATATATAGCTATGACCGACTCGGGATCGCAAAGAAGAGACACCTAAGTAATTAACGAGTGTCGCGCAGTGCTGCATAGTACATCCTATAATTCCTTTTCCTTATCGTGCGTGTGACGCAATTCACCACCCGGCCTCCATCCATACAAAATAAGCCTTCTAGATGGTCGGCAAGATCCAATGGATGGCTAAATCACCTCATCTCAAACATACCTGTAGTAAACAACGTACCTACTTGCTCCAGTTGATGAGCATCTCCCATACATTCAACCGCATCGCATTTCACAAAAAAAAAAAATACCCAGCTTGTTTAAAACGAGACCGGGACCAATAGGATCCTGCCCCACTGGGTGGATGAGGATAACGGTGGAGATGGGTGTTTCGATGCCCGCACTTGTATGTACAACCGTATTGGTGTGTTTCATTAAAACTCTAGAGTACTCGCAATTTCACAGCGTTTCCGGACGCAACTGCTATTGCATACACAGAAAAAACCCGCCAAGGCTATCTTTTGTATGGCATGCAATAGTGGTCGCGTCCGGAAACGTCAAAAAACTACGAGTATGTGTAGCTATATAGCTACATACATAACCTGGTTGGTCTGCCAAGCACGTGTTGAAATCTAATCGGACCCAATTGACATGTCCCTGATGGGCTATATCTATAAATGGAAGTTTCGATACATTACTAAGTAAGCGTCACTTTAAAATCAAAGAGGGAGCAGGGAATTTGATGGATATCCACTCCGTAAGTTCTAGAGATTGATGTAGAGTTTATGTTGATAAATTTAATTAATGGTTTAGTTGTGGTTATAGTTTAATTAACTATGGGCGGCCTACATAGCTCGAATACCTCACAAAACGGTTCTCAACCAATTCTAGTGAAATAGCGATAATCTCAGTTAGTCGAACTGGTAGCACATATATAAAAAGACCTCGATTAACCAACCCTTCTCACGCTTCAAAAAATGTGGTTATCGTCTTTGCTCTTTTATCAGGCCTAGGGCCGGGCCGGCCCTTATAAGCTTAAGCTCCAACCCAGGACTACGTATGTACGTACTTACGTAACGTACATTTGCACAGATATTCGTTACGAGATGTAAGATCTCGATCTCTACTATATATCAGTAGGTAGTATGCAGATATGTCAACCTAGAGACGGAGGAGGATCAGAGGAGATGGGACTGGCCATTAGGTAGCTGCGACTTTATATTGTGGGAGACACTACTAAGGCGTAACTCAGTGATTCACGACCTTTTACTGAACGCCTAAGTAATATATAGGGTGAGAATAATAGAGACAATTTGACGTTTCGAGCCGGGGTGAACTAGTACTGGGGTGCATATATTATCTTGACTAACTATATATAGTGTAGTGCGCTGTATTTACTATCGTAATGATTTATATTGATTCACGGATTCAAGTTGTTTTTACTTCTGTGCCGGTATGCAGTACTCGAACAAAATCATGTAACTTTATATTTACGCCTGTTATAGTATGCTAGTAGAGGACCAACTTGTTCAATCCGAGTGTGAATAACCTGTCGGTTCTATCATTCACACCTAGTGCTCTAGGTACATGTAGCTACATGTACTTACAGCCTCCGATAGAATTATTGTGGAAAACAGGGACAACGATCACGCCGAGAACAGAGCGATTCTCCAACGCCACATTTCCGCAATAATTCTACCGGAGGCTGTACCTATCTTATTTCTAGTGAATGCAACGTTAACAGACTTGGCGCCTGGCTTGTCGACAAATCCTAGCATCATCACGGACTCAACCAGTAAACCCATCATCAACGTGCAAAATGGCACCCAAAAAACCTGCCAAAAACCTCCCACCGAAAGAATTGCCAGTAGCCCCACCTACTCTTCCTTGGCCACGTCTCCATCCTCTCCTCCCTGCATCCTCGCTCTCCTTGCAGTCAATCCTCCCAGAGCAAATCGTTACGATCCCAAACTTCTTCACATCAACTCTATGCAACACGTACCTCTCCTTCCTCCAGAAAAATATATCGCTTACGACAACCCCCGGCAAACCGAAGAGGGGTGAAGCAGTACGCGTTAATGATCGGTTCCAAACCATGGACGAAGTGTTTGCGAAGACTTTATGGGAGCAGAGTGGACTTAAGGAGATTGTGGAGAGAGAGGAAGATCAGGTGGGGTTGTGGGGTGGAGAAGTGGTGGGGCTAAATCCGAATATCAGGATCTATAGATACATGAAGGGACAGTTTTTTGACAAACATTGTCTGTATCCATGCATAATCACTCTACTGGTTTCCTTTTTCTTTTTGTTTCTAACCAATAGCATAGATGACGATTCCAACCTCCTTCCTTCATTCCCCACACCCAATGCTTCTGGGTCTTCGAGAATACCCTGCGAGACAACATGGACGCTACTAATATACCTCACAGGCCCTGCTGATGGTATAGTCGGCGGGGAAACGGTTTTCTACACAGAAGCTACGAAGAAGCTAAAAAGTGAGGAGATTGTTGTGGAGCCAGAAAAGGGACTGGCACTATTACACAGGCATGGGAGGGATTGTATGCTGCATGAGGGTAGGTTAGTGAGTGAGGATGGTGGAGTTGGGAAATGGGTGCTGAGGAGCGATTTGGTAGTTCGAAGAGCAAAATAATAGGGTCGCTGATTTGTTATCTCTATTTGAGTTTCAGCTTTCGAGTTAAGTCTTCTGTGTTATCAAACGTGGGCTACATAGTGTATGATGAGTCAGCCACTTTGAAATAGTGGCGGTTATCATGATGCCTGCTTGATAAAGAAGTAAGTGTCCTCGTGGATGTCTCTGGAATTCAACGAGATGTGGAGGTTTTTTTTTCCCTTTTTTTTCCCTGATAAAAAACATTTTGTAGAATTATTACAACTTTTGGGAAAATTTCCATGCAGTCATTTCTAAAGCTTTCCCTTTTCAAGATCCTATTGTGGCTTCCAGATAAAGATTGTGGCGTGTGGTACAGAAACTGCTGAGTCATTCTATCATCAGGCTTGTGACTACACCAAGCTTCGTCAGCCCAGGTTCGTAACTTCAACCTCGTCTCCCGACCCCCGTAGCATCTCCACCTTCGTCTCCATTCGCAGTACGACTTAGACTACCTCCATCGTTCGCTTTCTCTTTCTCTCCCTCAGTAGATATCCACAAAAAAGCCAGCTCAAGTCCCTTCAACCCGTTACGTCACCTACAATGTGGAACATGCTATTTGGTCCCTCGGCGGCAAAGAAGAAGGACATTCCGAAGAAGGCTATTCTCGATGTTAGACAACAGCTGGAGATGCTCCAGAAGAAGGAGAAGCATCTTGAACAGCAAATAGAAGAACAGGACAATATCGCGAGGAAAAATGTGCAGACCAATAAGACAGGTTCGTGATTTCCCCTCCCCCTCTTTCTTATACCATCATAACCTCCTGAACCGTGCCTGGGGTGCTTGTCCGATGTCTTGATGAAAGGGCTGGAGTGTTTTAATGTAGATGTTATCTACCGTTGCACTGGGGCTACACAGGGAATATAGGTTCGGGGGTGGTGGTTTGGTGTGCATCTCGTGATCTCGGGTATGGACTAACAGTGAGATAGCTGCGATGACCGCGCTCAAACGCAAAAAGATGCACGTAAACCATTTGGCTTCTACCCAATCACAAATAGCAACCTTGGAACAGCAAATGCACGCAGTCGAGACAGCAAACCTGAACGTTGAGACACTCAAGGTCATGAAGAATGCTAGCAACGCAATGAAAGTCATACATGGTGGTATGAATGTGGATAAGGTGGACGAGACAATGTATGTGAAACAACCCTTTCTATATTTGAGGAACACAGCTTTGGCAGAGAGCATGAGTTTAATCTGGTTTTCTGCTTACTGCTATGACCTCATTCGTTTTTTCTTCACCTTAAGGAGTAGATTACTAATATAATATCATAAATGTAGGGAAGAAATCCGAGAACAACAGCACATTGCCGACGAGATCAGCAACGCTATTATCAACATCAACGATCCAACTGAAGACGATGATCTCAAGGACCAACTCGACGCATTGGAGCAAGAGGTGCTGGACGACAAGATGCTTGGCGCCCCATCTGCACCAATCACATCAACGCCCCATATCAGTGCTGGTAAGGCCCCTGTCCTTTATCTTCGAGATGTTTTTTTGGGGGGACTAACTTAAAACTAGTCAAAGGGAAAGTACCAATCCGTGAAGAAGAGGACGACGAAGAAGAACTGCGGAAACTACGGGCCGAGATGACAATTGCATCCTAAATGCATGCCAAGACTCGGGCCATAGTGACCAGACAGGCTGTATGGTATTAGTGATTAGAACGTGCTTTCAATGTTTTTCTTATGGGTGGTGGGCACTGGCAATTGATATTGGCGTAGACTCCTCCTGATCATGACGAGGGGACGAAGACGCAGAGGAAGAGAAGCCTGTCCTCTATGTACACTTGCTTCCCTCAGTTCATCACGGTTTATCTTTCTAATTGCTTTTTTATTTCCTTTCGTTCTTGTTTGTTAATGAGTGGTTGGTCTTTTGTCCCTTGGTATCTATTTTTTTCTTTCTTTCTCTTCTACTGGAGCTAGTGGAGTGCGTATCTATGGTTTTGGTCTTATTTTCCTCTTTTCGTAAACTTCTTTCCTCTTTTTTTTTCCATCCTTTCATTTTCTTCGATTCCGACGCCCCAAATCGATAAGATACAAATTTTCTGGGATAAATTGTTCCGACATGAAGGAAATAAATGGTTTTTACCTCGTGTGGTTTTTAATAAATCCGAATTTGAGAAACGTGAATATCTGCTGTAGGCACGCGAGGAGCGGATGCCATAACACAGCTGGCGAGGCGCTCGTCCTCTCGAACCTGCAATAAATAGGGGCCGGGGAGGAGGAAATGGGCCTTAAAGGCAAGGATTCATATTTACTTCTCTTCAATACCCGCGCATATAACCCCACTACCCCCTCCGTTCGGCAATAGAACAAAACCCCACCCCGATAAGATAATTGATGTGGGATAAGATTGAAGTCATTGTCAACTGTGGTCTGGATTGTTAGTGCCGATCGTCTGAGCATGAATTATGAGCCTCACTTACAAATCCTTTACTGTCGGCATAAATTTCCTAACCACTTCTACTCCCGGAAGAGGAAGACCCTGCCACATACCTTGCCGTTACCGCGGATTATTTTTGGAATTAGATTTGTGGCTGAAGTGGGGAATGGATGAATCGGAATCATTACATGTATACAATGCAGTTGCTTTTTAGGGCTTAGCTTGGCGATTGATGGGAAGGATGAGTTTTCTTTCGTTTTTTTTCGTTTATTTGCGTTATCAATGATGTTTATATGTAAACAAAGCTTATTAAATTTCGTATGTGCTGCAGCTGCAGCTGGTTGTCGCGGAATGATACGGGCTGTCACTGGCTTATATGACAACTCTCCTTCAATAACCATTCCTATAGCTAGATCTATCACCACCGGTGTCAGTCATGATTGATACCATCTTTATGATATGTAGCCGTCCGCGGGGGAATGATTAACTGAAACATTGTAGAGCTTAAGGGTGTAACGGAGAAGAATTGCAAAATCGGGAGATTGTATCGGACCCATAGAAACAATCCGTATATACTTGCTTTTGAGAGTAGATAGGAAATATTGCTTTTGCGGATCGAATTTATCGATGAATGGTAATGGTGGCTGTTGGTGTTGCGGAGGTAAGGGCCACCAAACTTTCCTAGCTAGGTGAGACCTACACCGTTATTTTCCTTGGTCCTTCGGGGGCTGAATAAGAAGGCCTGAACTCGAAGAATTGTAAAGTGCCCCACGAATATATATTTGATGCACAATCGCTAGTAAATAAAGTTTAAATCAACTCATCACATTGGTTGATTGGCTGATAATTCATTCATTATCCATCATTAATTAAAATTTAATTTAGTCCTAACTTGGTATTTTCGCCAACTTAATACAGTACCGTAGATCTAGTACATACAACCAATGAGTTACAGTACAATCTCCTTATAAGGGTACAAAAGTGGCGCGAAGTCGTACCCTTATAGGGCGTGTACCCTTATAGGAGGAGCAAATTTGTGCCTACGAAGCCCATTGAGGACCCCAACGCCTACCCTGATAAGGCTAATACCCTTATAACCCGAACCCTTATAAGGAGATTGTACTGTAGCATCCCCTGATAGAACTTGAGCCGAGTGATAACTCATGACTAGCATTCACCAAGTAAAAGATTTTAAATCTGCGTCCAGTTAGATGATTTAGATATAGATGTATGACTTTAGAGCTGTAATCTTTAGAGTACAATTACAAAAGCAGTGCCCTCTCACATCTAGTATCGACCCGGACCACCTAATCATTTATAGATCTCTAAACCTCATTAGTGTATGTATTGTATATGGTACTCTATAAAGGAAATAAAGTCCCGTGACTCCGCCGAGAATTATATGTCGAGTGATAAACCGTGACTAAAACTGCGTTCCTGATTCATGGGTTAGGGTTAGTAAATGGTTTTGAGACCACAACCTCGAACGTTTGTGCGTGTTTGCTAGAGGCAGAGAACTTCCTTAGTAGGCTAAAACAGAGTTGTGGAGTGTCTACGGCATTGTCTTTCCCTTGGCATGGAAGTTTAAGAGATACCTAATAAAATGCATCTTGGAGCTGGAAGTGTATTTTACGAGTCTTTGGGGGTCGGGGTATTCTTCAGAGCGAGGAATGACGTATTGCACTACACTTCGGGAGAGAGTGAACCTTCTACATCGCACCCAGGCCACGTACACAGTGTCGACGTTATAACGTTATGAGCTTCAACCTTTATTTACTCACACATATCTATATTTGAAATCGTCTCCAGAAAAATTTAAACCAAGATATATTCATCGATATATTAGCAGTCTCGATACGTCCGCTTTTCGTAAGAACCAGCTACTTTAGGGGGATACAGAAACTTCACCAAGCTCGGGATTGAGAGGCTGTAGATATGTATTTGCAATATGAACGAAGCTTAAGCTCCTATGAGGCAAGACTCCAGAGAATGATTCTTACTTCCTAAGAACTGATAGCTCTGAAGAGCCTAAGTTACCACTACACCATTAGATGGCTTAGGAATTTAAGCCTACAAGCACCATCTCTAGCTCTTTGGTCAGGCTCACCAGTTTCAGAAGCTAGCTTCCGGCCCGCTTGGCCAGATCGATTGGAATAAACCAAACTATGTAACGGCCACTGATATCATCCTGAGAAATGTCATTCCAAGATGGTATCATATTAAAACGTAACTTTGTCATGAATACGGTCACAAGATTAAGGCAACGATTGTACAAGTCTATCGAGGGCATACTCATACGTATCAAACTGCTGATTATTCCGTCTTGCGGATTATTTCGGGTTTAGTTCAAAGGGCTTGGAATGAGAATGTACAGCTGCTGACTGTGACTGTATGTAGGTGTATTCATTTGGAGAGGTTCCGCGCCGCATTTGAGCCTTGTGCCTTGGTTGAGCCTTAGTTAGGTGCCAGCTGCCTAGCTACTGACATGATCATCTTCAACCAAACCTACATGTACCTTCCTCCATTTGGCCGGGCAACACATCCCACTTTGTTTAAAATTTCTTTTTGATCGTCACTCACGTCGGCAGCTTACGGACAGCCAACTCGGGTCACGTTGCACAGATCACCCAGCCGTAAGCGAACGTCCGGGCGCTATTGTTTCACTTTTGAGCCTCGAGTTGAGCCTCGAGTTGCTGTTGACGGTCGCCAAGGGAAAAATTGAACATCGGAACTAGATCATAGGATAGAGAATTCCAAATAGGTGCACCCAGATAGGTATTTTAGAGTGAAAGATGGAGAGCTACTGCGGAGTAGGTAGGTAGGTAGATGAAGAAGTCAGGTCACAAAAATTGTTATTGGCAGAGTTCGTTAATGCCCATACATATGACCGTGCACTTGACAGCCGGTCCGGGTTTTCGGAGACACTCTGACATGGACGCATAGGCGGGGGGGGGGGGGGGGGGGGGAGGGGCATGGGGTAGTCGGATAAGTCACTCACACCTATAATACATGTATGTATTCACACCACAGCACCGGTCCTGCACCTACATATCACCACTAAGATCTATTTATACACCCAATTAGTTGAATTCATTCATGATCAGTCCCACTAATTAATTGTATTAATCACAGCTAGGAAGTCAATTTACAGTCGGCCGCCCTGTCTAAGTAAATGGTGAAGAGGTTGTACCCCTACAATACTTAGTACGCAGTCATGGAGTAGGGAATATGGCCCGACATGACGGCACACCTTGTCCGCCACGTGCTTCGCTTATAGTCTACTGTTCTCTATACCTTTGGTAGGGATTTCGACTCAGCTTGGTAGGTAGCACGCCCCGATCCTGGCCCTGCACATTAATATGTTTAGCTTCATCAAGGGTGGCTTGCTTGTGCATGGTTCAGAGAGGACACTTAAGTATTTGGAAGTGGTTTAAACTCGTGGTTAGTAAGAAATTACTCCATGTACAGTGTTATGCACATCTATGTATCTAAAACGTGAGAAATACTAATATAGGGACAAACACGGGCTAGAGATCGATGTATTGTACAAGAGTTATTTACTCAACAAATGCCATGCAAAATCTTCTGGAACATCAAGTTTCATCTAGGATCCCCTCCCTCCCGGTCTGTGTTGCGCATGCGTGCATTCGGTGTGTGCCCGTTCACACACATACTCTACTACTCTACACTCTTGCATATATGTATGTACATGCGGTCCCTAGGTAGGGCTATAGGGGGCGGGGATGAATGGTCTTGACGCCGTCAGAACCATATTTCAACTCAAATTTTTCAATGATTCTTCTGGACGCGCGTCGTGAGTCATGCCTGGCCGTTTGGTTAATTGGCATGTCTGCGGATTTGCACATTTTATACTCATGAAGATATCCGGAACTAAGTGAGCTTGACGCGATACTCGGGGAGTATCCGATTGTGCGATGGGATTGTGTGATGGTGATATAGGGCCAATGATATTTTTGGCATGAGGAATAGGAACTTGATATTTCGGACGGAACTCACGAACCATACTATAGAAAGCTCTGAACCATGTTAACATATTGATCTAGGACTCGCAGAGAACCCAACACTCGGCCGAGAAAACGCCTAACTGAATGCCTGTTGCTAATTCAGTCGTAGTTCTAGCTACTCGTAGTTTTTTGGCGTTTCCGGACGCAACTGCTATTGCATGCCATACAAAAGATAGCCTTGGCGAGTTTTTTCTGTGTATGCAATAGCAGTTGCGTCCGGAAACGCCAAAAAACTACGAGTAGTAGTACCTGTCCCGTAAGTAAGGTTGAGCTTTGTTTTTTTTGGCTTAAAAAACCAAGGCGTTACAGAACTTGTGTAACGAGTACGTTAGACTTCCAATCCAATAGGATCATTGTCTTTAGGTCGCCGAGATTTCTCCTGGTAAAATGCTGTTCCGATAAATTCTTTTGGTGATATGATACGATCATAGGGATCTCCTTCATGATTGACCAGCCGCTATGGTCACACACAAAATCTATCTATCCATCCATCTGGAGTCCGGGTGTTTACCCCGCTTTATGTAGAGCTTTCTGGTAACGTTTCAAACCTTTTGACGAATCAATCATCATCTCACATACAAAAGAAAGATTCCCATGAGCATTCATCCGGATATATTAAAAACACGCAGGTGTCAGGGAGCGGTTTGTAGATACATACACAAGTAAATACGCAGTCTCATGATTACAAAACGCATATATTATTTATATCACTGGCATGTGAGTGCTGCGTGCCCGATCCTATGGATTTTTGACTATCGGGAGGATTTCGGCCTATTGGGACCTGCTCGTGATAATTATAGGTTGCCTACTAAAAAATGCTTATTTTTGCTTGGAGATTTCAGCTTAGTAGAAATGCCCAGAAATGTTTTGAGGTGTTAGTCCCGGGATGGCGTTTTGCACCTACCAGCTGCATCGTGGGGAGTGACATGGTTGTTAGTTGGGATCTGAGGTTAGTTACCCTGCTCCATGTGATCACATGACTTCGCGATTTACCCGCCCTTAATTGAGTCCAACACTAGGTCTCACCGTATACGTAGGAAGTAAGCCGCGGGTTCCCATAAACGAATGGATATTAGAGACAGCATCAGCATTAGTATTTTTCGTCAGGATCGATCTCGGTGAACACATGGGGTTTCCCTCCAAATCTAAAACAGACCATATGCTGTTGGTCTCTGTTTCAGCCACTCCGGGTGCTCTGCCGAAATATCATGGCAACCAGACTAGATACTGAGGTCCATATGGGACGTTGGTTTGTATCAACGGCTCTGTTGTATCACCATTTGCCAGGTGGGGATCTATTTTTTTCTTCAGCAGATCTTGCCGACGGTAGAGTACCTACATGTATTTACCTGCTGCATCACCCCACAACTTTAGATCTAGGCTTGTTTCCGCTAACGTTATTTTATGCGTCCGCCATGCAGGAAACCGGTCAATTGTGATGTTCAACTTTGCCCCTGCATACTGGGTATTGATCTCGGGAGTAGGCACATTGCGACTTCATAAACGGCTCGGGTAGTTGTCGATGAATATTAATTACCCCGGCATCTTCTGCAAAGGAAATGGATGTATACAGCACTAATTGTATAGTCTGTGTAGGGCTAAATAACGTTAGTAACATGTAGCTTGATCTCCCGAGTCCACTGGATCTTCGGAGTATCAGAAATACATGCTGGCATTTATCATTGTTGAAGATTTGATATCTGGTCTCATTTTTTTATCCCTGGAAGATGGACGTTCAAGGTGCTAGAATCACCATCTTCAGTTCATTAGCTCTTAGAGCTACCGAAATGTGACCCCTCTCACATATAATTGGGAAAAAACCAGGGTTGGCATCTTTGCTGAAGTATTTGGAGAAAACTGCCTTATAGACGTAATTAAAGTTCGTCCGCAGAGAGCCAGCAAGATTCGGTGAGGGTTGGCTGTTCCACATGCAATCTTTGCATCCCCTAAGATCGAGCAAGTCTTCGTGGCACGGTGTAGCACCACATTGCTAAACGAAATTGACGTCTTAACTGATGATCATGATCAGTATTCTTGAACACAAATACATGTATCTATTTAAGGCTGTGCATGCTTGGCAAGGACTGATGTGTTCTATCAGCAGGTACTTATGTATGCGATTAGGATATTGAGGGCTTTATTGAACTTCCTTATGAGAAATATCTTGAGAAGGGATAGGGTGGTAGCATGGAACCTAATAGCTGCAAATGTATTTTTATAATAAATCTCTAATCATGAGACCGAATCCTTCGATATTGCAGGTCGTGGTGAGGCAGTGTAGAGTAGTGTAGAGTAGCGTAGAGTAGAGTAGCTTTGCCCGTGCTGCACAAACCTAACTAGCGGATAAGCGTTGGTAGCGAAAACCACGTTGATTTGACGCGAGTTCTCTAATTTCTTGTATTCTGGTTCCCACGATATCAAAGCTTGAGTGGTCTAAGTACTGCATGTACTTGACAAATAAAAATTCTAACCATCCTCTTTTTGATGTAGGCATTGAGCCACCGCGTAATATTTAAATTACCCGAAAGTTCTTGATTTGAGATGATTTTCTAGGGTCCAATTGTTTCTCTTTTCTTTTTTGAGAACTCCCATTCCCTTTGTGAAATACGAATAGGTAGTCGACCGGAAGTTGTGCTCAAGCATAGATTGCAGCTCCGCAGAAAGGGGAATTCCTAGTGGTCTGTTTAGATTGGTTCTAGCCAAAACAATAACTGCCGAGTAATCAATTGGTCGCAGCTGTCTTACCCCCAAATCAGATAGACCGGATTCTTGTTAGCGACGCCTATCGGCCAGGAATTTCATTGTAAATACATACCTTCAGTACTTCATACCAGCGCTTCGGTGTAATGGTAGATGGGTACGAGATTAAAGATTTCGCCAGGATACTCTCAAATTTCATAGTATTCCTGTAGTTTTTTTTTTTTTTTTGCGGCGCAATAACACGTTTTCGTTCTTGGAGATCCTGTCCCATAAACCTAACATTTACCGAGACTCCGGTTCGTTGGCTAACCCTATTCCCTGCGGGGTCTAACAGGGTTTGCTGATGCCGCAAATCATCAACAATCGTACGATGAACCATGGTGTTTTTGTAAATTAGTATATCTGAGTACGGATTGGTGGTGGGATCATTTTCGCGGTTTGTCATGTATCAAGATTGCATGCTGTCTCTCATTTTCTCCGAACTTTCTGGGGACCTGAATATCAGCAACTCATCTAAAGGTAGACGGGCACTCAATCCATTATGGATTTTGTGGCAAATGTAAAGCTTTTGTTGTGGGTATCAACCCAAAGCTGCATCTAATAGGCGGCAGTACATAACCCGAGAAATATGCGTAATAGAGTAAGGAGAATCGTACACTTTTCCAAAGACCGCTCTGTGGGTAAATGTGTAAGCGCTTTGAAGATATGTGCTATTTTTCTTTTTTCTGGTCCCGCCTTCCCTTTCCTGGTTGGAACCAGGATGTATGTAGCGTTTTTTCCAATTAAAAAGCAAATGGTTGATATTGTGCTCACGACATCTTTAGAAAGCACCAGGTTCCAAAATAAAGGGAATAGTGAAGGCCGCTGAAGATGTTAATTTGGAATCAAAATTATAAGTGGTAAATTCAGATGTAGATCTAGTGTGCAGAGGGAACGTATCCTCAAGTAGCTTTATCAAGTTGCATGGCGTCAATTCCTCTCTGTTGGAACCCTTGGGTGACTGGTGATTCAAACACCACAAGCAGGGATATTGATATCAAGGCATGTTCAACAAAGGTATTACACTTATGGCAAGCTGCATCCAGTGCAACCAAAACCACGGACAAGTACTGTACGCACTTTACTTTGTTGGAAAGGCATCTCCCCGAAAGAATGCTGCAGAAGCAAAATGGAAGCATTGTTACCACGGGAATTTCTGGTCCTTACTCGTTCAGGCAATTCGACCGCAAAATAGTAGTAGACGTCTAGGGTAATAAGTCTTAGGGTTACCAAGTGGGAAAACCCAGTATCCACGATTGTTGACTCTACAGAACTCCATTCAACCATATGGGTTACCAGATGTCTTCCCAAGGAACATTTCCCGCCGTTGGTCTTAACCGTTTTACCGATGCATAGGCTCACCTCCGGTTAGCAAGCCAATCGCCTGTCCGATAAGCAGCTGTGTAGTTTCTTGGCATCTAGGCCATTTTCTGTATCCAGCTGACCGACGGTACGTTTGTGTCTCCCGCGACCGACTGCGCAGGGTTGGGGAAGGGACTTGGCCACACACCGTACCAACGAGGTTCAGCAAACCGCCTGCACACTGTTGACCCCTGCCCCCTCAATTATGTTCCAAAATGGCTGTTTTTCTGGGGGGAGGAAGAAAGGGAGAACACCCTGGAGAGAGTTGAGTTGGGGAAGTAAGGGAGTAGGAGAGGGCTAGTAGGGATAAGCAGGTTGAGGCTGTTCAGTTCTTTCCCACGAGTAGGTTCGAGAGAAGATCCATAGCTCAGCCGCATTACAGATGTGTGGGACATCAAGACGGGGAATTTTCGACCAGAAACACGCAGCGCTGATGCTGCACCTCTTTTCTGGATGTTCGAAATACCCATGACGAGTCTGACGGCGTACTCACTTACATTCCGTGACCATCGCCGCACTGCTCTCTAAGATTCGCTATTTCACGCATCGACCAAAGAGAGTGTGTGAGTGGAAGTGAGAGCAACGGAGGATAACGGATCTGAGAGGTCAGAAATCGAAATCGGAGTTCGACAGAAAAAAAAGGAACTAGAGGAATAGAAAGAGTACCTTACCGGAAACCAATCGATCAATAGTGGCTGTTGAGGCGTTTTAGTTGTTATTCGCCCCAGTACGTACAGTACCTACAGCTACTGTAGGTACCTACTACCTAGATTTAGATTTCCCTCGACTGTACTTTACAGGAAGCTCGAGATCATCCTTCTGTGATATCGACAATATCAACAACGTCTTTTGGTAGGGTCTAATATCTTCTCTTCCAACTTCACACCCGGCTTTCTGTCCCCTCCCTCCTATACCCACCACTAAGTCTTTGTATTCGATATTGCACCCCGTTAGAAAGCCGCCGACGGGAAGAATAGAGTCCGGCTCACAGGGCTGAGCTAACCAGGAGCCGACGGGGTAGTGAATGAGGAAGAAAAAGAGGCAGGGCCACTGCAAGCTATAACAATATCACATCTCTCAGTCAAGTCATGGCAGATATCAAAAGCGCCCCGTCCCGCCAAATTACCGGTTCGAGTGACGGGAGAACTCACGACGCTATTCATGTAAAGCAATCTCCCCCGCCTCATTTATATCAACCCAGGCCATCTGTATCGTCATCGCCCGCATCGGAGGTATTGTCATCATCAAGAAGTCCGTCCTTTACTTCTACTGGCACCGTCCCTGCTGCGACGTCTGTTTCTTCCCCGGTAACATTGGGGGCCACCACTAAAACAGCGCGATCCACAACTAAGAAGAAACATACCGCCACCTCCACAAAAGATACCTCGACCACCATGACTACCATATCATCTCCCTCTATCAAAGAAGGGACGACGCCAACTCAGAGAATAAGTCGGGCAAAGAAAGGTAAACGGGTACACGCATGCAATCATCCTAGTTGCGATAAGGTCTGCCATTAATATTTATATTTGAATGTCATTTAATTGCGGGACTGATATTTCGTTGATAGGTATTCACGAGAGCGGAACACTTACGGTACTGACTTCCGGGAAAGCCAGGTCTTGTATGTTTTGTGGTACTAACAAAATTTGAACTTAGTCGCCATCAGTTAAACCATAATACAGATGTTCTTTACAAATGTGAAATGTGCGAACGGACGTTTGTCCGGCAGGATCTCTTGTCTCGCCATACAGAACGACAGTGAGTATTGCAGACTTGATCAAGGCCAGCTGGGGTGGAGGCTAACTAACCTATTTCCTTCAGCGCAACGCAAGCCATGAAAGCAGTTCAGACACTGGCACTGGCTAGAAATACTGGGTTTGCCGCTCGATACGGTATAAACGGAATTTCGGGCATGTCTACTCGTCCGGTACCAACAAGTGATTATGGGGGAAATGCGCATGTATTTGACTCTAATCCTCATGCAACGCCTCGAGTCCATACGGATATGAACGCCCTTCCACAGATCCTTACCTCTCATTCGCCCCATCAATCTACTCCTTCTGCATCCTCTTTGGTGACGCCCCATTCTTCGAATTCCATGACAAATTATACATCCGGTTTCTCGCCAAATATGTCAATATCCAATTCTGCAGACTCCCAGTTAGACTATTCCACTACAGATGCAAACTCTCCATCCGGACTTCGAAGAGCTCACCTTCCATTTCATCTGCAACATAGCGAGCCACAGAGACAGTCAGAGCACTTTATTGCGACTTCACACCCAGAAATAATGCAGCGGCCTCCAGCCTTATCTATGGACCACCATTTGTACGCAAAGCCAATGCCAACATGGGAGAATTATGCCTGGTTATTTGAGGACAGTACATCTCAAGATCAGTCAATTATTGAGATGAATTCCGCTCAGAACACGGGTTTACCATTTCTGAACCCATTAGAAACGACTCATTATCAAAATGTGGCCATGAACTGCGATCCCAGCTTCCATCAAATAGATGATAGAGTGCGGTCCCAGGTATTGATGTTGTTAGGTAACATACCAAATTTGCATACTAGCGATTGTACCAGTGCGTCTTCAATGCAACAATACCTCCGAAACTATTGGACGAAATTCCATCCTTTGTTTCCGGTACTCCACAGGCCCACATTTGTACCAAGTCTGCAATTGGTTATGTTGGTTGCGATTGTAATTGCACTAGGAGCCTCATTTGCATCCGACGAAGACCATCAGTTTGGGATGATGTTGTATGATAAAGTAAAAGGGCTGATCCTCAATGTATGGTTGTTCTCATATTCAATAACTTGCAATGTTTACAAGCTGACAAGGTATCAGTCTGATGAGTTTTCAACGCACAATTCGAACAGTACCTACTTGCAGCAAACCATTTTATTGACCGATATTTTCGGAAAAATGAAGTGCACAAGGCCACAATTTGATGGTGCACCGCTTGATGTTATCCTGATGAAAGTAAAGCTCCCTATTCTTATTATTTGCGATCTCTCCTGATTATATCATAGCTTCTACGACGTAGCGAAATTCCAACAACAGATCCTCTAGAGCAGATTAAGCGTTATCACAGATCAGGACTGGAGTTAAATTATGACAATGAATGGCAAAATTGGATAGATCTTGAGTCGCGGAAAAGGTAAGCCGTGATAAATATTGTCGTTGGTCGTAATGGTGCTTGTTTTTAACTGTCCTAGGGTTGCTCTGCTGTTCTTTTACTGGGATGTACAACAAGCTACGATTTTCGGTCGTGAGATGTGTCAGACCGCATTTGATCACCGCGTGTATCTTCCTTGCGAAGAATTCCTTTGGAATGCCAACACATCTCAAGAATGGGTGGGATATTTGGATGGTCACATGGAAACTCTGAGCTTTCTGGAAACTCTTCGTATCTTCCTGGACCCTAAGCGCCAGCTTCCCGTGCTATCACCCCTGAGTTCCATGTTTATATTGCACGGGTTGATATCTGTCGGGTTTGACCTCCATAGACGATCATCTCCTATAGGACCAAGCCCAGAGGAAACTGCAGCTAAGCAAGCGCAACTTTTGCGGGCGTACGAGAAGTGGGCGACTTACTACAACATTAACGTGAGTCCACATCTTTCCCAGATTACCAGCGATCAAAATATGGTCATGTATCACTCGGCCTACATTTCCCTCCACACAAATATACACAACCTCATCACCACCGCTGGTGACAGCAGAATCTTCAAACGGACTTCCGAGAGAGATGAACATCAAGGGGCCAAGTTTGAGATTCAGCAGTGGGCAAGTACTGCTGCTGCCAAACTTGCGACATGGCACGCAGTTAAGATCCTAGTAAGGTCTCTTGGTCGACCTCAATTATATCCTGAACATTTCCATGTTCCCTGGTCGATGTATGTGGCAACATTGGTTTGTTGGGCATATGGCCAATTTTCGTCCTCAGCTGTTGGCCCGGGCGTTCAAGCGTCAGAAGATGAAGTTATCTGGGATGCACATCAAGACATGGGCCATTACCTGCGACAGATGAACACCGATAATTGGGAGGATTTGGTGCACATGAGGTGGCAGACGCGCACGGCAGGCCTGTTGACGGTCGTCCAGGGCAGCATGGAGGGCATCAGGTGGGGACTGATACAGGAGAGCGTTGAAGTGCTGAAGAGGCTAAATGCCCCAAGGGCTGCAAAGAGTGTGTGATATGGATTTGGGGATATTCAAACCAAATCTCCGTTATAACATATTTCCTATGTAAAAATGGCGGCGGCTCCTGGTGTTCCGGCATTTAGGGAGGGTTTATTTGTAGCTGGTTTGTTAGCCTTTTTTGGCCCCGGTGGTACTTGTGCATTTCTGCGAAGTGTCGTTGTTTATTCTCGTTTAGCTTTGTATATTTTGCTTTCTTTGGAAGTCTAGTAAATCTGACAGATTGAAATTAATCTTTTTGGTTTATTTTTCTTGGCGAATATTTTTTAAATCGTCCGAGTTGGTATTGATAATTTCCTTTGATTTGTTCTCTCACTTTCAGTAGTGATGAGAAGTTTACAGGCATGTACTGTGATATTGGAAGCCGGAAATAAATTGTACCCCGACGGCTCTCAGAAATGAGATTTTTTGAGATTAAACCTTAAAGCGGCATCAATCCCAAAACCCAGTCCTGCCGTAGTCTTGGCTGGATAAATTGGATTTATTGAGAGGCATACATGCGGGGAGGCGGTTACAAGCTTCTGTGATCCATGCTGCTCCCTGCGCCCTGCCGTGAAAGTTAATTTGGTAAAGCGGACGCATAAGTGTGGATTATGCAGAATGCAGAATGCAGAATGGAACTCGGGGTTTAGTTTTGAATGAAGGACGTAAGCTCAAGTGTTTGTGCATTTTTAAGGGAATGAAATAGCGGCTCCGGATGTGATTCATCCCCTCGACGCAGCGCAGAGTTCACAGCCTCAGAAGCTTATTCAAAACTGGCGGACAATGCAGCAGCACCACCCGATTCCCAGTTACAACCGCTTAGTTTAGAGGCGTGTGCTGATGAAGTGGTGTGATGGCACATCTTTGTAAAATAGAATGTTTTGCATCATAATATAAGCGTTGGCACCCGTCGTCCTATGCCAGAGTAATTTGGCAGCTTGGATTTCTTATCCCAGGCCCGTTTATTTAGCGTATTGGGTGGTCTCTCTAGTGTGTATGTTTCTCCCATGACTGTCTTTAATTCTTTTGGGCAGGGCCTAGGCTCCAATGGGGTGAGAAAAAAACCACCATTCAGTGAAGATCTAGTGGTCTTGGTGGTAGTCCCTGATTGGAGCAGAGGTGATGCATACTGCACGCGGCACAAGACGATGTTTATGGTGGTAAAGGTAACCTTCTTTCGCCAAAGATGGACTATCACGCCCAACTTGCCCTAGGTGGTTTCCTTGCTGTACTGGGGTGAGTCCCTGATAAGCGAAAGGCCCAAGTACTGGAGTGTAATAAGGGCCTGCCCAGAGACTCGCCTCTATCAACGAAGGCTGACTGAATCCATGCGCCTCCTTAAGATGCAAACTGGATCTGAGGTCGGTCTAACACAGCTACTTGATCAACAGAAGCGTCAAGAAGTGCTGGGATTCTTCGACCTTGGAACAGTCTGCAACAAACAACTCGGTGTAATATGATGCGTAAAATGCGAGCATACATTTGCCTTTATTTCTATCGAAGATCAACGAGCTCTGATGCATATTAAGCAGCATAAACCCCAGGTTATTTGCCGCGTGGTTATTTGGCCCACATGAAATTCAACTTATGTCCTTAGGAGGGGCCAATAACAGGCCTAATAAACGGGTGTGTTGTTAATGCTCGAATTTTAAACACTCGTATATTTGGAACTGACCCCGCTTCTTTTCTCATCGCTCCGTCTCTGTAACTTTTGTCGGCACCAAAAGTTTAGGCACAAGAAGATTTACCGTCGGCAGCCTGGAGACGGATTCGAAAAATTGCGGTAAGGGTAGGTTTCTCGTGTTTCATCATGAACATGTACTGATGTAGTTGAGTATTAGATAATTCTGCGGTCAGAGCGGTCTTCAGACGTCATGATGTACCCATAGGGTTAGGGTGCAAGATAATAACCACATCTCTCAAACCTGACGCTGAGCACCAATCGCCTCTACCATTCATTGTTGTGATCAGAGAACGCAGATGTTTTTTATGGAATGAATCAGACTCCTGATGTTATCGAGCATTGTGTCGCAATACTAAGGATCCCCAAAGTTCCAAGGCCGTTATCTAAACCTTTTCATTTATTATGATATAAAAGGCCGAGTAGACAATGTTGCTGACGGATTATGATAGGGTTTCAAACATCCCTCTTATGTGACCTCAAGAGAGCTCTCGAAAGGCAGATAATAGTTGGTACGCTCCCATAATATTCGAGTCTCCTTTAGTTTTGCTCTCGACAATAAGAATCCGTTCTTAGAGGTTTTGCTGTATTCGAGGTCCATTATTTTACATATCCTCGATGCTAAGGTTCAGGATATCTTTCAATATAGAATGATATCCACGATGCCAGCCTAGATGTGGCTAAGAGATTGGTGGACGTTGCTGGCTGCGGTATGTGAAACGATCAGACGTCAAAGGTGGATTAAGTCAAAATTCAGCGGAAAGGGGGGCAACCTCCTCCTTTTATTGACCCCTTCCTTCGGGTATGGTGGCAACCATAGATACTTGTGTAGTGTCTCCACTCATCATAAGTCAATTTGGGAAGACTACATGCGCACGTACCCGCGGCTAGGGCTACTGTTCCTTTCACCCCACCTTAATGAACAACTGCACAGTCTACAGGATTCTTCTGCATGCAATACAGTGATGCAACACCTTAATTAAGCGAGAGAGAAACGGAGGGCAATCTATCCTGAAGTAGCTTGAAGGTTGTGCCCCCACTCAGGAATGTTAAGAATCCGGAATGTCTCCAGCGGCAGGATCCAGGGGGTGCATATAAAAGCACTGCTGTTTGACGTCCCGATTTGAGGAAGCAAGTTGCCGAAGAGGAGGAGTGGAGCAGGCTAACGCGTGTACTCACATGTACACATATGTGTGGGAAACAAGCCCCACTTGTTTTACGGTGAGTTCCGTTGGGGACCTCAATGGTTACCATTGCCGTATTCAGGTTCGCTAATTTAAAGTATTGAGCACCCGCCCCGAGAATCAAGATTTGCAGATCAGTTTAGTGCAGCATTGCAAGGCTGGCATGCAAGACATGGCGTGTGTTCTGGCACAAATATCAGACCCCAAATATACTTATCACCGCACTTATTTAATGTTGTGTTTTTAAGGGGGGCGGGGGCCTCAAGACGAGGGGCTTTACAAATAATTCGAGTGCTCTTAAGTTCTCGCCCCCTCTTGACTCCTAACTAGGGTTATTTTTTCGCAACTGATATATCCAGGTATCTATCTATTGCCAGGACGTTGTGTGTGTGTTGCTGTGCTTTGTAAAGGGATGGATCCCAGATCCCGAGCTGCAGCTTTTGCGGGACCTGAGAATTGCGGCACAAATAAATATTATTTCACATCTCTTATCCTGGGGTTTACCAATCATATACATCGCTTCCAGGCCGGAAAAAAAAAATCAGTTATGGATAGGCATGTACCTTACTGCAGGCTTAGCTAACTCCGGCCCGTCTTTTCGCCGACCTTGCTATTTGAACTTGGCCTGGTCTCAGTTAAGGTGTGAATCAAGCAATAACCAAGTTGGAGACGCAGCTGTTGATTCCTGGACCCCACGTTTTTCCAATGTTTGGCATATTGATCAGCTGAACAAACCGCGTAACAATCATCAACGTAGAGTGCACATTCTTGACTAGATAAGAACCTCGAGGGTGTTTTTCGGCAGGCTTCTTCGTTCGAGCAACAGACCCGACAACATTCCAAGAATGTGAACAATGCGGACATCGACCCGCTCGGGAAAATACAGATAATTTAACAGCCCGGCAGACATTCAGCCCAGAGAAACCTGATCTACAAATTGTATTCGTATAATTGATCGGAGATATTTCTTCATCCGCGCAAAAGCATCCCTACTGCTGATCTTCGGGCCTGACCTCACCACACCTCTTCCTGGACTGACGCCAAAATTATTACTGCTGGCTTCTTCTCGAAACGTTTGGATAAAACCTATCGGGAAAGTTAAAGAACTTTCTTGTCAAAGCATCTGGAAACTTTGCGATTTTCTAAAAAGAAAATGAAAAAAAAAGAAAAAAAAAAAAAAACTCGCGGCATCTGAGCGGGAACTCGACCCACGAAGTGGATACTGGGCAACATCAAAGTCCTCCAATAGGTAACCTTGTACGGACGGCCATAAACTTCGTAGGGCCCTCAGCGAATTTAAACCAGAGTGTCTTTTGAAACAATTAATATTATTTTTTTGACTTTATTGTAGCAGAGTTTCGGTCTGGAGGCATCTTCTGACACAAGAGGAATGCTAATTAGTGATGTGCATACCCCAAGAGGATCTTGTCAAAAGATGTCTTACAAACCAAGCTTTTACAGACGTCGAAGACTTTCACAGGTGTAAAGTACGCCATCTACTAAGTTCTCCGAAAGAAGTGTAGTGCATCCTTCCCAAAATAGTTACTTTGCATATGCCATCTCTGTCGTCCAATGATTTCGAAGATTCTGAAACGAAGAAGAGGGGGAATCCCATGGGATCAAGTTATTTCGTGCCTGACTTTGTATGCTGTCTCACTTCTGAATGTCACTAGGCCGCCCGGGATATTCTAATAAGGCTAGTAAGTACTACCCCAGGGTTAGGGTGCTAAATCCTAAATCTCCTAGGCACGTACTGTCAGTCACGTGGTCAGAGGACACACAAGAAGAGATGTAACTATCGTCCAAGATAGAGAACAGCATGGCGGAAGGACATCAGTATATATAGTGATAGGATAGGTGATCACTTGAATATAATCACCATCCTCCTTTCAGTACAAAATCATCCTTCACTTTGATCCACTTTGAAGAACCCGGGCCACAGTACCTACATATACCACCAGTAGGTACTAGGTGACATCACGGCTTTCTCTATCTTGAGTTACAATACCACTCCGACACTGAAATGGCATCCATTCAAGAGGACCCGGTTCAAGACAGACCAACAGAAGAGCGCCAGCGTTTGAAAGAACATTTTTCAATGTATCTAAGCCCTTACCGAGCCCATCTTACCCCGCAATGTTGCTGATTATCCTCGGTTATTAGCCCGCTGGAACAGCACGGAGACAAATGGTCTGAGCTTTGGAATAACGGTGAATTGCCCTGGGATAAGGGAGCACCGAATCCGGCGTTGGTCGATTTACTCGCACAATGGGAGGAACACGATTTCTTTAGATCGCAAGATGCATTGAAGACAAGAAGGAGGGCGTTGGTTCCCGTAGGTTTGGCCAGGTCATCATCTACTATTTTTCTGACTGTTCATTTGTCAATTAGGGATGTGGTCGTGGCTATGATACAAGCTTGCTCTCAACATATGGTTACGACGCCTTCGGTCTCGACATCTCCGAAACTGCCATAAAGGCAGCCAGTGAATGGGTGTCCTTGCAGAGTGAGGAAGAGAAAAACACACAGTCAAAACATTCATTCGAGATGTGGGGACAATCTCATATAGTTTTGGGTGACTTTTTTAGGAGTGATTGGGCCGAAAAGGTGCACTTCGACCTAAAGGGAGGATTTGATCTTGTATATGATTATACAGTGAGTCTAGGTTAGCGATTTGTAACACGCTTGTTTATTAATTACAGTGTAGTTCCTTTGCGCTCTCCATCCAACACTTCGTTCCAAGTGGGCTGCGCGGATGGCAGAACTCATCGCACCGCAACATGGACTGCTTATATGCCTTGAGTTCCCGCTCTACAAGCCTCCAGAGACTGGGGGCCCGCCGTGGGGCCTAACGAGCAAAATTTATGATGAACTCTTGGGAGATAATTTCAAGAAAGCCCTCTTTTATAAGCCTGAGAGGACTCACAAGGTTGGACAAGGTTCAGACTATGTCAGTGTTTGGAGGAGGAAATAATTCTAGAGGTTGAGGGTTGATACCCCGTAAATGCTTGGTGCTACTTATGTGTATCTTTGGCTTAGCCCAGTGTGTACAAAGAGCTCGTTGATGCGGTTTAAATACTTTTAAATGATAATCAGGTCAATCAGGACTATTCAAACATACCCAACATTTTTGACATGAAGTATAGCTACACGAGAACATCTATACTTAGCTGGTGAGAGACTCTGTTCGAAACCTGTAGAGTTAATCATTTATACCGATCAAAGTATGTAGATTTTAATATTCTATACGCTCCTCGGTATTAAACTTTCTATAAGCACCGCACTAAAAGATCCTTGAGGGAATTCTGAATAATGTTAAAACCCAACGAGGCTATATACGTATGTGTCATTGTTCCGTACCAGGTGGTAAACAAACTTTGACAAATTTACTGCTCATGCAGACATAGGGTTTTCGATTTCGTTCCTGGCTTACAATTGAAGTACCACAAGAAAGATTATCTCATTGGTACTACGTACAAATCTGCTTTACAATATTTAAACTAAACTTGACTGGCTCTTTTCAAAATAAGTGCCTCCTTTGACTTAAACATAACCTACCAACTCTGTTACCTCTGTGAAATAGATTCACGGTATAACTGTAGGTATGTCCTTACAACAGATGAGCTAAAGGTCTCGTACGTTATACCCGATAAAGCCATCTCCCAAAAACCACCAACCAATTCCTCTCCATGCTCTCAATCGGCCATTCACCACGATGTACTCCGACATAAAACTTCAAAGCGTCATCATCCGGTATGAAACATTCAACCATTGCAAGAATTGATATAGCGAAAAATGTGAATGCTGTGAATGAAACCAAGTCCCTAATTATAATGCGGCAGAGATACTTGTAGCCATGCGTCCTATATGATTCCCATAAACTTAGAGCTACTATTCCAAAGAGGAAGTAAAGAATTAAGTTCCAAAACGAATGATATAACCAGGAGAAAAGAAATTCAAGTATAGGTTCGAAAGCGACGTTTAACGTATGGTCATCTTGATTATCAGCGTAAATTCTGGGTGCGGTGTTGTTTGAAACGTCGAGATTGAGGTTAATATTATGCAAAACGCTGTAATCTGACGCATAGGATTGGAGGATTATGAGAACGCCAGTGATGAATACGATGAATTCTTTTCCCAACTGACAGATCTGGACAAGAACAAACATATAAGTCACCACGATCGTTGGTGTAACACTCTCAATCATGGTTGACAGAATTTGGGATCCAGCGCTGACTCTATAATCGGTTTCCATGCATGCCTCAACACCCAATAAATAGTCTCGGGAGAGAGGATTTATAATTAATGAGATGTAGTGTACCCGGGTTGTGTCGAATGGGATGAGGTTATTGAAAATGTATCTGATATCTCTCAGCTTGTGGGTGGGCTCTGTCAGATGAGAAGTACACGTAGGATCGTGCATGGCGCATAACAGACACGAAGATCCGTACCTTAGAAGTGCAAAGGTAGGTGGCATCTTTAACTTACAATTGCCAGCACTTAGTTCACAGTATTTTCCGGGGCAACGGCGAACCTGGGTCAATGGCGAATGAGCAAACCAGGACATTCATTAAATTGCTGCTTGCCTAGCTGTAATATTTCACTCAGTTTAGCGATTTCCTACCAAGTTTTGCTTAATTAAGTGGTACTGAAATCTGACACACTGAATGGTGAGCCGCAAAACGCCACAAGTCCTGAATTTGTCACGTCACAGCCCGCGCTGATCTGCCACGTCTGCTGCCCCACGACAACCCTCCCACTAGATTATCTCCAACAACCATATACCCTAGCATAAACCCCAAACCTTTCACCAAAACACGACTCCTATACAATCGCATATCCGGTATAGATAATCATGGCAGCTGCAAGCATCGACGCAGATCTTGACCCTCTCGAACCCACTCTCCAGTCTATACTTGACCAGAAGTCACTACGGTGGATCTTTGTTGGAGGCAAGGGAGGTGTTGGAAAGACAACAACATCATGCTCGCTCGCCATTCAGCTTGCACAGGTGCGCGAAAGCGTCCTGCTGATCTCGACGGATCCTGCGCACAACTTGAGTGATGCGTTCAACCAGAAGTTTGGGAAAGAGGCGAGAAAGGTCGATGGGTTCGACAATCTGAGTGCGATGGAGATTGATCCCAATGGAAGCATTCAGGAGCTTATAGAGAATGGTACGATATAATACTGTGCCATATAAGTTTCTGCAACATCCAGGGATTGTAGATGAAGATAGAGCTGGTTCGGGACTTTTACTAACGAAGCCGGTGGTGTGTAGCTGAAGGAAATGCAGCAAATCCTTTGGGGAGCATGATGCAAGACTTGGCTTTTAGTGTATTTATTTCAAACTCTGCTTATATGGAAGAAATCGAGCTAAACATATAATGGTTTTCTAGATCCCTGGTGTGGATGAGGCAATGTCCTTTGCCGAAGTTTTAAAACAAGTTAAATCTCTCTCATACTCTACCATCATCTTCGATACCGCCCCAACAGGTCACACACTACGTTTCCTTCAATTCCCAACCGTTCTCGAGAAGGCTCTCTCAAAGATCTCCCAGCTGAGCGGGCGATTCGGGCCAATGCTTAGCGGGATCCTGGGATCCCAGGCAGGTGGAGCTGGCGGAGTCGAGGAAATGATGGCAAAGATGGAGAGTATGAGAGAAGTTATCGGCGAGGTCTCAAAGCAGTTTAAAGACCCCGATCTTACAACGTGAGTATTGTATTCCTAAGGGTAACTGTCTGTGACTAACCTGATAAACCAACAGCTTTATCTGTGTGTGCATTCCCGAGTTCCTTTCACTTTACGAAACCGAGCGCATGATTCAGGAACTCAATAACTACCAAATCGACACACATTGCATTGTCGTCAATCAGCTTCTTTTCCCGCAGAAGGGCTCAACTTGCCCTCAGTGCAATGCTCGAAGGAAGATGCAGAAAAAATACCTGGAACAGATCGAGGAGCTATACGAGGACTTTAACGTTGTCAAGTGCCCTCTACTGGTTGAGGAAGTGCGTGGCAGTGACAAGTTGAAGAGCTTCTCAAAGATGCTTGTCGAGCCATTCATTCCCCCAGAAGAGGATGTGGATGAGGAATAAGGGCAATAATGGGTCTGGGTGGTCATTTTTTCTGTTTTTGTGTTATTGTGCTACCTAGCCAAGGCGTCTACGAGATAGAAGGAGTCATACATGTGTTTGCTACTGTAATCTCAATATAGCACATCTGTAGTTCAGTTCATTCATCTAGCATTCGTCCCTAGCCTATGTAAATAACCCGGAACTTGGGAAACGATGTGATGCAAGTTCGGTAATTCGTAAAGGAAGTAATTCTAGCGGTACCATACTAATCTTCAAGGAAGTTTTTTTCTTTTCTTTTGAGGGGTAATGAAAATTTCGCGTTTTGAAATTGACAGTGCCAGTGCCGGAATTCCGGGCGTGATGCGTGATGCGAGCGTGACAAGCAACAATGAATTTTCGATCGAAGGTGGATTGGTCTATTCTAAGCAATTTGGCCGAAAGATTAAAGCCTGGATTCGATCGAAAAATTGTGTAGTGTCCGGTTGTTTTTTTAAAAAATAGTTGAAACTACATTAGACATGTTCTGAAATATGTAGTTTTATGCCCAGCTTGAGTATCAAGACGTCTGTAGTTTATATTATACTAGGATCGCAGGCAGCGATAAAACTAATAAACGTTATTATCTTTGCTCAAGCGATTAGTAGCTTGAGACATGCACACCTTCTTTCAAAGGGCCAGGATGTAGATGCATGTATGTACTATACGTATACCTACACTACATATATGTACTCCACAGCACTGTCAATGATTATATTAATATCGGGACCTTTAAAGCCAGCTAGTGCATATACCGGCTCAGTTGATACGCGTATGTGCATCCAGATCATGGGACGACCTCCCTTTCAGAGAATCATCTTCCATCTAGGCATCAATTCCAGGCCCTCCGCACACAAACACCCGCCCTGGCCGTGGATCAATCAGGGCACGACCAACGCCACATCAATCAAGGATTCGACCGGATCTGTTTGTGAAAGCTCCCTCCACACGGAGGGGAAACAGAGTTTCAGGCCACTGCTTGAGACAGGCGGCCGGGGGAAACACTCGACTTTTTTGATCACCGGGCCGGGATTCTAACCATTCTGGAGCTTGGGCCAATGGGGTTGTAGATTGAAGGGTTGTTTGGACAACTCCGGTCATTCACGCGGCCGTTGACAAGACGTCTTAGGGCTCGGTTCGGTTCGGTAAAGCCGGGTAGATCGACGTTTGGGGTTGGGGTTGCTTCTTCTCGACGTTCCTTGATCAGATCTAAGACAGGAAGTGAGTGAGTGACAACTTGTGGAGGACATGTACCTGGAGGTACATACATTTGTATGTACTCTGTGCCGTGACACAATTGGGGCCAGAGTCACCCATACATCTCGACTCTCTTGTTCCATGTTAATTGTGCTGTTCCTTGCAGTAACGCAGCTGGTCGAACAAAGAAGTGCTTTCTTGAACAAAAGCTATTACTCACATGAACGATGAAGAGGGGCAATCAGCTTGCCGCCTTCCTCGCGGCAATCTCAACCGAATGCCTTTTTGCTATTCAGATATACCAGTCTTTTTAAAACAGCCGAACAGCCGAGTTAAAGAATCTGGATGACGTTACCTTAGTTAGACAAGCAGATCCTACATCTACGGAGCTGTTATCATGAAATGATAACAAACCACTATCAATGGGGGCGTCGAGCTGTATGTATCAGGTACATACCCGCATACTACAGTTGTAGTTAGGTGAGACTGTATATACCTGTCAATGCTATCTGGAGTATAGGTTTGGGCACGCGATCATGGACCATTTAAGATTGAGCTATGGGACCTGGTTACATATCATCCCCCAAGCTCGACAATCGCACTCAAAAAAAAAATCCACTCTTCATGCACAAACTCCATGACCTTGTGGCGTAGATTACCGGAAACGTGTGGTTTACGCAGGTTATCTACCAGGGGAAGGTCTTCGGCAAAGACGGCACCTTGAAAGGGCCAAGAATTTTTTTTCGAGGTTATCAACTAGGGGCCCTCTTCTCAGGATTTCCAATTTATTACGGAGAGGTTATGTGACTGTACCTATTCTATGAAGGGGTTTACGGAAACTACTTATATGGAGCTGTTTTTCTTCTCCTTCTTCTTCTTTTTAGGTGGCCTATCATCATTAAGGAGAATTGGTTCTTGGTTTCTTGGTCTCTTTATTTTTTGTGATTAATCACCAAATATTCTATTCTCATGGAAAAGAGACAATAGTACTTTATTAATATTATACTCCACGACCCTCCAAGAGCGACATCAAATTTGATACCGGCGAAACCAAACAATGGCGCCTGTCCACTCAGACGATATGGGCGAAAAGCCACCCCCAACCTCCAGACCAGCTTCTGACTACACCGAGTCCGTGATATCCTCCTCCTCAATCTCCGAGTCAACTCCGCATGCAGAGGGGGAGGAGCAAACAGAAGCTCCTGTAGCTCGAACGGTCACGGGGAAATCCTCGATTGTCATTCCCAGGAACAAAAGGAGAGGAATGCTCGGCAGGTTTGGGCTGGTGGCGGAGATTGAGAATCCAAAGGACTATGGCACAGGAACTAAGAACTTTATCACTATCCTTGTCGCTGCCGGAGGGGCCGCCGCGCCAATGGCTAGTACTATCCTGTTTCGTAAGTTTACATAATCTCTTTTCTAGCTTACCAATTGTTATAATTCCTCGGGAGTTAGGTGTTTCAATTGTCCTAGTTGGTTTTGAATTGCAATAATGGATATTGAATTGGAGCCAATGCTAATGATTGAATCGCAGCTGCCTTGACGGAGATTTCCGAGAAGCTTCATTCGACCCAATCCCTCACCAATCTTTCGGTAGCTCTCTATATGCTTGCTATGGCCATCTGCCCTCTCTGGTGGTCTGCACTCTCTGAGCGGAGTGGACGTAGGACTGTTTATATAATATCCTTCGCCCTCTTTACGATTTTTGGAGTCTGTTCTGCTGTTTCGGTAAATATTGGGATGCTCATTGCATTCCGAGTGCTGTCTGGGGCATCGGCCAGTAGTATGCAAGCTGTTGGTGCCGGCACTATTTCTGATATCTGGGATGTGAAAGAGCGGGGGAGGGCCATGGGATGGTTTTATCTGGGACCTCTGTATGTGATATCAACTCTACTTCCTTCAAGAATTGTTACTAATATTTGTGGATTTAAAAGATGTGGTCCACTTTTCTCACCCGTTATCGGTGGTGCCTTGACAGGACGTTTTGGGTGGAGATCAACGCAATGGTTCCTGGCCATTTACGGAGTGGTGCTATGGTTCATGATGCTGTTTGGTCTCCCGGAGACGCTTCGAAAGAAGCCAGTGCCAAAGGTTTCTTTGGAAAAGGAGGGTGATAATGTGCTGGAAAGAAGCGTGTCCAGAGTCTCTATCAAGAAGGCCAAGGAATGGACTGTGACTGCGAGACACATATTCATCGATCCCCTCAAGTCTCTGCGATATCTGAAGTTCCCACCAGTTCTTTTGACTGTCTTCTATGCCAGTATGACTTTTACCTGTTTGGTATGTCTCCCATCCCACCAGCTTGGTTAGAAACTTTGTTAACCGGTTGTCTGAATAGTACGTCCTCAACATATCCATCCAAACCACCTTCTCAAAATCACCTTACAACTTCCACGTCATCATCGTCGGTCTCCTCTACATCCCCCCCTCACTCGGCTACGTCGCCGGCTCCCAAGTCGGCGGCCGCTGGTCCGACACCATCATGAAGCGTGCCGCCCACAAACGCCGCGCGGCAGCCAGCCTAGAATCCGGCATACCTGAAGACGCACCCTTGGAATACCGGCCTGAGGACCGAATGGGCATCAATGTTCTGATCGCGGGCATGCTGTATCCGTGTGCAATTCTGTACTACGGATGGATGGTGAACCAGGGATACTACTGGCTGGCGCCAATGGTCGGGACAACGTTCTTCGGATTCGGCAGTATGTTGGTGTTTGGGGCATCGACGACCATGTTGACGGAGTTTGTGCCGGGGCGGTCGAGCTCGGCGGTGGCGGTGAATAACTGTGAGTTTACATCTTTTGGCATATTTGAATGCGGGCACTGATGCGGTGCAGTTATAAGGAACATTTGTGCGTGTATTGGAGGTGTGGTTGCGGAGCCACTTATTGTCGCCATTGGGAATGGGTGGTTGTTCACCATTCTTTCGCTGGCGGGACTGTGTTCGCTGAGCACTGTGTGGATCATGCGAAAGGTAAATCTCCCATTTCAGTCATGTACCGATTGCAGAAAGCTAACCGACCCCGTTCCTACAGTTTGGTCCCAAGTGGAGAGCCGAGGTGCACAAGTACAACCTCAACTAATCGCCAGAGTGAGGAAGGGACCTTTTTCTGAATATATATATATATATATATATATATTTTCTTTTTAGTCTAATTAATAGAGTGAGGGATGGAGTGGAGGGTCGGGTTTGGTTATGTTTATTGTTTTTTTTTTTCCTAAAAAGTCTTCTTATGATTGCTTACGACTCTGTGTTTTCCTCTCCTCATTAGCGGTTTCTTCTTCGTTTTAATACCTTACTGTATGATATTTGCATGCTGCGTCGTGAAGTGTAGATGAATGTATGAATGTTAATGCCTGCCTGACCCTGCCCGCCGTTCCGACTCGTGTGACACCACCGCCTGCAGCTGCCCGAAGTGCACTTTGCTGCAGAGTGAGAGTGAGAGTGAGAGCCGGTGCTCGGCACGCAGGGTTAGGTGTGCTGCTGCTGCTGCTGCTGTGTAGAGCACAAGCCTCGGTACTCGGCTGCACCCCAAAGCTCAGCTGCCAGCCAGCCAGCCAGAACCTGCCGAGTACTAAGTAGTAGATAACTCTCCGCACTCCACACAGCACCCGCAACCCCCAATCGCAGCTATATCCACTTTCAACCTCAATTACAGCTTCACCCCCCCATAACCCTCAAATCCTCCAATTCCCCTCCCCCCCCCCCATAATCCCCAGATAACCCCCCCCCACCCCCCCCACAATGGACATCCCCACCCTCTTCTCCGTGCGCAACAAAACCGTCCTCATCACAGGCGGCGGCAAAGGCATCGGCCTCATGATCTCCCGCGGCTTCATCGCAAACGGCGCCAAGGTCTACATCACCTCCCGCGACGCCCCCGCGCTCGCCGCCGCCTGCGCCTCGCTCAACGCCCTCGGCCCGGGCACGGCCCACGCCATCCCCGCCGACCTCTACAAGCTGTCCGACTGCGAGGCGCTCGTGCAGGAGCTCGGGCGGCGCGAGGAGAAACTGCACGTGCTGGTGAACAACTCGGGGAGCAACTGGGGCGAGGGATATGATAGCTACCCCGAGGCGGCCTGGGACCGCGTCTTGACGCTGAATCTGAAGAGGGTGTTTACGCTTACGCAGATGTGTACGCCGCTGTTGGAGCGCGGGGCGGTGAAGGGGGTGGATGGTGGCGTCGTGGGGGATCCGGCGCGGGTGGTGAATATTGGGAGTGTGGATGGGATTGCGGTGCCGGCGTTGCAGACTTTGTGAGTTCTGTCTTGCCCGGCCGGGGGGTGCCGGTGCCGGTGTGGTGTGGTGTGTAAGGGGGTGCTAATGCGTGACGGGCAGTGCATACTCCGCCAGCAAAGCGGGCCTCCACCACCTCTCGGAGGTGCTCGCGCACCATCTCGGAAAGCGAAACATCACGTACTTACCCCCCCCCCCCCCCTTCCTCCCAAATTCCCCCTCCCCCCTCCCTTCCTCCCCCATAACTAACACCCCACCAACAGCGTCAACACCCTCGCCTGCGGCCCCTTCGAAAGCAAAATGATGGCGGCAACCCTCAAGAAGATGCGCAGCCACATCGAGGCGTCGATCCCGCTTGGCCGCATCGGCACGCCCGAGGACGTGGCCGGCTGCTGCCTCTTCCTTGCCAGTCGCGCCGGCGCGTATGTTAATGGGGCGACGATCACGGTGGATGGTGGCGGGGTTGTGAGTCCGAAGTTGTAGTGTGAGGAGGGGGTAATGATGTGTATGATATGGTTATTGTATAAGCGGGTGCTTGTCTTTTATTTGGTAGCAATTGGCACTACAATAGCAATTAGTCGGCCGCATGCGGGCAGGGACAATTGAAATCGACACTATATGGCCCAAAGTAGACTAGTGCAAACCTTAAATCAAAAAAAAAAATTATCAACCGAAAAATCATTTCCCTCCCGCCGGCTGGCTGTCTCGAGCCGTCCGCTCTTCAACATGCTAACTACCACTTGAAGTACTCAACCGGATCGGATGAAGAAGAGGCAGGGATCAAAAAAGATTGTTCGAGTATCGACATCGGCAGGATTTGAACCTACGCTCGCGAACGAAACAGATTTCTAATCTGTCGCCTTAACCACTCGGCCACGATGTCTTGGAGGTTGGTTGGTAGAATGTAATAATTGAAATTTACAAAAAGGTGTAAGGTGGTAATGATCGTGTTGTAGGTTTTGCGGGGCGGTGGGTGGGTGGGCGGGTTGTCGGGTGGGGTGTTGGGCGGGGTTGTTGTTGTTGACTCGTTGATTGTGTCACAGTTAGGATGGAAGCGGGGTGAGCCACGGTGTGATGAGCACGGGGTTGTAGAGTCTGCGGTGGCCGGCCGGGTACATATAGGTACACTAAAGTACGTGCCCGTTGGGGAAACAGGCGGACTGCAGATGGTGACACTTTCTACCACTGAACGGTTCTTTCCTCCCAGTTCACTATCAGAGAAGCACTCAGCCGGGTGTAAACAGCTCTTCGTGGTAAGGTTAAACCTATGCCTGCTAGGATCATAAGTATCATCCCCGTACAAGGGGGTGTCGGGGGGGTTGTTCCAAGCTCCAATTGTTAGATCCTCGCTCCTCTAGGCTCCCCCCTTGTTATTGGAAGAGAGACGAATCATAAGCGGCACACGGGGGGGATTGGCACCAACGGTGGTATTCTACAGTTTTTATTGGGCGTAGGTATATATAGCCAGGGCATGTGTTGTGGTAGGAGGGGGGTTTGAGAACCACTGCTCGTTCTGCGGCTCGAGCTCGAGATTTATACTCTCAGGCTATTTACTAGAACAGCGCCATGAGGAGTGATGCGCGGCTGCCGAGTGAGTGCCCATGAACGGGTCCATAGGTTCCTACGAAGTCCCCCACGCCCAATGATCTCCTGTATTAGAACTAACCAATCATCCCACGTGTCACCATGCCATACGGCCGCCGAGTGAGCGCGCATGAACAAGCCTACTCCTACC
Source organism: Morchella sextelata (assembly GCF_020137385.1). Classification (NCBI taxonomy): domain Eukaryota; kingdom Fungi; phylum Ascomycota; class Pezizomycetes; order Pezizales; family Morchellaceae; genus Morchella; species Morchella sextelata. The sequence goes on along the minus strand of NW_025408619.1, from coordinate 1,126,429 downwards.
AATTAAAGGCCCCCCAATCCCCCCCCATCTCAATCGAAACTAACGAAACAGCCCCCACGCCCCATCACAGTTAATGATACGGTTACTATTATGTACCGAGTGAGCTCCAATGAACGGATCTCTCCCCACGAAAGGGCCAATTCAATAATGTAGGCACTAACTCCGCCAAACCAGATCAACTAAACCAACCAAGCAGCCCCCCACGCCCATCACAGAAACTGATACGGCCACCGAGTGAGCACCCATGAAGTGACACAAACAAGCTAGTCCATCCCCACAAAACCCTCCCTCCCTCCCTCCCTCCCTCCCTCCCTCCTGGATACAACGTACTACATGAAACCCAACACTTCTCCACTCCAGATCTTGTGACGACCGAGGAAGTACTGCTAGTAGGTCTCCCAGTCCCAGGTCGCGCGCGTCATGGGATATGATGCGGCTACCGAGTGAGTATCCATGAACGAGTCTATTTCTTTTCTTTCGCAAAGGGCTTTCTCTTTTGGATTGGGCTCGAAGTATGTCATGTAGCGTAGGCTAGGCCGTAGAAAAGAAATAAGGCTTGAAGAGTTTTATCCTGGTCCTGTCAGCGGGAGCTAGTGCTAGCCCGACCTTAGTATAAACACGGCACAACCCACCATCACGAACCCGCACCACAGGCCCCCGAACAAAAGCCCACGAAGATTCAAGCCTCTCTCTCAGCATATGTAGAACATCTGCAGACAATTGAAAACAAAATCACCAAGCGTAAACCCCCATAACAGCGCCTTAAACCCCAGTCTCAAAAAAAAAAAAAACAGCGACCAAAAAGCAACAACAGACCCACCCACAAGCCCGCAATGGACTATAAGAGAGACCCGAGTTGTCTACGACATCGGCAGGATTTGAACCTACGCTCGCGAACGAAACAGATTTCTAATCTGTCGCCTTAACCACTCGGCCACGATGTCCTGCTGTTCGCCTTCCCCACAACCTTCTTCCGGCGGCTACGACCACTACTGCTGCTCACTGTGATGGCAGGCCGAGAAAGAAAGAAAAGAAATGCATTGCTACTTTTGACTACTACTACAGGGCATTATAAAGAGAACGCAAGAGAAGTATCTATGCCTTCTTCTTCGCCCGCTGTTGTAGCGCCAGTAGAGACAGCGAGCCCCTCCAGCGTCCCCAGCACCTCCATGTCCTCCATATCCTTGATATCCTTCGCGCTCCACACCATGCCATCACACCACGTACACACCGTCCTCGCCCATTTCCCCTAGCACCCACATTAACCCCCGCATCCCCGCCAAAAAGGGAGCAAAAAAAAGGGAAAGAGAGCAAGAGAGAAAAACTCACAACCAAATCCCAGCGATACAGCTCCCTCGTCGGGTTCTCGTGGCACAGCAGGCACAGGCGGCCGCCGACGTACCAGCGGGCGTCGACGCAGCCCTGGCAGATCCACGTTGTGCTGTCGCACGTGCAGGGCGGGGGCGTGGTGGGGTGCGGCGGGCGGGCGCCGCAGGACAGGCAGGGGGGCACGGAGCGGCAGTCGAGTGTTGCTTTTGAGGGCTTGTGGACGCAGTTCTGGGGGTGGGGTGTTATTGGTTATTGGGGGTTGTGAGTGGAGGGGAGGGAGGTGGGGTTGTGCGGGGGGGTTGTGGATTTTATATATATACTCAGGTGGATAAGTATATATATATATATATATATGTGGAGAGAGAGATAGGGTGGTGTGGGGGGTGGGAGTGGTATATGGATATTATATATAGTCAGGTAAGTATATATAGAGAGGAGAGGGCGCAGGAGAAAGCAGTATAAAATAAAGGCTGTATCAAAAAAGCACCCACCCTACAATACGGCCTCCCACACCCCCTACACCCCGCCACCATATCCCTCACACACCTACTCCCACCCCTAAACCTACTCCACTCATGCGCCCCCCTCTCCCTTCCCTCGCCCCCCTCCTCACCCCCCACCGCGCCCGCCCCATCATTGCAGCACCTCAAGCTCGCGCGCAACAGCCCCCGCCGGTACTGCCCCATGTTCTCGCGGAACTGCCAGCACGCCGCGCTCAGGTTCTCGAGATCCGTGTGGTCCAGCCACTGCGCCATCCCCGCCAGGAACGGGTACGCCGCCAGCAGCCGCGACAGCGGGTGCTCCCTGTTGAGCCGTTCCTCGCAGGCCACTGTGCTGCGAGTGGTGGTGGTGGTGCTGCTGTCGTTGGGGGGGTGGTGGCTGGCGGAGAGGTCGTAGAATAGCACCATGATTGGGACTTGGATCTAGTATGGGCTTTGAACGTGGGAATTGCAGTGTTATATTTCGGGATTGATTGTTCTACATGCAGTACACGGGCAGTGATATCATCAAGTGATATCATTCCAGCAGCAGACGCAGCCAGCAGAGGTTCACAGAGGCTCACAGCGCTTCCATGCTGTTCCTTTTGCTCCCTTGCATGTGCTGCTGCCAGGGTTAGGGGTGGGTTGGGAACTTGTGCAGCGGGGGGTTGCCTTAAAGTCAGCAAGAGACCCAACACCTCCATCATCCCCCACGATACCCCAAAACACCGCAATTGAGATAGCGATGGACGACCTGCTCGCCCGCCACCGCAAGGAGCTCCGCGACCTGACCTCGCGCACCACGCAGAAGAAGAAGGCGGCCACGAAGAAGACGCGCAAGGGCGTCAACGCCGAGTGCGAAGCCCTCGAGCGGGAGCTGAAGGGGCGCCACGCGCGCGAGGTCGCGGAGCTCGAGAACCCCGGTGGTGCCAGTAGAGACGGGAACCTCGGAGAGGAAGAAGAAGTAGAAGACGACGAAGCAGCTGCAGCAGCAGTGGAAGAACCAGCAGCCCCAGAGACAGAGACAGCCTCAGAACCACCACCAACCCCCAGTACAGACCCCGACCCCGACCCCGCCCCCGCCCCCAGCACCAAGAAGCCCCACCGCCGCAAAGCCCAACTCGCCCGCCGCAAAGCCCAACTCGCCGAAGCCGCCGACCAAGCCGCCGCCACCGCCAGCGCGCAGCCCGACCTGCGTGGTCTCGAGCTGACGCAGATGGCTTCGCAGCTGCGGTCGCTCAGCTTGACAGAGGTCGAGATCGCGCCCGACGGGCACTGCCTCTACAGCGCGTTCGCGGACCAGGTCGCGGGGGCGCGGGACTACCGCACCGCGCGGCGGCGCTGCGCCGAGTTCATGGGGGGGCACGCGGCGGACTTTGCGCCGTTCATCGAGGGGGATTTCGGCGAGCATGTGCGGCGCGTGGGGGAGACGGCGGAGTGGGGGGGGCAGGCGGAGGCGCTGGCGCTGGCGAGGGCGTTCGGCGTGCAGGTGAATGTGGTGCAGGCGCAGGGGAGGGGCGTGGAGAGGATGAATGAGGGGGCCGAGGGCGGCGAGGTGTGGTTGGGGTATTATAGGCATAGTTTTGGGCTGGGGGAGCATTATAATTCGCTCAGGAAGAAGAAGGAGGCGGGGAGTTAGGGCTGGGCTGGTGGGGGGGGGATGAGGGGGTATATAGATACTACTGGGAGAGCTTAGATTGATGGTAATGGGATAAAAGATCACTAGAACTACTTTGTATTTAATAGAGGAATGGAATTGACTATTGATGTCGGACAGAATTGACTAGATTGATTGCGCGGGGGTTTTTACAAATAAAAGCAACTGATCATTGGCAGCACATATCCGGCAAGCAAACGCAATTTAATCATTGACAGCAATATTATCCCACAAGCAAACACAACTAAAAAATCATTGACACCTCCACGCTACAAAAGCGCCCCAACTCCCAACCTAAGAATCCCCATCCTCCTCTCTTCCATCTAACCCCTCCCATCCAACCTCTAACCTCTAACCTCCAACCTCCCCCACCCCCCATCCTCCTCCATCCAACCATCCAACCCCTCTCCCTCCTCCTCCTCCTCTACGACCCCCGATACGTCGTATAACTATACGGCGCCAGCAGCAACGGAATATGATAATGCTGCCCCGCATCCTTCACCGTAAACACCACCTCCACATAGGGGAAAAAAGTCTCGCCACCAAAATACTCCCACGTCTCAAAGCGAATCTTGTACGTAAACCCCTCCTCGACAGCCAACCTCCCCGCGGCGCCCTTCTGCCGCGTCTCCCACGCCGCCACGCGGCCGTCGGCGTTTGTGAGCGCGCGCGCAACCTCGAACGACGACGACGACGGCGTGCCGTCGTCGAGCTTCAGGAACCGCGACAGCGTGCAGGGGATGCCTGGCGCGGGCTTGCCGGTGCTGGTGTTGAGGACGTGGCAGGTTACGGCGGGTTTGGGGGTGGGCGTGCTCATGATGTGTGTGGTGATGGAGGCGAGGCGGGAGGATGCTGTGGTGGTGGTGGTGGTGGAGGGGTTGGGTGTGCTGGTTGTGTGGGGTACTGCGGGGGGAGGGGGAGGGGGAGGGGGAGGGGGAGGGGGAGGGGGAGGGGGAGGGGGAGGGGGAGGGGGAGGGGGAGGGGGCATTGTGGGCGGTGGTGGAAGGGGGGGGGTGGCGGGGTTTATATGCTCTCGATCTCCCGGGCCGTGTTTGATGGTGTGCTGGTGGAATCTACAATCTACCCGTCTGGCTGCATGTATGATACCTACTCCCACACACACACACACACTCGATCTCTCTCTCCTCTTCAATTCTCTCAGTTCACTCAATTCATTCACTGACCGACTGCGCCCCAGGCAGGCCCATTTAAATAAAGCCACCGCCCAATTCCCTTCCCCCGCCGCGTCTCGGCGGCTGCCGAAGCCGACCCTTATCGGCACCGGCCACACTACGTCATCGAGTGACTCCCGATGCAGCACGGTTTCGCCGGCCAATCGGGATTTTGTGTCATACAATGTGACTCGGCGACCGGTATTCATGACATCGTGGCCGAGTGGTTAAGGCGACAGATTAGAAATCTGTTTCGTTCGCGAGCGTAGGTTCAAATCCTGCCGATGTCGATACTTGAATATACTCTTTTGATCTGTGGATCTGGAGCTGGCATGGGTGCTTGGGCTTGGTTGGCTTTTTTTGTATTAGCGAGGAAGGAGGCGGGTGGGGGTCTTCGGATTTTGATCCCTTTTTTTTTTTTTTTTTTTTCGGTTTCGGTGTTTGGTTGGGTGACAAGGTTGCTCGTGGTCATGATCTATCACTCGCTTGGGATAAAGTTGCAGGTGCTTCCCCCCCCCCCCCCCAACTTCCTCCCAGCTTATTCCCACAACCCCTACTCCTACTCCCAGGCCGAAACATAACAAACAACCCAATCCACTACCCCGCACTTGCATCTCGCCGCAAAGCATTCTCAATAAACCAAACAAGAGGAACCACCCCACCCTGGTAGGCCCGGGGGGAGGAACTTTGACCATGGACTATCCTGGCGGTGTAGTCCCCCTTCTTCCCCGGTTGTGCTGGGAAACCTGGGTGAGTTATCTGCTGTCTTAAGCACCCCAGGACGCGAGTTTAACTGGACGGCATCTACGATGGTGGTAGGGTGAGGTCCGGGATGGTGGGAGAGAGCCCCCCCCCCCGGGGGGGGGGGTGAAAACTAGAACTATAACGCCACTTTGGGTCTCTGTTACTATCTTCCGAGAAGCGAGGACACACTACATTTCCCCATAAAGTAAAGTAGTGGAATCCACAGCTCTCACTACCCATCACTCGCCCCCTCTCCCGAAGTCCTGTGCTATACTTGCGGCTTACCAAGCAGCCAAGCACTCCCATCCCGCAGTTCTCCGTGGCGCAATTGGCTAGCGCGTTCGACTGTTACAGAGACAGAATCCCCCCCTCCAACCAAGGGGACTAGTCTCTTCTGCAATCGAGAGGTTGACAGTTCAAGCCTGTCCGGGGAAGCACCTCATTTTTTTGGTTGGTTGCGGTTGGGTTGCCAAGAATTTTTTTTTTTCTTCACAACGACAAGGGCGATTTTGATCCAACAACAATTTTTTTTTTATTGAATTTCTGTTACGATAGAACGAGACGACGGTCTCTGACGCTTTAATTGAAGCTTTCCTTGCCTGTATGATGCCTCATATCCAGAAGGGGAGGGGCGGGCGCCCGGGGGGGGTTACATAATAATATACAACGTAAGGATTTGGGAAGGAACTCAATTCGCACACACGAAAAAAATCAAGCAGACATGCAGAATGGAGAGAGAAAGAACAAAAAAAAAAGGATACAGATATATCGAATCGACTCAGCCGACAAAAAAAAAAAAAGACCAACGTAACTTAACGGATAGGTATCTTGCCATATATGCCCGCCGCAGTGAAAATAGAACAGTAACAGTAACAGTAACAATATGATGGGGAATGATGAATGATATGAGATATTGGTACAATGCAAAAGTACCCCCCCTCCCGTTCCCTCCCCACACCCCGCACCCCCAAAAATGGCCGAAACAACTCGAAACAGAAAATACAACTCCTTCATGCTAGTATCCATGCATGTATGACCCATGCACCGACATTCCCGCTACTCTTGCTAAAAAATCAAAAACCAAGAAGAAGAGAATAATAAGAAAAAGAAGAAGAGAAAGAAAATAGGGATGGTAAATCACTCGTCCCCGAAAAAAGAAAAAGAAAAAAAAATGGTAAGAAAAAGCCCCCTTCAATTATCGCGACATTCATGGTCACCGACCCATCCCGTCTTTTCCATCATTACTCAGAACAAAAGCAAAAACCCATGGCAACGTCGCAGCATTAATACCTCCTACGGGTTCTACCCAGGTTCGTAGACCCGATGTTGATCATACTCATCTCCTGGCTCAACAAGTAATCCTCCCTGCTTAACTGGCCATTTCCGCCTGGGATTGGGATCTTCGCCGGGATTGGGGGCCCTGAGGTGGGGGCACGCGATGCTCTTGAGGTAGGTGCATATGAGGCGACCTCCATTCCAGTATATCTTGGCTCTTCGTATCCGTAATTTTCATAACCCTTTGAAGGGACGAGAGCCCGGGAGTCTCTGTTCCTGTCCATATCTTGACGGCGCTGCTCCCTCTCGCTCTGGGGGTTGTACATTACCATGGCTCCAGGAACCATGGAGTGACGGTTCCTGCTAGTACCCTCCTGTCTCGAGCCCGAACTGTTACTTGGGACGAGGGCCATGCTCAGCGAGTTCCTGAGCTTCTTCTTCCTCTCCCGCTCCCTGTCTCTGGGGGCCTCGACTGCGCTGTCGTTGGGATTTACGAACTCTCTTTTTGGCACAGAAGGAGGTGGGGGAGGTAGAGCCAATCTCTCGGCCTTTTTTGGCGGGAGAGGGCTCAAGCTGCGAAGAACTCTCTCCTTCCTGTGATTAGCAGGAACTTGTGGAGGAGGACGCGGGCTGCGCTTCTTGAGCTCTGGTTCCGGTGCAAAGCTCTCAGGGGGGAGAATATCAGTTGCGTCAAGAACACGGTTGGTACCAGGACTGATCATCTTCTTGGGCTTCTTGGACTCTGCTTGAACAGCTGGGCCAGGGTTGATAATATTGAAGGAGTCAGGTGAAAATGGAAGCCCCTCCAAGGGCTTTGGTGAGGGCGGTGGTACCGGCTTCCTCTCGGGAGCAACCATCATTGAATTCCTCTTACTGATACTAGTAGTCGCCTCAGCCATGGCCCCCGCGTTTCTTTCACCATGAATTGGCATCGGCTTGACCATTGGTGCTGGCCGTTGCTTCTTCGTTCGTTCAATAACCTGATCTTCTGGTAAGAGCTGCGGTTGATAAAGCGCAACATCCTGGACTTCCTCCACCTGAGGCCGATGGTAGTTCTTGCTGGATACGTGTTGCATTTGACCCCCCATGTGTGGCGTAGATGCATTGAGATGAAGCAGAGCAGCAACCTCAGCAGAAGCTGCTTCATTGAAGCTCAATCTCCTCTCCCTCGCAACTCTTTCTGTCTCTTCCTCCGGAACAAATCCAGGGACGAGACTGGGCGGAATTGGCACACCGTTCCTACTGGGCGGGATATCCCTGCCCCGAGACGGTGCTCTTTCTTCAAGACCAAAAGCAGCCATTTGCGCGTGTGCGTCGTCGTAAGCGGGAGTACTTTGCTCCATGAACGAACGTAGTGGCTTGACCTGCCAATCAGGTTCTTCCATACGCGTCGGAGCGGGCTTACGGGCGTGGGGCGGCGGCGGCGGTGGTGGTGGGTCATCATTGTTCCTAAGACTGGCCTGTGAGCTGGTAGGTGTAGATCCAAACGAAAGACCAGGAATCTCGTCCTCGGGACGTATCCCGTTGTATTCTTGGTGTCTTGAGCGCCTATTATGGTGCGTGTTTGGAGAAGGAGCGGGTCGATCGTCATACTCCTCAAACCCTTGCTGGGGAGGGAACTCATTCTGGGGCCCGGGATAAGAACCACCATACTGGTCAAACTGCATTTCCGGCGAGTCGATTGGGTTGTTCTGCTGGTAGTACTGCCAATCTGGCACACTTTGATAATGTCTCAGTAGAGACTTCTGTCTCCGGTGACCCGAAACATTTCCCTGCTGGCTTTGCTGCTGGGATGGAAGGACAAGCTGAGTAGCAATATTTGTCGCCGAATGATGGCGCCCATCTCCCTGATAACTTCTCGAGTGTAACGGTGGGGGCGGAGGAGGTGTCTGATGACCGTTTCGGACATCTGGTTCGTCGTATTGACCCAACATATCCATACCCGGAATATAGCTATCATGTTGACCATATGGGTCATAAATTTCATTCCCAGGGTTCACAGCGGCAGGCGTCATGGCGATTCCTCCTCTGTTATTCGGGAAACTAATTGGTCTTGAACCCCTCATCTCTCTATGATGAGCTCGCGGGTCCGAATGGTGGCTTTGGTGAACCTGCGGGTGGTGGGAATGCCTTGACCTCCTCGTCGCACGCGCAGGCTCTTGAGACTGTTGAGATGGCAAACTCAAGTCCTCTCTCGAGAGACTTGGGTCTGACGGTAGCGGTCTCCTTTTCGGTATCCTCTCCCTTGATCCCATCTCTCGCGCTCCACCAAGCTTCCTCATCGGATCCCTTCTCCTCTCCTCAACTTCCCTCTGCTTAACGACCGATGTCTCGTCAGTCCTCTTCTGCGTTTCCGGCGTCGGCCTCATGTCCCAGAACGTCAATTCGACCAAGATTTCTCCTGCGTATTTGTCCTTGCACTTCAGCCCCCTCCAGCCATCGTCGGTTCCACCGCCGGTCACCAGAATCTTGTCGAGACGTATGCTGCACTCGCCAATTAGGTCGGTCTTCTTATCGTCGTTAAACACGGTGATCTTGAGCTTCCTATAATCCGGTGAGTTGCGCACAGGGAATCGGAGTTCCTTATCCCTACAAACAAAGATAAACCCGTTAGAAACAAACACGGGCCCGAGTGAAGTCCTGTTGCGAGACAGAAAAACTCACCACCGCGGTGTTTGACCGCCACGAACATCTGTATCCGTGCGCTTTCCCTCCTTCCCCAGACGTGCAACAGCATACGGATCCTGCTTCCCAATTTTCTTCCGGTTTGGCAAGTTTTTCTATCGCAAAAAATCTCGAGGTCAGCAGAGTTACCCAAAACCAAAGGCGGCACCAACCAATGACAAAAAACGGGGTGGAGCACGGTGACGGCGGCGGTTGGAATAACGGTCCGGGTACTTACGGCTTTGTCTAAAACCACAATGAGTGTACCAATTACCGGCCCATCTATTGAAAGATCAGACCAAATTCCGGCGGGATGCGCTTCTTTTATCCCGGCCCGAACCATCTTAGCTTTCTATGCTTCTGTTTTTTTTTTTTTTTTGTTTTCTTTCTTTCTTTGGTAAGCTGCTCAAACACGGGCAGCAAGTCTCTTTATTTCCAAACTCAAAACCACACAGCTTCGAAGGGATGTGTTCAAAGTTGGAGGGAGGTAGAGGAAAAGAGGGTTGCGAGGGTAAAAAGACGTATTTAAGGGAATCCCAGTTTTCTTGAAAAAAAGGCTCGAGATGTAAAAGGTAAAAATAAAAGAAAAAAGGCCGGAGGAATGATGCAGTAAAGAGTAAAGCGAGAAGGGTATACTAGGAGCGTAGAGCAAGTACAAACGGCGTGCAGCAACCAGCAGAGTGTTGTAGTACCTAGTCTCTACTGCAAGATCTGTCTGGACGGATGACTTCCTGCAGGAAGGTGGTAAAGAAGGGGAAAAAGAAGGGAAAGGCAATCAATGCGGTAAGAGTAGAATCAAGCAAGACTCGAGAAGGATGTAAAGGGTGGGGGGGGGGGGAGGGTATGTGCGATAGTTAGAGGAAGGATATGTAGTGAGTGGGTGGTTGTCTAGTGTTGACGTCGACAATTGGCTGCCAGAGGGAGCAGCAGCAGTAGCAGCACTGGCAACGGAAGCATTACATAGACAGACAGACAGGCAGACAGACAGAAAGAGAGACTACAGGAGGAAAGAGAGAGCAAGCAGAACAGCGGTTGGGGGAGGGAAATAGTGTGGCGCGCTATCTACATTACTCTATTGTGAATTCAAGGGAGGCTGGGGTTATGTTGTCTCGGGCAACCGATCATTGCCAAGGGGGGAGGGATGGAGGTGAGGGTGAGAGGGTTCGAATCCTACTCCTACTTTGTAATACCCACCCCGCGTAGCCAACCACAACCAGGGCCAACAGCAGGGAAGAACCCCTCCATTGCATCCCCGCAAATGTGCCTGCTGCGAGGCTGCAAATGCCAAACGTAGGTACCCCTGGACGGAACCCGAAACGGCGAAATGTAAACAACTATCTACTGAGGAGATGCCCTCACAATTAATTACGCTTATCACACTCTTGGTGTCTCGTCCGTTCCTCCCCCACCACCCAGCCTCGTGATTCGAGGGAGTAATTGGGCGAGTGGAGATGGTGAATTCCACTGTCAAATTAGACTCCAATAAGAGAGTATGTAGGGTACATATAATAACATAGCCCACTGCCCACCATTGCGAGTACCTACTATACAAGCCTACATACAATGCAAACAACAACACCTCGGCCCTCGACGACGACAACGACTGCAGCTGGACATGACATAGATATCAAACCAAACAAACACTCCCTCCCTCGCTGTGGCAAGCAAGTGTAACGCCACACTGGACTGGAAAACACGCAATCCGATACAAGCCCGTCAATCAATCAATGCTGATCTCGGAAATTACTTTAGCGGCGCACCGCGCGGTGTGTTACTATTTTTGCAGCTCGAACCCGGTAAAAATCTCCATGACAGAGTATCATGGATGCAGCAGCTGTTTGGATTGATGAGACGAACTTTTTTTAAAAGGGGAACAAAACAAAAAAAGAAGGGAAAAATGATTTATTTGAACACACGCGCCAAACCGCGATCCTTCCAAGGCATGCTCGTGGCACAATGCCGCCGCGCAACCTGACTGACTGACTGATTGACAGGTTTGAGCTGCTGCTGATGCTCGTGCTACATGGATAGACATGGGTCCCATAATTTAACGTCTCCCCACGGCCATGGACCAATTGCGGTCTCCAACGCGCGAAGGAAAAGAAAGAAGACGGGGGAAAAATAAACAGAAAGGCTGGGAGAGTTGTTTATTTTCCTGCTTTCTTTCTTTCTTCCTTTTCCCCACGCGCTTGACTGTCATGTCACAAGGGGGATGGGAAAGAAACCACTACCGGATCAATGCCGGATCTTCAACCCGACCCTATACATACCTATTGGGGGGTATCATCATGCAGCAGTTCTAATTCCGCCTTGACAAACCATCATTCCAAACAAAAGCACAATTTACGACAAAAAAATAAAAAAATTAATATCGCTCGCTGGGTACACGCGGTTCAAACGCGTCGAACCGTGCTTCGTAATCCAGGAAGGGGCTGGGGGCACAGATCATCTCGCGCACCGCCTCCTCCTCTGACTGCCACAGTCCAAGATCTAAGGATTGATACACGCGCCCTACTCTACTCCACTCCAGAGTACCTACGCACTCTCTACATGAGGCTCACACAGTACATACATCACGGCATGTAAAAAAAAAACTCCGAGACGCAGGGAATCACCAGGATCCCGGGGTGCTGTTTTTTTTTTTTTTTTTTGCAAGGATGTGTGCTTCTCCGTCTTCTGTTACCTTCCTCCCGTGATGTCATACGTAAATGTCTTCCAATCCCATCGCACGGAGCGAGGGGGCGGGGGGTAATTATAGTCCCGGGAACCCTTTACTTTCGGGGCCGGGAGGATGTGTTAGACATGGTTGTGCTCTAGGTATGTATAGAATTAGAGTACTGCGGGTGTGGCTAGGAGTGCGAGAGAAGGGGGATAGTAATCTGTAAAGTGATACCTGGCTAGGTTGCTTGGATTGTGGTATTATTGTTTACAGTGTAAATTCTGTAGGTGCCGTGGAGAAGCCCATTCCGTGTGAATGTTGTTTTGGGCGGGCGGGGTTTGTCCAACCTCACGCTTTTCGACCCCTGTGATCATTTCCAACCCTTAGTTTTACCGAGTGATGGGCTGTGAACCTGAATTTGACTTTCTGATTTTAGCAACCTAAAATAAGCAATCATCCGGTTTTTCCAATCCATGGTCCATGTGACGTATTGATATATTACTATAAAGACAGGCACGTGTTTAGTTACACTCGTTACAGGAAAAGTTTGTATCGAGTCTTGAGATCAATTCACCCATATGATCGGTAAACCTTCATCTAGCAAATTTCCATGTCCATGGCCAAAGCTGCCATCAGCCAATCATTACAGTCATTATCTAGGCTAAAAACGCCAAGAGAAGGGGAAAAAAGTATGAAAATAAGTAGAGAAACGCTGAATGACGCATAGACCAGTAAAAAGAATATTTCAGATGGAGACTGAGTAAAGAGAGAAAAGGAGAGAAGACACAAATGTGATAGAGAAAAATGCAGTTTCTTGCCCTGCGGTGAATAAAATAGGCCTCCCATACAGAAACATAAATCAGGAACAAGATCAAACAGATAGAAATGTGTTATGTTATACCAGGGAACAAAGAGAAAGGGAGTAAGAGTAAAAGCCAAAAGGAAATCCTCAACAACTTAGCGCCACCAAGGCCCCGGCGGGAAAAGTGCCGTCTGACTAGTATCAGACTTCTTGACCTCAACAAATCCCCTGTCCCTCTCAATCTCTGGCGGACTTCTCATAGGGCTGGTATTAACGGTATTCGACATGTCCATGAACATTTCCGTTTGATCGTCTAGGGCCATGAGACGGGGGATACTCCCATCACCGGCGATCGTGTTATCAAGAAAATGTTTCTGTGCCCAGTAATTTGGTGAAAAGCCTATGTTTCAGATAAAACTTTGGTTAGCGAAGAGTTTAAATAAGGTTTCTCATGTAACAATATTCCTCCGTGAACGAACGAGGGAAGGGAAGTTCAAGCGAACTAGATAAAGAACAAGAACATCCAATACCAGATGGCAAGGAACTGGGTGTTTCGTAATTAACTGTGACGTGGTCTAAAGGCTAACCAGAGGTAACAGAGAAAAAAATATAGGGACTGAATCAAGCTAGCGCACATGCATGTACCCCTCATTTCAAGCCGCCAATATGAAAGGGGAAATATGTGCCTCAGAATAGCAAGGAGGTTGCTGCTTCTGTTAAGGAAGATGTGGGGAAGTGATTATAATCATGCTTATAGGGTACGTGGGAATTATTTTTGCTACATACCCTCGTTTACTTTGTTCTCATTCTCTCGCACCGCTTCTTCTGCTACGATTCCCGCAGTCCACATAGGATCATCTCCATCAAATCCACCGCCGATTCCGCCCAACATATCCCCACTCATTGCCCTGGTTTTATATACCAGAGCGGTCTCTAGTCGACTGATATATTGTGGTGTTTCCCTCTCATCCTCCGGTGGTTGCCAAAAGTTAACTCTCAACTCCGTCGAGGGCGATTTTCCGTTACCGCTAGCTGTGGGAGCCTGGGACCCATCGGTTTTTTGAGCTTTCGGTTCTTCAGCTTCTTCAAAAGGATCTTTTTCGACTGCATCGTGGCGCCAGGCAAATCCCATCCAAGCTCTCCAGGTTGGATCCTTCCCTAAAATCCAAGGGTTTCCAATGACAATTAAACCCTGCTTTGCCCTGGTCAATGCCACGCACGCCCTCCTGTTCTCAAAAACCACGCCTAATCCTCTCTCTAGATCACCTTCAAGGAATCGCTCCCGGGATCTAGTAGTGCAGATGATAACGAGCTTATGTTCACTTCCCTGGTAGATCTCGATGGGCCCCACATTGACATTTCTAAGTCCATAAGACGGTGAACGCAAGGCCTTTCTGAGACGTTTAATCTGCTCTCTGAATTGGGCCATGATGGCTATTTCATGAGGCTCAATAAGCCCAGATGCCACAAGGTCTTTGGCAATATTGCAAGCAATCTGAATTTCTCGAAGGTTGTAGAAGGACACACCCTCTTCATGCCATTCATCCTGCCCACCATTCAAACAAAACTTAATCGGTATTCCTTTGCGACCCTTCCACCCAGCCCAGCACTCCATGCCCTCTGTACCTCTCGCTTCTGGTACCAAAGTGTCATTATAAAAAAGTGCACTTGGCACCGCTAGAATCGCCGGATGTGAACGGTAATTTCTAATCAAGTTTGTGAACGGTGGTCGAAGATATGGCTACACCCAAGTCAGCAGATGATAAACTCGTTTTTGAGGACATGATAATCCCACCAGTAAAGCCTTCTTCCTCTCGAGAACCCTCTCAGCGCTCCAGCCCGTGGGGTTTTGCTCGACACCAAAGCTGTGCCTAGCCAGAGGATGCTGACTATATATCTCCCTCAGAAAGAGTCTTTCAAAAAGACTCATATCCAGTTGGGATATTTTACTGGTTGTTCTCGGACCCTAGGATTTCCGTCAGCAACTCTCCATAATTCAAAAAAAAAAAAAAAAAAGAAAAAAGAAAAAAGAAAAGAAAAGAAAAGAAACTGCCAAATGGAAGACCCACCAATTGCTTTTGATCTCCTGCCATTACAAAGATTGGCCTATCAAGACTGGCCTCTTCCGGTGGTGCCACAACAGAAAGCGCAACTGCAACTTCTGGTTCGATGCCTTGTGCCGCTTCATCCAAGAGGAGAGCTGTCCAATGAACATTGACACTCTGGCCCTTCTCGACCACTCCATGCCTACCGTTGTCATCCTTCTCGTCCCCAATTCCTCTCAACGAATCAACAACGCCTTTCTCCCACCTTGCTAAATCCCTGTTTGTGCACCTGGCTTCCACCAGAATCTCGGCATCTCGAGTGGAGCAGACAATTACTCTGAAGCCCATAAGTGTTTTCCATTCCGGAAGAGAAAACATGTCATTGGCTATATAAGAATATGGCAATAATTCCCCTGGAACTTCAGGAAATGTTCGAGCGCTCGACTGTAAGCGGAATAGTACTTTCGGGTTCAGGTACGGGATGAGACGTTTGGCCAATGTATCTGCTGCTTCATGCGATGGTGCACAGAGAAGGATATGATGTTTCGGACTAGACGGCGTGAAGATCAGTTGTAATACTGGGTAGAGGAAAACCACACAACCCCAGTTAGTTATCTATCATACGTCCAATAGAAATGATTGAAAGGGCTGGGGTAAATTTTCCTCCTTACATACCTGCTTCTACTATCGTTTTTGTTTTGCCGGTTCCTGGGGGCCCAGAGATGAGATACGGGATATTCCCGTAATTTTGCTGGACAATTGCGTCGACCGCTTTCTGTATGTTCACTTAGCTTACCATCCATTACCCAAACCCCGCCAGATAGAGATAAAGAAGAAATTGATGCCCAAAAGACGCGAAAGAAACCTTTCCGACAGAAAGCCCAATAGGGAACAGTTTTTTAATAGCAAAAGGCCGCCTTGTTATGATACAGGATGACGAATATCTCAAGCACACCAAAAGAGCTAGCCTTACCTGTTGTTCATAGTTCAGCTCTCCGTCGAACCACCCTCGATTAAAAGCTCCTTTGCCCAAATTCCTTTGCAAAACACCGTCTGCTTTTTCTGGAAACAGCATTCTCCTCACGAACCCTCCTCCCCTGGGTATATCTTGGTTTACAGATCCATTAATACTGTTGCTGTTAACTCCATTTATTCCATTTATATTTAAACCATTTATTCCGTTGGTTATAACGAGCCTCTCCTTCGCGTCGACGTTCTTCAGCTCCCCTCCAAGGTCTTCGACAGCCCTGGCTGGACCGGCCCACCGCTTTTCTTGAACGCAGAAGCAGACGTTAAAACGTCCACTTTCCATCATCAAATGATCCACCCTGAGAACAATGTACCCAACTGTCTTGTCCATGCCATAAACACAGGCATCGTATTGGAACCCGTTAAAGGATCCTCCCCCCATCGCCATGTAGCTAGCGGGGTGGATTCGGACCTGCCTAAGCCTTACAACATCTCCAAGTTGCACCAAAGGCGTGTTCTCCCGGATCCCAGGAACAATCAATCTATACAAGCTCTGTGACAGGTCTTGAACGTAAAGTGGTTCATTGTACATATCGTACTTCCGGAACCTTTCGTGCTGAGATGATACTTCATGGGAGAGAAGATTGAAGAAATAGTCGAAGTAGGTGGAAGGGTTGAGATCTGTTGATGGAGTAGGAGCTGGTTTTGCTGGTGTTGGTGGAATAGCTGGAGGAGGAGGGAGTAATCGAAGAAACGATGATCCACAAAAAGAAGATATAAAAGCATGGAATTGAATTGAAGGTGGGGGAAGAGATGTCACTGTTGCAGCAGGAAGTGTATTGATTACTTGCAAGTACTGCGGTATGAACGGGAGAGTATAAACATCCGGATACCATGGCTTTGGGGTTGAAAGGTTTGGGACTTGCTGGCCCCCAGGAGTGAACGATGGCTGCGAAGGGTTTGGACGAAATGGTTGGCCAGGATGGAATAAAATTGGGGATTGATGAGCAGGATGTTGCGGCGGGGGCGGAGGTAGTTGCTGCTGCTGTTGCTGTTGCTTTTGTGGTTGCTGTTGCTGCTGCTGCTGCTGCTGCTGCTGCTGCACCGTAGCGGGAAAGGCCGGGGGCGCTGCCTTGAGAGTTGCAGCATACGACATTGGTGTTGATAAGAGTTGAGGATGAGGGGGAGGAGGAGGAGGAGGAGAAGGAGGAGGAGGAGAATTGTTATGAGTAGGAGGAGAGGATGAGAGGGGTGGGAATGAGCTCTGGGAAACTGGTGGGGGGAGCGGCGGCGGCGGTGGGGGCGGAGGAAGAGAATGGCGAGGAAGTACCATTTTTTAAGGAAGCTTCTTCTATCGACGAAGGACGGGATATGGTGATGTATTCTTTCTTTCTTTCTAGAAGATATGTTTATATCTCACTTACTTACTCGCTCCCCTTCCTCTCTCTCTTCTCTGTCCCACCCACTTTCACGTTGATAATAGAGAAGGGAAAGAGAAAACAAAAAGAGAAAAAACGAGATGAGGGGAAGACCAAGGAAAAGAAATTAAGGCGGACGAGCAACAATAATAGCAGCGAATGAATGAAGCTTGCGTCCCCGTCGCCGTCTATTTGTGGTCAGTGGACTAACGTTTTACCAAAACCTTCAACGAACTTTGCCCGAACAGTTGGCTACGAGTCCTTTGCGCGTGTGCGGGCGAGACACTGGAGCTCAAATCTAGAGCTTAAAATTGGCCTAGCCGCGCTGACCTGACGGGTCGACAGAAAAGGCCTGGGTCACCGCAAACCTGTTCATCAGTATGATCCCACTTTTAAAGATAGAGAATTCAGGATTATCGGTTATTGGTGAGAGTTATACGGCACTCGGACCGGCGAGCAAGTGCGTCAAATCAATATCCCCCCGAGCTTCAATTTGTGGGGTATGGGAGCTTAAAAGCTTGTCTCCTGACTTTGACCGCCGGGTAAGCGAGCTTTTTGTATTTGCTCTTGGTCTGATCGGGAGCTTCGAACGAGAACACCAAGATTCCATAGTCGCACAAAGAATTTTCGAATGATCCCTGAGTTCCTCTCAAGAAGAAAAAAGGAACCTCATGATTCTGCCTATATAAACATCTTAGTGGGACCAGGTTTCGAAAATGGCAGGGGAAATGACCATTTTTGCAACAATTTCAACAGCTAACATATTCTTCAATTCGAGAGCCGTATAATATCGACATGTGTATATAGTGGTTTGAAAAGGCGTTTTGACTGTTTGAATAGGTGTTTGTATGTATGTAAATGAATATTATTTATCACAAGCTTAGGGAGCAGTACGCCTAGGAAGGATGTAGTACATCGTAGTACTAAAGTACATCTAGAAATAAGAGACATCCTGGCCAGAAAAACGTAAAATACCACAGCTGTAATCTGATATGAAAAAAATCATGTCTGGAATTACATTATATAGAGGCACCAGAAGCTCAAATTGACCACCCTATCGCCTAAACTTGCGCCTCCGAAAATAAGATCTACAATCTGCATATAGGCCGACAAAATGATATGCGAGTTCAGCGTTGATTGAATACTTCTACTTACACGAAACAGATATCTAGACCCCAGGAGTTTAACAGAAAGTGACTAAAATGAGAGATAAGGTATACGCCATCAAATGAAACGAAAAGGAACAAGAGCAGTTACAGCAATTGAATCAATGGAGACATAAACTTTCAGCAAGTTATATAGACCTTGCTTCCTTACAGTAAAAAAGAAAAAGAGATGAATAAGGTTGATCATAGGAAAGTCTGTAGCCCGCAACTTCCATCAAGTATAGAACCTTTCAGCAATATGGTAACAATTTATTTAGGAGGGGAACCAAAGAACAAAGGTTCTGCGGGGCTCTCTTCGGGGGTATCTGGAGGACTAGCACCCCATTTGAGGAGTAGGAGTTCCCTTTCGGAGTCTGTAGCGGAAAAGAAATCGGATGGAGCGACACAGGCGCCAAGGGCACGCCTCATATGGGAGTTGATAATGGTAAGTCCAAGTTGGTAAGAGGCATTCACCCAACCAAACCTGTAAACACACGATGTTAGTAGTGCCGATAAGCGTGATTTCGAATGACTACATACCCTTCTCTTGCAACACCTCTAAAGTCTAGCCCTTGGTTTCCATACTCTGCGTCAACACGGTGCGGGTCGATAGGGCGGGTCACGTCATATTTCTCCACGACTACACCATTGTAATCTACAAAGGCCTTTGTAATCATGTAGAGCCAACGGTAAGCAAGACGCTCTGCTTCTTCCTTGTAGCCGTAACGCTCAAGACCAACCCAAGCAAGAATCTGCTGAGGAGCCCATCCACTACAATATACATTAATAGCTGCTCAGAATATATTCTCAGGCGAAAGAATAGGGACTTACTAAGGATAATCCCATTGCCGGTTGGGCCTGTCTAAACCAATTCTACCCCTACTCTTCTCTGTACCACTTACTAAACCTCCGTGCTCCTCAAACAGTTTCATGGCAGTTTCTACCATTTTAGTAGCTTGCTTCGGAGAGCTAACTCCTGCCCACATGGCCCAAAATGTAGTGGCAGATTCATACTTGATCTGTTTCTTCGCTACCGTATCGTAATCAAAGTACATGCATTTTTCTTCGTTCCACAAGTACCTATCGATCAACATCTTGCGCCTCTTGGCCCTACGTTCCCAAGCACCAGATGTATGGACAGACCCTGTTTGGAGATCTGGATGTCCCTTGGCTGAAAACTCCTGCGGAATAATCAAGCGGCCACCGAAGTATGTTTCAATTACCTTAGCGATGTCTGTCTCGTACTTATAAAGCAATGAATTAAGGTCAATTGTTGCCAAATTAGCGCAAACACCCTCGAGGCGATAGCTCGTATCATGCCCAGATTCACGAACGGCACGATCATGAAGGAAATATTCATCCAAAGCTGGCTCTTTGATGACACCATCATTGTAGGCGACGATAAAATCCTCGATTGACATTCCATGCTTCTTGGCATACGGTCCCAGATGAGAGTCAAAGTGGCTAGGTTCTGTCTCCGGAGGAACACCAAGGCCATCGGGGCGATACCTGCTCAATCCAGAAATGGGATCTAGTCGAGGTTCCGAAACCCATACGGTAAAATACTCCTTTATAGCTGCGAGGATTGAGGTTTTAAGAAACTCGGTGGATCCTTCGAGGTGTTGGATCTTCTTGAATACACGGAGTGTCATGTCGGTTAAGAATGGTGGCTGTGAACGCGAAAGATAATATGAGCGATTCGCGTTCAAAATTTTGCCGTAATGCTCAATTTCGAAGCAAAAGTTGACGACCATAGCTTTAGCAAGGTCGGTACGATCATCAATCAGAAGACCCAAGGCGATCATGTAACTATCCCAGCCTGTTTGGATATAATTAGAGATCTAATACTCAAAAGGTAATGCTAGGAGAAATTACCGTATAGCTCATTGAATCTACCCCCAGGGACCACAAATGGCCAGCCTCTCATTTGCTCCTTTCCATCATCATCGACATACCTTTCCATGGCCAATGCGAGTAGTCCTGGCTTGTCGTTGATGCCTAAATAAAAAATGTCAAAACTCGTAATTTACAAAGACCGATAATCGCTGGAAGATACTTACTCTTTGTGTATTCTGCCGTAATCTCTTCTGGAAGCTCCACGACATCGAGATCTAATTCAGGTTGCTCCTTGGCTATCCGTTGGTAATATTTCAACTGGTCTGGTGCTCCTCTAGGAACGTAAATTCTTGGCCTAGGATCCTTCATCCTCTCGGCCTTTGGGTCTTTAGCAACGATATCAATAACACTTGCATCAATTCTCCGAGTCAGACCGTCCCAGAAGCTATGTTTTATCAACCGACGAAGGCGAGCAACTGGGTTCTCATTTAAGCGGGCCTCGTCAAGGACGATGTGTTTACGTCCGTAGTCAATTGCCAATGTAAGCTCTTGTAGAAGATTTGATAGCATGTAAGTCCCACGAACTTGACTGTGATTATAGCCATTGGAGTTTGCGGTTCCTAATGAGAGTACCTGATTTCGTTAGATTTAATTGCGACTCGGTGGGAAAGAAAAACTTTACCTTGGGCCCACCATCCTCAATTGTAATTTGAAAGTTGCCGTCCGTGTCTTCAGATGCGAGCAAGCTCCTGTAAGTAGATTCGACATTGATTAAAAATTTTCTTGGATTATGTACGTTATAATCATCTAGTTAATTCCATCCGTTAGCTCGGGCCCATAACAGTTGGTCCCACGGTAGCATGCCAAAGCCTGCTGAGGTGGCTAAAGAGGTTGTGAAATCAAGGTGGGCGTGGGACTTACCTGCAGAAGATCTCCGGACTGGCTTTGATAGTGGTAGTGCCAAACCTCCAGATGTAGGGGCTAGTGTGTGCTTGTCATAAGTCTGTGTCCGAAAGTCAGTCGCTTGATGAGGCAAATGGGGTTATAGAAGCTCAGGGGATGAAAACATGAAGCTACAAAATCACTCCTAGAAAACATCAAGCAGGATACCTCTAAGCTAGATGAGATCTAGATGCGGAAATCCACAATTTTCCAGAAAGATCTTTCTTGCCCTCTTCTTTTCCTCTCCAGCCAAAGCCTCTTTCTTCCCCCCCGTTTTTAATTGATGGATTGACAAATGAAAACGGAAAACATTTCAACTTACCGCAGACAAGGTTCTTGGCCTACCACCTATGGCGTTGAGGTTCTGCTCCCCATAGTAGATATGAGGGGCAGAGAAAGGGTCATGGTTATCATCGTGATGCTTGGGCCAGTCTTTCCCAGTGCCGCTGCCGGATACAGTGGACATGGTGAGTAGGTGTTGTTTCCGCGAATCTGAGTGTGTTTGAGAAGATGTTTGCTTCAGATTCTTTAAACAATACAGCTATGGCAGTTATTGGGATGGAGGATTAACTGGGTAGATTTGGAAGATGGTAGTGTATTTTAGAGGTGGGTTGTGGGAAGATTGTAATGGTTTACAATTCAGCGGCGAAGGGAGAAGGAGGGGGGAAGGGGAGAATTAATGTGCGAGAAAACTGTTCTGTTGCTCGTCGGTTGGGTATTGTGTGCTCGTTAGTTTATCTGATTCGATGCTGGTCCCCTCAGTTCTGCTGTTACGATTACGGAGTGGGCAAGAAGGGACAAAGGCAGGTGTGATATGGACTCGGGAGGGATGGAGGGAGCTAAGAAACCCGGCACAGCTATGACGAAGGGCCAAAACAGGGATGGCTGCAGACCCGCAATGCAACCTTCTGCGCAACGCACCCACCGTCTGCTGCATGATATGAAAAAATGAAAACTAAAATGCATGGAAAAACAAAAAAGATTCAATCCGGAAGAACCGATGCCATGCATGTCACGATAAGGTTTTTGGACGTTGAAGAACCGGCTATCAGGATACATTGAAAGCTAAAAAGGAATGATTACCCAGGGTCTACATGACGTTTCCAGCTCTTTTCAATACAAATACCCATCTACTCTATTCCAAAGCGCATGTCAATGTCTGACCAGTCCTCGAAAGTTTCGTTACACAAACCCCTGTCTTGAACCTGGGAAACGGGTAATTTTCCGACTTAAAGAAAAGAACAGAGTTTGATACGGCACATTCCACCCCACATTATGGAGCCGCAACATGATCACAACATCATCGGATCCATCCCACGCAAGATTTTAGTTTCATCCTCTCCCCACGCGATATCTACATACTTGTGCTTTACTTGACCAAACATTTGGAACGTAACCACGCACACTTCGTTTCGATGGATCCTTTCCTTCCTCCACATCTTTATCAATGGTTTCCACAAAGACCAGCAGTGTCTGTGAGCACCCCCGATATGCGCATACCATTTATTACCTTGCTGACGCCTTTCACCCCTAAAATTGATCGCCCCCACGATGTTTGGAATCTAGATGGCGCTCGAAGGCTCGATGCGGTTTAACATATTGTGGGGAATTCATTTGAAACCTCTTCCTTCAGTTAGATCACCCACGGTCCGACCCAGAGAGGAATGGCTGGTCAAGCCCCTTGGGAATGTTTGTTTTGCGCAATATGAAGTCTAGGACCCATGAATAGACTGGCCTGTTCCAAATATCTCGTGATGGTTTCTGTCGGGAGGTTTGGATCGTGAGAGGGACTCTGAGAAATCGACTGACAGTCACGTGGTTTGTCACTATTCGACCCGAATCTTTCCAAACAACCCAGAGGGTACCGGCGAAACCCCGCTTTCGGATTTATTTAGCGATTCTCCACCTACCCTGGTCAGGACCAGTGTACTTTTGTGTGATCACCCGGTGCTGATATCCTTTGGGCATGTTTCGGTTTTAGTTATTATTCTAAGTTGCTCTGTCTTTACGGGGCGAGAGAAGGGCAATTTATATGGTGCTTTCACTTGGTACATGTATAAGTATGTACTCGGGGCAGGCAAGAAGAACCTGAAAATGACTTTTTATGGTAACGACCTCTGATTCGCGGCTGACGAAAAGCTACACCAAATTGAGCCCTTGCATTTTCAGGTTCTTATTGCCTGCCTCGAGTAGAGTATGTACATACTGTTATTCAAGGTGCATAAAGCTTAGCGTGTACAATACATGTATATATGTATATCATATCTTGAGTCTGTTGATAATATCTGAAGGCTTGTGCACTCATTAGGTTATTATCTGCTTTGGAGGTCTAATGGTGTAGTACGCCACAGCGTACCTGACATAATCATGGTTCGTGCTTCTACTTATGCCGGTACTTTCGGCGAATGTAGAGTAACTATCTCCCACGAATCAGAACCACTTAGAGCTCTAGTTCCACCCATCGTTGATATGAAGCACTCTTCTTCCGGAACTTCTCCATGAATGAATTGTAGGCAAAGGTTCACAGGAAAGGAGTGCCAGGGAAATGCTTGTATGAGACGTGCTAGTTTTAGGGCCTGTTCGGTTGACACAAAAATCCATGGATTGGGCTCAATAAAATAATTACCCCCAGAGGTGTTTTTTTTATTCTAATAGTGAACACTCGCCGTTCTGTTCGTTGGCTTGACCGATCTTTGGCACCCGTCAGGAAAGAAATTCGCCTAGACTTTACTTGCATTTATGCTTTTCAATCATTGGTGGCCAAATGCTAGTGGCTTTGCTCCTTCCAAAATGATAAACACAAGGTATGCAAAAAAAAAAAAATACGCACGGGGGTCACAGCATATGCAACTTACATGATGGATTCTTACCCCGCAACGATGGTTGGAACTCCATGTGTCATTTCTGCAACACAAGCAATAACAAAAAAACACCCACAACACTGGTCACAATATTTATCAACCCTGCCAAATCCCACCATATCCCTGCTCATAAGCGTGGGGAGGTGAGGGACGAAAAAGATCGCAATGCTCTTCTCAGGCTAAGGAATACTTCCATCTGCTTGAACATGGTCCAGGTCAGTCCAATTCAACATTTCATTCTTTACCGATATATTAATACTTGATAAGCTTCAAACAACTTTGTTCCAGTGTAACATAGCTACAGGCACGGTAAGTAAGCTCATCAATTCTATTTGATTCTAAGCATAAATATTAAGTTTAAAGCATGGCATTAGATAGTTATCCTTTAAACCTGACATAACATAAAACGCCATACGACAGAACCATATCGCTGGGGATATTATTAGGCTCATCGATCATATTTAATCAAAGTCTAGGTTTTTATCTTCTACTCTACCTTTAATAATGTTATAAGACTCATCGCCTGGGAGGGTCAATATTCCCCATGCAACAGGATTCTCTTACTACAAATCTCTCGAGCAATTGGGGTATGAAACGATATCGTACATGTCCACATTTGACCCCCCGCCCCTCCGCTTTAATGTCATGCACCTACATGTAGGTACATACGACCCTACATATTTTTGATTTGGGTTGCATGTAGGTACATACTTAGTTACAATTCAAGGTTTCCTGGCGTCGATATATAAAGTTCAATACTCCGCGCACTACCGCCAACGGTCGAAACACAAGCAACTACATGTCAGTACATATGTCGCTTCGATCTTATTTTTGTGAGTAGTTAACACACATCCTAAATGATTAAAAAATATTGAATAAGATAAAAAATTCGTTTTCCAGCGCTGATAAACTACTGCCGCATACATGTAGTGACAACTCTCAGCTAAGGCAAGGATTTATTCAAATGGAGTAGCGCCGTTCTACCATTAGGCACTTGTTCACAGCAGGAAACTGCCACCAAATATTTGTGGAATCTCAAGGGCTAAGCTGATTACTAAAGATAAAAGCCTGTAATATGTACTTCGGGGGTGGGGACGAAGGTGTCTTTTCAGTAGTACTTACCCCTGCACCCAAAGTACATACACTCCATTCGACCAATAAAGCTTGCAAGAGGGCGAGTGATAGGATATGAACATTCTTACTAGTAGTATCTCGCACACCAGGTTTATACTGGCTTCCAATGACGTCAATACCTCGGTGAGCGCTCGAGTATCTAGCGTATCTTTCAATCCTGTAAGTCTACCGTTATACCGTTTTGACATGACGCCAATCAAGAAATTTGAGCAAGGATTTCACATGCCAAGATGATCAGCGTCAGGGAAATAGATACCGGTCCCATGTAATCGGATAGAACTGTCTAATTGAGTACCACAGGATTATACTGAAGATGTAGGCTACTCTAAGCCCGGTCATGAGGGTAGTTTTTATAACTACATACAGACAATTGAGGCCATGATCAAATCTCTCTATGCATAAGATCGAGATTCTGGGCCTTCAAGACATATTCCAATCCCGCGGGAGAGCTGCAGAGACCCTCGACGTCGACATGAATGCTTGTTTCTGATAAATTATCCGTGACGACAGGAGATTTGCATCGCCACCTCAAGATAACCACTTCTGGAAGGTTGCAATAAGAACCGTCGGGGATGTATCACCAAATATCACTCGATCATTGAGGTTCATTGGAATGTGGTCGGCGGAGAGATTGGACAAGATATCAGCAATTTCCGCTTAAAGCGCCTCTAAATCATACATTTATGTACTTATAAGCATCAAAGAAATGAAGATTGTCCAGTTGCCATCAAAACCCTAACCCACGAAAGACTTGGCGTATCTCACTTCACGCGTGCAATGGATAAACACGAGACCCAAGCACTTCATTCCCCGCGCCATCAAACAGACCCCAAGATATTCAATGGCCGAAGGACGAAATCATCGCATCGACCACGCGCTCTCTTCGCTTATCGAAACATTTTTGCGCGCTGGCCCAGATGAGGACCAGGAGGCCTACCACGAGAGACATGATGCTGCGTTGGACAGAGCACAGCAGATTATCGATAGGTTGAGCTCTCTTAAGACCGAACACATTGAATTTTGCTGGCGATGCCCCGTGAATAAAATGGGAGGGCTGATTGTGACTCTAGCCAGGGAAAACCGAGTGTCGTGATGGATGTGCAACATATTGTTGATTGTATTAAGAATAAACGTAATGATCTCTCATCTCAATCTTTCGATTGGATTGCCCTCAAAGCTGAACAAGAGTATAGTCGTTAGAGATCATAAATCGCCCGATCCAGCATTACGGTTTTCACATCTGTGCACCAAACTTCTAAACCAACGGGTCCTCTCACAAAAATGGGCTGTTCTCTACCTACTCCATGAGCTTGCCGATTCGCCACAATCTGCCGCCCCCGTAGGTGATCAAACCTTTGTCATGGCTCCTAGCGCAGGAAACGCAGTGTTTTCAGAAGCCTTCAGCTATATGGGGTTACACAGATTACCAGGACGTGAAAAGGCTCGAGGGCCTGGGGGTGGTGGTTTAGTGGGCGGAGATCTTGGAGGACAATGGGGAAG
The DNA here is from genome assembly GCF_020137385.1 of Morchella sextelata. Classification (NCBI taxonomy): domain Eukaryota; kingdom Fungi; phylum Ascomycota; class Pezizomycetes; order Pezizales; family Morchellaceae; genus Morchella; species Morchella sextelata. Next base: position 1,099,798 of record NW_025408619.1, on the reverse strand, counting down.
TCTAGGAACTGGAGCTGACGAGGGGGCAATGAGGACCAAAGCGGAGTTATTAGCAGAGAGGGATGATGGAATTGGTAAGTTTCTTGAATCTTGATTTTGGGCGAGAGTCAAATCTAAGGTCTAGAAGAACCGAGTGAGCAGACTCTTCTTTCATGCTTACCGTTTACACTTCTTGGTCTTTCATCAACCTCACTGCCGTTTAACCCGGCAACTCTCCCACCGAACGCGAAAGATACCACAATGCAGAAGTTTGTGATATCTATCCCGCCAAGCTTGCCGTTACCTCTAGTATCCTTGCTACACACACTGGCGGAACCGTCGCTATTATATAGATCACTCAATGAGTTTGTTGAGTCCTCATTCGAGGGCGAAGTTCATGGAGGGCTAGTTGGGCAATCTCTCAAATCTGCCATGGGTTTAGAGCTTAGGGGATATATTAACCTCATTGGCGGGCTAGAAAGTGAGATCCGAAGGGCAGTTGCAACATCCGATACCAACAAAGGAGTGAGAGCGGCAGGGGTCACTCTGAAAAGGTGTGTGGTCTGGACAAGAGAGGCGACTATGGGGCTGAGATTGATGAGCTTGATTGTTGAGCAAACGAAAGGTACGTGTCAAAACTCTGGTTGTTAGGAGAATTTGGTATTGAATTACCACTTTAATTAGATAAAAAGGGTGGACAACTTATTTCCACCATTCACACATTTGCATCATCACATGGTGACCCTTTTGTACATTCATTTGCTGAACGTTTGTTGAGCCACGTTACTCGTCCTTTCTATGATATGCTCCGACACTGGATCTACGATGGCGAACTTACCGATCCTTACCTGGAGTTCTTTGTTATTGAACAAAACCCGAGTATCCCTGATATGGGCGGTGCCAAAGTTGGTGCCTCTTCCGTATGGGAGGATAAGTACACTATACACTCACCGCAAGTTCCAACAATAATCACAGAGTCCTTCGCAAAAAAGGTATTCCTCATCGGAAAATCACTCAACTTTATTCGTCATGGCTGTAGCGACGCAGAGTGGGTGATGAGCTACTCAAAATCCACCTCTAAAGAGCTTACGTATGGAGATACTGCCCGCTTAGAGATGAGCATCGACGAGGCCTACAAAACCACCATGGCCAGATTAATTGAACTCATGTCAACTAAATTCAAATTATTTGATCATCTTCGTGCTCTTAAGAAGTTCTTATTGCTAGGACAAGGGGACTTTATTGCGCTACTCATGGAAGGACTATCAGGGAGTTTAGAAAGACCTGCAAACGCTCTCTACCGTCACAATCTTACTGCACAATTGGAGCACGCGATCCGTGGGTCCAATGCACAATTTGAGTCGCAAGACGTTCTGAGGAGGTTGGACGCGAGGATGTTGGAACTGAGTCATGGAGAGATTGGATGGGATGTTTTCACGCTGGAGTACAAAATTGATGCACCGGTGGACGTTGTTGTCACTCCATATGGCAGCAGGCAATATTTGAAGGTCTTTAATTTTCTGTGGAGAGTGAAGAGGGTCGAGTTTGCATTGGGGAGCTCTTGGAGGCGCTTCATGACAGGAGCACGTGGTGTGTTAAAAGCAGTTGATGACATAGTTGGCGCAGATTGGAAAAGAGCTAGATGCGTGGTTGCAGAGATGGTTCACTTTGTGAACCAACTACAATACTACATCCTATTTGAGGTATCTATTCAGCATTTCCCCCCCAGGGATTCAATAATTCTAGAGAAATACTGATATCACTGGTATTCTAGGTCATTGAATCATCGTGGGATGCACTGGAGAGGGCTATATCCAAACCAGACGCCACACTTGACGATCTCATTGAAGCACATGCAAAATACCTTCAGCATATTACTCATAAAGGACTTTTAGGGAGTACCAGTGCTAGAAGCAGCGGCAAGAAAAGAGCTGGAGATACAGCAGATGATACATTCATGAATCAGTTACATGAAATACTAAAAATCATGCTGGCATATAAAGATGCTGTTGATGGACTCTATGGCTATAGTGTTGCTGAGTTCACACGGAGACAGGAGCGAGGTGCACGAATTGAGGCAAGAACGAAAAAAGGGCAATGGGGAATAAGAGAAACCGACGAGGACGGGGATCATGCAGGTATACCGGGCGGATGGGGCAGCGGCCATAACGAGGACATGATGTTGCCAAGCCTGCGGACAAGATTGACGAGTCTTTCAGAGGACTTCCAATCAAAAGTCGTTGTTCTATTGGGTGATTTGGCTTATCAGAGTGACATGGATATGAGATTACTTGGCGTTCTGTTGAGTTTCAATGAGTATGTTTCTACAGTTTCTTCAGTGCCTTCAGGCTTGAGCATGAGTTTTAGACTGACGTGTGAAGATATTATCCGGTTGTTAATAAGAGAAGGACCAGAGATAAAAGGGGGGCATCCAGGGTCCAAGATGGGTCAAAAACCAGTGATTCTGGTGTTGGGGATGATACGCAGGCATGAAAGTACTGTTTTCGATAATATCCTTTTGATTTTTTGTTGGGTTAGAGCGAAGGCGCTTCACATTTTATGGGGTTTTAGCATACAAGGGTAATATGAACTAGGATTCAAAGTGGCCCATCTTAGAGTAAGTATTCAGGCGACAACGCTATAACCCTTATGAGTCATTCATAGACCTTGTAGAGTACGAAGTCGTGTGCTATTCAGGAATTCAATAATTATTATGTCCCGGGTTTTTCCTGTGGCCCGACGCTCCTTGTGCCGAGAACTGATGTTTGTTCTGTGGAGTTACCGAGGTCCAAGCAACGGAACAACTTTAACGACCTGAATCTGAACCAATTCCGACGGTGAGACATGTAAATCGGCTATACCCTATCTCGTAACCGAAAGCAAAGACAATTACGTTCTCGCGGGATATTTTTCACATGCAAGGTCAACCCCACACTTTCTGTCCGCATGTTAATCCCTGTAATAGTAGGTACCATTGTTTGCCTTCTGTCCGAGAAGGTAAGTCACTCACAAGCCGGATGGAGGGCTTCATCTGTGTATTGCTCTTGCATCATGTCTAGACCCTAGGCCTCTCTCGAAAATGGACCTTCAGCTGAAGCCTACCTCCTCCAATCACGGCTTTCACAAGCTAGAAGGCCCGCTGGACCGAAAGCTCCCGAGGGGGAGGCTGGCTTTCGTGGGTCTTTCAAAGTTCTTTTATGTAGCTCTTTAGATCCTCTTGTTTCTTCTCTCCTTTATTCTCCATTGTCCTCCAGCGAGATTTCCTCTATATACCATTTCACTGTTTTCGATTTCTGTTCCATCTTCAATTTTATAATGTCTACCCAAGCCGCTTTAGAAGCAGAGCAGAAGGCCTTCGAGGCCGAAGTTGCAGCTGTGAAGGAATGGTGGTCCTCGCCCCGATGGCGCTTCACCAAGAGACCTTTCACCGCGGAACAAATCGTTTCGAAGAGAGGAAATCTTCCCATAAGCTACCCAAGCAACGACCAGAGCAAGAAGGTTTGGGAGATTCTTGAGAGGAGGTTTGCTGGAAAGGAAGCAAGCTTCACTTATGGATGTCTTGATCCCGTCATGGTCACCCAGATGGCCAAATACCTGGAAACCGTGTATGTGAGCGGTTGGCAATGTTCCTCCACAGCAAGCTCCACACACGAGCCCAGCCCGGATTTGGCAGATTATCCTATGGTGAGTTTAATCTTTTTAGTGGTTTATGGTGGTTGTGGATGAGTCACATGCTTGGACCCTGAATTCCGAGTTGTGGGGTTGGATTAACATGTGACTAACTTGCACGTGCGCCACCAGGACACCGTCCCCAACAAGGTGGAACATCTCTTTAAGGCACAATGCTTCCATGACAGGAAACAGCGTGAAGCCCGCTTGTCAACACCGTTAGCAGAGCGTGCTAAACAGGCAAACATTGATTACCTTCGGCCCATAATTGCCGATGCCGATACTGGCCATGGAGGACTTACAGCAATCATGAAGCTTACGAGACTTTTCGTCGAGAAGGGTGCCGCTGGAATTCACATTGAAGATCAAGCCCCAGGAACAAAGAAGTGTGGTCACATGGCTGGAAAGGTTTTGGTGCCAGTCAGTGAGCACATCAACCGTCTTGTTGCTATCAGAGCACAAGCTGATATCATGGGTATGTCTTGGGTCTATCAAATCAATCATTTATTCGAGAAATAAGCGCTAATCTAAATGTTAGGCGTGGACCTTCTTTCTGTTGCCCGTACCGACTCCGAAGCTGCAACACTGTTGACCTCCACAATTGACCACCGAGACCACCCCTTCATTCTTGGCTCAACAAACAGCTCCCTCCGACCCCTTCACGATCTCATGGTAGAGGCTGAGAGTTCCGGGAAGTTTGGTGACGCTCTGCAGGCCGTGGAAGACGAATGGACCGCTGCTGCCGGTGTTAAAACATTTGACGAGGCGGTTATTGATGTTATCAATGCTGGAACTTCTGCCGATAAGCCGAAGGTTATCGAACAGTATCTTTCTGCGGTAAAAGGAAAGAGCAACACTGAGGCAAGAAAAGTTGCAAAAGATATTACCGGTACTGATGTATACTGGAATTGGGATGCCCCAAGAACTAGGGAGGGTTTCTATAGATACAGGGGAGGGACAAAATGCGCTGTCATGAGAGCTGTTGCATATGCTCCGTACACCGATTGCTTGTGGATGGAGAGCAAGAAGCCTGACTATGCTCAGGCGGTTGAGTTTGCCGAGGGCGTTCACGCTGTTTGGCCAGAGCAGAAACTGGCATACAACTTGTCACCAAGTTTCAACTGGAAGGGTAAGATACTCCCGATCATTTTATGAGAAGTAGATGCTGATTCGTTGTGACAGCCGCTATGTCTACCGAGGAGCAGGAAACCTACATTGAGAGACTTGGGAAGCTTGGATACTGCTGGCAATTTATTACACTTGCAGGACTCCACACCACTGCCTTGGCTTCAGGTAACCTCGATACCGGTATCCCTTTAAACCATAGATAACTAACATGCCCGCCTCTAGACACCTTTGCAAAGAACTACGCAAAGCAAGGAATGAAGGCCTACGGAAACTTAGTCCAAGAACCCGAGATGGAGAACGGCGTCGACGTTGTGCTTCACCAGAAATGGAGTGGTGCGAACTACATTGATAACATGTTGAAGATGGTTACTGGAGGCGTATCATCGACAGCAGCCATGGGAAAGGAAGTGACCGAGACGCAATTTACTGGGTTCACCAAAAACTAAGGACTCTTGAGAGATGGTAACTGATTTTATGACTGTTTTCTATTATTCTTAAAGACTAAAAGGGTGGTGGTTTTTCTGAAGCAGTTTTGAGGGTTCTATATTTCTTTGCTTTCTGGGATGGAGTATTTGTAAGACCAGTTTTTTTCTCTGTTAGTGAATTTGACCTTTTTTTTTTCTTCACTATAATGAATATACATGAATGGAAAACGACTTTCCTACCACGAAGTAGAGTAGTTACCTATAGTGGCCAAATGAAACAAAAGCTAATCTACCAGCTATAAAGTACATACTTTCCAGGCCAACAAGGACAAGTACTACTGAGAAATCTACGGAGATAAGCACACCCGGTAGGTGCAGATCAGGTGCCAAGGTCGAGTGATAAAATATGACCAGCCTATTCTTGGTTCAGGCATGAGCTTCCCAGTCATCTAATAAGCAGGCATATATTATCCTTATGAGGGGACGTTTCGGAGCATAAATATTTTAAAAATCTGATAGCCCTTACGAGAGAACGCAGATAACCTTGGCCATGGGCGACAGCATAGTCTTCGGCTTGAGACACATTAGGTGCGACATGTACCTACATGTATCATATCATACCCTATAACTTGTCACATGAGTGAACCATGTAAGCTTGGGGCCTTAGAACCGAGAAAGATTAGGTAACAGTTACAAATACGTATCATTTCTCTGATCTAAACTTATGTCCCTTCGACCCTCTGTGCCGGTTTTTACAGTAGAATCTTAGTGTGGTCTAGATCTACGAGGACGAGCGTCCTTGTATCCTTGCCGGCCTCGGGCTATAATACACATTGATATGCCCGAATCGGATGAGATAATGCTTTTTATTTTAAGAAATGCCTCTTTCCGCTCGTTCAAATCATATTTATCGGCCTCGAGGACAACAGATCCGGGTGTAGAGGACAAATAAGGATCGATAGGGGTCGACATATGTAGACAAGGCACCTTGAGAATATCGTCAAACCTCGCCTCGAGCGCCCCTATGGAGTATGTTGCACTAGATATGCGCAAAAGACCAGCTACGAGGGGTTGATGGCCCCCGCGGGAGGGATGGAGAAAGTCACGAAGAGTGATTTGTGGGTAGGGTTATGCACGGAGTGAGGGTCAGGTTCGATATAGGTAAATGGCTTTTGAATAGATAAAGTCTACTACTATCAATCCCTTCATGGATTGTCACTATTTGAGAGGCTATTTGAGGCTAAAATACAGCTTTGACTCCTTAGTAAATCTGAACTCCACTCAGTGAACCTTGTTTTGCTGTGTAGTTATGTCCGTGACCTTTTATCTGACTTGCGTACGTACTTGTACGTAGTAGTATTCTGGAGTGTCCACACTCTGTAGATAATTAGATTCCTGGATATCATCACGCCATCATGGACCAGATATTTACCACTTTACGGGATTTTATGAAGATATACTGTTCAAGGAATCAATCATACGAGCACAATACACTTCAGAGTTGATTTTCGATTACTTGAATGGTGGTGAGAGTTCGGAATCTCGAAAGATCACTCGACCAAGAGCTCGCGTAATAGCCAATCGGATAAATTAATTTCTAGAATTCTCCGAGTTAGGTTATACAGGACATCGTGGCCGAGTGGTTAAGGCGACAGATTAGAAATCTGTTTCGTTCGCGAGCGTAGGTTCAAATCCTGCCGATGTCGATACACAAATATCTTTTTTTTTCCCCCACCAATATCCGTACCCCCTATTTGTGGTGAGTACACGCATGTAGTACTTCTTCTACCATTGAAGTAAATGAAAATCATTCATATGTACACAAGGATTTCTAAAGGATTCGCCGACCACCAGTCCATCCCTAGGAGTACAATCCAACCAGGAAGCGAGAATTAGGGCACCTTGTACTCTCGCGTCTTGTGAACAATGTTCTTTAAAATGCAGTAGTTTTAGACTCGAAACCCTGGAGATATGAGGCCCACACCCTGGTGTCAATTATATATTCACAAGTAATTAGCACCTACCTAGGCCTGCGTGTTGTGACCTCCGTCAAGAATTGATCAAAAGCTTAAGCACAGTCACTCAGTTGCGCAACAGGTGGGTGGTCGGACATCATGGATCCATCAAGAGCTTCCATGAAGTCTTGGTCCTCTCCCACACAAAGCACAAAGATGTTAGACAAAGATTACTCGTATTATAGACCGGAAATACCCTATGAAGAGGCCAATCAAACTTCAAACTTACCTTGTCTCTCAATGAGAACAAGCTCGTTCTCAAGAACTCAAGGGTTTGAACGTCCACTAGCAAGATCTGACCACACAGGTCTGTTTCATCTCTCTTGAACGCCTTCTAACATAATCCGATAATTTAACTTGACCGTAAGAGATAACCGGTAGTCCAGAAATTGTGGGTTAGGAACATAGCGAAGCCGCAGATCGCTATTTGGAGGCTTTTCAACATATCCTTTTGCGATATTGAGTCCAAAATGCTGGATACTCGAAATCAGCGTTCCAGTATCTTCCTGAATCCAAAGGAGACCAGAAGTACATGGATGCTGAAATGGCAATCCTCTTCGTCGCCAGAAAGTAATCGAAATGCTAAAAGTCCACGTAGTTGTTTGTAAACTTTAAGTTCAACGAAACCACCATTTTTACCTCTCGGATTAATAGTTTAGGCTCCGATAAAGAGTATCTTCCGTCCCCCTGGTTATGTCAGTGATGGAGCACTACCGAGATTTTTAGCTTGTCCATGTTGCATCTATCAATGTAAACATTTTTCCATATGTAGACCTCATAATCGTATACTTCGATAGTGTAGAGAGGTCTTTTATTCTTCGGATCATTCGGTGGATTCAATCTCCAGCTATAGTTCCAGGCCACCATAAAGAATAGGAGGTGCATCATATAAAGCGTCGACCAGCCAACGTTTCGAATTCAGGGCCTGAGTGTCCACTGGATGTTATGAACAATCGAATATCGTGGCGGGGGTATCTCATAAACTTGTGAAAATGTGAATGACTTGAAATAGATCAATATATAAAGACTGGAATAAAAGACTGAAGAGGTTGAGGAAGGATAGATGAATTAAAAGGTTGGAAGATCGATAGAAGAAGCGCAGATACGTAGGTTCGATGGGTGAGACAAAAATAAGTAGAAAGAGAGAAGATACGTACTACGTAACAACCAATATGGGAGCCCTCTCAACTTTATTTGCGAGAAGCGCCCCCTTTATCTAACCCTCAGATCTGTACGCTTTCTAGCTCAACATATGAGCAAAATTCGCAAAAAAAGGTGACAGAGAGGTTTGGTTCACTATGTATATACGATATTCATAAGTTTCAGGGCCAAGATGTCTCTTAACTTTATGTAGAGTTGTGGTTCATGTCAGGCTTCATGAAGCACCGACAAACTTTAACTCTGAGGGAAGAACTTAGCGGGCGCTGGGATTACCGCCGGATTTCAGCCTCATGCTCTATCCTTGTCATCTGAACCCGAAGGTAAAATAGCATTAATTGGATCAGAGTTGGCCTTTATAATTTAACCCATATGCAAATATGTTTTAATTAAATCGCCCTAAATGTCCCCCAACTCCAACTCTCACTCGGCCTTTTTAACTTTGGTTATCCCTACTGAGAAACTCGGATGCATCTCCGGTCCGCCTTAAAGCCCTGATTATATATCCACAAACATGGACCACCAACTGGGTTGTCTTGGTAGGCAAATAGTGATACAAAGTAACTGTATCATATGATAGCTTGGCCGTTACTATTTGTAAACCCTGTTAGCCGAGAATGGTATCTTCGAGTGACGGTGAGTGATTGTGATGAGCTCTCAAGGTAGGGGTGTGTTTAACTGGATTTGTCAGCGAGTGATCACCCATGAAGGACAACTAAGTGATAAGAGGAATCACTTATCCGGGACCCAGACCCTGCGATCTTGCTACTAGTTGGAATTGGCAAGTCAGGGTGTGAAGTAAAGATCGCCACCAGGGTACTAACAGGTTTTCGGTTGCGAGAATACTTTACCAACCAACTCCTGGGACCTGTACTCTACAGTTCCTAAATCTGTTTATTTGAAAGGTTTTATTTAGATGAATACTGTACTACCGTCTGTACGTTTGTTGGGGTAATACATATACTATTCGCTACGTCACCGGTAAAAAGTAATACCACGTTTGTCGGATTATATACGTATACACAGGTAGGTGTGTTTTACAAAAGAAGTCCGGGCTTTAAAATTTGATATCTAACTGGACCGGTCCTTTCCGGAAGTGCAGTGGAGGTCTGGATTTCCATGCTAATAATTTTTGAATTTTCAAATATATCTGCGGGGTTAATGCGCGCAGGTGACATGTATAGGTGAGTGAGATAGTATAAAAAAAAAGTCTTTCGTGTTACAAGCTAGCGACGCTAGCAGGTCTACAGTCCCTTAGGGCCGTCGGGAGGTTGAAGCTGATGAGATCGGAGATCTTGCCTTGGAGTTTTATCTCCCATCTACCCTCATATCTTGGAAGTTGACAAAAGAGATCTCTAACTTCCCCAGGAGAAGTTAGATCGGCCCAACTCCGAATTTGTGGAGTTTCCATTACTGACGGTGGGTTTGCGACACCGTGGTTCTGTGCACGAACCAGCCTTTGGGTATCTGGGGTGCAGCAAGATCTACCATACTCCCCTCATTTCCTCTGACGTTACAATGACGAAGATCATCCTGCCCCAACATCTAATCTATTGTTGTATAACCTTAAGCTCAATAGAGTAGTCAACCTTCTGAATACATGGCATCATCGCATAAGCCCCCCAAAGAAGTTGGCTAGAAAGAAAAGAAAAGAAAAAATGATTCCGATTGATCTTAGCAAACCGATCATGGTGAACTCCCAAGAGAAGAAAATGTAACACAACGTTGCGCGTTTAAACCAAGCTCTCAAGGTTTAAAGTGAGCTCTGAAGGGGGCGAATCCGGGATCCAACTGCGAGGATATGCGCTAGGCTTATATTCAATGACAAAGGGGGGAAACAAACAGTATGCGCGAACAAACAATTATAAAGATATACTGAAGAAATGATGAGCAGTAGAGCTTACCCCCAGGAAATTTCCTTCCCCCCCCCCCCCCTTTCCTATTCTTTATCCGCCTCTTCCAAATGCACCATAGGATATGAAAAAGAAAGGAGTAAACTTGCATAGATATGAAGACAAAACTAACAATCCGCTTGTTTCACAGGCATTTTGAGCAGTTAAGGACTGAACCACAAACTGTACTGTATTGCAATACGAAGCAGGGATATTTAAGGCAATAGAAAGCAGTTTTTTTTAACAGCAAAGGTGATAAAGCCCACCAGGTATGTATGGGTCGGGTGAGTAAAGTAAAAAGGTAAAACAAAACCAAAATTCACAAATCCAAACCAGAAAGAGACCCGAGATACAAATAAATAAGACCCTTGAACGCATCACGCCTTACGAAAAAGCGAGGAACCCCAAGATTTCGGGAAGAGTAAATTTAAACACAACGAAGGCGTTAAGAAAAGGAGTGCAACAAAAACACAATAACCAAACCAAAATAAATAATCCTAACCCATCAAACAAAAGAAAGAAAGGCAAAGTTACACACTGTAAATAGCAGGTGAGGTATAGTAGCCATATCCGTGACAATCCCTCCACGGAAGAAAGAAACACCACTGTTATATACTTCAACAAAAGAAAAGCACTCACTTCTGAGGGCATAAAAGACCGATGAGAACCTTGACTTCTCAAAGCCAACCTATTCAAACACATCCCGAAACTCATGTCTGTAATTGCCCGAATCGACACATCTAGGGAAATCATAACTTTTGGGGTTTCGTTTCGGTCGTTAATCGTTGCCCATTCCGGACTGAAGATATCAAGAATACCTTCGTCCACTGCCTGGAGGGCCCATCATGCTTCCACCCATCCCGTTGTTCCCCATCCCGTTGTTCCCGCCGTTCCCCATTGCCATCCTGTAATTTTGCCCCATCATTGGTGCATGACTGTAATCATTAGGAAGGTTGACGTTTCCCATATTACTGGTTACAGCTTCTAGGTTGATATTAAGGCCATTTGCAAGAGCAACGGGGCAATCTTTGTGCGCAAGTAATAAGGTTTTGAGAGACATGATTTCCTCTCGTAGGCCAGTGACTTGCGCAGTAAGGGCATCATTTTCGCTTGAATAAAGCTCAACTTTGGCTTGAAGGTTTGCAAGCCATTGCTTTTTGCGTTGTCGACATTTCAATGCAGCAACACTACAAATTGTCAGCATGGGAAATCTTCTGAAAGAAGACACAATGATTTAGGGCACTTACCGATTCCTCTCAAGAAAGTTTTTCCTCTTCTCTTCATCTGTCATCTTCTTTCCGTCTTTGCCAGTTTGGTTATCATCCAGGTCCATCCCATCGTTCCCATCATCACTTCCTCCACTAATCGATTGATTGACTTTAGCCTTCTTGTTCCGGGAAGCTCCTCCACTGGGACTTTGATCTTCAGCCTTTCGCCTTCCATTCATACTTGCACCCTTGCTTTTCCTTCCTCTGGCATTTCGTGAGCCATTGTTTGAGCTCATTGGCATATCTTCACCAGAGTCACTCATATCACTAGCCTCGCTAGACGCTCGAATACTGTTGGCCATTGAAGTGACACTAGATGCTGACCTGTTGATGCTGCTACTCATAGCAGCGTTATTTGCGCTATTGACAACAGCCCTCTTGGCAAGACTAGGACTTGGGCTCTCGATAGGACCCCCATTGGATCCAGACATTACTGACGGAAGCTGGCTGTTATTTTGATAGCCGGTTCCTGATGTGACCATTGGCGCAGCTGCGCTATCACCTTGTTGGTGCTGAGCCTGGGCTAACAAGAAAAGGCCACTCGCAGCATTATGAGCTGGATCGGAACCATGGTATGGGTCTGAGTGTTGTCGGGACTTTTGGTCGTGATCGTTATGGCCAGATGAAGTATCTTCGGGCTTCACTGAAATGTGTTGAGAGGTACTCATACCAGGCAGACCCTTTCGCACGGCAGATATAGCTGTCTTGTGGAATTCTAAAGTCCCTGGTGTAGTCCCACCACCACTGGTGGCAAATTGAAACATGGTATTTTGAGGTTGGGCAAAAATAGAGCCAGATCCTCCGGGAGTCAATCCACTCCTGATGCCCGACTCGTTGGGTGTTAACCCGGTTCGAATATGTGACTCGAACCCTAATGAGCTGCTAGCCCCAACTCCGCCGGAACTAGTTGTAGGTCCCTGAAGCATAGCAGGGGACAGCGGTCCAGACCTGAGAGAGTTGATACCCCAGCTGAGATGATGAGCCCCTGGTAGCAAAGAGGCAGGGGATGTTATAGCTGTCACAGGCGGAAGAATTGCCTTGGGTGTGGCTAGAGGGTCGTTAGGGGTTGTTCCTGGATTTGCAAATGATTGTTCAAAAACGTTTGGCTCTTGGTCGAGGCGACTGTGGTGGTTGATGGCGAAGTAGTCTCCGGGAGTATCTCTCTGGGACTGACCGGGTGGTGGGGGTGGGGGAAGGGAGCGCGGTGCCTGTTTAACATGTTGATTCGGGGGTGAGTTTGAAGGATTAGAGGGGTTTGGCGCAGGATTCGAAATATCTGGTGGCTGATTTATCGATACCTGAGGAGGATGTAGCGAGCTCGAAGTATTTGATGATGCAAGTGATTGCGCATGGGAAGTCTGTTTTGGAGAACCAATTTTGGAAGAGTCTCGTTGATTATAAGAAGACGCAGATGAGGGTCGTGAAGATTTATCTATCCGTTGAGGTCGAAATAAGTTTCATCACGGGTTAGCACATATGCATTACGTTGTTGTTGTTGATACTCGGTTGTGTCGCGCAAGAATCATCAACCGTTTACAATACAATGTGATGACCATAAGAGGAAGATAATTTTAAAGCGAGAAGCGATAAAGACTGTGTCCACACAATAAACATACCTTCGCCCTTAACATTTCTCTTAGTATCAACTGGAGAGCCTGTGCCCATACGAGAATTCGAGTTCGAGTTCCCGTTGTGAGCAGTACCACCTTGTCTGGCTGCTACAGCCGCTGACATAGTTGAGGATGTTCTATGACGATTTTTGTGGCGATTAAGGGAGTTTGGTGTTGGGTTTCTTGGTTGAGTGGGCGATAAGATGGATGATGCTTCCTTGACCGGTTGGGGAGGGATACAAGTGAATTAGAAGTGATGTGTGTGTGGGGGGTGTGGGTGTGATGTAGTGATGATGACGATGATCTCTATCTGGAAGGGTCTCTCCCCGATTGCAGAAGCTACCTTAGCGGTGGAAACAATAACCAATTTTTTTTTCTCTCTGTTCCTCTTCTCTTTTAATATCTGGCCAGACACACGCGCTCTTGCAAAACACGCTTAATTTTTCTCAAGATGATACCGATCGGATTCTGCAAGATTCCGGGGGGATGATTAGAGGGTGGCGGTCGATGTCGCAGGTTTATTTCTGAGGGGGGAAAGGGAAAAGGGTACGATCAGATCACTCGAGGGGAAAGGGAGGAAGACTGGCTTTCCTGCCTGGAGGGGGGAAGGGACGAATTAGCACGATGGATTAGCAATTAACCCACCATCCTCTCGGGCCTCCCGCTAGGCTGATCACCGTGGGTATTGGTTGACGGTTCGCGGAGACACCAAACGACGCTCGGGGAGAAAGTGTGGCGAACAGGAAGCCAGGTGAGAGTGAGGGGTGAGAATGGGGAAAGGGACGAGTTGTGAATTCACACTTACTTACCAGCTGCTTGGTGGGGAATATCGCAGGTCTCTATGCGTGTAAACCTTCAAAGATCAACCTTTTCCTTCCCGTGAAAAGAACGACAGCAAGACGAAAATGTAAGCCGAATCCGAATATACGGTACAAGCAGGGCTCAAGCTGTCAACGGGCCGGTGGTGCTTGGTCCGCGGCTCTGGCGTTGTTCGTAGAAGCGGTGTGGTGTGTGATGTAGCTGGGATTTTGGTGGTGGTGGTTGTAGTGGGTGATAAGGGGGAGACCGCTGACGTAGTGGGTTCCTTCTGCCGACACAGTGTTCGTGTGCCTCCTTTTTTTTTTTTTTTTTTTTTTCTCCTTCGAGATCAAAGAGAACAAAAAGTCAAAGGCAAAGAGAGATTAGACGACAAAGGGATAAACGCATATACCGGGTGAATTACAGGGGAAAATGTGGTTTATTGCAAAAGATGATAAACGTGAATGTAAGTAAATTTGGGAGAGTCGAAATTTTGCTAGGGATCAATCGCTGAAGTGTGTCGTCGATGACGAAGGTATGCTTGCGTGCGAGGAGCGGCAAGCTTGAGGATTCGAACTTATCCAACACGCGGTTCAATCCCCATTAGTCAGGAGGCGTCGCTCTCGCATACCATTGGCTAGATCCTCTCCCCCGGTCTGCTTGTAAATTAGGTGTGTGGTAGGCCAGAGGATGGAGAATGACGTATGACGGTATCTTGCTTGGCCGAGCTGCCCGTTTTGGTGACGAATCGACGCATCCGGTTGAGACAGACGTTAAGAAGGAAACGTGGGCTTACACACGCCTCCAATCACCTTGGCCCTCGCATCTGCACTCCAGTACCAGTACCAGGAAAGGTCTTCTTTGTTTCGATGTGTCCACTTGCAATTGTGAGCCTCAAATTTCCTTGTCTACCACAAACAAGCCTTCTAAAACGAACACATTTTGATGGCTTCTGCAGAAAATGGTTCATTTGGGGCTCAACTCAACCCCCCCCCCCCCCCCCACGTTCTAGATCTTGCAGCTTGGTCTAACTGTCTAAGGATAGAAAAAACGGTTGTTTGTTCCTGTTACAACCTCATAACTAGGCCGCATTAAATTGCTGTTGACTTTTAAAGCCCACCTCTCGGGAAAGCGCTGCAAGAGACGTCTGGAGGCAATCCAAAGCTTTGAGGTGTGTGTATGCGCATATATGCATGTATGTGTGTCAACGCCTAAATCTCTAATCACAACTTACTGACCGGTAATGGTACCGAGAATATATAAATTATAGAATATTTTGAATATACGTATATATATCCGGGTACCAACTCGAAAGATCTATGTCAAACTCGTCGTCTCGGTGTATGCAATTTCCAATGACGTTTTAATAACTGATCTGTTATGAAAAGTACGAACAGTATAACATTGTTTTTCTTCTTGATAACATACTTCCTATTAACGATAACCTTATTTCAATTCCGGGGTTATCGAACCTATGGCTCGTCCCAATCAGTAATCTCTAAGCTACTGGATCGGATTTAACAGGCCGCTTCGGTAGAGTACACAGTGATTATAGATATTACAGTGCTAGGTGTATGTGTACTCTCATTGATCCATGTACTCTGTTACTCGCATACACCAATCCTTTATCTTTGATGCAAGTAACACAATAAGACGCGTGTTTAAGCCTCTGGACAGGTGAGAAATTACAGCAGGTATGTTTGCAAAGGTCAATGATCACTCCCCATCTCTATTTTTGACCTTGCTTTTTAGGCCCTTATATACTAATTTGGTGTTCAGAAAATTATGTCAATATCAAAATAACTCCGGAGGTTCCATCCATCATACCGCAAGCACCTTCCTCGGCCGCGGGTGGCTCTAAACCGGGACCCGAATAGATGATCAAGACCTCGACATTTCCCTTCGTTCACCTATCTTCGGCTATTGTTGGTTATGGAGAAAACTTAACGTCGTACTACCGTTTGCACTTCGATCGTAGTCCTAAGGTTGCCACCGAACCGAAACAAACACTCTTGGGATCCATAAAAATAAGAATAAAGTGCAGAAGTTGGAAGGATTTAGTGCACTTTACCATAGCCGTATGGATCTGAAGTCAATAAGCCAGGTTCTCGATTCCACGCTTTACAACCCCGGCTTCTCTTGATCCCCCCTTAACATTGTTATATCATTTGTCTCCCATCTCACCGGGTGCATACACCCATCCATTCCCCAGAAAACACCGAAGGGGAATATTCCATCCCGGGTAGGGGTGGGGCGCTTAAATATATGTTAAAACTTATAGGGCTGAGACGAAAAGATGGTTTATGTATCTCGGCAGCGCGAATGAAGAGACGTGCGGCTGCATATGACAGGTCGCGCTCGCTGGAACATCACATCACTAATCCTGGTATGTACCTACATATTCCGCAGATACATGTATGTGGTGGCGCATGATACCACTGTCAAGTAACAAAGAAGTTTTATGTCTGGAGACTGATTATAAATGATAGTCACATCGTCGTTGTATATATTTGTTTGATAGATCTAATGGTGGAGATTTGAACACGCATGGCACTTGTTTGCGTAGGGAATTTATCGCCCTTAAGAGACACATATCCGATCCTGAAGAAGAAGCATGAGCTCCAAAATGTGGATACATGAATTCGAAGCTTTACAAGCTTTCACAGATAATTTAGTGCCCGAAACCAACGTAGTATCGATATAGTATAATATTGATAATAGGCTTGCCTGACCACTGTAAATGGATCTTAATATTATGAGGGTTATTTTGTCGTATCTTGCTTGGTAGCTATAATAAATAAGATGGCTGTTATATACTACATGTAGTCCATATGTTGCGAGTGAGGCTATGTGATCGAAACTACAAGTAGATTCCCAAACCCTATACAAAGGGATTAACACCAATAATATACTTCCGGGTGTACATCGTATGCGTTCATTCTAATTATCACCCTTAAGGTGATAGCCCAAATAGCCAACTTAACACTTATAAAATCCATAAGTTCCCTCAAAACCTAAAAACGGAGCATCTAACCCACCGTAATTAAAGTCTACAGTGTATGCAATCTATCAACTCATGACCGTTGTGCACGGGTCCACATGGAACTCTTTAGAATTTAGCTTCTCCAATCATCTAAGAGCTCGAGCTTGTCAGTCAGTATGATTTAAAGCTTAACCACAGCTGCCAGCTTTTTTTTTGAGAAAAACATTGGAAACTGAGTCAAAATATAGCGAACAAAAGAAGATACGACGACAACGACAAGATTCGAACTTGCGCGCCCGAAGGCATCCGCTAACTTTGGTGACCCATAGCAGGCGAACGTGTTAACCACTCCACCACGTTGTCCTGGACTTCAGGTTCTTTTGTAGAATACTTCACACAGTTCTGCCAAGAAAAAAATCTGTGCAACCTTGCGCCCTTTGTGGTCGTACGGCAATAATTCACGCCGCTGACAGCCGGTCAGGTTACAGATTAGTACCACTTATGCGTTATGCGGTGGTTTTCCAAAGGTGATTACGAACAGGATCGGAAGCTGTCGCGGTCGCGGATTCGCGGCTGATCAGATCCTCGTACCATACTTTACATGCATGTATGTACTTCATGACACGGTGGAAGAAACAATTATTGTAGGCTACCACACATACATGTAGGTATCACCGCTGCGAAGAACTTCAAAATTCAAATACATTATCAGTTCGATAACTAAGCACTTGTGGCTTATAGCCAATTTCTGAGGTGTGATTTCATTTCATACATCTACAAGTAGACGTTACTAGTACTGGCTACATCATGTAGGGTACAGTCCGTATGTAATTTGGTGCATTGTCGATAGCAGCACGTCACTCCTCGAAGCACATAAATTATAAATCGGAAATTTGAAGGCAGGGATCTAGTTGTGAACTCGTAATTTCGAAGAGAAAATGTACATGTATTGACCCGCAAACTTGAGGCTTATGGTCAGTGCGCAAACCCATTAACCCGAATCTGTCCTCGCAATCATTCCCATGTTAAACGTTTATGGCTCTAGGGGGAGTGGAAATGTGTACCTCGAATATTAAGTAAAGTCGTCGGGAAAGTCATTTCTGGGGTCCCAATGTTCGCTGGGAAATGTCAATATTTTGGCGGAGGAAAGTCGTTTTAAGGGAAATTAGACGACTTTACAGGCGACTTTTTAATGACTTTACTGACGACTTTACTGACGACTTTACCTGTCACGCTTCTGTCACTCATTTTGGGCGTATACACAGGGGGGGATAAGTTTTGGCCACCGGTGATGCTTCACATGATTGACAAAGGCACCGCCAATGAGACGAATCATCACAGAGCATCCTACTATTATACCAGGAGCATCAAAGGAGGATAGCATGCATGTATATGCCAAACAATGGATCCACCAAAATGAAATTGTATTCCCCAACTGTTATAAGCCCATTGATGCCAGATACCATTTGATGACCCCATCGAAATATTCTATTTGGGGACTCAACTATCTCGAGATCTAGAGGAGAGGCTTCATTGGAAAACATTGATTTTCCGGCGGAAAACAGGAAACCCCGGAAACAGTCATTTTATTGCCTTTAACATGCTTTTAACATGCCTTTAACGGGGAATGTCGTCAGTAAAGTCGTATCTTATTACCTTTAACAGGTAAATACATCAGTAAAGGTGTCGGTAAAGTGTCGGTAATGGGACAGGAATGCCTTTAACACAAAGTAATGCGGTTATTGCATCAAATAATGTGTATCTCGTAACTTTTTGTATGGGAAACGTCAAAATTGATGCATTTCCACTCCTACTAGAGTGGAGGTCCCAATCGAGGGTGGTCGAGTGGTAGATACACCAATTATTTCAAATATGGGGGTGGATGCATGAGTACATACATACATGTACGTAGGTACTTGTACGTACCAACTACTTGTAATAAAAGCATGTTCTTTATAATTATTTCACGTATCGTAGTATACGTACGGCCACTGACCCCGAACGACCGTACGTACTGTATTGTAGGTACAATACAAAGCTCTAAGTTGAGATTCAAAGCGTAATCTAGATTCAAAGCTGCAGACTCGGGTCTAGAGCGTCAGTTCACAGTAAGATCATGATCAGGCACTCAAAGACATTTTGCATATGTCAATAACGAAGCCTGGTAGCTGGAATACCAAGTTTAAGGCATGCCCCGAGAGTTTGGTTACCTAGTGACACAGAGCTAAATTTATGCCCACTGTCAATATTCGCAAATCTGGACGGGATTCAGAAACCTGGTCCAATCAACACCTTAGCGCCGCCATATCTCAAGATTAAGACCGGCGTACTTCTAGAATACGAAATCTCTATTCGTACTACCTTTGATTATCGTTATGTGCGTCGAGTTGTGTAGCTCTCCCTTCCTGATATGCTTCACAATACATCACTCGACCGACTATAGTACCACACAGCAAAACGTTCGGTTTCTGCTTTAATTTATAGCAATTGGTTAAATAATAGTTTCACAGACACAACAACGCAAACATGATACAAGCTTTCGAGAATTGGGTTTCAAAACCCTAGTCTTTGTTTCATTGTCTGTATTAGCCCTCCCATCCCAGAACGCGAAGGGCCCTGAGGTCTCCAATAGCACTCTATTAAACTCACTATCGATCGGAAGAGATTGACATTAATTCCAGCTCAGCCAAGACTCCCGAACAAAGCTCTATCTGGGCCAGTGAATTGGCCCGTAGATAAGAGAATTCCTTAAAACTCTAGAACACTGAGTAGGTATGTGCGCTATGACGCACGTAACTGGCCGTTACCTCCCATGCACACTGCCGCCTACAAATAGGATCCTGACCCCGGGGCTAATGTTACCTAATGGAAATCAAGCCAGATGCAACCGCATAAATTTTGACAAGAGCCTCGTGATGGGACACGTCAGTGCAAGCCCTTTTTTTTTTTTTATTATAATTTGATTTTACAGTGCATTATCTTGTGTCTAGCTGTGGAGAAGAAGCGTAGAGCAAGAGGAGGGGTAGTGTTGTTGTTGTTGGTGGTGGTGGTGGTGGTGGTGGTGGTGGTGGTGAATGTACATGTAGGTACGTACAATTCCCCCTGCGCAGCCGCGGAGTAACCAGCTAACTATGGAATACAATTAAATTGCCGGGGGTTGGCTTCTTAAGTATGAGAACAGTCGAATCAAGACGAGGTGGTAACGTTGTGTTGCAATTGGCTTAATTGACTTAGGCCTAATTGGCTACTTGTAAGACATCGATGTTCACAATTCATGCGTTCCAGCAGCCGGGTTCAAGTATTGGTTCAAAATCAGCTTCTGGGAGTACATGCATTCACAATAACAGCTTATCAGGCATAAAAACACTCTCTCAAATCATTTCAGATGGTATGTAGAGCACGAAAACCCTGTCACCAGACGCAAGAACTACTACAGTAGGCTTAGTAACGTCGATTGTGTCCTTGTGAAAAGCAAAATAAAAGTGACATGCAACAGTAATCTTGATCCTTTCACTGCACTTGCACAATTTCACTTGTATGGTGCTCCTCGGATCCTCTTCGGTTATCCCAATTGGAGTTGTCAGTTCGTGACTGACTGCATGCGATATGGTGATACTGTGGACCCCGCAGCTAGATAGAGTGAGATCCACACAATATATCAAACTTCTAGTGCCTACAATTCGGAAAACTAAGGCTACTTTACAATGGAGTGCCCGTAGATGCCTACTCTACATGCTGATACATGGAGTTTGTGACTGAGTCCGCATACACGCTCTCCAAACTCCACTTCACGGCCACACGCCGGAGCGCCCCCCACTATTCTCGAGGATACATGTATGTAGTTACTAGGCAAATCGGTATTGAGCTCTAGACATCCCCAGAATTCAAAGCACAGACCACCCCGTCTAAGATGTGCGTTTCGGGGAAAGAAAGAAAAATCGGGTAAGTCATGCAGGGCGTTTTTCATGGATCCGGATAAATGATATGGTGCGGACGAATGATGTTGCGGGCTATCAGATACATGGGAGAGAGACGTCACAAGACATGATACTGTTCTCGAAGGTCTGACAAGTGAAAAGATCGGTAGGATAAGAAGATCCACCCGCACAAGAGCGGGGTACTTGATTGCATGCATATTTGCTCCTATTCGTCCTCGAGCCCCAAAACAAAGTTTGTTGTGCACTGGGGCT
This sequence comes from Morchella sextelata, assembly GCF_020137385.1. Taxonomy (NCBI): domain Eukaryota; kingdom Fungi; phylum Ascomycota; class Pezizomycetes; order Pezizales; family Morchellaceae; genus Morchella; species Morchella sextelata. The sequence goes on along the minus strand of NW_025408619.1, from coordinate 1,078,683 downwards.
ACTTTTTCTTGATTGGTGGGGATTTTGATTTGATAGGCGGGATGGATCATGGTGGATCACTCAGTCAAATTTCATAAGTGTGGCTGGAATTGGCATTCCAACAAAAGAAGTCTTGAGCTAGACGACATGTACAGATGAAGAATACTTTTTTTCCTTTTCTCTCGATGTTTCTGATCGTAGCCTTTATCGTGATCACTGCTTAATGCAATAGGTTTTCATACTGGTTTGAAGTTTCTAAAGTACATTAAATGAAACTCAACAAAGTCTCAATAATCCAATAGATCGCACAGCCTTGCATTATTGTTGGGGGGTAGGAGGAGAAGACGTGGAACTCAGGTTGATTGACCCCGATCTAGGGCTTTGGAGGTTCTCGGCGACGATTCCTGGCCACAGAAAGCTTATCCCATACGGTTTGCGTTGATCTTATTGAAAGATTTATAGACAGGGTTTATAAAACTTTGACATCATTTTCGGCCACCGAAATACAACTGGTAAATCTCTGTGGGACGGTATACGGTTCCCGCAGCTGCAGTAAAAGTATCAGTATGTACCTACATAAAGCTCCTTGCAATCGACATATATCAATGTCCTATTGGCAAGTTTTGAGGGCGTTAATAATTGGAGTAATTCGGATAGAAAGACAGATCTCGTGAAATTAACCAGTAGGATATGCAGGACGTGATGAATTATTTGCCCAAAACGGCGAGCTAAAACGTGTCCATAAGTCATCAAGAGATCCTCAGTGCCGGTTAGCCTTGTCGTTGAAGATGCTAATGATTATGAGCACACTTTTAGGAGCTGGCAACGGAATATATGGCGTCTCAACATAGGGGAAACCCATATACCATGTTATGATCAATGCTAGATCTACAGAGCATTTACCTCGTTTCAGCCTTCAAAATCTGATATATAACAGCTCTCTAATAACCCAACTATAAAGTAGACTAGCGGCATACTCGTTTAGGACCCAGATCGAACACGTAAGACTTAATTAAAGTTGTGTTGAACGTTCAAATATCCGATTCTAAGAATGATCGATCTAAGCGCCCTGAATATATCTAGAATACCTAGAATTAACTACGTTCGAGTTCGTGAGCATAACTAAGTATGTCTTAGAAGGGGTTTGAGTAGTATAGGGCCGGGATCAATATTCAAAGTGCACGAACATCTATCCATAAATACCGGCTATCAATGATAGTCATTTCTGACGCTCAAAGTGTACGGATTTTAGGTTCAGACAGATTCATCTGCATGCCGGGTTTAAGCACTATTGTATCAGTAGGCTCGGCTTAGTGCCTGTATATAGCATTATCGGGATACATGTACACCATGAAGTCTATGTTATTGTAGGAAGAGCGGAGCTTCTACGGCTATTTCTAGCTTAAGGTGCGTATCCGTTATAAAACGAATTCCGCTAGAAATCATACGTGAATAGGAAGGGTTAGGGTTTCAATTACCTCTTCGCATAAAACGTCGGTGCTCTTGCATGCGCTGTGGGACAATATATTACTGGGTATGTACACATTGGTCAATTATGTTAGGTGTGGCTTTTTCGGGCATATTATAGCTAATTCGAATATGAAACATATATTATATGGGACATGGAATCTCACTCATATTTGGGATAAGACTGTGAACTATGAATTAGTAGCCGTTTCTATAACGATATAAAACGTAATATTATGGATCTTCTACTACACATTCGCGACCATCTCAGTCCAATCAGCTTGCATCCTATTGAAGATAGTATTTGTCTAATCGCTATGATGCTTTTATTTCTTATTTTCACCCATCCAGATCCCTGTAAGTTCTTTTTCTCCATCCCTTTCTAAGAATACCAACTGACTAAATAAGTAAAAACAGCAAAGTAGAAATTAAAAGCAAAAGACTCAATTCAAGAAAGCGAAAACGTTTCCGTAGCATAAACGCATGGCATATCCAAAAACCTACGCATTTTCCAAATGCTCAATCAACGCCTCAATCGTGCAGACCTTAAGCCCCCACTTTTCCCCAAACTCCAAGCACTCGTCCCGTCTTTTCATCGATCCATCCTCCTCTCTAACAATCTCACAGATCGCCGCCGCCTCATTCTTTCCTGCTAATTTGCAAAATTCGACTGCAGCCTCGGTGTGCCCCCTCCTCTGGCGAACACCCCCGTCCACTGCGCGCAGGGGGAAGATGTGTCCTGGTGACCTGAAGCTCGCTGGAGATGCCGCTGGGTCTGCCAGGGCTCGAACAGTGAGGGCGCGGTCATAAGCGGAGATACCGGTGGAGATAGTGGGGTCTCTTGAATCGAGGGAAACGGTAAACGCGGTGCCATGGGGTTCCTGGTTATTGGGGACCATCTGCGGTAGTGCAAATTTGTCGATGAGCGCTGGAGAAAGTGGTGCGCATACCAGCCCACTGTTCAAGTGTCAGTAAATTCATCAATTAGGTATTCTGTGGCGGTGCGCCGCGAGGAAAGCGATGGGCGATGGGGGCAATTCTGGGATTACCTTGTCCACCTAACCATGAATGCCATCTTCTCGACTGTGAGGTCTTCTGCGGCGATAATCAGGTCGCCCTCATTTTCGCGGTCTGCGGAGTCAAGCACGACAATGAACTCTCCTTGTCCTGTTTTGTTCATGGGTTAGCTATGCGTCATAATGGGATTTTTTCGCCGTAGAGAAAATTCTTCAAAATGAGGCAGGAACTCACGGAAAGCTTCGACCGCCTCCGGTATCGATGAGAACTGAGGAATTGTTTCCGAAGCCATTACTATTATGCTGGTGGAGGTTGTAGAGGTGTGAAGTTTTAGGTGGGGCAATTCCTCGGTTCGTTGATGTAGTTAATTTAGAAAGAACACCGGAAGAAGGAAAAACCGAATCTGGGATCCTCGAGTAGGAATTCGTGAGGCGATACAGTGGGGAAGAGATTAATGAAGAAGAGAGGTATAAACGTGGGGTTCTCGTGGACTATGTAGGTATGTCCAAAGTATTCCGTAAGCGTCGGCTGTCTTGGATAGGTAAGCCTGACCCATGCTGACATTCCCGATTCACTAGAAGCCTCCATACCCGTGAACTTATACAAGAAAGGAAGTCTGGAATCTCGCCGATTCTCACGTGCTATCATGATTCTCCCCCTTCGGCTTGGACATCTCGTATGAGTATACGCACTTGGGTTACTCAACTGCTTAAGGTTGTCTATAGAGAACCTGTGTCTACTTTACCGAGGTCATATAGGTACTCTACTTATGTAGGTACCTGGTCCAAAGTACTCTATGTACCTACATGCATACTAACTATAGCGAGAAGTCATACCTGTGACTCCAGTTGGAACAAGCATAGCTGAATAGATGGACGCTGCTACGTGAAAAAAAGTCGTTTAGTACCTAGGAGTCAGAGTAAATTATTTCACTTCAGGGTTCACATTAAAAGGTCCAAGCGCAGACCGATCATAACCACAGTACTCTCGATGTTTCATATTTCGCTGCCCAGAGAATAAAGCTACAAATTTCGCCAATGATAAAATTTGTTGCTATGTGGTATTTGTTATTTGTTTACTGTTCAACCTGGGGTTCCTCCGCAACATAGTGAAGATAGGCTCCCAAAAGCTTAATCCCCTCAATATAGTTCCTTCTGTCAAGTTTTTCTGCAGTAAATGTTAGAAGTTTTTCTTCAAAACAAAAGTAGGAATCCTATAGATGATATCATACCATTGATACTATGCGCAGCATCAGTGCTACTACCCATGGGTAACAGCAAGACATTCTTCCCAGTAGCTTGCTCAAATGTCAAGGTAACCGGAATGCTTCCACCTTCCCTAGTCATATCTGGCTTGCAACCAAAAACGCTCTCAACCGCTTTAGAGGCTGCGGCAAAATTCCAGTGCTTAGGGCTTGATACCCACCATTTACCAGCATGCAAAAGCTTGGCTTCCATGGTGTTGTTGGTTCTGATCTTCTCCCACTCGTATGCTAAGTGGTTAAGAACAACCTTATCCACCTCATCGGGTTCCATGTTTGGCACCGTGCGAACAGAGAATTTACCAATAACTTTGGCTGGAATGACGGTCTTGGCACCAGGGGCAGAGAAGGCTCCCTCGATACCGTGAATAGACAATGACGGGAAACGCCATCTATGCAGACCCTTATTAGAACCGAATCAAGGTTTATATATTAGATGTCAGCCTACCTAGCCATCAAAGTGCTCTCCTTATCTTGGTAGATGCTGCTGCAGCTTCCAATACCATCGTACAGATCCTTCATCTCGAAGCTAATTCCCTCGTATAGCTTCTTCTCCTCTTCGTCGACCGGCTTAACGAGCTCATTCAAACCAGGAACAAGAATTTTCCCTTTGTTGTCCACCAATGTTCCCAATAGCTTGACAAGGTCGGTCATTGGTTCAGTGACGGATCCACCGTAGACACCAGAGTGGAGGTCTTGACCCGGGCCATGAATACAAATTTGGTAGTACGATACTCCGCGAAGGCCGTATGTCAGACATGGCTTCTCGGCACCAAGCCAGTAATTGTCGGAAATGCAGACAGCATCAGCGTCCTTGAAGAATTTCTTGGCTTCGGCGTGGATAATATCGTCTAGACCCTCGGATCCATATTCTTCCATTCCTTCAAAGCACATGAGGAGATTTACAGGAAATTCGATACCGGCTCTGTCTTGGTATTAGTAAGATCGTATAAAATAATGAGGTTGACTAGGCTATACTGACCTTTGATGAGCTTCAATAGCGTTGAGCCATCCCAGACTAAGCACCCATCAGCTTCGAATTATTACCCACATATAGCGTAATCAATGACTGTACTAACACGGGACCCTTATCATCCGTACTACCTCTCCCAAACATCTTTCCAGATTTTTGGTCAACACTCAAGACGAATGGATCCGTAGCCCAACCATCTTCTTTCAGCGCGGGTTGCACATCGTAGTGTCCGTATACCAGGATGGTCCTCTTGTTCTTATCATTTCCATATCTGGCCAGGAGGATGGGTGGAATCTGAAGATGAGGCCTATCAGGCTCCGGCCCAGGGTGACGCTCCTCAACGGTAGCTCCAAGAGCTTCGAGCTCCTTTCTAAGGAATTGGGCCATTTTCACAACCTGGGGACGCATGGCATCATCAGCAGAAACGGAGGGTATGGCAACGGCATCAGAGAGACCTATGAACACAGTTTAGGTTTTATTTTAATCTCAAGGTTGCAATTGGATACGAACGCTTGATGAAGCCCTCGGCCATTTCGTCCACCCTGTTATATAGATTAGTCTTGTTCAGGTTGAAATGGAAAGCTCCAAACATCTATCCCCATGCTTTGGCAATGATAACTCAATAGCTCTACATTTGACGGAATAGGGCACTTTTACTATAACACTAGAATAAAAAAGATAGTGGGAGCACGAATCACATACTTGTTGAAGTATCCCTGAAGTTGAGGAGCCATGATTTCTGTTTTAGAGGAGTAGTATCTGGGTATCGGGTATCTGGGTATCGGGTATCGACAATGATCAACAATAGTAAAATTTCTTGGTGACAGTAGTGAACGAGGGAGTTTAGCTAAAGATGAGCTTAGGCGAAGATGGGAAGAGGGTTTATGAACGAATCGATTGAGGACCCGTGAGAAGGGCCTTGGGATCATGTGGCGGGGTCGAATGAGGAGGGGTAAGACGCGTACAAGAACTCGAGACAGAAGGTGCAACATTTGCCAAGACTTAGGTCTTTCTAAATCAACTAGGTGGTACATACAATCAGGACACGTACCGTTTCTAACCTGGTACTGTGTCAGACTGTGAAATAGGTTTAGAATTTAGCATACTGATTATTTCCGAGCCTATCCGCCTCCAAAGTTTATGTGTAGGTTTTTAGCGCTGTTGTCATACGACTCGTTTACACTTAGACAACTTCAGGATACTACATTTATGTGAGTATCTACATGTACTACACAGGCAGTACATGTAGTAATACATGTACCTAGGTTTATGTCGTACGTTAGGAAGGCCGTACTATTTGGAGGTGATAGATTATGATTATGATAAATCGCGCTTAAGACTTATCGTAAAAGAGAAATAACTATAAACCCATTTAGATTGTTCCTGTCATTCGCCATTAACCCGGAAAGGACTGTAGAATGCCACAAGGTCAATATTGGAAATGATAACTGCGGCGGATTCCGTTAGAGAAGCCTATCTCCACCGGCACCCTATTTGGCACATGTGCGGTTTCTTCATGATCCTATTCCTCCTGGTCTCATTCTTCTGTTCTCTTCGGGTGCTAATAGAGAGTTTGAGCTGCGCGAGTTGGACGGAAACTTAGGCTATTTGAGGTAAAGGTTTTCAACTCTACTAGCTAAAACTCCGTTAATACGATAATTATAAGTTGTGCGTGAATATATGATGTCTCGAGTGATTTTCAAAGTAGACGAGTGCGTAATCAATGACTCGCTCATCCTTCGAACAAGTTTTAAACGAAACAATGTCAGATAGTGCTATATCACATGTACTCAAAGGCCTACTTGTCGTAGCTTGCTTGATATCTTGCATATCTATATGGAACGACAAAAAACATGAATATATATGTCAAGTACGGGAGGGGGGTAGTTCGTGACGTTAATCATGTGTCTATCGTTTGACAGCATGATCTTGATTAAATATGTACCGATTCCTTATCACCTGACCTGGCTCGACCTACTTGTAATAGACAGGACCAAGGTATATACTCGTTTACCACGAAAAGAACTAGAAAATGCAAGTGACGGAGATAGGGATAATTTGTATGAGAGATCACCACCACTCCGCCACTCCATACAAATCATCCTTGGTGGTAAACGAGTAGTATCTAAAGTTTACTGCAGCAACTTCAATGCGGACGGGATCTCAAGTTGTACGGGCCTATCAAGCTGAATTGGACGGGGATGTCAGTTTAAACGGGAATGTCGGGTTGAACGGCCGTACGGGGATATCAGGTTGCAAGGCTTCAACCGATCAAGTTGAACGGGTCAGCAAATATTGAGCTCGAACGGGTGCCTCAATAAACTGAGAATAGTCAGCGGGTTCACATATTGGGACCACATACTCCTATTGAGTAACGCGAGTACAGGTGCTGAATATGTACATACATACAATAGCTTTTGATATCACGTGACTCTCGAGTTAGCGCCGAGCCACAGAATAGTAATGAATTTATCATTAAAAATTAAAAGCTACCAACACGCATCTCAAACAGCCGCTCTGGATCTAGCCTCCAACTCCAACTCGAACCTCTCTTTGGCACATGGTCGTTCCCGAATCTCTGCCATCATATCTTTGCCTGCAAAATCATGCTCAAATACTGGCTCACTGGCACCTCTCATATTCGCAAGCACAGACTGTCTAAAATGCCACCGCAAAAGCTTATCAGACACTCTATGAGGATCCGCCGGATTTCGACACACAGGGTCCAGACTTCGTCCATCTACGCCTAGCATATCTATACCAAACACCACAATCTTGTAGTTGTCCTATTATCAGTCAGCGCCATGAATATCAACCCTAGAACTCTAGAACTCTAACTCACATCCGGATTCACCGACACAAGATACTTATTAAACGCCTGGCGCACGTCCGCTTTAAGCAGAAACCCATTCTGACACGAGGTGATCTTTGACAATCCCGTAGTATCGTTCATATCCGTCTCTTTCTCCAGTGGAAAGAGATGAGCAGCTTCGAAAAAGGTCCAATCGAATGGAGCCGTGATAACACACTTTCCATCTCGAGCTCGGATTCCCTCACGAAATGCATACTCCCGGCCGGGCACATTAAACGACATAATGCGTTACACCCACGGCTCGTCACTAACTCTAATCGTGCATTCTTGTTACGGAGACTCCGATACGTTTTCAACATAGAGCTTCGGGCGACATCATGTCGATGAGCGACAGTCGTCTGCAACTTGGGATATACGATGTTTATTGTGATGGTACGGGCTTATTCATGGTGGGATGAAAATAGTTAATGTCAACAGGATCCCGAGCATCTGGAGGAAATTTGATTCCGTAACCGCTCCATTCTGGATGAGTCCGCCTAAGACAACATTAGGATTAATACCATCATAAAAGTGTACGTTGCGAAAGTGTTAACGGTTCGAGGCCATAGTACCTACAGAAGAATAGATGAGAATTGGGCGATGCCCCCGGTTATATGTTCCCAAGTCAGCGTCCTAACCTACCGAAATAGGTAACTTGGGAACCTTGGCGTTTCGTTCCCAAGTTGGAGATCTACAGTTACACCCAGAAACCTGACGACAACTGATTGGTCAGAGTACAACGCTAAACTAATTACAGTTAGTTTCACCTATTCGAGCGTTCGGAGTCCCAGCGTTCGGACCAGTGCTGAAGATTCAAGAACATGCTGTTCAGTATTTCAAATTTACCCCAGGGTTAGGGATCAGACACACCAAGACCAATTTGAAAGCTTGTGTTTTGGGTCAAAGGTCGCCTGAACCTGTTCCAAACTCGCAAACCTCCCACCCCCTGACAAACTTTCTTTTTTATCCCAAACTCAAATTTTACCATGGAAAACCAAGAGAGCACCCCACGCTGGCTCTCAATCACTGGGAAACCTCTTCCCCGCCTGGATCTCCCTAATGGCATGCCGGGTGCGTGTTCTGAACCATAATGCAAGAACGCACCTACTAACATAACCCCAGGAAGGTGTCGGAACATAAAGGACTTCCAATTTCTTAACCAGCTCGGCGAAGGGAGTCAGTTAGAACTCCGATCGCGCCACAATCAAAATAGAGACTAACAGCCGTGTTTATAGCCTACGGGGTAGTTCACCGTGCGCAGGACCACAAAAACAATAAAGTCGTCGCCCTCAAACAGGTCCGAATCTTCGACTCGGACCGTGGTAACGGCATTCCCATCACCGCCCTTCGCGAAATATCAATCCTCAAATCCCTCCGCCACAACAACGTCGTCAACGTCTTGGATGTGGCCGTGGGAACGGAGCTGGACGACGTCTACATGGTCATGGAGTATGCTGAGCAGGTTGGTGGATTCTCCTTGGGCCGACATTGTCGGTTTTGATTTGTAGGGACGCGAAAGAATCCTGGGCGCACATCGGCTGGCTTATGGTTCCCTCGCCCGGTGTCGTCGGCAACGGGCGGGTGAAGCGCGCGCAGCTTTTGTTACGACGCTTTATAGGATTTGGCAAACCTTCTTGATCATGCAAGAGTTAAATATTCCGAGAGCGAAGGTACACTAAAATTGCTCTCCCAGCTTTTGGGGGAATACTAATTTGCCTTTCGACCAGTGAAATGCCTTATGAAACAGCTACTGGAAGGGTTGGAGTACCTCCATAAGCATGATATTATTCACAGGTAAGTTATCATCTATAAACAAGCTTCCCCAAATACTGATAACCTAAATAGAGACATAAAAATGTCCAATCTCCTTCTCACTGCTAAAGGTGTTCTAAAAATAGGTAATTCTCCTTCCCGGTAGTTCCCTGGGATGTTCTCATAATGCTGAACGATTATCCAAACAGCCGATTTTGGTATGGCCCGCGAGTACTCCGCTCGCCCCCTCACTCCTGGCGTCGTAACTGTATGGTATCGGGCCCCAGAACTTCTCCTCTCCGCAACTCGTTACACCTCCGCTGTCGATATCTGGTCCGCGGGTTGTATTATGGGTGAATTGATCATTCAACTTCCTCTCCTTCCCGGTGAGACAGAGCTTGAACAGTTCGCTCTCATTGTCAAGTTACTCGGGTCGCCTTCCGACAAAATATGGCCCAAGATGCGGCTTCTCCCCGGTATCTATGATCGTGGCCGCATAGCCCCTGACGATGTCTCTGCGGGTGGTGCTAGAGGCAGATATGTCCCTCCTCCCGTTGGAGCGCAGAGGGAGAATATGTTGGAGCGCCGTCTTGTCGGACAGACTAAGGAAACAATTAGGGTCATAAACGAAATGTTGACGTTTGACCCCGAGCGTAGGATTACTGCAAGTGATGCTTTAAGGGAGCGGTATTTCACGAGGGAGATGCCGCCCCCACAGAGACCAGAACTGATCCAGACATTCCCGGAGATTCGAAACGAGAGTGATATTGGCGCAAGGAAGGGGGTGGAGGGCGCGGGTGGAAAGCGAAAGGGGAAGGAACAAGGCGGGGGGTATGTTTTCGATTTTGGAGATGATTTTGGCGTGAGGAAAAAGCATAGGCAGCTCGAGAGACGCGATTGAGCTCTTAGAGGTATAATTTGCGCAGCACACTAAATGAGGATAACCATAACAAGGTATGCAAGTAATTGAAAAATCATCAACGCTACATAGATGTAGTTACTACGGAGTGGATCGTGTGATCAGCAGTGATATGGTATTTTATCCATGGCTATAACTATGTGTATATCTACATTATAATAGATGAAGCAAACAAGCAAGATGCTTCTCGAACATGATAAATTCCCTGGAGTCCACTCAGAATTAAATGGGCATAGAATCTCTAGGAATTCCTTATATGTCGCGCGCTATCGCTGTTCTTTTAGGTTTGGGTTCACTGGGCATATTAACACATTTACTCCTGGTCAAGGCTCGCTATCAGCCAGGTACAATGAAAGTTTAAGTTGTTAACGATAGTATTAGCACCCCTAACTAATCCCGAGTCAGACACTATGAGCAAGATGAATCTGTTCATATCATCGTGAGAAAATTGCCAAGACTCACTTATCAGGGTTAGGGGATATCAATTATCCCGTAAACTGGACCATCCGGCGCATATGCACGGTAATCCGAATTCATGTACTTACTTCCAACTACATAGTGGAATAGATAGAGTAGGTAGAATTCAATAATATAAACCGATGAGTATATAGGCCATGACTTTTTATTTAGTGTAAAGGCCCATGGTTGCTGTTGCTGCTCAAGGCTACGTAAACATGTTACGCCCGTCACCCCACCAGCATCCAATCAGACATCCCAGTAGTACCGCGGTTTTCGTATCACCTTATCTATCATTTGACTTGTTGATCATGAAGGCTGCGATCTCGATTGTCGAATGCTTTTTTGTTTTTTGTCCTCTTCTTTACTCCTCATTCTCCCCACCTTTCCCTCGGCTTCATTCTTCTACATACCTCTATAGCTCTATAGACATTTACATTCCCATTTTCTTACGCAATGTCTAGAGTTGCGATTTACACCGCATCGCTGTTTGTGTTTATTGGAGGTATGCTACAAAGTTACGTCATTTTTAGCTCGCTACTCGATCGAGTTCTAGCTCTATTGAGCTTTTAATTACACCAACGAATGCATTTCGGCGAAGGGAATCAATTCTAACGCAATCGCTCCCCGGAACAAAGTCACTGCTTTAACCCTCTCTTCAATAATCGTCCCCCGATGGACCTCCTACGAGGATACCAGTATCGTGAGCCACAAACCTCCAGAATCACAGAAAGACATATCAGAGCTAATAAAATGATATAACCAGCCAATTAACTACCATTACGGACTCCATAAGCGCTGCACCTCAGCAGGCGACTGCACACATTTCCCCAGCTACGCTGACTGCCATGGCACTGATCGCTACTTCTGTTCAATGTGGCGATCTACAGCATGGTTGATGAGCTTTACGCTAGTAATCGAAGGCATGAATATTGTTGCATTTATTGTCATTCTTGCTGGCGGCCCCGCGAAGAGAATGAATGGATGGAGAATGTTGGGCGTTTTATTGCTCCTGAATGGTATGTGTAATAAATCTCACCGAGCGTGGTGGTAAATTTCTATATCTAACGTTGGTGACCAGCGTTTATACAAGGCGCTGCGACCTCGTTGGTGCAGTATCTATATGATTACGATGATCGATTCTTTGTGGGATGGAGCCTAGGTGTGAGCTGGATTCTGGCAACTGTGAGTTGGGCTGTAACGGTTATTCTAGCGGGAATTGTTGTCGTAGGTGGTTGGTATTTGCCGCCAGAAGGAGGGTACGAGTTTTTGAAATAGCTATAGAATTGGGGACGAAAACATTTTAGTACGGCTTTTTGACTAGCGAGTTTATTAGTTTTGAGAGGGACTCGATTAAATGTTGTTCCTGTTGGTTTGATTATGTCCGAATTTACAGTACCAACGTAACTATAACTTCATTTAGGTGGTCATGGTCCGGTGCGGTGCCACTTGAGTACAATATATTTTACTAGAGAAAGTATTGATACCACGCTAGTAAGAATCAGGAGCGAGTGAGATTCTATGTATGTACCTGGAAAGATCCCTACATTTTAGTAGTGGTGGTGGTGGTTGAGAAGGGGGGGGGGGGGGGTGTGTGGCTAGAAATACATGTACAATACATTCCAAAATTTCCTAATTGAATACATGAATTTACATTAAATTTGAAAGGGCAGTTTTGAGAAATCCCAATTCCTAACTTTCTAAATAACAATAACAATACATTGACATTGCCCAAAATCCTGTGAAAACTAATATATAAAAATAAAAATTATAAATTACCGCTACGTGTACCCCCCCCACCCCCCTCTTTTCTATAATATCAAGAACACAAGTTTAATAACACGTGTATGTGCGTTAAATCTTTTTAATCCGCTCAACGTATGTATCTCTTCTATGTATGTTCCATTCATAAGAAGCACACCGTACTCTATTTAAGATTTATGAAGGGATATTTCGCTGTTGATTATACGTGGTGGAGCCCGGATCGTCGAGTGTAGGTGAGAAATTGGGATCGTCAAAAATGAACCACTCTTCGTCTGGCACCTCTAGCAACATGGAAGGATCCGGTGCATTTGGAAGAATGTAACCAACGTAACCTTGTACCGTAGTGGTGGCGGCGCCAGGTCCTAGATAGCTGCCACATAGGGGTATAAAAGAGGGATTCTCCCCCTGATCGGCTTGTGGAATGGAAGAATCTAATCCATTCAAAAAAGCAGTAGACTGGTTGTGTTGGTCGGCAGTGACAGCGGTAGGTTGTGACTGATCGTTATTAGGAATTTGCTCTGGAGTGATGGACGATTGGGTTTCTGACGAAACGTCGGCCGCAGTGACGTCGTCAATATCATGAGAGCCAGACCCAGAGCCATCCATATTAGAAAACTGCACTTGGTTGCAATTTTTTGCTGCCCAGTCCACATTGAATGCAATCATAACTTTCTTCACATCATCTTCATCCACCCCTAGACAGTCTTTAAGGCTTTTTGCCAGTCCAAATTGATACTCCGGTTGTCTACCGGAAGGAATAACAACACATCCTCGAATTTTGGTAGATAGTTCGCTATCACAAGCCTGAACGGCGTTGGCTGCGGTTTGCTCCCAATCTATCCTCATCCCGGTCGAAATCAGCATATATATATATAAAAACGTGTGAGATACTCTTACATGGATCTGGTGTGTTTCGATGAAACAAAACCTTGAAGACCCTTTCCCAAGTGCAAGTCCTTGGAAGGTCTAGCTCATCTCTGATTTGCGAGTTGCTGTCATTTCTCGAGTAGGCAGACCCAGGAGATTCTTCATTCATCTGACAATCATCGTGTCGTAAATGTATATTCATTTCATCCTGAGTATCTGCTTGAAATTCCTTGCACCGGTGACACCATAGCTTCAGGTGCCGTGACTTGCAATGCTCCCTTGATTTATAAAGCAAGTTAGTACACCCAAGTAATAAAACCGGATCCTAAAAACCATACTTCACTTGTCTAAGATTGGTATCATTTCACTGGGTATAGTCGGAATATTTGACTGGATCCTTTTTGAAATAAGGGCAAGCGAATGGTCTCTTAGACTGGCTGGGCGAGCTTCCTTGAGCCTTCGACCCTTTTGGTCTTTTAGAAGGTTGGTCAGAAGATTCATCATCTTCTTGGTCATTCGACCGATCCCCAAGGCTTTGAAACCGTCTTCGTTTTGTAGGGATATGCTTCCCTTTCCTTTTCGTGTCAGATGTACTACCCCCGTGGTATCGATAAGTCCCAGTGCCTTTTAAGTTGTGCGATATTTCTATATTGTAGTCACTATTATCAACATTTCCGCCCTCGTCATCTTCATTCGCGTCCTCAACTTCATTCGCGTCGTCATCGATGTCCTCGCAATCATTCTCACTAGTGCTTCCGCTCTCATCCCCGTGGCTCAGGTCAAAAGTTGTGCAACTTTTGCTAGATAATGAAATTTCTCTTCTAAGATCGTCGGTTAAAGGCGCATTTGATATGGTATTATTGCGTGTTTTGGCCTTCGGAGACTCTTCGTCGGATAGTGTAGTACTCGACATAGAACTGCATTCTACCTCTTGATCCAAGGACACATCGCCGCTCAGACCACTACTCCCTGCCTGCCCTGCAAAAAAAATCATAACCCATTGCATGAGCTTCCGGTAGAGTTTTAACTATCTCGAGAACCTTGAGACCCATCGCGATAGCAGGGTGACCTGGTGATAGGGCCCCCATAACCTCATCAATCACCCGCAGACACTCTTCAACAGAACTTTCAGTGCTGACTTTCCCCGGGTTCCCGGTTGAGGTTTGTAAGTATTTTGCCATAGCGTGAAGTGGAGTGCATCCATTGCTGTCCTTACATGACATTTTAGCTCCGTTGTCAAGTAGTAACTCGATAACAGAAAATACATTCCCGGCCAAAGCTGCGGCGTGCAGTGGAGTGCATCCATTATTGTCCTTACAGTTGACATCGGCCCCTCTCTTAAGTAGGGGCTCGATGAAACTAACATCCCCTCTAGGTGCCGCATCGTGAAGTGGGGTGCGTCCATTATTGTCCCGACAGTTGGCATCGGCTCACAAGTAGTGTCCTAATGGTAAAACCAGACCCTCTATGTGCCGCACTGTGAAGTGGGGTGTGTCCTTTATTGTCCTTACAGTTGATATTGGCCCTCTGTTAAGCAGGAGATCGATGGCATGAACATCCCCTGTATGTGCTGCATCGTGAAGTGGGGTGCGTCCATTATTGTCCTTACAGTTGACATCGGCCCCTCTGTCAAGCAGTATTCCCAGTACATACGTATACTCCGGAGGAATAAAATCCCCAGATGCTGCGGCGTGCAGTGGAGTGCAACCCTCGATGTCCTGACAGTTGAAATCGATAGACTCGAGTTCCAATAGCCCTTGAATAATACCAAGATCCCCTGAATATATTGCAATGTGTAGTGCAGGTCGCCCATCTCTGTCCTTGCAATTTGGATCCGCTCCCCTCTGAAGCTGCTTGTGTACCTCCTCCATATTGCAATGTAGTGCCGCACTTAGAAAGAGACGATTGACGTCTTCGGAAGTACATTCTGTGGCCTCCACGCTAGATTCTAATGGTAAAACAATTCAACGGATTAGATCTCGAAAAAGATTGAACATGTGGTATCACAGTTTATATCACATACGTAGAGTTGTACTTGTGCGATCGGTGCCAATATTTTTATTGTCTTTCTGTCCGCAATCTGCCCGTTCAGCATTCGACACCAGATGTGCGCATCTGTGCTCTTTGGGCGTGTGCGGCTGCTCCAGCTCCATATCTAAAGACTTCGTGCGCCTCGGGGGCATCGGTAGGAACGTTACTTTTTTATTGGCCCTACTCTGTCGTCTTTCATTGCGCATGATCAGAAATGCAGGTGTATATAGAGGTTAATAAAAGTGATCTGGAGCTATGGGAAGTGTTGACTAGGCTAAGCGTCTGTATATGTTGTATGTCAAAAGAGTTGGATCTATGATTCCATGCCTGAGACTTTATACGGCCCAAATTGATGACACAGCCTTGCCAAGTAAGGCCAATGAAATTTGATTCCATCTTTGCAATTTGATAGTCGAGGTTAGAATAAAAAAAAAGTACATGTAGTTGTGCGAAAATATGAGGGACTAACGGGTTTGGGATTTAATGTGCAAAATGTATTAAACCTACCTACATGTAGTTCTTAACACTGTATATTATATATCGTGCAAAGTTGATCGTGAGAATGATTACAAAAAAAGTATGGTCACGTGATGCACTGTATCGCTGTCTGGTATTTGTACCTCGCGGTTAGTAACTTTGCAACATAAACTATCAGGAACCAACAAGTCCGGCTTAATGGGCGCGTTTCCCCAGCTGCAGCTGAGGCGCTGGAAAATCCGGGATGGAAACTGTTATCGGACAGCTAACCAAACCGTTTCTTGCCGCGTCTATTCTTACTCAAACAGACGCGCGCAACGGATCGAGTTGCGTGTCATGTCTCCTCTCATCCCGGTCGTAGTCGGACTAGAGGATTTTGATGTACGTATCTCTATGCAGAAGACCTGATAAATACCCCCTTGAGAAGTGAAAGGTACGAAACACTGCATTTCTTGGGCATGGGATGGAGTTGAGTACCCTACTTTCGATTCTACGCGTGAACTACAACAGCCCCCGATCCACCCCACTACCCCAGGCGCACAAGAAAAGTAATTCATGCCTACATAACCTCCCAGTTACACAGATCACCTCGAGAACCCCGATCCAGTTGGGCTTCGCATTCGGCAGTGAGGTGTCTGCCGAGTCATAGCTAATCACTCGTTGCGCAGAGTTCTATAAACAGGAATTCAGAATTGCATAACCCCGATCACCGGCACATATATAGATATATCGATCATGTGGGGTTGCAATATACTTCCAATGGCTACAACTAACATTTTCTTTTAGGATTGGGTCATGAGATATCACTCACATAGAGCTTTCTGACGGCTATATCAATCTATCCTGAATCAGGGTATCGGGATGAAGCGGCCTATCAGAATAACTACTTGCGCCACCGCTGGCATTTGAAGTTGACATTAAGTCTGAAACAGCAAGCATGCACTAACTAGGTCTGCTTGAGTGGGCTAGAATTGGAAAGTTTTAATTTTGCTTCATGTCCCCAAGGGAAATCTTATACTGCTCACTGCTATGGGGCGGTAAATGTGTCAAAAGTAATTTTACCACCGGTGGGAAATTTTCATAAGTTTTGGCATTAATGATTGAACATTTACTTATTTAGTATAGCGCAGCATAAAGACCGAAACTCAGTGTTTATATCGGTGGAAATGTACTAATGTAGGATAGCGTGCAGATACAATGACTGAAATTCAGTGCTTATACCACCGGTGGTAAATAATTTACTACCGTTGGTAAAATTACTTTTGACACATTTACCGCTCCATACACTGCGGTGTTTCAGGTACTTGTGGATACGATTCGATTTCTAAGACTACACCTTAGGCTTTCTCCTCGTTCCAGCTTTTTATTTTCGTTATTTTGGTATATCAGATTGAGCTTATATCGACTATGTGAGGAACTTGAAACTACATGTAGTCTTACATTCAGACGAGTGTGTCATGCATATAGCTTGTTACTATTGCGCGATGTACTAATCCACTGGAATATATATAGCTAATCCGTCGCTAGCTCATGCTATAGCTGAAGGTTTCATTGACACTCCGATGATTTACCATAGGTGCCTCGACTTAGCTGGTTTATATATGTTGCCCATATATCTGATGTGTGGAGAATCCCAAACATAACTCTCTTTAAACATCCGGTATTTCAAACGCCCTATCACTGCATATAGCCATACGTACAGGCATGGAGTATTTTATCCTATAGGCCTAGTGGGCTTACTTGGTCTAGTCACTAATATACTTAAGCACGTATGTATACTACTCACAGTCATGATATATAAGCTTAAGCCTGCAATTGAGGCAAAAGACCCACTAATTCCCTTGCAAGAATACAGTAGCGACAAAATTAAGACCAGTAGCGCTGCTACGCAGCACATAGCTCCTCAATAGCCCTAGAGTGCTCAATTACACATCTTCAAGTTAAATATAAGTTAGTATGGTCGTGGTTTAATTGTTGACTGATCTTATCAGGAACCGTAATATAAATTAATAAGCGGTTAGACTCCAATAACGGAATTGCGCAACTGAGACCCCAGCCGGTGGGGATGCTGTGACCATAGAGCCCAGAAGCTCTTCTCCATATCTATTAATGACATATCCCAAATGATATATCAGCAAGTTAATTTCCGCCCGCATCTGCAGAGGTCTAGAGTAGGTCTGTACGTAGACAGCTCCGCGCGGGTATATATAGCCACCACGCAACCAAGCTACATAACCCCGCAATTCGCATCCAGCCCACCCCACACAACATCCCGGGATGCCCATCTACTCTACGGCATGCAACCATATAAACGCAGGTCGTCCCTCGCAGGCATTCAAACCCCACAAACGTCACCGGCACAGTCACAGACATGGATTTTGACGAAAGCTTTTACGCCCCCGGCCCCGAGGGCCGCGATGTCTGCATCTCAACATTCCACGGCTCTGCCCTCTACCTGCACTCGCGGGTATTGATCATGTTCTCTCCCTGGTTCGCCGCCAGCATGTCTACGCTGTGGTGGAAAGATAAAGACCCACCACCGAATTGGAAGTTCCGCTACACCTACCTGCTCGACGTCGACAACGACGACATCTCCACCCTTCTCCCAGCCCGCCAGGGGAGAGAAGGAAACATCCCAAGAGCTCAAGATCTAGGAGCACCTGATCCACAGCCTACGAACGTGAATTAGCCCTCAACCAAGACAATCAAAAAAAAAAGAGTGACCCCCCCAAGCTAACCAACCCCCACCCCAAAGTTCCACCACCTCTATACCCAGCTCTTCAGCGCCCTCTACCGCCTCCCCCTCACCATCCCCGACCACCATTACCTCTCCGCCCTCATCGACCTCGCCGACCAATACCAGTGCCTCCCCGCCGTCGCCGACTCCATCCGCTCCACCCTCTTCGAGCGCCCCACGCTCGACCGCGAGATCCACGACGCCCCCGCCCGTTTCCTCGCTATCGGCTATAAACTGCGCTCCGCGCGCATCTTCCGCGAAGCATTCATCCACAGTGTCGGGCTGCGCACCGTCGCCGACGCCCCCACCACGCAGATCTCGGCAATGATCACCATGGAGGTGTGTCGGCTCGAGCAGCTGGTTGCTGCTGCGATGCGTCAATTCCTCGGCTTATCTGGGTTCGGCGAGTATACGAGGAGTGTGAGGGCCTTGGTGAGGCGCGAGCTGGGGAGGTGCTTTGATCAGTATCCCGAGGTGGGCAAGGAGGGGAAGCTGTTTAGGATGATTGTGGAGAACCCGTTTAACGCGGAGGAGCACGCGGAGGAGACGGTGCAGTATCAGGCGAGGGGGCTGGTGACGAAGGTGAGGGTGTTGGCGGGCACGCTGGTGGTCAATAATTTGATGTTGAAGCAGGAGATGGATTATTTGACGTGTGCGGAGCTGAAGGATGATGCGCTGCCGTGGCTGTAGACTGGGGGTGTAATAAGATGCGGGGGGTTCGGTTTGTTAGAGTGGGCTCTATTTTTTCGTTTTAATTTTCGTTTTATTTCTATTGACTTGATATAGTGTTAGGGGCGAGCGGGAACCGGGGGGGGTTAAGAGGGTGGGGGTGGGGGGGTACTTTTCTTCATTCTCGTATATTTGGCTGCTCTAATATTCTACGATACTACACAGAGGAGGACTAGCTCTAATATTAACCCTGGTACGAATATATCAATCTAGATCCTGTAAACATGTATCTGGTACAAGATTTCAGGTAGGGGAACATGTTTCTTTTTTTCCTACCAACTCGATCATTACCACCCGCCACACACTTGGCCGAAACGGGAATGGTTAGTTAATTAGTCCCGCCCGCCCGCCCCCTTCTCCAAGTAAAGTAAGAACAGAACAAGCCCTAGCGCGGCAGCCATCTAGAAAGAAAAGGGAAATAAAAAAACAAGCACAATCCGCGCTATACCACTCAGAGACAATAAATTAATCCGTCGGTCACATTGGTCGAATTATTAACAACCTATACTAGGGAATACTAACCATCTGCCCATCTGTCTGTCTGTCCCTACATCCACGTGTACCTACTAAAGCCAGTGCCAGTGCTCGAAAAAAAAAAAAAAAAAAAAAAAGAACCCTCACCACGTTTCGCCCCCTTCCTCCCGGCAAACAAAAAACAAGCAAGCATCAAGCATCAAGCATCAACCACATGCCCAAGACCGAGTGATAACCCATGATCCACACCACCCACCACCACCACCGGCCGGCGAACCAGGTACGACACGAGTTACAAAACCAAACCAAAACCAAACCAACTCAACTCTCCCCCCCGACTTGCCGCAATTAAAAAAGTGATCGCCCCTACCCTACCTACCTGTTTACGCACGCAATCTCGGTAGATCTATATCATCCCACCGCCCCCCGTACGTACATGTATGCAATTGCCACTTATCTCTCCTGCCTCCCCCACACATACAGACACACCGCGTGACCGCAATTGTAATCCCGACAGCGCGGGAGCTGGAATTGTTTGGAAACAAACCAGCCCAAGACTAAACAGCGGCCGGGGGGAATAGGGGTGGGGTGTGCGCCGGTGTTTGTTAGGCGCGCGAGAAGAGACAGTGAGAGAGATCATGGAAGGGCGCACAAAAAGAGAGAGGGTGAGTTACACGGCAGTGATGTACACGAGTGTCTTCGGCAAACGCACCGTGTGTGGGTGGCTAAGGCATGAAACAGCACATCATATCGCAGGTTACGCCAAATTTTCTGTCTATGTAGGTTACAGACACATATGATCGATCTCTCACTATACTGTGCATACGTGCGTGTGCGTGTGTGGATGGAGCGGGTGAGCGGGCGGGCGGGCGGTAGTTTTGCTTGCTTGTCTGCTTGCTGCTTGTCTACCTAGTGCTAGCTAGCTTCTATCTAACCTTCGCTACCAACCGGGGGTGGCGGCGGACGAGGACAGAGTAAAAAAAAAACAAATTAAAAGTCGCCCAAGTCATCCGGCAGTTGTTTCCCCGGCGGTTCTGTGCGCATGACGCCTGCCTGTCTGGCCGGTCAGTGGGGGGAGCGCGAGAGAGGGAAGGGAAGAGGGGGAGGGTTGCACATAGTTCATCCGAAGCTTTCTGGCTTTCTGGCTGGCTTGTGCGTGGCGCAACATACATGTAGTGTTGGGGAGATAGCATAGAGTACGTAGGTTCGTGTAGGTGGCACCGGGGAGTGCGAATGTGTACTTGCTTGTACTTGCATCCGAAGACCCCTCTCCCTCAGTCTCAGTCCAGGTGTTTTGGGGACTTTACTTTTTTACAATCTATTCCTCCCTTTCCCCTCTATGTACTCCTCCTCATCTACCTTCCCTCCTTCTCCTCCTCCTCCTCCCCCCCCCCCCCCCCCCCCAATACCCATACAACAAACTCAAACAAACCTCCAAACCCCCAAACCCCCATCCCCCATCTCCCCTCGCCTCTAGCACGTCATCCCGTCCTACCCTGTCCGTCCCGTCAGCCCTACGATAGTATAGATACGAATGCTTACTTGCACTTCGGAACATTGATTGCGTACATAATGTATGCCGGATTTTTCCTTTAGTGGGTGGGCGGGTGGGGAGCTAGCGCGCTTGGCGTTCATCCTATACTGAGCGTGGGGGCGAGTGATTTTTCATGTCCCGGAGTGGATGGAGCTAGTGGGGGGTTAGTAGGCTAGTGGTAGAAGGGTGGGGGTCTTGTGGGCGACTACTGGATGATTGGGGGATTGTCTTTTATTATTATTATTATTATTGTTTTGATTACTGGCTGGTTGGGGGATTGTTTTTATTATTATTATTATTTTGATTACTGGTTGCCCCTGGCATATGCGGATGAGACGAGGAAATGTAAAGGAAAAAGATGAGATGCTGATCAGTACTATTTAGTATCGTGAGCGTACCACAGCCCTGATTGAAATACCGGCCTTGATACAGATGGTCCCCTGATCAACAGTATAGTAGAATGCGTCTTCCTCCCAATGTTAACGGTGACCCCATAGAAAACGCCAAACCGCCATCATCGTGAATTGAAAAAAGACAAATATGTCGTTAGTAGAAAATGGGAGGTTTAATCATCAAAACCGAATAGAAAAGTGCAAAATGAAAAAACGTAAACTCCGTTTTTTTGCCCCATAATTTGCCCCATAATTTGTCCCATAATTTGCCCCTCTTAAAAAAAACATGATGAGCCCAAGCAACCTGGCTTTTTTTTTACCCCAAATAAATAACAAAATACCCGGTATGCTCCTCCCTAATATCCGTATCCTAGACTAACAAAACCAGAAACCGCGATGCTTAGATATGAAAAGAAAGCTGAATGAAAAACTGAATAGAAAATGAAAAAGGAAAATGATAAACTGGCTTAAAAAAACAAGACCCATACCGTCATGACCATAAAATAATAAACAAAAATCGAAAAATGAATCATACATGAGGTTCGCACCCATAGCTACCGATTTATAAAACCCAATCATACCGTAACCGCCAGCCCGCGACATGAACTCCACTAAAAAATAACCCGTTAAATAAAAAAAAGACGTGATATGCATGAGCAATTGTTAATAAAAAAATGGCAGTCATAGACACAGGGTGAGAAGGCCCTTGAGACGATTAATGTAGCTTTGGTTTTGGTATGCTTTTTGTTGCTAGTGCCAACTGGGAGGAAAGTTCATTCATATACGAATGAATCTGTTGCACGGTCGACCATGGACGACTTTCTCCTTGGTGTATGGTTGAGGTGTACTCCCGAAGAGGTAAAGCTGTGAGGATTATAGAGCGAAGCATTCCCTATGTTACCAAACATGGTGGAAGGCAAGTCGCCAGTAGAGCGACGAGGTGAAAGAGAAGACAGTCTCTCGGCAAAGTTCTTTTGGGTGTTCGACTCAATGATGAATTCCGATTCTATTTCCGGGGTAGATCTTCCTGTGGATGCCGAAGCACTTGGCGGCGGCGTGATAGTCTGTTGCTCGCTTCTTCCACTAAAGGCAGAGACGCTCTTGATCCTTTCTGAATTGGCCATGCCGTCAACTCCGTGCTGGAGAGCTTCTGGACTAAAGGCTCTTTGGTAAGCACCATGAAACCCAAGAGCCCTCTCAGATTGACTCGGCACCTTTTGATCTGGGACAGTCTCCAAATGAGATGGGGTCTTTCCCTTGCCTTTCCTATCGCCACTCTTCTTGACACCTGTTGACTTTGCTTTTTTGGTACCTTTTGTGTCGTCACCGCCTGAACTACCACTTCCCCCATCAGAACGCCTCCTCTTCTTTCCAACCGTACGATCGGGAATCCCTTCGTCTTCAGCACCTTCTTGATTATCATCACCACCAGCGTTGCCGTTCCCATTTTCGTCCCCATCCCCATCAGGTCCTCTGATAGGTATCGCCATAGTCAATTCAACATTCGGCAACAGCTCCACATCAGGAAACTTTCCACCATTCTCCTGCACTTCCACCTCGATCCTTTCGAGAAGCTTGTAGACATCGCTGATGGTCTTTTCCGTTCCAGTATGGCGCATGATCCAGTTGTTTCCACCGGTAGAGCTTCTACGCCTGGGAGTAGCGGTGCTGTTACGCCTACTGCTCTCCCCACTTGTTGGGCCCCCATCACCGAGCTCAATATCCTCGTCTCCGGCGATATGATCCTCAGCTTCCTCTTCATCCTCCAGTTCCTCTCCGTTTTCACCACCCTCGCGGTTCATCCGAAGTTCCTCACGTCTGCGGACCTTGATCACCCAGTCCTTGACTCCGCCCCAAAGCTCAAGACGTTCACATTGGCGTTTGACTAACAATACCTGCTGTCTAGCAAATCCCCTTGGGTTACGATATCTAGAACGTTGGTAATGTTTACGGCAGTAGTAAACCCAAACGTTTTTAGGGATCTGCCTTGTTGAAAGTTTGTTACGCCCAAAAATGTGAGATACCACCTTCCGAAGCGGGGAACCAGTGGTGCAGCTGGCGCAGTAAGAACATTTTGGCGATTGTACCAAGAAGTCATGTGGAGACGAGACTGTATGTAGTGGGCCGGTGCTAGAGTTAGTAGAAGGCCCAGCATCCATAGGCGGGGCGACAGGTTCCTGTCTAGGCGTGGCAGCCTCTGGTATTGGGAGGAACAAAGGAGTATCCCGGTTGTAAGCATGCTCATGAACTGATCTGGCTACTAAAGCAGATCTCTGGGCCTGGAGAGAACGGGAATCTCGGACATTGCTCATTGAACCTTCATCCTCAATAGTCCTTCCAGTCGAAGCCACGGATCCCGCAGAAGCGGGCCTCAGTTCAGGGCTAAAATTTGTCAGCACAGGTAAAAATACGAAGACCCTGGGCTGAGAACTTACTCAATATCCACCTGAAACGTTCTACTGCTATTAACAGGCATATGGTTTGATGAAGTACGAATATTATGGTCGGAATGTCTCAGTGAGCTACCACTACCTCTACGGCCAGCCAAAGCCTCTGCTGCCTCTACCTCGAGACTCCTACGGCCATGGACCGTAGAAGCTCCCATTGCTACTTCTGCAAAGCTCAACAGGGTATCATAAGGGCCATGGTTTTGCGGTGGGGGTGGATATGCGGAAGACTGATATTGCTGCTGCTGCTGCGTAAAGGCGACATACGAACTCGATGGAGATGAAGAGAAATAGCTGATATCAGACGTCTGATGGTGGTAATGATGAGATGTTGAGCGTGGTGACAAGGCAACTTCCGAAGAATTAGGGTTGGCAGAAATGGGGTGATTATTATTGCTTAAAGGTGGAAGAAGCCTTCCGGGGAAAGAAGAACCAGGGCTAATAGTAGATTCGTTTATTTTATCGTTTGTATAAGAATTCTCAGCGCTTGAAGTTGCATTAGAATGATGATGATGGGCTGCCATGGGAATCTCTAACGGACTGGTAGCAGCAGTTGACTGCAGTGAGGGCCCGCTGTAAGAACTACGGGAGGAGATCGTAGATTGGTTATTACTGTTGGACTGATAGTCTCTGTAAGCTGGAGTGAAATGATGTTCGTCTGTGGGGCTACGGGACTGAACAGGAGAATTTTCGATGTTCTGGGCCATATGATCCTGGGGCCTATTCTTGTAACCAGAGGTACCTCTAATGCTACTGTTACTGAAGGCAGTATCGGCGGACCTTTGGGGAATATTCGAAGATGGAGAATTGTTGAGAACAAAGTTGATATCCATGGTAAAGTAATTGACCTGGTTGAAGTGTATTTGGAAAGTTTAGCTACCGTTGACGTGGTGTTAAGACCGTTATGCCGTTGCCAGTGGTTGTTGACGGAGAATTTGAGTGGGCGACAGTTGCGTTTGCTCAGTGATCGTGACCTACGGGAGCTGTCGGTACGTGCCACGACGATCAGTGGGAAAACGCTGTGATGTGTTTGAGCGTTGATTGGGGGGGAAGGAATAAAATCGTTGGTGGATGAGATGGGTGGGAGAAGAAGCGGATGTCAACACGGGGTGCGTTATAAGGACTTGTTCCCAATGGATGGGATCCAATTCTATGTAGGATCGTGAAAAAGGGTAAGGCAAGGGTACGCTGAGCGGTTTCTACTGTAGGTAGGTGATGACTGTCTGTCTGGACGTCTGGATACCCGCCTCGACCAGCCAGCCAGAGAGAAATGGACCCAGGAAGCGAATTGGGTGGCGTTGAATAGACTCTTGATCTGGAGCCCCTCCCTACAAGGTAGTAGTAGCGGTAGTAGTAGTAGGTAGTAGTAGTAGTATGTCTCTCTTTCCCCCCTCCTCTCTATCTCTGCACAGTTCTTCTCCTCTGTATGTTCTTTCTCTGTCGTTATTCCTCGAGCTCTTTTTTCTCTTTTCTTTTCTTTTTCTATATTGCCTCTGCTTTTTCCTTTTTCCTTTCTCTTACAAGCCCTATCTGTCCCTGATGATGAGAATTCTATTTGGGCAGAGAAACAATAGGGCAAGGATTGAGAGAGAAAGATGGAAGTAAAAAAGGCACGAGTTCCCCGACGATAGAAGTGAGCGATGACGGAGAGGCTCGCTGACGCTGCACACAACCAACCAGATGCGGCAACACAAGCAGTTGGCAGCAGCACAGCAAGCAGCAACAGAGAGCAACAAAAAGGCAGCAGCAGAAAGAGGAGGGATTGAAATCCGCAGTCAAATCAAGTCAGGTCACCTCCCTCCTCCCCCCGCAAAATAAAAGATAGAATTGGGGGATCGGGATCTTTTTTTCGTGTGGGGGGGGGGGGGGGGGGGATGGTTGTTCAGCTGATGTGGGGACCCGTTTAAACTTCCGCTCGAGGACAACTGCTGCCCGTAATGCTTTCTAGAGGAATGATCGGACGACGATAGTAGCTTTCGCGGGAGAGCGAGAGGCGTCAGTGAGAAGTGGGAAGTGAGATCGCAGCCAAGAAGGAGCGAGAGCTGGCGGCGCAAGCAACGGAGATACCAAGTGCGAATGAGTGAGCAAGCAAGATTGGGCAGCAGGACGCAAATAATAGATTGAGTATAGTTATGGTAGGTAGTGATGCTGATGATGCTCCCGCCAGTGTACTTGCTAATGATGCTGATGCTGGTGATGATGATAACGGAAGCAGGGACGGTTGTTCATAGGAATTAACGAACAAGTGAATGGATCCCAATTCCAAATAAAAAATAATAATAATAAATTAATAAAAACAATGATATTAAGTTCATTGCGTTCGGGCAGAGACGTTTGGTCAATATTAGCATGGTCATATGTTTTTTGGTAACCTTTTTTTCTTCTTCCTCCCGCGGAGTTTTTTACTTTCTTTTTTCACTCGATTAATCCTCTTTACTCTTTCTTCACACAAATTGGTATATATCCAATCTTCCATTTCGAGTCTCTTGACATCTTCCCTCATAGAGTACTTGAATGGCTTGATTGCGAATCTCCTCCACCTCCTCTCTGCATCTCGACCCTCTCGTTCTCCCTCTAAGGCTTGCATGCGACTCAACGCACGACACCGCGCCAACTGCAGGCCAATAAACTTTATGAGATCCGCGCCAGTGCACGAACCAGTAACGGTCGCGCTGGCGATCCTAGCAAAGGGAAGGGAAGGACCCTGTAGGCTGTTCCTGGCGCTGCTCTAAGCAACCTCAAGAAAAGGCTCGGAAAATAGAAATGGCCATGGAAGAATACAAAAAAAAAAAAAAAACTCAACAGTGCCGCTGATCCTTTTGAGGAAGACAAATCAAGAAGGGGGGCAAAATAGGTTGTTAATCAAACAAGGCAACAGCAAGCAGGAGCAGCAAGTGCCTGTTGTTTGTTTGCTTGCAAAGTTATTACTTCTACTGCTGCTGCTGCTTCTTACTGCTGCTACCAGGGATGGGATGGGATGACTGGGCTCGTGCAGGAAAGCAAGCAAATGCTAACTGCTGCAGTGCCCGCCTGGAGGCAAAGGAAGGGAAAAAAAGTTCAAGGGTTGTGTGTTTGTGCCCGAAAACGATACCCTGGAGCTGTCCCCGTCTAGTCAAAATTAGGATAAGCGCTTCGAGAGCTTGGGCGGGGATGACGATTGGGGCCTTATGCGAGAACCATAGCTATGCGGGGAAGGAAGGGGCTTCCTCTACTACCGCAAAACTTCCCCCCAGAAAGAAACTTGGCCGGTAAACAGTCTGATCTTGGTTCAACCCTACATCCATCCACCCATTTTCCGCTACCACGGCGCGGCCGCTACTCCACTATTAGGTACAATCCTTAACGTACGGTAACTCATGACAGCGAAAAAGAAAAGAAAGGCGTTCTAAAGAAATAATTGAGGAATAGCTAACTAACTTTACGTTTTTCAAGACATACTTTACTCTAGGCAGGGGAAAGAAAAAAGCCACATGGCCGCTGACAATCCCAAGACGTCCACCTTAACTATACCCAAGAGAGTATAAAAAAGGTGCTCGGACGACATCGCGGGGTTACAGTACTTACTTGTGCGATGCGCGATGCGCGATGTGCGATAGCTAATTACAGATGCCGCTGTTGCAGTATGTATGTACATACAACATCCACAGGTAGGTAGTAGAGTAATCATAATAGTGGTGGGGATATGATTATCCTCGCAGTCGATCGAGAAAAAGAGAGTGAGGGCAAGCTCGAGAAGAACTCGATGAAGGGGGAAAAATCATGTACATACATACAGAGAGTACTTTCACAGTCTAGAGGAGAGGCAGCCTGCGTCCGCAACGACCAGGCTTTGGCGATTTTCTGCCGCAAAGATCAACCCGGTTTTGACCTGGGCAGAGTTGAGGGGATCTACTTTTTTTGCCCACCCTCAGTCATCTTCACTCCCGGCTCCTGTCAATTTTTTCCTTTCACCCCCCTTCTACTGGTGGGCCATGGGTAGCGCAGTTTACTTGAAACCTCGAAACACTCATTCCGAGAAGGTGAAAAGATAGGGTTTTTGATAAACATCCGTGTAATGCATAAAGATTTCCATCCCGACTGGATGAAAAGGAAAAGACCTCCTTTCGGCCTCCGGATCGCGCGGCCTCTGTCGGGTGATTCAAAGCGAAAGGCGCCGTTACATGAGGAATATATAAAGAACTGGCCTGTGCTGTCCAGCAGCTGTAAAGCACAGTCTGTGGTGGTAGTACGTCTACCTACTTTGGATCAAGCAAGAAAATATAGGATGAACTGGTCACTACTGTCATTTCGAACACCCCCTCCCCCCTCAATTAATCATTATCTTCCTCCTCTTCCCTCTTCCGCGTACCAGTCACCCCCTCCCCTCTCTTCGGCGCGGCACAACTGTGTCACGGTACTTCATCTACCGCTCTGGTTGTACGTACACATTTTGAATGTACCTCCTACCAAGTACTCTACTCTAATCGATCTAGAGTACGGTACATACAAGTTCGGCGTAAGTCAAACTTTGGGGCTTTGATCAGTAGATGTAGTGACTTCATGCACCCCTTGACAAGATGAGGCTCCTTCGTCCATCCCCCGGGGGGGGGGGGGGGGGGTTCCTATGGAGGATTGGTTTCTCGACCAATAGAAATGCTTGGTATATACATTAATACGTATCGATCAACCACAATGATGTAGTATGCCCAGGGTCCACTGGTAGTGAGCGCACACTCATGTTACTCTCTACTCACTGGCTAGCACGTAGGTAGTTACATCTTCACTGACTGCCTGGCGCTGCAACAAGCTGATATTTGCAAAACGCGGCAATTAAAAAAAAAATTCATGATCAGGGAACATGGCCCTTTATCGTCCGTATCGTGGTCGATGTACCGTACGTCGTATGTACGTCCCAACCTCAAAGCTCGCCTCCTCTCCCCAGGCCCTGGTCGCCGTTAAAGCGAAGTTGTCGTCTGATTGAATTCTTCTCGTCCTAGGCCTAGTTGGCCTGTGATCGTGAACCATATGAGTCCTCCATCCCCCTCCCAATTGAGACCCAACCCGGGTGGAGTAAAAAAATTATTCATCATTTAGGGTACAGATTTCTGTCTCTCCCTCTCCCTCTCCCTCTCCCTCTCTTTGACGACCATATTTGCCAAGGCTCTCCTCCCTCCCAGCTGAATTTCCCCTCCCATAAAATTGTTAAAAAAATAAGTGGTAGAAAATTCTCCGCGCGGATGACTCGTGGAAAATAGTCACGATCGATCGGGATTGAATTCAAGCTTAAGCTCAATGGTAACCAGCTGGGGCTGGCCGCTACTTTCCTGGGGTAACCGCGTGTGTACAAATATGTACGTACGTACGTGGTGGATGAAAAGCACCCCCCGCGGTGGAGGAGAGATGTCACGATACCTACCTACCTGGCTACTTAATTACGCTCCCAGCTACATACAGTAGTTAGTAGCATACAAAACAGAGCTGGTTAGTAGGTAATTGGAAAGTAAAATAGTCACACGCCTCTTTCCCTTCCTCTATTCTCAAGGAAAAATAAAATAAAGACAAAAAAGAATGAAAATGGATTCCCCATGCTAGGCAAGCCATATTAGACAGCCAACAAACAGCGGCAGCAGCAGCAGCGGGCAAAAGCAATCAATACTAGCAACGTGATCTGATCGGCCGCCGTCACAACTCTCTATCGAGTCTCCGCCGTTCGTCTTATTAACACTCCCCGTTACGGATGCGCATTCCCCACCCAGGCAGCAGCAGCAGCAGGTAGCTTTCTCTCTGGCCAATTTCTCATATAAGCCCAGCCCTGCCTTGTCCGACCCTAATCATGAACATGAGTAGCTAGAGGTAGCCAATGTACCGAGACACAGTACTGTTGGCTAGCTAGTTACCAATCGGTACCGGTCCGTTTGCGTACCACAGTGTACAGGTCGGAAAATAAAAGAATTTCGGACCACGAGTTCATTAGGAAGTGGAACTGGGGATTTGCCAATGGGTGATGTTTCAACCAGGAACTAAGCATTGGAATGGATTGTCATGTCCGGCCGTGCGTAGGATAGAAATTCTAGGGCTTGCAGGCCATGACCACGCGCGGTTCCAAACTGGTTAATGGTTGGGTGCATAACTGACTTAATTAGGTAGTGCTCTGTTACTATATATTGATATATTGTTTAGCTGTGTTTGTCCCATGAAGGGTGAACTAGAGATTAATATCGGGAGAGGTTATGAGGTGAGGCGGAGGAGGGTGAGGGGGGGGGAGGGTAGAGGGGGGGGGGGGGGTATTGAGAGGGGTGAGGAGGTTACGGCCTGGTCTGCCTGTCTTTAAACAGTTTGTACATACTGTTTCCAGGCCCGATCTGCAAAATACAAACTCTCTTCTTTCTCCGCCTCCTACCATTCGCTGATGACGCAGGCTAGGGATAACTGAGTATCGAACATGTTGTGAGGGGCCGTCCGGGAGGGGCATGAGAAGAAAAAACAATCTCGTCCGGAAAAACCTGATGGGAGTTAATGAAGCTGGCTGGCTGACTGACTGACTGATTGACAGGTCTTACTTAGGTACGGGTAGAGTAGAGGAGACGAAAGCCGGTTCTGTAGATTGTGTAACTCCGGGATTTGTTTTTTCCTAGCTGGCCCTACAAGCATCTATCATAAGTTATCATCTACCAGGGAGGGTGGGACAGCTGAAATCTCGCCTCGTTAATTTTGACGATAGCCATGGGTTGCCGAGGCTTGGTATTTTGAGAAGTGAGCATGAGCATGAGCGTGGTGGTATTGATACGACCGCCTCTCTCATAATTTCATGTTCTATTGGAATGAAGTGTGTGTGAGCTTTATGAGTGGATACGATATTGCTAGCGCTTTTAATTTTTCTCTTTCTCTCTATTCTACTCTACATGGTTGCAGCAGCTGACTGGATGACTGACAGACGTGCGAGTATATTTATGCGTAACTACACTTTACTTCAGGTAACTTACTCCATCATGTAGTTATTCTGTTTCAGATATCAAAAAACGGAAAAGTCGTTAGGAGCAGTTGCAGGGCTGAAGGGTGGAAAGAAAGAAAGCAAAAAAACCAGTTTCTCAAAGATATGTCCTGAAACATGGGTTTCGGAGAGACGCGGTTGGTGGTCGGGGATTAGATCTCGCGCCGCCTCACCATTCAGTGTCCGCACTCTATCCCCCCTGTCTACACCATCATCCCCGCCGGTGACATAAACCATCGTTTTGAAAAGAGACAGAAAGAAAAAAAACGCACACCGACCGACCAACGACGATCAATCAATCTGATTCATCAAACAACATCAAAATACCTAGCCGATACTCAACAGTACGGTAGATAAAATGCTCCCCTCGATCCGTGTCTATCCCCTCCCCCCCCCCTTTCTCTCCAAACACCATCCAATCAAAACCCGAAACCCATGAAGAGCATCTGTTCAATTAACTCTACAGCACTGCCAACCCCGGCCTCGACAGTGAGGTCTCGTGGACGCCATCGGTTCCATAACCATTGGGCCGTTGTTGCGGCGCGCCCATTCATGCCCAATCACTCGTGCACAGACCAACAACGCACGCACATCCCACCATCCTTGACCCCAGCAGCGGCATATGTACATACTCTACAGGCTACATACGCCAGCTATCTGCACACAATTTTTTTCCGGCCCGTCCTCTCCTCTCTCTGCTAACTACAGAGAGAGTAGTGAGTGACTGAGACAACGAGGGTCCTGGAGACATCTGATCATGAGGCTATGGTGCTAAAGCAGCGATTGGGTGCAGATGGGGAGAGGTACCTAAGGTTTGGGCCGGATGTGTGCCTAAAGTGCGCCCGCCTTCCTACCTGGGTGGAAAGCTGAAGATTTTATAAGTTCGTACAGGTACATATGCGGACGTCGAATATTTTTCATTCCCAGTATCAGTTCGCCTATTTGACTGCACTGTTGGGGTATTAAGCCAGGTGGACCGTGTATGCAATTAATTGAGACTCCTCTCGGTATCTAGCGTCGTTCCAAGTGGCGAAAAGGAAAAGGGAAAAAATAACTTTGGATGAATCAACCCCAATATGGCGCGGGTCGAGAGCAGCGACTAATCATTGCATGGGTTCATCATGAACTATCACTCATGGATCTGCGACAATCAAATTAGATCCCCAGATTCTCCCCCTTACCAGCTACCCTATCTTTCCATATCCCTATCTTACCCTGCCCTACCATATCTAATCCCAATCCCTGGCTCCTTTCACTGCTAAGACCTCAATCTTTTATCTCCGAGTGGATTCCGACTAGCACATTTCTCCTTGATATGATAGTGGCGCATAGGTTGGTCAGCCAGGCAAGCAGGCAGAATTGTCCCCTGGATCTTAAGCTCGCATTCAAAATAGATCTTAGACATCAGCCCCGGCCATAGTTGACGTCCCAGACAATGCGGAAGTGCCAGTGACAGTGCCAGTTGTTGCACAACCATGGCAGTTAGCTGTAGGTCGCGGTACACGGTAGGACAGGTATCAGTCAAATTCGATCTATTGATTCCTGATCCAGAAAGGAAAAACATCGACAGAAACCATTTCTCAACATTGACCTATAAGTACGGTAGATCCTATCTACAAGAGCCCAGCTCCACTATTTTTACCGCTAACCAAGGATTGAGTCTAACAAGGAAGCTAGATAGAGACCAGGGGGAGCTTCGTCCGATTTTAATCGAGAAACCAGATTAGACAACACAGAGAGGAACAAGGCTTATGAAAATGCCTTTGGCCACCTGTCCAGTTGAAACGCAGGACGGCCGAAAAACGAAACACAAGGTTTGAGCTTGGGCCCGGAAAATGTCTGGCCTTCTCTAGCTGCTGCCACCCGGGCCGCGATATATAGGTTATTTTCTCTGAGGCAATCGAGGAACCTAAAATAATCGAATTTCCCCTTCCAACCCCTTCCATATCAACCACGGCCACCCTTACTGGCGGTTAAGCGGTATCGCTCCACGGGATACCCGGACACCTATAAGCTAGCCGCCTAGCACATACAGTATATTTAGCTGTTTCTCAGGAGTCAGGAGTGCTTAAGCAAATCTTTTTTAGTCTTTTCTGCGACCGTGGCCTTACAATAGTCAGCGTCACACATAGTGAAAAAAATCAAAAGCGGGGTAAATTATTCTCTTGAGGTCACAGCTGTAGTTGTAGAATATATCGGACCCTTTCACAGCATTAATCACAAGATTAAATTGCAAAATATCTTCCACGGGGATTAAGTGATGTGCCGTGGTTACCCATCCATTTCTTGGACAACCTCGAGTATTAAATGGATTAACCGAAGGTTTCACTGTGTTATGGACATAAGCCATCACTCGTCTGTTCATCCAAAGTTGGGCCTAGATGGCCATTTCCACTCAGACCACCGATAGGGAGGGCCGTAGGACAAAAATTTGCTCGCCGAATTAACTCAGACCTGCGTTTCAAAATCTTAATAAGGTGTTTAAACCTCCTAGACCATACCATCTGTTCTGGAAGTTGTTTTGTGTCCTTTGTACAAATCACTTACGTACATGCATCCGCATGATGTGTTTCCGCCACTATCTATTGCGCAGGTCATGGTTATTAATCATGTCAACGTGATCGTTGGTTGCGTGGGGAGTTTCGTCCTGTTTATCGAGTGATCTCTCATGAAACACATGGTTCCTTCGTGATAGGTTCAAATGCACGTAATTTGCCGACCTTTTTACTTATTTTTGCACAAGCGCATAAGCTATTTCTACTTCAGGGGCTTTACAGGACCTAAGAACGGGAATAGTTAACATTACAAGCGAACAGATATGAATGCACGTACCCCGGCTTTCTTTGGAATTCCACTTTTCAGCTCCAGATACGAATCCGAGTGCGTGAAGGAGGTGGAAAGCCATCATGTATGTTAACTAAATCGTAAGTATATACGCAAGTGTATAAGGAGCCCTGTACCTATGGTTAGTCGAAGAAACCTCCTATGCAACTATGAGACCGAATGGGCCATGGCTGAGCCCGCCCTCCTTTATCAGGGGTTCATCAATTGCGAACCCACTCGGCCCGAGTTCACAGATCAATAGCTTTTTCACGTATGTCCTCCTTATCAGATAGGGTGTCGGTTCCTGACATCAGAGAGTAAGCCTCTTCCAGAAAATGCTAGCCGCGTCGCTTGCTGCAGGGGACGTTGCTCTGGGAAGGGCCTGGATTCGCTGTATGTCTCAACCGTACATACGGACGATCTACGAAACATCTCTTTTTGCCTTGGCCCCCACATAGTGGGCCATCACTTAGTCTCCGTGAATCATTTTTTCGGAATATTTTTCTAGGATCTTGCTCTACTGCTCACTACAGTAGTATTATCAATAAAGAGGCTCGATCATTGCAATTCCTTACTGGACACTAGTTGTTCGTCATTATTGGAAAAAGCAAACGGAATGTCGCTTTCCTTGCTTTCTTACCCCTTTGCAATATGTACAGTGACTGTACATAATATCCTTCCATCGAGGATCAATGTCGCCATTGCATCGCATACGCGATCTGGGGAGCGGATGAGATATGTGACCTGCACATGCTTATTAACGACATATATATAGGCAAAAGCTCGACCATGAGAGTTATCATCATACTCACCTGTTTAATGAATATCCGCGCAGAAGCTCAAAGGATGTTCACGAGCAGTTTTGAAACAGGGAACCATCGGGAGATTAAATCTCTCGCACGAGAAGTTCTGTTATAACCTTAATTCGCGCTCAAACATGCTATCTTTGCGGCCACGTACTTCATGCTTAAGAAACCTTTAGCGGTTAGCTCAGGGATAGCGTTTTAACGAAACCAATGATTGTTGATCATTGCATCGCCACTCTATCAATTAGGCCCGTGTTCTTGGAGCGAGCTAGTTGAGGCATGACCGCGATGCGGAAGAGAGAGAAGGAGCAGGAGCCCAGAAATTGTACTGTGTTAGTGGTTCTCATACAATAGCTACCTCACAGATAAGGTATACGGGTTCTATTATAGAGGTGACCTTATAGTATGACAAATGGCATACTCTGAATGGACCTTCGGTCCAGACTCGTAATGATTATAGCCGTCATATTCAACTCCTTGCTTATATCTCTACAGTATTAGTCTCACAAGACAGAAGCATTAAGTCATTGCAAATTGTAGCTAGTTTCTTAAACTCCCTTATATAGTTCAGACTGTGAAGCGTTATATACAATTTATGACTGAGAAGTGGAAATTATATACTTGATTGAATGCATAGATTGAATAGACCAGCCTTTCCGAAAACCACAATCTAATTCTACGTTACCAAAATTAAAGACAAATTTCTATATATCCCTGGTCCATGTACGTGGCATTTTTGATAGTCTCGTGGCCTTAAGCATAGGACATCACTCGCATCAGGCATTTTTTTTCTTGATCTTGGTTGACAACATAACACACGATTTCAACTACATAGGTTATTTCATTTATTCTTATAGTTAACGTAAGTCATAGAATATTACACTCCTTGTTCAATGTTCTGAGATGGAGCCGAGTTCATAAAGCTAGGAGGTGATAGCCTAGTGTAGTACGTAGCCCATGAACCGTCTCAGGCAGAGTTGCGCCCTGCTTCGAGATACCTACCTCAAGAGAGACGTGAATTATCTAGTCTCTGTGGAACTCATCTAGCAGCAAAACCACCCTAGTTCTTGATACTGGAGGGAAAACCAGCTCCACCAAGCCCGCATTAGAATATATCTACAGAGGTAATATTTAGTTACCTGGTTGAGTGAGGGAAACCTCAACAGCCCCTGAAGCTTTCAAGAACCCCTATAATGTTTCCTATGAGCTTGCATAGAGACACAGGCTTGCCCCATGTCATTCAATAGCGATGATCGCTTAGGCTCGTCTCGTCACTTCTCATGAGCCCAGGCCCAAGACTTATGCGAGTGATATCTTATGAAGGGGCCGAGTGTATTCTTATGCGGGCGTCCTTGTCTTCTGGACGCTAGCCACCCCAAAAGGTAGAACTTTTGGATGCAAGCCTCCTATCGGTCCCTCGGATAAACCCAGAGACAAATAGGGGACTGTGCAACCCCCGCGAGGAGTGAAGTAGAAGGAGCAAAAAAAAAAAAAAATGGGTGCTCGAGAGAGTGAAAGACTCGACGAGAGGGGAGGGCAGTGGAATATATGGACCCTTTTCGGCCCCTCGGACAGCGCCCAGGGACAAGTAAGGGTCATACTTCCTCTTTACAGAGGAAGCAACAGCGGGGACGAGAACAATGGTAGGGGAAGCGGTGGAGGGGGGGGACGGAGGGGTATATAGGCCCCTCTCAGCCCCAAGAACATAACCTAGAGACTAAAAGGGACCATATCCCTCATGTAGAGGGGAAACAGCGGGCCAAGCCTGGTCCCTCAGGCAGAGCCCAGGGACCAATGGGGTCATCCTCCCCGTGGGGAGAGGGCCGCAGCGGGGAGAAGGAATACGGCCCCTGGGACAGAACCCAGAGGCCAACAGAGTCCCCGTTGTCCCTCTGTGGAGGGGCATCGGAGGGCCTGAGGGTTGCGATTCCTGGAACAAAGCCCAGGGACCAGCCGACAGAAGCCCTGCTACCCCTCCACAGAGGGCAACAGTGGCCCAAAGAAGTCGGTCTCTGGGGCCTACCCCAGAGACCAACAGAAGTTGTGTTACCCCCCTCATGGAGGGGCAAACACGGGCCGGGGAAGATGGCCCCTGAGGTCAGGCCCAGGGGCCACTAGAAGCTGTACCCCTCCATTGCTGGGCTGGCTCCAGGAACGGAGGGGAAGTTGTACTTCTTCCCCGCGGAGGAAGCACAGAAAAAGGACTAGGTGAGGGGGAGGGAGAGTCGCTCGCGAAGCGGACAATTATCCCATGGCCCCTATCCCCATGGCCTCATCTATGTTTCTGGAAGAAGAAGAAGGGAGAGATGAAGACGGAGAAAGATCGGGTTTTATAGCGGTCCAGCTGATGGTTCCAAGGTTCAATTTTCGCCGATATGTAGGCGCCTTTAAGGTAGCTACCCTTCATGCTGTAATTCAGGTATACAATTAATGAATTATCAACCAATCAATCCTGTAATTCAGTTATTTCACGAGTGATGGCCTGTGATGGACACAGCCACCTTCCTCACTAATAAGAATGGAATCTACCCGGTTAGTAAGTCGTTCGGAATCTCAATAAGTTATGAAGCGGGCCCTCCAATGAACGTGACCCGTAAATTCGCTTTATCTGAAGAAAAGAGCCTTTGGAATTTTCGCGATGAACCTAGCTCTAGGCCGGAACCTTAAACTTTGAATCTCAATCGCTGGCTCGTCATGAAGGTACTCGAAAAGCTAGTACCTTACAGCCGTTTTTATAAAACTTGGCCGCGCCAACTTTCACACACATTATATAGTACCTCAAACCGATTACTCAGATAGGCAATTCATATTGCCTAAACAAGTATCTGAGATTATACTTCCCAAAGGGTTCCCTAACAAGGCAATATGTACGTGTGAAAGTTCGCCCGGCCAAGTTTTATGAAAACGGCTGTAATGAAGCGTGCCTGTCCTCCAGATGTACACTCTAGGTACGATGTAATCTCTGAGAAGATGCATTCGACACAGACCGATTCCAAGCATTTTGATATGATACCTAGTATTTTCGAAGAGCGGTACACGTGCTGTCATAAGATTGACAGGGGCAATGTTAACCCAAAAACTGAAGAGACAGACTATTATAACTTTCGACGGGGAGTATGTAGTAAGTGAATCAAAATGAACCACACATCAAAACCGTCCATCGAATCCAACAGGCCGGCAGTGTGATCTGGTAGAGAACGCTATCGCCACTCTCTTTCGCCGCGGCTAGTCCTGTATTTTGTTTTCCTCGTCTATTTTCCTTTCTGGAAGACAGCGGATGAGGGGATCAGGCTCTCCCAGCTGCAGCGTCTTGAGCTATGGTTAATACTCCAGCAGACGCATGAAAGCATAAAAAAGAGAACGAGTCTTTATGCGAGGAACTGGCCGTAGTGCAAGAAAGTGTTTGAAAGTGGTGGCCCGCAGCGCTCGTGGCTAGGTACGTCCGGGGGTGAACGCGATCGGTTTGCACCGGAGATTCTTTTAAGGACTCCTCTCCAATTGCTCGCCGCCAAGATTCATCGAGATTACATTCACTTCCTGACTGAGTTGATCTGTAGCTCGAACCGCATCAATTGGTTTAAAGTCTAAAGATACCACCGAGCGAGTGATGCCTTATGATTCCCAAGCGAAAGATGAAGCGCCTCTAGGGAGAAAATTCGGTAGATACACTAGTGCATACCGCAATGAAAGCAAAATCGAGGAGAAGGAAAGGGATGCGGTAGGTATGGGAGAGATATAGGGCTCGGTGGTCGGGGTTTAGTAGCGCGAGATCGATGTGTTCTAGATCTACACATTTAGGACTTAGGAGGCCGTGTGTTTGGCCCTTTGCCTCATTATCTCCTTCCCGTAAGAAATCTCTTCATTTCTCTTCAGTACCACAAATCCCAAGTTTTACACGATGCCCCTATGTTGGCGGTTGAAACAACGACTAATCGAATCACAGGCCATCACTCGGATTTGTCACACCTTTTCCTCGGGGAATTTCCCGCCAAAAGACGACCGGCCCGGTGGGTTTATTATCGTGTGGATGGGGTAGACCTTGAGAAGGTGATACAGGTACTAGGGCTACTCTATTGCTGTGCCTGTCTGTATAGGAGATCCCTGCAGGTATTTGAGGCAGGGGGTTTAAGTGGGTTTAAGTTTAGTTATCGTGAAGTCTTGATGGAAGACTGGCAGGGTGAGTGCTTGATTACTAGCGAGAGCTCTACTCTGAGTAATTGATGAGCGTTACCCCAGGATTGGTGCATGTCGGGTTTATAATTGCCGGTTCCAGAGGAGGAAGTTTAGCTTGCTGGTAGACTAACAGGGGTATTGGGACGTGATAATAGATGTCCCAAAAGGTGCGTCCTAAACCACAAGTAATATTACAAGTATTTTGGTACATATCGTTACTAAAAAGAATTCCCGTCAATGATCTCAATATAAAGGATCGCTGAGGATACGCACTTCTAACTGCACAGCCCGCTCGAGTTTCGGAATTCGGATAGAATAGTAGGTTGCATAGCCCACTCTGTCTGTCTATCCGCTGGGATAAAAACAGCAGTTATCCCGGATGTAGGACCAATAATTTAACCCCGCATGATGATCCTTAACTTTAGTAGAAGTATCAATCATGCATGTCGGTATTCCCCAGGGGTAACTATGTAGTCATTTACACGTAGATGGTATAGAACCACAATAACAGTGGGCTAAATGCCTATAAAGAAGCCCCAAGCCCCCCCCCCCCCCATTATCAATTCCGCATATTCCAAAAACAGATTCTGGAAACTCACCTCAAAAAATGCCAACTATAAAATCCTTTTTCACGCTTCTCCTTCTCCCCCTCCTACTTTTCACCACCTTCGCCCACGCCGCCAGCCCCTCTCTCGATGGCGCCGCCGTTTCCATGGGCGGAGGAACCTACCCCCGGGCCACACGCCTGAGCGACAATTCCCTACTAGGAGTCACCACCACCTTCTCCTCCGGCACCAACATCATCACCATTGTCCGCAGCACTGACGACGGCCTCACCTGGACCCCCCACGGCGAGGTGACCCGCGGCGTCGGCGACATCGACAACGGCTTCCTCCTGCAGCTCCCCAACGGCCGCATGCTCTGCGCCTTCAGGAACCACTCCAAGGACGCCGCCGGCGCATACACAATCTACCGCATCACCGTCTGCGTGTCCAGCGATAACGGCAAGACCTGGGCATACCTCAGCACCCCCGAGACCGCCTCGCCGCCCAACGGCCTCTGGGAGCCGTTCATGCGCATCGGGAACGACGGCCGCATCCAGATGTACTACTCGCGCGAGCTTGCTTCAGACGACCAGGACAACCTCGTGCGCTTCTCGTCTGACGGCGGCGCGAACTGGAGCGCCTCGAGCGTCATCTCCGGCTCAGGCATCACCTCGCGCGACGGCATGGTGGGCGTCGCAAAGTTCAACGACGGCACCGACAGGCTCATTGCCGTGTTTGAGACCACGGAGGGCGGCAGCGCGACGGGCCCGTTCAAGATCAAGGCTGTCACGTCTTCGGACGACGGCGCAAGCTGGGGGAACCGCCAGGCAGTGTTTGAGGCCACGGGGTCAAATAATAACGCTGGGGCGCCGCAGGTGGCGAATGTGGGTGGGAACCTGGTAGTGAGCTTCATGACGGATGAGGATACGGGGCTGCATCAGTGGGTTAGTGGGGCGGCGGCGAAGATTATGGTGTCGGCGACGATGGCGGAGGGGTCGGTGACTTGGGAGAATAAGTTGACGGTGGGCGGCGTGCAGTCGAATTGGCCGGGGTTGATGACGATTGATAATAGCCATGTGATGGTCATGTATGATAATGGGGGTGCGAAGAGCCAGAGGGTGGTGCTGAAGTAGATGGTGGATTCGCTGCTGCTGGTGGTAGTGGGGGCTGTATGTAAACTGTGATGAGTATGTAAAGTCTAGAACAAGAGGGTGGCCAGTGGGTCATGATATACGTCGTGGTGGATTGTGATTGCAGGGTTAGGTGCCCCCATAGCTCACTTTGCCCTCCCTCCGTTGAATATTACTTCCCGGCCTTTGACAGTTGTGTGGGCGAGGTAGTCTAGTGGTAGACGCCTCGTCTTGCTACACCGAGTGGGTTGTTCCCATAACCTTCATTAGGTCATTGGTTCAACTCCGGGGGTGGGAGTAATGCTCTGGGGTGTACGGCATGTAACGGGGAGTAGAGTCCGATATACCGGGGGGTGATCTAACTAAGATCCTACCGCGAATTAGGGCCTATAGCCCGTGAGGGGCGTATGGTCACAGCATTACTTTTTGTGTATTTATTGCCCCCATTATTTTCTTTTTTCTTTCTTTTTTCTGAGGGGTCTGAGGGCCTTAATGGGGTATGTGTGATATTGACTGGAGCTCTCTCTGGCCAGCCTACAATTGCAGATTGAACTATCTTAGCTTCTTGCTCATTATTTGGCCAATTGGTCTCCCCATGGTCAGGGCCGGATGTAGGATTAGGCCGGTTTAGCGAAACCTTTTCAGATCATATATTCTTTTATAGTATAGTAGATGCTACACTGGTATGTATATTGCAAAAGTAGAATTGCAGGTATTCCTGAATTAATCACACCAGCAAGATAATATTGGGTTAATTAACGGTCGTCCCCAAATATGCAGATCGAACGTACCCTCCAAGACTTCTGTGGTCCGTTCATGTGCAACTTGGCACCTTATGTTGCGTTCTCAATCATTGACCTACACGTTGTGGGGCAGAGCATCGGACCAGGTGTTGAAACCCGCTGCAACGGTAACATGGTTGTAAGCGGTTAAGGAATGTATGTGTTAGTTTAGAGCTCTGTATATAAGGTAAGGCTGCGGCGACCGATTAATCCAATTGAACCATCGTTCCTTCCATCCTCCACTCGTCCGAGAGATTAATCCAGATTTCACGTACTAGATAGCTAGACGAATCCGATCACCACCAGCTTGAAAACGATTGCGCAGAGACGCCGGATTCCTTCTATATCTCTTAAATTAAACAAAGCATTGCCGATGATGAGCTGTACTTTCTCTGCTGGGTCTGTCCCGTTACCCGCTATTGAAGTGTACACGTGTTCCGTAATCGGTCCACGATATGGGATAGATGATGCCAGTAAGGACACCACACGACGCAATACGACACGGGCCCACGAGAACGAAGCATGTGTACTGGGGCCATGTTAGCTAGTTTTGGGGCCAGGGTCGGTCCTCCCCCCCGGTGCCAATCTCCCATCCACCCTTTTCAGCATGCCACCCTCGGTTGGATTTGAGGATGGGGACCGAGGATCCGATACTGATAAATCTGCGGAATTCTTGGTTGAGCTTTTACTCACCCTCCTTTCTCTATCCTGGGCGTCTATCGCGTCTATCCTGCCGGAGGGTTGCGGTATATATGGGCATTGGCTAGCTTGAATGCCTTTACAAGCGTAGCTACAGGATAGGCCTAAGTCCGTCATCTCTACGATACTTATTCTTCAAGACTTTGATGGCTACGAGACGGGGACGAAAGTACGGGATGAGATGGCTACTTCCATCCACCGACTGAAAAATCGACAAGAACTAGTACCGTAGGGCTGGGTTGGCGCCGAGATATCACCACTTGGCACATCGCGCCGAGTGATACAGCGTGACTCACTCCCTCCCACCTCGAACCGAGTGATGGCCATGACGCAGCGCACCCCTCATCA
Organism: Morchella sextelata; assembly: GCF_020137385.1. NCBI lineage: Eukaryota > Fungi > Ascomycota > Pezizomycetes > Pezizales > Morchellaceae > Morchella > Morchella sextelata. The sequence continues at coordinate 1,036,280 of NW_025408619.1, read as the reverse complement.
CCACCACGCCATCCACCGCCCATTACCCGCTATCGCCCATCAGATCACCATTCCCGCCTCCGTCTCCACCACAATCTCCCCGACCATTCCTTCCTTCGCTCCCTCAAACAAACAAACAAACAAACAAAAATCCCACAGACCACCCCATTCCCAGCCCTCCGCAGCACGCGCGTACACCACCTCCCACCTATCCAACCCTGCACACCGCATAACTTTTTCCCACTCTTCTTCACATCTTCGCCTTTCCTCACCCCCGAACACCGCACGCGTCGCCCTCCGCCATCAACCAACCCACCAACCCACGACCAGCAAATGTCAACAACAGTCGCAGTGCACGTGCCGGCGTGGAAGAAGATTGGCTTGAAGCTCAAGAAGGCGGGCGATGAGCCGGAGGTGAAGGACGTGGTGCCAGCGGCGGCGGTGAAGGACGTGCCGGAGGTGAAGGCGCAGGACGACAGCGAGGACAAGAAGGAGCGCAAGCGGAAGAAGAAGGAGCGCAAGGAGAAGGAGAAGGCGGAGGCGGGGTCGGCGGACAAACCGGCGGCGGCGGCAGAGGACCAGGATGCAGCGAAGGAAAAGAAGAAGAAGAAGAAGAAGGATAAAAAATCAAAGTCCTCTAGCACCTCCGAGTCCACCACCCCCGCCGCCCCCTCAACACCCACCCCCACAATAACAACAACAACAACAACCGCCACTCCAAAACCCGCCGGCGGCGCCGACCCCAAATCTCTCCTCCTCCGCCACCCGCGCGCGCCCCCAACTTCCCGCAAATCCGTCACCTTCACCTCCGACACAAAGGCCACCGACGGCGACTCCATCAAGACGCTCTACCAGAACCACGACCCCTTCGCGCACTACGACTCGTACCAGCAGCACCTCGCAAACTACCCCCCCGCCAACGAGCTACCCGCCGGTTTCGACGATGCCGTTGAGCCCAAGGGCGCAGAGATACAGTACAAGTTCGGGTCCACGGGCAAGAGGAAGAAGTTTACCGACGACGACGAGGAGGATGCTGCTGCTCCTTCTGGGGCTTCTGTCGGGGGTGTGAAGGATGCGATTTCGGCGACTACCACCACCACCACCACCACCACCACCACCACCACCACGTCAAAGGACAAGCAAAAGAGGGAGAAGGAGAAGAATGCGACCGAGAAGAAAGACGACCCCACCACCGCCCCCTCGCCCAAAAAGCGCAAGACCAACTCCGCCGCCCCCGCCAAGCCCTCCACCGCCCCCACCACAAACACAAAGCCCTACCTCCACTACCTGACCGCCCACCACCTGCACCGCGACACCTGGAAGTTTGAGAAGAGCAAGCAGAACTGGATCCTGCGGCACGCCTTCGACACTGCGCAGATCCCCGACACGCACGCTGACGCGCTGCGCGGGTACATCTCGAGCGTGCAGGGCGCGGCGGCGCGCGATCGGCTGCTGGAGGCGGCGAACGAGGTTGTGAAGCGCGGGAGCGACACGATTAGTCGTGATGGGGAGAAGGTGGATGTGGTTAGTCAGAAGGAGGGCGTGGGGAGGGCGAAGCTTGTGTTGGCGGCGTTGGGGCACGGGGAGGATGAAGATGAGGAGGAGGAGGAGGAGGGCAGTGGTAGTGATAGTAGCGATAGTAGTGATAGTAGTAGTGATAGCGACAGTAGTGAGGGTGAGGAGTGAAATTTCATGGGTATGGGTTATGGGCTTCCTTCTTCTTCTTCTTGTTTTTCGTGCTTTCTTTATTTTACTTTTTTTCATTGGGCATGTTGCATACTTCATGATATGTGGGAGAGAGGGTTAAGTTGTACTTACTGCGACTGCTGCTACTGCTGCTACTGCCGTGGCAGCTGGTCCTTTTGACGGGTTTATAGACCTGCTCTGGGGGGTTTATTGCTCTTCAGATACTGTACTTACTGCTGCTGCTGCTGCTGCTGCTGCTCATAGTTATAGCGAGAGATTCCAGCAGAGAGATATATGGCTAGGCTAATTGACTGACACACACACACACACAATGCGCACAAACTGTTCAGATAGGAAATAGCAAGAGGAATTCAGGCCAAAGAAAAAAAGATAATAATAGTAGTAAAGAAAAATGAAAAAATACAAGTGTTGTACATGACCGGCTCACTGCCACCCCACCTTCCTCATGCGCACCCGCCCCACCTCCACACCCGTTCCCGCACCCGCACCCGTGCCCGTGCCCACACGTGCAACCCCATCCTCACCACCACCACCACCACCACCACCACCACCACTGGCAGCCCAATCATTAACACCAGCCATCCCCCTCCGATGACACTCCATCTTCAACTCGCTGTCCACCACCGTGCCCTCCTGTCTTGTCTTTGCTTTGCTCACCGTAATCGGCGTCCCCAAGAACTCGGCCACATTAATCTCCGTCACCACCGTGCTCGGACAGTACTCCATCTCCCTCAGCGCCGGCCAGACCTCCCCCCGCCGCATGATCTTGAGCAGCATCTTGTTGTGCGACCAGCCCGGGCAGAAAAACACCAGTCTCTGCAGTTTCGTGCCGGGCGGGAATGCCGCCTGCCACGGCGCGAGATCAGCCATGGACGCATCGTCCTTGTTGAGCATGATGATGCCGGGGTCGGGCCTGTAGCGCAGTGATATGCTCAGGCTGTGGAGATCCGGCATGAGGGCCAGTGTCCGGGGGAGCCATTTCTCCATGATGTGTGCGTAGTGGCCCTCGCTGGATATTGAAAAGCTCCGCAGCTTCGACCCGCCCTCCGCGTCCGCCTTCAGCCACACCCACAGCTCTGTCAGCTCTTGCCGGAGCGGGCCTGCCCGATCTCCGATGTCAATCTCCACGCCCAGCTCCGTCAGCCTCCCCTTTGGCACGCACCGCAGCACCCGCAGCGTCGAGCTCTTCAGCGACAGCGACTCCAGCACCCCCAGGCATGCAATCGCCCTCCCGCCCTCCTTCTCCGCCTCTCCGCTCTCCTCCGCCATCGCACGGGGGTAATAGAACTGGCAGATCTCCAGCCGCCGCAGCGCCTGCCAGCCCATGTGGAATCTCCGAAAGGCCGGCACCCGAATGTCCATACAACTGGATACCCACGACCACTCCACCCACGCTCCATGCGCCGCCAGCACCTTCCACAACTTCCTCTGCTGTGTCAGCACCCGCGTCTGCCGCCCGCGATACAGCGTCCCGCGCGACATAAAGTTCAGCGCATCCTGCTTCAGCGACTCCAGGTACGGGTCCAGTGGCGCAAAAAATATACACGGGTCCCCGACGACCCTCGCCAGCCCCGAGCATAACGATATCAACTTTGTCCACAGCGGTAGGTGCTGGTAGTCCAGCGATATGCGGTGGTGCATGTCGATCTCCAGCACGCGGAACATACACGCCAGCTGCGGGCGCGCCGTGAGTGTCCGGAGAAGCGGCTTGAGGTAGCGCTGGGAGAGGTATGTGGTGCGGCGCGCCCACCAGTATTTCCCGTCGCCCCAGGCGATGCCGCGGTTGTGGTACTCGCATACGTCGTCGAGGGAGAGCTTGAGCGTTGTGTAGAGCAGCTCCGTGGCGGGGCCGTTCCAGGAGCGGGAGGCCAGTGCGATGCTGTGGAGGTTTTTGAGGTAGCAGAGGGAGCAGTAGGTGCGGTGCATTGGGTCGCTGGGCAAGCGCTGTTCGTCGAGCGCTTTAAGATACGACAAAACCTGGTACGTGATCTCCGGCGGCAGGTGGAACATCGTTCTGGCACCATCATGAGCATCGTTACCACCGCGGCCGTGCGAGCGGGTCAGGGCTGAGAGTATTAATTCTGCTTGATGTGAGAATTTGCACGCTTTCACGACGTTAGGATGCAGAGGCACTCACTTCTACGAGTAGGGGCGGGAGTAGGAGGGTGTACTCTGAAATGTTTCACGGCATCAGAGTCGAATTTAGTAGAGTGGGTACTGGTATTAAGCTGGAGGAGTACAAAGGCTCCACGATTGAGGACGCGCTTCTCGCGCGGAATGTCTTGGTAGTACTCGAGATGGGGGGAGAGCTCTTGGTCGCTGTGCGGTATCGGGGGCATCGCGCTCATAGTGGAACGTAGGCTGTTGACGATCCGGACGCTTACACTCATGCTGTCCTCACATCGCCACCGCTGTGGGGGGAGCGGGGAGGGCTACATATATATGGCTCACTACTTAGCCAATGAGCCAGAGGATAACAAAGCTCATAGTCATATTGCTTTTCAGCATTTCCTGAGCACCGAGTGGACGCCTTCTTAGCCCGGCCCACTCGTCGTAATATGCCCAAGGTGCCAATGATGGTTACACCAGGAAACCAACACCTTCGGGGGGGGGGGGGGGGGGGGCGGTGATCAAAATGACTTCACTTGGGGCTTAAATAGGCTTGCATAATATGATACAGCCTGACAAGGTGGAGTATGTGACGCCGCTCTCACGTGATTGTGGCGGTGCAGGCCGAGTGAGAGCTTGTGATGTACATAGGGATTCCAGAATTCGATGGTCCTGGTAAGTTGACTGAAGATGCAGTGTCTACCGAGTCTTAGGAGAACATGATGGTATTGCATCTACGTGTGGTGACGCATGAATCGACTATTCTGCCACGGTATGAGCAAAGGTGTTAGCTAATTACACTGATCCGCTTATATGTGTGCAAACAGGAATGGACCAAGTACCGTACTGATTCTATTTTGTTACCACGAGATTAGAGAAGTATTCTTCACAGAGGACGCCTGCCTTGAAAGCATCACGATATGCAGCCTTTCCCAAACCGTCAAAGTGCCGCTGTAAAAGCCCGCTGTAAAAGCCCGCTGTTGCTGCCGCTGTTATTTGTGGGATGGTATCAGTGCCATTGTTGACTAAAGACGATGACACGAAAGGACGTAGGGTGTGGAAAGAGGATTTCCGTAGATATAGAGGTTATGAGTGACCACGTCAGCGAAACATTGAAGACAAGAAATCTGTCCTCAACGCGGCTGTGGCTTAGGTCGGAACAAGACCCGGAGACTCGAGCTTAGCGGTTGTGGCCCCCATACGACATACTTGTGACTGAATGAAGCGGCGGCCCCAGGCGGTATTCGGCGGGGAACCCCTCATGAGATAAGGATATTCCGGAGGCACTGCCATCAGGAAGCCTTTAATTCCATTGGTGTATCAGACCAGACATGGAATATATAATCGCCCTTTCTTTTGAGCTTTGGTTGCTGTTTAAACGTTTCCTATGCATGGTATTATATTATCGTGGAGCCTTTGAGACAGTTGAGCCTAATGTCTTTCGCCTTGAGGTTCACAAACTATCACTCGATATGTATAGCATGCTATTTATTTTTCGTGACCAGCTTTCCTCTTCACCCTCGTTTCTAGATCTAGCAGAAATACAGAGATACTATGTCAGTGTTTATATCAATGTTAACTACACCAATAAAGAACTGATAAGCACCAGGGAAGTGCCTACAAATTGTATATATTCGTATCCCTTCGTCTGTCGATGCTGCTCACACTATATAATAGAAGATCGCAATTTTGGGTCATGAGAGATCAACCAATCAATAAGAAAGATAAAGAGATATATCTGTGAGAAAAAGCCACACGCTTGACACCAAATTTACGGTGAGCAGCATTTTTCGACAGACGAAGAGATAAGGGTGTAATCACCAACGTTATCCGATGCGCTAATTACGAGGGCCGCGGTAGAATAATGCACTATACTTATTCCTCATCAAAAAGCTTTTATCCAACGGCTTTTTATAATTCGCTTCTTGAATAGATTTACAAAAAAGTAAGGTCTTGTTTAATTCCTTTTGGGTAAGGGCTATCTTCTCGCCTGAATCTACTCAATTCACACACTCCAGCCTCAAACATTATTAGTACATGCAGTAACTCCTAGAAATTCGTAAGATCTCATAGAAAGCGCAAAACGGGTGGCGTAAACTAAGGTGAAATAAAGAGAAGGCGAAGAGAGACCGCTAACACAACAAATAGATGAAAAATAATGTTTCCAGGACATATTAATTTCGTGAAACATAAACTACCATCATCATAAATCGTCAATTACCCAGTTGCCTTAGTTTAAATTGGGCGAGGTTTCCTTCGTCTCGACCGTTGCCTGTTTAGAATCCGATGATACCTCGGCCGGCCCATCCTATACGTTATGTTAGTGGGTCACATGTAACTTGAAGAGGCTGTAAGGGTGGAATCCGGGATGGGGCTAGAAACTTACATCGGATTTTTCTGCTGGTCCACTAGCAATCGCTTTGTTACCCGTGCCACTGTATGAGAATTCACGTTCGTCCGTCTTAAGCTGGTATTTTACTGGCCCTACGAAGCTGAGATGATTCCTTCTTGACTCGCCAGTACCAGTTTGTATCACCTTGGGGGCAATGAATAGATACGGATGACGAGACTCCGGGACAACCGTGCCAGTCTTCCCGCCCCAGCCAACCTCAAAGATCTCGGAATCTTTCTCGTCTTGAGACATACTTATTCCTGAGTGCCTCGCTCTTGCTGCCGGCTTCTCTGGTTTTCCCTGTACCACTTTTGCGTCTAGGATGTACGGCATGTGATCTAACCTTCCATACCAATCGTCCCGATCCCCACACTTCTCTTCATCCAACATTCTGTACAATTGCATAGCCTGGAGACCTGTTGCCCGCAAAGTGAACCGAGAGATTTTGCCGCTATTACTGTTGGTGAATCTGGTGCATCTCGTTACAAGTAGGAGTATATAGAGGGAAACGTAGATGACCGGTACACTGATCAAAACTCTGAGCGAGAGTGCTTTGACTTTGGTGCTAACGACCACAAATTTATCAACACCTTCTTTCGGTTTGCCGGTGGTAGGGTCGTGAGCAGAATTAAAAATTCCGATATCGGGAGAAAATTGTGTCATGACGGTGTCTCGTAAAACGTCTTGCGTCGCAATATATGAAGTTAGGACTAAGCGTTCGAGGTCTGCAGCGTATGAACCTGCTTTTGCGTCAAGTAACCCGTACGAGCTACTTGCTGACATCACTAGAATCGAGGATCCAAGTGAAGAACCGATATCAAATATCATAGGTCTGATGAAACGGTGCCGGAAGAGCTCGTCTGTAATTATTTTTGGAACATCTAGGCCAAGTTGATCCAGGTCAAGAAGATTGACCTCTTTTCCTTTGTAAGACCAAGTATCCTGCTGCCAGCAAGAGAGAGGCGGCCGCCCCGTGGATATAGTGAATGGTGGAAAGCCATACTCGACATCAATTTGCGGTGACGGTTCCGTAAAGTACCATGGATCGGATGATGCGGTGTGGCTATACCGGCCGACAGTGTCTGGGAGAATATAATATTTTAACTTTGCTCCGTTTGGGTTGTTGTATATTTCAGCCATATCGGACTCAACGGCCAATCTAGGCATAATCATTTTTCCGCCAACGTTTGCGTCCGAAAGTACGTTTAAAGAATAATTTGAACCATATATATTATAGAGATCAAAATAATAATCAGTGTCCAGCCCCTTGTATACCTCATAATCAAAACTGCAGCCTCCTTCGGTTTTCAGCATGAAGTTGCGAGCATCTTTGAGTTGTAACCCAAAGTCCACGCCGGTTACGTTGAATTGATATGAGGCAACTTTGTCCTCAGAGATATAGAATGTCACCCTCTCACGTAGTTGGTTTTTCGCATACTCAACAACTCCCACGGCCCTTTGAGCTGACGGCGCCCTGACCCGTTCAGCCACCGATTGTTGCTCGGTATTGTTGAGATCAGGTATTGCAAAAAACACGCTTTGGGGATTCGCTGGGGCCACATTACCCAGTTCAAGATTGGCTGGGACGACGACACCGGCAAAGATTCCGCCAAATACCAATGAAAATGCAACTACTATCATGGCAACGTCGAACAACCCCGCCCGTCTATCGAATTTGAAAACAACCGTAGCATGTTTTATGAGTAACACCATGGCGGTATATGGATCGCTGGAGTTCCAGATCGCTACCAAGGCGATATACCTGTTAGCCTTTCGTCGGCGGACATTGAGTAATTCCGCCTTGATATCCTCAATTCCGTGATCTTGGCCCAAGACCGACGAGTCGCGCTTTTCCTCGGCGGCAGAGTTTGTGTGGTAGTAGTCGTCAAAATCTTTGTTCTTCTTGGCTATTATCGGGCCCTTATTTCTCGATAGCACTTGACTCATGGTCCTCCCGTCTTCTGTTGGATAAAACACAAGGGCAAAGTAGGTAGCAAATTGCCAGAGGGATCCAAAAATTGCAGTTATGAGAAGTGCGTAGGCGGAAGCTATGTAGAAGGACTCGCGATCGGTAAATCCTACGCCTCGGAAACCACCATCATTAGAGGGCATCAAGAAAAGCTTGTGCAGTATATATGCATTGTCAAGTGGGTCTGAAAAAAGCTCAGCGCCCTGAGGCTTTGAGGATATCTGCATCTTAGCGCAAGATATGTGTACCGTGCCCCTAAAATATCAGATCGTTAGGAACAGAGAAATTGTAGTTGAAGTTGAAGTTGGGGACCTCCATGTCAACTTACCTAGGCTAATCTTTGGGCAAACTTGTGAACGTGGTTTTACCAGCTTTAGGTTAAGAGGAAAAGGCCAGACCATGGACCTTTTGAATAATCTGCACCCCTCATTTTAAGTATGTATGGCAGAGGCCTTTTCCACCAGTAGGTGCCTCAATTACCTATTCTAGAACTAGCAGATAAGCCAGCTGCTAGCATGCACACATGTCTACATGTACTTACATGTAGACATCCAGCCATCCAGCCATCGGATGGGAATCATTGGATCGTCGACAAAACGAGGAAGAAAAAATAATATGGAACCTTTGCCCGTGTGTGTGTACAGTCGCAACTCGATATGCCGGAACTCAATACACCGGATCCCTTGCTGTCCCGTAGGAGATCCTCTGAGAATATTATTTTTCCTACTCCAAAATCAATTTGCTATCCCGGATTTTTTGCTATCCCGTACGAAATCTTTAGAATCTTGGCAATCCGGCATATCGAGTTGCGACTGTACTCTACTGAGTAGAGTCCTGGGTTAATGGCTTCTGCAGTGGGCGATTGTGTGACGTGACTTTATCATTAACATCGTAATAGCACATGTTCCCCGAATTAATGATAACACCTTTCTCGGAGTTTTCAACCCCAAAAGATCCGGTTAAAGCAGGTACATGTAGTCGATATAGAGTAGAGTACCTACATATATGTATATATATAGTTCCATAGGGTAGAGTAAACAACATGTCGATGGTTACAGAAATATTGGGCCTGGTATATCGTAAAAATTAAGAGCCCACCAACCGTCAGCTGCGAGTAGTACCGTCGATATGAGTGCACATTCATGCCAAGGTGCTGTGATATTTGTATGCATACATTTCCTGTATCGTGTATCGACCATTTTATCTTCTGAGATCTTGAACCGTGCTTATTGGTGACGTTTTATTAGGTATAACTTGATATATGAATTGTACTCTATGGCACAAATATTCATCAGTAAACAACTTGAATTCGTTAACTTCGGTACACAGCGATCTTCCCGGTACCGGGCACTGCTTACTCTAGTGAATTCTCTTGAGTACAACTTCTTTCTTGGCTGAGACTCTATCACCAACAAATGCGACTCTACAGCACATACCTACTCAGACTATGTAATCGACTAATCATGATAAGATAATTAAGAACAACGCTATCCCATTTTCATGAGATTCCGCAAGACAACCGGATTCGGTTAGCGCTTATATGTACTCGAGATGTCTTACATGCTGGCCGGGGGTTGTACTTGGGGCAGGTAACAAGAACCTGAACATAAAAATGCGCTGGCAGGGGTCAAAGTGGTTGCTACCAGAAAAACGATGTTCAGGTTCTTCATGCCTGCCCCGAGTAATACTCACAACAGATGCAAGCCTTGTTAGGCGAGCAGAAAATAAGAGGGCGGATATAGTTTTGAAACAATTCGGTGTTTATCAATTCTTACCCTCGTTGGATTTGATCGGTAAACACTCATTGGAATCGCAGGAGATATACTTCCCATCCGGCGCCGTGTCCTGTTGATTGGTCAATTTGTCTTGGAAAAGGAATAAAAAATCTCCTACTCCAATTCTATGCTGCTAATATAGTCTGCGTGAGATATTAGGTACTCGGGGCAGGCAATAAGAACCTGAAAATGCAAGCTGCAAGCAGGGGCTCAATTTGGTGTAGCTTTTCTCCAGCCGCGAATCAGAGGTCGTTACCATAAAAAGTCATTTTCAGGTTCTTCTTGCCTGCCCCGAGTAGAGTGCCTACATGTATGTATGTAGAATACTACATACATCCTGTAGCTAGGCCGGTGCTCTAGTATCTCCACTATGTCGCCATTCGATAGACTAAGAGTACCTACTGTAATTTTCGACACGTCACTTGCAAAATTATCCCCCTCAATTCTTTTTTGGCATATCCCCGGTGTGGCGTATGTACAATGCACTTTACCCAGCATGAGCAGGATGAGACATACATATCCCATGCGCAGTGCGGTAGCTTCATCCAGATATTCTAATCTCGCCCGCGATTAAATGACTTGAATTATCGCAAGGGGAGCAATACCGAGTAGAAATCTCGAGGCTGAAGTACATGTAAGTAGACTTCCCGTTAAATTCCACGAGACGCCCCCTTATCCGAGTTGCTATAGCTAGCGTCCAGCGTCCAGCATCAACATCTTTCTCTTCTCTCTATGCAAATTAATATTTGAATTCAAGCAAGGAACATGTTCAAGTCACTATCCCTCTTTGCGCTTCTCCTCGCCAGTGCTTCCTCGGTCATCAGTAAACCTACTGAGGTTGAGAAGCATACATATCTTGATATTAAGACCGTCTGCAAGCAAACCCCGAAGCTGGGCCTCTTTGGTCAACTCCTCGAAGAGCGGCCGGATATCTACAAGGCATACGTCGATCTAAGGGACAAGACTTTCTACTTGCCCTCTGACGATGCCCTTAACGCATACTACGAAGCTACAGGCAATATTTTCCGTCGAGCCGTAGACGATGTTGCCAAAGCATCATATCAGTACGTGAACGGCCAGGTTGACCTCAACGATGCGCGGGAGAAGAAGCGGCTTGCCAAAAAGTCGGGCGACAACAAAAACACGGTGGTGATAAGTAATAATGCATCAAGAAGGAGGAATAAGAGACAGTTGACGGTTGGAAATGATACCGTCACAACGGCAGGAATCACGGCTTCGACAGGGTTGGGGACGAAGTCGGAGATTCTGTTTGGAGATATTCACTGTACTCAGGGCCTTATCCAGGTTGTTGATACGTAAGTTTGCATACTTTCACTGCTCAATTGTGACTTTTATATGCTAAACTGTGTTTTAGACTTTTCACAGTTCCTGTGCCAATAATTGAGACGCTCGATTGCACCAACGGTTCCGAATTTTTAGGTGCACTCAACGATGCCGATCTCGCAGACACATACAATGACATGGGGAACGTCACCTTCTTTACGCCTCAAGATGGCTCATTCGAAGCCAACTCGACCATGGACTGCGCATCTATTCAACGACACGTAGTTGAAAACGAAGCCCTCTACACTCCTGACCTCAAGGATGGCGATGTCATTGAGTCTGCATCAGGCGAGAACCTTTATGTAAATATTTTGGATGATGAATTCTACATCAACTGTGTCCGCGTTATCACGACAGACAACATCGTCAGTAACGGTGTGATTCATGTTGTCGAGAAGGTATATACTTACCCCCCCCCCCCCCCCCCCCCCCTTTCCTCTTACCATATTATAACGCCTCTCTGACTTTATATGGATTTAGGTCATTGAACCTATGTCTGCTCCCCCATCTTGCTGGGCAAAAAACACGACTGTAGAACCAGTGAAATTCACCGGTTCCGCACCAACGAATCAAGCCGGTAGCATACTGGCTATTGTTGGTTCTCTAACTGCCTTATTTTTTTGCTCTCTAGTCTAGTTTGTTCGGGCCAGATCTAGATCTGGGATGTGTTTCCTTTATGAATATCGACGTTGGTTATGAGTTATGCAGCAATAATGATAATGTTTATGTATTGCACTGTATATATGAAGATACAATTCCAAATTGTGTTGTGCCTTTTCTGTATGCCACCGCCAGCAACGTCTCCCCTGGACAAGTCCTTGGCAACCCTAATAACCGCAACTCTAATGGTGTTAAAATAAGAATTCCAAACTGGACCAGCACCGCCGATCACCTTCCCACCCCAGCCCAGGGCCTCGCTTCCTGATTGGCTCCTGCGCAGCGCGCGCACCCTTTTCGCAAGCACATCCGAGAGAGGTCTCAGGTCTCTGTGTTAACCCGCGTCTGCTCGCTTAAGATAAACTCTTGAGGATCGATCTACTCTGACCACACACCACCACCCCAACAGTAAATGCTGCCGAGGGGGGGCCGGCCGGTCTCTCCCCCACCGTGGAAAAAAGAAAGTAAATGATGATGCGGGGATCCACAGAATCTTCAAGCTACGAGTCCCAGCCCACGATTTACACACATAGAGTACTCTCCATTACTCTAGCTATTTAGAATACCTAGCGGGGGGTATGGGCGCCATGTCTCTGCTGGGCTAGGGTAGATATCGGATTTGCTTTTTATCTATATTGTCAGTTGATAGAGCTAGAGCTATATCCTCACGACCACCGATCGAGGGATCAAAAGGAAATACTATATATATATATATATATACACCTTGGCTGTGAAATCGCCCATTAACATTGCATTTCCAACCCAACCTCCCATCGAAGGTCCCGTTCCAATGTTCAAATTGTAGGATTAAGTGTGCAATAAACTGATAGGATCAATGCCTGCTACAAGTCCATTAACTTGGCATCGTGCGGTGTGTGTATCCGACTCCGAGTAGTGTGGTCCATGCATAGGCCGAGCCGGCTCGGGCTTTGGGCTCGAGCTTTCGGCTCATTCACAACGAGCCTTACTACCCAGCGGCCAGCGATCTCGTGTCCCGAAGAGTTGTGGGGGGGGGGGGGCTTTAAACATAGGCTTATCTTATCGTCTTCCTAGGGGGATCCGGAACCTGACCCGTACGCGTAGCTCAAAGTGCAGATGATGATGGTTCGATCCATGGATCTATTTTTTTTTTTTTTTTTTTTTACCCCTGCTCTTCGTCAATTCCTGCTCTTGGCAGAAGTGGAAGTGTTTCCTGTGATATCGATCATTGGCCACCGGCTCGAGCCTGTTCATGATCAATGGAGCCTCTCCCAAAAAAAAGCTCGAGCCGGCTCATGGACGGACCACACCAGCAGCCACTGTCCCGTGGACCGATCCATGTGCGCCTCGAGAGGCATCTCTCTAGGCACTCCAGCAAGTCGTCGGGGTTGAAGTGACATACATACATACATGTACATACCCTTCATTTCACATGGTGGGCAGAGAGAGATGAGATGAGCCTTCCAGACAACTAATCAACCAAACAACAACAACGCCAATCATGAAGCATCCTACCTATAGCTACAGCTAAGCCGGACAAAAACCAAAACAAAACAAAACCAAAACGCACTCCCCCCCCCCCCCCTTTAAGCTTCCCCAGCTTCGATCTCCAGCGCCCTTGAGGCGCGTACAGTCGCGACTGCATGGCTAGTTAGTTATAAGACTGCACAAAATTTAACAAGTAAACACGATCCCCCCGGTCACGGTTTCCCCAACGCTGCAATCAATATGCACATGCAGGCCCCATGCCGTTAGAAACGAGATCTCTGTGATAATAATAAGGCACATGCAAGTCCTATTCCATTCCGATATCATAGGACTATATATTTCATTCAATCCCCTAGCTCGATATACTGCAGCTAGTCCCGTGCAGTTTTTAAATCCTCACCTACATGTACGGAAAATGCGAAAATGCGAAAATGCGAAAACGTGAACAATGCGAACAATGTGCAAAAAAACCAAACACCATATGCATCAAGTAGACGTCGTCAAACCCATGAAGAAAGAAATTGAAGAAAAAAAAAAAAAGCGAAAGTAATAATAATAATAATCCGAAAACGCTCCAGCCAAAAAATACAAGCCGTAATAAAGACAATAAGAAAAAAACCACGCTTATAATTATTATACACTAGTGTCCCTCCCCTTCCCCTTCCTATCCACCGCCCTCGCCGCACTCCCCACATACTTCCCTCCCGCCCCCGCGCCCCCCGTAAACGTCTCCCCACCCTTCTCCTCCTCCTCCTCCTCCTCCTCCTCCTCTTCCCCCTCCTTCAACCCCACCCCCACAACCCCCGCCGCCCCCGCAACATCACTCCAATACTCCATCCTCTTCACCTCCCCCTCCGCCACCTGCACCGCACCCCTCAGCGCCCTCGTCCTCCGCTCCCTCCTCTCCCTCACCCTCCTCCCCGCCTCCGCCGATCCAGCAGCCGGCTCCTCCGGTACACTCTCATCCTTTATCGGCACCGCCAGCGGCGGCACCGGCGCCTCCACCGGCGACGGCGGCAGCAGCAAATTCTGCGACGACGCCGATATCGCCGACAGCGGCGTCGTGGGCTCCGCCGCCGCCACCGTGGGCGGCAACGGCGCCTCCGGCACCTTTTCCTCCTCCACCACCGGCGTATCCGGCCCCTCCTCCGCCCTCTCCGCGTCCTCTGCCGCGCGGACCAGCAGCGACAGCAGCTGCCTGCGCGACGCCTGAAAGATCATCAGCGCCATGATGGCCGGCACACGCTCCGGCAGATACTCGACCTCGTCGCCGGCCTCCTTCAGGAAGTTCTCGACGGCCTCGACCTTCTCGCGGTCGAGGCGTGCGGCGCGGAGCACGTTCATGAGTGTTGGGATGTCCTTGATTCCCTCCTGCTGCGCCTGCTCGGCGTCGTCCCGGCCGTCGCCGTCCTCGTCTTTCCAGTCCCAGCCCTCGCCGCCCATGAGGCCGCGCTTCTTCTTCTTCTTTGCGCCGCCGCCGAGGATGGTGCTGCCGTCGGCGGTGGCGGCGGCGTGGCGGTGGCGGCTGTGCGAGTGGATGGTGAAGTAGTCGGGGTTGAGGGTGTGGCCGCGCTCGCGGCTGCCGGAGCGGCTGCTGCATGTGCTGCCGCTGTCGTGGCCGTGGAGCTTGATGCGCTTGCGCAGCCAGCGGCGGCGGCGCACGAAGGAGTGGAACCAGATGTGCGTGCCGTGCCAGGAGAAGGCGGGGCTGAAGGAGAAGGAGTAGGTCCACCCTTCCTCGTCGACGTCGGTGGTCATGTCGACGTACCAGGTCTTCCATGCCCACGTCCATGTCGGGTCGGGGACTTGTGCGTTGACGATCGAGACGGCGGAGCCGTGGTAGTGCCTGTTCTGCCAGGGGGAGGGGTCGAAGTTGAGCAGGCCCTTTGCGGAGAATAGGGGGATGCCGCAGACAAACATTCTACACGCAAGATTAGAGTCAATTCCCAGTGGTTCCCTCTGAAATTGGCCATATATATCGGGGGGAGTGGGAGTTGGAGGGGGAGTCCTACCCGCGCTGGTTCTCATAGAGGATATCGATCTCGGCCACCTCCTTCTCCTCCTTCCCGTCCTTCCTCCTCCCCGTCCTCCTCTCCTGCCCGTCCCCGTCGACCTTGGGCCCATTCCCGCCCGTATCACTCCTCTGCCGCCCCCTCCTCCCCTCCTCGCTCCCACTGCTCGAGCCAAGAGCCTCCTCATCCTCGCCCACGCGCTCCACCACCCCCGCCGCCCTCGGGTCCGGCGGCGACACCCCGCCCGCGGCGGACAGGTGCTCATCGCTCGGGAACGGGTCCACGCTCCACCGCTTGTACTTGCGGTACGCGATTGCCTTCCTCAGCGTCTCGCGGCGGCCGGGGGCCTTGGACGAGGAGGCCGCGGAGGGCAGGTTCTCGTCGGAGGCGGTGGGGGAGGGCGAGGGCGCGGCCGGGAGCGTGTTGTCGAAGAGGGTGATGCGGCTGGGGGTCGGGGTCGTGCTTCTGGAGGCATTGGCTGACGGCGCGGTGGCCATTGGTTGGTTGGTTGGTTGGTTGGTTGGTTGGTTTGTTGGTTTGTTTTGCTGCTGCTGCTGCTGCTGGATTGTAGGTGCTGGTTATTGGTGCAAACGTGTGGTGGCGATGTGTGTGGAGAGCGGGCTGGGTAAATTGGGATTATTAGGTGCGTGGTGGTCGGCAAGGGGCTGCTGGCCACGATGGCATGGGGATGGGGATGGGGAGGGAGATCTGGGATGGGGATGGGGATGCACGATAGATTAAAGACCGAGGAGTCGGAAAGCAGGCAGGCAGGCAGGCAGGCAGGCAGGCAGGCGGGCAGAGAAGCAGATGTCTGTCTGTATGTAGAATAGAGCAGGATGGGAATGGGAAGAGGTGTGAGAAGAGCTCTTCTGGTGCGTGTTTGCGGGTCAGAGACGACGGTGAGCGAGCACAGAAACCCACAGATCTGCACAGGGAAAAGGGCTCAAGATCGCGACGTCACACATGGAGCGATCGGGTTGGGCTTGCGTGTGCTCGCTCTCCTCCAGCAAGGAACCCGACAGAATGCCGGTATCGGATACAAGTCACCGGATGGGATTTGAGGTCTCTCTGTCCGGGTTCTGCATGCGGTCCATCGTGGCTCCTGCCAGGGCGCTGTGAACAAACAGCCAAAGCAAACCAGAAAGGTCCAGCATGTAATTCCCACCGTGCCAGCCAGCCAGCCACCCACCCCCTCCCCACTCCCCACTCCCCACTCCCACCCCCTCCCCCCCTCCCTCCCCCCCTCCCTCCCTCAGGGAGGCAGACTCTTCTCCATGGCCCTTTACTTGTTCCCCCCCCCCCCACCCACCCCCTGTCCCTCCTCCTCCCCTCGCCGGTCAACCCACCCATGCGTGCGGTAACCGTTGCTGTCGCCCCTACGCACGCACTGACGAGCAATGACGTAGTGCCGCGCTCACGCTCACCCGTGAATATAGAAACAAAATAAATAGCTCTTCTCCCCGACGTCGATAATTCATCTCGCTAATTATCCATCCTCTCCGTACATCGTCACACCACACACATCTCTCTCACATACACAAACAAACAAACAAACAAACAAACAAACACACTTTAAATATGTCTGCCAGCCCCAACACCAGCAGCACCAGCACCAGCATCCCGCGCGCCACCGGCCCGCCCAAGAACCGCGTCCCGACCTACCTCGCCGTCGGCGCGGCCGCCATCATCGGCTACTACTTCTACACCGCGGGCGGCGACGCCAAGGTTGCCGGGAAGGAGATGAAGCGTGAGCACACTGCCATTTTTTTTTTTTTTTGAAATATAATTGCGGTTATATCATGAATAAATAAAATACCACCATCATCAGTGTCCGAATCAGCACTAACGTTAAAAACCAGACGACGCCGCCTCCGCCTCCTCCACAGCCCGCGACCAGCTCCCCGGCCGCGGAAAAGAGCTCAAGACCTCCGCCGAAGAGGCGCTCGCCCGGGTAGGCAGCGAGGTGGACTCCACCGTCCGCGAAGGTACTGATCCCCCCCCGCCGCCCCCGCTGCCGCCTCCCCTCATCTAACCCCCCCGGGAACCACATAGGCAAGAACCGCATAGCGCAGGGCCAAAAGGTGCTCGAGGAGACCAAGGACCGCGCCGGCAGCAAGATCATGGGCACCATCGACCAGGCCGACCTCAAGCTCGAGGAGGAGGCCGGCAAGGCGAAGAAAAGCGTCGGCGGCTGGTTCGGGGGGAAATAGATTTTCTTTTTGCGGTGAGTCGGGGGCACGGCGGGGGGATGTGGTGGCGGAAAGCCGGCTGGCGAGGCTGAGGTCGTGGGATGTTATTGGGACGGGGTTGTTTGAGGATTGGAGTAGTGAGGATTGAGGGATTGAGGGATTTGGGGGATTTGGGGGGTTTTTTTTTTTTTGTAATTAACTACATGTATTTTTTGCTTGGTTATTGAATTTTGTGGTTTTTCTTTCTAATGAGTTTTTTGCGGGAATCGTGTGAGTGGGTGTGTGTGTGTGTGTGTGAGTGAGTGTGAGTGTGAGTGGGGGGGAGAAGGGGTTGTTGGTGGTAAGATGGGTTCTATGTAGCAGATTCGGGGGGGGTTGGTGGTGGTAGCTGTATGTAGTTTGTTTGCAATCAATCAATCAATTATGTACACCCCTGGTAGAGAAAAATCAATACATGTGCTTTAGACACACACTATCACTCGCCCCCCCCAACAACCAGCCAAGCCCCCCCCCCCCCCCCCCCCCCCAAACCAATCCACAATCCACCTCAGTACCCCAGCCCCGCCCACACTTAAGACATAAACCAAACCAAACATTCCTTTCCCTAGTATACTCAGGGGATAACTGTCCTCAAATAACCGCAATTTTTTTGAAAAAAATACAAATTTTTTTTTGAAAACGCCTCCGAGTGATAAACCATGACCAGAACTCACCCCCCCCCTTTTCTTTCGTTTATGTAAGCGAAGAATAGATCGACCTTACTATCCCTTCGTCTGTCAATGCTACCACCCTTATAATAGAGGAATGCAATTTGTATGGGAGATCTGTCATTTGATAAGAGAGATAACGAGATCTGTTAGTAAAGCCACACCAGATTTGCCCCCCCCCCCTTTCCCCCCCGGGGCTCGGCCTGGGGGTGGCGGCATTTAACTGACAGACGAAGGGATAAATTTAAAGCGTACAAGTGCTCTTGGAGTCAAACTTTAGCATTAGGTCTTAGTTATCTTTTCTTGATCGAATGGGATGTTACCTCTTCTATTAATTAGCCTTCAACCAATCGCTGCCATCGCTCCCCCCCCCCCGGAGGATCAAGCTGATTAGAGCCGGGGCTTTCATTTAGGACCTCTCTTCATTTCCGGTGATATTATACTGCTCCCATGTGGCCAGTACTGATAACCGACTCTTTCCCCCCAATGTATGCAAAAGCTCGGGGAAAGAAACTCCCACATGCACCAGCGACTATCCCTTGGACGGATGAAACTGTCAAATTCGCAGCTTGCCTTTTTTTTTTTTTTGAGCTAATACTAGCCTAAGCAGGTATCTAACACTTATTTTTGATTCGCTCTAGGTCTATTTATCAACCGTTAAGAGCAACGGATATACCCAACTCAGTGCGTGCACGGTCCAGGCTGCGAATTTGACGATTTCATCCGTCTAAGGGATAGCAGAAAGAACTGTATCAATATGGGGTGGTCGATCATCAGGTGTAGCTGCATAACTCTCAGACCCCATCTACCCGGCCTAGTGTCATTACTACGGCGATGGGAATCGAACGTCAAAGTCAACCAATGCTTAAGACGTGGTCTAATCCAACCTTAAAGTATTGTCGCTTGTTTTACGGTAAGATCTTGTGGTTTTGACTATATAATGTGCGAGAGTATCCCCCGCCTTGTGCTTCTTGTACTGGATAGGATTTCGATAGGAGCTCCATCATGCTTCGAATGCACGAACGGATGTACCTGCATGCACCAAAAGTTGATCGCAAAAATTAAGTGAGGAAGGTGGTATGACAAAAGCCGAAAAACTAAGCGATACGTAAAAAAATCCAGCTGGTTATTACAGATATCAGATTGCTGTCTTTACAGCAGAAATCAAGAGGAAAATTCATACGGCTTGGAAAGAATAAGATTAGGAGGCATTTATATAGTGCGTAAGGAAATAGAGAAGGATATCTGGTATTCGCATAAGTTTAACTAAAGTACTTCTTGTAAGCCTGCTTCTCCTTCTCCTTCTTGGCATGAACCCTGTCCTTCGCAGCGTTGAGATCCTTCAAAATCGCCGCGTCGCCGGGAGCATAGTTGTCCGCCTCCTTGAGGTCCTCCAAAGCGCCTTCATCGTCCTTCAAGGCAGCCTTAGCCATAGCCCTTCGGAACAAGGCTTTGGCCTTATCAGTGCCAGTGATGTCCGGGATGTCCAACGCCTTCGACGCAGATTCGTCGGCCTCGCGATAAAGCTTTTGCTTGTTTTGCAACAATGCACTGTTAGACAGCAGCACAAACTTTAGGGCCTGGATGTTCTTGAAGAGCTCTGGTGGGTCGTTATCGAGGGCGACTGGGTACTCGGCAAGGTAGCGGAGACCCTTTGTGTATTTCTCAAGACCGAGCTCCAGGTCGCCGGCCTTGAACGCTTTGTTGCCAAACTCCTTGAGCTCGGTTCCGATTCGGAGAATGGTTGCACCGTCCATTTCTGGGTTCTCGTCATCGGGGAAGTCCTCATACCTGTCGCCGGTGCCGTCGTCGCCGCGAATCCCGGCAACGTCTGCATCAGGCCCCTTGAGTTCTCCACAGTCTACGCTCTAAGGTTAATATTGTTGATATTACCGGAATGGTGAGGGGCAACCGACCTTCAATTACGACAGGTTTGCCGGGCTTGTCGGTGTTGTCGGTCTTCATTTCCTCGATTTTGCGGATTACGCTCTTCCCAGAGAGAACCTCGCCAAAGACAACGTGCTTATTATCCAGGTGAGGTGTCGGAACAGTTGTGATGAAGAACTGACTGCCGTTGGTTCCTTTTCCACTATTAGCCATCTCCGCCAAAGAAACAAAAATCAAGTGAGTCGCATACCAGGACCAGCGTTAGCCATAGACAGCAAGAAAGGTTTGTCGTGCTTCTTTACGAAATTTTCATCCTCAAATTTCGTGCCGTAGATTGACTCTCCACCCGAACTATAGATACCATGTCAGACTTGTCATAATCACTAAAATTAAGATACTGGCATACCCATTTCCAGCAGTAAAGTCACCACCCTGGATCATGAAGCGCTTGATAACGCGGTGGAAAGTTGAGCCTGACGAAGAAAATCTTGGTCAATCACTAATAATTCCAGCTTAGGAGCACAAATCTAGGATAAACAAACCTTTGTAGTGCAGTGGCTTCCCGGTCTTTCCAATGCCCTTCTCACCAGTACAGAGGGCACGGAAATTCTCTGCTGTCTTCGGGACAACTATGTCAAGCTGTCAGCTTACTGCAAAAAACCCTGCTTACGAGCTCTGTTGTGGAGCTTACTATCATTGTACTATTTTCATTTCGTTAGATTACAGCACAGCAACAAGAGGATGACCGAGAGTGCATGTTCATTCATACCAACTCGAAAACAACACGTTCAGGGCGTTTGCCGCCAACTGAAATATCGAGAAAACAGCGAACACGCTCTATGTATGCATCAAAGGGTCGTCAGCTGTCATAGCCTATTATTTGTACCCCGCAAAAAAAATAACACCCCGCTATCACAGCAGTTTGAAACTTATTGGTAGCAAACAAAAAGAAAACTTACGGGTTGGGGCTGGGGCAGATTCTTCGGCCATGATGAACTTTGAGCTTCTTTCCTTTGCGGTTCTTGGATAAAGGTTGTCGTGAAGAGTGGGGAGGGGATAGGAAGATGGGATGGGATTGAGGTTGAAGAATGCCTGTCAACCTTTTTGAGCACCTAGGGCGCGGAAGGTTCCAGAGCCTCTCTCGGCGATCTTGCGCAACGGCATCGCTTCTTTCCCCACCTTCTCCCACGCCCCCACGTCTTCTTGGATTTGACAGGCACGATTTCTTTTGATGCTCCTAGAAATAGAATTACGCATTGGGCAGAGGGCAAACAAGGCGCCCAGGCCTACCATCTTTTTCAACGAGTTATATAAAATGGGGTTACAGCAACATGCATGAATGCGTCAGCCGTAACCGTTGCATGATTTCTTGGCCTGAAGGGTTCGAGTGACTGGGTATGAGCAGCGTCGCACGGCAATTTTCATGTCTCTCGTGGTCGCCGAAAGCGGAACTAACCCATCAATTCTTTCTCTCACCAAATGTGCATGCTTAATGTCTATTATGACTTTCCGGACTCTGCATACACCGAATATAGTAGAGTACCCTGCACTGCATGCTTTAGTTATAATTACATATTGTGTACCTACGAGCCATGACTGTAGATTCCTACTCTACTTGATATATACATGTACATGTAGGTATACGTGGGCTTGGTTTCTTCCCAAAGCCTACATACACTCCTGCAACGCTTGATATAACTTCGGGCAAGTGCTCTAGAGTACTCTACGATAGAGATGTACATATGTAGGTAGAAGGAGCATTCCCCCGGAACACAAAACCGACATTTTTTTTTCGGATGCGTGTATAGGAGGGATTGTAACTAAGACATTAAGACTTTTGTTATTTGCATTGAACCCCAAGGTTATGATCAGAAAAGTATGCTATTGATTGGCTTTGTGAAATCCCTTTTGTGGATTGTCTCGACCTCCAGTCTTCAACAATTCGGAGAGTTCTAGTATCCGGGCTTCGCCTTTATATTTTTTCTCTATCACTAGGTATCTTACACCAGGTGAGCAGCTTAGTTGCCGTTTTGGATGACATTCCCGCTTGTATCCCCTTTCCCTTCTCTCTTCAAATCATTCTTTTCTTTCTTCCCACCTTTATTACTCGTTACAATCTCAGGTTTTTCCGGTGTCGAGAGCTCGAAGGTGACTGGACCATCGTTCACCAATGCAACCTGCATCATGGCTCCAAAGACACCATCTTGGACTCTCGTCATTGCATCCTCCTGTGCTAATCCTTTCTCGCCAACGTACAAAGCTCGTGTTTTGCCAAGCAGCGAGGTATAGATGTCTGCTGCTAACGCAGGAGGACATGCTCCATGGAAATCGGGCTTGCTCCCCTTCTTGGTTTTGGCAAGAAGCGTGAACTGTGATACGAGAAGTACCTGGTAATCCATATCCATGACAGACATCTTCCATCGCCCACCATCTGAAGGTGAATCCCACACTTTGAGCTTGAGTATTTTGTTGGCGAGTAACTCGACATCCTTCGGAGTATCGTCTGGGGCAACTAGATTGGGAAAATAAAAAGGGAATAGTTAGGATATAAAGGGTTTCAGATTGGTATGTTTCAAAAAGGTTTCCTACCAGCAGCGAATACGAGGATGCCTTTACCGATTGAGGAGACAATTTGATTGTCGACTGTGACGGATGCTGAGAGAACGCGTTGTATTATAGCTAAAACACGAATGTTAACCCTTAACTGGTCAAGGTTGTCTACGATAATATAGGGTGAGACCTTTCATGGTGAGTGCAAAAAACGATTTCGATTATTTACTAAGTAGTGATAGTGATGATAATAATGTCTTTTGTTAGTATGGGTGGGGTGAAGCGGGGCTCTGCCTAATATCTGCGTCTCAATATGCGAGGGGCCTTGAGGCTCTGTCTGCGAGTGTATGAGATGCAATTCTAGATAGGTAATATCATCCGCCAAGACTGAGGCAAAGCATTGAGCAGGTGACATACTCGCCAACTTGCAGGGAAGTTAGGGGGCGGTTGGGGAAGCCTCACTAAGGGTTGGGGGTAGCAATTGGAATGCCAATCTATTTGCATACCTGTAGAAGTACATGTACCTCATAAGATGCACCCGATGAATAAATGTAATTCCAGAACGAATCGTGAATGCTTGAGTGGTAAAAATTATAACGGAGTGAAGAATATCACCAATATCTTACCAGCATAAACGGGAAATCTCACAGAATACAGGAAGGAAGCTGTCGAATCTTGCAGCCTCATTCAAAGAAGTTGCACCAAACAACAACCCTGTCACTGCCGAGAGAGATCAGCCCTCGCATTCATCCCTCCATTGCTACACTAAGAGGTATCGACACTTCACTCCATCCACGAGGACCCCCCCCCCCCCCCCAATCAAACCTACAAACTTCCCCTCCCAAGGTGCTTCCTTCTCCTAGAACGGTTATTCCAGAACCCTCTGACGACATCACTTATTCACCACCCACTGCCCTCTTCCGGCGCAAACCACCATCACCAACCACATCATCCATCTCTCTGTATTGTCGACCCCTCCTCCAGTATGTCGGCCCGCAAACTCCAACAAGAGGTCGAGCGGACCTTCAAACGCGTAGCTGAGGGAATAACCCAATTCGAATCTATCTACGAAAAGCTTAACCAATGCACAAATGCCTCCCAGAAGGAGAAGCTGGAAGACTCGCTAAAACGCGAAATCAAGAAGCTGCAGAGGCAACGGGATCAGATCAAGACATGGGCGGCGAGCTCCGAAATAAAGGACAAGAAGCCGCTGCTTGACGAAAGGAAAAAGATCGAGATGGTAAGGATAATCGAGCCCCCTATGTCCAGCCCCATATTATCGAGTTCTTTGGGCAGCGATGGAGACGAAGAAGCAAGTGGCAGAGAAGAGGGATTGAAAATGTGTCCTTTGTTCTCTCCATGTCGGTCTTCAGATTTTTCAGTTTGCTACTATTTCCTTACACTCCTGTTGCTTCTATCACAGGAAAATACTTCATGGCTTGCTTCATGGTTTCTATTTTACATCAGTCGGGACGACGTTGCTTCTCTTTTTCTTTTTTCTCTCTTCAAAGATCCCACACATATACCCCCTTTCGCTACTCTTTCTTGAATGTCATGTTGTTTGTTGGTTCCAGGCTGATGTCTTCTCCTCCCCCACCGGGGCCATGTGCATATACTGCAGCAAATGGAAAAGTTCAAAGCTGTCGAAAAAGAAATGAAGACAAAAGCCTACTCGAAAGAAGGCCTGATGGCATCTACTCGCTTAGACCCAATGGCCCAGAAAAAGGCCGATCTAGTAAACTTTCTGTCCGACTGCACCACCGAACTTGACCGTCAGATCGAGGCCTGCGAGGCAGAAGCCGAGTCCCTCACCGTTACCTTGAAGAAAGGAAAGAAGTCTGATGCATCAAAAGCGGACAGGGTAGCTGAAGTTGAAAAACAAGTGGAGCGCCATAAATGGCACCAAGGCAAATTAGAGCTGATCATGAGGCTGCTTGAAAATGGACAATTAGATGCGGAACAGGTAGAGAGAGTGAAGGACGACATCAAATTTTACGTTGATTCAAATCAAGACGTTGATTTCGAGGAATATGAAAATGTCTACGACGAGCTGGACCTTGACGAGGAAAACGCAGAGGACCTCTTTGGAATTGGTGCGGATGTGGATAGGATGTCTAGCCAGGACACACAAAGCATACAAGACGATTTATCTGAAAAGCCAGGTTCGACGAAAGATTCTGTGGTTGGAGGTCGCAGACCAAGTACTCAACTAAAATCCCCCATGCCAGCTCTAGCAACACTACATCAAGTCCCCATTACTACAAATACAATTATCAGCAATAACGGGTTCCCCCCTTCGAATGGTTCTTCTATGAAGCCTGCTCCTTTACCGGCTAGACCAGCGGGCGAAGTGCTGAAATATGCATCCGTGGCAACCGCGGCGGCGGCAGCAGATAGAAACGTCGGGATCGCGCCACTTCCGCCCCCACCCGGAATGGCTCCTCTACCAAATCCTCCTAACGCACCTACAGGTCCAAGTGGAATGGCTCCTTTACCACCACCAACCGCTTCCAAACAATCTTCACATCGGCCTGGACCAGCCTCCACGCCATCGGCAACGAGTCCTGCACCTCCTGTATCTATTCCTCATACGCCTTCACTGGACAATTCCGCCATTGTTTCGCCTTCCCCAAAACCCGCAAGTGCAATCTCCGTTTCTCGAGAACCCTCAAGTCAACCGTTAGAACCATCACCTGAAGAGGCAGCGCCTAGTAGTATCGCCACAAGCGACCATAGCGACGCTGGCAGCGAGGCAGACCTAAACAGCGAAGAAGACCCAGCTTCTGAGCCTCCTGTAGAACCACATACCAACGGTGCTTCATCGTCAAGTTCAGCCGCGCAAGTTGACCTTACATCACCACCAGTAGAAGAATCAATTTATCACTTACCACCCGGTTTACAAGACCTCATGTCCTCATTCGAGAATACAAAGAAAAGGCTCGTTCCGCAGCCGGGGCAGGTCCACCGTTACCTTGAATACTCTCTTCTTAACGCACCAGACACTATCGACGCAGAGAAGCCCCGTCATTACAAGCCTACAACCAAGTATGATACGGCACGCCACTATCCACAAGAACCCTTACCGATATTTGACGACCCGTTGCTATACAAGCGTGTGGATGTAGATACACTTTTTTACGTATTTTACTACAAGCAAGGGACATATCAACAGTATCTGGCAGCCAAAGAGCTCAAGAAGCAGAGCTGGAGATTCCACAAACAATACCAGACATGGTTCCAACGGCACGAGGAACCAAAGACCATCACGGAGGAGTATGAGCAGGGAACATATAGATTCTTTGATTACGAGAGTACATGGTGGGTTCTTTTTTTTTATGTCATTCTTATTACTGCTTTCGCTGCGCACTTGCTTTGTTACTGCTGCGGTGCCTCCATATGGTTGGCTGATTTTACGTTTTGGTGCATTGAAGGATGAACCGTCGCAAGACAGATTTCAAGTTCGCGTACAAATACCTCGAGGACGACGTCCTATAATCTCGCCCTGCTCGTTTTCCGGTTGCATGGTATGGTATATTGCTGTTTGGTTTGGTTCAAATGCAAGTGGAAATAAAGAATTTTCAACAAATTATAGGTCATCCTACTTGCTGGTCTGTATACGTTTTTTTTTTTTTTGGTGGGTTAGGGCGGGCAAAAATACAAGGCCCGCCAGCACTGGATAAATCTAGTCAAGTAAAAAAGAAAGAAAAAAATCGGAATGGAAAGAAAGAAAAAAAAAAGACGGGGGGAGAGGAGCCGTGGGGTTTTCATTATCTATCTTTAGTTTGTGTGAAGTACGGGGTTTTAGTCATTTCTTTTCTCGTTATCTTTTTTTTGTTTGGGCGGCTGCATCCCTGCGATCTTTTCTTCTTGTTCGGGGGTGTTGAATATTGCAATGGTTACATACTTTAACTACCAAAGCGCATATGGATCTAACATTCAGCTGATCAGGCGAACCAGTCAACTCACCCTCCTCGACATGGATCTTGAGCGTCGGTATTGAGAGATAGTGTTTGAAAATCTTACTCAACCTGTTACATGGCGACTGAAAGCTGTGGCCAACAGTTTTACGATATTCAGCGTCCTCATTGAATAATTCTACTGATCTCTGCAACATAGGTAGGAAACATAGCTACATGAGTGTCTAGTTCTCTAATGCACAGAATCAATCTCGGCCGTGAATGCACCACACTAGTTTTCCGAGTGTGTTGTCGATTTGCACATGTGTTCGATCTCGTGTGAATATCGAGTTCCTGCCCGGTAACAGCCGCGTGCACTTACTCAATGCATCGTGATTCCAAAAACCTGTTTTTTTATCTCGAAAATCCGAGCTTTGATACCTCGGGGACCTTGCTTCGTAAGCTGTCGAGTGATACTCAGTGACGAGCCCACCGTGTAGAGATCTTCATGCGTCAAACTTTTGATTCTGTGTCTGGGTGTTTCCCAACCCCATTCAATAGACATAGCAACTAGTATTTTCTGATGTATTAGTACGAATCTGTGAAATAGGCTAGCGTGCACTCTTGGCACATGCAGAGCCCCATCTATTAATTAGCCGTAGATGCCGTTCCCGAGTAAGAACGAATTGTTACCGCTTCAGTAATCTGTGGTACACAGGATATCACTCGGGAAATTTCCACGAGGAAAATCGAGCCTTCCAAAATCAATATCTTCTACCAATAGATTAGGGGAAAGGAACAACTCGTAGAACGATCTTCTTTGCCGCCTCAATGTACTATCGAGCTAGTCTTCATCTAGGAGAGCCGTGTAATACGGTGTACGGGGGGTGAGGTACGGGGGTGAGGGCACACTCAACCTTCAGAGCCAGACCTGTCAACCAACCAGGAACGCACGTACGGGGGCAAAGGATTTTTCTCTCCTCTCTCTTAGTGCTCTTCTCTCTCTTAGTACTCTTCTCTTTCTTTTTCATCTCCTTTTACATCATACTCTCAACTCAACTTCGCCGCATCGTCTTTCCCGCGATGCCCAATCCCCTCTCCCTATCTAGTACAGCCATGTCCGACCTCGATATGAACCCATCACCGACTGGATCACGCAGATTAAATCATGGAAGGGTATTACACCCCTTGAACTGGAACACCCGTCAAATCCAAGGGCTCCGGACAGAGGTGGTGGATTATTCTGATTATGTTAGCTCAGTGCGTGGTGAACCCATGGCAGATCGATCGGAGTCTCTGCTTGATGATCAGGTACTTCAGAAGGATATCGATTACCTATGGCATTGGGCCAAGGAAAACAATAGGGAAGAAATGGAGGATCATCTGGATGAAGCCTTCAAGAACTTTATCAAGATCATTGAGTCCCAGTTGAAACAGAAAATCTTCATTTGCTATACAAAGTAAGTCAACGTATTCTACCTACCTCTGATAATGCCAGCATGCTCAAACAGTTGAACCCTATAGTAGAAGTGCCCGTGAAGGAGATATCCCTTTTATCAACCTCCTCATGGGAGGCAAAGCACAAATCCTAAATCCGCAAATCTTAATTTCCACCGAGAAAATACCTTTCCTTATTTACAACAGTTTGCTTTACAACACAGACCTGCGTGGGAGGTTTAGGGATATTTCTAGGAATATCAAAGAAATAAATGATCGGAAGGATCCAAGGAAGTGGGGGGCCATCGATGGCTACAACCTCGCCTGTCTCATCGCTCTAGCCCAAGTGCAGGAGGGACAGGTGATTAAGGCTGCGCGTGCACATGGTCTTTCTTTGGACATCCGTCAAGAGTATAAAGTATGCCACAGTCCTTTTAGATCAATTTTATGAAAATTAGCCAATCTTTCCGATAGAATATTAACGGAGATATTGCAGGTTCATTTAGTCACCCCTGCCACACCACAAGTCGGTCTTTTCCTATTCAGTGCCACCATCAGCTCAAGGTACCTGGCTGCTTTTTTATCCTCTTCCCTGGATAGATTTGATCAAGATCTTATTATCAGAAAAGAGTTTTTTGATCTTTCCCCTGCAAGAATTCAAGAGAAGCGGCAGAATCTGGTTTCCAGACTTGCGGGTATTGTGGAAGCCGCGTATATGAATCATGAAATTCTTGGCCTCTTGCGTAATTCAAGCAACACGGTCGCCCAAGGAACACCTGTCCCGACATCTCAGCGACGCCCCGACGGAATTCTCAAATACAATCATGCGGGAGGGACTGAATCTGCCAATCAGGTACGGAAGAAGAATAAGGTTGCGTTCCCGCCTGGAGTGAAGTCGGGATAAAGTTTCTCCCATCTAATTTCTCTAATTGTTACTGGTGGTTGATGGGCTGGGTACGTGTGGATATGGGGTATTGCACAGACAACGGTGAATAGGGTCGGTATATAAACCCTGGGAGATGGTTGGTGTAGGTGTGTACTGTATATTTGTGTTGTACGTTGTTCATAGCAAGGCCATAGTTGACGCTGGGATTTTATATACCTACATGTACATGTATGTATGTATAGACCAGCTAATTGACAATTAGCATGGATACCTTACTTTCGTCATTCCCATTTCTATACAAGTACAAAGCCGCTGAGCGATTTCTAGTGAATGGAAAAGAACAAGTCCCTCAAACACTTAAACGCTCTTCCCCAAATAAATCATGTGTACAACATATCTACATGGATTCCATACATGGGAAGCACCTAACCCCCGGGCTTTATATATATACTACATAAAGTCCCAGCCAATTAATCGAATACGAATTAACATATATCATACCCAGTAGGCGAGGTTTGCGGAATCTTCGCTTCCCAGAAAATGAATACACTCGGATTAAGTGTTTCGAAAGTTTCAGAATTTTCAATTTTATAGGTTCAGTGCAATTCAGAAGCATCTCGGACGTACCCAGCCCGGAGCCGGCTCCCCTCAAAAAAATTAATCCGATCTTTTCCTGTTTCCTAGGATGTTGTATGAATGTAATAAATCTCCCGCATAAATGTTAATCAACCAGAGGAAAAGAGATTGTGTTAATCATAAGTTATCACTCGAATAGAGCTAAGAGAAAGCTTATCATCCCTGCTTCATTTCTTTTACAGCACAACGATCTTTCCCCAGTGACTAGAAATCTTTGTTACATGAAATCTTGACTTTAACTATTCCACAAGTCGTAAGAATCAATCAATCATTCAATTAATCACAAGTCGGGCGGCAATTACGAACAGCTTATCGAGTGATGACACATGATTGAGATGCCTGCATGCATTATTGCAACGACCTCAGCAGCTCCTGTCTGCGCAGTAGCACATGAAAAAACCTTGTCAGTCAGGTATAATATACAAAGGCTAAGGAGGCTGGTATTTCTCTTAGATCCTCGGACAGAGCCGAAGGATTTATAGGCAAGGACGTGGAAGAGTAGAGTTTTAATTACGCAACCCAGGCCCCTCCTAGTCCCTAAGACAGAGCCCAAGGGCCAAAAGAGGTTAAAAAGGAAGAGCCCAAAGCATGTAATTCGGACCCTTTCTGGTCCTTTGATTCTATAAAGTGTTAATTGATTGAGATTTGGTAGTAAAAAACGGTTCAAGAGGTATAGAGACCAGTTACAACAACCTTCCTTCTTAGGTGTTGTTCCGCTGAGGGGGAATATGTAACTTATTTTTAAATTCATTCAGGCCCATGGTGGAAACACACAATAAAATTTCCGGTAGAGTATAACAACGAAAAGAACTTTTGTTTAAATCATAAATCCAGACCCAATTCATACCCAGCCCAACCTAAAAATAATTTACAAAAAGGGAAAATTTAGCTTATTCCTTCCCTGGGATAAGCGCGTACTCAAACCCTCCACTTTTCTCAAACTCGGCCATATCCAACGCAACCAACGCAGACTCTCTCACGACCTGTTCCGCATCCTTTGCATACTCGTTTAAGAAAGTCTCAACATCGTCGCTTGCGATGCTCCCGAGAGCCTCCACGGCCTCATGTCGTACCATCGGGGCCTCGTTCTTGTCGCCGGCCACTTTAATCAGTGCCGGAACACTATGAGGGTCTGACAATTGACCAAAGACAAATGCAATCTATGACCCACTTCTTATTAAAAAAAAACTCCCGGCGGTAAAACAAGAAACATATAAACGAAATAAAACGAACCTCATGTCTGAAAAGTGCACTAGGATCAGCAAATCCACTCGCCAGCGCATCAATCGCCTCATTCGTTGCAATATCCCTCAACCGAAACATGGCCCTGTATCTCTCAAATAGGGTCCTTTCCCTGTCCATCAGCTGTCCCTTCAACTTCTCAACGTTCGCCTCTTTGCCAGCGGACGGTGGCGCCGGGTCCACACTAGCAAATGCGCTCTTCTGCAGCTCCTCCGCTTTAGCGGCTTCGCTGGCTTCCCATTCAATTCTTGCGATGGCGATCTCGCAAGTCTCGCGCACAACCTCTTCGGCGTCTGTGAGGTGTTTACGAAGGAGATCAAGTGAGGCCGTGTGTCCGAGGGCGCCAAGGGCTTCACCGGCTTCGTGGCGCACCATAGGATCTTCGGTTAAGTTGGAAAGGACAGATTGGAGTGCAGGGGCGGCATAATGGTTTTTAGACTGGCCAAGGCAGTAGGCAAGTTCGTGTTTGAGTAGGGCTGTAGAGTCGGAGATTAGTTAGGGGTGTACCAAGGTGGTGAGGTTGTGTATTTATCCATACCTGAATTGCTGGAGAATGCAGCAGCAATAGCGTCAATTGCAGAGAGGTCTCCTTGGGTAGCCAAGTGCTTGAGCGAGAAAAGAGCACGGAAACGAAGGGCGAGATTGTCGCTGGAATCATCGCAAAGGACCCTACGAAGCTCGGGGATGGGATCAGGCTTGGCCTCGGTGACTGTCATCGTGGGTATTGCTCTGTAGCTGTGGTGATTCTAGTGGTGTTGGGTTTGTGGGTGGTGAATAAGAGATCGAGGGAGGGAGAAACAGCTTTGTGGTAAAGCTTCGAAATATTTTTGGTTTGGTGGGGTCGAGACTCAAACCCCACCATCTGATTATGCTAGTGGATCAGATTATGTGCGCTTATGTAACAGTATCACCAGGACTGTGACACGCTATTCCCAATCCAACCTACACAATTCTCTGCAAGAAACAGCTCTTCTCCCCAGCAGAACAAAATTCAGGTATTAACAGAACATTTGATAGACGCCAAAGTACAATTTTTCCATAATGATAAGATAAGACACTACTGAAAGAGAAAAAAAACCGCGCTCTTATTTTATTTCTCTGGAGTCATCAAACCTAAAGAAACCCATTATTCATTTACGTACGCAGCCTCATATTTCGATATACACGCTTAAACCACTCTCTTGACCTGCATTCGCAATCAGTATCATAACATCTGATAATTTCGAATCGCAATCACAAATACACTGGGAAGTAGCTTACCTCGAAGAACCTCTTCAAATACCATACTTGGAACACCCCATTGCCTCCCACAACGCCCAACTGGAAAATGCTCCACCACTTAACCCTACTATTCGTGCTTTCGGCAGTATTCCTGTGTACCCTCTCCCTGACCACGATATATTCCTGCTCATCTTTGACCTGGTTCAGCATCTCACCGAGGCTCCTCACCTCGCGCTCGAGCGGGTCTGCGCTTTCCGGTTCCTCGGGAACATACACAATGCCGTGGACGTTAAAGGATACCTCCTTGGTGTTGACGTTAGAGTTTTCGTTCGAGAAACAGTAGGTGTAGCGTCCGTCGAGGTGCGCATCGAATGAGTGATCGCCGGAGGATACGGCGTGTTCGGAAACCTTCAATACGCCGGCCGGATCTTGAATCTATAGCCACACGATCGCCGATTAGAATCTCCTTCTACTCCCCCAGGAAGAATATCAGACTAACCCAAAAGTCGACGTCCAGATTTCCAGCCCCACCAAACTCGCGGTCTCCAATCTGGAAAGTGACGGTCATTCGGTCATCTTTGTGTAGTGTCTCATGGAAGCATTCACGGCCGTGGGCATTCAGTTGGATGTTGTGCGCTGACACCAGGGACGATGTCAGGAGAGCTGCTGCCGAGAATAAGGTTGCGAATGAGCGCATTTTCATACGATAATTGTGGATTTGTTTCTGCGGAGGTTTTGATTCAGGCTGTGAATTCGAGATGACAGCTTGTCAGGTTGAAGGTTTCGCTATGAAAGGGGTCTTGGCGAGTTGTTAAGGGGTGGTGATGTGGTCTTTTGGGTTAGGGTTTACCTGCCAAGACAACCAGCTCTCGAATTCTTTATCGGTACAAATCAAACTCTGGGAGTGCCTGCTGCAATGACTGTGTTTCTTTCTGAAATTGCATGTACTTAGGAATAGTTCTTTAGGGGAATTTCGGCTTGTGGCTAGAGCTGTGCATTGATGTTCCGAGTGATAGTTCATGATCCAACGAACGACGACGGCAATGGTGTGGTCCGCAAGCCGACCAGACAAGCCCAAAACCCAAGACTGCGGTTCTTTGGAACTTCTATTTACTAACTACATACTTAAGTAGGAAATGCGCAAAATTTCTCTGGTAACGGATGGGGTTTTCTCGGTCTCTTGGCATCAACAGACTCCATGTATAATCCAACCAGCTACATATCTTACATACAGCCACTCCGTATAAGTGTTGATCCGTGATTCGCCCGAATTCGCCGGTGGGATCATAACAAATTGGATTGGACCACGATAACTGATAGCCGCAACAGACCTCATGGGTGTATATATGGGAGTCAATAGGTAGTTGATGTCAGGCTGTGAACGAGGTATGTGCTTTGCAGGCCGTAGCTTGAGCGTGCCTAAAACCATATTTTTTACTCCGTATGCACTCCAGGATATGTCATGGCATTACAAATTCTATACGGTGACTGTACTTGCTATCTAAACTATGTTGTGTTTGTTTTGTATTTGGAGAGCTTTTTATAAATCTGATAGGTATACGTATGGCTGTTGAATTAGGCTCATAAGGGGTGTTTCAAAATAGCCGTTGGTGCTGAGTGTGATGCACAGGGCTAATAAAGTCGATGTTCCAATAGGAATAAAGGGACATATGATGAGTAGACAATCGAGCAAAGGCATGTCAAATGAAGTGGTTATTTGACATCTCATCTGACACGATCTTGATTAAATCCTTTACTACAGAAGCGACGAACCATAACCCGTATTTGAGACTCTCATTCTCGGTCAAATACAATGTATTTCTACTACTATCTTGAATACATATCTTACTACAACATTGTAGGATATATTCATGACGTCCGAGTCATGTAATATCACTCGGTAACCACGTCAGGCCAAGACTATGCCTTGCATCAACAATCATGCCTATCAATAATCAACAAACTTCCGTCGAGTACAACAAAACAGAAACTTCGTTTTCGTATTTCTCATCAGTGTATACTAAGTACAAGAATCACTCAAGCATCCCATACTGTACACCAACAAAAAACAGCCAATAAGCCGTAGTATACATGTATGTGTACGGGAATAAGACTCTCCACCAATTCCAACGCCCCATAACAGAAACCATAAGTAATCAAAGCAGGGTAAAAAATTACAAGCCCTAAAGATGACCAACGAAAAATTATCAACCACCACCATCTTAATTAACATTCCTAATCAATCGGCCAGCCCGTTAAAATCTTTTAAGGCCAACCTTTTTTGCTACAGGCTTCACCACTTTCTTCGTTGACTTGGTAACCTTTGAAGACGTGGTAACAATGGGTTTTGGTTGTGAAGTGCTTGGTGTCTGCCCGTCTTTGATTTTTGGTGACTTTCTACCACTCGCCTCTTGCTGCTCCTCTACCACGGTTTTCTGGGTAGATAGCACAGAATCTGGCGTTGGGCTAGGACGTTTGCCAAGCGGAGACCTAGGACGTGTAATCTGTGGGACTCCAGCCTCTTCGTTCTCCTTCCCCGAATCGCCATCGGAGTCGGAGTCGTCCTTTACGGCGGAAACTTTGACATCCTCGTGACGCTTTGTGGATGATGGTTTGACTGTTTGCTTCACTCTCCGCTTCTCAGTAGGCGCTTTTGGATCTGCCTCTTTGGCCTTCAGGACTGCCGCCTTTGTGGAAACGCTCTCTTCATCCTCGCCTCTCATTTTAGCCTCGTTGGCAAGCGCTTCCAACTCTTCCGGCACCACCGCATGAACACCTGTCATGACCTTTGCGTGCCTTGTGTACCCCTCATAGTCCTCTTGCAATAGCTGCCCTGCCTCTGCGTTTAGAGAGCTCGTAGGGTTGGGGTAGATGAGCAGGCACCGGATCGTGATAAGGACGTCGGTCAATGTCGTGGAGGGCTTCCAGTCCCGCTTCAGGGTGCCGACACAGACATCACCAGATCGGTCATCGATATTGGGGTGAAAAATCTTTGTTTTGAAGGTAGCCTTGGGGGGTTCTTGAGGGTAGTTACTTGGCATGCGAAGCTGAATTAGGAAGAGACCATCCTCAAATGGTGTAGATATAGGCCCATTAAGGTAGATCTCTAGCGAGGAAAGATCGTCGAGCTCTGAGTTTGGTGGGAAGAAGAAATCTGGGGGAGGGTCAGATCTTAGGCTAGCTTGGTCTTGCACGAGACGGCGACGCTGAGCAGAAGACTAGAAGTGGAATAAGTCAGTGAACGAACAAAGATAGTGGCGGACAAGTGGCGAATGGAAGTGTTTCTTACCATATGGGATATTTTAAGATGTTTATGGATGAGGTCACAGAAAATATGATAAGGAAACACAGAAGTGAATCGTTGTTGCGGTGATGAAGAGCAGTTGGTGCAGAAATTGGAACTAAGTGAATTCTATCTAGAGGGATAACGCGTAAATGTTTGTTTATGCCAAGGCATTAAAGATTCCAAATGCAGAAATTCCTGAAACGCGCCGGGGGAATGGCAACGGGAAAGTTGCGCGTTGCCATGTGCTGCTTGGAGCTGCTGGAACGCGAACTTTTGAGGTCGCGTGCTTCGCGTGCTTCGCGTGTGTTTCTCAGGGTCCAATCCTAACTCTGCATGGTGACGTTGTAAATTATCTCTATCCTTCCCCATGCTTATCGAAATCGACGACAGCTAAAGCTTCAGGCTCTTGAGTTTTCAAGTTGAGTTCAATATTGGAATACCTTTTCTCCGCTCGTTGCTAACTTCATTCTTTGTTTACATATTACCCTTTCAAGTCAGCCATTGGTAGTTTTCAATGCCCCCTTCCCCCAATAGTAGGCGGGAGCCAAAGGGATCTTTAGAATCCCATATCCACCGATCACGCTCCCGCGGAAAAAAACCATAGGGTCACGAGGCCTTTCCCTAAAAGTAGACCTACGAATAAGCCAAAGCTCTCTCTCCTGAACAGAACCAGAAGAGCAATTTGAGATAGTTCTGTTCTTCGGCTCAGATGCACGAAAGCTCATCTCCGAATAGACACTTTGACACAGTCAACCATCTCGAACACCTGAGGCCAGCAAGAAGTAACCTGATCGGGCGATACAACCCTAACCCATGTTATTATTGGGACTGGATCCGGACTATGCACAGACAACTGCAGGAGCCCGAGGATCGAGAGTAGAACTTCTGCGGGCAAGGAATAGATGTCACAGGCGGCCATGGCCCTGGTTCAGAGAATCGATCTAACTTACAATGGTGGTGAAGTACGGGAAGCACTTTCACACTATGCAAATCTCGAGGAGAAGCGATCGTTAGGAATTGAAGATTCGACGGGAGGAGATGGTTAAGCTTCTGAGATAATGTGGGGAATCACGTCAATTACAAAAATATCTTCTTGCAGTTCCATTCTCAGGTGGAGGTACAGCCTCAAAACTCCGTGTAGTGCTTACCAGAAATGCACTTCTCGATTAGGTATATTACTTTGACCATCTATTCTGAGTTATGTGCCTTTTACACTTCGGCGGTTAATACGAGCCTCCAGAATCAATTTTCTCTCACATACCGATTGATAATTGGTAGTAATGAAAGGAAAAATAAAAGATAATTCTTTGCGTTTTTAGTTTTTTATTCCCCAGAAACGCGCGGTAAGCCCGGACATCCGAGAGGTGAACAGCTCATAAGTGTGAAAAGATTCAAGAGGCAGCTGCCCACAAGCTAATGCAGGTACGCCACCACTCGATGCTTTATTGACAACCAAGCAATTAATTCCTGCCTAGAGCTCGGAAAGTCTTCAGCGACACACATCTTGGTATGGTTGTGGGTATCGGCGTTAAACGCAACGTTTCGGTGGCAGTTTTAAAACGTGTACAAGAGGAGGAGCATGAAAAAAAAGGCTCTCAAAACTTTCTGAAACAAAGGGTTGCTGTTACTTTTGCCAAGAATTCTGGTAACTGGTCAGATCGAAAAGGTTTGCAGGACGATGTTCGGTAGATTCGATGGCCGTCGATGGATCCATATGTGGCAGTGCGCTGTTCAGTGTTTCTGCCGCCGACGACGTCGATGTCCCAATCGAGATCCTGGTATTTACGAGTCAGCAGTTGTGATTCGAGGGCATCGAGCTAGTAGTAGACGCGGGTACAATAGCCCGGTTCTTGATGCGAGTAAAGTCAAAGCCCATCTGTTCTACCTTCAAGAGTACTAGGTAGAGTACCTATTTCAAGTCGTACCAATTTCGGATTTGTAGGTACTTTCCGGTAGTAGGTACAAGTATTGAAGAATTCTAATGACCTTTTTTTTTTTCTTTCTCTTTTTTCCTTTTTTCCTTTCTTTCTTTCTTCTATCTCTTGCATACATCACATCGCAGGAATGAAGGGATCAAGGGAAAGGAAGAAAAAAAAAAGAAAAAAAAAAACTCATTCATCATGATGGCCGTCGTAAGTTTCGGGTACATATGTAGAAAATCGGCATGTCGAAGAAGAAAGCAAAACGCACGACTACTGGTAGCGTACGCAGGATGTAGCTACAACAGCGTTAATAGGACAACGGATGCGGGCAATGATTCAGTGAACAAGTATTAAACAACACTTCGGCTGACATAACTGTGGTTGGTGGGCGCGGGGGCCGTTCGTCCAGTAAACAGTAAAACAGAAGAAAAAAGAAAGTGGCATGGTCAACCATTCGGGTAGGCTTGCAGCGGTTCCCACGCCCATCATAGGTAGGCACAGAGTGTATCGCTGCTTCGCATCCGATGTAGAGTGTGCTCGGGAGGGACACGCCAACCGTTCTCTATGCATAAACACGTGTTCTACTCCAAGTGTGTTATGGAGTGTGCGTTTTCCCTGCGCCGCTGCACGAATCAAACAAGGCCTGGTGCAAAAGAGACTGCCCTGTACCTTCTTGAAGAGAGAAGGGAAAAAGAAGTGCGACTATGCACATATGGTATTGAAGGGGGAAAACAATCCTTTGAGGTTAATGTTCTGGTGAAATAGGTAACGTTCAACGCACAGAAGAAACCCAGGGTCTAACCTACGCTGGATGGTTGTAGACGGAAAACGGTTAGAAGGAAGGCCGCAGGGGGATTGACGTAAGGGCACGATAGCTGTATCAGGAAGAGCTCGGGGTAGACTGGGGTGACTAGACCGGGGAGGTTGATAGCCAGTGAACAGGTACATACTCTCTACACAAAGAGGAATGGAGGGAAAAAACAGTCAACGGAGGGACAAACCTTTCTCAAGGCCGACCAACCGACTGACCAGGCTCAATTCAATCAACGATTTCAACAAAATACTACAGTTGGACGGACCGAGGATTAAACCGAGAAAGGTCCAGTAAGAAAAAAGAAAGGAAGGTACACAAAGGTAAGAAAGAAAAGCAAAAAAGAAAAAGAATACCAAGGGGAAAAAGAAAAGAGAGAAAAGCTGGGGATACTTGACCCGTAAATCCAATCCACCCATCGACATCTATGAACTGATTGACGGACTCGATTCCACTCTAGAGGAAGTATGCCTGTCTAACCTTGAACTGCGCATCCCACACACACTTCCCACCATCCTCTTTTTTTTCTCTGCTCCGCTGGTCATCGAATAATTCGACCTACCCCTACA
Source organism: Morchella sextelata (assembly GCF_020137385.1). Lineage (NCBI taxonomy): Eukaryota > Fungi > Ascomycota > Pezizomycetes > Pezizales > Morchellaceae > Morchella > Morchella sextelata. Next base: position 997,630 of record NW_025408619.1, on the reverse strand, counting down.
ATTCTAGAGACTGGAGTATCTAACTCTTCTCAATTCTACTATTCTACCTACTCCCTCCTCTAACTCCCTACCTACCTCCCCCCGTTTCATCTCCTCCCCCCCATCTCTCTCCATTCATATTACATATATTTTCTTCCTTTCTGGGTTCTTTATACCTTCTTCTACGGGACGCCTTACAGCTCTTCTTCATACACTAGTGTTAATCGTACATCCTCCACCCCACACACCCCAAGAAAAAAAAAGGCATACTCTAGTCCATTGGAAAAGAAGTATCTACCTCTAGCTTTATTTCCATATCCCATGTTCACCGGCCATCTGCCGAACCAGGTGAGTCCCAACCAATCTCAACTTGCCTCATACATGGCAATGCTTTTTTCGTACACATCTACCCCCGGAGTCTTAATTTAGCTGACAGCTGGCCCCGTTGTCCATACAGTCATTCGGTTCGTTGTAAATTCGAATCAGTAGTAAAAAGAGGCAGGAATTGAGTTAGACGCGAGTAGGTAATTGGCTCTTGCGCTCACCCACCCCATCGTCCCAGTGTGTGTGCCCTGTAAGGTTGCTGAGCTCCAGAAGAATATAGGTAAAACGCGAGCCCTCGCATTTTCACCACCAAGCAACTTCAAGTTGTCTCCCTCACCAGCAACAGATACCTTAGAATATTTTTTAAAGGGTCAACCACCGTCCTCACCTCCAGTGGTCCCTTCAGAGTACCAGGACTCTTTCTCCCCACGCATACCATCTCCTCATCCGGAGCTCTCACCACCCCGGGACGCGCACCTACGATCCTGGTCAAACTCATCTTCTTCGAATCTTACTACGAAATCGTTCATTGTTCCTTCTATAGAGCTAGGTTTAGAGTCACAAGGAAGCTCTCAGTATTTTACTCCCGCGGGGAGCATCAGGAGCTGGAGTAGCCTGCAGCCCCCGCTTCTGCAGAGCAATAGCAGTCAGATCTCCGGTGGTGGTTCAACAAAGCCACAGGGTTCTCCTGCTGGGAGAAGTACAGAGAAAGGTTGTTTAGGGACTTCAGCTAGCGGTTTATCTAATATTTTCACACCTATAAGGAAAGCGCAGGCTCCAAATTATTCAATTCAGAAACGTTATACCGAGGACTGGGTCCTTCAGCGTGGATTTCAAACACACCGGCGTAGCGATAGCAGCTGGTACTCAGAAAACTCGGACAGTTCAAGTTCCGAGGGAAACGCAAAATTAGGGACGCATCGACGTTACCCTTCAGACGCAAAGACTATCACTCCAGCTGATTTCCAGTCTGGAAGATTCTTGTTAGCACCGAAAGCAGAGCTTTCTTCGGACGCAGATACAGGAACCAGTGAAGGAGCTTGGAAAACAGCCCCACAGTCTTTTACCGAGAACAAAACAGGCACATCTTCACCAATGCCTATGTTAGCAAGCATATGGGCGAGCACGCCTCCCCCAATCATGGAGAATAGATTTCCTATAAGTAATGGGGTATCGGATATCCGATTAGAACCGGAGCATCCGAATTCAGATTTATCGGTGTTTGGCGTGGTAGAAAACGGACCGAGCACCAACATGATTCGAACACCCTCACCTCTATCATCGACTGAGGCAACGGCGACACGTACTCCCGTACCGAATGGTATCTCGGCAAGCTTATTATCACACACACCCCTTCAGTTGAGCCGATCGGGCACACCAAATATCAAGTCGAAGAAACGGAAGTCGAAGAACGTTGTCAAGGTCCCCTCATATTCACCATGGGGACTACCATTAGAAGAAGGGGGCAGGCCAATGCCATTGACTAACCTCGAGATGGAAGAGCGATCACGGAAATGGGAGGCTCTGGGTTACACACCTGAATTTCTCAGTGGTCAGGGGGCACAGAGCAGAGACATCTTCCTAGAAGACACGAAAGAAAAGGTTAAGGATGTGGTGGTTAATATTCGTGATCCAAGTGGTATGTTAAATTTTTGTTGTTCTGTCATTTGCGCTTTCAAATACCAGAATATTATACCGTTGAGGGTATTTTGAAAAACATCCAAGATTCAAGATCGATTGTTTTATACATATCGCACTCAGATAATTAGAACCACATTTCCCCGCTTTCACCTTTCTTTTCCCCATTCTTATTGAGGTGAGGTTTCTTCTTGCTAACCTTAATCAACATCTAGAGTGGCAGGAATATTGTAACCAACTTCGAGAAGAGAAGCTCCGGGCTTTAGGTGTTATATTGGCCGACGATATACCAGCCGCTATGCCTGCTACTACTACTGCAAGGGGCCAAACTCCACTGGTAAGCCTTTATAGACGCATCAGCAGGAGCGAGGGTTTAGTTACTGACATCCATGAATAGTCACACCAAAGCCCTGCTCCATTCCAAGCTAATCCTTACTCACCACCTCACCCTACACAATCCGCAATGTCCAACGGAATGGGTCATAATGGCAGCCAGAACGTAAATTATCACGGACACCACTACTCACCCTCAATGGCCCAGGCCCCTGTGCATATGTCGCCGATTCCAGCGCAAGCAAACCATCCCCTTCCTTACCACATGCCACGGCAGTCAATGTCCATGAACCCAACTCCTATTAATCATGACTGGGATCTGTATAACCCCAATATGTATACCCCGCCACCACCACAAAACCAACCCACTCCCCCAATGATGACCGGGTCAGTTTGGAGTCCTGCTCCACCTGGTCCGTTTGCTATGAGAAATCCTTCTCCAATGGGCGGAATGGGTCACCACAGCCATTCACCGAGCATGTTTACACCCCAATACATCATGGAGGAGAATCAAGACTACATGAACATGATTCCTAATGAATACGTAGAGAGCCAGAGGGCAGCAGCATATTATGGCCATAACCACCACCTCTCATTGGTAGGTATGGACCGATTCCAACAGCAACAGATGCGCCGAGGATCTCCCCTGGCTCATCAATCTGGGCACCTTCTCGAGGAAGATGAGCAGCGTATGATTGATATGATGGCAATTGATGCACCAGTCCCTGGGCGTCGTCATAATCTCAGCATATCACTAGAAAAGGATATGGAGGGCATGGAGAACTACCAAAAGGAGATTGAGACACATATTGGTCATCATCTGTCAAATGGAGATGGTTTCAACACAAACCCAGTTTCCCCAGCTCCGGAAGCTATGTACCCACAACATCCTGATATGCCATGCGTCGAGAATGACGTTCACAACGGACCAGAGTTACTCTCAAACCCCGAAGACGATGTTCCGGACGTTGAGACCGAGCGACAACACAACCGACAGGCTGCCCGGGAACGTACACAAAGTATCGGAATGAATGGTCAGCAGTATGATAGCAATTCTCTGCCCATGTCCGGAAGCCAGTACATTCCACAGAGCTACCAACCGCATAGCCGAGACACCTCGCTTTCTCACATACAATATGATGCGATTGACCCTAGAGAAAACTCTGCACTCTCAATGCTCATGGGTACCGGTATCGGTACAGGTTCCCGCCGGGGTGGTATGCTAGACGAGATCCTTAGTGAGGGTGGTCGCACAAACCCCTCCGACATCAATACCAATCCCAGCGAACCCTCAAGCCCTCGCCCGAAATACACATCTCATATGCGCGATATCTCCAACAATAGCAACGCGTGGATGTCAGATACTTCCAAGGCTCCAGGATCAACCACCTCGTCAAAGAAGTTCAACGCCCAGGCACCAGAGTTCAAATTCAAGCCTGGGACATCATTCAAATATTCTCCACAAAGTAAACCATTCATCCCCTCAGGCTCAGTTAATTCTTCGCCTATTGGCAGTACCACCCATTCTCGAAAGACCAGTCAGGATCCCGTTGGGTTTGGAAGTTATGGTAAAGGAAAACTCAATGTTGGCGCTGCACCATTCCGACCACGGCTGTTCTCCAACGGATCTGCTTCTAGTGTATTCGCAAAAGGCGCTCAATTTAGTCCTGATGCGCCTGTATTCAAGCCAAAATCAGCTGAATCAATATCTACACCAGCAAGCAAAAGTTCACTACCACCGATATTTTCACCTACTAAGGAGATTGATGAGCCCGTTCTTGAGAAGCAAGCATCTCGACCACCTAGTCGCACGTCGGTACACAAGGAGACACCGGCAGATGTGATTGAAGATGATGCAAGAGAAGGAAATGTATCAGGAGGTGGAGGAAAGAGGGCTAAACATGGTCCAACCTCAAGCCTTGTCAAAGATACAGAGGTGCCGGCATTGGAGAGTCTGCGCCCCTCAGAGGATGTAGAGACCTCAGATGTCAACGCCGCCGATAGCCAAAATGCTACTCCCACCGAAGAGACATTTGCCGAAAGCAGCGCGAGTAGCGATGAGGTTGAAGACGTACCAAAGGAGTTGCCAATTGAAGAAGAACCTTTTGTTATGATCGAGGAGGGTGAGTCAAACCCTGAATCTGATTACATGCCTTATGTGCTTAGAGATTTAGGAGAAATAACATCATTCGCCATGGCGGATGCCAATATCTCCGCCGTTCCATCCAAGGGCGAGGGCGAGACACCTCTCGATGTTCTGGACCAAGAGCTGTCTGCTGTTGAAGAGGCTGAGGCCATCGCAGCGGCCATCCCCATTGATAATAGGTCAGAGAGGGCTTCCACACCCCCACCTGCTGAAGTGCTTGAAGAACCCACCCCACAGGCAGCAGCGGCAGCCCCGGACTTCAATTTCGACTTCGCACAAGCAGCAGAGCCTGTCACTCATATGGAGGCAAAGTTCGGCGGGATGGGCGAGTCTCGATACTCTCATGCACCATCGCCGCCCCCAGCGCACCCGGCTCCTTCGCCACCTGTTTCCGATATGCTCCCATTGCCGTCAGAAAGGGTATCCTATGCTTCAAATGCAGATTCGTACAGGTCGAATCCTTTCGTGGACCCAGTCAAGCCAATGCCGACCGATTCCGAGTTGGATGAGGTTATTCGGCATTTGTCTGAGAACGATCCCATCTATGGTAATCAAGAGAACGGCATGTCTGGATCGGAAGTCGGCGAGCAATCCATGGATGAAGAGCAATCAGCCCCAGAAGAGACGCAAGAAGAACAACAAGTGGCCGACGAGGATCTCATTACCTGGAGGCGCGACACCCCGAAGAGGCCAGCTATCCCGGTATTCCACGATCTGACACCGACATCGCACCCATTCGAGCAAGCAGAGCGCAGTGCTGGACCCAGTCCAAGCCCGACCCGCGGCACATTCCAGCATACAGCTGCAACGTTCTCAACAGACGATGATGCAACATATGCGCAAGCCCAAACTACTGGAGAAGTTGCATATCAGCCTCCTGCACAGGAGGATATTGGTCATGCTCAGCCAGAAAGCGACTGGGATGATTTGATCCCCCAGGATGACTCCAAACTCCGACCGCAGAGCCGATTGTTTTTCGATGCTCACGTTGAAGAGTTTGTTGGTGATCTCCTACATTCTCGCCTGGATCCACTCCACAAGTCTCTCTCAGCTATCCACGATGTCTTGAAGAAGAATCAATCGTTGACTCTTACACGGAGAGGAAGCGTTGCTACTTCAGCTCCACACAGCGATGCTGACGATGAGGAAGATGACACCCAGCCACCAAGATCACCCAGGAAGGATAAAAAGTCAGAGAAGATCAAGTCTGCTGTTGTCGAAGCGCTCGTTATGCACAACTGGAGCGCTCCAACCGAAGACAAGCTGGCGGAGATCTACAGCGCCATCGCAAAGGTTTCTCGTGCTTTCCAGGACAGCCATTTGAACGATGACTTAGCGGAAACGAAGTCGGCTATCCTTCAGGCACTTACGAAGACTGCACACACGGATGAAATTGATCTCACCAAGCTAGAGATTCTCGCCGCCATCAAGCGCACGGCCAAGTCAAACGACATGGAAGATTTGAAAACATCCTTCGCCCGCTCCGTTTCCAAGATTGCGCAAGTCGAGGACATCGCATCGATACGTGAGGCCATGGAAGAGGTCGCGCAGATTAGTGACATTGTCGGAATGAAATTGGAGCTCCGCGACTCATTGATCAGCACGGCACAAAAGAGCGACATAGAGGATCTTAAGAGCATCTTGTCTAAAGTCCCGGAAAAAGGTGATCTCGAGTGCCTGCAGGATATCACTGTTTCAGGTTTCGCAAAGGCGGTCAAGGCAAACGACATTGTCGAGCTCAAGAACAGCTTGTCGGAGGTTATCAGGACTATCCATACTACTGATGTTAGGGGCGATGTTCAGCAAGTGTATGAGCTGACACGGGATAACGCAATGGATACCAACTTGTACCAGCAAGCACAAGAAAATTTCATCAGAGAAAGCCATAACAACGTCAGCAAGTCACTGGACACTATCCAAACTTCTGTTCATGATGTTCAAAAGTTGGTTCAGCAGCGTGGCCAAAAGGAGGATATGCGCAGAAGTCTGCAAGAGGATGATCAGAAGCAGAATTTCACAGATATCAAGACCTACATCGGTGAGGTTAACAACAATCTTGTTGATGTAGTTGCCCGCGTGCAGAAAGTGGACGACATCAGACTGGTTGTAGGCAATATTTCAGACTCGCAACCCAGACTAGCAGATATCAAGGACGTTTTTGAGGAGGTTGTGAGAGGGCAACCAACTTTGGGACAGGTGAAATCAGTGGTAGAGGACGTTGTCAACAGGCAGCCGACAATCGAGGAGTTGAAGTCTATTGTCGAGGGAGCTACCAGCAAGCAACCAACAATCGAGGAGCTGAAGTCCGTTGTTGAAGAGGTTGCTAAAACGCAGCCAACAATCGAAGACCTACGATCTGTGGTTGAGGAGGTTGCCAATAAACAAACAGTCGAAGAATTGAGAGTTGCTGTCGAGGAGGCTTTCAACAGGCAGCCAACGATTGACGACTTAAGGCTAGTTGTTGAAGAGGCTTCCAACAATCAACCAACCTTGTACGATGTCAAGAACGCCATGGAGGAGGTTACCGATTGCTTGCCCAAGATGGATGCTCTCCGTTCTATGATGGAAGAGTTGCTTTCCAAGCACCGGACTGTCACGGTTACCAAGGCCACCGAGCACGCCAATACCGAAGCGCTTCTACTTAAAGTGGCAGGCCTTGAGAAGATGCTGGACGAGGCCGGGAGTCGTGCGGAGGCAGAGTCACAGGCAAGAAGGGAGGCCCATGAGAGGACCTTGGAGTTGGAGAGTAGATTGAGGATTGCTGAAGAGGAGGCGGCAAGGTACCGGGACAAGGCGGAGGAATCAGACCGCAGATTAAAGGCCAACGACGACAAACGATACCAGGCTTTGACACAGTCACAAATGCGCGTCGCACTTCTTGAGGGCGCCCATTCGGCTCTGCAGAAGAGTGTTGGGGAGCTTTCAGCACGGAATGCAAATCTGGAAGGCAGCATTAGGGAAGCACAATCGGCCAGCGAGCGGAACAAGGAGGAAGCGAACAGAATGGAGGATGAGAATAGAGAGCTCAGAAGGGTTATTGAGTCTCTGAAAGCAGAAATGGAGGAAAGTATTAGAGTCCGTGAAGGTTTCCGCGGGAAGTTTGACAAGTTGCAGGGGGACATGCAGACCGCGGCATACAACATCGGCCAGGAACAAGGAAAGTGGAGGAAGGCCCAGGAAGAACAAAGGGCTAGGATCGAAGTTTTGGAGGCAAGAGTAGCGGCCGAAGTTACGGTGAAGGAAGGATTGGAGAGCGAGGTCAGGCGATTGGAGGTCGAGCAAAAGGAGGCAATTAAGCTGAAGGTGGAGTATGAGCAGCTAAAGAGGTCGAATGGGAAGTTAGAGGAGATGCTTGATAAGTTCAGGGAAGAGGCGGTAGAACACTCACAGCGCGCTGCATCTCTTGCCCACGAAGTAGACTCCGCTCGCGACTCTGCACATGAAGAGGTCGCACGAATGAGGGAATCTCTTCAGAGAGATGTTGATACTGCCAACACTGCGGTCAACGCTGTCCGGGCTTCCCTCGAATCGGAAATGGAACAGCTTCAACGTGCGGCTAAGGAAGCAGTAGCTGAGAAAGAGCAGTTCAAACTTCGACTCGAGGAGGCTGTTAACTCCGAACGTGCCGCCCTTGACGAACTCGAGAAGACAAAGGCCGCGCTTTCCCAAGAGTCTACTGAATCCAAGTCTCTCGTGGTACAGGAACAGCACCAAAAGTACGAGAAGCAACTTTTGGAACTCCGCCAACGCTTTGAGGATACTCGGTCCCAAAATGATAGGGCCCTTAGAATCGCGACCGAGGATGGTGAGCGCGAAGCGATCTACCTGAACCAACGTCTTGACATCTCTCAATCTGAAGTGCAACACCTTCGTGAGAAATCCAAAGACCTTCGAGAACAAACAAAGGATCTTCGCGAGCACATTTCCCTCCTCAAAGATCAACTCAAGATTGCCACATCTGCGGCCCAGGCTGCTGCTCAGGCTGCTGCAACTTCGAGGGCACCCCAGGCCGTCTCAGAAGAAAGGGCTTTACGAGAATCGGTGAACGTGCTTCAGGAGCAGCTCCAGCAACGTGAGGCGCGAATTGAAGAACTCGAGCAACAGCTTTCCAAATTCGACAAGGCGGATATCAAGCGCAAAGACGAGCAAATCACGTGGCTTCGAGAGCTACTTGATGTCAGGGTTGACGAGTTGGAGGAGATTGTTCATGCTTTGAGCATGCCCCACTTTGACCGTGAGAGTGTCCGGGATACGGCACTTCGTCTTCGGGCAAACCTCCAGATGGAGCAGCGGGAAAAGGAGATGTCAATTACTCCTAGTCGCGGGGCCATTGCCCCAGTTACAAGTCTCGCATCAAGACTTCCGGGCGTTGCAAGTTCTGCCGCTAGTTCTGCCGCCGGTTGGTGGAATTCGAAGAATAAGGGTCCATCATCAGTTGCCCACAGTTCACCCTCACGACCCGGCTCTGCTGCCGGTTTCTTGAATGGCATTCTCGCACCTGCACCTCCGACCACACTTGCCAATGCCCAACGGATGGGATCCAGGCTTGCACGGGGTATTTCTTCAGAAACAGGTTCAAATTCGTCGCATACCACTATCACTTCGCGGTATAGAGAAAAACAAACGGCGGTACCCTCCTACAGAGCAGAGAGAGGGGGATCCAGGAGAATGCAACACCATCTTTTCCAGAAGGGGTTGTATGATGCGGATGCGGATGCGGATGCCAACGATAGTGTGATGAGCGGAGAGTTTTATGAGGATGAGGATAACGGGACAGAAACGGGGGCCGATGATGGCGATATGCCGTACCGACCGGGTTCATACAGGCACTGAAGGGAGTACGAGGTAGTTATCTAGTGGCGTGCGTTGTATTTCATTGAATAGTTTTTTTTTTTAGATAATTTTTCTCGTTTTTCATTTTTTTTCTGGGGTTGAATGTTTTTTGTTTTTTGTTCGAGAGATACCTTGGTTGTGTGGGGAAATGGAGCGAGCATTGTGTCGGTGTTTGCCATTCTTTTTAAATTTCATTTGTTTTTTTCTTCTACTCGGTTTATTTTTGCACTTTGGGAGGTGGGATGGGAGGAAAGTGGAGTCCTTATGATTGACGTTTAAAATTCTCGGTTTTTATGAGTTGTCGTTTTTCTTAGCGGTTTTTTTGACTCGTTTATATATCCATTTTCTTGATAATACCTTCTTCCTATGATTCTTTGATCCTTATTCTCTTGTAACTCGGTTGGTTATCTCATCTCGTTCTAGTTATGCCGCGATGTCTGTTGCTTTTTGCCGTTCTTATGAGTTTTTTGCTGGTTAATTTTTCTCTCTACTAAAGTAATTCTTGAATTTCTATATACCAAATAGTTAATCGATTCATAATCAAGAGCGTTTATTCTGCTTGATCCGCGCAAAATGTCCCACGATTTAGCAACTGTCCTGAGAGCTGTATGTGCACTTTTGCCCATACATCATCACAACCCCGTAAAGGTACCAATCAAAGCATCGAGAACCAGGTGGTGACAGATGTCTCTAGGCTGAATTTATGTATGTGCTCATAGACCCATGTAAATAAGTCAGTCCCAGCCTTTATAGTAGATCGACATCAATCGGCGTCCCTACGTGCCCAAGATGACTGAAATCCCAACCATCTTCTTCCCTCTTGTGCTCCAGTAAACGGCGGCAGCTCCGTCCCAAGCACCCATTGATAGTCACATAGCCCCCACGCCGCGTTTGCGGCAACGAAAGATTCAAAGAGGGGCAAATCTGGGAATGTGCTAGAGCGGTTATCTAGCTGTGACAGTGTGACTTTGATAGCACCACAAATGTGGAACGCGGAGAGTTACGAGAAGTTTCTACGGCACCGCTCTGATCCGACAACCCACCGTGGCATGTCTCTTCTTCATGCTACCCAGCTATTTTAGCCAGCCAACCAAAATATCGAGAAGGGGAAGAGGGAAATAAAATACCAGCAACAATGAAAATTTCAAGGCCATGGCCACTACATGTATGGTGTGTAGGTACTCTTCTCTACTCTAGATAACTAATGCAAGCTGTTTTTTAAAGTTTTGAAGCTTGTTTGTTATCCCTCCCTTCCAGGGTCCACCGATGATGTAAGAGGCTCTATCTTGCTGCACGTCCGACGGTCGGGAATCGGGAGACTTATCGCTCCATCCCATCATGGCCCACCCCTGTCGATGATGCTTTCGCCTGATTGAGAGGAGGAGGAGGAGGAGGGGTGGAAGGAATATGAGGAGTAGTAGGAGCAGGAGTAGGAGCAGGAGGTAGCTGGTGTAGGAGTGAGGCAGAAGTAGGTGTTAGGAGTCGTCCCCTGCGTCATTCTCGTTGTCACACCCCTTTAGAGGTAGAGTGCTGCTGTGCCTTGGTCACCGTCGGTGTCATCGTAGTGGTCTGTACGAGTAAAGAAAGGCCTCATATGGCCCATGGGCAATGCGGAAGTGGGCACAGTACTGGGCAACGCAGCAGAAGAGCAGAGAAAAATAAGAATACGGTAATATTATGTATGGAGATATTATTAGGAACTGTAGAGTAGGGCACTTTGGATAGGAGCATACATAAGGAAGAACCTTTCTCCATATCTTTCCCTATCTTCATGATCTTCTACCATCTTCAGTACCATCCATACTAAATATTCCTATTCCATCACGATTAAAAACAACTCACGCCCCGCATTCCTACCGATAACCCCACCACCGGATTCACCATCGATAACTCTACACCCACATCATCTTCTAAAATCGTACTCAGGTAGGCTCCCTATGTCTCGTGGTTCTTCATTATCGTCTTTCCCCTCGTGAGCATTTCGTTTTCGTATCCTGTGCGCGCACCCTCATTTCCCACTAGGATACAAAGTCTTAATCTGGAGCGTGACAGCGGTTCATCTCTGGCCTTGCCCCCGTAGTGAAGCTCTTTGAAGGACCTCACCTGACTGACCACGTGCGGATAGGGACAGGCACAAAAGACAACGCAGATACTCATTTAATAACTGAAGCTTACTCCCTCCGCGGTGCTACCATCTACAGCGTCCCTCCTCCCCCCCCCCCCCCTTACACACAAAAAAAAAAGATCTCTTTTTGCGTACATACCTACATACCATACTCACAGCTTCCCCCAACCTCGTGGTTTCTTGATCACCCCTTGTGATATCAACAAACCTCCTGGAATTTGGAGTGAGATTTACAAATATCCTTTTTTCCGAGGAAGATACATGCACAGAGAGTGAGAGAGTGAGAGAGAGACCCGTGTGTGAAAATCGTAATTTCCCCCAACATACCTGGATCGAGAGGTGGCAGGGCTTCTTTTGTTTAAATATTAACCTCACCCTTTTTCTTTCTTTCTCCTATCTTTGCTGACACTGAACGTCAACCCACAAAGATAGCTGCACTGAACATTCCAACATCCGTTGATAACTAAAAGAAAAGAAAATATATATAAAAAAAAACGTGAGAGAAATGGAGGAGCCATCAAATCACGGCAGCGGAAAACGATCTTTCTTTGGGTTGGGAAAGAAGAAGAAGAACCAGGATAAAGCAAAGCCGAATCCAGACTCACCACCAACAACAGAAGCAGCATCTCCTGAGCTTGAACCAATGTCCGATATCGACGACACCCCAAATACAACAATCCCAATCAGCGCTAAAGCTCCACAGCTACCCCAGTTAACCGCTTTTTCGCCTATCGCAACAACAGCCCCTAACGTTTTCTCGAGCTTTCCTTCCCCACCAACACAATCCCCAATTCAATCCGTAGGATCGAGCTCCTCACCACCCCCGGTTCCTCGTCCGGGCACGTCTGAGTTTGCCTCGCCTCGCCTGTCCACCAGCAGCTCCCAAATCTTTGAGCGCAACGTCCAAGAGCAGCTCAGCAGCACAAACTTACCGCCCCCAACATCTTCGGCTATTCCCGCACACATACAAACCGAGAATCGGATTCCCGCTGTCTTGGAGGCTAGCTCTATAGCCATCACAGACGAGAAATGTGGGGTAGACGAAGTCGAGATCGTCATGCATAGCATGCATCAGCCAGCCGTGTCCGTCCCTCACAGGGGCACCTCTTCAAGTCCGGTCTACGGGGGTCACGTGCCCGGGTACGGAAGCGACAATGCAATCGACGAATCCTCGGGGAATTCTGGAGATGAGCTCTCATCGCACGGTGTGGGTATTGGGGCCGCGGCAGCAGCTGATAAGCGCAGGTTGTCGTTCATTTCGTTTGCGGACGTTGTTCAGGCAGAGCAGGCCGAGCACGAAGGAGTAATGGCGTCTTCAGGGTCGCTGAGAAACCTTTCCCCAGGCGGTTCGCCAAATGTAATACCCGCAGATCGGGATGTTGCGCTTTCGACGATAAACGAGACGCTACGGCGCTCGCCTTCGCCCATCCGGCTTGGGTCTAGCCCTCCACGTGGAAGTGGAAACGTACAGAGGACCTTGAGTGGGAAATCGATGGGACCAGCAGGGGCAGGGTCTCCGCCAAGAACTAGTATGGGAGACTCGCTCGGCATGGAAAGGGGCGAGTTGACAATCGAGACTATGAGGCAGGCACTGAGGAAAACAGGTAGCGGGGACCTGTCGGGGTACGGAGGTGCTAGAAGCAATCCCAGCCTGCGATAGAGAGAGAGGGGGAGGGAAATGTTTTGTTTTGTTTTGTTTTTTATGAGCTGTAGTTGGGATGGGTATTTTTATGAGGAGTTTTCGTCAATTTTATTATCTATTTATTTTCATCTGGCTTATTTGAGGCAGACCCGGTGTTTCCCTTCTTTCGTGTTCCTTTTTCTTCCTTTCTTCCATTTTCTTTTCTTCCGAGTCACATCTTCCCTTCTTTCCTCACCTGCAAGCTGGAAGTTGGAGTAACGGGCGAGATTAAGTATAAACAACCGAAAGCTCACCACCCCCCCCCCCCCCCCCAAATTGGAAGGAGGGTTGCATCATATCGAATACCTAATCTCGCCCCCAGTATTCGCAAACCGGGTGTGATTGACTACATATGTAGCTAGCTAGCTAGTTGGTTTGGCAATCATAATCACTGGATCGTTGGGTGGATTTTGTGTACCCGGCAAGCCATTGCCGGACGACATTTGTGGGGAAGGCTTCTTTTTACTTTGGTTTGGTTTGCTTTCTCTTTCCATCTCCCTTTTTCGTAAAACCGGCGAGGGGAGGAATTAAGAGAGGGAAATGGGAAGGAGATTATGTAAATGTATGTATACGATATACATACATGGTCTGGCTGGCCATGGGTCTGGGGGGGAAAGGAAGGTTTTGTCATCATTGTCGTCGTTGTCGTCGTTGTCGTTGTCGTTGTCGTTGTCGTGGACACACTCGTGCCCTCCCTCCATCCCTCACCTACTCCCTACTCTAGCTGGTGCGTTGCGGTAGTTTAGTAATTTCAATAAGGTGATCACAAAAAGAATATTCCCCACCCTCCGCCATACCCATAATTGGCATACACTTCCCTCTCCAGCCGTTGCATCATTGGTGTTTGTGTGTTTTGCGTCCGTCGGTATTACTGTGCTGTGCTGTAGTGTACTGCACTGCACCGGTGATGGGGACCGGGAGGGAGGGAGGGAAAGAACGTGGTGGTAGGGAAGGGAGAGAGGGTCTCAGGATGGTTATGTACTTTTTAGCCGGAGGGCAATTGGATTGCAATGCAACGTTTCCAGCATAACACGGCACTCCTCAAATAGATTGGGGAGACATTCAAAGACGGTAGGTCCTGCCCGACGAGAGAATTAAAGAGAGAGGTAGAGGAACGTAGGACACCGTCAAGAGAAGAGAATTAAGGGAGTCAAAGAGAAGGAAAGATACGAGGTCAGGTCGGAGGTCGGAGAATCCGGGGAGCACGGTGAGGGAGGTGTTACAGCATTCGCCCGTCCGGCCCGTCCTACTGCTCATGTACATTATACCTCGAGCTATGTACTTTATACCTCGAGCTATGTGCATGTACCTACATGTACCTACATGTACCAACCTGCTCTGCTAGGGCTTATATCTCTGACTGAGCGTGTGTGTGTATGTGTATGTGTATGTGCTGCGAGTGATTACTGATGAACCGGCAAATCTCGACAACGTCGGACCGATCCCGTGGGTTTGGGAAAGCTAATAGAACCCTAGAACCCTACCCTAGGCACCTTACTCCGGAATGATAACGAAGAGCATATTGCAAAAAAATAAAAAAAGTTAATATGGATGAACACCCCCTTGGTTCCCCGCAAACATGTGGAGTAATATATTGAATTATTGGGTTGGAGATTGTAATAGTGAGTCAAGGGGCCGGAATCTGGCTAGCTAGCTTGTTGACCTCGGTCTTCTCCCCACCCCCCCCGGTTAACGTTGGCACCCCTGGATTTGCGGTCCTGGCTAGATCTGTTTGCTTATGTATATGTGCGTTGTATATGTATGGGGTTTTTTTTTCGGTATTCGGTGGTTCTGAAATTTTGATATGGAGATACGGGTGCAGAGTACTGTATCTGACACACGCTACACGAACCACATCCTGAAACACCGCGACGCGGTGGGTGCATGGGGGGGCGTTATACGTGAAGAGGCGTATGTAGAGCACACATACATACCTATTCATCTCCAGAAAAAGCAAAAGTAATAGAAGACAGCGGGGTGCTGCATACGGTGCTGTAGATGAGGTATCATTCAGCTCGGGGTAGAGCAATTACCTAGCTAGCTAGCCAGCTTTCCGGCCGTTATCGCCGGAGTGAGTGAGAAACAGTGAGAAAGTGAGCTTTCCACCTGACCGGCCGAGGGTGGGCTTATGTAAAACCGGTGATACGGAAGAAGGGCCGGGATTCAGCAGCGTCTAGCTATTGGACCGGTAGCTACTAGCTAACTAGCTAGCTACACTACATTGATACGACGTGGGGTTGCAATTGATCAGGTAAAGAAAAAGAAGAAAAGAAAAGGGATCGAAGATCTGAAAGAATTAAGAAAGTAAGAAAGCAGCTCAGGCTCGGTGATTGATGTTTCGCCGCTAGGGAGAGGGTCTAGAGTAGATGGCCCCGGCCGCTATGACGCCTGGACCCTAGCTGGGGCTTGTTAATACTGATATCTTCTATACCTCACTTTTTTACTTTTCAACCCCAGTGTCTCAGAGAGAAGCACAGCAGAGATGTGTATGTATGGAGAGATAGAGATGTGTATTTAGACAGAGCTGAGGCCCCTCGGTAAGATATGGCAAGGGGAGAAAAAGGAAAATGAGGGTTTTGTGGGGTCTTTGCCATTTGCGGCTTGGGGTTCCGGGGGGAGGAGGTGAGGTGCAGGACATGGCAGATGTAATGTAGAGGGACGGGTACGTAATATGGAGAAGTAGAGTAGAGTAGGGTAGGGTAGGGTGGAGGAGAATAGATGTAGACATCCTGCGTCCTTCATAGAGTAAGATACTCTAACTATAGCCAGGTAATTAGATATGTAGCTAGCTGCTAGAGAGGTACCAACAGGTGGGTAACTTTGGAATAGAGTGCTGTGTGTTTATATATATTGTGGCTTAGAGAAGAAGGGCAATTGGAAAAGTGGAGGTGCTGGGATTATTAGTTGTGATTAAAGTTATTATTTTTCATTTCTGTTCTGTTTTCCCTTTCCATGCATATGTGCATATGAGCATATGTGCACGGAGAAGACCTACATGGCTCGGAGACAAGTCATGAAAGGGAAGAATTGATGTTCTCTAATGTTGTTTGTCTAGACACCGATGATCCTCGATCACTTTCTTACAAACCGCAATTAGCTTTGGCGAGTGAGCAGCGAGCGAGCACGCACTTTCCGAGTGCACTGACTACATGTATGTAGGTAGCTGGCAGATTGCTTAAATAGATAAAGGCTATTTGTTCATGATATCAGTTCGAGAGAGAGAGCCGGTGCGGTCAAGAGTACTCGGTCCTCCGCCAGCCAGTTGCTCTACGGCAGCATACCTAGCTGCAAGTCATCTCATCTCAGGCAGGGCAGACAGACAGACAAGACAGGCATGTGCGTTCGAGGTCCACCGCCCGCGGAGTGCCAGCGCCTAGATGAGCGGTAATGAAAACAAGAAAAAAGGGACGCGTGATGTTGGCGTTGGTCGGCCAGCTAGGCCTACATACATAACATGGCGTTTTTTTGCATGGAAAATCAGTTCGGAGAAATAATCTCGACCGTTAGATCTTCTAGAAGGATGGTCATTGTGGGTTTGTGGTTGGTTGCCAGTTGAGGGGTGGTTGGTTGGTTGTGGTAGTGGTGGGGGAGAACAAAGGAGTGAGTGCTGCTCCCTTAGTAAGTAAATAATTAGAATACTCAGACATTTGAAAAGGGAAGGAAGGGGCAAGTTGGTATTAAATCCCACAACCACAACCACCTCCGCCGCCGGCCGCCGGCTTCCACTCCTGAAACCCTAGGACTTAACTCTGGTCGGTTTATCACGGAGTGGAAGGGGGAGGAAGATCATATCTCGAGAGCTGTACTCTAGGTAGAGTATGTTTAAGGCTTTACCCGGGTAAGACATGAACGAGCAGCCTTTCTTCCTTCCTAAAACTGCCCTCCGACATCTCTCGGATTCTCTCCGCCCCCCTCTTTTGTAAAACTCTAGAACTGATGGTCGTTCTGTCCTGCCCTGTAGGTCCAGATATAAATTGCGTATTATTAGTTGCCTACTCTAGATGTGGGTAGTAGAGCACCTACTATGAGCTAGCGGTACCTGCATACCGCTGCTCATCGCTTGCTTGCTTTGCTTCGCTTTGCTTGATTGATGATTTGATTGATTGCCTACTTTTCTCGCTCGCTAAAGCTGATATGACTGATCGATGCTACAGGATGGAATCGATGCTACACTCACACACAGAACCTCGAACGGCCTCTGAGGTGAGGTCCAGAGTCGACATCTGTCACATCGGCACTTTTCAGCCGCTGAGGGGAAACAAAAACAAAAGAATATATTCACACCCGGGCCAGGCACATCTATCGATCCATCCATCCATCTGTTTGCCTTTTTACAGATACAGATATTCTAGAGTTGCCCTATGTGATGTGATGTGATGTGATGTGATGTGGTGGAATCCGCCAGCACGGGTCCCCCATCCCTCCTCATCCCTCATTCCCCCCAAATCCCCCCACCCGATATCCAGGGAGGGACTAATAGAGTATCGTATGTGGAATAGAGGGTGTGGGCCAGGGAAGGTACGACTTCTGACGGGACCCACCTCCACCTCCACTCCTCCATCCACGTCCAGGAAGGAAGCGAGAAATAGTGAAAGGGATCGATATCATAATCATAATCATAACTCTACATGATAGACTTTTCTCACTCACATACCCCAACATTCCTACGTGTGATGTAGCCTATGTACAATAACCTACATACAGGTACATATGTAAACAATCACGAGTAGAGTAGCAGACGCACATAATCACTTGTACCCCAGGCTCCATCTCATGCAGCACCGTTCGTTATATTGCTCACATTGAATTTATTATCATTCTGGTACATACATCCCATTCTCACTGAGATTCTCTCACTCACTCACTCTCTCTTCTACCTGCCCGACCCAAACTCTTTCCGTCCACGGCGACAGACAGACGAGAACACGGTCCCCTCATTCTCCCCGCTTCGCCCGGCCACGAACCTCACTCTCACTCCCTGCCCTAGCCTTGAATTCCCTCCAACTGCCTTCCTCCTTCTTCTTCTTTCTTATCCTCCCTCCCAGCTCCCCTTCCCACAAACGCCCCGACACTCCAGTCCCTTTTCAGGATCGCCGTGAATCTTTTCCACTTTCAATCTCCGACAGAACCACACTATTCCCTAGATAGCGGTGGTGGACCACCCCCCGGGCAGGAACACAATAATATAATAATAATCCGAGCCTCTCTCTCTCTCTCTCTCTGGGCCTGCAGTGCAGTTGTGGTGCTTGAATTGGACACCTGCCTACACATACATACTGACTACTGACTGACTGACTTACTGACGGACCTGACACCTCCACACTCCTCCCCTGGACGCGGGTAAAACACGAACCAGTCTGGACCCTCTTGCTATCTAGGCTGGACTCTGTCTGTTCCCCACTCCCCCTTGGAATCCCCAAAGGCTGGATTTTCACCAACCACTGAACGTTACCGCTACGTTTACTACTACTACTATTATTATTACTACTCTACTACTACTGCAACTACTACAATTACTACTATTACATACTACTACTACTACTATAAACCTTACCTTCCAACTGTACATACTTCTATGGGAACTCGCTCTTCGAATTCCTGCCCTGCGCACATCATACATTGACCTACTACTACTACTTCTACTACTACTACATACCTACATATCCCGGTGCTCCACTTTGCGCAAAAAAACAAAAGTATTTTTTTCTTCCTCTTTGAAAGAAACATTTTAGAAAAAAAGATACATATTCCTTTAGGCGTGAGCACACACAGTCCGCTTTTTTTTCTTTGTGCCGCAATTATTTTTATTTTTTTATTTCATTTTTTTTTTTTTCTTTCCCTTTTTTCCTTTTTGATACCTGCATAAATTTGTACCTACATACAGCAGGCAGCATACATCTTTTTTATCCTTTACGTCGGGTTTGCGTGCTGACATAAACCCGCCTGACTCGCATCAGACAGACGCAGGTCCGAATATCACCCGCCCACCCTTTCCCTCCCCCCCTCCCCCCTCCCAGCATTAAGCCAGCCAGCCAGCCAGACGGACAGACTAGACAACCAGACTAGACAGCCCAGGGTCTCTCAGTCAGTCAGTCAGCCAGCCTGCCAGCCAGCCTACCGCGGCCTTACCCTGCCCATCTCCATCCCCATCCCTCCCACACCCACCCCCCCACACACCGGAAGAGCGAAGAGAGAGAATCGAGAAGTGTGTGTGAGTGATCAGAAAGAGAGAAAGTAGTGTAGTCGGTACCTGCCTACTTACCTAGATAGAGTACCTACATACCCACCCACCCACTCCACTCACTTACTGTACCTACCCTACCCACCTGCCTGCTACCACCTAGCATCACATCATAGGGAAAAGAGGGAAAAAAAAACACGACATCGATCAGAGGTCCGAACCCTTTTTTTTTTTTTGACCACCTCTCTCACCTCATCTCATCCTCACTTCGCAACGACGCCAAAAGGGAAAAAAAGGGCCGAACCGCCAACAAAGGGCTTATTCGTTCTGAGGACTCCGGTAGAGACTGCGTTTGGCACAGCATCACCGATCGCCATTGGGTGTTGTTCTTGGGTGTTTTTTATTTGTTAGTTGAACTTACTACCATTACTGGCTGTTTGTTGCTGCTGCTTTCTTACCTACCAACCTACCAGCCTCTACTACTACCACCGTACCGCCGGCCTGTACTAGCATTCAGCCAGCCAGCCAGACAGCACCGAGTGACTGAAGAAGAAGAACAAGAGAAGAGACCAAAGGGTGGGAAAAAATCCCCGTTGTCTACCACCACCACCGAATCCACAACCCACCACACCACACAATCCACAGCCCACCAACACATGGGAACGGAAACGACGCCAAAGCCAAAGATCGAGGAGATTACTGGAACCTTTGTGGCCTGGATGGGAAAGTGAGGGGCGCAGCCTCGGGGGAAAGAAGAATTAAATCTTAAAAAAAACACAAATCTAAACAAAAAAAAAATATACAAAACAAATAACTTTTTAACCTTTTTGAAGAAAGAAAGAAAGAGAGAGCAAAAAAAGAGTCCCTTTCGCCTCGCACCCCCCAACCAGCCCGCGCGAAGAACGTACTTACAGACGGAGAAATAATTTAAATTCACAACCGGAAAACTACATACCTACTACTATACTACTACTACTACTACTACTACTACTACTACTACTACTACTACTACTACTACTACTACTACTACTACTACATCATACCCGCACCCCCGGCCGGTTAGCTAGCTAGCTGCTGCAGACCTACATACGTTCCTAGGGCCCAGCGCGCGCGCCGCATTCCCGCTCGCCCGCTCCGCTTGGCTTGTTTCGCCGAAGAGGCCGATCTTCTTTTCTCTTTTCGTTCTCTTTTTTTTTCTTTTTTTTTTTCTTTTCCTTTTCGTTTCGTTTTCTTTGGGTTCTCTGCAGGGAATTGGTGGGTGTGTGTGCTTTTCTTGGGCGATATTACTTACTACTACTTACTTACTTACTATTACCTACTTAGTGCTGCTGCTGCTGCTGCTGCCTCCTGTTGCTGAGTTGAGTTGTGTCCCCGTAATAATAATTTTAAGCAATATCGAGCGAGATATCGAGAGTCGAGAGTCTTCTTCTACACAAGATAAGACAAGAGAGACAGACTGGGCCCGAGCAGCGTCATTCGTCCACTCTCTTTCACACACACACGCATACTTTCTCACTCTCTCACTCTCTCGCTCTCTCGCTCTCTCTCTCAATCTCTTTTTCTTTCAATCTTCACGCTCTCATCTTATCAATTCCCAATTCCCACTATAAGGAACGGGCCCAAACAGCAGCAGCGCCTCAAGCACAAACCACAATTCCACGGTCAATGACCAACCGAAGCCCCATCCACCCCTACCACCCAACCAGCAGGATGTCCGCCGCCGCCGCTGCATCGATCAACACCACCACCACCACCACCACCACCTCGGACCGCTACTTCCCCATCAACACCTCCGCCGTGATCCCCGGCTACGCGCGCAACAGCCCGCCGCTCTCAAACTCGCTGCCCTCGGACTCGTCGTCCCTCTCGGGCAGCTACCACAGCCACCACCACTACCACCGCCACAACAGGGACATGATGACCATCCGCGCCGTGTCGCCCGACTGCGCGGCCGCCAACGGCGACGACGACGACGGAAACGACACAGACGACTCGCTGGTGGCGCAGCACTCGCCGACCACGCCGCCACGGACACCCGCGCACACGAGCCGCTTCGACATGATGGGGCTGCTGGGCGGGCACCACGGGCACGGGCACGGGCACGGGCCGGAGTCGCCGACGGACCCAGTGTCGCCGGGGGGGCTGCTGGGCATGGGCATGGGCATGGGGGGAGGAGGAGGAGGAGGAGGAGGGGCGAAGGGGCAGAGCAGGCTGCTGTCGCGGCCGGGGTTCCCGCCGTTTGCGGACCTGAGCGTGCGTGCGCGGGACGGCGAGGGCGCGCGCAGGAGGGGCACGTCGCCGACGACGGAGAGGCCGAGCACGATGGAGGTCATGATACAGTCGCCCATACACTACCATAGCTCGCGGTACGGCCAGGCGTTTGTGCAGGAGGGCGGCGCGACGTCGGTGGGCTTTCCGTCGACGCAGGCGATGGGGTCAGGGTCGTGCGTGTCTGGGTCCGGGTCTGGAGGGTCTGGAGGGTCCGGAGGGTCGGGGGGGAAGGTGCTGGTCAGGTCGGGCAAGCAGAGGTTCCTGCGGAACCAGGCGTCGGTGAGCACGCTCAGCGCGCGGCTGAGCGAGTCGCCGACGGCCAGCTCGCCCATTGCGCCGGCGCTGCCCCCGCCGCCCGACACGGGCACGGTGTTCCGGCTGATGAAGGAGCTGCGCGGGCGCATGGAGGGCTACGTCGAGTACCGCGTGGGCGACAACATGGTGTGGGTCAAGGGCTACTGCCTCATCAACGAGGACACGGGCAACCTCATCCACCACCGCGACGAGAACATCGCGTCCGCCACCGCCGCGCCCCCAACCGTCATCATCGCCGACCTGCGCGGCTGCCAGGTCAAGCCCACGCACCCGCCCGACGACACCGGGTCCGCCGACAGCGCCGGCATCATCGAGGTCTCCGCACACACGTCCATCGTGCCCATCAAGCTGCGGCCGCTGGACGCAACGCAGTTCACGCGCTGGCTGGCGGCGCTGCTGTGCTGGCAGCCCATCCCGCCCGCGGGCCCGCAGAACAAGATGGTGAAGCCGCAGACGCTGGTGCTGACGCAGGAGCGCAAGGTCGACCGGCGGCGCAACTCGGACGCCACGCTCTCCAAGGACGCGGCAATCATCAAGGTCGGCAAGATGCTGCTGTGGCGCAAGGGCGGGCTGAGCGGCGGGCTGCACCATCATCATGCGTCGGGGGCGTCGGGCGGCAGTGGCAGTAGCAGCGGCGGCGGCGGCGGCAGTGGCGGGGGCTCGGGGAAGGGCTCGTCGTCGTCGTCGGGGAGGAGCGGCGGCGGGCGGGAGCGCTCGGCGGGCGTCACGTGGCAGCAGATATCGTGCACGCTGCAGGAGAATGGCGAGTTTCGCATGTATGCGGAGGCGGACACGACGCTGCTGGCGGTCATCATGCTGCAGCAGCTGTCGAGGTGCGCCGTGCAGCAGCTGGACCCGAGTATTCTGGATAAGGAGTTCTGCATCGCCGTGTATCCGCAGTACTCGCAGCTGTCGACGAGCGGGTCGCTGGCCAGGCCGGTGTATCTGAGCATCGACAGTCGGATATTGTTTGAGGTGTGGTTTGTCTTGCTGAGGGCCTTCACAATGCCGGAGCTGTATGGGCCCGCATGCATGAACCCGACCTCGCCGTCGACCAGCTCGCGCGGCCTGGCGGGCATCACCGAGGGCCAGGACGTGGGCGACGGCCTGGTGGACTCGTACCGCGTGCAGCGAAGCCTGTTCCTGCGCGTCGTCGAGGCCAAGATCATGATGCCCGGCGGCGGGCTCGACAGCCTGAAGGAGAACCTGGACTGCTACGCCGAGGTCATCCTCGACGGCGAGGTGCGCGCCAAGACGATGGTGCGCACAAAGACGCACAACCCCTTCTGGCGCGAGGACTATGAGTTCCCCGACCTGCCGGCGAGGATGTCGGATGTGGGGGTCGTGCTGAAGCAGCGGCATCCGCGGTGGAAGACGAAGGGGTCGGGCACGGCGACGGGGTCTGGAGGGGGATTTGGAGGTGGGCTGGGAGGAGTAAGTGTGCCGGGCAGTAAGGATGCGGTCATTGGGAGGCTGGATATATCGGATGAGCTGAGGTTCGAGGCGGATACGGAGGGGTGGTGGCCGCTGAGGTTTGAGACGGATACGGAGGGGTGGTGGCCGCTGATGTCGTCGAATAAGGGCGTGGAGGAGAAGGTGGGCGAGATGTTTTTGAAGATTGGCATGGAGCAGTTGATTGTGCTCATGGCGCATGAGTATAAGGATATCTCAGATGTGCGTATCCCCCCCCCTTCTTTTTGGTGTTGATGTGCTAATCCCCCCATTCTGTCTGCAGCTTCTGCACAACTTCACCAGCGGCATCACGATGGAGATGGCGCAGGTCATCTCGCCCGACCTGCGCCGCCTGGCCGACACGCTGCTCAAGATCTACCAGGTCAACGGCAAGGCCAGCGAGTGGCTCATGTCCCTCGCCGAGGGCGAGATCGACGGCCTCCACAAGGAAACAATCCCCATGCGGCCCGGGCTCGGGCGCCACCGCAACTCGGACGAGTCGTGCACCTCGGACCAGGACGCGCCGCACCCACGGCGGGAAGTCTCAAAGTCGGCGCTGATGGACGCAAACATCCTCTTCCGCGGCAACTCGCTGCTGACGAAGGCGCTGGACTCACATATGAAGAGGCTGGGCCGCGAGTATCTGGAGGAGACGCTCGGCGAGCATCTGTGGAAGATTGCGGACGAGGACACGTACTGCGAGGTGGACCCCGTGCGCATGGAGCCCGGCGAGAACCTGCCGAAGAATTGGAAGGTGCTGATGGGCATTGTGAATGGCATTTGGAGTAGCATCTATAAGAGCCATGAGAGGTGCCCGATCGAGCTGAGGAGGGTGCTGAAGCATATCAGGGCGTGTGTGGAGGACCGGTATGGCGATCTGCTGAAGAGTGTGAGCTATAGCAGTGTGTGTGGGTTTCTGTTCCTGCGGTTCTTTTGTCCCGCGATACTGAATCCGAAGCTGTTTGGGCTGCTCAAAGGTGTGTATATACCCAACTGTGTCGAAACTCATTGGGATAGATACTAATAATGTGATTGATAGACCACCCCGGCGTGCGAGCCCAGCGCACCCTCACCCTCGTCGCCAAGTCGCTCCAAGGCCTCGCCAACATGACCCCCTTCGGCGTCAAGGAGCCGTGGATGGAGCCCATGAACGAGTTCCTGCACGCGCACACCACGGGCCTCCGCGACTTTGTCGACCACCTCACGTCCATCCCGCCCACGCAGCTGTACGCGCAGGAGACCGTGCCGCCATCGTACGCCACGCCCATCACGATCCTGTCGCGGCTGTCGCAGCCGTCCAAGGAGGGCTTCCCCTCGCTGCCGTTCCTGATCG
Organism: Morchella sextelata; assembly: GCF_020137385.1. Taxonomy (NCBI): domain Eukaryota; kingdom Fungi; phylum Ascomycota; class Pezizomycetes; order Pezizales; family Morchellaceae; genus Morchella; species Morchella sextelata. Next base: position 973,019 of record NW_025408619.1, on the reverse strand, counting down.
ACCAGCCGCGCGCGTTCGCCGCCCTCGTCGCAATGTGGCTCAAGTGGTGGCCGGTGCACCACGCAAAGTGCCCCGAGCACCACATCGAGGGGGATCTGGCGCGGTTCCATGAGCTGTGCTTGGAGGTCAATGAGCGCATCCGCGTGTGTGTGGAGAAGGCGGAGAATGCGGAGAGGCCGTCGAGTTCGCTGTCGGCGAGGTGGGAGGAGGTGGCGGAGAAGGTGGCGGGGACGGGCGGCGGCGGGCAGGTGCTGACGATGTTTCCGCTGTCGGCGAAGGCGCATCGGGTTGTGGGGCTGGCGGCGGGGGAGGAGTGGGGGCAGGGGGCAGGAGGGGGGCAGGGGCAGGGGGGGAGGTCGAAGAGTAAGTTTATGAGTGGCTTTGTGGGTGGGATTAAGAAGAAGGTCAAGTCGAAGACGTATGTGGGCGATCATGATGAGGTATGACGATGGAACGGCCGCTTTGCTGGTATACGCTGGTGGGGGGGTAAAAGTTTTTACATTTTTTTTTATATCATATTCAGCGGGACTCTTGCGGTCTGGTACTTTCTTTTATTTTTTTTTCTTATTGTCTGTTGACTCCCTCATCCCTTCCTGGATTTTTCTTTTTTATATCAACACTAGCATACAATGTGCAGGTTCCACTCACTATTCAAAAAGTGGAATTCTGCCTCCCCCTTTCTTTTGTCTACTCTATCGGACTATCGTTATCACTATTTTTCCTTTTTATCTGGGTTTTCTTTTTTCGTTCTGGGGATCTTTTTTTACTATACTAGTAGTATTAGTTTATACCACACCACGCGCACGTACTCATCCGCGCAGTTTGAGTCTCTTTTTCCTTTTCGTTTTTTTTTCTGGTCATTGGGAGGGGGAGTTCGTATCATATCATCATTACTGTTTTTATTTTTTTATTACTTGTAGTAGCTATTATTAACGATCGAGGGTGGCCTTCTTTTTTTTCTTTCTATTTTCGATTCGCTTCTTGTATTTTATCTGAAAACATCTCCTTTTGTCGTGTGCTAAAAAAGGGTCTTCTTTTTTCATTCATCTGTTTTTTTTATTTTCCGTTTTCGTTTTTTGGCAGGAGGCGGGGGCGCGCGGGAGGGAAGGACAGGCGGGGTGGGATTAAGGGGGGATGGATTAACGGAGTAACTCTTTTTTTTTTTTTTTTCCTTTTAGTATTTTTATTTATTTATTTATAGCTTTCTTTTTTTTTATGTTTTGTGTTTGGCGGCGGCTTTTTCTTGTTGGAGGGATGTTTGGCTTTATGATGATGCGATGGGTGATGATGGTGTGCACTGACGGACCTTTTTTTTATTTATCTCTACCTCAACAGAGAAGCGGATCGAGGAGCAGAGGGGAGAAGGGGAGAGAGAAGGGGAGAGGGAGGTGGTTTCTACCGTTTTATATCTTTATTACTTTACTATATCTGTACTTTCAGCGAGCTTATAGCTAGCTTATGTAGCTTTAGAGGGGCGGAAGATCCGGTGCGGCAGCGCAGGTAATGGGATAGCTAATTTGGCCCGTTTTATATATGGTGTGCTTGTGCTTGTGCTTGTGCTTGTGCTTGTGCTTGTGCTTGTGCTTGTGCTTGTGCTTGTGCGTTGTTATGAGGAGGTGGGGAGAGATGGTTCGTGATCGAAGGTGGCTGGGCTGCGCGGGCGTTTGAACAGTCTACATAGAGACTGCTGGGTGGTCTACGACATTAACAAGACATATTGAGAAACCAATGCTATAGTTCTACATAGATGCGGTGACAATACGGATAATAGCTAGATGCCATTTAGTGTAGCTCTTGGATAGCCGACCAGTCCCTCTAAATACCCTCTAATGAAAACCCATCTAGACCTTTAATTCCAAGGAGCGTCAGAATGACCACAGAAATATCGAAATGATAACCTTTTCATGGATTCCTTTCTTCCATCACTGCCATTATTCTGAGTCAATGAAGTGAGTGCACACAGCCAGCAATAGATTCTTCAACGTTTTGCAAGTGGCCAAGATGAAGAATGCTGACTGGGGTTTCAATGCCTCTTCGTTTCTTCAGTTTGTCGCAATGGAAATGATCACTCGCACCACTTCTGCTTATGTCAGCACCCGCCCACCGCGGATATCTCCGCTCCCGTCACGTGCTTTCGCATTCCCCGAGCTCTCGTCAACAATTCGCAACTCTCAATCCCACAATCCCACAAACCTCACCACCACGAAACAATCTCACCACCACAAAACACATCTCCCACCAAAGACACAAAGACACAAGCACACAAACACACAAACACAATACAAAAAACACCATGGACATCCCCATGCTCGACATCCCCGACTCGCCCCCCCCCACCACCACCACCACCTCCACCACCCCCACAATCCCACAAAAGCGCCCCTCCGCCCCCACCGACGACGCCGACGCCCTCCTCCCCTCGCGCAGCAAGCAGCCCCGCGAGAAGAAGGACTCCTGGAAGAAGAAGGAGGCCTCCGCCGCCGCATCCAACACCGCCCACACCACCGCTGGAAGCTCAACCTCCACCAATGCGGCAGCAGCGACGGGAACGGTCTCGGGGAAGCACACGACGGGCCACAACACCCCCGGCGGCGCGGGAGCAGCGAACGCGGCGAGCTGGCCCACGCTGAATAGGTGGCGCTTGCCGCCGCCGAAGGAGCAGGACTATTTTGGACATAGGGCGCCGCCGATGATGCCCGTTACGGAGATTGCGGATCTGCCGGAGGAGTTTTATGTGGTTAATGATCAGTGAGTCTCTCTTCCCCCCGCCCGGAGTGGTAGTATCGTGCCAATTGACTGACTGGGTGAGATGGCAGCGCCCTCAACCGCCGCGGCTTCCGCTACGTCCCCTGCGAAGCCTCCCGCCTCCTCCCCACCGTCACCTACCGCCAATCCGAATACGAGCCCTTCACCCCGCGCATCAACTACGAAGACATGAACGCCCAAGTGCTCGTCAACGCGCCGGGCACCGCCATCACAACCTCCAAGGGCTGGCGCATGGCGCGCGCCAACATCGGCGTGCGCGAAGGCGACTGGTACTACGAGTGCAAGATCCTGCGCGGCATCCCGTCGCCCACCGCGCCGCCGGGCCCCCCCGGCAGCGGCGGGCACGTGCGCGTCGGGTGGGCGCGGCGCGAAGCGCCCCTCGACGCGCCCGTCGGCTTCGACGGCCACTCGTACGGGCTGCGCGACGCGAGCGGCCAGAAGGTGCACATGAGCCGGCCCAAGGACTTCCTGGGCGCCGACTTTGTGACGGGCGACGTGATAGGCCTGCGCATCTGTGTGCCGCCGCTGTCGGTGCAGCGGGGGCTGAGCAGCGATGCGGTGGCGCGGAGCGCCGACATCATCCGCGACCGCATCCCGATCCGCTACAAGAACCAGCTGTGGTACGAGCAGTTTGAGTACCAGCCCACGAAGGACATGGAGGAGCTGATGAACCCGTCGCCGGGGACGAAGCCGTCGGCGCCGCCGAAAACGCTGCCGGGCAGCTGGATCAAGGTGTACCGCAATGGCGAGTACGTGGGCACGCCGTGGGAGGACCTGTATGCGTTTTTGCCGCCGGCGTCGAGGCCGTCGGCGGCGATTGGCGGGCGCGAGCTGGATGATGGGTCGCTGGGGTATTATCCGGCGGTGTCGGTGTTCCGCGGGGGGGTGGTCGATACGAATTATGGGCCGGACTGGTGGTGCCCGGTCGAGGGGCTGAGGGAGGAGGGGTGTCGCCCGATGTGTGAGCGCTATGCGGAGATGATTGCGGAGGATGTGTTGTGGGATGTGGTGGATGAGGTGCATTTGCTGTTTGAGGGCCCGGGCCCGATGGCGGTCGCTGCGGCGGCGGCGCCGGTGCAGGTGAAGGAGGAGATTAAGGAGATGGTCATGGAGGATGAGTAGTTAGGCAATGGATTGGATTGGATTGGGCTTTTTCTTTTTCTTTTTACTGATATTTCTTACTTCTTTTGAGTGACTGGCTAGCATGGGTGTTACTGGACATTGTATCTTTTTTTTGATATTCCTTGTATAGATCTTTCTTCCTCTTTCTTTCTTCCCTTCTTGTAGTGTGTAATCCCAAAAATTAAAGAGCAAGCATAAATAAAAAGAGAAAAAAAGGAATCACAAGCATTTATTAGCTATAGACATAAAGAACAAACAAAAAGGAAAGATAAGAAAACTAGAAATTCCATCAAGGCATAAAAAACGCACAAGACGCCATCCAGCCATCCAGCCAGCCAGCTAGTCAACTATGTACCCCCTTCCCCCTTCCCCCTTCCCCCCCGCTACTCCAAATCCCTCCTCACCCCAAAGAAATAATTCCCCACCTTCTCGCCCCCCTTCACCTCCTTCCACCCGAGCCCGGGGAGATACATACACCCCATCGTGACCATTCCTCCGTCGCCCCCCCAGTTCTTTTGGGCGCGGAAGAACCCCTCGAGCTCCTCCGCGTTCAGGTACTTGCTCCAATCGTGCGTACCGCGCGGAACAATCCCCAAGACGTCTTCGGCCACGAACACGGTCGTCAGGTAGGATATCCAGGAGCGTGAGATTGTAGACAGACATAGCCAGCCGCCGGGGCGCACGTGCGACATGGCGGTGTAGAGGAAGGCGTGCGGGTGCGGGACGTGTTCGATTACTTCCATCATTGTGACCTGGGGGGTGTTAGTGGTGTTGGATAAGGTTATTTGGTGGGTTTTTTTTTTTTTTTTGGGGGGGGGGGCGTGGGAAAGGTGGGGGGTGGTCATTGACGGGGTAGAGTGATCATTGGCACGGCGGCCAGCTGACTGGCTCACTGGTGGCCGGGTGAAAAAGGTGTGGGGATAGTCATTTCCCTCCCTCTCTCACCCGTCCCACCACAACCTCTCACTCGCCCCAATCCCCCCCCCCCCCTTTCCCTCTCACTCAAGAAAAACTCACCACATCGAACCCCCCCTTCTCCTCCCCCTTCAACCGTCCCCCCAACTCCTCCACCACACAGTTCTCATACCTCAACCTCCCCCCCTCCACCAGCCGCGGATCCATCCTACGATGCCCCTCCGCCACCTCCAACACACCCTTACTCGCATCCACGCCCACCACGCTCCTCGTACTCTTCAGCCTCGCCAGCGCCTCCGCCAGAATCCCACCCCCACAGCCAATATCCAGATACCTGAGCCCCTCCGCATCACGGCCTTGGACAGCCGCGATCGGATCAGCGCCGACAGACTCGGTGCCCCGCGCGGTGGGCGTCGGCGGAACAGGCGACCCCCGCAGCAGGCACGTCTGGATGAAGCGCAGGCGCAGCGGGTTCATGAGGTGGAGGAGGCGCGAGGAGCCGTGCGGGTCCCACCATGTTGAGGCGAGGCCGTCAAAGTGCGAGATCTCGGTGGGGTCGACGGAGGTGCTTGTGCTGGTGCTGGTGGTGTGGCTGCGGGTGAAGGGGGCGGCGAGCGGGGTGGGGGTGCGCCGGAGGGGGCTGCTGAGGGGGGGGAGACGGCGGAGGAGGCGGGATGCCATTGGTTTCTGCTTTTTTTGGTTTTGGTTTTGGGCGTTTTGGTGGGGAGTGGGGTGGGGTTAGTGATAAGAGTTGGAGATAGGTATCGTGATGGTTACTGACTATGGAGGTGAGGTAACAGGACCCCTAACCCTGAGGTGTGATTGAGGGGAATTGGCTGATGCTGGTGATTGTTGGCATTACATGAGAATGTCTTGGGCTGTTTCTCTTTCCCGGTTACTCTTCTTCACGGCTTCCTGGATCTGGAATTGAGGCTTCGGGAGTGGAAATGTGACGATTCACATGTTTCAATTCGCATGTCTCACTTGGCCGGGAGTGTCTCGTCTTATCAATTGACACCAACCACGCTTCTAATCTACTGATTCTACCTGGAACACATCTATGCACGCCCACGGCAAACACAAAGCCAAACAGTCAAACCACCACACACCTACTGGAGACTCCTCAACCCACATCCCCTCGCAAACGCCACCCCCCTCCCCACCACCCCCCACACCCTCTCCGCCACCACCCCAACCTCCGCCCCCGCATCCACAACCCCCCAATCGCCCGCATCCCTCTCATCCCCCCTCATCACGCCAAACATCTCCCTGACCCTCCTCTGCACCTCCGGCACCTCGTAGCGCTCCTCCCCGAAACCGCCGCGCTTCGCCGCCTCCCCCTCGTCCAGGTCCATAAACACGACCACATCCGGCCGCGGCAGCCCCACCTCCGGCCCGCGACAATACTCGTAGTCGAGCCCCTTGGCGGCGCTGAACACGACGCCCGAGTACACGTAGCGGTCCAGCACGACGGTCACGCCCGCGGCGATGTCGGACCGGATGGAGTGCGCGAGCTCCCAGCGGTTGGCGGAGAAGAGGAGGTGGATGGTATGGTCGTCGATGTCGGTCGCCGAGGTCAGGTAGGAGTTGATGAGGGTGCCGATGGTGGTTGTGCGGTCTGTCTTTGTTAGCAGGTAGAGCTTTGGGTTTGGGGTTATGGGAGTGTGAGGCGCAGTACGTACCTGGGAATTTCTGGAGGCGCACTTTGTGCCCGGATTGCTGCAGACGTTCGATGAGGAGGGCACATTGGGTGGATTTGCCGGCGCGGTCGAGGCCTTCGATGGCTATAAGGGTGCCCCGTGGAGGGGCGGTGGCGGTTTCGGTGGATGCCATATTTGGATATTTGGTTTATTCTGAATGTGGACGACGTTGGGGGTTTGAGAGCTGTCAAGTATGTGTGGTTACCCTACTTAAGAGCTCTGGAGCTCTGGGCCGGGTTTTGAAGCTTGTGATGTTTCCTATGAGTAGGCTGGTTGTGAATATCGATATTCGTTGGGGGTGAGTATGTCGTTGTAGAGCATTGGAGCTAACGTGGTGTTAGGTCTTAGTGTAAAGATGTTGCCAGAGTTTCGTTACTGAGCAAATTGTTATATTAAAGGACCTATACCAGTTGCAGGACTACGGTGGCCTATGAGATACCAGGACGAAAGACTTCAAGGACCTAAAGCCGGAATACAATACTGGAAGCCTTCCCCAACAACGGTCTCTATAATCACCGGTAATCCATGGCACGGTCCCAAATGGCACCAAGAAATTTCTACACCTGGGAATCTAAGTTGAATCCAACACTTTCGACATCCGAGTGATAATCGATGATTGAGAATATCCATATCTTCTTTCGCTAACAGATATTTTACACACATTCTCTTGTCGAGAATGTCTTGATTTTGTGTTTTATAAAGAACCTCCGTTCCATATACGTTCTTGTATCTCATACTGCACTTCAATCAGGTCTTTAATCCGACTTATTTTAAAGAGAAACATCTTAGCTCCCAGATTCGTCATATCTCTGGCCTCTATGCTGAGAGTTCAAAGAACCTAAGGTTTTGGTATAGTTTTATGGTTCCAAGGCTGCGGTCTGTTCCAATCGATATTAATGTCGATCGTCGGGCTCCCTTAGGCGCAATACGTTGTAGGCACCGATTACCGCCAGTTCAGAACATAAATCGAGCAAACAATCAAATAATACCCTCAGCCTTTATAGAGACCTAGGGAAATTATTGAGCTTATGCTGGCGAGCTGAGCTGTGTCTAGCACCCCCTCATAGTTTAAAACATATACTGCTATAGACCTTTCTTTTCAATAGAGGGGGTCCGCGCCGTTGTGCAGTAATACCTCAAGATTTCAGGCGGTAGATACTTTGAAAGTCTGTTTACCGATCACAAACTATCACTCGAGTCTTGGCAAGTCTTTGGATTTGTCCCTCCCAATGCAACGGTTCACCACAGATTATGTCGCAATATTGATAGTGCATGAGCTCTAAACAGAGGATATTCCTTGCTGTTACCATAGCCTAAAGCCGCCGTTGAACAGAATATCTTCTATTTAGGAGTCTCTCCAGTGAGCATGTGCGTCTATTTGGTTAGTTACTCCAGGACTGCATATAGCCAGATATATATGAGGTCCTAGAGCATGCTCTCTTTGAGTATCAGAAAATCCATGGCCAAAGACGGAGATAGCGAGAAGAGATAATATTTCAAGTCTCCTATTCTTTTCCCTGTTTATCCTCCTCCCCCGAAGTCCTGATACCTTCCAGTCAACCGGACACTAATTCGATGCACCCCAAAGACACCGGTGTTGGAAGAAGATTACTTCCTAAGGCTCTCACAAGTCAACACGTGCATACCTATCGTTGTCCCGACTTGCAGCAACGGCATCGAGTTTCAGATATTAGCGTTTAACGGATGTCGTGAAACCGCTGGATCAAATCTGTGTATCCATAGAGCTTTTAGATTAAAGTTATTTCCGCGGGTACCTCTCCTCGGAAGGCGCATCTAGATTCCATATACAGGAGCCGGCTGCCACTTGGACATTGTGCTTCTGTGCCGTAAAGTAATTAACAGCCAGTAAGGTTCTGCAGTGCATAGATGCTGTATCGCCATGCTAGGCTTTAAAACGTGCTTCGTTTGAGAAACAAGGTTGAGCGCCCATGTGTTTAGATGCAGGAGATCCCGAAATCAATGTGGGGTTAGGCAGTCATATGGGAAAAGCCGAAACTATTGGCGGTCGAAGACCGGTTGTAACGGTTACCCGGCACAGCAAAGCAAGGGTCATTTCCCAGCATTTTGGAATAGGAATAGGCCTAGGCCTAACAACTTCCAGGTTGAAAAGTTTTCTCTGGGCGAAGTCAAGGTGCAGGGTGACACCAAATGCTGTATGACCTCAGAGAATTGATTATCGAATTGAGTATTGTAATATTGTAAACCACCCCCTCTTAGATCGCTCAATTCCTTGGTAGTCGTTCGAAGCCCGTGTAATCAAATTCAAAGACTTTGGAAGTAGAAGAGATCAGCATGAACCTTTGAGGTAAGACCGGCCTGTCTGGCAAAAATACCTCGTTATATTATCAAGCCAGTCGTTTTGTACCCCGCTTTCTGCCCAGCCAGATTAAAACTGTTGATAGGCTAGAGGAAACCCCTGTAAACCTCTTTAACTCATGGCGGAGGAACTGTTAATACGGACGTTTCTGAGAGGTGTTCTACAACGGCACGTTCCTCTCTGAACAAAGATCTGTGGATGCATATCATGCGTCCATGAAAAGACACGGTTTCCGTGGACTCTTCCTCGGAGAATGGAGGCCATAGTAGCTCTCTTGTGTGCCTTTGAGGACAGGAATTCTTGTAAGGTGATTACGTACTTATCATCGTTATCCGGGTGCTTATTAACTGGCCGAGTGATATTAAATGACGCCTAATAAAAAAGAGTATCCCGGTAGGTTTTACTAATTTTGGTAAGGTTGCGGGGGGTGGGGGGACGTAATACTGGTGGTATATAAGTTCTCTTGCCCCTCCTTCCCTCTCCCACCTTCTCCCACTCTTTCACATTCCAATTATTCGGATAACTTTGAAACACTACAACAGGTTCGAGCTTTTGCATCATCCACATCCAATGGCAGGTAGAAATATTCTTACTAACTTTGTTAGATAACCAATCAATCCAATGTACGTCGGAGATTCTTACGGTGTCGACGGAGAAGTCGATGGGTCTTTTTAAAAGAATATATCATATGGTCAAGGTAGCTATTATAGAAGAGCATTGCGGGTGTTCGGTCTCTTCCTTCAAGCATTGGCTGCTCTATGAGTGACCAATGCGAGATGGTTGGGACCGTTCTGAGATTATACCGTACAAGAACTTGATCTAGATAATTCTAGCGAAAGGAACATGCTTCTTCGTCCCCAATAGTCCCATGCTCGTGTAAGTCGAGATTGCTGACTTGGTGTAGAACCATGTCTACTGACAAGATCACCTTCCTCCTTAACTGGCATGCCACCCCCTACCATGCCCCGGTCTTCCTTGCCCAGAAGTTGGGGTACTTCAAGGAAGAGGGCGTCTCAGTTGCTCTCCTTGAGCCCAACGACCCATCAGGTAAGCCTTTCACAAAGCCAATTGATCCTCATATCTATCAGGAAATTAATATCAATATAGATGTCACCGAGATCATCGGTAGCAACAAGGTCGACATGGGTTTCAAGGCCATGATCCACACCCTTGCCGGAAAGGCCCGTGGATTCCCCATCATGTCCATTGGATCCCTCCTTGACGAGCCCTTCACTGGTGTTGTCTACCTCAAGTCCAGTGGCATCACCACCGACTTCAAGTCCCTCTATGGAAAGCGTATTGGATACGTCGGAGAGTTTGGGAAGGTATATTAATCCTATAACCAAAACCAATTGACTCCTCAATTGCTAATAATGGTGTCTCCAGATCCAAATCGATGAGCTCACCAAGCACTACGGAATGACCCCTAACGACTACACCGCCATCCGCTGCGGAATGAACGTCTCCAAGGCCATCATCAACGGTGACATTGATGCCGGTATTGGTCTTGAGAACGTCCAGATGGTCGAGCTTGAGGAGTGGCTCTCTTCCCAGGGACGCCCCACCGATGATGTCCAGATGCTCCGTATCGATGAGCTCGCCGAGCTTGGATGCTGCTGCTTCTGCTCCATCCTCTACATTGGTTTGTTGCCGCTGAACCCCCCAGTTGCAAATATATCGACCGTGTTAACAAATCTGTCTGTATGCAGCCAACGAGCAGTTCATTGCCGCCAACCCCGAGAAGGTCAAGGCCTTCATGAGGGCTTGCAAGAAGGCCACCGACTTTGTCCTCGCCGAACCCGAGAAGGCCTACGCCGAGTACGTCGACATGAAGCCCATCATGGGCACCGCTCTCAACCGCAAGATCTTCGAGCGTTCATTCGCCTACTTCTCCCAGGACCTCCAGAACGTCAAGCGTGACTGGGTTAGTACCAATACCTCTCCTGCGTGCAAACAACAAAATACTAACCATCGAATAGACCAAGGTCACCAACTACGGAAAGCGTCTCGAGGTTCTCCCCGCTGACTACCAGCCCAACTACACCAACGAGTTCCTCAGCTGGCCCCTGCAGGGCGAGTCTGCCGACCCTCTCGGTGACCAAAAGAAGATGGCTGCCCACCAGGCTGCTATTGCCCAGAATGGTGGATGCAGGAGGTGCGGTGATGCCGTTGCCCCTGCCAGCTTGGTCTCCGCCTAGATGGTCAATTAGTTAGCTTTTTTTTACTTCTGATCGAATTTGATCAGATGTATTGTTCAATTGAAGTCTTTTTTTGATGAGTTTTGTGTCTGGTGAATCGTGATTGTGACTTAATCCCCATTGGCGTCTCGCCCCGCACAATTGGATAAATTGGCACATGCAAACCAAACCGCTACCAGTTCTGAAATTCTGTACGCAAATATGTCTGGGCGAGCGATCCCTACATATAGATTAGAACCGGACAATGAAAAACAATTCTCCGAGCTTATTAAATAAACCCTTATCCCCAGAAAATCGGAAATATCTCCGGCCGGCGTTCGGAATCCGGCTCGTCCAACTAATCCCGAGAAATAATTGGACTTGACTAAGGCTAGGTTCTTATCTGTTATCGGCATACTACATCCCCTCGAAACCCCCGCGACTGATGATTGGTGCCCCCCATAGATAACCAACTTGAAGATCTTCTGAATACGACAACTATTGAGCGCTTGGTTCCCAACTATGACTTCGGTAGGATTAATGCTCAAGTAGCAAGATACGCGTTACGCCATTCCTTAACTGCCCTAATATGCGCCAAAACGAAGCCAATGTGATATCCCGTAAACATCATTTAAATACGTAAAATAAACAAAAAGGCCATCGCTAGTTGTCATACATAGGGCATAACCAAGTGACACCAAAATCGACTCTTTACTCCGTAAATCATGCCTGCAACTCGTTACTCCAGAATGAAATTCCAAGAAAGAAAAATTGCAGCTAAGAGATTTATCTCTAGGAGAGGTAGTTGCTTTGTCTCCCTTTACCCCGCCATAACCATACAGCAAGAAAAAGATGCAAACGCTCAAAAAGAAAAAGGAAAAAAAAGATAAGGAAAAATATGAGTACAAGATAAAGTTAATCACCCCTGTTCACCTCCTAAACTAAATCAGAACTAAAAATAAAGAAAATGCATGAATGTTAAAGATGTGGCTTCTTAGCACTCGAGCATTCAGTGGTAGCTAGATTATTCGGTGGTAGCTTTGTACAATATCGTGGTCACATACTAACAATCCGCACAATTAGTCTCTGTTCAACAATTGGCTTTCTATCAAAACGTACTTTCTTCCTGTATCTCGTGGTAGCGCTCACAGCAAGAACCTGCTGTTTGATGCTACTGGTGGCAAGATGGTTCAGCACGACATGGTTCGGGATGCCCAATACACTGGCATCATCCTTCATTGCGCCGTTCGTATTCAAGATGACTTTTTGGAGCATCATTGGCAGACTCGGGGGTGCCGGTATATCACCCTCATTTGATCCAATCTTCCTTCCATGGTCCTCATCGTCGCCATACCCGTCGATAAAATCTCTAAGAAAGCCAGGTATTTCGTTGGTGTAACGTTTATTGGTCTTTACGAGTCCCGCCATGATGTTTTGTTGATGTGGAGGGTGGTCTGTGTGGTGATGACCATGGGGATGAGCATTTGGTGAATTAAGGGATTCTGGCGTCAGTTGACGGCCAAGAGGAGGCATGTCGTCGGCATTGACCTCAAGGTAGTTGACAAGGATGCCAGTATGATCGACAGCGGTAGGAAGGGCATCGGATGTGCGCATATCCCCGTCGACGATGAATTTAAGGTGGTGTGTTCCGGGGGGGAGAGGAACGACAGCCGACCAGCTGTCATCGTTTGCGCTAGGAGACGGGGGAGGAGAGTTTAGCATGTGTGATTTTGAGGTAGATCGCCACATGTCGAGGTGTATAAGAGGGGAATGGGGTGAAGGGAGCGAAGATATAAGGGTAGAAGGACATACCTTCTGCTGAGTTTGAAGCGTTTTCTCCAGTTGGAAAAGGTCCCGGTAACATATACCCTGTCCTCGTTGGCATGCGGCCATTGTATAAGTGTGGGAATCGTCCTGGTATCTGCCACATCGACATCGTCTTCATCGATAGTGGCAGTCGATGCCATGCTGCCTCTCCTCGGCATTCCATCCGCACTCACTCCAGCCACAGACGGCGGCAGCGCGGACCCTGGGGGGATATCATCATTACCAACCGCCCTACCGGAAGCAATCGTCAACGGCGTACTCGGAGCAGTCTGTCTTGTGGGGACCAATATGGGAGCCTTCGATGAGGTGTCATCGTCATCGGGCAGCGGCTTGGGGGTCCAATTTGCGTTCGCCCCAGACCCGGAAATAGTCTCGGCGATGCTTTCCCTGCGGGAATACCTGGGATCGGGATTCCGTGCGGATAAATTATCCTCGTTTTGAGGACCTACACCTGCGGGTAGGGACGTGGGCTGGTGCCTTACGGAAGCAAGGGGCTGAAGGCTATTCCTTCGACCACTTCTATTCCGGGACGCGTCGGACGCGTTAGAGACGGCACGAGTAGGAAAGTTAGCTGTAGGCGGCGATGACTGGGCAGAGGTGGGAGACGAGTGCGATGATTGATGGAAGAGATGATGGTGATGTTGGTGAGCCTGTGGAGGAGGCTGCTGCTGCTGCTGTTGCTGCTGTTGCTGCTGCTGCTGTTGTTGCTGCTGCTGCTGCTGCTGCTGCTGCTGCGGGGGGCGGGAGGGGTTATTGCCCATGGCTACTTTGTTGCAGCGGGGTGGTAGGGGGGGTCTGTTCAGTGGTAGGCTGAAGGGAATTCTTGATAAGGCCTATCCCGAAGTTGGTGATATTTGGGGGGAGGGGAGTTAGAGCTGTTTGCTGGGAATAGCAGATGTGATGGATGGTTGTGGTGATGCAGGTATGTAGATTAGGCCAAGGCAGGCAGGTGTGTCACGACGTTGAGATGGATGGAGGTGGAGGGGGATGGAGGGGGTGTGTGGTTGTTGCCCGTACTAGTGGTGGAACGGTTGGACGAACGAACGTAATGCGAATAATGAAACGAGTGAGAGCTCTTAATTAATTATCGATTAGATACAATTCCAGGGCGACGGCAGCAATCAATGCACGCAGAATACAAGTATGAGATAACAAAACTCTTGCAGCAGCTGATTGATATTGATATCCACTTCATTTTGTATGGGCCTGAGAAGTTACACTGCGTGATGGTTTCTAAGGCTACTACTATGCTGCTACATGTACCTATCACAATGTCACACTCAGGCTTTGGTACTCTATGTACTCCTACTGCTGATTGCTGTGTAATGCTACCAGACCGGGAAACTCCATATTGGCAAAGAACTCAACAGGCAGAGAAGGCGCAATTCTAGAGTTCTTCAGCGATGTGCTGCGACGGATATATGTATGTATGTATGTATGTGCAGCGTGCTCTGCGCTCCGCCCATTGCATTAAACAGCAGGGAGGCATCGGACAGCTCGGCTAAGAAGCTCTTCCCCCCGCCAAGTTCCCCACAAAACCCCCGGTCAGCTTGGCGCATCCCCGGGGAATTCAGCCTGTAATAGGCATTCAGTTATTACCAAGTGCAATTAATTGCAAAGAAGGCTTTCATGCGTCCGATTAGTTCTTATTAACAATAAAGTACAGGCGTCAATTTCGCGCAAAACATCGACCGATGGTGAGCGTGAGGTGTTTAATCTGTGCCGTGGATCATGACGTATAGAACGTGGTTCTTGCAGTGCCGAGGTAATAATGGGTTATGTGCATGCATAATCACTCGTGGGTTAGGGTTAATTGAAAGTGATATAACATCGAGTGTCGAGGAAGGGATTTTGGCTGGGGGAAAGTGTTCCTACTGTCGTTCGATTGGGATTGCTATGGGTGGAACGAGACGACTACGGAAAACCAAACTGGCATGTAAAGCTCTGGTTAAAAGCGTTCCAGGTAGATGGGTTCTAAGCAATTGTGATGACTACAAAGCTCTGAGGGTGAGAATGAATTATATTGGGGATCTAGAAGGGGATTGAGTTGGGGGTGAAGAAGGAAGCGCAATTGGCCTCGTGTGCAAATACCACGATTGTTTCGGGTAATTACAGCTGTACATCCCAACTCAATTGATAATGAGGAGCTCAGCCAAAAGGTTTCTCTTCGCTTGTTAATCCCGATCATGATGAACATGATATTAGAGCATTTTTAGTCCATCCCTGTAATCCTTATTCGGCCATATTTCTTCCACGTAAAATGGTGTAGCGCACGTGGCTTCTGCAGCAGAAATATGGGGACAAAAATGCTCCATTACTCTCAATATATTCAGGACGAACCCGCCAAAAGGTGTGTTGACGTTTGGATCTTGGTTGAAAACCTGCATGTACCTGTGGTAAGGCAAATATACCGAGCTAACCAATCTAGAACCTGAAGATCATGTGGAAACTTTATTTAGTTTATTTAGTCAGGCTCTTGTAAACCCGCGTTGTGTAACAATGCATATACAATGCCTACTCTGTCTCGATGTTCTCGATTGAAGAAGGGTACCAAGACTCCCAGAAGAGATTAATGCGGGTTACCATGCTTCATGGTGAAACAGAATGATGATAGAAAAACCAAGAGTGGCGAGCAGCACTTGCAATCCTGATAAAGCAGTTCGACCATTGTGAAACTGCAAGTTTTAGAAAAAGGACACTTTGCTGGCTTCGTATTGCTGGAATTAGCAGGGATAGTGATTTCTATGCGGCCTATGTCCGCCGGTATGCCCGCCTACTATTAATTCCAGTCACGCCATAGTCACGCTTTACAATTTATTTGTCACGTGTATGTATATGCTTCATATGATCATGTATACCCCCCCCCCCCCCCCCGCGGGGGTGCTATGCTATGAAACAGCTACCAAGTAGATACTAAGGGACCGGGCCTAGGAAGATTGTGTGCTTCTATTTAAGTCTGTTCTTATATTGGAATAAGGTTATACACAGTTGTCAGTGCGAATATATGGATGTTCAGTGCAAAATCCGTGGTACTGCTATGGCAGACGCCACGTTGCAATAATACTAGAATGAAACAAATCTTGGTTCTGAGACCTACTCTGACTCTACTAGCAAAGGAAATGCATCAGGAAATGAATCATGATATGACTTCCCTTCTACCCTAACCCATAATAGCTAAAAGATCATGTAAAAAATAATAATTTTGCTAGGATTCGAACCCTAGTACATCCAATAGCTAGAATAGAACAGAAACGTTGAACTACGAATTGTTGTAAGAATAACATATACTATCTTTTTTCAGCAGGGTATTTTTTAGAATAAGGTTTTGTGGACGTCATTTCCGACGACTTTCCAGTTGGGAAATGCGGAAATGTGTAGGAAAAGCGTCATGGGATGCATTTCCCCGCAGCCTCGTCAGTTAATGCATATTTTGATGCCTTAATTCCCTCGATTTTTTGTATGGGAAATGTGTGCTTTGATGCATTTACTTCGCTAGCAGAGTGAAAACGCCAAGAATACTGAGAATTATCAAATATGGCTCGAGAAGTTATATCCCCTATGCTTGTCAACCCTTCACACACCGCCTCTTTTAAAAGATTTCAAGCGGAAGCCACAGTACGCCACAGGAGGACGGGGCAATAAAAACGAATCAAGGCTCTTTTCTGCTGTTTGATAAGCCAAAATCAAAAGGTGTGCCTGGGGGTTGACAACCATAGGGGATATGACTTCTCGTGCCATAACTCCCAGGGAATCAATTTTAATTTCAAAAGCTCTTCATAGAGCTGTGTGTCTTCTCTTTTCGCATCTACATATGAATTGGTTTCTCTATTTTGGTGAGAGTGAATGTGAATTAAACGTCGGGGTCAGTCCCTTGAGAAAAAGTGGGTGTGTGTTCCTCATGCCCGGCTCTCGCACCCTCTTAAACAAACACAATCGATAAAAGGCATGTGTCTTCGATCTCAAACACGTGAATGCCCACGTAAACCCTGGCGGCTGCCTCATTTGATGCATAAATGCAATACAATGATATAAACAAGCTTAATTTCTGCCTACATCTAAGCACTCATTTGCAGAATATATTCCGCCGTATTTATGTAAGTAAACATACATGTACCTATAGTATAAGGGGAGCCCGCACTGATAACAAAGAACGACATCTGTACGAAGATGAGAGTACAACATTCTATTTATAGTCTAGTCACAACCATGGTTGCCATGAGCTAGCTGCTTACGCTACCCGAAGACAGTCGAGTGACATTCTATGAATACACTAGACCATAGTCAAGGGCTAAGTACATGTATCCTTCGCTTACGATTGTATTGTGTAAACAGCTGTATACAATATGATAACTAACTCAATTGATCAAGGGTTCATCTTCACCTCTATCATGTCACGAAACCCAATTTTCAACCACTCCCACTTTCAAACCCACGATCACTTTTTTTCTTTCAAAAAACATGTAGGTTCCATACATAACGCACCCCTCCCATTGAGTCCTGTACACAGAAAAGCTTGTATCCTATCTGCTCTGACGTACCAGCCAAGTAGCTTACACCTCTCGTTCCCTCTCAAGTCTTCGCATACTCATACACACACCACCAAAAAGCAATGATGCGGCAACCAAAACCCCGCAGACATGGGCGAAAAAACTCCTGCCAAGAAGCATATGGCAGTTGCGCAAACAGTTTTGTGGTCCCTCTGATGCCATGGCCATTCCCAACTCCTCAATCCACTCCAGCGCCATGGGTGGTCGAGAGGGACGAGAGGCCGGCTGTGGAAGAACCAAAACCGATACCTGTCGTCCGTCTCTCTGGTGATACTACGGCGTCTTCGAGTAAGGTTGAGACGAGTAAGGTTGAGACATCAAAAGTAAGTGACTATTTAGAGCCATTGAGAAAGCGTGTTGAAATTTTCGCACCGAGACTCGAGCCTCAAACGCGTGTCGTCATCAATCTGTCATCCATTATGAAAAAGCTTACATACCCCACGTGATAAATATTTCTATCCCTTCGATACTTCCAATTCTATTATCTTTCTGAAGGATTATACTAACACTTCTATCTGCAGCCATCGTTGTCATCCGAACTCCAGGCCGCAAGAGAACGTGCCTTAGCATCTCTCAAAGCCGCACGAGCAATCCGCTCTCAGTCTGAAGAGAGAGAGAAAGAGAAAGAAAGGGAGAAAGAGAGGGCGCTACAAGAACTTTGGAAACAATCTAAATCTGAGTTTATCGAGTTCTCTTCACGACAACGGAAACAATTCAAAGAAAACGTAATTGAAAACCAGAAACTCCAGCACAAGAAGTCTAGAGATATAGAATGGGCAGCAATTACAAGACGAGTTAAGCGTATCGAGGCCAACATACGAAAAGAGCGGGAGAGAGAAGAGAGTCGGAGAGAGATGGAAGAGAGGCAGAGAGAGATGGAAGAGAGGCAGAGAGATATGGAAGAGAGGCAGAGAGAGGTAGAGAGGAAGCGAAAGATTGAATTGGCGGAAGAGATCTGGAGGAAAGAGAACGAAGATGTTGTGGACTATGTTTGGGAGCTGTGAGGACTGCATTCGTTACGTTACAACCTCCAGTATTTTTTATTGTTTATATTTCACTACTGTTTGTTTATATCTTACCGCACTGTTGTTGTTTTGTTACTTGGTTGATGGAGCTTAGGGATTACAAGGTTACGCTTGTGATGGGTTTTATTGTTTTGTTGAATATTCTCTTCGTTCTCTTATCCCACTTTCTTTTGGACGTTTTTCTTAGCCATTACTTTATTTTGGTTTCATGTACAAGTTTGGGAGTTGGTTCATGTGGAATAGACGGGGGGGCCGGCGTTACTGCGCGTGAGCACTCGCTCACGCGTACTCATCAGCCGCGCGCCATAGAAATCAGTTAACAGCGATGAGCTATAATAAATATACCAAAATTTACTCAACCATAATTAGTGGGCGACTGATATCCCGAGTGAATTAATTCTCATGCGCTGTATTATAGAATTGTAGGGAATAACAGTCTTTCCCGCTACACTTGCGTACGAATGTCACCGATATTTAAGATTACAGAAAAGTGGCATCACTGCTGTACATAAAATATCTTACTACAATATGACAAGTATTAGGCATCCATCATTCGCCCAGTTGAAGGCCTATGCTCAAGATGAGGCGTCGTCAAGCACTTGATATTGATACTGCCAAGCCCCGAGTGATACCTTATGATGGCGTCGCTATTTCGGTATGTTTGCCCTAGAGACGAAGTCTTCCTCTTCACGAAGTTAACACCCATTTTTATTTCCTATAAGTTGATCTCTCTCAAGGGTACATATAATTTTCGCCGATTGGGCCGCACTCACTAATGCGGCCATGAATCATAGGACATTCATGAATATATTAACAAATCTTGTTTGAAACGTTTATGGAAGAGTACCGGACACTTTTATTATAAAGTTTCTTAACCTTCGATTTGGGTCAAAGCTACACTTTTTTTTTCTTTCTTTTTTTAGCTCAGCATAAGACACTAGATAATTGATATCTCTATCATATAATTAACAATTACAACTATATCTCAGAGAATAGAAAGCTGTAGGCATATTATTAGTATACTAATTTATAGTGTACTTGAAATTTATTAAGCCCCGAACTTGCTGTCGATGGTGAAATTCTCGGTACGAGGCTGCACCGTGTCCATAATCACCGAAGATCACTCGACTAAAGCGAAGTCAACAGATAATCGTGTTTTGAATATAGTATAGAAAGATTATCTTCAATGGGTGATATGTATCACAGTTCAATCTTGTTAATAAAACTGTAGTTTCAAAAAAGTTGGGATCTCGAGATTAGTGGGGGCTTCTTTCTATGTATCTAAGGTATTCTCACAGTCCAACATACCAAGATCAACTTCTAAGTCAAAAAAAATACTCAGCTAAAATTAAGTTTTTATGTCCCCTTATCTTTCAGGGGACAAATAGAAACAGAGACAACGGAAGAAACGCTAGTTTTGAGAGGTCAATTCCACATACAATAGATGAGAAAACCAGTTGTATCGCTGCACAGTCGTGACAGTGAGTGACTGAGAGAACTTCCCGAGATTGAATAGTTTCCCCTCTCAACACTCGTTCAATTACCCGATTTGCCTTTTAGTCCAATCAGAACTCATACACTTGTAAGTACCAACTCGAGTAGATACGAGTGAATCAAACGAGTGATATCCCATGATTCGCGCACAGTTACTTCAATTGACAAAAGGAATTATATACTGAACTTTACAACTTAGGTTAACCATCTGTTATTGATCCAGGTCTACGATTGACCTGCAGTATCAATAATCGTAAAAACAAATTGACTGTACTGAACACCGTGGCCCAGGTTTATGATTTTGAGTAACGTGGCGGTTAAATACAAAGGACACGGTTGATCGGTCAATAAGTCGAGGAGATATTATCAATTATACGCAAGTGATCATAGAATATGCTATGAATCACAGCTATACACTTATAACTGACCTGAATCATCTAAGAGCACCGATATCGCTCTACCTGTATTATTGTGCATATCCTTATCCGACCTGTTCTAGTTGACCACCAAAGCATGTCGTGACCTAGAATATAACATGGTCTAGTCACGATTTAAAATAATTACCCAGTGATCTCAGACATAACCTATACTCATAAGTTATATCAGTTCCACTCGAGAGGTCCTGCCACTAAGGTTCACGAGCTCCCATCGGACTTTGACTGGAAGCTGGATACATTTGAATCACAAATGCGGTCAACGGGCAAAGGGAGCGATCGATCACAGCTTAAAAAGAAAACAAGATCAGAACTATCCTCCTGGGTTTTTGGATTTGAACTTGAGTCACCTGATAAACCTGGAAAACAAATCTTGGTGCGCCGTGAGGTGGGTTAGGTTTGTAAAGAGGTTTAGGTACAGATCATTATATATAGACTTCGTAAAGTTACAATATTGTGTAATCACTAATATTAGACTTCCCGGTTAGGTTCAGATGTACCTACATGTATTTGTAACTGCGAAACACTTGGGGACTGGACTGGGCCCGTGATTCACATATGTGGTATGTAGCTCTACTGTAAGTAGACACAGAATCTATGTTTGGAAATATAAACACGAGTGCTATTATTACACTGCCCACAGTAACTAAAGCTTGGAACTATTTCCTCTTTCAAATAGTGTACCTCTACAGATGCAAAGGACGATGCTCCGAAGTTGAAACCCGGCCCAATACCAGGGGTATGGGTCAAAAACAAAATAAAGGGCTGAGTCTGGAACGAAATATAGCTCAAAAGAGTCGATGCTGTATATCCATTTTTGCCAATATCAACCACTAGCATGGCAAAGTTTGGATCAAGCATGATGGCCTGACAGATTGCCGCAGAAACACTTCTCGTTCCTTCCACCCATCCACCCTTCGCAATTGGTTAGGGTTTTGTTTCCAGAATGGCCGTGTGGGTCCATCGAACACCTTACGGTAAGCCCTTCCAAATACCTTACTCGCTTGACCAGTCGAGTTGAATCGAGGACCTGGATAACGTCTTCAACAATTCCCAGCATTGAATCATGACCAAGCTCAATTCCACCGTGGGAGCTCCTCCACTGCGCAAATCTCCAAATCGGCGGTCCTGGCGGACAAGAACTGAGGATTACCGAGTGAAGCGATTCCCATTTCCACGTCTAACCCCGCCTGTATATCCGTGCTGATGTATAACCAGGGATAAACAAATACTGGATACTCCATAAACCAATCTTCTGACCACCCAGGGTTGAAGGTGTGAGTGATCCAGATGGTAAGGATAAAGGGTAAAAGTCGCTCAGAGAAACATCTGCATGCCATTTAAGTGGAGGTGATAGTAAAAAGGGCCGCCTTTCATTGGAACTGCGGGGAAAGTGGTGGAACTCAGCCCTGCATTGCCATTATCGATATTGGGTCCCTAGCCTTTTCCCATTCAGCCCTGCTTGCGTTTGTGTATGTGGTGGGTTTTGCGCAACATGATTGACCCGAAGATCGGATCATACCAGGATTGCCAGGAACATTTCGCACTCAATCGGGCAGTCCAAGGGCTTTTAATGCACAGCACTGGTGCCCCCTCACCTGGACACAAAACCTCACCTTCAATAAACATTACACGATGCCACTTGGGTGGAAGGAAAGTTCCCCCATCCCGATCGATGGGCGCGGCGTCGAAATCATCGCCGATCAGTCACCCCTCCCTCTCAGGGCTGTACGATCTCTGGCAAGGCATTGGACAGGCTCCTCTTGTGTTTTTATGTTTTGTTTTTATGGCGATTGTTTCCCGATGATAGGCATCATCTCCATGAGCCAGCCCTCTGAGGGGCGGCCACACCGCCGCCGCCGACGACGCATGGTGGCTTTAGCTTTGACAGGTCGCGTGGAGTTGGTCAGAGCGGAGGGCGAGTCGGAACTTGGCTACCGCAGAGCCTCGACAACAGAGCCGCAGGAGCCTCCACGTGATTGGCATGCGTGACTCTGTCTCGTATGTCCTGAGCGTGACTCACCTACGATTAATATCGACATGATTCATTTTCTGTTTGGCAAAGTTACATGTATGCAAACAATAGGCCTTTGCCTTTTTCATCTTTATTCTCTTGTATACAAGTACTTTCACTGGAGCTGCACTGCGCTTTGAAAAGCCCGATGAGCTACATGTACCGGTACTCGTGCCTGCAGCTTATAGATATGCATGTCCATCTTCCTTTATTTCTAAATTAGAGCTAAAGAGAATCTTCGCCCTCTATATCCACCATCAATCTTCCCTCAATTCTGTAACGAAGAGGCAGTGTTCTGTAGTACTAATATGTGTGATAAATGAAGTGAGACTTGAATCAGTCAATTTAATACGAACTATAATCTAAAACTCTGACATGACTAAATGGCTCCTAAGATCTGGTCATATTGGGGATCTCTATTTGGGCCCTAAAACATTGAAATTTTGCTTCAGCTATATGTACTATTGTATTGATCAATTGATCCATCACCGGTCAGTACATACCACTATTCGAGCAATCGTGGTAATCTACGGACGACCGCTACTATATATAGTAGATCTATGGCTTAATTAAACACTTGAGTCGATCTAACCACCAAAGGAACCTCATGGAGTCTAATTCGGGCTAGGGTTAGGGGTGTTATTATTATCATTTACAGTTACATAACAGCTTTTATTGTACCTGACGACTCGAAGTACATACCTCCAAAGCTATCATACAACCAACGACAGCAAAAAAATGAAGATGGACCTGGACGACCAATTTGTCGAGCTCAACAACGCCTTCACTTCCTGGCTCACGGGCTCTCCGAGCAATGTCATTTTGAACCCGAAGATTGGGTTGACAGATCTGCGCGCTTCATCCGCCGGGAGAGGCGTTGGTGCGTTTTTGTTCCAACTTTTTTTCCTGCGCGCTCGGAGGATTGACACTTGACAGTTGCGACCGCTCCACTCGACGAAGACGAGACTATATTTTCAGTCCCGAGATCCAGCGTGCTATCGGTGGAAAACTCAGAGCTACATCAAAAACTGGGCGAAGAATTGACTTCACTAGATCCATGGCTGGTTGGTAACACGAAAAAACTTCTTGAAAAAACTGAGGCTAAACAATTCCTGTTTTAGGCACTCATCTTGGTTCTCATCTACGAGACAAGGCCGTCCTCGCCATGGCGACCATACATCGACGTCCTCCCGGCGTCGTTTAATACGCTCATGTACTGGACCAACGACGAGCTCGCAGAGCTCCAAGCCAGCGCCGTGGTGGCGAAAATCGGGAAACAGGACGCCGACGAATTGTTTCGCGACAAATTGTGGCCCATTGTCAAAGTCAGTCTTCCCCCCACCCCACACGTGGCTTGGTCGGATTTTATTTTTTTGCCTTCTACAATACTAACCAAGTAAATAGAAACATGCTGGAATGTTTTCCCACACCATTATTGCGCCAGGGCTCGCAATCGATGCGATCGACAGCTTACTCGACGCAGCACACAGAATGGGGAGCATTATCATGAGCTATTCATTCGACCTGGAAGTCGTCGGAGAGAGAAAAAGCCCCGATGAAGACTCCGACTCCGATGATGAGGAGGAGGAGGGAAAGTTCTACAAGGGAATGGTCCCAATGGCCGACATGCTAAACGCTGACGCCGACCGAAATAATGTTTGTGTTATCTACCCCGCGAAAAAAGGATTCCTGCGACTCAATTGATAGGATAGACCGATTGACCAATCATTGACAGTGTCGCCTCTTCCAAACGCCGACGGTGCTAGAGATGCGCACAACCCGCGCAGTCCCTGCGGGCGATGAGCTCTTTAACGATTATGGCCCGCTCCCGCGCTCCGACCTCCTCCGAAGATATGGTTACATCACGCCCAATTATGCACAATACGATGTAGCGGAAGTTTCATCTGGGCTGATTGTAGGAATTGCGGGGAAAGCGCTTGATGGGAGCGATAAGACGGAGCGGATAGACTATCTACTGGACGAGGACATTCTTGACGACGCCTTTGACATTGGCACCGATCTGGAGATCCCAGAAGAGATTTTGGCAGTCATTGCCAATTTCTTGCTTACAAAGGGTGAATTCTCAGTATTCAAGGGGAAAGGAAAAGTCGCAAAGCCCAAAAAGACGCCTGAGGTTGCAAAGGTCCTGGAAGAGATCCTGGAGAAGCGACTAGGTGAATATGGTACCACAATTGAGGACGATGAATACATCCTACGCGACGAGAGTACGCAAGGCAGGAAGAGAATTGCAATTGAGGTTCGATTGGGCGAGAAGAAAATACTAAAGGGCGCTTTGGAGAAGGTTAGGGGCTGGGCACTAGTTGAGAGTGCCAAACGAACCCACAGCAGCCAGGTCGAGGATGAAAGAGGGGAGAAGAGAGTAAAGGCCCGGTAGTGGAGCATCCGGGTGAAATCTTACAAAAAATAATATGTTATTTCCATATCCAGTATGTCATCCATTGCAATGTCCCTCCTTTCCGACCAAGCATTTGCCACACTCGAGTGATACCACATGATCCAATCCGGTACCCGCCCTGATATCTCTGCCTGCATTATTCAATCCACTACTCCGCACTTATCTGAAGCAACCCCTGAACAAGTTTCAAACTATCCAACAATTGTGAAGCAATTTCTCCCCTAGTTTTGTTGAGCCGTCCGTCAATTGGTCAGTACACCTCAGGCGTTACAGTTTCTGCCACGTCTATGATGAACGGTGCTGTCATCACAATCATCCACGAAACAGCAAAACACTGGAAAGTAAGCAACTTTGTGAATTGATAGGTAACGCGAGGCTTGATGTTTGGTGGTGCCGGTGGCGTTGAGCTCGGACCCTCACCTCCTTCAATCTCAACCTCATGGTATGGAGAAACACTGGGTGGAGCGTAAATGTACTCCTGCCCGCCCGCCGGCCTGCGGATATAACCGTCTGGAATATCAAAATCCCATAGGGAAATTGAATATTCGCTTTCTGCAGTTGAACTTATGTTGGGTTAGCGTTAGAATTCCCCCCACCTTTCAGACGCGAGTTAAAAACCTCCGAATATCACATATTAATGTTTTGATCTTCAACATGAATGATGTAATATACATATGTAAGGGGTCGAAAGCTGCTCATGTATGTTATATTATTGCCCATCCAACCCGAGCCCGAACTCCGAGCCCGCGCCGGAAGATCCTCCGCTTCGTGTTGAATTGATCACGTCGAGCGTACGAACACGTCTCCCACCTCCGCAGGAGGTTGGAAGACCACGGGACCACCCGTTTATTTTTTTCTTTCGTCCCAATATGTTCATGCAATTGGTAATAACTTGATTCTGATATGAACGTCGCAATCGAGATCCATGAGGGAGAACGGTGTTCTTCTGTTTCTCCCGGCTCGGACGATCCCGACGACCAGCCATCTCTCTTCTGTTAATTCCCTTGAGTTACCTTATGTGTGTAGAGCACCTACTCTAGGTAGACTGGTGGGTGTGTAGGATGGCATTTGTGCTACCCTACCCAATGGAAGTTTCTTTTGTGGCTGCGAGTGCGGTAGTTGCGAATGCTTTTTGTTCTAAGCGCCTTGCGTAATTGAGCGCTGGTTGGCAGGCAGGCAGCTCTGTTTGGTTGTCTTGTCTCATCACATAGCATCACTCGCCTGTATTAATGCACAGTACTACATATTAATACCGTAAGTTACTCCGCCCAGAAGATCACGCGATCCAGGGAGCTAGGTCAGGAGGGAGTGTATTTTCTGTTTTTAAATAAATCTGAAACAGCCGTTGCAGGCGAATACTCGGTAAGTGATCGGAAGTTTATTCTTGTTTACACGTATTATTGACCTGCCTACTCCGCATTAAATTAGTAGGGGTTAGCAGTAGGTAGTCCAGTGAGGCGGAGGTGCGGCGGCGGCGGGGAAAGCTTACCTTGATCTAAATTTACTTGAACATCAATGCCAAGCCTCCAAATTCCTGCAATAACTCTCATTCACAGAGACCAATTCTGTGTAACTTCGTTGATGCTTACAACCCTAACCCAGCTAATTGTCGTCCTCGCCCCATAGACCGGCCTCGTCGGAATGTGGGGTATCTTCATTTCCCAGGTCCCACTCGTCTTGAACATAGGTTTCCTGAGGGGCTAACACCTGGTGCGCGTACACCAGCTCCACCATCTCGCTGATCCGGTCGACTAGTATGTTACTGGTTTGTGTGGCGGATCCAGAAGGGACGGGAATAGTCTCGCGAGTGATGTGGAGGTGATCTGTGACCTCGATCTCAATATTCCCCAGAGCATCTAGGTATGAGGTCGGAATACGAGCGGTGAACAAATGGAGGGATTGGCGGTTGTTGGGGATTATTAGGTAAACCTGTTAAAATACAGAGATGTTAGTATATCAAGAGATACCAGGCGGAAGGTTAGGTCAATGGGAATTTAGTCCAAACAAGCAGAAGGACAAACATACAGTGTAGACCATGCTGTCGGTGCCCCATCCCCCAGCAAATCCTCTTATTCTAGACCTCTGCTCTTGTGCCATTGCAATCAGGCAGGCTACATCGAACGGATCTAGGTTCGTGTGCCATTTCGTCGCCGCCGTATTTCTTAACAACTTCTTTACCGCAGAACCACCACATCGGCCGAGTGAGAGCTCTTTTCGCACACGAGTTGTATGGCGACGAGTACTATACAGTAAGAATGGCAGCTTTGTCGTAGCTGTAGTGACAACAATCTCCGGCGTAAGCTCTGTAACGGAGTTGGAAAACGTGAATGATAATCGTGGACTGTGAGCGAAACCCAATCCTTGCACAAGAGTTGTCGACATCCCATTATCCTTATCGATACTCTTGAGAATGTCCTTGATGATGTCTGGTAGGAGGTCGCCCTCGCAAAACTTATCGCTTGTACCCGTGGCCCAGCACTCTTGCAGCGAAGTGGGGTTTACAGACGTCTCAATTGGAAGTTCTGAGCTACGCTTTTGCGCTAGCGATTGTTGTTCTGGATTCGTTTCGATAGCAACCCTCAGTAGTTTGAGATGCATAGCGCCCCAACAAAGTGGCTGGACATAAAGAGGACTGCGAGTAGTTCGGCGCAGATGATACGCGAAGGAAATGCCATGGGGTCCCATATTCGTCGGCCTTGTCGTTGTGGCTGGTGGAGAAAAGAGGCGAAGAGTGGCTGGTCGAAGCTTTTGAAGATGAGGGTCACAAACATGCAGATCCAGAGAGCTCGAAAGTGCCAAGCGCGGGAGGGCCCTACGTACTCTAGTGTGCTACGCATTCTTTTTTACGGCAAAAATACAAAACACAGTAGAGCCCAGGGGAAGCTACAAGTATGTAGCACAGCGATATAGCTGCTTCACCTACGTTCCAGAGACTTCCCAGCGGTCCTAGCGTGGGGTGGGTGTGAGTGATGCTCCGTGACCCGCAAGCCCCCTCATCCGAGTGACGCGCCATGCAGCAACCAGCGCACACATGGACATTTGACATTCAGCTCCTTTCCCATGCCACCCAACAGCACAGCAACCACAACCCATCGAATCCCAATTCATATCCCAATCCAAATCTTGAAAATAAGAAACTGTCATCGATTCATCCACCGGCCGGCCCGTGCTCTGACTAGCCGAGGAAAAAAAACCGCCCAATTTAAGCTTATGTAGGTACTCTACATCTGAATCTGAATCTGATCGACGGAATCAAATTTTTCGTTCCTTTTAGCACCCAAGGGCTTCCCCCCGATGAACTTGAGATCATGCCAAGGAAAGCGTGGTCCGAATGAATGAGTTAAGCCTTTATCCAATTCTTCCAGCTGGCGCATAACAAACTGCAGTCTGTTTTCACGTTACTTTATGTACTTACTCAGAATATCGTGACTTGTTCCTGCTTGCAGCAACGCTGGTAGGCAGGCGAAGTATTTACAATATGGCTCATACAGTTGAATCGAAGGCTGTGGTTGGTGCTAGAAGTAGAATGGAAGGAAGCTTTGAAACCGAGAAGGACGTTATTAGAAACCTTCCATACAGGCCCAAGCCGGCCGGGTAATAAATCGCCGCAAACCAAGGCAGGCACGGACACTTGGAAGAAGCATGACAAACAATCGCCACATCGGCCGAAATCCTCGTCGGGCGCGGGCGGCCCGCTGGCATTGTTCTACGAGTAATCCTATTTGTGTACCCATCCCATACCATGGCCACCCTATCAAATTCCATGATCGATAGCTATCAATATCCTGTTTGCCAAAGTGCCTCAAATCCACAGCCTCACGCATTTATTCATTTGATTCTATTATTCAAGCATGGAATTTTGTTTCTACCCTGGCCCTCTCTGGAGATGTCTGGATGGGTCTGGGTTGGGGGTTTTGTTTCTATTTCTGTCAGACTGAGGAGAAGGACTGTGCGCGCCGCATTTCAGATCTGATTGATCTCGTCTCCTTGTTTTACCGCCACCTCTGTTTCGTTCGCTCGTTGATCCTCCAGGTGCTTCCCACAAGCCCACTTCGCGTTCTCGTTGTTGCTCGCATAATGTTTTATGCTTGCTTAGGAATCGGGGTTAGTACTCTGGGTAGGGTATTCTAGAGTCGAGTAAGGTGCATAAACATCTCACTTTTACTTACATCAGCCTCAGCCACCCTCTTTCTTCTTTTCTCCCTTGCTAAGTGGAGTATTGCGCTAGGTAGCGCTAGCCGGACCCTGAAGCAAAAGGTCATTCAGGCAGTTCCAAGTACCACCTCATAAGCACAACGCAGCAAAGCAGTGCCAGGAATCACAGAACCGTAGAGTACGTAGATAGAGCACCTACATACACACACGACGGGTATGTACCACCGAGAAGCTAACTGCTCCGACGTTCCACAAACTCCCAGGTAAAAGTCAACGGCTAGGTTCGGTTTTCCCGGGTCCCGACTATTCCGCCGCAGGATGGAAATATTTGTTTCGCTGCGGGGTGGTTAGGGATTCAGAGGGAGATCACAAGGGAACTCCTCAATTCTCCAATATGTAGAAATCCATACTAGCCAAGCTTTTAAGCCGCACAAACTACCACCACGGCCAAATCCATCACCTCCACCCAGAATCCGAAAGAGGGGGCCTCACAGCGACGAAGCACGCGGCAGGCTGCTATTGGCTCGTTGGGTCGTTGGGCCCGCCAGCCTACCAGCCAGCTAGCAAACCAAAATCATGTGTCACTTTGTGAGGAAGGGATGTTTGTTGTGGTTTGGTTTTTTGTGGCAGGTTATCCCTCCGACAGCAGAAGAAGTCGCCGTATGTAGAGAGGAGTAGAAGGATTACTCGGTAAAAGTAAAAACAAAAGAAACAACGACTTTCCCCGTTTTTTTTTCGTATTACTGGGTGGACCAAGGCGGGGGTGATGAATGATGATGGCATAATATCGACTTGTCTAAGGCAGCAGTACCCGAAATCCGAATATCTATATACACAACTCCCTTTCTCCTGGTCATCTACTCTAGCTGTTGTGATGAAGGATTGTAATACGATGGGGGGGATGCTCCTCCGTCTCGAATTTCTCGTAGTGGGGAGACTCGGGCGTACCTAGAGCAGAGTAGAGTACCTACACCACTCAAAGGTGTCAGCAAAAAGTTTTCCGACAGAAATTAATTGCATGGGATAGGCTAGGACGGAGCTGCAGACATCTGTTTGGATTGGACTGCCTACATATATGCTCCTCCCTAAAGTCTCATACTCTACATAACCTACTAGTAATCGGATTTGCCTTCCAAGTGAGTCGTTACCTGCATGGCACACTAGGTGTTGTCAACTTGTTATATATTTTTTCTGTAGGTTTTTTCATGCTTTCACATTTACTCGTCAATGCTCCGGGTCGGCCTGTCGGTCCTAGGGGTGAGTAACAGTAACCTAGAGTCCTCTAGAGTAGGCTCTAACCCCTCCCATGCCCACCACCCTCACCACCTCCTGTAGAGAATGGTAGTTGCATAGGGAGGGTCATGTTTGTGAATTCGAATTT
This sequence comes from Morchella sextelata, assembly GCF_020137385.1. Lineage (NCBI taxonomy): Eukaryota > Fungi > Ascomycota > Pezizomycetes > Pezizales > Morchellaceae > Morchella > Morchella sextelata. The sequence goes on along the minus strand of NW_025408619.1, from coordinate 942,708 downwards.
GTGTGCGTGGGTGTGTGTGTCTGAGACCTTGTCTTGTCTTGTGCAGCGGCTGCAGAATTACTTACCATTTAAAGCTGTCCACTCACCAGATCGACACGTAACGCGCCACGACCCGGTTCCTTGCAGCACAAAAGGTTCAAATTGTGGATGGGGGGGACATGGCTTATGGCAAGAAGTATAAACATCCCTCACATCCCCCCGCATCCTTTGGACCTTTTTTTTTTTTCGATCTAGCAAAACATCAAACCTTGAAATTATTGTTCGAAAATTAGTTGCTACTAGTACCATCACTACTACTACTACCGCTACTACTATTGCTACTACTACTCAACCAAAGTACTATTATATCATCAAAGTTATATAACAACTATACTACCATTAAAACACAATGTCAGCAAAAGGAGCACCGTGGCAACATCCTGCCTCAGCAGAGCCTTCACAAATGTACTCACCAAACCGACCGAGCAAATTCACGCTACAGGAAGGTCTTGACAACAACTGGGTTTTCTTCCCCGAGCCTCACTTTGTAAACGTCGACGACGACGAGGAGGAGGACTCATCAGACGAGGGACATGGTCACCACGACAAGTCGGGAAACAGGAGGGACTCAGTCAACTCTGTAGGCTCAGACGGAGAGCCGCGCCCAGGGAACTTGCAGAGGGGGGATAGCTGGATCGGAGGGTGGTGGGGAAAGGTGTTCAAGTCGAAGCTTTGAATTGAGAAAAATTTGGAAAAACGGGTTTCGTGCGAGTGATTGAAACGTAAGTTGTTTGTTGATATATCCGAGATTTTATGAACTATACTAACGTTTGTAAAGGCTCCTTCGCCCTGATTTAAGGACTTGGACTTGATGTCATGCCTTCAATTCCTGTCGATTGAATCGACGGAACTGTAAATCCTCCAATTCGATACCGACGCTCCAAATCGATATCGATATCCCCAAAAACCTCTCACCCTCACGCAAATCAAATACTCTCACCCCACCCTCTTCCCATCGGTGACCTCACCAGCTGTACATTCACCACCTCCATACTTTGATGAAAACCCGGGTTGGCATTCGATCCGCGATAACTCATTGAAGCCTTTTTTGATACCTTTTTCTCCCTTCTTGTTATTTTTTTCTGCGCTAGATAGATTGTAACGATTAATGATGCGACGCGAACCACGAGTTTTCTTTTTTCTTTCTTTCTGGATTGGGTTGGGACCGGATTAGCGCGCGATGGGTTTCTTCTTTTTAATGTCTTCTTTTCCTGCATTTGTATTTTTGGACTTTTTCTTCTGGCAGGGGCGTTTTTTGCGAGATCATTGGTAGACGGACTGACTGCATGGCGTCTCCACTTTTTACTCTCTTCGAGTAAACCTACATATTTTCTTTTGTCTTTTTATATATAACTGTGTCGATACTGGCGGGCGGGCGAGGACGGGCAGGATTGAGCTGACCAGGGAGCCTTGGTACAACCTACCAAATTTCATATATATTTATCTTCTTTTTACTCGGGGGGTTCTTGGATCTATTTATTAGTGCGGCGTTTTATTCTTTTCTTATTGGGACCTATTTATTACTATTATTATATTATTTTATTATTCTTAGCACCGTGTTAAACGGTGCTCTTTTTGTTATTCTTTGTTCATACCACGTTGTTAGGATCTATGTATGTGGGTGCCTATCATCTGGGCTGCAGCTGGTATCTTTTTGCCAGTCTGAATTTGAAGCAGAAGCCTTCTTCGTCGCGCGCGCGACCTGTGTAATTTTTTTTTCCTGGCCATGTGTGTTCTTTCTGGTGATGTCAGTTGTCTGACTCTGTATGATTCTGTGTGGATGGATGGAGAGTACTCTAGACCATGTATGTAAATAAAAGGAAATGCACTCAGACATTCCACTTACTCTAAAGCATAAAGTAGATAAGTGAAGAAAGCACTTTACTCGAGACTCATAGAACCTGCATCTGTAGGGCCACTGTAGGTACTCTACTTCGCCCACTTCTCATTCATTCATGCGTGGGGGGTACATAGCATAGTAGAGTAGGTACCCCCCTTCGGCGTCCTCCTCTGCTGGTGCTGTAGATACGGCCATTGGATACCCCCCTCCAGATGAACCTCTTTTGCGGGGTAGGGTAGAGTAGAGTAGATAGACTGTATGGTAGGCGTTTCGTACTCAAAGGATTGGCCCACAGCGTCGTATTGCAAACCGGCCTTGGTCGACATACTGTGGCAGTGGTTGGTTCGGCTACCTCGCAATGCATCGTGACTGCCTACTTTTGTTGACTCTGAGGCCGGCAGGAAGAGAGTACATGTAGTTGGGGCCCAACAAGAGTACGCAAGAGTAGTGTAAGGGTGAAAAATGACTGTACTCCTCATGTAGAGTGTGGTCATAGAACTCTAAGAAGTGAACTGATTGAGTCCCATACCGCCCAACATACATACATACGAGACTTTCTCACCACGAGACTTGCTTGCTTTTTTCTTCTTCTCTCTCTTTCGTAGTCTTCGTAGAAAATAGCAGTCCTTTTTCTTTTGCGCATGAACCCTCGATTCTTACCGCGCGCGGCTGCACAGCATCATTACTCTAGCGCGGATCTGCATAAAGGGTCTTGATCGTGAGGATTCTTTTGTATGTAGACATAGAGGTGTTTGGACTTGCAGAGTTCTCCTCGACGAATCGCCCGTAGTGGAGTGTTATGTAGGTCAGGACGAATTATGTAGGTTTGAGAAGGAGGGTGAAGGGTCATTGGGTGTTGATATACTCTGCTCTGTGGAAGTGCAGAGTCTGGTGATCGATGACGGAATTGCTCATCTGGTCTGCCAAGTGAAGTGAAGAAAGAGCTAGATGATGATCATATCCCGGTATGGGGAAAATGTAAACACAAACATCACGACTTCTCACGCCAACTCCCACCAATTGAATTGGAGAAAAAACATACACACCGCATATCTCTTGACATTTGAAATCTGTGCAGGAAAGGTGTCTCATCTGATTATCTGCCCAAGCGGGTATCAACAAAGAACAAAAAATAAAAAAAGATCATTGCCCTATCTTCCAGCTGCTGTCAGCTCATCCCGAGGATTTGAACACGAATTATTTGAATTGTAAACGATTATGAGCTCCCGAGAAGTCTGATAGTAAGATCTACAATCTAATCCAATCATACGCCCCGAAGACCCTCAACAAAAAAAAAATCTCCGGTCAGCTATCCAATACCATCCATCAAGACACGACGACAGATACGCGGTCACGCACCATCACCACCCATCCCATAATTCCACATACATACCTACATACGTGCCTACATCATCACCAACCTCAGAACCCCATTCGTGATGCCACCCAAAAGATCTACCCGCTCCGAGCATCCAACTCTCGAAGCCATTCCACCCAAGGTTCGGAATAAACCACCAACAGCCAACAGGAAGTCACGCGCGTCTCCAGAGCCTGTCGATAGTGCAGATGAGAGAGCTCCCGAGAAAGATAACGTGGCGCCTGCAATGGGGAGGAAGCCCGGGGGAAAGAAGAAGAGGACCTCCGGTAAAAGGAATCTTCCGAGGATGGAGACGCAAGAGGTTATTGTGCTCTCCAATGGGCCGTTTCCAGCATCACTACAGAGAAATGCCGAGGAATCTGAGACGGAGGAAGAAGAAGTAGAAGAATCCCAGGTCTCTACTCGTAGAGCACACTCCCTAGGGGGTGGAGAAATCGCTTCACGAAGCAAATCTGAGGGAAGGAAATCTCGCAGAGCGCAGTCTGTAGGAGATGCACAGAGCATACCCCGGACCCGGAGCAGGAGCAGAAACGTTCCAGAGAGCAGCGATCAACCACTACCTTCATCACCACCGAGAATACCATCCACCCCGGGAGGTGACCCATTGCCGCCTTTGCTGTCTGCACAGGAAACCCAGGAGCAAGAGGAGATGGATGAGATCCTCCGGGCTGCTGTAAATTCTCCCGTCGAACCCCCATCGAAAGGTTCTGATTCTGCTTCACACGATGAAGACTCGGAGCCCGATGACTCCCTCATAGACTCCTCGCCCGTACGTGAAGTTAGTCCATTCCATATAGGAAAACACTTTCCCAAGATCCGACAGATGCGCCGCGAGCGCAAGTCCTACCTCGACTATGACGACTCACCCACCCCCAAACCAGCTTCTGATACCGATACCAGCCCCTCCGGGGACGATCAAGAAATTGATGACCTTACCCTTTTCACGCTCCGCACGAAGCAGTATGATCAAGCACTTGCCAATGTGCGAAGCCGCATGCAAGACCTCAGCGCCGCCTTTGCAGTCCTAAAGCCCCTCCAACACGTAGTCGCGGGCAAGGATAAGGGCTACCTGAATTTGCTGAGTGATCTGACACATGTCATAATCAATAATGATGCCCCACAGTTATCCAAAGAGGAGAAATTCCAACTGGGGGTATTCGATGAGGCAATGTTGAGGCTGGCGTATTTCGAGCAGGAGACCAAGGACTTCGAGCTTATTTTTAATAGGTTCCTGAAACACAACAACACGCAGAGGAAGAATATCGAGAAATGCCGTGCGGGCATTAGGAAGACAATGAAGAAGCGTGGATATAAGAATATGGCGTGGTTGGTGACAGAGCAAGGAGAAGAGGAAGAAAACGATGAAAAGAGAAAGGCATCACAGAGAAGGGTAAAGAGCGTCTTGGCCGACTTAGAGGGGAGCGGTTATGGATATAACACACCTGAAAGCGCGGACGAACGAGGAAGAAAGAGGCGAAAGACCGGAGAGGATGGATACGAAGAGGAAGGAAGGCCGGAGAGCCGCATACAGAAAAAGAGAAGGATTGAACTTGTAGAGAGGGTAAGACGATTGGACGATAGCCTTCATACGGATCGAGATGAAAGGCGGAGAAAAAAAGAAGCAGAAAACGAAACAGGAGAGGGGACGCGGGAGACTGTTATCATACGAGACGATGACGATGAAGATGAGCAAGAGGTCGTAAATGATCATAGGGGAGGGGGAGTAGAAGAGGGGGTCGAGGGAGACAAGACGCATTACCATGAAGAGCAAACGGGAGAAGGGGATGGTGTAGAGGAACAGGTAGATGAAAATGAGGAAGAAATGCAAGAGGCTCAGGAGGAAGAATCTGATGTGGAAGAAGTCCTCCCCATCATCATCGACGAAGATGACGTAGAAATCGTCCGTGTTGAAGGATTTGGAGAGCGACAGAAAAAAGCAAGGGAACGAGAAGAGAGATTAGAAAAAGACGAGGGAGAAGTGGAGGTATTAGAAGACCACGATTGGGAAGACTCAGAAACCTTTGCCCTACTCGACGGCATCTCGAGATTTCACGGGGGCGCAATTGGTATGCATCTTCTCTGTACCTACAGGAATTGAATGGTTACTAACAAAGCTATATCGATCAGAAACTCGCTTCTCCAGAATAAAAAATAGATACCGCGCAGAGTTAGAGAATCGCAGTGTGGAGGCAATTATAGAAAGGGCTAGAGAGCTCAAGAAGGAAATTGTTGACTCGGGTGAAGAGCATATATTGGGGGGGTTCTGGGACGGCATTTGATTATTTTTCAACACAAGGGAATTTTAGGACATTACCCTTTAGAAATTGTTTATTTTCTTTAATAAGAGTGGTTACCGTTTATTCTATTCCTGTCTATATCTTAGCTCTGGGTAGCGATGACGGCGTTTCTGTTATTTTGAGGGTTTTGTAGGTTGTATATATCTTCACTGTGGGTTTGCTATCTGGTGAGAGGCTGGAGTTTAATGTTTTGTTAGCTAGAATTCATTCGTTCCTTCCCTTTCCCTACTTTACATTGTACATTATGTATAGCTGTAGTACGTACACTCGCTTCTCACACTTTCTACTTACATGTAGTTCACGGGGACATTATTGATGAGTAATAATATCCTGCGTTAAACTTAAACATTCTAATCCTCACTCTACCAATCCAACCATTTCCCTCCTTGATACATTTTCACACTTACATACAATCTAATATCATCCCCGATGTGCAGACATACACCAACTCTGTGGTCGTGCGGTATGTTGTTCCCTATCGTTTGCTGCTCTACACTGCCTGATAGCATGAATCCTAGGCCACACAACATATGCAATTGTGAGCTGCGGAAACGATACATTGTACAAGTTGTCAAATGTGGCCTGCCCATTTGACACGACGTTGGGGGTGCGATATCGCAACGGTAGCTGTGGAAGTATGTAACTGGCTACTCTGCAAATCACTAGATGCTTAAGTTACTGACAAAATGATGATGGAACAGAGAAAGAGTGTGATGATAATCATAAGCAAGCACAAGCACAAGCACAAGCGGTAGCCGAGGAAACCGACAACTCAGATGATCAAAAGAAAAAAAAATGGACCTGTGTTATCAGCTAACTAGCTGATAACCAGTTGAGTCTTTATTGTGCTATATTGATGGAGTTTGGAGTTTGAAGGCGTTTCCCCTCCCCTTTCAAAAGTTTCTCTTTTTGCCCCTTTTAATCTTTCTTTTTCCAAAAAATTACTTCCTCTTTCTACTTCCTACGCTATTTCTCTTTAATTTCTTTCTTTCTTTCTTTCTTTTGTTTCGCTGGGCTGCAAACAAGCTTATCCCTCCGCTCCCCCTCAGGCCTACCACCCGCTTGGAGCCATAAAGTTATGTGATATTTCCTTCACTATCAACACATCTTGTTGGCTACATATACGCGGGACTATTACTACTGCCTGCTCTTACACTGGGGAGGCAGTTGATAGTCGAGTGATCTGGTATGATCTAAACCGACGATCTAGCTAATCCTCCCACCCTCGTCACTCTTACTGGAAATTTGGACTCTATGAGGTAGAAATCAATTGGACTATGGAGGGAGCACCGATTATCTGGGAAATACACTTCGCTGCAGCTTCCAGCTTCAATTTGACAGTGGTCTCGGTTTGGGGAATCATTCTACACTGGTGTCAGCTCAGGTCAGTGATTGCCATCCTTGAAATGACAGTTATATCTCACAATGATATGGGGTAAATAGCCGAGGAGAAATCATTGTTTTTCAACGTCCACGGCTGTATCCACAATTACAACAGCGGATTATATTTTTAACCACTCCGGCCCCTACAATCAACAGATATCGACGCTATTGATTTCCGTATTTGAAAAGGAGAGACACTCGTAAGGGAGTAATATTTAAGATGCCAGGCTCTTAAATATACATTACTTTCCATTTATGCAATGGTGGTCTAATGGTAATATATGTTTGTGTGGGTTTAAGTGCTTGCTGGGGTTCTTGATTCTTTCCTTCACAGTGTTATCGTCTTGACGGGAATTGGTAAAATAAAAGTTTTGATGCTTCTATGGCCATGGACGTACTTATGTTTACTCAGGTATTTTTGTTCCTTGTGTTATATATTGGGCTGATAGCTAACTATCACAGGTTTCAAAACTAAGAGTGTCGCAGTTTTCTTGCTAGTCCTGACTTCGACCATAGCCATTCCAAGTCCTTGAAAATCACAGAGATTCCAAACTATGGAGGTTCCAAGTTCGCTTGGATAGGGAGCCCTAGTTAACCCTCATAGTGATCCCCCTCTATCATCAAAAATCACTCGTCAATCAAACCAGTTTATTTTTCGCGCCCAAACAATCCCAGGCGCAGTTCAATACAACTTTAATCCTCCGAAAACCATCTCCCGTCGTCTTTGCTACCGCAAGGAAGTATCGGAAGCTGCCGAAGCACTCATCGGGTATCTCCCTCGGTACAGGGAGCCGCCCGCGCCAAGCCGGGGCATCTGGTCATGCGACAATCGATATTAATCCGACGGATATCCCCACCACCCCACCTTTTTCTCTATTAGCTGTCGTACCTCACAAGTCGTTCTCTCTCTCAGCTTAAACTCTAGCATAATGACCATAACCGGCCTCACCTCGGAGCAGCTGTCCTTTTGGGAGGAGAATGGATACCTAATCATCCCAGATGCGATATCACAAGAAGTGGTGAAGGAGCTTGTGGATGAGACGGCGAAGCTTCTGAATGGTTAGTTGGGATAGCTATCTTTAAGCTCTACCTTCTCCGCATGGTTTAACGTATAACCTTTGATTGTAGAGTTCCCACTGGAGGGCCACCCCATGACGAAGTTCACCACTGGCGACGGCGACAAGCACATTGGCGATGACTACTTCCTCAACAGCAACGACAAAGTGCGTTTTTTCTTCGAAAAAGGTTTGCCACCCCACCCACCATCTTCGCTCCTCAACAGTTAGTTAACACCCGTCGTAGGTGCCTTCTCCTCCGCCGGCGAACTCATCAAGCCCAAAGCCAAAGCTATCAACAAGATTGGTCATGCCCTACACACAAACTCCCCCCTATTCGCAAAGATGACAATGACACCGCTCAACCGGTCGATCGCAAAGTCCCTCGGCTTCCGCGATCCCAATGTCATGCAGTCCATGATTATTTGCAAGCAGCCAGAGATTGGCGGCGCGGTGTTGTCCCACCAAGACTCGACGTTCTTATACACTGATCCGCCGAGCGCCATCGGATTCTGGTATGCGCTCGAGGACACGACACCGGAGAATGGTTGCTTGAGTTTTGTGCCGGGGAGTCATAAGTGGGCGCCGATCAAGAAGCGACTAGTGAGGCTACCGGAGGGTGGAACGGGATTTGAGGACTTGAAGGAGGGACAGGCGAATGGAGTCCGGGAGAAGGGGGGCGTGGAAAGGGAGGGCGAGGGCGACGGATTTGTATTGGGACCAGTAAAGAAGGGCAGTTTGGTTTTGATTCATGGGAATGTTCTGCATCAAAGCGAAAAGAATCTGAGCCCCAATTCGAGGTGGATTTATACTTTCCATGTAAGTTGTGTTCCTTTTTCTTCCTCCACTTTTGGTCGCTGTAGGGTAGGTGGGGCTGATATGTGTGTTTGCATGTAGGTTATTGAGGGAGAGTATCCGTACGACGAGAGGAATTGGTTGCAGCCGCCGGAGGGTGGATTTTCGAGGTTGAATGATGTCGAACTAGCTTAGCTTTTTTTTAAAAAAAATTCGGTACTCTGATAGGAAATGAAATAGTAGCCAAGGGCGAGTGATAGCCTGTGAAACTCGCCAACTTTTGGCGTGGGGTGCGCTAAGGCCCGAGTGATACTTTATGAAAATACACACCCATTCCCGTCGACCCTCGCCGATGCATGTTGTTGTCAATATACAAACAGAAACCACACCACCTGTCACAGCATCTGTTACCCAGTTCCATTCTAAACCTGATCTACTCATACCAAACCATCCTCTCCAACTATCCTCTCGCCCTCCCATCCTATCCGCCCATCCATCCATCAACTCTTTTTACCTTATCAATACCATGTAGGGCATACCAAACCTCCACCACGACCATACCAATATGTCCGGGAAAGTGCGATAAGGCTTGCTTATCCACCAATGTACAGGCCCCTCACACCTACGGGCCATCTTCTCGAACGGTGCACTTCGGCACTTTTGGCCCGACAGCGTGGGTTTAAAGTATGCACATGTACATACCACGTGCATAACTACACGAAAACCGCTGAAGCAAGTACCCCTCCGACGTGTATGCATACAACACGAAAATCATACGAGAGTATGCGGGCTATAGTCCGATCTGACTGTGGTTGGCTGGAGATTCGAGAACTACAGCTGGGGGTAAGAGTGGAAGCGAGACATCGCACCCATGGATACCTTGCAGGATCTCGGAGTGTTCCGGGCGAGGTTATGTAGGTGGGCGGGTGGACAGGTATGCGGGTATAGCTAATTAGTGATCAGAGCGGTATCTGCAGCCCAAGAAACAACGCGGAATATGGAATAAACAAATTTGGAAACTAATTGATTACTTTACCGCCTAGAGGGGTATTTTTTTTATGCCTTATTTTAGGCTTATATAAGCATGATATTCGCCTTCTTTGATAATTTTCTCTTATTTCTTTTTAAGGTCCTTATTAGACTATGGTTTTAAGACAATCTATTTAACCCACCTACCTGCCTACCTGCCTATCGACCTATCGACCTATTTCGCTCAATTAGGTGGATTTGGTGCTCGATTTGGTGCTGCATTCGGTGCTGTATTTGGTGCTGTATTTGGTGCTCGATTTGATGCTCGATTTGCTGCTCTATTTGATGCTCGATTTGGTGCTTGGTTCGGTGCTGCTGCTGCTGCTAGATTCGCTGATTAGCCTATGTTTTTGATTTGGGGAGGGGGGGGTGGTGCTAGGAGAGTAGAGGGGGCGGAGATGGTAGAGAGGTAGAGGGGAGGGTATTAAAGAACAGATGGAAGAACACGGTTTAATATTTGCTAAGTGCCTAACCCTAACCCAGCCTTAGCACCCGTAAATGCCTATAATCCTGACCGATTTTACTAATTCTTATTTATTCGATAAATCTAATACCAGAAGAGGTCTTAGAAGAGCTTGATTTAGAGATAATGCTGAGCAAAATGTCATGCTTTCGCCCAAAACAGGCTTATTTTTTGCTTTTTTGAGACATATGCCTTATTTAAGGCTTTTCTGCGTCTTAGAGCTCAAAATAAGGCTTATAACTTATGGGGTAAAGGCGGTAATGTAGTTATCCTGAAAAGAAAGATACCCGGCCGTGTATTATGTCTGGCAGCGGAGTGATAGCCGATTATTGTTAATCCTTACTACAGTGGCTGCCGTTGACCCTAGACCTTATGACTACAGGTCATTGCTCTTGAAGTCATTGGTCCTGACTCTGGGTGTATGGCAGGTAGGCATAAAGCTTGGTACGTAGTTATGCAGGGAATACAGGGAACAACGATGTCTGAGAGTATGTAGATGTCCCCTGGAGATCTGAAATTCACTTTCTTCTCGCAATAAATGTTACGAGGTTAAACTAACCTTCTGTCTCGTCAGGATTTCAATAATATGTTGTAAGGGGATTGCTGTAAAGTAGGAATTACAATCATGTAAGATCACTCGATAGAGTGAGTGAAGATATGAACATGTAGTAATCAAGGAATCATTGCCTAGCCCCGTTCGTCACGGAAATGTATTCAACACATCTAAAGGAAGTATTTGCGGAATAAAAGCTGATATAGGAATTTACCTGTCACTTAGCGACTTAGAGTTAACTCTTCATTCTACTTGCCATTGGCTCCCTCTACGTTAGTGTACTGTCTTATAATGTATCCAATACATCGCTCTCTCTGACTCTAAATAGCTGGTAATTTCTGGGGGGTCACGCACATAGTTCTTCGTGCCATAAATCCCCTTCTACTCCCCACCCCACACAGCCAGCCTAATAGAACCATCTTGCTAAACCAGCACCCTCAATGGAGTATCTAAAAACAGAAACTATATATTAAAGAGAGACATCTACTGGGACATTAGTTTCTAGAATGGCGTTAGACGATTTTTGGATAGCTCACATGACTGCGAGTGATATTTCATGATTATAAATCTTTTGTTGCTTTAAAGACTTTGTACTATCGGCGAAGTGGATGGAATGAACACATGTATGTACATTACTATATATACACGTATACTTTAAAAATAACGCTAGTGTTAGGATCGAAAGCGTATCGACACTGTAGCGGACCGGCCGCGGACGATGGCCAATCTCTGTCGTCTCTGCGCTCTTCCCTCACAAAAGCTTCACAGAATCCTCATAACCTTGGAGAACTACAAACCTCAATGGTGGAAATCTCTTCGGAAGATTTTTCCCTTAATGTTTGCTCCGTTCCTGAGCAGCATGAATTCAAGTTCCGGCAATACTACTGAGTTAGATACTGTCAGTTAGATACTACCCACAGCACGAATGGTCAACAGTCAGGTACGTGGCCGGTGAGGAGAAAAAAAGAGTTATGGAAGACTATAGAGAAAGTACGGGCCAGAATCTGTATACTAGGGCTTCGGGGTAGTACGTAGGGCTCGCATTTCTTCTCCTCTACTAAATGTATGGAGTATCATACTCCACTATATTGCTCCAGACGTATCTAACGGCATTAGTATCTGACCAAGTATGTAACCCGATGTTGAGTATGTGCCGGGACTCGAGCATGAATGCGACACCCTGGAGACCTTAAAGGACTACAAATCGAAGTACTATACGTCCTCCGACATCCCTCTCCACAACCTCTACGCCATTCCTTAGTGAAATTTGAGTATTATCCTCTCAAACTTCGTGGGCCAAAAAACCTCTGTAGTCTTGGGTGTAGCACTGTGACCCTCTGAGAAGTCCCCTTTAGTGGTGCTTATTCTGTAAACTATAACGATTTCGTATCTGATAATCTCCCAATTTCACATCATACCCAGGCACTACTTTGCCTATGCTAGCGGTATTACAGGTCACTAAACTGGTAGATAGAGTGAAGACTAGTTCCACGCATTTTTTGGCTTCTAACCATACACGCAGCTCTTACGAGATAAGGAATCTTATTTCTGCATCACCTTGCCGTCCTTTGCGCGGCGCTAATAGTCTCATCGGATATGATAGGCCACTGAGACTCTGTGTTGGCGCCAGCTTTTGTCTTACAACGGATTCAGTGTGTGGGTTTGCCTGAATACTCAACTAGGCGCTAAGGACAGTGGAGTAATAATATATGCGGACTGAAGCGGTCAGTATTATCACTGCGGATTATGACTGCATGATGTTTGTGGGGTGATGACCCGTAGGCTAGTGTATTGACAGTTGACAGAAGGTAATCATAAAGCAGTTACTTCGTGGGCTTCAAGTAATGCACGGCAAAGGCTTTTGTCACCGAGATTTAAAATCATATGTTGAGAACCCACAGGATAACTTTTTTAAGCTTGGATCATATCCGCTGATAATAAATAAACACAAAACATTCTTGTGGTTTCATGGTCCCCTATCAAGATCAAAATTGCCGATTTCGGTGTCACGAAACAAGTAATAGACGGCCATACGGAACTGCGGACGGAGGTTGGAACCCGCAACTATATGGCACCTGAAATACAGGGATTTATCTCGAACGAAACATCTGTCTATACCAGTGCTGTCGATATCGGTCACTAGGTTGCGTATTGTATGATATCCTCACACGAGATACGCCCTTCCCGGATGGAAATGGGCTTCACCGCTACGTTATGACAGGGAAATTCCCGGAAAAGAGACTGGTTGATGTCGGTGCAAGCCCTGGAGCAAGAGAATTTATCACCAAGTTGATGAAGCCCTACCCAAATGATAGATTAACTGTTGGGCGGGCTCTTCAAGAACCGTGGTTGTAAGATATGCGGATGAGTGGATACTGTTAGGATGTTATTTTGAGAGTTAAGGTTATACGGACGATGGTTTATGAATCGATCACGGTGGATATTAAGTTGTTGCAGATGGTGGATCTATCACATACAAATATATACAAACGAGAGAGAAAGATGAGGATTGAAAAAAGAAAAAAAGAAAAAAAAAAGACTCCACTGATGTAACTAGTTAGAGAGCAAGAACGAAGTAAACCTATGAACACCCAAATCCAGGAAAATTAAGAAGCCGTCAGTCACCGAGAAGGCAAACAAGCACTCTCGACTCAACCCCATTGTGCATATAGTCATAGGTCAACTAAGTCCTCTTGGATCTTCGGCCAACGCCTGACCTGATCCCACCTTTGCCTCCTTTCTGGACACCTGGGAACACAACAGCATGTCTCGATTGACGTCCACGTCGGCGAATTCTACTCGCGTTGATCTTTTTCTTTGATGGTTCTGTGAACTTTTCACCATCGACTTCCATGGCACCTTTGAGAGGGTTAGCGTTGCCTCAAATTATCTTGTTCGAACTCCGGGGTCCAGATAAGAAGTTATATACATACCTTCTTTTTGCGCAGGTTCCTCGGGCTTCTCTGACTCTGTAATTCAGCCAGTTAGTACCCAGCTATTTTCAGCATCGAAAACTTCGAGTATACCTTTTGTTTCGACCTCAACTTCCATCTCTCCAGGCCCACGAATAGGCTCTTTTCCAGAGTTTGCGAGCGCAAGGAGTTTCGCCGAAAGTCTAGCTGTGCGCGCATCCTCCACAGGGCGGAAGACAGCAGCCGCAAGTTTTGACTTGTTCGACTTGATACGACCTAGACAGGTGTGAATGTTAGAAGCGCAATCGCATCATCATTATAGTAAGGTCGAGAGAACTCACTGGCTCTTAAAGATTTGCCCATTTTTTTTGACTAGTAGTGAGGTGAAGAAGCAAGATCAGATGGGTAGCAAATTGGTGCAGTTGTACGTGGGGTGGGTTCAAACAATTTTAAGTTTTCCTATCGTGTTAGCGCCTTGGCACTCATGGCGCCTTGGCACACATCTGCAGATTTTCCGTTTCGAGCTTCATGATTTGCTCAGACGTTTCATATTCACCCAGTGTCACTTTTCTAGAAGATATAATGTATCTCCGGCTCCGCACCTATTCTTTGTCCAAGTGTCAATGATCTGTTCCAGCTGATCAATTTCTTCGTAGTTTATATGGTATTTGCGAAGCGCTTCGTCAATCAAGATGTCTCGTTATTTCTTACCTCCAGTGAACCGTGCTATGACCACACTGGATCGTTCCTTCTTCCAAAACACCGTTAAAATTACAGCAGCGCATGTATTCGACCCAAAGAATGTTGGACGGGTACAGAAAGAATGCGTTGAGGATATATTTAAGGGATCCCGTTCGGTCAAGAGCGTCGTCTCAGAGGTAGATTCTGATGGGAAAAGGAGGATGTTGGTCAGATTAAAGCCAGACGTGAAGCATAACGGTATGGGAGGAGAGATTTATGCATCTTGTGATTTATATCTATATTGACTCTCGACTGATCATCACCTAGACCTGTCGACAGTTGGTGAGAGCACCAGAAATCTTGTCAAAAGCCAAATTTTAGAATTGATCCCACACGACCTGCATCTCAAATATGAGAATTGGGGATATAGTGCGTCCATCACCCAGCATTTGTTCCTCAAGAACGCTTCTGATAACTATAAATGTGGTAGACGAGATAGTAGAAGCAATTCTCCCAGAGGAACTTGTCAATGACTGCCCTTCTAGCTCCACTAGAGTCGCACATATTGTACAGTTGAATCTTCAGAACAAGTTTCTTCCTTATAAACACATGCTCGGCGCCATAATTCTCGACAAGAATCCAGAAGTGAGGACTGTCGTCAACAAGATTGAGGCGGTTGGGTCTTGGTCTGAGTTTCGAACATTTCCAATGGAACTTCTCGCTGGGTCCCCCGATACACAGGTTGTCGTTAACGAATGGAACTGTGAATTCCACTTCGATTTTGCAAAGGTCTATTGGAATTCCAGATTGGCAAATGAGCATCAACGTATTGTTCACATGTTCAAACCAGGTGAAGCAGTTGCGGATGTCATGGCTGGAGTAGGGCCTTTTGCGATCCCGGCAGCAAAGAATCGGATACTCGTTTGGGCGAACGATTTCAATCCCGATGCGTTTGAGAGCCTGAAAAAAAATATAATGATAAATAAGGTGCGTAAATCGTTTGTTAATTCCTCGCCTGCCACATTTGTTTCTCACCCCGCCGTTAAAAGGTTCATGGAGTTGTTCAGCCTTTTAAGCTTGAGGCTACTGAATTCATCCGCACCTCTGTTCGCAACCTCTATAAGCTCTCCCGATCTCCTTCGGCGATCAGAAATCCAATTAAAGTCTATAGTCACCAGTATTCCGAAGGAGTGCAGGAAATTCTCAGGAGAGCGGGTAAAACCGAGGAGGAAATCAACCCCCCGCCTGTTTATCTCAGAATCCCTCCATTCTTCTCCCACTTTGTTATGAACAATCCAGCTACAGCTACCTCCTCTCTCGAAGGTTTCATCGGCGCTTACAATGGGCTTGAGAACCAGTTCTTTGACGCCGAAAACCTGCCTAAGAGGGAGTTCCCACTGGTGCATCTGTATATTTTCCAGAAGGCTGGACCAATGTACAATACGAAACGTCACATCTGTAGGGCGATTAGTCGAGGTTTAAGATACAAGGTTAGGCCTGAGGATCTGGAACATCTAGAGTTGGTGAAAATGGTTGGGCCGGAGAAAGGTTATTATTGCGCTAGCTTTAGGTTGCCAGCAGAGGTCATGTTTGCTGATGTGCCGCCACCGAGGGATAGGGGAAAGGAGGATTTGAATGTTAGGAATTGGTTGAAATGGAGTGAATATGATGATATTCCACCCCCGGTAGAGGTATAGACCCGATAAATGGGACCATTTGCTATCTAGGATTCCTGGGTAGCATTTCTGTCATGTAAATAGCTGGCGTTTGGTATGTAATTTTCTGGCGTTTTGGAAGACTATTCTTTTCGGTTGTGGGATCTCCAATCCTTCTATTTCAGGAGATTTTGAATTATCTGTTTTTCGTGGTATACAACTTTCTATTGGAATATGTCTACGACTAAAATGATATTCCATTCCACGAAACGCCACTCGAGGGGTATAACAACCACGCGAGAAATATTAGTGTCGTAATTGGAATTCTTACTCCCTAAAATAACTATCTGATGGGAGAAGGGGTCTTGCTTCAAAGAGCTGATGCGTCTCTAGGTTGCTTCTCTGGTTATCGGGGGTTAGTCATGATATCTCACTCGTATATTTAAAGGCCCGGAGAGAATCGCAACCATGATCAGATCCGGGACTCTGATATGTCACCCATTAAAAAGGGGCAAATAAGATTCTATATTTCTGGCGGCCCAAGTTTCATGTGTGGAAAGCACTCGATCATCTGTACATCAAATACCACCAAAGCTTCCAGTGAATGCTAATGCGAACGCTGAGTAATCTAGTTTTATCCTCATCTCCATCTCTCAAATCATAAAAATTAAGCTAAATACTAAGCTTGGACACGGAAGCTTCTTCCAGTAGCAGTCTTCTTCTCTTTCTTCTCAGATTCCTCAACTTCAGGCTTGGCCCTGTTGAGGACCTTGAGGAAGTCTGCGACACGGCGTCGCATTCGCGAGTGCATATATGCCTTTGCTGCCTTGATGTGGTAGTGAAAGTAGTCACGGAAGGTCTGGATATGGGAGATTGACTCTTCTCGTCGCTGAGGGGTGAGATGACGGGGGAAAAGAACTGGGTATGTTAGCAAATTATCCTACAAGGGATTGGCGGAGGATTCACCGAAAGTGATGTATCCAATTTCACCGGTTCCATCGTCCTTCACACCGGCTACATTGCGGATTTCGAGGGGCGGATCGTTCCGGTACAGGACCTGCGGGGCGTTTTGAATAGCACGTCGCCGGGCATCAACGAATTCCTTCCCATAGAGTTAGCCTAGCAGCTTAAACTTGGGGGACAGAAGGTAAGCTCAGCATACCGACAGGAAGACCTTCCCGAAGATCCTATCCGTCTCTTCTCTAAAAACAGTGCTGAAAATAACGGTAACACGGTCGTGGGAAGCCTGGATGTACATGGCCTCCTCCTCTCTGTATCTGATAACCATAACCTCCGTCCCTTCTCCTGTTGGTGCGGTCTCCGTAGTGAATCCCTTCTGAGCCTCTGCAAGGCGATGGTGCTCATCAATCGCCTTCTCGAACGGTGCAGCCATGGTGTTCCGCTTCAATAGGGAAAGGCGACGGATCAGGTTCTCCTTCTCCTCTGTTGTCAGAAATTCTCAGGTTAGTTTTCCGAGTATCCGACAGACCGAAGGGAAGACATGCCTGGCTCTGCCGGGAGATTCTCTAGATCCACGATTAAGGAGAAGTCGTAGCCGGCTTCAACGTCGGTAATGAGTCCAGCGTACTCTCGCTCTAGAACTCCCAGCGCTCCGTGTTGGACAAGATCCGAGAAGCATTTGACAGAGATAGAAACAAGTATCTTGGTTTTTGTTTCCGGGGTTGAGATGTGGAAGGTAACTCCGTCGAAGTCGGAGATTACCTGGTCAATTGAGGCGGGGGTTGCACTGTATCAAACTGCTGTCAGTGATCTAAAGTGTGATATTGATAAGTTAGAAGCTTTAAAACTTACCTATTGAAACGCTCCGTCAGGATTGACTTTAGAAGGAGATTGTGATATTCAAGGAGAAGCTATTTGGTGCACGAGCATGGTTAGCAACGGGGGATTATGTGTCGGTATTGAACCACCAGAATAGAGAGAGGTGGATACCATGGTGAACTTGGAAAGGACTCGGGTATTGGTACGATTGAGATACGCGTGATATGTTGATAGCTGGAGACTCCAAGAAGTGTATGAAGCTGGCAGCTAGATACACGAGGGGAATGTTCGTAGTTGTTGCTCCCCGCTGACGCCTCGCCAAGAACGCACGAGCCTCACAACGTGACACCCGTGGCTGGACCACCAAAATGGGCACAACTACTCGCTATCATCCATAAGAACCTGAAAATGCAGGTGAATAAGCCAGGGATAATTTCTAGGGGAGAACGGCGCCACTACATACAAATAATCCTTGTAAATGTCACTTGCATTTTCGGGTTCTTATGGATGATAGCGAGTATATACATGGATTTTGCATGGACCGGAGATTTTGTGCCTAAAGCTTCCTAACTAATTACTATATAATGCGGTTATTTATAGCACTCTACTAGCTATATACATACATGTATCTGCGTTCTCCATCAACGGGAGCGCTCTTGAAAGCTTCAGTATTCAATTGATAATGGTCAGTCAGCCCCCAAACAATGTCGGTTTACTGAAATCCAAGCTCTAAATCAGCTTAGCAGTTTTGGTGGGGGACAGAGTTTGAAGTGAATGACTTATACTGAGACAGAAATTCGCTCTGTTAGGTATGTAGATTTACCAACCACAGTATGTGTATGTTAGTGCTGTTAGGTATGTAGATTTACCAACCACAGTATGTGTATGTTATTGCCCTAAATTTATTTACTTCGGGGACAAGCCTCATAGTAGATATATGTACTTAGCCGCCCAGTACCCGACTTAGAAACTTGCCATACCATTGGAAAACGATGAATATAAATATAAGTAGCTATAGGGTCTAAAGGTATATTGAAGTGTAAGGATAGATATTGAGAACACTGTATCCTTAGCTAGAAGAGAACACTCGGCGTTGTACAAGTAGTATAGGTATACCAGATTAGCTGGTATATCCTAGTTAGAGACGGGACTCTGCCTTGAGATTCATAATCAAGTCAACTATCAAACTACATGTATACGTGACTTTCATGAAGTGTAGCAAGTACTAGACTGGAAAATATTGACTGTGTATCCGTATGACTATATGTAGATGCGGGAATATATAGACATGGATGCTTATATAGCATTTGAAGGCGTAAAATCTAGCTATAGCTACTTACATGTAACTACATAAAGCACATGAGAAGTAGACTATATCTGTTCCGACGGCTCGAGCGCTGTTAAATTTCAGAAATTCGCTGTTTTTTAACTTCTAATAGATACTTCATGTAAATTATGGTACCCTTTCATAATGCTGTCAAATAACATACGAGAGATCAGCGCTAGCTTAAGGGCGAGAGTAAACCGGTACATCTTAATTTACTTGAAAGTACATGTACATGTAGCCTGCAGAAATCGGCAAAATCAAGTGTGATAAATATTATCTATAGACGTCGACTACTGGCCATGAAGCCGGAACCGGCCATAGATAGCTGCGTTTTATAGATTTATCGGTTATAAAACAAAAGTGATTCAGTTGCGAGTAGTACTACATGTACTCTCTGCCTCCGGAATATTGGAATTTGGCTTGGAACTTACCCGGAGACACAAATTCAACCCTGATCAGTTGATCAGTCATCTGCCCCACCCTGCATCCCACCTCAGATGGCGGAAATGGCTGAATTGAAATCCCTAGCTCCACTACCCTCCAGCCCGCTGCGCAGATCTTCCCTCGACCCTCTCTTCTCCACCCCTCGCTCCCACTGTCGGTCACCGCGTAGGAAGAATCTACTATAAACTCGTTTTCTTTCAGCGCCGAGTTTTCTTTTTTATCCATTGATAAAGATACTTCTAAGGTGATTTTCTCAAAGGCTGTTTCACAAGTCGGGTTTATACCTCCGCTCCGTTACTGGCGTGACTCATTAAAAAGTCTAATATCCATATATCTAAAAAGGCCACCTTCCAATATCCCGTAGCTACATCGCCATTCCCAAACCCTACACGGTACAATGTCAATCCCAACAGACCCTCGTGAGCCTATCCCGGGTTCAAATGTCATTCTGATTGATAATTACGATTCGTTCACTTGGAACGTCTACCAATTCCTTGTACTTGAGGGCGCACAATGTACTGTATTCCGGAACGACAAGATAACCTTGCAAGAGGTTATCGATCTCAACCCGACGCAGATTGTGATCTCTCCTGGCCCTGGACACCCAGAGACCGACTCGGGAGTCAGTATACCATGTATCAAGCACTTCGCAGGAAAGATCCCAGTATTTGGTGTCTGTATGGGAGTGTGAGTTTATCTATCCTTTGTTATGGCGTTTAAGGAGCTTGTGCAAACGGGAGTCTCAAGTAGCTCTTTACAAGTCCAAATTCCATACTAACTAGGAGCATTTTTTGCATAATAGGCAATGCATCTTTAGCGCTTTCGGTGGCACCGTATCGTTTGCTGGGGAAATCGTTCACGGAAAGACTTCACACATCAAGCATGACTCAAAGGGAATTTATCGCAATGTTCCCCAGGACATTGCAGTCACCCGCTATCACTCTCTTGCTGGGACACTCGCCACACTGCCATCCGTACTCGAGATTAACTCCAAAACAGAAAGCAACGTGATCATGGGAGTTAGACATAAAGAATTCACAGTTGAGGGAATTCAATACCACCCGGAGAGTATTCTGACTGAGGAAGGCCGTTTGATGATCCGGAATTTTCTTGAGATGAAGGGTGGAACTTGGAAAGAGAACGAGAGCTATGCAACCGCAGGAACTACAAGCTCTGTACCCGCCCAGTCGTCGACATCGCCTCAAGATGCTGCTTCGGGCTCTATTCTTGACCGAATTTATGCCCACCGTCGCAATGCAGTCGCTGCTCAAAAACTGTTGCCTTCTCAGCGACCATCGGATCTCGAAACCCTTCACTCACTGTCTATCTCTCCGCCCCAAATCGACCTAGTTAGCCGCCTGCGCTCCATTTCGACCAAATGCGCACTTATGGCCGAAATCAAGCGTGCATCACCTTCAAAGGGTTTGATTGACATCGATGCTTCAGCTGCCGTCCAAGCCCGGACATATGCTCTCGCCGGCGCGGCCGCTATATCAGTATTGACGGAACCCGAGTGGTTTAAGGGGTCGATTGATGATCTCAGGGCTGCTAGGCAGGCAGTCGAGGGAATGCCTAACCGACCAGCAATCTTGAGGAAAGAATTCATATTTGAAGAATACCAGATCCTCGAGGCCCGGTTGGCTGGTGCTGATACTGTTCTCCTTATTGTTAAAATGCTCAGCGACGAGGAGCTAGAGAGGTTATATAAATACTCCGCAGAAACGCTAGGAATGGAGCCACTCGTGGAGGTAAACAGCAGTGAGGAAATGAAGAGGGCATTGAAAATCGGTGCTAAAGTCATTGGTGTCAACAATCGTGACTTGCACTCATTTAAAGTGGACCTTGAGACCACTAGTGGATTGGTTGGAATGATTGACAAAGAGAAGGTAATTCTTTGTGCTCTCAGTGGAATCTCAGCGAGAGATGATGTAGCACGATACGAAAAAGAAGGGGTTGGTGCTGTTTTAGTGGGCGAAGCCCTGATGAGGGCAGGGAAAACTGTGGATGTCTTCATCAACGAATTACTCAATGAGCCAACCTCGGCACCAGCTAAAGCCCCAGAACTGAGGCCGGAAGTTTTGGTAAAGATCTGTGGAACTCGTACTGTGGAAGCCACTAAAGTAGCGGTTGAATCAGGCGCCGATATGATTGGCATGATTCTTGCCGAGGGCACAAAACGAACTGTTGACCTTGACACCGCTAAAGCAATTTCCGTCGTCGTCCATACAACCCCTAAAGGCGGCGTCAAGTCTTCATCAGCTGCCTCTACCCCACCGTCGCCGGTCACTACAGCAGAAGACTGGTTCACTCACTCCAAGAAAAGCCTCATCTCCCACCCAACCCGCGCCCTTCTTGTGGGCGTCTTCAGGAATCAGCCACTCTCGTATGTCCTTCAGAAACAGCAAGAGCTAGATTTGGATATCGTGCAGCTTCATGGGTCAGAACCACTTGAATGGGCTCGTCTTCTTCCCGTCCCAGTTATTCGCCGCTTCTCACCTGGTGAAGCTGGCCTTGATAAGCGTGGGTTACACGCTATGCCATTACTTGACTCTGGTGTGGGTGGTACTGGCGAGAGGCTTGATGTAGCAGATATTAAAAAGACTTTGACCGAGGGCGCAATTAAGACCCCAGTGATGTTGGCGGGTGGCTTGAACTACAGAAATGTAGCGGATGTGGTAGGAGATGAGGAGGGTTTGGTGGCTATGGGAGTATGTGGTGTTGATGTGAGCAGTGGAGTTGAGACTGATGGAAGACAGGATCTAATGAAGATCAGAAGATTTGTGTACACGGCTAAAGGAAGAGTTGAATAAGGTCCTCCCGTTTCCGTGTGCAATGGATGTTGAACGAAGGCGTTTTCATTTCAATTTCTTTGTATTTTTTCTCTCTTCTATTTTCACTCTCTGCAAGGCGGGGAGGAATTTTTCTTGACCTTGATGGGCCTAGAATTTCTATGGTGATTATTCGTAACTTCATGCTATTTTGAACACTCCAGTGATACCATGTATGCTTTGACTTATTTTGTAAACAAGATATGGCTTGAGAGAATAGATTTGCCGATTGCCATCATTTGTGCTTCTTATTCTTTCTAGGTGGGACTATATAGCTATGGCCCGATCGAGTTCATCAAAGACGAGTGATGGTTCATGACATCAACGTCCTCAGCGCCTTGGCTACAAGTGCAATAGTATCTGCCAAGAAGTAATAGTGGCTAAATTTCAAAGATGTTGGCGAGCAGGGATAGAACTCTTGGCCAGCGTACTCAAATAAAGGAGAATCCCTATTCGTCAAAAGCTGATATCTAATCCTATGAGAGGGAGGTGGAGAGGAGACTACACTTCAAACCTCATTAACATGATAACTTATGTCGCCCAGCAGATTTTGCCTTTAAAGTTTTCTTCCTTTCGCTAAACCATCATTTGCCCTTTTCATTTCCAACGAGATAGATTCATCGATGAGCCGAATCGACGAAGCCCCATCCAGTGGAAACTTTCGATCACTTAGAACCGCTAATAGCTCCAAACATCGTGTTCAGCAGAAAGGCACATTGGGGACCTGAGTCTTCGTACTGCCATTATCAGTCTCATCTTGGGCCTTTACTCTATGTGCATCCAAGCCCTACCTAGATCCACAAGCACTTCTGATATTCTTACGTTTATCTATTGAGAAAAATCTATTAGATGAATTCGACGGATTCATGTGTCGGTTTAGAGTTCCCTAAAGAAGTTCATATTTCCAGGACAAATCTCCGGTCTTTATGCAGAAGCTCCGTCGCCAAAGCTCAGTGGCAGAAATATTTCGCTGCAAATGTATCGATGAAGCATAGCTAATCCTGCCGTTGCTCGCGGATGCCGAGGCACATGCGACCAACTACTAGGCCGAATCAGGATGAAATGCCTTGTCGAAAAATTGGTGTTTCTCCGTTCGCTCGAATGATGTGGAACCAAGCTTTTTGCGGGATATTTTTTAATCTTCTGGAACGATTAAACGCCTCTTTTGGCGGGAAATCCGGGCTGGAGACGTAAGCTTCGGAGAATTTGATGTTGCGGCATGAGATGTCACTCGGTAGGTGAGCCGAGGCACGCAGGATAGCAGCTAAATGGCGCACATCACGTACTCTAGTGGCAAATTTAAACAGAAAATAGGTAGGTGGGTTCCAAGACTCTGGTATGGAAGAGTGAATTGATTTTTGATTGAGTCCAGTAGGTATTCGAGGTGGTTTTGTGAGGCTTTGTGAGATTGTTACATCCGATTTCGCTATGCATGCGAAACTCGGCTCGGTGAAACTTACTCCAATCTGCCGTCGCAGCCGCATACGCGCGCAGAATTGGACCTGATTGTTTATCGGACGTATGATTCTCATTGCTGAAGATGTTGATTATATCCACTCGGCTATCGACCCGCAGAAAGATAGGGCGACCGATACTGAAACCATACGGCGGTGGTCTGAGAGGGGAAATGTTAAATGGCAGCCTTGCAAAGGCCGCACCATACGTGCGAAATGCGCTACATTACAAAGCTGCTGTTCGAAATACATTGCCGACGGAGATAAAAACCAAAATTTCAATGAATATCAATGGCAACCTTAGCCAGTATTTCCCCACTGGTTTGGAATCTCCGTCGGAGGTTTATGCAGGATAATTGTTTAAATGGAAGCTTGAATAGACGCCAAGAACACTGACGTTTCGGGTTCCCTTCGCATATGAAGCCGCGGGTCAAATCCACCCCGTTTGAAACATTTACAGACCCTTGCGGCCTCCGAAATCCCGTCCTGCGCCAGCCTCATCCACTGGGCGATGTGCAGTCGGACAAAATAAAACTCCAGTCGGAGCACTCGGAGCACTCGGAGCACTCGGAGGCATCCTGCAAAAAAGCTAGCCGCTTTTCGCCTTCACTCTTGAATTAGAGTCACATGCATGTAGTTAATATGGAGAAGTACGGAAATTTATTCATGTAGCAATACCATGTAGTAGGTAATATGGAGAAGTACGGAACTTTATTCTCACCGAGGTGCATGAGAAGAATTTCGTACATCATATTATGTAGCAATACTATGGTATAGCTTGGACAACCTTGCAGATCTGTGTAGCGGGGTTGTTCTCGATACATATATATATATCGTCATGTCCACCAGCTTTAAGAGTACAAGCAGCCCTCATCATCATTATCAATTCCATCATTCGACTCCACCGGGTATCGATTTAAATATTTCCACAGGAAAATAAGGACTGTTCTGAAGAAATCATGACGACTCCTATTCCCGCACCACCTGGGTTCCCAATCATAGGAAACCTGGCGGATCTTGATACAGAATTACCCACAAACACTCTGCAACACTTTGCAGACATCTATGGTAATTACTACAAGCTATTACGTTTTGTAATATGGCTAATTGGACATTATAGGCCCGATTTACCGTTTCAACTTTGGCGGAGGTGTGACAAAAGTAGTTATCAGCTCACAGGAAATAGTAGAAGAGGCCTGCAACGAAGAAAGATTCATCAAAGTCATCCAAGGAGGGCTGAATCAAGTACGAAACGGAGTTAAAGACGGCCTGTTTACCGCACATCATGACGAAAAGAATTGGGGCATTGCGCATAGAATTTTGATGCCAGCTTTTGGGCCGTTATCGGTTCAAGGAATGTTTGATGGTAAATATTGAAGCTCCTCCGACCATTGGCTAAAAATGTTAATGTTTGTGATGAATAGAAATGCACGATATTGCGGGTCAGCTCGTTATGAAGTGGGCTCGTCACGGTCCAGACCATAAGATCGTAGCTACAGACGACTTTACCAGGCTGACCCTTGACACTATCGCGTTGTGCTCCATGGACTACCGCTTCAATTCCTTTTATACCGATGAACTGCATCCTTTTGTTGGAGCTATGGGAGATTTTCTCTCGGAGTCCGGACGGAGAGCCCAGAGGCCAGCGATTGCAAACCTGCTGATGAGAGGATCGAGCCAGAAGTATGAGTCTGATATCGCCTTGATGAAAAACGTGAGTGACGAGGTGATCAAGAGGAGGAAGGAGAAGCCGTCGGGAAAGAAGGACTTGTTGAATGCCATGTTGAATGGGAAGGATCCGGTCACAGGGGAGGGCATGTCAAATGAATCGATCATCAATAACATGATCACTTTCCTGATCGCTGGTATGCATTTCTTTTCGCCCCCTACTTGAGTTGAGTTTCAATATGTCTAACACTGATTTCCTGTATCAATTTAGGTCATGAAACCACGTCTGGAATGTTATCATTCGCCTTCTATCTCTTGCTCAAAAATAGCGCTGCCTACCGCACCGCGCAGCAAGAAGTCGATGACGTTTGCGGGAAAGGCCCTATCAAGATAGAGCACATTTCAAAACTGAAATACCTTAACGCCGTCCTTCGTGAGACACTCCGTCTCCATCCCACCGCACCCGTATTCAGTATGTGCTCAAAGCCGGGCGTGGAAGAACACCCTACTTTGTGCGGAGGCAAGTACGCGATTGGCAAAAACGAGCCCATCCTCTGCTTGTTGTCAAAGGTGCATACAGATCCAGCGGTATATGGAGAAGATGCGGAAGAATTCAAGCCAGAGAGGATGTTAGACGAGCCATTTGAGAAGTTACCCAAGTATGCTTGGAAGGTAATCAACATATCTCTCATAATTGCAAATGTCAATGATGCTGACACTTATATTATAGCCTTTTGGAAACGGGATGCGAGGCTGCATAGGCAGAGCCTTCGCCTGGCAAGAAGCTCTCCTTGTAGTTGCGATTCTGTTACAGAACTTTAACTTCCAGCTCGACGACCCTAGCTATCAGCTGAAGATCAAGCAGACCTTGACGGTCAAGCCTAAAGACTTCAAGATGCGTGCAACTCTGAGAGATGGAATTGACGCTACAATGCTCGAAAAGAAGCTTCAGGCCGGTCCCGCACCTTCTACAGAGGACCCCAAACTCAAAGAGACATCGAGCAAGCCCTCCAACTTGAAGCCAATGAGTATCTTCTACGGGTCAAATACAGGAACATGTGAAGCTCTCGCCGCAAGACTAGCAAAAGAAGCCACTCAGCACGGCTTCGACGCTAAAGTTGGCCCACTGGATTCTGCAACTGATAAGCTTCCAAAAGACCAGCCAGTTGTCATTATCACAGCCTCATACGAGGGAGCTCCTCCGGATAATGCGGGTCACTTTGTAGAGTGGTTGAAGAGCCTCAAGGAAGACGAGCTCAAGGGAGTCCAGTTTGCGGTCTTTGGCTGCGGTCATCGTGACTGGCAGGCGACTTTCCAGAAGATTCCAACCTTGGTAGATGAGCTTATTGGGAAGCGGGGTGGTGAACGAATCGTCGAGAAGGGTACAGCGGATGCTGCTAATGGCGAAATGTTTACTGATTTTGACGGATGGGAGGATACGCAGTACTGGCCTGCAGTTGAGAAAAACTATGGCGGCACTGCTACTTCGCCCGACGCGGTACCAACTCCTTCTATTGAGGTTACTGTTTCCTCGCAAAGCCGCTCCACGAATCTGAAGCAGGATGTGAGGGGAGCACTATTGGTGGAGAACAGGCTTCTTACTACTCCTGGTCAGCCGGAGAAGAGGCATGTTGAGATCAAGCTGCCGACTGATATGGTCTACAAAGCTGGAGACTACCTTGCTATTTTGCCTACCAACCCTAAGAACAATATCAGAAGGGCTGTAGCGAGATTTGGGCTGGCGTGGGATGCGGTCTTGAATATCAAGGCGAATGGCCCGACAGTTCTTCCAACTAATGTCAATATCACGGCCGCGGATGTGCTTTCGAACTATGTCGAGCTCGCACAACCGGCTACCAAGAAGGTTTGTCAGAAATTTTTACACCTGATGTATGACACTGGCTAACAGTCCCCACAGGATGTCCTTGCAATTGCGAAAGCTGCAGCGGATGAGAAGACCCGCACGGCACTCGAGAACCTTGCTGGAGACCTGTTCAACGCGGAGGTCAGCCAAAAGCGTCTCAGCCCTCTCGACATACTTGAGAAGCATCCTAGTGTCGCATTCGCATTCAGCGAATTTCTTGCCATCCTCCCCCCGATGCGTGTGCGCCAATACTCAATCTCATCCTCGCCTCTATACGCCCCCGATAGTTGCACGTTGACCTTTGCCGTCCTTGACCAAGAGGCCATCTCCGGCCAAGGCCGCTATGTCGGTGTGGCCTCAAACTACCTTGCCCACCTTGAGGCCGGTGACCATGTCCAGGTCTCTGTCAGGGCATCCGCGCACCCATTCCACCTCCCATTAGACCCTGTCTCAACACCACTTATCATGGTCTGTGCCGGTTCCGGGCTCGCCCCCTTCCGTGGGTTCATCCAGGAGCGTGCTGCACAGATTGGGGCCGGGCGGAAGCTGGCCAGGGCGCTGCTGTTTGTCGGATGTCGTGGGAAGGGTGACACGCTTTATGATGAGGAGTTCAAGAAGTGGGCATCAATGGGCGCCGTGGATATTAGGTATGCGTTCTCGAGAGAGACGGAGAGGAGCGAAGGGTGCAAGTACGTCCAGGATAGGCTGTGGCATGACAGAGTAGACGCTGTCGAGCTGTTTGATGAGGGTGCCAAGGTGTTTGTGTGTGGGAGCCGGGAGATTGGCGAGGCGGTAAAGGTCACCTGTAAAAAGATGTATTCAGAGAAGGCGGCGGCGTTAGGGAAGCCGAAGAGCGAGGAGGAGGTGGAGGAGTGGTTCTCGAACCTGAGGAATGCGAGGTATGCGACGGATGTGTTTGCTTGAGCGGATATTGGGGCAATCTCTTTCTTTAATTTGGTTATTTAGCTTTTGGTTTTGATTGTTCTATTTCCTTTTTTTTTTTTATATCTATGTAGTGTAGTTTATTGACATGCATGACTTTGGTTCAATCTGAGACATTGATGTGCGAGCGCTGAGTGATTAGTTGTGACGGAGGAAAGGGAGAAATGATTGAAACCCCCAGAATGTCTTCCAGAAGCCCAAGCTAACTACCAGCTAGCTACAGCAGCTGGCTAGCTGTCAATGATCGACAGTAATCCCACTCCACACAACAAATTTACAAAAACGAGAACCAACTACCTACAACCGTAGCTAACTACCCGCCTACGCCCCATCCCCCCAGATGCCCACGACCCCCATCGCAAAGCCCACACCCAACAACCCCCCTCTAACCAACCCCCACCTCCTCCACCTCTCCAACCCCCCTCTCACCACCTCGCCATTCACCTCGACCCCGCCCCTCCCCCTCCCCCCGGTCTCTACACTCACCACCTCCGCCTCGACGGCACTCAACCTGACGCCCTCGACCAGGCGCGCCACAAGCGGCACCGCCGCCGTCAACAGCAAATACGGGTGTCTGCCGCCCTTTCCGGCAAACCACCAAGCGGCCACGAGCACGCCCGAGGCGGCCACCTCGAGCGGGCGCGTCACCTGTCGGAGCAGGCCGAGCGAGACGCTGAAGGCGCGCTGCGCCTGCGCTGGGCGCCCGTCAGCAGGCGCGTACGGAAGGTGGGGGAGAAGACTGGGGGGGAAGGGGGAGCTACGCGCTGACGCGAGGGTGAGGATGCTGCTGAGCGTGGAGGTGCTGAAGTTTAGGTGGATGCCCTGTGTGTGGTGAAAAAGGCCGGGGTGGGAATGGGGTGTTAGCTGGTGTTGCTTGCTGCTATGGAGGTGCAATGGATGGATGGTTGGTTGGGTACCCCGCGGTGGGGCTCAGGGGAGTGGGGACTTACGGTGAGGAGACCCAGGGAGATTACTCCCGTGAACTTGAGGGTTGCTACGACCTTTGACATGGGGAATTAATTGAGGTAGATGGGCGTTTTTGTGGTAAAGGGCAATTGACGAGAATAATAATAAATCACAGGAAAGGGAACCGGAGGGAAAGTGAGGTTTCTCCAAAAGGGTGTGTGGTGGGAGAGAATTGTGAATTGTGGGCGGTTGTTTCCCGCTTGGTTACGTCGCAAATCACATTCCCGGCACGATAATGGCATTGACATGATTATCTGGCTGCGTTTCGCCACCCTTCCAAGCCCCCCCGGGGTACTTCGGCCTGGGGGTAAAAGCATCGATGTCACCGGAAAACGTTTCCCAATCTGGAGACAATGATTGTTTGCACAACTTTTTTTGCTATCCACTGAGAAATCATAACCCAGCCTAAGCTGTAGAAATAAACAATCCTTTTGAACCAAACAACCGAAATCATATTCTCCTATGATTTATTAGGAGAAGGAAAAACAGAACGAGGTATACATTATAAGGCCTTAAGATAGAGAGTAAAAGGAAATTCATTCTTTACAACTCGTCCTTGACGGGAACCTCCTTCTTGGCTTCGGCCTCAACCTCGGCTTCCTCCTCAGGTGTTACAACTTCGGCAACCTCGGGGGTCTCGACCTCGGGGGTGGCGTTGAGGTAGAACTGCTTCAGGATGTTCTGGCGGATAGTCAAGTCATCGCGCCTAATAATAATTAGCTATATTCCTAGCAACATAAACTATAAATTTGGAAATATCATACTTGGATGGGATCAATCCGTTCTTGGTGATCATTCCCTGGAGCCTGTTCAACTCCTTCTCAACATAGTCGGCGTTCTTTGCAACCTTGGCAAGAACACGGGCATAGTATGAAGCATACTTATCCTCCAATCCCTTGACAGCGGCCTCAACCTCCTCGACAAAGCTGGCCTCCTTGCCCTTGACAATCTTTACAACAATCGTGTCAAGAGCCTTGACACGACCGGCAGTTTCCTTGAGACCACCGCCAACAGCACGGTGGGTACCAGCGTGGTCGTTGATGAACTCAGTGAGGTGCTCCTCGGTGCGGCCATACTCGTAGTCGACAGGCTCAGTGGAACCCTTGGGGAACCACTTGAGGGTGGGGTAGCTGCTGACACCGTACTTCTCGGCGCTGGCCTTGCCGCTGGGCGAGTCGCAGTTGATCTTTGCAATAACAACGTTGGAGTCCTCCTTGAAGTTTGTAGCGAGGGTCTCCCAGGTAGGAGCAAGAGCTTTGCAGTGACCGCACCATGGCTGTTTCAAAGTCAGCAATCCATCATTGTGCTGCCGAGTTGGGTATCACTCACCGCATAGAACTTGACCAAAACATCCTTAGACTCATCCAACACAACCTCGCTGAAGTTTGAATCCGTAACAGTCTTAACATCACTTGGGGCCTCCTTCTTAACCTTTGGCTTGACACCCATCTGCTCTGAGATGAAGGTCTGCAGTGACTCGAGGTCGCGCTTGCTCTCGTAGGGGATTGGCTGGTCGCTCTTTCCATCGAACCATTTCAGCGTCGGGAAACCCTTCACGCCAAAGCGCTGTCCGAGGGACTTGTGGTCTGCGAAGGGAGGTTAGTTAGTCTGTGTAGAGCACAACAACCAGTGGAAAGCGACATACTGTCTGCATCAACTTTGGCAATTGTAATCTTGTCCTTCTGGCTGGCGAAGGAGTCGGCGAGCTGCTCATAGATGGGGGCGAGGGTCTTGCAGTCTGTGGGAATCCATTGTTAGTTTTGGCCGAAAGGACCTCCGGCTCCGGACAAGTAGAACTTACGGCCGCACCATGGCTAAGAGAATTGTTAGTAGATGGCCCTTATAATCTTCTCGGGAGGTAAACAACGTACTGCAAAGAACTCCACCAACGCCGGCTTCCCGCTCTGCAGAATCTCTTTATCGAAATTCTTGGGAGTGAGGTCGAGAACATTGCTAGCCTGCGCAACAGCCAGGAGCGAGAAGGCCGCAAAGAAGGATCCGAAGCCCTTCATGATTCAAGTTAATTGTTTTAGGTTATGGTTATAGGGGTATATTTTGTTGTCTGTGTTGTGTGTGTGAATTTTGTTTTTCTCACGCAAGCTTGATAGCAGCTTTATGAAAGAAAAAGAAGGACAGATTTCCACCGAGCTGGTGAGCTGTGGCACTGGCTGGCTAGTGGCGGCGGGATGCGTTGCGTTGCGGCTGATAAATCCAAATGCCTAATCGGGTGAACCCTGGCATTCCATCATGTAAGGACATGGGTGTGGCTGATGAAAACAATATAATGGTCGTAAGATGGAGCCTCGGATCACGATCTGGGAGCTTCCTGGGAGTAAAGGCGGTCTTCTTTTTGAATATGGTTTTGCGTTTTGGTGGACGTGGGTGAAAGGTTTGAATACATTATCAGATCTGGTAGATGGATCTGAATAACACGATGCTCAATATATGCTCCCTTACTTGTACTTCGTAGTTTTCTATATTTGGTATACAAGTGAGTACAAGAAAAGACTAGGCAAGATATGAGTGTAGATTGTTTCGTGCAGGTTGTGTTATGTGATTATAATTATCAATATTTACGTGCTCCTGACCGTGCAAGCTAGCTTTAACCCCGAAAAAGTCTCGAGTAATAATATCTTCATTGCTACAACCCAGCTAACAAAGCTACATAGGTGATGAGATACTTAACATTTATAAACATTGTATCCAGCTAGCTCGATACTTGGCAAGTTTCAATTGCTATCAGTATCAGTGCCCTTCATTACCATCGATAAACATTCCAATCCTTAATGTATCATTCCTTTATCTGAGGACATTTAGTTTGATATGTTTGTTAAGCTGTAGGGTCAAATGCTCAAGATATTTGTGGCTCAAGCAAATACAATTGAATTTAGGCCTCCGTATCATTGGCATGATCTGGCTCTCCTCTCTTCTCTGCTTAGGCTTGTTTGTTCCTAATCATTGCAGTTAATACTCAATGATGGAACCAAGTACCGGATTTCTTGCTTTTCTAGGTATTCGGTACTCTAGGACAAGAATTTTCCTTACTGAAAGTCAATCTCCTATTCATCGAGTTTCAGGTCTTCTTTGCTCTCTTCTTTGTATTCCGAGACAGCTAAGGTCCCAAATTTCAATCCGGACTGACCGCCAAAAGGGACTGCCTATCATTGGTTTTATCCCGGGGGTGTCGTTCCACTTGTCTATGGGTTCGAAGAGAGCTCTGATTTGCTATCCATCATGCCATGGAGCTTAATAGCAGTTATACCTGCTACGTATCAGCACATATAGCTATGATAACACCCCATATCCTAACCGCCAGCTCCATTTACCCATAATCCAAACCCCACCTCTCCCGATCTCTCCCAAGCTTTCCCTCCCCCCTCCAAACGAAACAAAACAAAACGAAAACCCACCAGACCCCATCCCCACACCTCTCCCCTCCAAAAAAATAAAAAAAAAATGGTACAACTCACCGTCGTCGAAGACGTCGAAGACGCCCACTTCGCGCAGCAACGCCCCTACCAGGACCAAGAAGACGACTACGCCTCGGACTCGGACGGCTCCTCGCTGTCCGACGACAACGACGGCGACGTCGAGATCGAGGAGACGCTGTACGACCGCGTTGTGGCGCTGAAGGACATTATCCCGCCGCGGCAGCGCGCGGTGCTGAGTGCGGGGCTGTCGTCGGCGTATGGCGTTGTGAAGAGCGGGTTGAGCATGGGCGGGACGACGCTGTGGGTGCTGGTGACGGGGGCGTTTGTGGTGGGCGTGCCATTTGCAGTGGCAGTGGGGGATGAGCAGCAGTTGGTGGAGATGGAGAGGGAGATGAAGGTTTGTTGATGCTGATGCCTTGGAGCTCTGATTGTGGGAGTGGGGTTGAGTGGGGTTGGATAGGATACCGGGCTGACTAGTGGTGATTGTGTAGATGCAGCAGTTTACGACGGATGTGAGTATCGACAGTGTGGATTCTTGACTGGAGAGCTGCTTTTCCAGATCTATAGAGTGTTTGAGGAGATACATAGAGCTGACAATTGTGTTTTTAGTCTCTTTCGCCCGGTGCTCAAACGGCGGTTCTTGGGGAGCCACAGAAGAAGTAATGGGTTATTGAAGACGATTTATCTTATTTTTTGTTTATTGTTCAAGTCAGGACTTTTATATACCCTTCCATCTAGTATGACGATGGTTCTTGAATGGAAAATATTGGTTCTTCTTCCAACCACATCCTCTGTCCATACTCTCTTTTTGGTGCTTTGGGGTGTCACTTTGCAATTGGAAATTGGAAATAAATAGCCTCTGGTGCATCACGAAGCTTCAAGCATTGCTTCACGGGTATCAATTCAGCAAGTAGTCTATTGTAAACAGCTCTCCGCCTCCCTGCTCAGGTCCCATTAAGCTCCGTAAACTCCATACGCCCGCCAAATCCCAAATCTACATAACCGGTAAGCAGCACAATGAAACACAGCCCATCGCTCACATTCACGGTCCCTCACTCATTCGTCTTTGCCCAATGCCTTCAGCGCCTTCGCTCTCAATTGCTCTACGCCCTTGACGCCCTCCCACTTCTCCAAACACACCTTCAGCACACCCCACTCCCTCTCCGCCTCCTCCATATTCCCCTCCTTCACCGCCGCCTCAATCCTCTCCGGACACCCCAGCGCCCACACCACCGTCTCCTTCTTCCGTTTACTGCCCTCTCGGCCCTCCGTCGAGCTCAGCGCAACCGGCGACACCGGAATCGTCTGCACAAGCGACGCCGACACCTGCGCGATATGCGCAATCGCCGGACCGAGAGTCGAAGTCGTGGGTGCGAGGGGCTCCATGTTGGCTCTCATCTTCAATGTTCCCAGTTAAGCAGCTGCGCTCTATGTATGTAAAAACTACGGAAATATAGAAAACTAGATATATACCTTCCGGATCGTGTCCGTGGCCATGATCAGCTTGCTGTAGTTGTCGTACACCAGCGCCTTCCGCTCGCCGTCAAAGCCACGTATCTCTACACCCCCCACCGTCAGTATCTACGCCCTCTTGTCCGCTCACTACATGTAGCTAAGCCCAGAAGCCAGAGCGCATACCGTTCACAAGCTCATTCTCGACCCTGAGCAGCTCCTTCAGCTCCGCCGTCTCAAGGAGCTTCTCGACATAGGTGCTAACCTCGAAGCCCTCGCGGTCGAGCTCCCCGACCTCCTCCACCGGCTCCTTCGGCGCCTCTTCCGCCTCCCCACCAGCTTCACCAGAGGCCTTGAGCCCGTAGAACTGGCGGAGCGCGGACCTGTTGCGGCGCGGAGAGCGGAGGCCGGGGCTGGGGAGCGGGAGGTCGAGGGAGACGCCGCGGGAGGAGGAGCGGGAGGACGGGGAGGGGAGGCGCGGAGAGGCGTGGGAGGCGTCGAATGTGATTGCGGGGGTCGTCATTGCTGTTTTGTGCAGATCTTTGGGTTTTTGGGGGGGAGCTTTGGGGGGGGGTGTTTTGTGGGGAGGGCGTCACGTAAGCAGGTGACAGTATCGCGTCCCATCTCTTCTCACCTTCTCCTTCCTCTTCATCTTTCTTCATCTTCCTTCCCTCCTTCTACAGTCCTCAACAACCTCACCTCTCACCACAACTCGCCGCCGGAAGAAATGGCGGCCATCTCCCAGTTCCCGTTCCCCATCCCCACAATCACTCCTGTAAGCCTTCTCTTCCCCTTTCTCGTATCACATCTACGACGCATGCTAACAAGCCACCAGGAAGACCTCGCAGCCTTCGACGAAACCCACTTCTCCCCCACCGCCCACACCCACCTCACCGCAAACTTCCTCCCCCCTCCAGACCCCTCTGCCGCCGCCGCCCCTGCCGAAGATGAAGAAGACACCCTCGGCTACTACCCCGACGGCACAAAACGCACCCTGACCGACACGCAGATCAGCATCTTTCGGCACAGCGAGATCCAGGACCTCCTCCGTACGTCTTCCCCCCTCCCCTCTCTCATCTCTGCATACAACTAACATTCTCCAGGCCGAAAACGCCACAACCGTAACCGCCGCCGCAAGTTCCGCGAGCGCCAGGCTGCCCAGAAAGCCGCAGAAGCGGATGAAGTCCGCGCGCAAGCTGCTGCTGAAGCGGCTGCCGCGAACCCAGTCCCGCAGACCGAGGCCACTGAGGGGCAGGTGCGGAAGGGGAGGCTCGAGGCCGCCATCTGGGCGAGCGCCATGCAGTGGGACGAGCAGGAGGGGGGTAATCAGGGGAAGGACCAGCCCCCAGTTGAGGAGCCGAAGGTGCTCGGCAGGGTAGATAGGGCGTCAGGTAGGGAGTTTTTGTGGCCGGCGATTGAGAGGTAAGCCGTGTTTTTTTCCTTCTTTTTTCTTTCTTTTTTTTCTGTTGGGGATGGGGGGAGGATCCTAAGTGATGAGAATTATATACGTCATCCTTAGACGGAGTCTGAAGTCCCCTGTTCGGGACGTTCGGATGATGACGACGAGAATGTTCTTACTATATCTGATAGGATGGTTATGAGGGACTGTTTTCTTCATTGTAGCGAGAGTTTTGGTTGTATGCGCAGTATGCTAACTGAAACCAGGGCGTAAAATCTTAATGTAGGTACTCATAATTCACGGTTGCTTTCTTTCTTCCTAGGAATGGTTTCTCGTACTACTTTATGGAGGGCAGTAAGGGGCATTGGCTAGCTGGCTGGCTTTCTAAGAACTGGTATGGCTGATATTGGTATGAGGAACAGCAGGCAGTCCAGCTGTACTCCCGACTATTTAACATTACTGGCGTAATATCTTCTTACAAGCTGGAAAAGAGCCGGTCACGCCAGAAATATCGAACGACGCGATTCAGAGTGCCCTACCTGATATTCAATAACTTAAACCTCTAGGGTTAGGTCACTAATATCCTAGTATTAGACTAGTTCGCTACTATTAACCAGCGATCTCTTTACCAGCCATATTTTATCTACAGCACAATCTTATTCAAAGATACTATTCTAGAACATTCAGCCCTGACTATACCAATACGTATCTTACGCCCCTTAGAGGGCGTTGAGCACTCTAGAAATATTGCCGCCCCATAGATTCACCACCAACACATCTGCATTATCTTCATACTCATATACACTGTAATAACTTTTGCCCGTAGTATCTACCATAATAAAAAGAATATTGTTGAAACTCTCTCTGACCCTGTAAGAGTAGAAACCCTAACCCTGTACTGGTGACCCTTCGCCCTTGTGAATGTATGTGGTGTGAGGCAATATGATTGCAATCGATTAGGTTTTCCGCCTCTAATCAAGTCAACTCACGCTTTCGGCCCCGTCAACTCATAGTTATGATTAATTAATGGCATAAACTCATACCTATTCGATTATTCTGATTGTTTACAGATGATATTTCAGGCCTTAGAAACCGAATTTCTTCCCAAAATTGGTCTTTCGCAATAAATCGATTAAATCATGAGTATAAAGAGACAGTAAAACCAGGAAAAATAACAGCGGAAATAATCATCTGTCCTCCAATGATCTTAAAGAAAGACTAATCATGATTATGATTCGAAATGTCACCCCTAACCGAGTCTAATCAAATTATACACTCGATTTTTATACTCGACTATAGTCGACTCATGCCGCACACGTACACTAAATGTATGTTTTGTATAAAGTTGTGAGCTACTTAGAAGAATGTGCTTTGTGGTTTAGATGTGACTGGCTAGATATAGGGAAGAAAGCTAAGTTCATTGATCACAGAAGAGCCTTCGGGGTGCGGGTGTGGGGGATATCAAAATACAAGACGGAGTCATATTGTTCGCCAGATTCTACACAGCTATAGTCAAGACCCCACCTACGTCCCATCACAGACCCATATCGTTCGTTAGCTCCGAGAGCCCTGTTTTGAGGTAATAATTTGACACCTTATCCTCCCATAAGGGTTACCTCGAGGCCTATTCTGGGGTCCTTGTGGAGTGGCTAATATACGTTACTATCTCGAGATCTCCCTGGAATATATGGTATATCTCAACCCCATATCCACCCCACACAGTCGATCCCGACGGTTAACTCGCCTGGAGACACACGTACATCTTTCATACATGTAGCCGTATTCAACATTCACATTTACAAGCACTGGGACAAAAACGACTCTGATTTAAGGCTTCATAATAGTGCAGTAAGCAATCATTGGCACCTATCTGAAACTAGATTAGTGCGGCACGAGTGACATCCTATGAACCCATTATTAGTCAACAAGTATGAGTAATATAAAGAACTACGGGCGCTTATTCTAAACCACCTTTCGTGTTTTCGCGGAAACTGTATCGTGAGTACTATGCTCGGGATATCCAACCAATCAACAGCTGCCCATGATTCGCGCAACCTGTTTCTGTCCCTGGCGATCGATCATGCATGTAACTGAGCCCTAACCCCATGTCCATGTAAGGACAGCTAATGCGCAGTTCACACGGAGCTCTTTTAAACAGGCAAGCAGCATCTTCTGACCATTTCCACCCCTCACGGTACCCACCCACTCACTCACCATCCATCGAAATGCCGCTCCTAAAACTCCCCAACGAGATTCTGATCCAGATAGCAGAGTGCCTGGACCCCAAAGACTTTACAAACTTCCTCGTCCTAAACCGCTTCTTCAAGAGCCTCTTGACCCCTCTCCTCCACAGTCTCGCCTTCAGCGACCCAGCTCGGAATCTGGACTGGGCATGCACGTGCGGCCACGAGCACCTTGCCCGCCTTCTCCTCGAGGGTGGAACATCGCCGAATGTCCGATCCTGGCTCAATCGGTACCCGCTCCAAGAGGCCGCCTTATACGGTCACCTGCCCATAGTCAAGCTTCTTCTCCAACACGGCGCCGATATCAGCGTCAGGGACAAAGACAACGGCACGGCGCTCCACTGCGCAGCCGGCAGTGGCGAGCCTGCCATCGTACAGCTGCTCTTGGAGAACGGTGCCGACAAAGAGATTAACAGCGACATGCTACACAACATCACCCCACTTATGTGGGCGATCAAAGGCCTAGAGATAGCTTACGCAGTGAACCTGGAGAAAGCCAATCCAGAATGCACCCTGAATTATTACTGGAACAAGGAGGGCTTCCTTGACGGTGACATGTTTAGTCTTGTAGAGCTCATCGAGCATAAAAACAATGCGATGGCGCGGATGCATGAGGCTGTCAAGATACTACTAGAATGGGGCGCAGATGTCACATACTCTTGTAATACTGGGGAGTCAGTGCTGCATGCGGTGGCAGGTCTGGAGGGATTTGATGCGGTGGACACGGCGGAGCTGTTGTTAGAGTGGGGTGCCGATCTACATGCGGTTGACAATGAAGGGATGACGCCGCTACATATGGCGGCGTATTCTGGGTTGGTGGGTATCGCGACGCTGTTTTTGGAGAAAGGTGCGGACGTGAATGTGGAGGATTCGCGTGGTCGGACGCCGTATAGTGGATTGGTGGTCGGTTTTCATCCGGAGGTCCGCCAGCTACTTAAGAGGGCCCAAAGAAAAGCTCAAAATGTTAAAGAAGACAAGGCATAGGAGGAAAAGCGAGCCCTTGGGCCTCTGTAATTATTTGCTCTGCCTTGGTTTCTGTAGATGTGGTTGGTCGTGGGATCTTTGTGCCCTAAACCGCACCTGGATTTTGGGCCTGTAACAAAATTGCAGGCAGTTTTGTTCCTGAACAGATGCCTTGATACTTCTCCCACGAATGTTAGCTGGGGGGATATTCATGTCCAGGGATATCTGTCACGGATGACTCGCAAGGTGATGAGTTGGAGGCCTGTAATTCTGGCCACAGACGTGAGGCATATATAGGTGGCGAATTTCCTTTTGTACTCTGGTCTTTTAGCTATTGGTAAGCCCCATTCCTCGATATGAGGCTATGTGGGTACATTGATGTTCCTGGTGATGGTTTTTTGCGAACTATGATGGAGATTAGCGGGTATTTCAGCCGTAGATTAGGTAGAGAGCATATATAGTTGCGTTGTCAGGGTATTCAACTTCTCATTACCAATATTCATAGCCCTAATAGGATTTTATACTCAAAGTACCAAGTTTCATTGTATGTAGGGCGTATATATTATGAATTACCCCCCAGGCTAGCAGCTTGTAGCCCAACTGAGGAGCTTGTGTATGGCGTCTGAACAACTAAACCTGATCTTCCGGGATGGCCATAAAAGCTCTCTCTTCTAATTGAAGCTCTTGTTGAACGGGCCGTGACTTGAACTGGTATCCTTATTTCCTAGACAACATTCGCCTTCAAAGGACGGCATGCGCATGCAGCATATCTACTATACTATAAAAGAATATGGTCTGAAAATTTTCGTTAAACCGGCCTAATCCTACATCCGGCCCTGGCCATGGGGGAGACTAATTGGCCAAATAATGAGGCCAAGATAGTTCAATCTGCGATTGTAGGTCGGCCAGAGAGAGCTCTGATCAATATCACACATACCCCACCCACTAAGGAAGGCCCTCAGGCCCCTCAAAAAAAGAAAAAAAGAAAAGAAAAGGGCAATAAATACACAAAAAGTAATGCTGTGACCATACGCCCCTCACGGGCTATAGGCCCTAATTCGCGGAAGGACCTGAGATCAACTACCCGGTATATCGGACTCTACTCCCCGTTACATGCCGTACACCCCAGAGCATTACTCCCACCCCCGCAGCTGAACCCATGACCTGCTGATGGTCATGGGGACTACCCGCTCGGTGTAGCAAGACGAGGCGTCTACAACTAGACTACCTCGCCCACACAACTGTCAAAGGCCGGGAAGTAATATTTAAGGGAGTGAGGGCAGAGCGGGCTAGGGGACACCTAACCCTGCAATCACAATCTACCACGAACCCACTGGCCACCCTCTTGTGGAGTATAATATAGGAGCAAATGAGATGAACAGGTTGGAGAGCATCGATCTATTATATCCTTTCGGCTGATTCCCTATTGAGGAGCTAAAACGATAAAAGAGGGGGACCTACACTTTAGTCTGGTTCCTAGGCATTTTGTCGCAGCTTCAGCATGCTGACAAGATACTTCACAGTCTAGATACGAGATAAATACATATGTATCTGTATACGTATTACTTATCTATTATTTCCTCGGCAATTTCCCTCTCTACTGCTTCTCTCTTTCCCTAAATTACAACTTTCTACTTTATTAAGTATTCCCCCCAGAACCGCTACGTAGGCTGACTGATTATCGCTTTTTGGGTTTTAAACAGCCAGCCATTGCTGAAGGAATACAACATACTATGTAGCTATTCGTGCTGGGATGTATGTCACCTTCTACCCCATGCGGTTTAGATAGGGCCGCTCTATTAGAAGTTGTTTTTCTAAGTATTCAAGCGACAAGTTGCGTTCAAGGGTCAAACCTCATTTCCAAAACACCGCCGAGTGATATCGTATGAGAGCCCTCGATCCAGCAACACACAACCAACCAAGCATGCCGGGAATCCCACATCTCACCACCACGCCTAACTACTTGCGAGTCAGACGCACATCAACGCCAGCCCCATTCTTGTACACAAATGCACAACAGTTCAGCATTTTACCCAGATGACCTCCTAAGAGGAAGCTATGTTGCGCCAAGCTTTACCGCTACCGGGGTCTCGGACCGTAGGGGAATAGTGCTATGTAGCCTCTGCCGGAACAGACCAGAGCTCGCATCATTGCGTCCCGTGCCAACCATTTTGAAAAGTCGGACGAACATGTGGAATTCCCGTTAATACTGGCCAGGGTGAAACGGCGTGGGGTAGCACCGTAGCAGATAGATATATGCTTGGCGTTTAGGTTATATAAGCGCCTGAGGATAAGATAAGAAGTGGCCCTTTAATTTGATGCATGGGTTATATATACATATGACGGCATATAAATATAATCTATATAACAAACCAGATAAATCCCATGGACCACATGTAGCCATGTGGGTCTACACGCCGCAGAGATATATATTTTGCGTTCTTGCCAGCTGTACGCGGTGTGCAGTGCAAAGAACGATGCCAAATGGTATTCCCATACCGAGAATCAAGAGCTCCGGAGGAAGAAGTGGGCAAGAGGTTGAAATAAGGATGAACGGACCTAATTGTCTTACCCCGCCACTTGGTAGCGGATTGTAAACATGGATCATCCGACTGTTGGGTCACTGATATGTTGCAAGGGTGGTGGGGGGATCCGGGAGGCCTATATGTTTCGGAATTATATCCCTGGGATGTTTAATATATTAAACGCCAATGTGAAAAGGTTTAATTTCACCCTAAAGGGCGGATATATAAACTGCGGTATGTTTTCTGAATCGTGGATATTGTGCGTTTACTCTGATTAAATATCAACTAGCCATTCATTTTGCTTCAATATCAATTACTCCCTCAACTCCGATAATGGTTTCCTCACTCAAAGCTCTATCTACATTCGCTGCATACTGCGCTCTCCTGTCTTTTGTATCGGCTCACCAGAATCTCCACGAAGTACATACCCACCCACTCTCACCAAATCAAGGGCTAAAAAACCAACTAACTGCTTCAGTTCTACGTCAACGGTGTCACAGTCGGCTACGAAGAATGCATGCGAAGGCCACCCAGCAACAACCCAGTCACCGATGTCCAAAGCACCGATATTAGATGCAACGTAAATGGCCTGTCAGCCAGCGGGACAAACCCGGTTCCTGGGGTGTGTGCTGTTAATGCTGGTGATGAGATTACTGTATGTTCCCGGCGCCCTTGCCCATATAACAGTAATTATAAGAGGTTAATTGTGATATACAGGTTATCTGGGACACGAGTAGCCATCCGGGCCCAATCCAGCACTTTCTTTATGGTATGTACAGCCTTTATCCAGTAAAATAAAGACCTAGCTAATGAGCGTGTAAACTACAGGACCTGTCAGTGACGCCCTCACCGCTGACGGCTCTGGAGCTAAATGGTCCAAAATCGATGTTCTGAACGTCCAAGACGGCAAGATGGCGAATGTCATCATGATGGAGAACGCCGGGAAATACACATTCAAGCTCCCGGAGAACCTTACGAGCGGGGAATATCTCGTGAGTAGAATTGGATTCCTGATATAGAACATTCAGAGACTTGCAGACTGACGTGAGGGTTGCTTGTAGTTGAGATCAGAGATGCTGGCGCTACACGGGGCCGGGGTCATTGGGGGTGGCCAGTTCTATATCGGGTATGAATATTAATTGGTTCGTGAGTGATTGATCTGATTGATAGCTAACAATTAGTTATCCGACTCCAGGTGTATGCAGCTCAAGATCACAGGTCCCGGTGGTGACTGCTCGCCGAAATTCAGTCTTCCAGGAATCTACAACGTTAGTCCTCTTCACTCCCTGTACCCACAGCCGGCCATAATACTAACGTCTCAACTATGACTAGGCGTCGCAACCCGAAATCTATATCCCGGATGTCTACAACGGCTTCAACACCTTGACCTACACCGCCCCCGGCGGGCCAGTCGCAACATGTACCGCCGGCTCCGGATCAGGCAGCACCCCGGCCTCGACAACCGCCTCAGCGTCAACCACGCGCATGACTACTGCAGCGTCTAGCTCTGTCACGCCGTCAAGCACAACGGCAACTTCTGCAGCTGCGTCGGCTACTGGAGCGGTGGTTGCTAAGTACGGGCAGGTAAGGAGCACCCACTCATATTCTTGTGGTGTATTTGCAATGGCTGACGGCGTGGTATTGTGTAGTGTGGTGGAGCAGGCTTCACTGGGTCTACGAACTGTGCGTCGGGGAGTACGTGCCAGAAGGTTAATGATTATTATTCGCAGTGTCTGTAGTGTAG
This sequence comes from Morchella sextelata, assembly GCF_020137385.1. NCBI lineage: Eukaryota > Fungi > Ascomycota > Pezizomycetes > Pezizales > Morchellaceae > Morchella > Morchella sextelata. The sequence goes on along the minus strand of NW_025408619.1, from coordinate 899,599 downwards.
CTGATGGGGGTGGGATGATTGTAAATAGTAAAGACCTTGATTTGATGAAATTTCGTTACAATGGGCTTGAGTGAGATACTTATACGAGTGATATTTAATGACGGGGTGCTCGGTTAGTTCGCATCGGCCTCTACGCTAGCTCTGCCCACTTAGCTGATCCGATAAGGACGGTCCACTCGTCCCAGTCCTTCCTACCGTCTAGGGATCTCGGGACGTCCTGAGATTTTAGGTGCTCCCTTGTGGCGATGGACATAAAATTGTAAAGACGTCTTGGGCACGAGTAGGTACAAGCCACCAACCTCGCTTAGGACACGCCGGAGTAGATTCATGTCGTATCACTCGGTTTTGTCACGGAGTATCAATGATCGAATGATCATAAAATGACTGCGAGCGTGAAGAGGATGGGATTTTGTGGCCGCGTTTCTGAGTATTCTAACATGGGGGAGCAAAGATGTAGAATACATTACACTGGTCAGAACTTTACTAGATGTTATATAAAGCGTATGCAGACCCCCCCCGCGCAACGTGTTTACTTCTAAGATGGATTCTGTTTGGCTTCCGGTGGTGAATTGATACCACTAAATTCAAAGAAACAGATGACAAAAGAATGATGGTGATAATAATAACATTAAACGATAATACTAATTACATACAACCAATCGCTTCCCGCCCAACCCAGCCCCCGTGTACAGGTGCCCCTCCCCAAACTTCTCTACAACACACGGGAACGGCAACAACCACATCTCACCGCCCATATCCGGAAACCATATCAGATCCTCCAACCCCTTATTCTCCACCCCCGCCACACGGTACGAATAAGTCTCCTCCACAAACCCACTCATCCTCGGCACCTGCGTCAGCCGAAACTCACCCCGCAACTTGTCCCCCGCCACAATGCGAAACACATCCTTCAGCTTCCCACCCGTACATACCCACAGGGGAACATATGTCGAGAACGCATTCTCATCCGAAAACTCCATCTCTAGCTCCATGATGATGTTCACCGCAAACAACCCCTGGTGGTCCCCGTCCCGGCACTCACCGGCCTGCGTCGCAATAAGAAGCTTATTCAAGCAGATAAGCGTACTTGGCGCCACAGGTACCATCTTCTCTGCAAAGAAACTATGATTCGCATACGGCGTGTCCGCATCCCTCAGGAACTCGGCTGGGGTGCCAGGGCCCCAGCCGTCGAGGGGTTTACAGTACCAGAGGCCCACACAGTCCTCATACTGGTATATGTAGCGCGTGCCGAAATGGGTGTCAATTGTAAGCTTTGTCTGTGACGCCTTCCCCCTTCCGCCGAGGAGGTGCGGGATGTATATGGGCGCGTAGGGGACGACGTCGACGCCTTGGAACTGCTGCCATGTGCCACTGCTCTCGAGGGCGGCTTCGAGGGTGGGGTTGCGGGTCTCGGTGCTTTGTGGGTGGAGCTCGAAGACGTTGTGTTTGGGGGGGTTGTCGGCGGTTATCTGGATGCGAAGGTGGGGCATCTTGTACAAGTATTGAGCAGTACAATGTAGTCACACGCCTCACTAATTAATTAAGTGGGGCATATATGAAGACGAATTTGCGAGCATTGAAAGCTGAGACTCGGTTGTACAGTGAGGAGGTTTACATACGCTCTTTTTCACATACTGTGGCTTCAGGAACACCTTCTCATGATACGCACCGTTGGCCAGATTGGAGGAATTGATAGTGATGCCAAGATCGAGTGATAGTTTATGATCAAGCATCCCCGTCATCTATCTAAACGTACACGTATCCCTTCGTTTGTCGATATTGCTGCCCACTCTATAATACAGAATCGTAGTTTAATCTTGGTGAAAGATAAACTTTTATCGGTATCCCCGCAGTTGAGAAAAATAAAAAATAAAAAATAAGCCATTCTAGTGAAGAGGGGCCTGATTCAACGGGGACGCAAACACTTGTCCAGCAAGTCATAGTGTCTTCTCTTCTCACTATGTGGTAAGTGGGAACAGCAAGTGCGGAGGTCTCCTCATGGCCATAGGAGACGATACGGGAAAGCTAAGTCCATCTGTAGTTGGCCATGCATGGAGTGACGACCCAGTCAAACGGTTCTCAAAATTTCGCAAGTCTCAATTAATTCTTTCGGAAAAGGTCTAAAATGACATAGTTTTCGGTAGACGTACTCTAAAATAACACATGATACAAGATGACACAGTTCGCTACTAGATGATCTAGAATGAATATTGTGGATTGACATTGAAGGGCTAGAGGTTCCGCTTCATCTTGGCACACCGCCAAGCTCAAGTATCACTTCCAGCGCAGCATCCACTATTGGCGGGTGGTCTAGTGGATAGACTGCTCGTCGGGTTAGACACCGAGCGTACCCAGGATACAACCAATACACACATAAGGTCCTGGGTTCAAACCAGGGGTGGGGGTAGCAGTCGCAAATGTCTTAATAAGTCGCTGCAGTACCTTTTGTAGTTTTGTAGAACCTTTTGCTCCCCCTTTCTTCTCTTGTAGTGAAATAAATTAGGAACGCTATTTTGATGTTTGATTTCTCTAGAGGAGGAAGGGGTGAGTGGTGTGGGGCTGGGAATCGACCCATATTATACTGGCTTTGCTAAATATATTTGTATCATTTTGCATCATGTGTTATTGCAGAGCATGTATACCGAAAACTGTGTCATTTTAATCTTTTCCATAATTCTTTTGCTAATTTAGATTATCTCTCTACATACATGTACTTACTAATATATCGACTCATAAAACGGGAAGGTATCAATACTAGATAATAGAAAAACCGCGTATAAAATTTAACACTAACGCCCAACTAGACGAAAACCAGAAGGAAAAGAAAGTATAATAAAACCCAAAGAGCGAACGTTAACCACACGCATTTTTTTTTTTCATCCAAAAGCTCAGAACTCGTACTCGTAACTCGAACGATAATAGGCCTTAACCCACTTAACCTAGATATAGCCCTAGCAGAAAAAAATAAAGTAACCGGGGAAAGGAAAGATAGCTATAAAAAAAAGATATAAAAGTACAAGCCAGTAAGGAAATGTTTTTAGTAGAGCTTTTAACCCTCGTCAAGGTAGGAATATGTATACAGTACAACTCCTCCCAAATCCACAACCGCCAACGACACCAATTGCAACAGCAACTCACTACACCCGCCCGCCAAACGACTATTCGTAAAGAAAAATGAGAGCAAAAATAATAAAAAGAAAATAGAAGTAATGATTCCCGAGCCCCGATCTACAATTAAATTCTTCATCCGACGTACGTCCATTAACCATTATGACCGCCCCTGACTCGTTTCCCCGCAGCCGGGTCCTCTTCTGTCCCATCATCTCTTGACCTCTTAATTGGTACAAACTGTCTAGCCCCAGGATTCATGATGCGACCCGGGCTTTGCTGAGAGCCCTGCTGCCCAGTCATGGGTAATCCGGTTTGAATATTCGGTACCTGTTGCTGCTGCTGCATCTGGAGCCCCGCACCTTGGTTCTGGCCTTGGCCACCAGCACCCCGTCCCTGAGGTCGGAATATTCCTCCTCTTCCCATCATTCCTCCTCCGCGAGGAAGTTGAGTTTGCGGCTGTCCTGTGGGAAGACTCATCCGTTGGCCAAACTGAGGTTGTTGCCCTGGGGGAACCCCCATTTGCTGCTGACCCATTTGCTGCTGGCCCATCTGCTGCTGGCCCATCTGTGGCTGGCCCATCTGCGGGAACTGCTGAGGGGGGATCGCGTGTGTCTGGGTTGGTGAGCCAGCCTGAGAACCTCCTCGGCCACCCTGTGCAATCCCACGACCAGCACCACCACGGGGGATGTTTGATGATAACGCCCCACGGAGACTCCTAAGTGCAGCGGGTCCAGTACCAACAGCATCACGGCGCTGCGTAGGTGGGATGGGGATCTGACTCATATCCTGGCCTTGCTGACCTTGTTGATGTTGCTGGTGTTGCTGCTGTTGAAGTTGCTGCTGCTGGAGCTGCTGTTGTTGAAGCTGCTGCTGATTGGGATGAGGAATGGCGGACATCCCAGGAGGCTTGAGTCCGCTTTGTGGTAGCGGCATTTGTTGGCCAGGCGTAGGAATACCACTGGGGGCTGGTGCGCCGGAGCCGTCGGTTGCGGCCTTAAGCTTCTCTTCCAGAACTTTGTTCTTCTTCTCAAGCATGTTGAGTTGGACCTTTATCCTTGCCTGCCCTTCCTGTCTCAATGCATCCTTCGACTTTTCCAAAGTCGCCTGAAGTTCTGATTCCTTCACCTTCATCTTCTCCTCAATCGCGCTATTAACTCTCTCCTCAACAGCATTCTTAACCCTCTCCTCTACAACACTGCTGACTCTCTCCTCAACAAGTTTCTCTCTTTCAGCCTCAACTTGTGCTTCCCACTTTGCTCTCTCCTTGACTAAACGGTGCTCAACATTCTTTTTGATGATTGCAGTCAGCTCCTCCTTAGTTGGTGGCGGTTTCCTTGTCGCGTCTGGCTCAGTGTTACGGGCTAGGAAGTCCGCCTGAAGTTGGTGTGTCACTTCAGTTTTGGCTTCTTCGATTTTAGCCTGCTCTTCCTGCTTCAACTTCTCAATCGCTTGTTGGTGTTCCAATTCCTTTGCTTCCAGAGCCTTCCTTAGCTCTTCTTCGTTAGTAGAGGAAGTGGAAACGGTTGTAGCAGTAGCCTTGGCAGTCTCGAGCTCAGATTTTACTTGTTCATATTGCTGTTTCAAAGTTGCAATTTGTTTCTTGAGCTCTTCGATAGTCGCCTGGAGCTGGGCAATCTGCTTCTTGTGTTCTTCTTCTGTTGTCGCTACCTGTTCGTTGAACTCCGCTATCTTGGCATCGAGAGCTGTTTTAACTGCAGTAGCCTTGTATGCAGCAAAGTCGGTACGGGCCTTTGCGAGTCGTGCATCTACCTTCTTCTGTTCAGCTGCAAGTCTCTCCCGAACTATGGCCTCTACTTCCTCATCAGTCTTGCCCGCAGGGGCCGCTACGGCGGATTCAGTTTGTACGGGTTGACTGGCTTGGATCTCCGCGATTCTCCTGTTGACCTCTGCCTCGATAGCGGCAGTGTTATCTGGAGGTGGGATGAGAGCCATTCTCCGTTGAACCTCGGCCTCGATTGTAGCAGCGATGTTATCTCCAGCTGGAACCGCAGAAAGCCTTCGTTGAACCTCAGCCTCGATAGCGGCAGAATTATCAGGGGGTGGTATTTGAGCAATTCTCTGGGCAACTGCGGCCTCAATCGCTGCAGTGTTGTCTGAAGGTACAATTTGGGCCATGCGGTTTCTAACCTCGGCCTCAACAGCAGCAGATATATCTGGAGGCGGAATCGCCGCGAGTCTTCTCGCCACCTCGGCTTCGATGGCCGCTTCATTGTTTATGGGTGCAGCAATAGCAATGGGAGCAACCGGCGCGGTAGGGGCGACAGGTGTAGCCGCTTTCTCAGCTTTAAGAGCCGCGATTTCCTGTTGTGCTTGGTCATATTGTTCCTTGACTGTGCGCTGTAATGCATACCAAAATTAGTAGATATCAGAATCGATAGGGTTGCGTCAACATACCACTTCAAGGTATAGTTTTTTGGCATTGGTCTTGTGCGCCTCCATTTGTCTCTCCGTGGTCGCTATCTTTTGCTGAAGTTCGTCGATATTTTTGGACGAGTTACCATTTGTTTGAGCCGCCTGAGTCAACTGTGCCCTCATTCCTTCCAACTCAGTTTCGAGTTGTGCCCTGGCATCCCTGGATTCCTTGAACTTCTGCTTAGTATCGATAACGACCTTTCGCCACACTTCTGCTACCTCCTTGAGCTCGCTTTGCTTTGCTAGCTCAAAACCTTGCAGGGTCGTATTGAGATTATCACGTTCAGCAGTGACGGCCTCGACCTGTTCCTGTAGGCTCTTGGCCTGGTCTTTGAGGGTTTCGAGGTCGGCGGGATCAATACGCTATTTGACACTTTTAGATAACCAGTCGATGATAGCATACTAGAGAAACTTACGTCGTATTTATTAAGGATCTGCTGAGCCCGTGCCTGCCAGCGTTCACCATGCTCGGTCAAGAGTTTAATCTCCTTGTCTTTCTGTTCTCGTTCCTCCTCTAGATTTCTAACTTGATCTATTTCCTAGATGTCAGCTTCCTCTTATAATAATAGCTTCTTATGTTTCGGTCGTACCTTCCAAAGGCTCAATTTTCGCCCGGAGTTCCCCAATCTTCATTTCCAATTCTTCAACCTTCCTTCCCTTTCTTTCTGCATCGCTTCTCAGCGCAGTGTTGCTCTCTCTCAACAGATTCAATTCTGAAATCTTCTCCATCAGCTCTTTATGTTGAGTTACTCCTCTAAGTTGGTCTGCCTCTCGTTGCCTCTCCTGTGCCAACAGCAACCTAGTCTCATCAACAGTAGCCTTAGAGTAATCAAGTTGCTGCTTCAACCGCTTACTCTCCTGTAGACACAACTCGTACTGTACATCTACAATTTCCTTCTCGCGTCTAAGATACTTGATGACCTCTCTCAGATCCTCAGTCTTTTTATCCAGCGCATCATGTTCAGCTGAATCGCCCATCTCATCAGCCGTTGCACGGTTCTTCTGAAGAGTTGAAACCTGTACGGTAACGTTGTCAAGCTGGCCTAGCAAGATCTTATTCTGCTTGACCAGGTCATCGCAACGTATCTTCACCTCAGCAAGTTCTTTCTCATAATTGTCCTTCTGTGCCTCCCAGCTTGTCTCAGATGAGGAGAGCATGGCCTTTGCAGATTCGGCCTCAGTCTTGATCTGGTGGACCTCAGTCCTCAGCTGTGAGTATTCCTCGCGGACTTGTTGAAGTGACTTGGCAGCATTGGCGTGCTTGACAAGCTCTTGTTCATAGTTCTGTTGTGCGTCCTGAGCAATCTTGGCTTGACTTCGTAGATCCTCCTGGTAAAACACAGCCGCTGCGTCCTTCTTCACAAGATCTTCCTTAAGACCCTCGATCTGGGCTTGAAGAATCTTCTTCTCGTTCTCAAACTCCCGACCTTGCTCAACCTCTTTCTGTTGTAATTGGGCGAGCTCCCGATTGGCAGACAAAAGTTCAGAGAGGGTATCTGCGAGCCTCTGCTCCAGATCTTTAATCTTGGTCTATAAAATGGGTTAGCATCGTTCAAGAAAGAGAAGGCTAAATTAATTACCTGGTGTTCGGTAAGTTGTTGCTCCATGCTCTCCTTGTATTCATCATGAGAATCATTCATGTTCTGCAACTCTTCCTCGGCACCCTGGGCAATCTCTTTGTACTGCTCGACCTGGGTCTTAACGTTCTCCAACTCTTCCCGGGTAAACTCAAGCGCCCTCTTCAGCTCCGCAACCTCTACTTGTAATTCTTGTTCCCTGATCTCCATGTCATCATCCTCCTCCTCAGTTGGCACAGGTGCATCTGGCTTGGGCTGGTAAACCTGCAGCTTCTCTTCCGCTGTCTTCAGCTCAACAGTCAACTCGTTGACTCTGGTTTGCAGATGATCCTGGCTGGTCTTTGCAGCGACGAGATTCTCTCTAGTAGTTGCCATTGCGGCATTGAGTTCGTCAATCTTCTTCTGCGACTCCCTTGCGTCAATCTCCTTTCTAATAACGAGTTTCTTCGCCTCCTCGACCTCCTCGTTGAGTCTGCGTTTCGTTTGCTGGAGTTCGTTCTCAATTTTCTCGGTCTGACTCATAAGTCGTCTACGGGTTTCTGAGTCGGCACGTTCTCGTTCACTCTGGATTGACTGAAGATTGGCAATAAGGCCATTCAGACGAGCGCGCTCTTGTGTGAGAACCTCATTGTCTTGAGCAAGGCGCTGCTCAATATTCTTCCACAACGTCTTCTCGGCTTTAAGATTGGCATTCTCGGTTCGCATACCCTCAATGAGAGATTTACAATCGACGAGTTCTTCGGCAACCTGTTGAGTCTTGAGATCTTGCTTGGCATGGTTCTCACCCATACTGCTGATGCGTGATCGAAGCTGGTCATTTTCTTCTTTCAGCATATGGAAATTTCCGTTAAGCATCTCATATCGTTCTGTTAAAAATCAATATTAGCACTTAGCACTGTAATAATAATAACCTTTTTGGACAATACGTACCGGTCGCCAACTCTAGTTGTGAGTTTGCTCTGGCATATTGCATTCCAAGCTCCGCCTTCTCCGCGGCCAGTCGTCGAGCCTGCTCATTCAATGTATTGTGGTTTTCCAAAGCTTCAGTCTTGAACTGGTCGTACTGGCTCTGGAGATCCCTGATGACCTCACCCAAATTGACTTGTGGAGCCTGGGAGCCAGCATCAGATTCTGGTGCCTTTGGTGCCTCCTCTTCCTGTTGTTGAACGGGGCCTTCTCTATTCTGTAGCATGCGTCTAAACATGTCACGTTCACGGAGGAATGACTGAGCTTTAGTGCCAAGAGTCTTAAGTTCGTCCTTTAGTCTCTCTACCACACTCTTGAGATGAGCGATCTCCTGTCCTTCTTTACCCGCCTCGTTCTGCCTTCGCTGCTCTTCCTCTCTCTCCATCTTTTGGCCCAGTTCCCGGATACCCTTGAGAAGATGCTCGTTCTGCTCCTGTAATTCCCTCACACCTCGGAATACGGTCAGTCTCTGTGAGATCAATCTATCTGTATCCGTGTCACTTCCTTCTGCCATTTCCCCGCTGACAATCTGCTCAAATACCCGATTCTGCGCGACCGTAAGTGGGTCAGCACCAGAATCCCGGTGCTCGATCTCAACAAGAAGGACCTGGACTTGGCTACTGAGATCGCGAAGTTGTTGACGGAGAACAGTACTTTCCCGTTCGTGCTCTGCAATCTTAGCCTCTAACCGCCTAGCCTCCTTCTTTGTCTTATCCTTCTCCTTTGCTGCATCCTCACATAACAAACTCATCTCAACTAGATCCTTCTGAAGCCTATCATGTTCCTCTCTAAGCTCCTGGATCTCCGGAGCTTTATGTTCTAAATCTTGCATCAAGTCATTTATAGCCTCCTCCAACTTTGAATTCCTCCTCTTCTCCGCTTCAAAGCTAGCCTTCATGGCAGTGTAATCAGAGTAAAGCTGGGTAATAGAAAGTCCTGATTTTTGAAGTCTTGCAGCAGCTGGGGAACCAAGGCCACCAGGAGTACCCATGGCAGATCCGGGACGACGAGTAGGCGTTTGGCTTCCATTCATACTTCCACGACGAGAACCAGCACCATTATCAACGATAAAGCCACCGGCAGCATAGGTCGAAAGCTCAGCCTCCAATCGCTCCACCTGTACTTCCAACTCAGCAACTCTTCTCTCGGCAGCATGTCGCTCGGTTTGCTCGGTTTCCGCCTCTGCACGGGCACGACCAAGTTCGATACTATCCTGCTCATGCCCCTGCTCGATAATTTGCTCCAATTCGGCGATTCTAGCTCTAGCCTTTTTGTTGGATTGTTCAAAGAGCTCAGCAAGCCTCTTCTGTGAATTCATTTCGTTGCTAAAGCTCTCCTCGCGCTGTAATTCTTGATTTTGAAGTTCCTGCACCTTGGCTAAAGCATCCTGAGCCTTCTTGCTAACCTCCTCGAATCGTTGTTTCAATATTTCCATGCTGCGTTTGGTGCTATTATCAGAAGCTAAAGCATCGTCCAGTTCCCGCTGAAGAGTGGCTACCTGCGCAGCCTTCTCCTTCCGGAACTTCTGGAATTCGCTAACCTTAGTCTTAAGTTCGCCATCGAGCCATTCATTGTTTTTCTTAAGCAATTCAACTTCCTGGGCGAGGCTCTGCTCCCTGAATTTTGCAGTTGTTTGCGCGGATTGCGCCTGCTGCAATTGAGTTTCGAGAGCGCTAGCTTCGCGGCGGGTTTCAATTGCCTTAGATTGCGCAGCAGCGTATTCATCCTGAAGACGGTCATAATCGGTTGACTTGCGGTCAAGAGCGTCCAGGGTGTCCCGTTTGTCGGACTCGAGAGACTGAACACGTATTTTGAGAACACGGACCTCTTCATCGACGTCTGACCTCGAGGATTTATAAGCCGAGAACTCTGTTTCTATTGAAATGCGTGTAGACTCTGTAATTGTGTTAATAATCTCTTGTTGTCGATGGTTACTAGGGAATCAAACCTGAAGCATTGAGTTTCGCTCTGAGATCCTGAGTTTCGGCCAAACTTGAATCCAGTTGGGTTTTCATAGCCTTGACCCTACTATCGGCCGTTCTCACAGCCTGTTCTAACTCGACTTCAATACGCAGAGCGTCGGCGCGAAGATTGTCATGTTGCCGTGACTTCTCGTCGAGTGATCTGAGTACGGAGGTAATGTAATCTTCTGTGTTGCTAGCAAATGAAGATACGACGTCCTCGGGCAACGAGAGGAAGTTTGCAAGGCGAGACACGTCGATCGCGCCACCTCCGGGAGACGGAGACAGAACGTCGGCGGACGCCATTATTTGGGAAAGAGGAATGTCACGGTTTGTGCCAAACAGCGGGTGGGGTGATGACGATTAATCTAGGGAACGTGTACAAAGGGGTAGTTGGGTGTTTGGCTGACAGACTCGGGGTTCGAGGGGTGGATGTGTATTGGGGGTTGAAAGAGAAGATGGGGGGGATAGAATGAATGTAGTTGTTGAGTGAGTATGTGGAACCGCGGTGGAACAGTGGAAGACGCGACAGTGATGGAGTTAAGCAAGCAAGCAGTGGTCTCTTTTCTTCTGGAATAGGTCTGGCTGTCCGGCTACGCGCAACGGGACATACACATACACATACGCATCAAAGGACGGGAAAATATGCCTTGCTTTTCCATACACACTTTCTACGCACAGAGGAGAAGGGAGAGCTCACAGATGGAGTTGAAGGGAAAGTAAAATACCGAGAAGAAGGCTGACGGACGCTGTTTGCGTGCAAGTCAACCAACATGCTTGCCCAGCCTTTCCCTGTGCATCAAGGTTACCCTACCTTTATATTCCTTTTCGATGCTCTAGGCATCCCAGATGCATTTGCTTTTGAAGCTGGAGTTGATCTACGGATATCATGTTTGTGTTCCAGAGTCGTAGATACTTGTACATAAATGTAGGTACACTACGTTTACAGTGAATGAAGCTGAGGCTACACATTAATTTAGAAACTCAGATGTTCTACTGGGATACAAATATGGATTAGAATACCAGATGACTTGCATCCATGGTTAAATGTCGAAATGCTGGGAAATCGTGCAGACCAATGATTGTCTTATGGCGTGGTTGCCACGCCCTAGGCTTGGCATCCCCAGAGGTGCTGTTGTGCCTTTTTTTGTTGTTTTGGCCTGCAACAACAACTGAGAGTGTCAAGTGTCTCCAGCCAACCGTCTTCCTTGCCTTGTCACGACTGCCACAAATTAGCATCCTTTGAACAGAGACCACTAAGGCTGACATCTACTATCCACTCACTCGTTTTGTCTTGAACCCTTCATCTACCTCTTGTGAGCCCCTCTTCTAACCCCCCACCATCACCCCCTACTAGCACTCCCGTCCCTATCTTGCTGCTAAATTACTCCTCCTAGAAACCTGCAAACATGGCCGAAGAGGAACCAGACTACTCAAGCATCCCCCTCCCTGACCGCGCCGTCCACAAGATATGGAAGGTTCGTAAGGGTGCCTATGAAGAAGCTGCTGCGTGAGTTTTGCTACATCTTCTCCATGTTACCTACTGTGTAACTTGATGCTGAAACTACCCCACAGTGATTTCGCAAGGTCGCCAGACGAGAGTGACCCGTGCTTCCAACCCTGGTTACATGACTCAGGACTATGGACCAAGGTAGTACTAGACTCCAACGTTGCTGCCCAGCAGGAAGGTATTGCTGCGTTGTGTGCGTTTCTACAATATGGTGGAATTAATGCGTGTTTACGGTACGAACATGTATCACAGACGTATCCCGATAAAATAGCTTGAACTGATTGGGAATACAGGACACGATCACACACAATTGGACCTCTCGTCGAAAAAGGTTTATCGTCCACTCGTGCCGCTACAAAAGAAAAGTCCCTCGAGGCCCTCCTTCTCTATGTGGAACTTGATACCCCCGTTCCGGTGATGGAATCACTGGTCCCCTTTCTATCCCACAAAATGCCTAAAATCATCGCCGCAACTTTATCCGCCGTAACCGGAATCTTTGCAGCTTATGGCGCGCGAACTGTTGATCCCAAGCCAGTTCTTAAGGTGCTCCCCGGTGCCTTCGCACACGCGGATAAGAATGTCAGAGCAGAGGCTACTAAACTCGCAATCGAGCTGTACAAGTGGCTTAAGGATGCGATCAAACCCATGTTCTTTAACGACCTGAAGCCGGCGCAACAGAAAGATCTGGACGAGGCATTTGAGAAGGTTAAGGAGGAAACACCAAAGCAGGAGAGGCTATTGCGATCTCAACAAGCTGCCGGTGTACAGGAAGAAGCGGTTGAAGATGAGGTCGAGGTTGATGCTTTTGATTTAGCTGAACCGGTGGATGTTCTCTCGAAAATGCCACCGGAATTTGACGAGCAAGTTAGTTCTAGCAAGTGGAAGGAGAGAAAAGATGCGCTGGAAGCTCTCCAAGTTTTAATTAACGTACCAAGAATTAAAGACGGCGATTTCAACGAAATTATACGGGCATTGGCCAAGTGTATGAAGGACGCCAACGTTGCTGTAGTAACGGTGGCAGCAAACTGTATTGAATTACTAGCGAATGGTTTGAGAAAAGGGTTTGCAAAACACAAGCAGACCGTGCTGTCGCCCATCTTGGAGAGATTGAAGGAGAAGAAGCAGAGTGTGATTGATGCTCTTGCCAAAGCTTTAGATGCAGTTTTTGGAGCAGTATGTGGCACTCTTCGGGGCTTTATACGTTCTTTACTAATGATCATTTTTAGACCTCTCTTACAGATATTCTTGAAGACATCTTAGAGTACCTTAAACACAAGAATCCTAACGTCAAACTTGAGACCTTACGATTTTTGATTCGATGCCTTCGGGTCACCCGGGAATTTCCTTCAAAACCGGAATGCAAAAATATTGCTGAAGGCGCAGCTAAAATGTTGAGCGATACTAGTGGTCCTGTCCGTGATGGCGCAGCTGAAGCCATGGGTACACTTATGAAAATTATTGGAGAGCGAGCAATGAACCCATTCTTGGATGGTCTCGATGATATCCGAAAGGCCAAGATAAAGGAATTCTTTGAGACAGCTGAAGTAAAAGCGAAGGAGAAGCCGAAGCCAGTTGCGCCTCCCCCACCGCCGCCCGTCGCTACGAAAGCCCCTGCGAAGAAAGTTCTCAAACCTGGGTCAAAGACTGTCAAAAAGATTGCCCCACCCTCTCAGTACGCCCAGGAGCCTGCAAAGCCTAGTGAAGCCCCTCGTGCAATTCCTGGAAGCAAGATGGCTCCAAAATCTGGACTCAAATTGCAGAAGAAGACTGTCGCGCCTGGGGCTGGGGCTGGGGCTGGAAGCTCTCTAGCCTCTCCAAGACGTACAGCTCCCCCGCCAAGAGAGTTAACCCCAGATGAAGAGCCAGCACCACCACCACCAAAGACTGCCCTGAGGGGGCTTGCAAGCAGACAACTATCGCGAGAGCAGCCTGTGGCACCTGGGCTAGGGGCTGCTGAGAAAGCTGAACTTGAGGAGCTCCGGGCGGATAAAGAACGATGGGCTAGGCAGCTGCAAGAGGACAAATCTGAAAAGGCACGATTGTTGCAAGAGATCAACGATCTGCAGCTGCAGGTACGCATTTTCGTAACTACCACCACAAAACACATCCTTCATTTTTTTTTGCAGTGTAACATGAAATAAATGCTAACTTTTTGTCTGAATGATTAGAATGCGCAACTCATCGAGGAGCATACACGTGATAACCTCTCTATCCGTGCCAAGGAAGCACAGCTTGTCCGCTCCCGCGCCGATGCAGAATCGGCAGAAGCCCAGGTACAAAAGCAACAACGCGAAATCGAGCGCCTCAAGCGAGAGCTTGCACGCGCGGTCCGACCTACTTCACCCGCGCCCACAGATATTTCCGAGCACCTGTATGGCCGCGAGTCAAGTCTTGGCGGAAGCTACGGTGGCCACATGGGACGGAGTGGAATGGATACGAACAGGAACAGCTTTCAATCTTCATTTTCTACAGAAGATAGCCATAATGGTGGAGGATCGATAGGCACTACCAGGGACAGAATGAGCCCGAATCACCAGCAAGAGAGCGGCAGAACTAGCGCCGCTGGAAGCAGCACTGACAACATCGAGAGCTGGAAGAGAGCTGCTGAGGTCACGAGCCAGTTGAAGCTCAGAATTGAGCAGATGAAGGCTAAACAAGGATTAGCATCCAGAGGGCAGAGGTAAAGGGCCATATGTGATATCAAGAGGATGGGTGGAGGAGCAGTGAATGGATTATGGCTGCTACGGATAGCATTTTCTGGTTTGCGTTTACATCTGTATTTTTTCTTTCTTTTGTTAGAGGCGAACTATGTCCAACAGCTCTTATAACTTTTTAACACAACGATTCTTATCTTTTTTTCTCTTGAATTTTCATTTTTCTTTCCAAAAAGCTATCGGCAGGTTCATATATATCTTGCAAATAACTTTTTATGTTTCCTTGTTTTCCTTCCTTTTCTTGCGCCTGGATTGGGATGCTGCGTTGAAGGGGGTCTTGTTTCCGGGGTGTTATTTTGCGTGTATCTTTTCTCTCTCTATTTTTGCGTGCAGGTCTGATTAATCAAGGTTTTTTTTTTCTGTTTTGCGGAATTTTCAAAGGTCGTTGCGGGAATATAAATTGAAAGACTGTTGTTTCTGAGCGGGGGTGAAAAAAAATGAATCCTAATCTGCATATTAAAATCTAGACATGTACATGTAGTCAGTTTGAAAAAACGAGCGATGCTTAGAAACATACATATTCTACCCGGGATACATACACGTAGGAAGATGACCTGTGCGCCCAATGTCGGAGCTATACATGTAGCCTAGAGAGAGGAAGTTGTGGGGAGACGGGAGGGTATCTTCCCTATGCAAGTAGCTAGCGCTGGTGTTGGCGGGGATTGTTGCACTGTGGTGGGGAAAATGGGGCTATACTTCACACCTCGCTCCCCTTCACACCCTCACATGCCTTACAATAAGCCATTACGCCAAGTGTTGCCTGAAGCTGGCCGCCGGGGCCTGGTATGGCAAACAAATAGTCTTCTCTTTCTCTGTCTTTGGAGCTGGCGCAAGCCAATTAATGCTGCAACGGTGCTCATTCTAAAAGACTCCAAGTGAGATCCAGAAAAGGGCCAGATTATAGCTATTTAGAGCGACTCTCATCCCTGCTTAAGCGTTTTGTAGCGTTGTATGCATTTTCCTCCCCTCGTCTGTGGGTTGTTGGCCATTGAGGAATTGCCTCACGGGATATCACTCGAGTGCCAAGAAACAACTAACTGAACATACATACAACGCAAGTCAGAGCCTACCGTTAAGAGTTATCCCGGGAGGCTCTTTGTAACACTGTAGGCGTAATGTTTTTATTTCTCTAGTATTCATAGCACTTGATCACTTGATCACGGCGCGTCGGTACACGGCAAGCGAAAAATGATAGCGAGTGATATTCTATGATTAAGCTATTTATCTACGTTTTTAAAACGAGGAGACTACTCTGCCTTACGCGGCCAAATCTTTTGAATCGGCACATACGACGGGTGGTACCTACAAGAACAATCTACAGTCTACAGATCTACATATGACTACATAACCCCCTTCGCTATTAAAACGATAGGAAGGGGCAAGAATTCTTTCTTTACACAAAAAAAAAAAAAAAAAGACAAAGAGAAACGGTTCATTCTCCCCACCCCTGTACTTCCACGCGCTCATGCGGCCACCTAGCTACTAGCCAGCGCGAGCGGGGAGACGGGGAGCGGGGGTTGGGAAGTTAGACCCTTTATCTTCCGCACTCCCCTGTGGGAGAGCACAAAAGAAACCAGGGGAGTCTGGTAAATGGGACGGGGGGCAAGAGATCACTTTCAACCCTTCGGACTGCGCCCAAGAGTTGACAGTGATCTCTGCTCCAGGAGCAAAGAAAAATGGGAGGTGGGGCGCGGGGACAGGGACAGCGACGGCACAGGGACAGCGACGGGACAGCGACGGGACAGCGACGGGACAGCGACGGGACAGCGAAATAGCGCCCCAAGGGGGGGGGGGGGGGGGCAGAAATCACCTTCAATCCCTCGGACTGAGCCCAGAGATTGATAGTGACCCCTGCCCCTCCTCATTGAGGGGACACAAGAAGGGATGGGAGGGCGGAGGAGACCCTCGTCCGCCCCGTCTCCCGTCCTCCCCCCCGCCAGCACTCAGCCCGTTGCTCCCCTACCCGAACCCCCTTGTTCCACCTCCCCTCCCTTGCCCTTTACCAACCTCCCCGCCTGCCCAATCTCTCTCTCTGTCCCCTCGAATGCGGGCAGAGAGGCGGCAGGAAGGGGAGGCGACAGGGCACAGGGGCAGAAGATGTGGGGAGGGGCGCGGGGAGGAAGACCCTCAGTCC
This sequence comes from Morchella sextelata, assembly GCF_020137385.1. Lineage (NCBI taxonomy): Eukaryota > Fungi > Ascomycota > Pezizomycetes > Pezizales > Morchellaceae > Morchella > Morchella sextelata. The sequence continues at coordinate 883,193 of NW_025408619.1, read as the reverse complement.
CTTTAGGCTAAGCCCAGGGACTGATTGGGGGGGGGGGGGGCAGGAGGGCAGGAGGGCAGGAGGGCAGGAGGGCAGCTCCCAAACCACAGGGAGGGGGGGCAGCGCCCAAGCCCAAGCCCAAGCCACAGGGGTGGAGGGGGGGGAGGGGCAGGGCCACAGGGAAGGGGCAGAGCACAAGCTGCCGAAGAGGCAGAACACGAGCTGCCAGGAGGTAGGGAGCTGTAGCTCCCTAGCTGGACAGAAGAGAAGTGAAGAGAAGAGGAAAGGAGTGCGGAAAGGAAGGCTTAATATAGCGGCGGGAGTGGGTGTCAAGGATAACTTTGAAATTTGGCCGCCCGAGATGTCGGCGAAAGTTATGTGTTCTTACGCCGCTGCGTAATCCGTAATCTGGGATGATACATGTAGATCATGTAGCTTGGTGCGAGATTGCATGTTCTGCGCTTTCTGTATCTTGGGCGATTAGGGTAATTCTTGACTATGGCGGGGAGGATTAGCGCTTTTAGAAATTAAACCCCAGACATAAATTTAACTCCAGGAATGATTGTTTAACATTTAATCGATTCCGGCCCTGACATGACGATTTTCACTTGTTCAGTCACTTCTTTGCAAGTCCTCCGTGGTCTTTATCAACTAGACTGCACACATTTATATATGTTCTATTTTTTATTTGACCATATCTAAATGGGTGGAATACCCTCCTGAAATCCACACCTCACACCCCACATTTACACTACACTACAAGCCCATCCCCAACCCCCCATGGCCAACAAATCAAACCAGAGGGCCCACCGGCACCTTCGGCAAGTACGGCTCCTCCAAATACTTCGCCTCCTCCTCAGTCAACTTGAAAGACAGCGACTTCACCGCCTCCTCAATCCTCTCCACACTTCCGAGCCCCACGATCGGGCTCGCGCCCTTCGACAGCACCCACGCCGCCGCCACAATCGCCATGCTGATGCCGTGCTTCTTCGCAATCTCCTCCACACGCTCAGTGATCACCTTGTCGGCGTCGGATTCCTGTTTGCGGCTGTGCTTGAGCCAGTCGTCGGTGGTTTCGCGGGCGGTCTCGCGAGAGTCGAAGGGGCGGGTGAGGATGCCGCGGGCGAGGGGTGAGAAGGGGATGATACCGACGCCGGTGGCATTGCAGTAGGGGATCTTTTCACGCTCTTCCTCGCGGTACTGTGTGGGGGGTTAGCTTTTTTTTTTTTTTTTTTTTTTTTTTTTTGGCTGGGTTGGGGGGAGTGCAGGATGGGGTGGGGTGGGGAGCACGTACGAGGAGATTGTAGTAGTTTTGCATCGAGATGAACTTGGTCCATCCGTTCTTCTCGGCGATGTTCTGGAGCATCTGGAATTCCCAGGTGAAGATGGAGGAGGCGCCGATGTAGCGGACCTTTCCGCTCTCGACTACATCGTGGAGGGCTTTCATGATCTCTTCCATAGGGACATCTCTGTCCAGTCTGTATAAGTTTCACCCAAAATATATCAGTCTACTGTTCAAGAGCACTGGCGGAGCAATAACAACAACCAAGCCGACTTACCGGTGGATCTGCAACACATCAATGTACGTCCCCAACCTCTCGACACTCGCATCAACCGCCTCCAAGATGTGTTTCCTCGATAGACCCTTGTTGTTCACCCACTCCTTACCCTCCTTCGGGTCCCTGACCCCGTGGCTCATATTATCTGGCACGCCAAAGTAGCATTTCGACAGAATCACGAGATTCTTGCGTGGGATGTTATATTTCTCGATCGCCTTGGCGATGATGCGCTCGCTGGCGCCGTTGGAGTAGACGTTGGCCGTGTCCCAGGTGTTGATGCCTGCGTCATAGGCGGCCTTGAGCAGCGGGAGGGATTCTTCCTCGTTCTTCACCCAGGCGGCCCATTGGGGGTCGCCGTAGGACATGGTGCCGAGGATGATGCGGGAGATCTTGAGACCGCTGGTGCCGAGTCTAGAGGGAAGTTAGCAAGAAGCTACGGGAGGGGCACACTGCAGTTGGGGTCGAGGTAAGTACCTTGCGTATTCCATTGTTTAATAGGGTGTTTAATTGGTTGGTTTTGTTTGGTTCGGTTTGGTTTGATTGAGTTTTCTGTTGATTGAAGCTTGGATGGAGTCTGAGATATCCAGCAAGAAAGGAGTCTACAACCCGACCTTATATAGACATCTGTAGACTGTGCTGCCCGGGGTTTATGAAAACCCGGACGTGTAACTCCGTGGTCAGTGCAATTAGTCATTTAGTCAAACGCATCTATACTTGTTACAGTATCTCAGCGAAGCGCATGGTTCTCCTGCATCACGAACCCTTGTCTGGGCATCTGCGTTTCAAATGGGAGGGGGAGAAATAGCACATATCGATCATTTCCCGTTGCCATTAACTTTACTATACACCCAAGCACTATTGATGACATCATCATCATGAGGCTGTACGGCATCATCGCCTGTCACTCGGGATAACTAAACCACTTTTGTGTTGCCAAGGACGGAAGATGCACCAGCTCGGTGACTCGCATGACACATCCCCACCTTTTGGCGACTTCTCCCGGATATTAAATTTGTGCCACTGCGGAGTTAAATGGAGTTGACGGTGGTAAGATCCAACACAGTAAGGAATAGAACACGGTCGAGCAGGAACGAGGCGGGTGAGAAGACTTATAGGAGTCATGAATATATCTATGCACTTAAATGGGAGTTTGGACAGGACGGATTGCTCTCTGACTCTCGTCTGGCCACGTTCAATACGCCTGTCCTGTCCGTCAATATTGGTCAATGGCCAATGGTCTAATCAATCTACACGTGCACGTGAACGCGTGATTTGTTCCGTGTCTCTGCCTCTGGCATGGAGAAGAGAAGCAGATTCTGAACAGTGGGCGGGGGGGAAACGCGCTGCATGTCTACTCGGCAAACATATTGTGTGTAGCCAGGATACTTTGGTCGTAGTTCTGACGGCTGCGCGCAAGTTAAGCTTCGGCCGGGGTGAAAGCCTAAAATCTGCTTCCAACGTCAGCAGCGGAATGTGTACCTACATGTATCTACGCTCACATACTCTACTAATTACAACGCGCGTAGATTCACGACACACGTCTCTGCTTTCGCCTAATCGGATTGATTTGCCTGTAGAGTTGAATGTGCCCTCGTCAAACTTTTACATACATGTACTCAGAACAGCCCTAGGGCTGTATCCCGTCATGTCTCTTTGTTCCGGTCGTGATCTGAGCTGTGAGAGTGGAATCACCACCATAGATCACTGCCAGACCCGGGTGATTTTATGTGACGCGGGTAACGGCAGAACCCCATTCCGTCCGTCGCCAGGAACCTGACCAGGCTCTGTGCAAGAACCTATTTTCCACCCGTTCCCGGTTTTCACAGCATGCACAGCACCTGGTCTTGAGAATGTGGGGTAAAGGGGAACAGGACAGGGGAACAGGGTTGGTCCTTGCGCACCGCGCAGTGATTCGCTGGATTCACGATAGGCGAGATAGGCGAAGACTGGCAGCGAACCTCATCCCGTCCCTGGCGGTGGCGCTAGGGCTAGGTCTTCTCGGCGGATACTTGACTTGTCTTGTCTTGTCTTTTCTCTCTGTATCACAGGCCGTGGGAGAACGGGTGGCTTATCGATAACACATGATCGACAACGTACCGCCACATCATCTGCCATCAGCCATCGCCCATCAACCTCAGCCTGATCGCCATCTCAGCAAAACCACCGTCATTCCTCTCAGCTCTCTCTCAGCTCCTCCTCCATCACTTCTACCCTTTCAACACCTTCCGGATGCTCATTTTGTTGTGAAATTCCTAGCCTTCTTTTTCCGGTGCCCCGTGTATCAGAGAATCACACGCCTAATAGCTCTTCAGGAAAGAACCCAAACTCACAGCTTGCTTTGTTCACTCCCGTCCATCGAACCAATCTCATCATGTCTATAAAGTGAGTTGTTCATTTCATTTGGAATGCCTTCACACAGGATATACAGGTCACTACGAGCTATTACGGGCGGATGGAAAGCTAAAAAGCCTCACAAATCCACAGCTGGGTTATGCTAGATGACAGAACCGAACACAACTTCGTCAAACTCCCCGGCGAAGAAGTACTCTACAGCTCTCCCTCACGCACAAGCTTCTCACTTTCCTCCTCCGCCGGCGCCAAGAAGCTCGCCCTCAGCAGCAGTTCCGGCATAGTCCACCTCACAAGCCAGCGGGTAATCCCCCCACTCTTTCACTTCTCCCAGAGGTCTGTGCTGACACCCCCGCCCAACAGATAGTCTACATCCCCACGCAACGCACGCGCGAGCTTGAGTCGTTTTCTTGCCCTATAAACCATCTTCACGATACACATGTTGCCGCGCCCTTTTTTGGCGCAAACTACTGGACCGGCGTTGTCCAGCCCGTTGCGGAGGGCGGCCTTACATGGGTTAGCTCGGTGATCGAGCTGAAGCTCACCTTCAAGGAAGGAGGCGCATTCGACTTCTATACATTGTTTGAAAGAGTTAAAGAACTATTTCTGCAAGCCCTGGAGTCTGCAAGGGATCAAGGGGGACCGATGGATAATGTACACCTGCAAGAGCTACCCCCCTATGAGGCGCCCCCGCCAGGAATCGATGAACCCGCAGGTTCTACGTCGCTAGTAGATGCCACAGCAAGCTATGCGAATGCGCCGACGGGCCCGCCGCCCGGATATGAGGAGGCGCAGTGGGAAAGCGTAGAGTCTGAACTACGGAGACAGACCAATAACGCTCGGTGAAGAAGAAGAGCCACTTAGTTGCCTTGTTTGAAAACCTCGAAAATACTTTTTTTTTTCCAGGATGGGTGGCGTTATGTTTGATTTTTTTTTGGTTTTCAATGCCTGTCATTATGAGTTAATGGGAACCTGAAGCTGCTTGTTTAATTTTTTTTTTTTTTTTTTCGCTTGCTGAATGCTTCTTCTCTGTACTTAAACTAGTTGAATGCAATATATTCCAACAGGCAAAAAAAAAAACCGGCAAAAAGTACTATTTCTAAGAGGGATACAAAGCCTTATTCTAGTCTCATTAGTCGTTAGTTTTCGCAACCCACGGTTATCTAAACCTGCTTCTCCTTGGCACTAATTACAATCTCAATAGTACTAATCCTCCTCTCCCTCATCGTAATATCCTCCATCTCCTCCTCTTCCACACCCTCCATCTCCTCCCCTTTCTCTTCCCCCACCTCTCCCCCCTCTCCCTCCTTCTCCACCTCACCCCCCCTCCTCCTCTTCCCCCCAAACCCCTCCACCTCCTCGCCCACCCTCACAACATCATCCACGACCGCCACACCCCCCGTACTAATCCGCACCACATAGGCGCCCTGAAAATACAGCGCCACCTGCAGCGCCATATCAATCGCCTTTCCCGACGCCTTGAGCGTCACATCCACACTCTTTACCTTCACGCTCTTGGTGGTTGCAGTTGCGCCCTTGGTGGTTGCTGCGCTCTTGGCATTTGCGGCCTTTTGGGCGTCGAGGAACTTTTGCGCGCGCTTGACGGCCGAGACGAAGGGCGTGCGGGAGGAGATGTAGATTGTGCGCGGCGGCTGGGGCGGGTGGAGGAGTGGGCGCTTGGCGGGGCGGTGTGCTGCGGGCGGGGCGGGGAGGGGAGGTTAGTTGGGTTGTGCGGTGGTGGGAGGAGGAAGGGTTTGGGGGGGGGGGGCTTACTGGGGGGGAGGGGGCGCGCTTTGGGGGTGGGTTTTGGTTTTGGCGGGGTGGAGGTGGTTTGCATTTTGGTGGTGGGTGTAGAGTGTGTAGTGGTGTAGAAATGGGAATTTGAGATGCTCTGGTTTGAAGGTTTGGAGGGTTGGGTTTAGCTACTATTTCCTTACTTTGCATGTTGCTTGGCGTGCATGGATCGACGGCAGGGGTAGGTCTGGGGTCTGGACTTCATGACCTCACTTCTAAGCTTCAACTTGAAGGTGCGGTTGTTTATATCTAGAAACGAACGTTTATTTATTTACTTCGTACAGAGTTTTCTACAGGCTATATGTAGTACTGTTACAAGAATGAGAGAGAGAAAGGAAGCGGGGGGAGGGATTCTATTTCCCTGTTTGGTTTTTGCATCTCAGATGCCCTATTATTAGTTGCTCCTTCCATTATTCCCTCGCGACAACCGCAGATGTGTGCCCAAATCCAAAAGAAGACCAAGAAAGGTACTCAAACAGAAGCGAAAGCAAGACATGCATGGGCCTGTTCAACCGCCCTAGACGCCCTTGAACCAAAGTAAAAAAAAAAAAAAAAAAAGTGGGGTAACGAATGTAATATAAAGACAGATCATATGCTCCACAGGTGCGAAACAAGTGGTAGCAGTGATGAAAGGGTGTGGCTGCTGTTGAACGTTTGCCAAAAATGAGTGTTTTTTTTTGTTGTAAAGCTCGGCGAAGGTGGATGCCTATAACGACATCTAAACTTGGTGCAACTCGTCGTTGCCGCATCTTTGCTCCTCGAAACTCGATTGAAAGACGCTCGAAGAGCTCACATAACGGCTGAAAAGGTTATAAACACTTTCTCCGGGATTGATAAGAATCTCTTGAGTGTCACGGCAGTTTGTGAAGGGCTTGTTGTCGTTATTGCTGCATAACAATAGATATTAGTTACTAAAACGGACTGAGAAAACAGATACAAGAAACTCACGCAACACGGAATTGGCGCAAATCGGCGTTGGGGATGTCCTTGACATTCAACCACTCAACAGTAAAACGACTAAATTCAGTTAGTAACTTTGACTGTAAAATTACAAAGCAAAATTTGAACTCACCCTCTCCAACGCTTATCAGACCAAATTCCAGTGTGCACTGAATGCTCAATTGCACTTGTCATTTCAGCAATTCCACAGAACTTGCCACTGTAATAGTATTAGACATCTGAGATTGGATTGAGTCGTGTCAAGTTGGCACAAAACTAACCTTCCACTAACTGAAAAAAACAAAAATATTGGTCCCTTGCGTGTGGGGTCACAAAAAGCTCTATCAAGTCGTTTGTTTCCAAGGTCGGTAGAGGTCCAGATGCCATGCTTGAGTGAGGCAAAAATATCAAGCTCACAGTTCGATTTAATTACGAAAAAACGACTCTATTTGAGAATTCATTGTTAGTTATAGTAAGCTATTTTTCATCTGATGAGCTCTCTCTTACATCTCGTGAAACGGGGTCGAGAGGCGCATTAAGGACACGGTCCATGCAAGCCCATTTTTCACTGATGGCCACTTGTAATGCCTCATGACCACGCCTGAACCCTTTATTCTTGGGCCCATGAACATCAAGCGTTTGAGATGTAGAGCTGATGTTCGAGTTGCTAAACATCTTCTGCGCAGGACTTTCGTCGACTTTATCACGGTGAACGAGGGCACTGAAATTTCTGCCCACTTGATCGCGCAGACTATGAGTGCTGGTATTTTTGCCGAATTGATCAAGCAGATTGTGAGTGTTAATGTTTCTGTCGACCAGATCACGCAGACTCTGAGTGCTAGTGTTTCTGTCGACAAGATCACGCAGACTTTGAGTGCTGGTGTTTCTATCGACTTGATCATCCAGACTCTGAGTGTTGGGGTTTCTTCCAATTTGATCATGCAGACTATGAGTGCTGGTGTTTCTGTCGAATTGATTACGCAGACTCTGAGTACTAATATTTCCGCCAACTTGATCATGCAGACTGTGGGTGCTAATATTTCTTTCGATTTGATCACGCAAGGTGAGAGTGCTGATGATGCGACCCAGCTTCCCAGCTCTTTGCTGCTCGTTGCGTTCATACTCATCCAGGTCCTCAATTAATTGTTTCCCGGACATCACCTTCATGATAGTTGGATATTGTGTCTCTGGTAAAGAAACATCTCCTACGAATACAGGAGGGGGGGAGGGAGGCGGGGAAGGGACAATCAAATGAGGTTTGATGTAATCGCAACCGATTGAGTTTTTCTGTAGATTGTCCTGTACAAAAGCATCAATTCCCCCAGGAAATAGCGAATCCACGAAAGCTTTGTCTTTGACTTTCTCGACTTCTTTATGGTTATCCAAACTGCGATTGGCTCTCGCTAGGCCAGTTTGGTGCCGAAGGCGGGGCCATTCCGGTTGTGTAGTAAGTTTAGGAAGAGGGCCTGAGTTTTGCCTCTCAAGATGAGAGTCTTGTTCTACTGTCTCCCCCTCATAGTCGTTCCAGATCTTGCTGGTGAACTGTTTTTTTTCGGATGATGAAGTTTGTTGCTCGGCCATTGGATTCATTGTAATAGAGTTGTCATCGTTGGCAAAGAATTTAGAACTAGGTCTTGAGATAGGCTTCTGCAAAGACATTGGATTCCTCTCTCGTAACATGACACCATCACCGTCAAAGAAAGTATTGGGGGTCGGGTGATAAGTCTTGGAGGAAGCGAGCCCATTATTGGAACTGGGACCGAGATTAAAGCGGTGCAACGGGGAATGACTTCCGTCGAAGAAGTTGTCCTTGTGGTGCTCCTCAGTGTGTGGTTGGGAAACAGTCCTTTTAGAACTGTGGAGCCCTTCAATAAAGTCGAGGGTGCTGGACTTTCGGTGCAAAGTCTGGTTAGGAGAAACCTCGACTAGCTGTGTTCCAAAGAACTGTTCAGGCTTTCGATTCGGAAGTTCGTGCCTGCGGCGAGTGCCATAATTGGTTATGGCGGCCATTATGCCTATCTATTATGAGCAAGATGCCCAAGAGAAAGTTGTTTCCAAGCTCGTTCAAACCACGTGTAGAAGATTGGGAGTTTTAAAGAAAATGTAGATGAGATGGATGGTGTGAGTAGGAGTTGGGTGTAAGAAACGTCAGGTGTGGTCAGCCCCCTTTGGTTGATAGTAAACAAAAACTGGTTTACCACACAAACTGTTTTGTCTCACGTTCATCTCCATACGAGCTGTTTACAGCTCACAATAGAGGCTAGGAGAAGGCCTAGTAGCTCTCAGTACCTTCTCGAAGTCGGTTTCCAGTCATGTACATCTACATGTAGTTTTGTTCTCATTCCCTATGTGTAGCCTACCACACCCTGCAGAGACAGTGAACCTTGGGTGTCTCCAGATAAACACCCGAATTCGAAGTGCTCTCTTTTAGGAGCCAGCATCTTCTCCTTCCTATCTCCGAAATATGTATATGCAATTGCGCTGTTTAAGCTTCCTATCTCCTACAAAAGGTAGCAATACGTACATGTATATATATACATGTATCGGAGTGGCTTTCCCCAAATTACATGTAGTATCAGCAGTTGCAAAACGGACGTATATATAGGTATCTACAGCAAGTTAAGTAAATTTGAGCTTCTGTCTTTTTGTAGAGATGCATGAAAGAACGATGATTGTGGAGACATACATGTACATGTAACCAGGAAGTTTTTTGTATGCTCAGGGTGATGTCGACCGAGTGATGGACAATACATGTAGCTACATGTATGAATGTTTACCATGCTCGGGGCAAATGCCCTTATTTATATAAATGAATGATAACGTTACATGTACTACATGCATATCTGGTTTCCACTTACTTGTCCCATTCCCTGTCCGATACGTGCAGCTTGTCGCGCCGCGTACATGTAGGCACTACTACCCGGGGCCACACGCGGACCTCAAGTGCTCTCTCCTTCTCTTCCTCCACTTCTTCAACTTCTTCGGCCATATCGTATCATCGCATTTCTTTATAAAACCATAGTCATCCTAAGAGATTTCATCTAATCATAGGTAGGCCGGTAAACTATTAGGTTAAATTATTTCTTTCATGACTCTTCACATCGTTCTTCTTCTTTATATTTATACTCTGGCATTTTTTACTTTTCTATATCTACTCACCCGCAGTGTTTCCTGTGATTCCACTATTGACTCCGAGCACAATCCAGTGACGCTCCAGAATGGCAATTGGACAAGCTCTCCTCACCAAACCTCCAAAGCCCAAGATCCCACAACAGCAACGACAAGATCAGGAGACCAAAAGATTAAATAATACTGTTATTCAAGAGCAGTCGCTCAAATTTGAGCAAAGCCTGGAGCTTGTTAGAACACTGCTCGGTGCTTCGGTGAGCCTGATTTCTCTATATTCCTGATTCAAGTAAAAGGCGATAAAACTAACAAGTCTTTTAAGATTGGGTGTCTTTCCTTCCTTCGGTAGGATGTATTGAATAAGAATATTTTTAATCCTAAACTTACATCTGAATAGTGGCCTTCTTCCCGAGGAATGTTTCGTTGAAAAACGTTATGGTGGAAGATCTTCGGCTGCTATGAGCTACAGCTCTTTTACTAGTGATATGGATGATGAATCTTTCAAGAAAAGCAATACGAGCTCTGGAACTCGAGTGAAGAGACTGAGGAGAGGTTATTCTGGGGAAGCAGATCAACTTTTAGATTGGCTCGTATGCGTGTTCCTCAATGTCTGAATGGTTATCTGAATACTTACTAAATTCCTTTCGAAAGGAGATTGGTATCTTTGACGCCCTTCAGAAAGGGTACCTTAAGGCCGTTCAGCTAGCCATTTATGTGGATAAAGAACACCCAGAGATTATAGTAGAATCTTATACTTTCTCTTTTTCCTATCGCGAGAAAGAAGATGGTACCTCCGCAATCAGTCTTCGTGTTACAGATATTAACGGGCGTGGAGTCACGGTGGAAGATGCAAACAAAAATCTCCAACTCATGATGAGAAGATTGATCGTTATTACTCAGGTAAGATCTCTCCTCCAAATACTGATTTACACATGATTTACATGAAAGGACCTCTTAGAATCTTCCTCCTCTCCCGGGTATGTGACCTGTTCTTTTATAATTTGGAAAGATCCCCGGCGGGCTTTTTGTACTTATCTGTTTCTTAGATCAACGTTGGCTTACTATCCGCCTCCATTATCTGGACCATACACCAAACGACTATAATCCACCGAGCTTTGTTCGTGTCTCTGCCAATGCGACCCCGCTCCAATTTCATGAAAACGATGCCAATGACATTGAAAGGCTTGAAGTTGGAAGCCTCAATGCCGGTTTTCATGCGTTAGTACATACTTTGGTCTATACCCATAGATTTTACTCTTTTTATATTTAACATTATTGCCGGCAGAATTTCTCTCAAAATATCAAGTGTGAACAATACCGGAAGCCAGGAACGCCCAAAGCGACGTCGTGGCTTAAAAACCATCCATGCAGATACCGACATAGAAGCACCATTATTCACAACCGATTCTTCACAAACCACTCCTAAAGACCACAGCAACACCACAGGTATAAGTGAAGCATCCGAGGGTCTGTCGAGCGGCAGTGGACAAGACAAAATTTCCGAGGAGTTGCCAGTAGCGGAAAAACGTCAAGCATCTGGCAGTGACAAAAATATCAAGAGACACCCTGTTCACCTCCCTCAAACTTCGGGAAGGGCTGGACGCAATACGCAAGAGAAAACACTCCTTCGTGGAATGCTCCGTCCAGCAGTCCGGGAAGATGATGTCACCGAGACCCAGCCACTTGCCGACGACCCTGGAGCAAGTGATAATCAAAATAGCCTTTTCGATACTGAGCTACTTCCGACGTCGCATTTTGAGACGCAGGCCGTAGACAGAATCCAGAATCCTATTCTTACCTCCGCTAATCCTACTAATATCTCCTCGGGAATTGTTCGCGCAGGAGTAGACCTAGTTCTATCGCATCCCCCCATTTCTGGTGAAAAAAGACTTTCACTAGGAGGATCGGACCCCACTATATCTACTCATCGACGCCAAAGTACCCGTATTTTACAAAAGGTTGACAACGCCGAGTCAGTTGATAAAACGGTGGGCAGGATAAAGCTTTCAAAGGTGAAGATAATCGAGCTAAAACTTAAGGAAAAAAGCAAAGGCATTCAAAATTCTTCACGAAAGAGCAGGACTATAGAAGGGGATGAATGGAAGGATGAAAAGCACGAAGATAGAATTAACTGTGAATGCGGTGACGATAAACCTGAAGGGAATATGATTTGCTGTGACAATTGTGATGAGTGGCAGCATACTGATTGTTATGGTTTTATTTCAGCCAAGGACAGCCGTATACCCGATCACCATGTTTGTTATAGCTGTCTTCTTGGGGCAAATGAAGGGAAACTTCTCGAGGAAATGCGGAACATGGCCCTGTTCAGACGGGCCTTGAAAACTATCTGGAGTGTGGACGTTTTCCCATCATCCAATAAGGTTTTTGCCAACAAGCTTGGTATGTTGTCTTTATTCCCCAAACCTGGGATTTATGAGTTGATGGTCGAGTGATAGGGTGTGATTTACCGACTGCACTTCAGATTACAAAGCGCTTGGAGAGCGAGGGATTCATCGCCCACGATGTTGCCAAATCAAAGCTTTGGAGAAAAAGGGCATACGAGATTTTGAAAACAAATGAAACGAAGAGCCTCATGGATGCTGAATATTTTGACCCTCTGAAAAAAATATCACATCATGTTAGTAAATTTCTTGATCCTCGTGCTATACTGTTTTGGACTAATGACAAAATTTAAAATTAAAGTTCAAAAATTCAGCAGCTGCAAATATCTCACACAAATCTCCTCTTGAGGAAATTCCATTGGTAGAGCCCCTCCCAGAGGCATTCCTAAATTCGTTGCAATTGATGGATGCCGGAATTCAGGACTCCCAAGAACTTGAGAGGGGTTTTGGAGAGTCAAATACCGCCCCTGCCCACAAGAGTAAGACCCGAGTCACTGATCATGATGCGGACTCTACCGCCGACGAGGAAGAAAATATGACTATCTTGAAACATACTCGGAAGGATATAACCCATTATGATAGGACTATAGACAGATTTGGAAACTCGGGTCGCTCTAATACCCGAGCTGATACCGCTTATAATACTTCGAAGCCCAAAACAAGAGCTCCTTTTGAAATTGCAGAATCTCCTGAACCAATGGAAATTGACAGTGTTGGGAAACCGCAAGCGCCCCTTAATGCAGATAGAGTTTTACCGAAAGCTATAAACCACAAACGACTACCACTAATGAACGTGGGTGGTGCACTATATGATATCTTTGTTGGTGAGGAATTAGGGCAGAGGGATTTTTAAAAGGAGGTTCGCATCTTGAGAAAGATGGTTGACCGTATACTTAGGGTAATATTTGGTGAGCTAGCGGCCAAATAATTGCAAACATCCTCAAAGCTACGCGACTTTAACTCCGATAAGCTACCGGCTTTTATTTTAGTTTCCTTTACAATGTACTTATTATAATAATATACGGTAATCGCTTGGGCTTTAATAAAAATGTATGAGCAGAGGTAGCTACAGGGTTTCCGGAGTGTATCAGATGTTATCAAAAGAATCGAATACCATCGGGAGAAGAAGTTTCTATTCACCCAGCGCTAGTATCATAACTTTTGTTAGCTTCTGGTCTCTGAGTCTATGAGGATACTTTATGGTCGTCACTATTAGTCTCTATGAGTGTCAGTAGTGCAATAGACGGCGTAAGCTACTAGATATCCGGTATATCAAGAGTGATATGTGCATATAAAGGGCCTTTTAATCGTACATTTCACTTTACCTTCGCATTCCCGTACCTACATAAAACAACCTGGGCCAAATGTGGCACGAGTGATGCTTCATGATTCTTCATGTAATTTACCCTGGTGCCGCATGTTTGCCTCTCGCCGAACCGCCTTGACCTGGTGAGTAGTTTGAAATTATCTTCATACAGGACGGGGCCCATATTGAAACTATCGGAGCGAAGACCTCTCGCCAGTACCCTCGCCCATTCAAGTGTTCTTTTTCTCTTTCCTTTTTCACATAGATCGGCGCTCCACGGGGAAGCAATGTGTGTACCCAATTTGAGTCTATGAAGTAGACATCCTGATCCTGAAATCGTATAGGAGTGGCACAATCTCATCCTCCTCTTGTCAGTGAAAAAAAAAGCAATAGCAATAATAAACAAAAAAAAAGAATTGTCTCGCAAAAACGCCAATGAAGAACCCGGCTCATATCGTAACAAGACACCAGCAAAATACAGCTGCCCCCACTAACGCCGGAGACTATCAAGTCTCGCTTGCAAATCATCATCCATAGCATCCGCACCGACAGCCTGTGCCACCTTGCCCTCTGTAACGCCGGGCGATGCGATACCGGAGGGTGTTTCGCCGAGCTGATGAGAACAAATGGGTCAGAACATTGGAAAAAGAAAAAGAGAATTGTGCGGAAATATGGCATACGGAATGGTTCATCTCAACGCCAATTTCGTCAAGCACCTGGTTGACTATCTCATCGCTCTCCATCTCATCGTCCAGACCCGTAACATCATCGATCGCATCATCCATCATTTCTTGTCTCTGCTCCATGATATCATTCTCTCTCTCAAAATCCATCGCAATGCGCTGGAGAGCAGGGAGATTCATGGAGCGGTTCATGGAGCCGAGAAGAGATGTTGCGCCTTTCATCGATTGCATCATTTGCTCATTTGAACGGACCGTTTGTATACGAAGTGAAACGGCCTGGAGTTGCGTTTTCATCTGGTAGAATTTTTGAATGTAGCTGCAGAACAAAGTCATTAATTTCTAGAAACCGTGGTCGTGATTATTGACACATACTTCCTTGTCCGGACGAGGTCTTTCGCTTGAATTTTACAAGCTCCCATCTGATTATTTTTTGCAGAGCGCTTAATATCCGCGATCAGCTTTTTCTCTTGCTGTTCGAGCTTTATGCGTTCTCTATCAAGCTCGCGTTGGGCTTTCTCGAGGGCTCTTTGGTGCTGTTTTGAGTTAGCGGTATAGCTTCCGATAAGGTGGAGAATTGCGAAATGACCTTCCGAAGCCTTTCGGCGGGTGTTTGGCGACGCCCAAATGCCCATTCTATAAGTCCACTCATGATCAGAGAAAAGTTGGGGTGGAGGGTCTCTAAGGTGTTTGTGGGGGGGGTTGTTGAAGGAGACGAGGATGCCTACGTCGGCGTTTCTTGCTATGGCTCAGAGGGCTGAACGAAAGCTTGGCGGTGATCCACGTGATTTCAAGACATCTCGTGATTAGTCAAGCATAGAATCTCTTCATTTCTTCTACTGGGATGAGGTTACGGAAGGTCCTCCCCTCGCCTATCTGACTCCCCACAGTCGACCTCAACCCCTCCATAGCATCTCCATCTCATATCTGATACCCTCTTGCCATCTTTTGGCATCTCTCAGTTCTTTCCCAGGCTCTAAAGAAACCCTTTTCTCTTTGAATCGTTGGCTCTCATTGCCGGAGGCCATCATGGCTTCTCCATTTCAGGTAGGCCTTATTATGCAGGTATGGTCAATTAAGCCTCCCCCAACGCCACCTTGTAAAAATCTCTTTTTCCCTTGCGCTGACAGTGTGTATCTCTTAGGGTCTGCCATCAATAAACTCCGGTTTATTACCAAGCGTAACAAAGGCCTTTTCGGCCACTTGGGCGCAACTTACGAAAAGTAGTGAGGCTTCGAAGAGGACCATTTATGCGCAAACTGCGCCCTTGGTTAAAGAAGAGGCTCAACATCAAAAGGTACGGGTAGCTCTTATCTACATATCCATTCGGGAATTGGTCATGCTGATAGTGGTAGATCAATGATTCTGTGGCGGAACTACCCGCTTTTCTCAAGGCTTACCCGGGACTACGCAACCAACATGTATTCCCAAGCTTCAATGGTACACCTATGCTCGCTGGTCAAATCCTACGTTCTGGTTTGTTCCCTTCCCTTGCGATATTACCTATTGCATTGCTGATCTAAATAGCATTCGGAAATTCTCGGGCTTCGGCATTCTCCACTTCAACTGGCGCAACTCGACACCTGACCTCTCCCCCGGCATCACCGTTCAACAAGATCCCACCCCCGGTTCCCAGGCTCCCAGGTCAATCTTTTGCTCGCGGGTTCTTATCGTTTTCCGGTCTTTCTCAGAATGCACTTTACCGCGCCGAACAAGCTGCAAACAACAACCCCCAGAATGCCGCCGCACAGGAAAAATTCTATGAAACGCTTCTCCGCGCAAATCTTCCGCAGTACGTTATCGATCGCTACCAAATTGGCCAATATGCAACTAGTAGGGCATGTGAGGATAAATACATCAAGGCACTTGAACGCACTGGTCAATTCGAAAAGGCACGCCTTGTAGCTGATCGCCGTGGCGATTTTGTTGAAAATCCTGCGCTGAGTGGTGAGGAAATTCAAGCTATTGGTCAGGCTGTTGCTGCTCAGAGCCGTGGTGGAAACTTTGCCATGTCACGTGGAAATGCAACTTCGGGCTACTCTGGTACTGGAGCAAGGGAAACACCGATTCATGTGGTTGTCGATGAATCTATCGGCGGAACAATCTTTAAGTGGATCAAGTTCTTGTTTTACTTTGGGTTAACAGCTTATTTCCTCCTCGTCTTCCTTACTTTGGCTATTGAAGCTACAGGGATGATGAAAAAGGTTGCTGGGACTAACTCAAACGAAGCACAAGCTGCCCAGCAAACCGCCCGTTTCAGTGATGTCCATGGCTGCGATGAAGCAAAAGAGGAACTACAAGAACTTGTGGAATTTTTGAAGGACCCTACGCAATTCTCTACCCTAGGCGGTAAGCTACCGAAAGGTGTCCTCCTTGTGGGTCCCCCTGGTACTGGAAAAACTCTTCTTGCTCGTGCGGTCGCCGGTGAAGCCGGGGTCCCGTTCTTCTTTATGTCTGGATCAGAATTCGACGAAGTCTATGTCGGCGTTGGCGCCAAGCGTGTTCGCGAACTATTTGCTCAAGCCCGCGCAAAAGCTCCTGCAATTGTATTCATCGACGAGCTCGACGCAATAGGCGGAAAACGTAATGAACGCGACGCAGCATACGTTAAACAAACTCTCAACCAGCTCCTGGTAGACCTTGATGGATTCTCTCAAAACAGTGGCGTCATTTTCCTGGCTGCTACAAACTTCCCTCAATTGCTCGACAAGGCACTTACCCGACCTGGTCGCTTTGACCGGAATGTTACTGTACCACTTCCCGATGTCCTTGGCAGAATTGCAATCCTAAAACATCATACCAAAGCTATCCAAGTAAACCCTACAATCGACCTCTCCATTCTTGCCCGCGGCACTCCCGGTTTCTCTGGAGCGGAGCTGGAAAATATGTGCAACCAAGCCGCTGTTCGCGCAAGTCGTCAGAAGGCTACAAGTGTCCGAATGGAAGATTTCGACTGGGCAAAGGATAGGATCATGATGGGTGCGGAGCGACGTTCTGCGGTTATCCCGCTCGAAGAGCGCAAAATGACGGCTTATCATGAGGGAGGACACGCCCTCGTTGGGATGTTCACTGAGGGTCACATGCCGGTCTACAAGGTAACCATCATGCCGCGTGGGCAGGCACTCGGTGTTACACATTTCTTGCCAGAAGGGGACAAGTATAGCTGGAGTAAGAAACAGATATTGGCACATATTGATAGTTCCTTGGGTGGAAAAATCGCGGAAGAGCTTATTTACGGTACTGATAATGTCACGGGGGGTTGTAGCTCGGTAGGTTTCTCTCTGGGCCCTATTCAGGAGTTGGTTACTGACATATTCACCAGGATCTTATGGCAGCCACCCGCTACGCTCGTCGTATGGTAATGGAACTTGGAATGTCACCTGTTGTCGGTGACGTTAATATGACAGAAGACTACCAACACCTCTCGACAAAAACCAAAGAACTAATTGAGACGGAGGTTCGTCGTATAATTGAAGAATCACGCGCCCGCGTAACCACTATCCTGAAGGAACACCGTAAAGAGCTTGACCTTCTTGCAAAGGCTCTCGTTGAGTATGAAAGTCTGAGTTATGATGAAATGAAGAAAGTCATCGCAGGCGAAACTTTACCCCACAAACTCAAAATCCTTCCAAATGTACCTATAAAATTGCCAGAGACCGGGGGGACCTTTGCTCCGCCACTTGAAGGGAGTGGAGCAGCGGCAAAGAACGGGGAGAAGGAATTTTAGAATGAACCTCTGAGAATGCAGTTACGAAGCCAAGTTTAATTCAGACTGAAGGTTTCTGTGGAGGTGGAATATATGTTTGGGGCTTTTCTTTTTGTTCCTTATCTGTTTTTGCATTGACATAGCATGGAATGGATTGGTGTATTATGTATTTGGTTTTCTTTTAAAAACCCACTTTTCCTCCGGTTTTCCCTCTTTTTCCTTCTCTTTTTTTCATTTTGTGTGTGTACTGGTTCGGTATGGTTCTGGTGTGGTTTCTTATCCTCTGCTTTTATTTTACCCCTGATAGAGCGCCTTGGATGTAGGCAGGCAAACTTGAAAGGAAAGAAAAAAACTCCTCTCAAGTTCTTATCCATGTTTCCTTCACTCGTACTTCCAAAAATGTACGTTTTTTTTTTTTTTTTGTGCTTGCCTGAAGAACCGATGGCGTTACTCGCGGGTTGGACTAATACGGATGGATGGGTGAGTGATGTGAATGACATGAGTGCAGTCATGGAAGAGCAAAGAATAGGATACTGTATGGATCCTTGATTGAACCTACCTAATTTTCATGTATGTAAGAAACATTGACAAATCTGAACTGCAAAGAAGCTCCTAATTCAAGAAAGGAGTTGAACTATGTGTTGCCTCCAACAGATCTAGATTCTCTGTCCTTTACTACTCTTTGTGCTTGAGTACATACTTTGTTAGTATCTTTCAAGCCTTTGCCGGAAAGGAACCGTTATGACATCATCACCTGCTGGTGAACACCGAGTGAGATTATATGATTCCAGCAAGAGTCATAAGCCAAAACACCCCCTTCCATAATCATGATACTTCCCCTTTTCTAACCTATGAATTCCACCCTTTCATTATTTTATGGATCTTTATAAATATCGAAGTTTCAATACATGTAGTTGTAGGTCCCAGTACCCTGAAGTAAGTACCTAGGACGTTGAAACAAGGTTTGGAGGCTGAAACGTCAGACTGCATTGGGCGGCTATGGTAACCTAGGGTCCGTCCAGATTCTGGGCACCTCCGGTAGTCAATATACGCCGGGTTGTGC
Organism: Morchella sextelata; assembly: GCF_020137385.1. Taxonomy (NCBI): domain Eukaryota; kingdom Fungi; phylum Ascomycota; class Pezizomycetes; order Pezizales; family Morchellaceae; genus Morchella; species Morchella sextelata. Next base: position 864,290 of record NW_025408619.1, on the reverse strand, counting down.
ACTACTTGTACCATCAGTTAAAACTGCACAACTGCAAACCCTGAATTATCCTTCGCTCTGGTCATAATTCATAGCTATGATGAAATCGAAAGCACTAATACACGTTATTACCTTAAGATAAGCGATTTTTGCAACAGGACAGATGGCTACCCGAATATGTAATTGGATTGAGCTAGTCTACATACATTTCGCGCGAATTTTGTGAAAATGAAGAAAATCAAAACCCATTCGATACTATGTATGTATATATATTGCTAGATATTGTGTTCTAGCTGCGGCGGTAAGGTGGCAACCTTACACATATGTTTCCGTCAATGCTCAGTATCCTCGATATCACGTACATACATGTAGTATGTACATTTGAGTGGTTAATTCAATTTCTCTCAGGCAAATACTTTGCGATATGTTGATCGCTCGCGATTAAATATATATCGCGCTCTCGACTAGCTTCATCTAAAACCTTTGCTTCATTATTCTCTCTTAATTCACATATCGAGTGATTATTCATGATCGTAAGTACAACATAGTACATATCGTTCTTACATGTAAGAACTAAAAACTAAATTCCCACACAAATATCTAAAACGATCAATATCCCATTTATTGCATATACGTGCTCAACATTTACTAAGATACTCTATTTCGATGCGAATTTCATTATTTGACAGCTCCAGAATTATAGAATTATAGCGATAAATGTTAAGGCATCCAAGAGTTCCCGTATGTCTATACTCTAGTTCTACCACATGACCATTATTTACCCACAATGAAATCAAAAAGGACTCCTGTAAAGGAGAAGGCCCACTTTCGAGTCTTGATATGAGCACTACAGTAATTAGAAAATTTGTTAGTATAAGTCATAATTTAGCTTACAAATATGGTTCCATGGCTCAGTTGGTTAGCGCGTGGTGCTAATATAGAAATATGTTAACGCCAAGGTCGAGGGTTCGACCCCCTCTGGAACCACTCATCATTCTCTTTTTCTTTTACTGGTTGACCTCTACATTTTGTTGTTTTGTGGTGTGGGTGTTTGTGGCTTCCACAATTCTCTCTCGATTTTGCGAGTGATATACTGTGTTCCCTGTTAAGACACCTTTTCGAAGCTAGCTGGTGCGGCCCCCACGTGGCAACATAAGTAATTCTAAGCTAGTAATAAAGAGGCTGACGCCCTAGGAACCCCTTTGATAAGTCCTGAAAAGTGAATGACTTCCTCACCACATGTGGCGACACTCTTTTTGCACTTCTCAACATCAATGAAACATTGAAGACCATCGAGCCGACCTTTCTGAGACCCCCACCGAGAAAATACTGAACGAGAAAAAGATTACAGACATCTGACGTATGTAAGGACTTCATGGAGTGACCCCAGCAAGAATAATCGTGCTTCTTTTCTGATGATAACTTAGCTGCCGAGTAATCCGTAGAAATCGGCCTTCAGAAACACAACTCCCCTAGACGATCTCTCTCCAGTTAGTACCAGGGGTACGTCTCTTCTTTGCCTCAGAAGCACATCTTCGTTCAGCGCCACTATCGCGAGTCCCTGCTGAGATTTCCAACGATTTAAGCCAGTGCTTCGCCCGCGTGATTTGTGAACACTGTGGCTTGGTTTCCATCTAGCGAGGCTTGAAACTAGGACGATTCCTTGTGAAAGCTGAAAAGCTACATGTGTTCTGTCTCTCTACGTGAGTGTGGAGCACCTATGTGAGGAACGGCACGATACCCCCCTGTGGGGGCAGTTTACATAAAGAGCATAATCGACTTTGCTGGCAAGAGATCACAGGAGCTACCCTGTTCACGCTTGCACTTATGCCGACATGGGAAGTGCGGTGCAGGTCTGGGGCGAGCTCGAGAAAATATGAGGTCTGTGCGTTTTGCCTTGAAAGGCCATGGGTTTGCCTACATGTAGATACAATGGTCTTATGTAACCCAGGAAAACCCATTATGGCGTTGTTTTCTGGTGGAGATATATCCCCGATGTCAACGCTTCTGAAATAACTGTGACCCATGGGAGTTAGCTAAGTCTTTTTCAATCTTGGCCCTCCTTTGGGGGAGATTTTTAAAACAGAAATTCTTACCGGGATGGTGATCGGGGTCTTCTGTTCCAATTCGCCGTCTTTCATTCGAGTAAGGTAGCAAAAGTATCTCCTGCCGGGCCGGTTTCTCTCTTTCTACTTCGCTCGGAACATTCCCCGGCTTGATTTTCTGAAAAGAACGTTTCGTTTTGGCTCTGTCCTCTTTCCATGGCTCTTTTCTAAAACCTAGTTGGAAATGATTTTCGTTTTGGAGGCGTCGGTCGGATAGGTGTCGGTGAGAGTTCCTCGTTCATTTGTCTTCGAATTGATCACTGATACTTTTTTCAAAACAGAACTATCTACACATATATCAAACCCGCTTTGACTGTTTGTCTCGGACCCACTACGAACATGAAATGGAAACAATAGCTCACCAATCACTTGTTCAAATCAACCCTAAGTCAAGACAATCCGTCGGTCTGGAAACGTTTGGAATTGCCATCGACAGGGCACTACAAGGCAGGTCCCGCATTTCAAAGTCAAGTCACCACCACGTGGAACTGTAACACGAAGCGGCTTTTTTTTCTGCCCTCAGCCCTAGACGCAAGGAAAAGGAGTTTGTGTCGACTACGGCATAAGAACAAAATCCAAAACATCTGCAAGGCCGCGTGAAACTCTTCAGAACCCAGGCCGTGATCGACATCCTACTTTAAATTAAATTATCCCACATATACCGGAGAAGAATTTCGAATTAGGTCTGATATGTAGACACATTTGGTACAGATCCATGGTATCAGATCTGCATATCCGCCCCCGCCCAGTGGGCGACGAGTGCTATTCTATGATGGCCCGTCACATTGGCCTGGACCCCCCTCCACCACCACTATCACTACCACAATCACTATTACCACTAACCCCCGGATGACGGATCGTAATGTCAACTTTCTAGGTTCTATCCTGCAAGAAAAGATGATCTCCGTTCCACTTTCCTATCAATCCAATGAGGGTTCATTCTATGATTAAGACACTACGTCTGCCCTACGTCCCCTTGTTTGGCTTTGACCCTCCCGGGAACGTAGGGCTCCCTCCCTTCCGTCTCCACGCGGCAAGGTGGTTGTTATCGCGCTACCCGATATACCTCGAAACGAAGGCAGAAAAACGATGCAAGTTATAATTGTTTTAATGCTGACCTGCAGTTTATACTGACATCTTATCATTGAGGCCCTCTGTTTCTGGATTAAGCCGTTGTTGAAACGGCCGAAGTGAGTGAGTACGTATCTAGGATATGCTTTGTGGAACTTGGATATATAGGATCCACATGTATACTATACTTATCTCCCCTCGAAGTGAGTACAGTAGGTACATGTAGATATGTACGCATCAGTATACACATACATGTACATGTATTATCCATGGACACGGCAGCCGTCTATCTAATAAGACCGACTTATATTTATTGAACCTCTTGTTCGTAATTTGACGAACACTCCACCGTACTGGCCGGGGCGTTTCATTGGTTCTCGGACATGCTTTGTAAATCCGATTGATAAAAGGAATTCATCTATTTTGTTTTGACCCATCTATTATTATAATTATAAAAAGATAGAGTGTTCACATCTGTATGTTTTAGGCTGAACGCTGCTGTTCGAAACGTTTCTTGCGGGCGGACGATGCAGCACGTGCGGTTTCACTAATGCGACGATCTTCATGTCCAACTGAAGGGAAACAGACAGCTACAGACAGACATACGCATAACATCTGCAGCTCCTGCATATATCACTAGAGTAATACAGATATTTGTTTACACAGCATCGGCGGTTTACCTAATGATGGGGCGTGATGAGAGTATAATAGAACGAGATGGTAATATTTCCCATGGTCTAGAAACCTGCCATGAAGCTAGCCAACTATTCTCTGTCTCTGGCTAGACATGAAAGCGCATATCTCACCATAGGCTGGTTGCTGCTGTTCATGTTCGTTATTTTGAATAGACCTAGACTAGGATAGTAGATGGATGTGTATGTATGTATGTACGTATGCCATGGTATATATCTCTCGTGGTGGTCTCCATATCCGAGATTTTCGCACCCAATAGGTTCGCGAGTGTACCCGTTAAAGGCTAATTATAAAAGTTCACAAAATACACTACTGTACGTACTCTCCACACCACACTAGAGCATGTTCTAGAGTACCAAGCAAGAGTACGTCTCCCACAGGTTGTCTGAGACTGAGACTTTGACTGCCTACCTACTCCAGAGTTATGTACGGAGTCTGCCTACTCCTGTAAAGCATGCCCCATCTGCATCGCTGGTCGATTAATTGCTACTCTAAACGGGGTACCGGGGGGTGGGACAGACTAGCAGGAATAATATCTCACAAAAAAAAGGAGGTCAACCCAACCCAGGACGACAGTAAGTTAGTCGGTACATTACATACCAATGAAGCACGCAAGATATGTGACAAGTTGTGTGCACGAACGATCGAGATCGTGGAGTGAGTTTGAATTCGAATGGCCATCCGAGGGATTTTCGCCGCCTCAGCCTGCAGATAGAGAACGTAGGGAGTACAGAAACGAATATTTCGATGCGAACTAGAGTTAAAATAAATTTATGTGTGTAGTGGATGGTCTAGGCGAGAGTGAGAATGAGGCAGAGGGAAAGAGAGGCGCACACAGCAGCACGACACATGAAATATTCTACATATGTAGAGTCGATTGTTACTTGTATGGTACTGTACATACATGAACCTAGAGTCGCTGTAACTGTTGTTGCGATGCTGGATGCTGTTACAGAACTGCATACCGCTTCTGCGAGCCGCTACTCCACGTATTGCTATCCAGTTGTACAATTTACAATGCAATTTAGGGATGCCCATGCCTGTAGCTATCCTGTATCCTCTGTTCTCCCCTCAAGCTCAAACACAACCCCCCCCCCCCCCCCCAACCCTAAACCCCGGCCCCGCGTTCAACAACAACATCAACCCCCCCGCCTCGCCTGCTTACTGCCTACTTAAGCGCTCGGGCCAACATTGTCAATCACAGCAATCAATAGGTACCAAGTATCTACATACACACTGTATCTATCTACATAATCTATCTATCGTATCGTATCGTATCGTATCTAATGTGCGCAAGCCAGCCTTGCTTCCTTACCTCGCCCAAAGCAAGCTCCAAATTAAACCAGATGCGAGGACCATCGTCAACCTGAATCGGAGGGATGAAAGTGTCAGATTGCAATTGCAGCAGCGTAGCCATTAAAAAGATGTGCGCCCGCCTAGCTTGCTTACAGGCTCCCCCCCTCCCTCTCTTCTCCCTCCCCCAGGTTGTGCGACTCATCACCTCGAAAAATTCCGACGAGAAGGAAACGAGGGTAAATCCCAGGGATGCTATCGAAGCCTTGATCTGATGGTATGTGCGTGCGTGTGAATGTGTGTGTGAGTGGATGTGTGTGTGTGTGTGGACTCTATGCAAATAATCTCGAGAAGCAGCAGCAGCAGCAGCCAAAATAAATATATTCCACAACCACCACTACATACCGATATACAGTCCGCGGCCGCCGCCGTCGCATCTATAATTTTTTTTTGCCTTGTGGGCACGAATCGTATGAAACAAACTGATAAGCGGGTTTCGAGTAGGCGAAAAGATCTCTCGCCAATCGTGAATCATTCATTATCCGCCGATTAATCTGCACGGATCAGAGCGTTGTCACTGCACAAGCGCAAACGCAACCCAGAAGCGAGACAACCAAAAAAATAAAAAAAGAATAAAAAAAAGGAATCTCGGGCTTGGCCAATTGGTCCAGAGTTCTCGAGAAAGAGAAAGCCTAGGATCTATGAGCAGAAGCAACATGGCAGCATGGCAGCATGTCACAATTCAATTGAATGTTTCCCCCATGCCCACCCCACCCAGCAGCAGCAACACCCCCCTTCCAAACAATATCCTGGTACGTATCATGATCTGTTCTTTTTATCGTTACCGTTTTAGACATAGATCTACTACGGCTTGAAATGATTGCACATCTCGCATTCGGGCTCCGGAAGTCATATATCTACTCACGTTTGAGTTAACCCATTCCACATATGATGAGATACGGAATGCATGGCAATCGGAGCCGCATAAACAAGCCATTTCAATTGCTATTTTTATCCTAATTCTCTCTCTCCATTGCTCTTGAAAGGCAAGGTGTATCCATTGGTCCGCTTGCTTCCAACGGAACCTCCCCCCATCTTACAGCACACCTTCTTTCTTATCGATCATAAGCTGTCCCAATACGGATACTAATGCCGGATAGTGAATGTTCAGACGGTTTTGAGCTTGCTGTACCGACATTAAACGATTCTGCAGTTAAGCTCCGAACTCCGCTACAACCTATTATGTATGTTTATTCGTTCACAATAGTAATTGTTATGGCTTCCTCTCTGGTCATTGGTGCACTGGGCTTCTGGCTGCTGGGGTCCAATTAGGGCCTAGCCACGACGAGCTATTATCATTGCAAAGAGCAATGATATGAAAACCCTCAAACTCAACGTGACTTGGGGACTGCATGGGGTTTCTTCTCTCCCACTTACCTATCCAGTACACCACGGCGTTACTTACTGACTGTGGACCATCGGGTGTGCTGTACAATTTTCCCAGCAATTAAGCGAGGCCATTTTTTATTTTCCGATTTCCATCATGATCACTATCACGAAAAGGAAGAATTCGAAAGAACAAAGGGAGGCAAAAAGGCCCGGACTGAATTAACGCTGTACGCCGTGCTGTTTGCCCTGTGCCCAGGCTCCGATATGACATCGAGAAGGGAAAAAAAGCCCTCGCCTTATGGAGGCGGTTTCGCCGGTCCAGAAAGCAAAGCAAAAAAAAGAAAAAGAAAAAGAAAAAGATGAAGAAAAAGAATGGACCCTTCATGGCCCGTAGATTTGATCTGTTTCTCACGTCGTTGAACTAGAAAGAAGCATACCGGCAGACCAGTTGAGTACCGGGGTACCCAAAACCGTTTATCTCAGATCATCAACAGCAGAAGCTAGCAAGTCGGGCGGGGGGTGGTGGATGCAAATATGGTGCGCATCGGATGGAAAAGCGTACGTGTCGGAGCCTGAGAACAAGTTCACATTGCGATCATACTCGATCACTCGGTGTCATAGATCACTGGGTGAGGATCAATCTATATTAGCCATCCAGGTGCTGTTTGGCGTGATCTATATGAATCAATCACGAGGAAAAAAAGGCATGCCGGCGCCTGAGTCATCCGCGTGCTGTACGCAATCCGATTCCAGAATCCCTGGGCGCAGTCAGTACTGGCTGGGCTGAAAGCTTACAAGCTGATGGGATCCTCCTGTCCGGTCCTGTGAGTAGGACATGCGTCGATCACCATTTATTTAGCAGAGCTAGAAGAAGAAGACCTTATGATGGCAGGACTACGTAAATGCCAAAGGGGGAGGAATGGTGGTGGGTAATTCAATATATTTTCTCTAGGACTCCCATACCAATTGTGCTGTTTGTTGCCCCCAAAAAATAAAAATAAAAAACACCTCGCGATCATCCAATCGAGGACGAGAAACAGGAAACATGTTTTCTACTGGCCGGTGACCGTTGTCGCAGCAGCAGAAGCAGCAGCACCCCACCCAACCTTCGGCGTTGTTACCTCCAGGCAGGAAGGGTTAACCTATTACAATACCGCCTGCCCTGTCGCTGGGGAAAAGGAACGGTTCGGCGTCGACGTCTCGGAGATTTCCCAGCTCGAACTTCTTTTTCTTCGAATCCCAACCCCCGTCGATTTTCCGTACAGGTACTTTGTACGTATATATACTATCCCCAATCACAAACACACGGCGAGCATAGAGGTACATTCTTTAAGGGTCCTTCCTTCCTGCTCTTCCAGTAAAGGGCCGTTATTGATATTTTTCGGGTCCGCACTTCTACCTGAGACTAGTCTAAATAAGATCATGTGATTGATATCAAACCTCCCTCCCTTGGATCTGGCTCTCAAGTAGTCCCGCGGTACCCTTTTGGCGGCGGGATCACTGTTCTGCAACTAGTTGCATAAGAGGTGATTTAGAGTTAGTTTAGTTTTCCACCCCCATTCCTTTGCTTTGCATTTGAGGGAGAAGGGGATCACGAGGTTCGATGGAAGGGCGTTATGTTTGGAGGGCGTATCGAGTATGTACAATTTGGAGAGAGATCTGAAATAATAAAAAATAAAAAATAAAGAGACACTCAGTGCATATTCCGCCTTCTTTTTTTTTATTTTTTTTATTTTTCGGTTGCAACAAACATAACCCCCACTGTGATGAGGGAGACGTGAGGGAGAGTGTCAAACTCACCGCCAATGATCCGCGATTGTAAGGGGGGGGGGGAAAACAAATTTCGAAGGGCCGTGGAAAGGAACGGCGAATAATCACCCAACAGCGTGGGAACGTGGGGCGAGAACGGGTCAGTCGAACGAGAGGTCAGAGAGGGAAGAAAGACAACCCCCACGAGATTGTACCGTACATGATAGTAGGTTGTGTAAAAAACAACTGGGATCTTCTGTACATACAGCCCACAGCGGCGGCCCGCAGCCTATCTTAAGTGCTAGTTAGGCACATAACAACTTGGTACATAGAGTACCTAGCTTCATATACTCGTAACTTCCTGACGTTTTTGAACGCGACTGATATTGCATACCATACAAAAATACGCCAAGATCCTGATTTTGGGTGTATGCAATAGTGGCCCAGTCCAAAAACGCCAGGAAACTACGAGTATATGAACGGATCATGACGGTACATACGTACATACGACGTACGGCGACGTGACCTCCTTGTCCAAGCTAGGTGGTACATACTGCGTACGTTTAGCTTCTCCAATTATAGAAACATTAGGCAGGATTCAATCAGAAACAAATCTCAAACGAACTGCAAAGGAAAAAAGAGAGAGATAGACGGGAGGATAAAACTGAGTGAACGGGAGAGCGAGATGGGGGCAGAGAGAGAGAGAGAGAGAGAGAGAGAGAGAGAGAGAGAGAGAGAGAAGAGCTAGGCGTTGGTTGATTCACCCAGCTGTCCTACCTTCCCCCTTATCAATTTGTATATTTTCCAGAATGTCAATATCGAATCTGCTTGCTGTGTGATATATGCAGTGATTGTATACATGTATATTTCGTTACATTTAATTTTTATCTCGTAAGCGAGAGGGATGGAGGGATGGATGGATAGATGGGTCCACCCATTGAAACCCCTTCCTTCTACTTCCCTTTCCTTCGAAGATTATTGAGTCCCAGGGTCACCAGTACAACCAACGACCCAACCTACGGAGGCCTCCGTCATGAAGACAATAACAACAATACAAGAAATGCAAAAGCAACCATCGAAGGCGAGGGATGAATTAATTCAAACAGGAGAGGGTGGGTTGTCAACCTCGTGGGCTGGCGCTTTTTTCTTTCTTCCTCTCGACTACCGGGATATATTGTTCTCACGAAGAAATGTGATATACGATATAGTTGTTTAGAGTACTCTAGTAGTAATAGTAGTAGTAGGTAGCATGTTCTATGAAAAGCTGGGTTGCTGTTGGACAGCTTGCCGGGCTCTTTCAAGCAGAACTTAAGACCACTCTAGTCCGGCAACCGGCGATCTCTACGGTCCTATTGCTTTTTCTTCTCTTCTATCTCTTGAGACTTCTTGACTTTACCACCGCCGCAATTGAAAGTGCTGCAGGCGCAGACGATGAAAGTGTTTACAGGGTAGACCGGGGAATTTAACTGGGTAGTCTCGATATTTGTGAGGCGCAATTGAGTCGTTTTGTAGGCGTTTTTCTGATTAGATTTTCTGGCCATGGCTTGATCGCCGTGATCTAGGTACATGTGGTAGCTAGCTAGGCAGGTCCTCTGCCCAAAAACTACCTACATACCTAGCTAGAGACGTAACTTCACATCTCCTCATACACCTTCATGGTTTTTCTCCTTCACCTTTCGACTCTCTACGATGTAGGTAATGCCTACATGCCTACATGCCTACATGACATATACTCTTAACTCGTACCGTATGTACCTCTGCCATTCTACTTGCACAATGGGTATTTTGGTGGCAACCTTCGGCTCGGCGCGACTCCTTTAGCTGAGTGGTTCCGGACAGTATCCGCTAGGTCATCTGAGTCGTGGCCAGGCATCACAGGAGCCGTTCTGCTTAAATCAGTGGCCCGTTAACAATCTCGACCGCACGTTAAGGAACGGCATGAGTAAAATGAAAAAAATGAAATAAACCCGAGTTGGCCTCAACCTACTTGTGGTCCCTTTTCCGGTCACGGTCCAACAGTCGGCGGTGTGTGATTGTACTCTTGACATTGTGCAGCACTAGATTCCCCAGGGAAAACCAGAGTATTACTCTACTAGTACTTTAGTAGAGAATACAATTGCAAGGGCCGGGGGTGCTACTTTACTCTGCACCGCAGCTCACCAATGAATTTGGCAGGAACAGTTCTTGCGAGGAAACTACATAGAGTACTCTACGTAGCTGGTACATGATGCTACTACCACTATGAGCACATGTCCCTAGAGTACTCACTGCTGCCATTGCCTGCTCCTGCGTACGCTATGTACGTACGGGTACAATATACCTAGGGAGACGAAGGGAGGGAGGGGGGGAGGGTCCCGCGAGGGGGAACATGCAACGCCATGCTGTCTAGACGTCCGTCTAACTGTCGAGCAGATGCACAATCCCCCTCGCTTTCCCCTTCGCCCCGGACGGGACGGGTTGATGATGCTACTGCTGCTGCTGCTGCTGTTCTAACCCCACACTTCTAGAGAGATCCCAAACTGGGCAGTGGAGGTGGTGGCAGTACAGTACAGTGGTTAGCGGTGGTCGATACTCTCTACCTGTCTGTGTTATCATGCCTGTTATGGGTTATGGGTATGATGCCTGTTATGAATAAAAAGCTCCGATAAATACATAGATAGAAGATTGGGGAGTGGGGATAGCTGAAATGGGGAGGCAAAGACATGCCTGGACTGGTCAATTGGAAGCCTGGAAAGAGACGAGCACTTCATGTTGTCACGCAGTAGTCACACGCTGCAACACCCAATCAAGCAAAGCTGGTGAGTAATCTATCCGTAAGAGGAAGTCTTTCCCTTTCGCTCACACCAGTAACCAGAAGTGTCACACTAAATGTCCCATACCAGTTAACCGTTACTGGCTGGTTGCGTTTTCAATACCTACACTGCAGTGCTGCATGCTGCCCCCGTCACTCGTTTCCCGAATACCGTATGTTTTTTGCTGCCTACCCAGTCGAATACAGGGTAGCCACAACCTGCCTACTACAACCACCACAACCATAACGACAATATTCTAACCACCATAATCGCAATAACACCCTTCCCTTTACCCCCCTACACCCCCCCCCCCCCCTTTTCTCCCCCGGCACGCGTATCGGTTATTGCAAAATACCAGATGGCCGATCACCCGTGCGGAGATATTTGACAGAACGAAGTGCATACCGATACATACCGATAACCTATGTTATCTTAGTATTGTCTTCAACTGCTGTAATGCATGCCTGAATTCGTGGCAATCGTACCGTGCGATTTGCAACCGTCTGCATTAATATCTGCATACCCAGGGGAAAAAAAGAAGACTAGAGCTCAATCGATAAAGGTGCTACTTCGTGGCCCGCGAACATTGACAGCGACTTCAATTCCACCCCCCACCCCCTCCCCTCCCCTCCCCTCCGTGGCTATCCATCCCCCTCCACCGCCTTAATTGGTCTAACGGCCCCATCAACAAACAAAATGAGGTAAACAATAAAATGAAAATGTAGCTCATCAAAGTAAAAATAAACCAAAATGTTAGGAACCCTCCCGTTCGTTGCTAATATTGGAAATTAGATCTTCTGATATTTGCCAAGCCGTCCAGAAATTACCACTTCGTTCAATGGGTCAATCAACGATAGCCCACCCCATCCACCACCCCCCAATGAGCATGCAGGCCCGTTACTCAAAAGTCCCCTGCGGGCCGTGTCTATCCGGGGTTCGCATGTCAATTGGGTCTTGGGCTTTCCGCAAATCGACTGCTACTGACCTGGCCGTTGCTGCTGCTGGACATGATCACGATGGGCATCCTGCTTAACCAGGTCAGCTAAGAAGAACCTATAATGGGTGGTTTCTTTCCTTTTTTACTCACTGTCTCTGATTCTTCACATCGAAAATCAAGTACATGAGGGGAGAGACGCTTTGACAGCTGGCCGATCATGCGGAGCCTTATCTTAAAGAAAGACAGACACTAAGCATATCAATCATACATACATACTGCCTCCAGCTAGGAGTGTCCCTGGCTCAGCCTGTGAGAGCGCTACTCAGCGCCCCCCCTCATAAAATGGTATTATTGCGCAAGCCAACACAGTTGGCGGGGCCTTGTACGAACCTCGATGTCCCTTGTAGCTTGCCGTACCGCTGCGTGACAAGGGATTGCCTATTCTCGCCACGACGACGAGACATATTCACGCCCAAGCTTGTGGAGGTGAATCACTCAGGAGTTTAGTCTACCTCAATCGGTTGGTGGTCCCTCGGGGAAAATGTAGGTAGTAGTAGAGATTCATCTTGATCATTTGAGAGCTAAGTAGGTCACAGAATCGAAAGGTGGGTAGAGTAGTGGCAAGCTAAAGGGTTGTCTTGATATGAATGTTATTTTTACCCTTATTCCTCCACAGCCAATCTCTTGTTAGCTTTCTCGTTTTTCTCAGACGGTAGGCGGTACACGATGAGTTACAAGTCTCATTAGCTCTGTACTATATATGCCACTTGAAATTATTCCTGGAGGGGCTTGTTTTCATTACATAGTTAGACAATAATTATGCTTTGGTGGATACACAGCATACATAGGTACACGACGTTGGTAGTCATGTCAATCAGTCAGTCTCAGGGCAAATGCCTAAATATGCACGTGTGCTAATTTCGTTGTTTTCGAGCTAAAGAGTACCGAATTGCAATATACCGAGAAACCATGAATCTCTATTCCTTGGAACCTACGTCTATATCACCTTGGTACTAGGTCATAGACTTGACTTGTCCTAACCAGGGAAAATAAACAGACTAGATCTTAAACGCACAGCCAGTTCATGGTTTGCCCCGAACAAGAGTGGGAGGCCCCCAATCTAACCCAGAGCGTGGCCCGCATTCCGTTCCTTCGGGGCTTCTTGGAAGCTCCATGTCGGTATAATCTCCCGAGATACCCTTACCTCTCAGATATAAGTTCCCACCTTCTCATCAGGTATCGTGGGGCCCTTTTTTTCGCTCGCACAGGGGATAAACGTGGGACAGAAATTCCGTCTTGGCAAGGTTATATGGGTAAGGTAAGGGTTGGAAAGTTCCGTTTCCTAGCGGCAGTTGGACCTCAATCTATCACAATTGATCATTCCCGGGGGTTAAAAGAAGGTGGTGGTGGTGGTGGTCAAGAAGGAGGTTTCCAGGAATTCCAAGATTAAGGGAAATTTTCGAGGGCCTGATAAACTGGGTGAGACCCCCACTACTACCTACATAGTACAAACTAAACACCACTAGAGCCCACTTACCACCGCGCAGGGACGGGTTTACTGGTAAATATCTAACCTTTTGAATACATAGATCGCATGACTGGTTTTCCAAAAAGCAAGAAATTGAGTCTCTTTGATTTTTTCTTTTCTCATTCGGTTAGGGTATATTGGGCTTAAGCGATCGACTCGGGTCAACCGAATGTATTTTGGAGTGAGGTCGTACTCTACTCTAGAGTACACTACCTTTTGGACTCGAGTAGGTACCAGGGGGGAGGGATGGTTGTTTCAACGGGGATAGGTTCGGTAGTAGGTTGATTGAGGGTGCGTACTGTATCTCGACGCTAGTGTGTGTACCAGTTTCAGTCAGTGATGGTGGTGGTGGTGAGGTTATATGTAGTTACCACGCATGAGCAGTGCATCAGCCATTATAGATATGGGTGCTTGTCAAGAGAAACTCTTGTGAGCCCCGGTAACCCGGGCTCGTGAGACTCAGCCCAGCGCCATTAAGCTACTTGGGATTCCCAATCAAAAAAGAACTATGGTTTGGAACTTTTGATAGCTTCTTAAAGGCTTCTTTTGAGCTTTTCACGGTCCAAATACCAGTGTTCATTTGCAAGTTGGTGTGGGAGTTTGGACAAGGGGGGGGTTGGCAGAGAGAGTGGGAGGGAGGGGGGGGGAAGGGCAGGTGTAGAAAAATGCGGAGGCGGAAAGTTGCCGGTGACTGACGCCCCAACCCTTCGGGAAGAGTTTCCGTTCCCTGGGACGGAGGAAGCAAGCACAAGAACTCTCCAGGATCGTGGGATGGGGATGGGTAGGTACATATGCATGGCGTGGTGTCTGAGAAACACACTTTACCTACTTGTGCAGATTGGAACTAGAGTACTCTGAGGTAGAGTACCATACCTACATGTAGTTGTTAAAACACCGGTTACTGTTCTGAGTGTGTGGATTATGTACCTAGATACGAGTACTTATGTGCGTTCTCTCAATAACCGCAAGGAACAGCCATGTTGGGTGCAGGTACACAGCCTTGAGGTCTTTTTGGGCAAGAAACGAGTATGTTATAGATGGTTCCTCTACGTACATACAGTGAAAGCCTCCCCCAGGATTAACTACTGTAACTGGGGCTAAGATATATCAACGGGAAATCCCCACTGCCCTGCATATGTGACATGCCAACTACTCTAACATGACGAAGCGTATGTAGAGTGGAGAGTAAAGTAGGTGTATCCTGTTCAAATACGTAACTTCTGCTTTTGAACATTTCCGTTCAGAGTAAAAAGAGCATTCAGAAGCGGAAGATTCTTGTCGACTCGAAATGGGGAGGGAAAACAATATTGGTGTGAATTCGTGGAGAAGGGGTGCTGAGGAGGGTGTGTCCAGGCCATCGAAAGATGCCGTACAGATCCTGCGATGCAAAAACGGTTTTTATTTTTTCATCCCCTTCTGACATTACCGAGATCTCGGGTGTGAAACACCTTGACACCCTCTATCCATGGGAGGTTATCGGCTGTTGTGTTCTAACCCGTCATACCTGCTGGTTAACCGGCTGTTTACAGGAGCCCATACGTACATCGGCGCACTGTACGAAATAAGATTTTAAGAAACCTCATTTGGAATATGCTGTTGGACTGATAAGAATCATGAATCACTGGAAAGAGATCACTAAAGTTTGGGTACATACGACGATCGATATATGAAACTTCCCCCAAAAATGTGACCGTACGTAGGACGTAGACTAGCATTGCTGACTAAGTTGAAACACCAAACAAAACAGTCCTAGTTCAGTTGATATTCAAATTGCGGTTTTGGTATTTATCCTCTTCACTACATCCCATATCCTTGCCGTGACTGCACACCTGAAAAGCTGTGTAAAGTACCAGAAAGAGAGGCGTCCACCACCATCAACCCCCAGGTATTGCAGGATACTAGATGCTTTTTCTCTCACCCTGGGATCGATGAACTCACTCTCGATCGCACTCACATTTTATAGAAATGAATCAATGAATCCTCCGCGCGGTCACAGTATGAAACATTACGGTTGTTTCGGGCTCGCTTATGGCTCTCATCTCCTCCTTCTTGGCGGGCATCACATCGCCTTCCTTCATCCAGTATGTCTTTCGATCACCATGATCTTGTCCCAATTTGTGGACCCTCTCTGCATTTGCTTTTCGTTTCGGTTTTTTCTTTTCTTTTTTTTTAAGACCTGTCTTTTCTTTTTCCCTGTGCACCAATTTTGTTTTGTTTTCTTGGGTACACACATACATACATACATAGATCACTACCAACGTTTTTTAGGCGAGACCGCTTGAGGGTGTACAGGATCCAACTGGTTGGTTTCCCAAGCCTCGCCTGTCTCTCCAAGGATTATGGTGGTTGTACGACTGCCTCGTGTTTGATTACCTATATGAGCCCTGAGCAATTGATCGCTGGCGATGCCAGGTTGGAACCTTATGAGAGTTCACGGTTGACGGGAGATCCACCAGAACAGACAGGTTGTCTGTGTGTTCAGGAAGCGAGTACCGTGTTCATGATAGTTTAGCTAGAACATCTAAAAGCAGGACGGAGAGCTATGAGGTGGGCTTTGGGCGAGGGGGGGATGGTGGTATATGGTTTGTTCGTGGAGGTGTATGGGGGTTGAAGTAGAGTAGCAGTAGTTAAAGTCCCTGGCTAGACCTATTTAAGAGTCGTTCACCGCACCTCCTCCGTCGTGTTTAGAAAATGTTTTTTCCAACCACATCTCAAACATCGATAGAGCACTTATCGACACAAAGTACTCCTGATTCTCGAGTTGGATCCTCACTGCAGAGGGAAATTGATTTACATACATCCACAACATCTGCACGCTATGAATAAGTTCGATTTCGTATATTCTCTACTTGCGCCGAATTAAATTGGCGATGGATTTAGATCCTGCATGCGTTGGAGTATCTGCTACTTCGAATTCATTCCCTTGCCCGTATTTCGTTTTCTATCAACGCACTGGTGAGAATCCTCACAAAGATTGTGTTGGAAAAGTGTTTACAAACCTCAAGGTCCTCACGTAAGTATGTACATGTATATATTTAACTGATAAACTTGTATAGTATAGCCGGCACATAAAAGGGATATATATTAAACAAGAAAGATGTGATAAATGCGGTTTACGCCTTGGGTATGATATGGGAGACACACAGGAGGCAGACATTGTCAGGGAAGGGCATAATTTCTCTTGGCCTGTTCCCCATTCTTGCTGTTCCCTGTAGGCAGCAGTAGTTCCTCTCTTCTCTAGTAGGCATCATGTAGCATGTAGGTAACAGTGTCTTCTTTATCTGTATCACATCCTCGGCCTTCGAGGGAGAGGGAAAGAATAAAAAAAAAAAGAGGCAGCCATGATGTGATATGATCGATAATTGGTGGTGTAAACATTTTACATGTATGTGAGGTGAGAAGGATTTGTCTGAGTGTGTGTGGAGGTCTGTATCCTACCCGCAATTGTAGAATTGATCACGTCTATCTCTCGCAGGTCACCTGCAGCCCTGTCTGCAACCTCCTGTACCCTTGCCCCACGGCGTACCCACACCACAAGTCTGAGATACTGACCTGTCACTTTCAGGGTCTCGAAATGTTTCGTTCATTCGCCTGAACCTGTCAAGGCCCCATCCACCACTCTTCTCTTCTGCCCAGCTGCATGATATTCCCTTGGCATTCAAGAGTCGGTAACCTCCAAACTTGCACCAACTCGACGGGTGATCTGACTTGATTATTGCTAGCTCACCGAGAGACTCTCGAACAACCGGGCCCGCTTCTTTGAGTGGGGTCAGAAAACGTTTTGGCTATACCCAATCATTCTCCACCTACGGACCAGGGCTTCTGTGTTTGGGAAATCCATTTCCGAATTCTTTTCCCACTATACCCTTTTTCACCAGCCGCCCAGGTTGTCTCCCCACTAAACCTTGCATGCGTTGTGATGCAACCTTTCCCTCGCTTTCTGCCTGCTGGCTGCCTGCTTCTTTCCCGTGCTTCCTACTCGACAGACAAGTGATTTGTTTGGCACACCCACCGCTTACTCAGGAGATAGCGTGCATGTGTGGAGTTTGCGTGTGGAAGCATCATTACTCTACATGTATTTATTTATTTAGGGGGGTGTAGGGTATTGCAGGAGAGTATTGGCTTGATATGCAGAACTTGCTACATATAGACAGCGAGATAATGCCCGGTTGGGGTGAAATAAATGGGGGACAATCGATGGTATGAGAGAATATTGAACCGTTCAAATTTTATTAATATCCTTATTACATGTATTATATAATGTTTTGTTTTGTTTTATATTCCGAGGCCTACTCTGCTTGATTTGGTCTACAATGTTAACTGCGTGCCCAGCGATCAGTACTTGCTTACCAGCAAAAGAACCAGGGATAATTTGTATGGAGTGGCCCCGTTCTCTCATACAAATAATCCCTGTTTCCATCACTTGCATTTTCTGGTTCTTTTGCTGGTAAGCAAGTACATACAAATCCTCCACATATATACAGTAGCCTTAGCATGGCTAGCCATACTCATACGCAGGTTAGGTACAAGTAGGTTATTTTCCCAGATTGACTGACCATCTCGTCTGTCACTCTGACCGTGTCTCTCTTCAGTTACTTCTTCTGAATAAGAGTCAGGGAATAGGCAGTACTCCAGGCACTAACACTAGTGGCACCTCGATTGCGGGCCCGCTAGTTCCATTATCCCTGCCGATAAAAGCAATTCAGTACCGCCCCAGTCCCAGACTTTCCAGTAGACCCTCTAACCCACCCATTCATTGCTCAAAACGACCCCCTGGCACCTTTTTAGACATTGCTCCGAAGCCTGTCCCAAATCCTTGGGGCAGCCCGGTCTATTGGCATCCATAAAACATCCTGTCGAGCGAGCTACTTCCCGTCACACCATCGAATCATTCATACTATCCCACTAAGAGATCCACCACAAAAGTGGTGGACGATTTGAAAGGGTGTAAGTAGCAGGGAGGGATCAAAAGGGTGCCCCCCCAAAAATCCTGTGACCCAAAGAAGGCTTGAGGGACTTTTTTTGGATCAAGTCCCAAATGAAGTCCAGAAAGTCAAATCTTGGCCCTTGTCCCCTAGGGGAGGGAAAATCAAATCTGTGGAAACGAACGAAGAACACGGAAAACGCGATCCTAAAAATTTCCTTAGCCAGGAAATAAAAAGGAAAAGCCCCCAAGTCTCGGTTACGTTATTATTCGAGGCTTCTGCCCAGCTTCATCAACCTTTGGAAATGCAATATCCTAGTCGTCCCAAGCTTTAAACTATCCATAATCCACTTTATCTATCCCGTCCGCTCCCTGAAACTGCTTTGACTAGATCGAGCTCTCTATCCAACATCCACCACTGCAACCATCCCCCCCCCCCCCCTCCACCCCCCAATCCATCCCTTCTAGTCTCCGGCACCCCGTCGCTTCTTAGTTAGTACTTGAACCTGGCTGTATCGACTACCTGCCAGCCAATTCCGCCGGACAGCATCTCCAACTTGCATATCATCCCCTCCAGGCCCTCTTTCCTACATACATAGACCACCTCCCGGCACCTGCTAAGGACACTCGTTTGAGAGCATATACCACAGCCATCTGATCATACATACATAAGTACATACATACCACACCTACATATACCTGCCTCCCCCCCCCCACTGTCACAATCATTACAACCACAATCACTACTCAACCACTACTCGACCCTCACTCAACCTCAACCTCAACTACCACAACACCTTTACCAACTACCTCCCTCAAATCAGTCACCATTCTCTCAACAAACGTAATGGATATTTTGGAACTCATCGATGATCGCGAGCAACTTGTTGCCGAGACCAGCAACAGACCATTCAAGTGCCCAGAACCCAGTTGCCACAAGGTAGAATAGCAGTCCCAACGTGATTGTCCGCGATGGCATAGCGTTTGTATCAAGTGACCCATAAGTGCATTGGCTAAACCTTCGTAGAGTTTCAATCGCAAGTCAGATCTGCAGCGTCATCACAGGATTCACACAAACGAGCGACCATACTCATGTACTCATCCCAATTGTGGAAAGTCATTCATTCAGCGCAGTGCCTTGACAGTACACATCCGAACCCACACCGGCGAGAAACCCCATCAATGTGAATATATTGGATGCGGAAAGTGCTTCTCAGATGTTCGTAACGCAAACTCCCTAGACCATTCATCCGAAGCTTCAAAGCTAACCTTTACATTCAGTCTTCAAGTTTGGCAAGGCATAGGCGTATTCACACTGGCAAGAGACCTTATAGCTGCCCCATCGACAAGTGCGGAAAGAGGTACTGTGGCTCCAATGCCTAATAGCTTCCTGCGTATACTAATTCATACACCAGCTTCTGCAGGAAAACAACATTGACTAAGCACGCCCGGAGAACGCATCAGATTCGCACAGAAAACGATGTTACTGATGATGATGGTGAGGAGACTGAAGATGATGCCCCTTCACCAAAGGCGATGAGCAAGCCAAGAGCACCGGCAAAGAGGACAAACAAGATGGGAAGCAAGAAGAACATCACAACAGCTCCAAACCGGCCATCAATGCTACGAACAACCATTCAATTCCAGGAACCACCAACACCGCATAGCCCTCAGTCAATATCTCACTCTGGACACTCTAGCAGGAATGCCAGCTTTTCCGCTGCCGACTCATATGGAAACCACATGCCACTGATCATGGCCCCCTCACTACACCACCAGCACCAGCCCCCGACACCGCAGAGCCCCTACTACCCTGATGAGGATGTCACAGATAGCAGGGCTATTTCGCCAACAACAATCATTCACCGTGAGGATGAGTACAGCACAACACCAACAGGATCTATGCACTCAAGCCCGACTTACAATGGTCTGCGAATTGTTTGCACAACTCCATCAGCTCACCAACTGTTAGCAGCGGCGCAGATCCAGAGCAGCCCCGGAAGTCTGTCATCTTGCTCTTCAGCCACAACAAATAGCTGCCAGTCAGATTACTTCTACAGGCAGCCAACAAGTGCTGGAAGCGGACACTACCCAATTTCCCCTGGCGCTGTTCCTCCTTACCCGAACCAGATGCCATATCACTCTGCCGCTCCTCAGCACCCGGCAATCATGACATATGCAACTAACGGGGGAATGCTTTCACCGCATCACCACCAGGTACCTGTTCAGCACCACGCGCAGCAGCAGGTATGGGACTACTACCCACCTCAGCAGCACCTTCTTCAGGCCCAGCCACAGCCTCAGCAGCACCGGATGTACTACCCAGGAGTTCCTCCTCAGGATATGGGGTACATCAAATCGGAACCCGAGCAGAACATGCTCCCTACACCAAGGGCATCATTCTGTTAGAGAATGATCGCACATATGAGGAAAAAGTTGTACAAATCTTAAAACGTACTTATGGGCGAAATATGAGACTTGGCGGCCTTTGATTTTTTTTTTTTTTTTACCTTCTGTTACAATATTTTTATGCGTTCATATTTTTTTTATCTCTTTTAGTTTTCTATATATTAGCATTTATTAGCAAGATGCCTTTCATGGCTCTTGTGTTGGGTGGTTTGTTCAGAAAATTGTTTTTTAAAGATCGGTATCAGCTTTGCGGCGACGGACTGGTGTACGGCGGGTGCGCTCACTTGTTTTATGCTTGTGCTATTATTTCTTACTGTTCTGGGGTGGTTGTCTTTTTTCAGCGCATTACTTTCCTTTTAGCACCTATATTACAGCGCTCTTTGGGGGGGATATACCCCAAGTCAGTGGATTATTACTCTTTATCACATGATTTCACTGTTCTTATTGACTCTCCAATACTTTGTCTACCATTCACTGTCCCTATCTTGATTTCACTTTCCTCTAATGGCTCGCAGGGCTGCACAGACCGCCAACCTGAATCAGGGAGATATTTGTGCCTGAATACAACTTTCCCAGGCATCTCTTTCATCTGAGTCCCCGGCGTCCTTCTTTTTGACCTGGTTTCCTTCTACTGATATATTTTTATTACTTGTCGTTTGGTTTTTACCAACATCGACTGTCAATTTGTTAATTCCCTTTTTTCTTACTTCTCTATTACATCTGGTTTCGGTTTGTACTTGGATTGCGTTGCCTTCAAAACTCTGGGTTTGGGTTGGACTTTTGCTTGCTTTCCTTTCGTCTCCAAAAATCACGGCGGTATCAATTTGTTTTTTGACAGAAGCATGGGGGGTGACGTCTTTTCTTTTCCTCTTCCTTGTTCACTGCACTTCAGTTTACTTTTTCTTTCTTTTGATGTTTGTTTTGTTGGCAAGGATGGGGGGAGGAAATGGGGTAAATTGTCACGGGCAGAGTTGGAACATGTGGTATCGATCAATTTTCTATGAGCCAATGTGTGTGTGGGTATATCTGTTGAGCCAATAACAGGAGGGTGACAAAGTTTTTTACACAGAAATTGTTCCGGTGTTTTTTCTTTTCGTTATTCGTTTCTTTCTTTCTTTTGTCGCAATGATTGTCTATTATTATCCTTTATTAACTTTATTTGTCCATTACTTTTTCGTTGTTTTTTTCCTTTTTGTCGTCACCTACTATGTATTGAGGATCAGCTACTTTTGGGAGGGGGAGGTGTTCTAGTCTAGTTTACTCTCTACTACAGTCTTTAGAAGAATGAATAATGCATATTTGAATCCAAAATACTTTTTTCCTCGGTGGCAATCCAATCCCGTCTAGCTAGCTGCTATAATTTCCCTCGCTTCATAATAGCATTAGTGCCATGCCATCCATCAGCTGGGCATGGGGAGGGTGAGGGTGTTGACATATTTGACGTACTAGCTATGTAGCTAGCTAGCTTTTTTCGGGGCTTCGCAGAACGCTGGTTTCCAAGGTTTTGAATTTAAGAATTTCTCCGGCTGATCCGGGTTGAAATGAATCTTGGATAGATCGAGCTGGGGGATGGGTGGAGCCCGGGGGTGGTGGACTGCAGGGCGAGAGCGGCGTAGGAGTAAGTAAGTGGGTAAGTTTCGCGTGGGAGGGAGCCTCAATTGCCATGCGAGAGAAGAAATTATGTGCTCTGACAGCTGATGTTTCTTTGCCACATTGATAGTGTCCTCAAGGAGAATTACCTACATATACTTTACATACACGATGAACGATTATATCCCTCCAGTACAGAAAAAAAAAACCTATTCTACCCTCCCTCCCTTCTACTACACAACTACATAATATTCCCTCAATTGGGGGTGGTGAGGGGAGGAGGGGAGGAGGGGAGTTCCGGAAGACACAATTTGATAATGGTGGAGGATCAAGTAGCTAAAGCTAGTAGCTAGACCTGTAAATCAGATCACTTTGGGTTCTACGCCGAGGAACGTGGCGGGAAAAAAAGAACCGCCCAATGTCACTCTCTTTTTTCTTCCTGCACGCCACGATCATACCAAAGCTGTTTTGGTGCCGGACTACCGATGTCGATAGGGTAAAAGTGGTGGTGGCTTTCCCTCCCCCATCGACGACCCCATCCTTCACTCCCACTCCCCCTCCACCCCCCACCCCAGTAAGCCACCGGCCCGACCCTGTTACCAGGGCCATGACATATACCGGTTCGTTTGAGATGATTTCTTCTGAGGTGTACGTGTATCTTGGGATTGGCTGCCATATTTTCATGCCCCGGCCATGGAAAGAGAGGGATCCGGAAGGGATGTTGTTGATGTGGATAATATAGATGATGATTATGCATATGGGGGGGAGGGATGCATATCGGACATGACAGCGAGATTTCTCTCTTCTCTTTTCACTTTCTCTTTTTACTTTCTCTTTTTACTTTCTCTTTTTACTTTCTGAAAGGATAAATATGCCATCATGTAATGGTTCGTTTCGTTTTTTCTTTCCTTTCATAGCTTCTGAGACATCTGGGTAGCGTTCGATCCATGGGGTAGGTAGAAGGAAGTTGCCATACCCACTAGTAGCCATGGTTCATGAGAATGATTTACCAGATGAACGGGATGCACAATGTCCTCTTTCCCTCTCCCACTCTCTCTTACGCATCCACCCCCTCACCCCTCTCCCGACCCTCTGGTACCTACGTACCCTGGGGGTGAGGGTTTTGGGTACTTGCCTGTAATTCCTACTACTACTCTCCTACTGGCTGCTGCTGTGGAGCCCGCTGGTAATGGGGTATTGAATGGGGTAAGCTCGATCATGACTTGCTCTTACTCCTACTGTACTTTGACGCCCTACCGTTCCAGATATTACGGCTCACACACAGACACACTGACACAAAAGTAAAAACTCACGTTTTTCCTTGTGGAGCCGGAGGTGGAGGGGAAAAACGGCGAACACATGGAATTAGAACCATGTATGCAACGTGAGAAAGATGGCTAACGTACAGATGGGAAAAACGCCTCGATCATCAGCTTGCACCTATCATTTACTCCAGACACCAGACTCTCGGGGAGGGAGGTGAAACAAGCAAGGGCCCCGCGAAGAAGAGACTCTACCTGTGTTACGTGTAGTTTAGCTAGAATTAGAGAAAGACGTACATTGCACTACTAGCTACTAGATGCTACTAACTACTACAGATTTTATGGCCGGTCTGCTGAAACACCCTCTCCCTACATACTCAATTAAGGGCCAAGCAAAAAGCAGGATTCTTCTGCTTCTCTGCAGGTTTAAAGTTTTGACCCATTATTGGGGATCCCAATCGAATATCAAAATGATTCAGATATCCCAGATTTCCCCATCATCATGATCCTGATGCCCACCCCCTCCCCTCCCTTCCCTTACCTCCATCCTCCCCAATTGCAAGTCAAGTCCTGACCCAGCCCAGCGGCGGATCATTCACTAACTACGTATGTGTTTATCGCCTCTACAAAGATCGAGACCTGACCTCGGACACGGCGTGGTTCTACACATGGAATTGAGATTAATATTCTGGTGTGCAGCTAGATACGCCGCTGGTCTACAATTTGTACTTCCTTGATCCCTCCCCGCGGTTCGCACGACGAATCGCTTGCCAGACCCTTAGATTTCTCGCCCTCTTCTGCTTCCTCTTCTGCCTGCTGTGTGTGGGTGGGTAGCCGACGTACGTCTGCCGCGCGCAAGCCCAGGCTGTTCTTTTCGGAGGAGAGGGATGGAAGGGCATTTCTGTGATCCAATGGCGTTTGCCGCGAGAGGAGGGAGTTCCGATGGGTTTCCTTCCTTGGAACCTTCCCTTCTGTATGTCTGTTTTGTGATTGATGGTCATTTCTGGAACGGCTGGGCGGAAATTGTGTATACGTAGCTAGGTGTAGCTGTAGGTACATGTAGGTAGAGTATCATCTATAATATAAACTATTAAGCTAGCTAGACGCGGTGAAGATGGTTCCTGCCTAGCTAGAGTAACTACGTGATAACATACATAATCTTCAATATATCAGAGCAGAGAATATAGTATATCTGTACCTACATATCATTATTATTACGATGCGGGCTCCATCCCATCCATCCTGCCCTGTTAGGAGAATTTCCGAGCTTCGATAATCTATTCGCAAGCTTCTAGTCGAGCAGGCCGAACCTTCCATGACCCCATATGTGCATGGCCCCAATTAATCCAATCTATCGTACTTCCAACGTCCTTCCAACATGAGCTCATCTCCAGCATGAGCAGCTCCCACAGCTACCCTACAAAGCTAGCCTGGCCTAACTTATGTATGCAGTATGCAGGAAGCAGGAATATCAAGAAGCTGTCAACGACGACATCGAAACCCCAGGCTCAATTTGCATGGGATATAAAATTATAAGCTACATGTAGCCTAGCCAAGGTCACAACGTAGCCATGCCATGGAGATTATATTGTGTTCTAATCATTTATATTTTAATTTTCCAAGAACACTCTTTCCCCCTCACCCCCCGCCGCTCCGCCCTCCTTGTGTCTTCTATGGTCTTTTCCATTTGACCCGGCCCACTATAGCGAATTGCGCACTTTCGGGGCAATGCAATGCAATGGGCAGCGTGTGGGTAGTGGGTACTTGGTAGGGTAGGCCGTGGGGTGTACGGTACGGTATTTTTCTTGCTAATTACCGCACTGGCGGAGCTGGTAACTGGGGGCCATTACTCTCCAAGTTCTACAAGACCAAGTTCTCGGAATTGTGTTTCGATATTTGTGTCTGGGTTACCTCCAGCTAAGAGAGATGAAGACAGCCAGAGAGACACAGAGACACAAAGGCTGGCTAGCTCCAAATATTCTCGCGCGCCAGTCCACATCGGGGCTAGAGCGGGAATCCCGACAGCTCGGTGATCAGACACGCGGGATATAGTGGAAATGGGGGCGGTGGAAACGAAAAGGAAAGTGCCGCAGCCCGCGAACGAGACGAGCGAGACGAGGGAAACACAAAGGCACGGTTTGGTTTGGTTTGGTTTGGTTTGGTTTTCTTGGAGTAATTGGTTTTTAGCTAGAGTTAGCTAGCTGGTGGTGAGTTGAATCCAGGGAAACTCTCACTCACCCTCCCGGGGAGGGATCGTGGTGCCTGAGCACTATCTGCAAAACCCGCTAGCTAGCACTAGTAGCAATACGAGAAGGGGAAGGAGGGGATAGGAGGGGGGGTTGTTCCACTGGTTCCACTCCACTCGAGGATCGTCTGTCTTGTGCGAGATATTTGGTATTGGGGTAAAGTAAAACCACAGGACAGGAACAGGGAGAGACAAGACAGACGGTACATTCGATTCATTACAGTATGCAGCCAGCCCACCACTCATTTCGATTCCTGGACGGACCAGCTCGCGTGATAGACACGAGTACAGCTCTACTCTGCTCTGCTCTACAATCTTCGGCTAAAGGAAACACCCTTTGCTCCGTAAAGTACCCTACATACGTAGAGTGCTGTCATAGGCACTCTATATTCGCACGAATTGGGGCCACAACGGAGGCAATCCGTGGGGGAAGGGAAGGGAGACCACTACTCTAGCCAGCTGGCTGGCTGGCCAGGGAGTACTGCGTGGTTCAGGGTTCCTCTGTGTTTGTTTCTGTTTCTGTTTCTGTTTTCAATTGGGGATATAGATAGCTGTCTGCTCTAGCTCTTGCAGGAAGGTAGCAGACAGTATGGGATGTGCTGCACTGCACTTCTAGAAGACGGACCCTACATTCATAGAGTAGATGCAATGCAAATTAAACGTTCGGCCCCCCAGCCACCCCCATCTTCGCTTCCATCCATCTCCCAGGGCACACAACCGAAGAACCAAGCCGTGGTGGGCCGCGCAGTCAGTCAGAACCTAATTAACGAGAGCGAGCGAGAGAGAGACGTTCATCCACTCATCATCGGCCACTCATCCATCCATCCATCCATCCATATCCCTCATCCCTCCATCCACCTTCCCTCACCGCCTCACCGCCACCCCACCGAACCCCCTCCGCTCCGTTATTTGATTTTCCCTTAGTACTCGGCCGTACTCGGCCGCGTGGTGGGTGAAAGAAAGAAATAATGAAACGAAAGTAAAAAAAGAAATAAAAAATAAAAAAAAAAAGGGAAGGGAGTGCGGGATGAACCCACCACAGTATAACGGCGACTAATAAAAATATCTCAGAATTTAAGCTTGAGTGGCCTGTCCTTGCAAATCCATCCTGTCATGTTAGGGCACCAACCAGACCATGGCCACCCACAATTTACAATTTTAAGGGTCCAATTTACTAGAGCGAGTGCTGCTCCTTCGGCCCCCCGGAGAACATGTCCGAGTAATCACTATCATGCAAGGGAAACACCCGTGGTTGCCGGCCGCCGGCAGTCCTGGCGATCACAGAACGGGCGAACCATTCTACGCGAGTGATGGTCCATGACCTGGCGCGAGAGTGCTTAACGTTGTTTGTTGGATGGCCCTGAGATGGGGGGCACATGACCTAGTCCAGTAGCCACGGCGACTTGGCTCTGTGGTGGGGGGATGTGTCGCGCTAGAGAGAAGCGGAGAAATTGCGCTTCTTTCTCGTGATTATCATGAATTGGAAGGACCATTTGTTTTGCGTGTCATATCATATCACGAGTGTTGGTTGCCGCGCGTGCGGCGCCGCGGCGTGTGTGTGGGGGAGGAAGACATATCAACCCAAAACCACACCACAGCAACAACCGTTTGTCAAGAAGTTGTGTGTACGGGACTTTTGCTTTTTCCCCCTTCTCCTTCCGGGGGGTGGGGCGTTATCAGATAATCGGGGTGCTGTCTGTCACGGTGCCCCAAGGGCTAGAGTTACATCCCACTCTGATATGATAACGGATAAGGGGTTTTGTCACGGTGGTTGGGGGTCACTCTTTGATAAGATATGCTGATATAGCTATCTTCTGGAAGATTTCGAAATGGACGAGCTGAGCTGGGGTCACTCCATGGTATCGGTTCTGTGAGTCTTGACAGGTAAGATGGGGGGGGGGGGGGAGGTTGGTTGAAAATGAAAAGGAAAAGGTCTTGCCTGTCTTATGCCTAGTAGGTGAATAAGAAATTATCGTATTCTGCCTCATGATGATGACTGCCGGGCGGTTGGAGATACATCATCTACCGGCCGTTATTTCGCATTGCCCGTGGGGATATCTGTTTGTTGGCCATCGTATCGGTGGTTCGTTCAAAAAGAAAAGAGAGAAAAAGAAAAGTCCATGCATGAGCCCAACAACACCAAAAGAATTTCGTTATTTCTTTTCTATTCGCCGCGAGTGGAAATAACACCGGTCTTTGAGAAGTTCTAGGGTGGGACAAATAGATAGACGCGTGTGCAGGTGACGGAGAGCAGTTTATGACAGTACTGTGAGGGGTAGGGCTACACAGCTCATCAGCTTAAAGCGTGGGGGGAGGTGGGGAGCGCGAGTGGGGGGATGAAGTATTTACCGCCACGAGTGAGATGGTGTGAACTTGGGTCGCTCAGCTGTGATGCGGCGTTCACTGTGTGTATCTATAATTCATTGAGACCAGATAATGCAACGGCATATATCTATGTCCTGCATCGTCGGAGATCTTTCAAACCTCCCTTCGAGGATAAAATATCCCCAGTACCAAGCCGTGATAACGTGGGGGGAGTCTAGATCTGTGGTGGAATATATCAATGGTTTTGAGAGATTGGGTTTGGCATGCACTATACTATGGCTAGATAGAGGTATAATGCCGACTTTAAGCGTTAATTGAAGGACGATATCCAATATTTTCACTCGGCGTGATAAGTTCTGATGCCATGAAATCCGAGTAGTACCTGCAATCAATTACGAGTGATCTTTCATAGAAGAGAATCGATCAATGTACAAATATAGAGTGAACGAACTGAAGAAAGAGGAGAAACAAGATTATCTTATAGTTAAAAAAAACAAAGAACAAGTGTACTTCTATGATAAATAAAGTACAACAATGCATAAACTGTTTGGGACAACGTCCAAACTACACATATACAAGCCAAATAACAATATAGTAATCTCGGAATACAAAATTATTCCGATCACTTACCTCAAAGTACTGACCAACCACAAATAGCAGTGTTGACCTTATTACTGATGTATCGCGTGGGTATATCATGAAGCCTCAACACCATGATCGTTGGGATCACAAGTCATCACTCGAACCACCAACTGCTCCGATACACGAACCATTCGAGAGTTTCGTCTACCGGTTCTCAACAATAAAAAATCACGAGCAACGAGCTAGATGCTGAACTATAATTAGTTAAAGCACCCATTTCGCTTCTAAAGCGTTGTGTCGAAACATATGAAACCCAAACAAAATGTTTACGTAATCCTCCTCCGGTGTCATCATGACGACACAGACACTGGTGCGACACTAAAATCTATCATTGGTGGCCCAAACAGGAAGAAGAGGTTCAAAGCGGTACTCGCTACTGTCATGGAGTATCACTCGGCTGACTCATATGGTCGAGGGAGATTTCATGATTGGAAAACAGAAAGGGCTTTGATTATACTTGTGGCGATTTTTGGGCCTTTGGGTGCGTGTGAATTTCCTAAAGAATGCTCATGGTATCAAGTTATCACCGAGGTCGTTGACTACTAATTTTTTTTCACTCATTTTCGTCGGCGGCGGGTTGTGGCGGGGTTTTTAATGTTCGGTAGCCGGGACGTTTTTGCACTTGAGGATGATCTTTGGAAGGGTGCTTAACGCCACACTGCAGATGTGTGGTCACCTATAGATTCCGGTAGAATTATTGCGAAAGTCAGAGCTAAAAGAGTGGGTTTCTTGGCCCGTGCTCACTACAAAAACTCCTTTAAGGGCCAATAGGACTATCGGGTCACGAAAACCCACTTTCGCATTAATTCTACTAGAATCTGTAGGAACTCAATTCAGTAAGAATCTCAAGGTGACCTCTTGGCTGCAGAATATGAGACGTCTTTATATATCTAATGGGGCAATATTACTTGCGTAGCTCATGATTGGTTTCAGGAACGAGGCACGAGACTTGCATATGGCGATCTAGTTGACAGCCATTCAAGTCACAAGTCTTGATTCCAGATCTATGAATCCTGCGACTGGATTTGAGACCATGGTACTGTACAATGACCTCTTAGAGTCAATAGGTAATGCGCCACTGTGAAGATCCTATGCGAAGTTAGTACGGAATAGGTAGCTATGTAACAATATTATACTGCAGGATGTTCGGTACACGGAGAAAGTGCATACGTAGTCGAGTTTTGTTGTAATTCCATGACACAAGCCTATTCTGAGCGTGGGGGATGACTCAATTGGAAATAATAATCCGACTAGGAACCTGTACTTTAAAGGAGAGTCATAACCAACTGCACCATTTATGCAGCATGGGAAATAAAGTCTCTGAAATAACCAGCTTAGGAAATTCACTTGAAACAGGAGCAGAGGAAAATCTCTGAGACCGTTGCTGGCCTTAACTGGCCCTTCAATTGATTATCTGGCTCCCTCAATGAAGAACACATGCGAGGACCCGGCCCTACTTACGAATCATAGACAAGTGTAAGCCCCTCGCGATCGGCCCCCTCTCCTCTTGGGGCGCGTTCCTCCGTCCGATTCTGATTGATAGCCCTGTAAGATTGACACAGACTATCAAACAAAAGCCGCGTGGCTAATCCACGATAGCTGCAACCCCCAAAATGTTGAGGATTCATTTACCCACAACAGTAGTCATTAGCTAAGAGAAGACACGCAAACCATAACGCTGACATTCCATTAATGTATCATCGTTCGTGCTAGCTAGGATATATTTTAGTACGGGTCATATGTAGTGTCAATAAGGCTTTTGTCAAACCCCGCAAATGCAAAACCCCATCCCATGCCGGTCGTCCATTTTACCTACTTGGGCATAGAAATAAGAACCAGAACATGCAAGTGACGATACAGGGATTATTTGTATGGGGTGGCGCCGCTCTGCCATACAAATAACTATATTGCATGTTCTGGTTCTTACCCCCATTCCCGAGTATGTACTCCTTAACATAGAAATATAGGTAACTTACGTACTAGAACCAAGCGCTCTCCGGTACGCGGCCTATTTCCCCTTTATAATTTAACAATACTTACTACGTGCATTGAGCTTTGAAGGTGAAATATTGCCCACGCCGGAGGCATCATACAGCCGGGGATGTTTCAGAACCTCGCTGGTCAAGCTTAGATGGCTATAACGTTTTCGACCCAGTACTGTGTCAGACCTAGAAGTGTGCCGCATGGCAACGGCACTGAAACTAGACATAAAGCCTTCGAAAAACGAAGACTCTACAATCACCATAATAGAGGATAGTTAATCCGGAAACTATTCAAATGTATGTATTTCTAAATGAAATTCATTTCTTAAAAATTTGGTAGTAAGTGTCTCGAGGGGTGGTGGAGGTGACCTTCGCCGTGGAAATCCCCATACAAATTTGTGTGGGATTGACACTCTTCTAGGTCTGACACGGTACCCGGTCTAAAACGTTAGATTTTAGTACCGCCGCGAGGAAGATCTTTCCGTCTAGAGACCAAGAACTAGTGCTTGTTTTCATCAAGCATATAATCCATTAGAGAGGAGCCGGAGATTGACCGCAAACCAATCGCAAAGATGTGGTAGAAGAATGGGAAGAGTCCTATTGGCCGAGTCAGCCACTTAAACCCTGTTTTTAGACCCCGGTTTCTACAATAATTCTACCTCTCGCTGTATCCTGTAGATGGTTTCAGGTCGTAACCAAAACAGCTACAGTACTGACAGCCTGACCTCTTCCTGAAAAAGACTTCTTTGTCAACTTCAAGTGTGAATACCTGTCCTCAACACCCAAAGTAGCTAAGCACGTACCTAACTGTATGTTGCCAAGGTAAAGCCGCACAACAATGGATCGACTTAAGTTCTACATATAAATCTATCAAAATAACTCAAAAGGTATTGTAGAACCTCCATGAACCCCACAACCTGATCGCCATTCCACTACTCCCACGTTCAAGACCTTCTAAACTCCATGGCCAGGGAATTAAACACGCGCGCGGTGTTTAAGCTGACAAGCCGACCAACTTGTCCGCGATTTGCCTCCCTGGAAATGATAATTTGGCGCCAAGACATAACGGGAACACCACCGGTAGCCTGTTAAACGTCCAACCTACTGAGTAGTTCTTCATAGAGCCTAGGTTAACTAGAAGCTGGAGAAAACATTAGGCTTGAGGTCAATTTTGGCCTAATTATGGCATATAAAGCCGTTGTACGTTTTCGGCCAATTTCCGGATCAGACTTATGGGAATCGATGGTTTGACGGCTGTGCTTCAACTACAGTGCAATGCTACATAATAAGTTTTCAGATACGACAGCATTCAATGAAGCACTCTTCTTGCCGATACGATAAGTTTATTATAGTAAAGGTCTGAGGGCTGCGCAATTGCCCTTATCAGACGTAGGTCATTTGGATCCATCTCCGCGGCATATCAAAATCCTTTACTATAGAGCATCTCTCTTGAGTACATAACGGGATTTACTCGACTGTTTATCTCAAATATATCAGCGGAAGCCTACATAGCCGGCGTTTTGAAATATTCCGGGAGTTCAGTTGTATCTAGATGGTACACCGGCAGCGAGGCCAACCCGAGCCCGGAGGCACCGCCGCCCGGACCAGCTCGCCCGCCCAAAAAGTAGTCAGCCCGGTGCAACAAAGACCGGATATAAAAATGACTTGTCCGACCTGGGCCCGGCACACGGGCCGGCAAAAGTAAAGTCCGAGCGAACTCAGATATGTTCCGCGCCAGGCCCGGTGATAGTAATGATGGAACACCGCCTCTAGCTACTCAGATCTACCAAATAGCCCTTGCTAGGCATCTACTCTCACCGCAAGGGATTATTGCATCCAGATCCAGTACAGGCAGTAACAGGAACAATAAGCATCTACAGAGAAAATGGGCCTCGATGGCAGGGAACAATAAGCATCTACAAACAAAGTGGGCCTCCATTGCAGATTCCTGACAAATCCGTGTGATCAAACTGGCCAGCTGGGTTGTCAAAAAAGGAATATCGAACATTTCCGGAGATTTGCCCCACTCAATAGCACAGTTCTTTTGGGCTGTTATCAAGGGTGAAAAACCGTTCCGAGTCCCGACAAGCCGGCCGGTCCGGAAAAGGACATGGGAATTCCTACACTGACTACGTGTAGACATGTACACGTACGTACTGCGTGAATTAGGAGGCATTACCATGGAGGTCTGATTGATCGAGGGAACTGAAGAAGTTACGTTGCTGGTGAACATGCATTGATTGCGGGGATAGTCAAGCAGAGTAGTGCGAGTTCATGTGATCACGGACAGGTGGTCGACGGGGGACCCTTTTGCTAAACCTTCCATTCTTCGACATCCGGCCAGCTCTGTTAAAACCCGGGGAGATGTGATGTCGAACAGCAGCACAAAATCCCAAGACCTCAAAGCTTAATTGGAGACGACACCTATAAAGCGTGCAGATATCTGGGCTCTGTTGTATTTAACTATTCTCGATATTGCTCTTGGCTGTTAATATGTATCGTTTAGGAAACTCCATATGAACTCCGGCCCCAATAGCGCGCAAGGATCAGGCTGCGATCCCCGTCACTCGAACTGGTTGAGGTCTCATTAACCGCTGCCAAGAACACGTTCTTACCTCTTAAGCTCTTGTGCTACTCACTCTCCCCCAGAGAAACAAACCAACCACCATGCAGCGGAGCACATATAACGGCGATCTTCAAGTTAAACGGTCAAATAGGAAACGGGGATCTCCCCGGATATTTTCTAGAGCTGCGCTTTTGGGTACTGATGCGCAAACCTATATCACAATCCGCTCCTGCTAGCAAGGTACAACTACGTCCCCTATATGCCCTTTCGGCGATATTACCACTCCTGGAACATCAAATATTCGTCACACCCAAGAGGCTGCTTTCGCTTAAGCTGAGCCCTATGGTCTGTCGTAGATTAACCAGAGACATGTGAATTGTACCTTTTCTGCGCCCAAGTGGTTGCAGCTTGCAATATATATCCCCACGGCACCCTCCGAGGATACTTTACCCCAGCTGCGGTCGATCATTAGTTTCATGTGTTTGAGAAAGAACTGCGTCTCAATTGGGAACCCCGAATGGACCAAAGGAAGCCATTTGTATTTTTGGCTTTATTGAGAAGGCGGTTCTTGCAACAGGACCGATGGTAGATGCTCATTGTCTACTGGTAGGTTTGCAGATTCGATTCTCTTTAATGAATAGATTGCTAACCCTCCCTCGAAGGAAGTGATTCCGGTATCACGATGGGGGCGAGGCAGACTCCTAGCTCCATGAGGGGGAGATTCTTCACGGTAAGCTCGTGCGAGGCACGGGCTTGTAAAATGTCGATCAAAATGTGGAGAAATCCAGATATAAAAAGGGGCATTTATCACACACTTCGATAGCCTTCATCATCATCACCAGCACCGACAAAGGATCCTCTACTGCTGCTAGTTAGTCTCTACTACTAGTCTTGCCCTCAGTAACACAGCTTGCCAAAATGCTCTTCGGAACAGCCACAGTTTTTGTTTCTCTCCTCCTGCCATCACTTGGCTTAGCTCTTCCGCGACCCCAACTCGCCGATGATGCCTTGGCCACGTTTGTGAAAAGGGCAACACCCGTTGCAGCCTTAGAGGCAGGCTTTGCTGAGATCGAAGCTAGCAAAACAGAAGTCTCCATTGCAGCAGTGGCGTCGGTCCGCAATGATCTCACCGATGGCGGCTGCGATGACATTATCGTCATCTTTGCTCGCGGGACATCTGGCGAGGGAAACGTTGGAGTCGCAACCTCAGTCGGTCCAATCTTTTTCGGAAACTTGTCGGCCGCTGAGCCGGGAAGAGTCATTGTGCAGGGGGTCAATGACTACCCAGCTACTGTCCTGGGATATCTGGGAGGGGGATCTGACGAGGGCGCTGAATACATGGCGGAAATGGTCACACTGGCTTCCACACAGTGCCCTGGTTCTAAAGTTGTCCTTTCTGGCTTCAGGCAAGTTTTCCCCCTCCCTTTATCTTATTATTTCGAGCTAGTGCGCCTTAATAGGAACATTATTGTCTGACGATATTTGAAAAATAGTCAAGGTGCGCAAGTTACGCATAAGGCAGGAAAGCTTATCCCAGCAAACCTCTACTCAACTGTTGCGGCAATCGTGCTTTTTGGCGACCCAGACAATGGCGACGCGTTCCCTGGTACTCTGAACAATAATGTTAAGACTTTCTGCCACGATGGTGATTACATTTGCGATGGACTACCGATCATCACGGATCAACACGGTAACTATGCGAACGATGCACCGGCGGCTGCGGCATATGTTGCTGCCAGGGTTTAAAGGGATTTCTGGAAAGGTATTGAGGGGAATGTGTCATTTGTTTGTGTAGATATGGATCCACCTAGAGGGTAACTCGAGATATGGAGAGAAAAAAGTCTATTTCTTTGTCAATATTAGGAAGCTACTTTAGTATTCAGTAGAGTGCGAGTTTACTGAATCAAAACCTACATGTATTTACTCAACTATACACGTCCTTCATAATCATAAGGAAGCAATTCTGCTCTCAATCACCTCTGAAATCCTTTGAATGCAGTCAGGAGTTTGCAACATCAAGCAGCCTCGATATATTGAAAGTCGATATCGACATGTTTCTGATATCTCAAAAATAGATTGATGATAAGAATAGACGCCTAAGCACCTCCTCATGGGGGGGTTCCGATTCGCTGAAATCATTAGAGAGCCTCGATTTAACCAATATATATTGAACCCACTATCCACTTCCCTGTTCGCGTTAGCTTTTCCGGCGCCTACGTACCCCCAACTACGTGTAGAGTGAAATATGCAAGTAAAGTACTTTAGAGTAGAGGAGTTGATACAAGCTAGACGCTAGAATTTTCGATTTGGGCGGGGAATCCCACAATTCCGTCCCTGCATAACAGGCTGATCGGGCCGCTGTGTCGGAGCTTGGAGCAATAGAGATCGCTGAAATACCCCACGTGAACGATACATCCTAGCCAGAACCGGGATGGCGCAGTCCACCCGGCCGGGGGTGTTGCTTGACAGTGCGAAGATACAGTTTCCGGTAGAATTATTGCGAAAGTCAGAGCTAAAAAAGTGGATTTTGTTGGTCTGTGCTCGTAGCAAAAATCTTTTAAGGGCCAATAGGACTATCGGGTCACGGGGAACCCACTTTCGCAATAATTCTACCGGAAACTGTAGGTATCAGGAACTGAGGTGAACGGGTTTCATAGAGTGGGATATGCCGAGGTTTTGTTAAATTTTAGCTCGTGGAAGTAATGACGTTTGGGGTAAGCACGTAATATGTGCTAGCATGGTATAGAGTTTGAACAGGCTATATAGGGGGTATTGTTAGTATTGAGTGATGATGATGGGTGGGGGTGCGCGCTGTGGGGAGAATCTATAGGGATCAAGAATATGAAAGGGAAAGTTTGGGATAAAGTAGAAAATGATAGGTTTTAAAGCATATTGAGATCGGCGTTAAGAAACCTCCGAGTGATATCGTATGACGAACGCACGTGGTTATCCGTTTATTAGAATTCCTGATGTAGTAACAGCTCCGGTAGGCCAAACACTTCTGGATTAGCTGGAAGTGTAGGATCCAGAAGAGGAATGTGACCAAATTGGGTAGTTGTGTACAGCAACAAGACGTGCAACATGTCAAAAGCTTGAACGTTCTTCTGGGTTCGATACCACGATAAAGTCTCAGTCCAGGTGCAGTGCGCCGAAAAAAGAAAGAAGAAGAGTTCGCTAATCAGACCTATACTCGATGCCCGGGAATATCCACCTTCCTGATAAAATCTTGGCCTAGGTTCTAAGGGGACGCTGCGACATCAAATGACCTCGAAGCTTAAGCCAACACGAACACCACGGACCTTCTTTTGTCTGTTTACCCCTCGCATAGGATGAGTGTGAGACGTGTCGGAGTATGAACTGGACTCAACGACCCGGCTCTTTCCAATCTTCAGCAGTCAACTGGTGAAACATCTACCGCTCTACCATCTGCCAGTGCATGTTGCTTTTTGCAATATTTGAAACAACAGAGGCAATGAATACATGGTACTCCAGGCACCTGAATCAAAGTCGAATCAGCTTCTGGAGTACCCCTCTATCTGTAGAGCCGATACCTACATATATGCATGCACCAATTCTTATCTGGTGGCCCACTCCTCCCGTGCTGCACTTAGGGAATTACGTGAGATGGAGTGCATTGTTAGTCTGGGGTGAGACATAAGGCATGAAGTACCGAAGCGAGAGTAGCATTCAAAAATTCCAGACTCATTGAGATTTTACTGAGAGGTTTCAGGGTGCAAATCGTTCACAAACATATATGTGTGCATAAGAGGTGATAGGTGTATGTACACAGGGACGTGACGCGTCTTAAAGACAAATTGCACATTCCAATAGCTAAAGAGCACACTCAGTAAGAGTGCTGTGTTGTGCGCCTATCCGTCACGCAAAGAGTCATTCTCCTTCTGACTAAGCCCACTCTCACGGCAGTGAGCGCTGAGCTTAGATAACTGTAGTTACAATTCTTCTCCGTAATAGGCTTAGTTCGGACATCTAACACAACTGGTCCACAAGTCCCACAGACGCCACCAAACAGGGAAGGCTCAAGTGCAGACTTCACCGTTCACCACTCAACGTTGTTTCACAGGATATCACCTTGCATTACTATTTTGTGGAAGCTATATAATTTACTTCTATTGATGTTTCTAATCCCTATTGGCCAGCCTAGCGCCTAGAACTTGCTTTTATCACTCAGGTGACGGAGCGGACAAGCAGACTGGCTTTTGGTTCGTTCGTTCATGTATGTCTTAAGCATGTTCCTGTTTCTGAGAGCTGTGGTTCGCTTGTTATCTAACAAGTGCTAATAAATACAAACCTAAGTTTGTGTAAGTTCGTGTGAGTCCATCAGCAAGAATGCCGTGACCTCCATATATTGACGAGGTTCACTCTGACTTTTGGTAAAGTATTTAGGTTAATGGGGACGACTATCACAAATTGTCTGAGATGTCGATCCAAAAAGTGTTTCTTGACGTATACGGGACTTAACCGCCTCTATTCTGTAGTATAGTATAAGTCATTTATACCCCAACTGCGGTCCTGCCTCCTGAAATGTACTTACTTATGCATGGCCTTTACCTCTGGGCTGTTGCAAGCAAATCCTTACATATATTGAAAACATGATATTCTCGAATCAGGCACTCGGTCTCATCTATCGCTCCCAACAGCTTCTCTATATAAGGGCAGTTCATGAAAATCCTGACCGGCCGCTTAACAATTACCGAGATTTTTTTTCTTTTTTTAAGGCTGAAACTCTGGGTTCCATTCGTCACGACTCACAAAAAAAGCACTGCCCGGAATGAAGATTATACGGACGAAGCAGGTCAAACACCAGAATCTTAATCGAAATACAGTATCCGAAATTTCTAGTAGTCTTAGTACATTGCCTAGTCCTGTGACCCTGGACACATAGCCGAAGCGAAATTTTACGGTTATACGGCGACTGATATTACTACTCATGATTGAGCCGGGTCATAGTCCCCAGGTTATGCTTGGCTAAAATTAAATAAGGTCTCAGAGCTAGAGTTGCTCTGGTCCTTTATATTACCCAATAACTGTCTCGATGTTGCGAGCGCAATCTGGTCTATAATGCGGAGCGATCATCATTAGACTCATCGGGACTTCGCCATCTAGGATATGTCTGGGCTTGAAGTCAAAGCACTTAAGATGAATGACATCGCGAAATTACGGTCAATATTGGGAACTCTCCAACGGCGTTAATTTTGGGTGGCGGTAGTGGATTTATGACCACTAAGCCTAGGTGAGTCATGTGATTCACAATAATGTTCAACGAGATTTAATATTTGGGTTGGGCCGGAGGACAAGTGCGAGCTTCTACCATCGCGTTCCATGCTTTTGAGAAACCCTTTTGCTACATGTATAAATTCGCCAACGCAACAGCGTACCTATTGACTGGGATGAAAAAAACTGGGATCTATTACTACCAAGTTGCCCAAAAATGTTTATATACCTGGTTCGCCAGGCTATATCAAACTACTTGGCCCTTATCTTGCTCGGATTTATGCTTTGTGCTCCTGCCCGAGGAGAATACTGGCCGTCTTGGAGGTGGTAGCGAATGCTCATATTTTTAAGGGCCTGCAAAAATCATCTGCTAACTTTGACCAAGTAGAAGTAGAAAGAAGGAGAATTATAAATTTGCGGATTGTGCTTTGCCTCTCGAATGCTCATCAAGTTCACACTCACTTCAATACCAAGAGACAGAGATATCTTGAATAATACCCGGGATCAGGCGGTTGTCGACGGAGTGAACTCTGAAACATGCAATTTATATCCAGAAGAAAGTATCTATATTAGCTAGCCGGCTTTATTATTTCTCTCCTGTCTGGCTTGGCGCACAGTTTCTCACTCGATCATCAAACGAGACTAAGCTAGCAGTAGTATTGTACTATTTATATTCCAGTAATTGACGGGTCGGTACGAGTAATTCTGTTGGAACACCCAGCAGCGCGTGATTCTGAGGATATTGAACAACGGAACCTGTAAGAACTCGGGTTCCCATCTTTCCCACACGCCAAAGGTTAAGTCGGTACTTAGGGATCCTGGGCACCACCGATCGCTAGCTAACAAATGTCACTT
Organism: Morchella sextelata; assembly: GCF_020137385.1. Taxonomy (NCBI): domain Eukaryota; kingdom Fungi; phylum Ascomycota; class Pezizomycetes; order Pezizales; family Morchellaceae; genus Morchella; species Morchella sextelata. Next base: position 824,722 of record NW_025408619.1, on the reverse strand, counting down.
TACACCGAGGTAACGCGTGCTACAGGCCGATACTTAGGCCATTTCAGTACGTATGTCGTAGACACAGTACTATGATTCGAGCAGCAGAGGGGGCTACGATAAAGAGCAAGAAATGCCATCAAGGGACCTTAAGAGAGAGGAGGGAGCTAGACGGACGAGGTATTCTCGGGAGGACATAAGCTAGAGAGATGGAAGCAAATTCTGTAAAAAAAACTCGAGTGGTACCCCTCGGTGCACCCGCGCCGAGTAAAATAGAAATAAATACATGTAGATACACAGTTCCGGATCCATAATCCTCTGAGGCACGTTTTTCATAGCTAGAATCTGTATGGGGGAAGGCGTCTCTGTGTCCAAGGAGCAGCACTAACCCACCTAATTACGCACTAGTGTTAGCCACCTCCAACCATGCTTGGCGCACAAATATCATTTCTAGCCAAAAACACACATGGGCGAGTGGTCTAATGGCTATCACTCGCCTTCCAGACACCGAGAGGTTAGGCTTGGCCTTCGATTACAGAAGGTCTACAGTTCAATCCAGGGGTGGGAGTAGTAGATTTCGCCCGGTGAAATCTGCAGTACTTTTTGTTCTTTTAGTGTATGAAAGAAGAGATAATAAATACGATGAATGAGAGCTGCACAAATCGAGTGGGATCGATTCTAAAATGTAATTAAAGTCCACCACCGTACTGCGCATGCCCCGACGCGCAGTGTAAGGCCCGCCGCTAGCTGGCTCGGTCGGACCGACTGCTATAGGAACCCTCCCGATAGTTACCGCATTATAACCACCAACTATAACCACCCAAATTAAACGTACCCCCCACAGGCCCCTAACCGTTGTAACCAGCCCCACCGCAGCGCCCAATACCCCACAGCATGCCCACGCCAACCAACACCGAACCCTTCAAGCTTACATAAGACCTTACCCACAATCACAAATAATCACTCGACACCATCAAGGCACTAAGGTAACGGTATAAAATAGCAAAGAACCCCGCTGCCAAGAGTAACAGTGTCCTACCCGGGAGCCTCATATGAGATAGTTTGTAGTTTTGGATAAGGAGAGAGAAGTAATAAATGCCAAAAGCCCTTAACTACATGTATCCCACGAAGAGGGACCAAAGGTCAAGAAAGTCGATCCTAACCCGTGATCAGGCTGGGGAGGTCGCCCATAATGGCCAGGAAGCTAGATTCGGGCAAGGAAAGCATCTTCAATTTTATTTGGAGGGGAGAGAGGTTTTTGGGCGGCTGCGGAGAGAAACGTGTTGTATTCTCTAATTCCCAGCTTATAAAGGGAGCCCTGGACTAGGAAATCGTTCTTTAGGCATTTTCTCTAATCCGTGACTTTGTGAAACAAACGGATGTAAAGCTTCCTTAAAGACAAGGAGGAAGACTATTATAGAACTGAGATCATAGAGGATAGATTCTTCTAGAGCATGTGGTTTCTATCTAGTATGTAGGGCCTAGGTAAGTCATCGATAGGTGAATCATCCACCCAAGCTAAAACTTGAAGTTATCATGTTGTTTCGCAGCTCTTATATCTCCCAACCGTCATAACCCACACCAGTCCCACAACACGCCCAAAAGCACCCAGCACCCCATTACGAAAAGTCTGGAATCTCCACCCAAATCTTCTTATAAGCCGACGAAAACACCAGTTTCTCCCTCTCCTCTCTCGCCCGCCTTAACACCTCCGCCCCCACAACCAAGTCCATAATTGCCAGCCCCACACACTTGAACACCAAATTCCCCCCAAACTCCTCACCCAGCGGGATATTCCCCACCTCGACCAAATCCCCCTCCTTCAGCCCCGCCGCAATCACTTCCCCCGCCTCCTTCAGACACGCCTCCTTCGAGTCCACGAACACCGCCACATCCTTCCTCCTCAGGTACGCTGGGTCAATCTCCTTCATGTGCGGCTTATACGACCCCACCAACGACACATACCTCGCCCTCTCCGCCGTCAAGTACTCCACCGGAAACAGCGGCTCCGTCGCCGGCGTACAACAGAATATCGCATCCGCGCCCCCCACCGCCTCCCGCAACCTCCCCTCAAAACCCGGCTCGCCCGCCGGCGCCAACGCCACAAACTTGCAGTCCGGACTACTCAAGCTCCACTTCGTCACCTCGTTCAGCTTCCTCGCCCCCGGCAGTGCGTCCCTCGCACGCTGCACCGTCGACCGCCCCACAATCGTAACCTGCAACAGATCCGGGATGAGGTTCATACACAGGCTGAGCGCCCACCGTGCCTGCTTCCCTGTGCCAAACACCACTATCCGCTTCACCGGCTTGCCCTGCTTGATCCGCTTCAGCAGCACGATCATGCTGGCCAGCGCCGTGCGGTACCCCGTCAACTCCTCCGCTGCCAGCACCCCCTGTAGCTCCCCGGTTGTGCCATCAAAGATTGTCAGTGTACCCTTGGGCGACGCCGATGTTGTTGTGTTTAGTGTTACGGTCTTGACGGCTGTCAGGGCCGTGTTGGATGACGGCATGAACAGCGTTGTGGAGCCATTCGAGGTGGTGATGGACTGGCGGAGGGGCTGGTGGATGTTGGACGGCCTCGTCGAGAACTCTGTCAGTGCCGTGGTGAGGATCTGGAGAGTCGAGAGGAGGGCGGGGGCGTCGAGGTTGCTGAGGATGTAGGATATATCAGCGTCGGAGAGGACTAAGGGGTTCGGTGACATGGCAGTGGCGAGCTTTTGAATCCACCGGGGGGGGGGGGGGGGGGTTCTTGACGGCTGGTGGTTGAGGTGGTTGAGGTGGTTGAGGTGGTTGAGGTGGTGGTGGTGGCATATGCTACTGGGGTTGGAGGAGAGAGAGAGATCGCTTTGGGTGAGGTGGAGGCGGGGTTGGTGTGAAGTTGTATACGTATGTATCTTTCAGATGGCTGTCCGTCTTCGGATCACCGTGCTCTGCAGCACCGGCTAGTACGCTTCGGTCGTGTTCCTTCCCAAAGAGCGATGATTTGCACGCATTGCTGGGTCCTCTGGCTGCCACAAGAGTATTTATCGCGGCAAGAGTGTCGTTGGGAATATAATAGCGGCACATATATCTCAAGAGCATACGCCCACACAGCTAAAGTAGCAGGGACCCCTTGGTGAGAAGAGAGAGTCAGGCATAGACCCGGTAGAGGAGGAGCGAAGGAGGGAGAACTTTGTGGAAATATGCATCTCCTCGGATCACCGTTGGGTTGCGGATCGGAGTTTGCATTGTGAAATAGTCCGTATAGAGTAAACCGCCATGCCGTGTATGACTGCGGTAGCCGGCGGGATTGACCATATTCTTGAAGAGGACTTGCGAGGGGTGGGATATTGGAGTCAATGATAGTTTAGGCAGCCAATTAGTAGACAGAGACCCAAAGCCGGAGAGCAGGCACCCGCACGTGCTGGCAGAGTGCGTGTTAAAAATGCTGTTTCACCGATCATTGTTGTTTCCCGGAGCCACCAGCCCCAGCCCCAGCCCCAGCCCCAGCCCCAGCGCCACGTGCCGCCAACCCCAGCCCACGTGAAACAGAACGAACGTCCAAGTAAACTTTCCGGGCCTCCAAAACGTCGTACAGGGTCGAGGGTGTCAGTGGCATGTTTAAATGTTCTCCGACACCTTCAACATCTGAGGGTTCATCCGGTCTTGAAACTGGCTAGCAAGGGTCCAGCTTTGTTTGTCACGTGCATTGCGGCTCGGGTAGCTTGGCAGTTGCACAGAAATGACGTAGGGTAAATAGGTGGTAGTCGACGAAGTTTATAATTACTAATTTCATAAACCTCGCCTCCTGTCAACCCTGCTGGATACGTCAAGTGTCAATCAAATGATCTCCTCGAAATTATAGAGCCCTTACTTCAAGCTCCATGAGAGCTCAAAATTAAAATTTAGTCGATCATGATATCATCCCTAGCCCTGCTATGCTCGAGTCAGGCTCCATGAAGCAGTCCCAAGTCAGATCCCGTGAAGTAGGTGTAGTTCCGAGTCAGACTCTATGATCTAATACTTTGTCCGAAGGATAGATAATATGAATAGTCCGAGTATTTCTCGCTATCCTGAATATGCAATGTGGCTAATTAGGAAATGATTGCTTTGTCCTCGAGTATTCACTACATGTATGTCAGCTTCAAGATGCGAGTGATTATGGAGGAAGTGACTTTGTTTGTTTAAATATTATATCGAGATTTTGGGATCTTTGAAGTAAAACATTTATAACAGACTCTAACACGTACAGAATCGCACGTGACTTGTCATCCCTTGGCTTTGCAAACCCATACTTCCAACAGCAGTAGGTACATGTATGTACAGTCGCATGCAACAAGTTCCCGCCGTTTTTTGACAGTGAGTCAAACCATAACCACTCCACCATGAACTCTGCAAAATTTTCAAGATATGACAAGTGGCAAGCTGTTGTTATTCTCCATAAAATGGGCTGAAATACTGTACAAATAAATAAAGATACAAACTGTCCAGTTAGGAGGAGGATTGGCCTACTGGATGATCAGATTTCAACGCCATAGAGAATTCATGGGAAATGCTCAAGAGTGCACTAAAAAGGCAATGAAGTTATAGACAGAGAAGACCTCATCGTGATGATGAACCTTTTATCGCTGCACAAGAGGAGTGGGGGGGGCATTGTCTCAATCAAAGCTAGATAAATTGCCATTAAGGGTTGAGGCATGTCTCAAAGCCAATGGAGGCCATACTAGATGGTAGTCTCAAAATCGTTTTCTTTATATTCTATTTAACTCTACTATGTATTCTATATTAAATATCTTCACTTGTAGTTGAGTAACGAGTATTGAGGTCGGGTGTTGCATCGTGAACGGCGAGAACTTGATGCATGCGACTGTACCACAGGTATTTGCCTCACATACATGTACTCAAACCACAAAGCTACTCCCACCACCACCACCACCCCCACCCCCACCACCACCAAGAGCTCACCACATTCCCAAAATGCCAAAACGCCCAATAACCTCCTACTTCACCGCGGCCCCTTCAAAGAAGCCCAAGCTCTCACTCCACTCTGACTTACCACCAAGCACCCACCCCACCTACCCATTCCCAATCGCCTGTCTCCCGCCCTCGCTCTCATTATCGTCCACCAAGCCACCAGACAAATCTCCCAACGAAGAAAAAGGGGAAGCCGCGGGAGCCGTAAACGGCGGAACCGGCGCCCAAGAAGCTTCAGAACCCGTAACTGACAAAACCGACACTCAAGAAATCCCCCCAACACCCATAACCAACAAACAAGACCTCTCCATCCTCCACTACCACCCCTTCCTGCACGCACTCCTCGCAAAGGAGCTCTTCCTCTTCCTCCGCAAGGAGCTCCCCTTCTACAGAGTCGAATACAAGATCAACAGAGCCGGCGTGGAAACCAACGTCAAGACACCCCGATAGTACGTACATAATCCCCATACTATACATCCTAACAATCTGGAATATTTACTAACTTTAATTGCGTGAATTGAAGCACCTCCCTCTTCGGCGTCGACGCATCCTCCTACTTCCACCCGCTCTCCGGCGAGCTGCTGGATGTAAAGTCCAAACACCCGGTCCCGGCGGACCGGTACCGGTGTACGCCCCGGCCGGTACCGCAGTGCGTGGAGATGCTGCGACAGGTAGGTCCGAGCCGGGCAGCTATAGCTATTTAGCCGTACATATATACCTACTCATACTCATACTTGTCCTCTAGTATGTAGCGAAGCGGACGGGTTGCAGCTATAATTTTGTGCTCATTAATTATTACGCTGATGGTAATGATTCGATCTCGTAAGCTGGCTAAACTAAACGATTGCGCACTTTGGCGGGTGATGATGTACGTGCTATAGGGATTATGGGGGGCTAATCAAGAGCTTGAGGGGACCTAGGTATCATTCTGACGATGAACGGTTCCTGGGTGAGAATCCGACCATAGCTTCGCTGTCACTTGGCTCCCGGCGCGATTTCCTCATGAAGCAGTAAGTACATAAATAGTATACACCCGTCCGATAAGCAAGCAAGCAGCTGGTTTCCCTGGGGGGCCCCTAATTTCTTTAACTCGCCCGCATTCCTCCACCTCACCCAAGCCTGGTTTTTTAGCACTGGTTGGATTCCAACATATTTTGACAAAGAAAATTCACAGTAAAACGGTCCCAGCACTAACCCACACCTTCCCCATCCCCTCCGGGGATCTGCTCCTCATGCGCTCTACAACTCAATCAAAATGGCTCCACTCTATCCCGAAGCGCTCGTCATCTTCCACTGCCAGTGACTCTGCGTCTTCGTGGGCGGGCGGCGGGAGGATAAATATCACCTTTCGCAATGCGCTTGAGAGGGGCGGGACTGAGAATTATTACTGGTATGTATAGCTACATGTTGTAATGACTGGAAATTTTAAAAGAAGGGGTACGTTTCTAATAGATATAATTTCTTAATTGTAGTTATAATATTGGCAGCGGCCCAGTTTATCGCTGGGACGACGTTTCGGGGAAGATGGTGCTCAAAGCTTGAGGAAGGAAGCCTACATCATTTTTTTATATACTAGAAAGTTTCTAATTGAAAATAAGGTCTCCAAACGGAAAACAGGCCTCATTGCCCAAAAAATATTATATTCGATGTTCCTAGTATCCAACGTAAACTTTCTTCGTTTTTGCATAGCCCATCACTCGATTGGTGTCACCCTGATTGGGATAGGTGTTAGTTAGCTGCGACTCCATTCCGCACCCAAGAATTCGTCAAAGTCAGATTTATGATAAGCATAACCATGAAATAAGGTAGAGAGTAGTTTGATCCGCTGCGATTTGTCCGGAGTCTTCACGGTTATCCCCTTAGTTATTCCACTTTCATCCGCCCACCCACAGTTCCACAGCTTCGCGAATCTTCCCGCCTGATTCCCTGAACCGTACCGTCGAAGAAGAAAAGCCATGCTCATCTACCGAGCCTGGGGGCAGGGATACCCAACTACCGGGGCTAGCTATCGACAGCCTGAGACCTAGGCCTATGATTGACCCTAGTCAGTCCAGCTAAACTGCTAGCCTGGGTACCTTGGTGGTTTTAGTGCTACTCCATCTACTAATTTGAAACAGAATTCGAAACATGCAAAATTCACTTTTGTGAAGAATTTCCTTTCTTTGAGGACACATAGGTCGAGACATAACCGCTCACGAGGTACCTGAACCATGAGTTCGATGTATGTAGTAGGTCGGATCGCGCCGGGATCGGGACGTCGTGAGGTACATAACTTTCACTGTTGGGACGGAAGAATCCCTATATTACGGAGCTGTTGGGTTATCGAAAGAAAAAAAAATCTCAGCTGAAGGGAACCCGGAGATCCCGTGAATACATATGTATTCTTACTCACTGCGTCTATGTACGGTGCCCATGTATGCAGAAGGCATTGACACGGCACGCGATTATGCGGAGCTTCCAAATTCACGGCTCCCGACTGATTTGAAAGTAGGCATGTAAAAACAAACAGTCTGGGCCCCCACCAAGAAACACAACCCGTGATCATGAGTAGTGATCGTTGTATGTAGATCATGGCGCTTATCCCGCCAAACAAACCCCCGCCCATTTATGTCTCAGTAACAGCAACGTCCACCACCATGGGTAAACGTTCCGTCCCGCTGGGTTTACATCGGTGATACATGAGGGAAACCAATCCGATGCTTTCCATATGCTGGGTAATACACAATGCGTTGGTATACTAGGTACCGCAACGATCTTGACCGAATTCAAGATGCATATATTGCCAGGTAAGAGCTCGAGCCTCTTGATATGCGGGGAGCGTTGAAGAAAGGATATTTGACACCTCTGTGCCACGTCATTTAATTGATGATGACTCTACCCTGAGCAGAGTATTTCGAGAATGTGTTGGACCATGGGCCCCACCGACCCTCGGCCCGATTACTGGCATGCCTGGCTTGAGAAGCGGGTTTGTGATAGATCTCATGAGTTTCAAGGGCAACCAGAGCCAAGAGGATGATCAAAATCCATTGTGATGTATATGAATTTGTGTCCCCTCAAAAGCGAATCTTGATCTTGACGTGAATCAAATTCTTTTGTCCGGCGAGTGATTAACGATGAACATGGCATGGCATGTGAAACACGGCATGTCACTCATGCGGGGGGGTTATTAAACGGGATACGTCTGCACCATATCGAAAAAAGGCGGAAAATAGGCAGTCAATGAAGGACAACCAGCACCAGGTTTTTCACACAGGGACCGGCCATTATCCGAAATAGAAACATCAAGACTGTAGTATTTTTTGCTTGCTTTTTTAAATTTGAGAAACGTTTTTGCTTAGGTTGGTTTTCGGTGGGTTATGCTATGCAAGAAAGAATTTCGGTGATGTGGCCGGTGAGCGGTACTGTATGCCCAACCATAAGAAAATAATACGCTATTAGCGTTAAATTCAGACCCTCCAGCAATCATAGGATACATGTATGCTATCCCGCCACCGGGAAGTTCCAGAATGCCTTTGTGTGCGGTTATTCATGTGCGAAACTGAATTCAACGGAAAGCGTTGCGTTCTAGCGTGCGGCTGCAGAATGTTGCTATCGTGCACATATGTTTGCTGGCTTCTAGTATTAGTTTTCAATTTTTCGGAATGGATGCTATACGAAGCCAAAAGAAGGATTTTAGATGGCATGCAGCAATGCTCTGTGCTCATATCGAGATCCATTGGTTTTCGGAAATTGACTAACTTGTCATTGATGGTGGCATGATAGGTTGTCGGAAATTCTCCTCACGCTATCGCGGTCGAGAAACCCTGCGGACAGGAAAGGTCCTGCGCGGAACTGGGGGCCAACAAGAGTCTCGTGGTCGTTGTGGTGGTTATCGATGCGGGGATTGTCGTAACCTGTCTACGCCGTAACAGTGCCAACCATACAAATTCCCCGACTAAATTATTCCTGGTAACAACCTATTACAGAACCCGGCTCACTTCTTGTAGTGTCACTGGTCAAAGAACTGCTGGACGAACCATTTTTGCAGCCATTAGTTGATTCTCTGTGTAGGTACACATGCGGCTAGGTATTTTGGCTTGGCTCGTTCCTCTTCGTGGTATCTCTCGGAGAGTCAAGCTTCTTTGGCAGTTCGTACCCTTTCTCCCACTATTTTCCTAGTCGGCATATTGTTGTCTCGACTCAGTAATCGACCATTACTCGCAGGACTTCCTGACGAGGTGTATGATTTTTGATGTGGATGGACCTCTTCACGTACTGCTGTCTTGTACGGCGATTAGAAATTCACCGTTCTTAGTTCAGACAAGCTTTCCTATCTCATTTAGCAAGTTGTTCCCATCCATTCTTTACCCCTGCTGCAGCTGGCAAAGGGCCTAGCTATGGTCCAGACTCCCGAGAATTTTCACTTGGAACTAGTCCATATTTTAGACTTCAGAGTTCAGACTTTAGAGTCCAGAACCCCAGAATCTCACCCTCTGACAGACCCTATGGCGCCATGGGTATGCATACCCGCTCGCTTGTCAGTCCCCAGCGCTATCAAGAGGCGTCGATATCGTGTTCTTCCAAGTTCTCATCACTCATGCCCGTGGGAACCGTATGTAAAAGACATTGGGGCTGACCTAACTTACTTCCTGGGCCACCGTAAAGCTGAAATAACCAGCCTTTCAAGGGCCCTCACCAAATCCACTCGAACGGGAATCCCGAGATTATGCGATATTGGCGCCCAAATGCCCATTCAGGCGCCTTACTTGGACGCATTGCATTCCCGGGAACTGCCCAAGTAGGTGCTGCATCCGCCAGTGTAAAAGGATTCTGGGTGTGATACGTGTGGGCTTTTCAAACTAGGGAATAACTGTGCTGAGTTGTCCAATCTGGAGAAAGAAGAACGATGCAATGTATGCGATATTAAACTGGCCTGGGTAAATAAAGATAAATCTTGTGCATATGAAGACAGACAATACGCTTTCAGAGTTTTAGGGTCCTTACGTACCTGGCATGACAGCAGCGTTTTACACCGTTTTCGGGTTTGGGTGACATCTAATGGACGTGCCCATGAAACAACATATATATGTGGTTTGTCTGAAGAGAGAAGCAGTAGAGATTCTTATCTTAAGGGAGGTCACACACTTTAGGCCTATAAATAGATAAGAATACAAGACTTTAAGAACTTGAATCCCACCAGACAAAAAGGCAAAAAGAAACGGTTTAAAAACAGCAAGCTGAGATGGAAAATTACGAGGACGAACCCCACCACGTGACCTTTTGGGTCTAAAATTCCTGGGGAATATGAATAGGATGCCTAGGGAAACTTGACCAATATAAAGAATCCCTGGTGTCTACCTTCTCAGCACTTCCGACGGCCCGTCCCTTCCCGGGGAAGAGTAAAAAAAAAAAAAATAATACCCAAATAATTAAGAAAAAGAAAATTCCCCGTGTGCTGCGCCATCCGATCCTAGATATGGAAGCCATTCATTACCGCGTTCTACCGTTTTTCGTCCTTCTCCCATTTTCTTCGCTTGTTTCAAGATAAAAACCAAAACTCCATTTCCAATTTTGCAGTAAACATCTATTTCTAGCGCCTGGGTGACATTTCCTATGCCAACGAGTGGGAACGCACCATTGCTGGCTGATCTGAATTAACTTGCCGATCCCGGAGGCGGCAGCGACGAAGTACAAGTACCTTTGAGAGTCGCAGGTGATTAACAGTAAGCATAAGTCTCAAAAAGTAAGAAGTAGGAGTATCTCATACTGCTGCATTTTTCATGATTTCGATATTCTTTCCCTACTATATAGACGCCACAGCGTTCTAAACCCTGGCTATTTACATATAAGGAGCACCAATTTTTAACAAGGTCTCGAAAATGATCTTTTGTAAAAGTTGTTAGCTCATTACACATAAACCTTACGGACTAGAGATGATTATAAACTACTTACCACAACCCCAAATCACACGGGTATAATCACACATGGTCTTCGGTATTGATTCGAGGTATCAGGAAGTAGTATATACTAATAGAGTTGAGAAATATCTATAGATATAGATATGAGAAAATAAATTTGAGAACGTTTAGAGACTTTGAATTGGCTAGTAACGAGTGTAGGGGGGAAATCGAATTTCCACTTTGAAAAAGGGTTTATAGCAGCAATCAAGGCGTGTGGAATTGGCCGTGATGTCGAAAAGAAGTTGGAGATGAAGGCCGTACTCTGCTCTCATACTTATAGAAAACCTCCTAAATCCAACTGATGTAATGTCGGTCAACGAAAGACCTTAAGACCAACTGAGAATTGAAATAAAAGCAAAAATCGGAAAAGTAATAAATAAAAAGGTTATTGAGCCCGTGTGTGCTCGAAACCCGATTTCAGGCAGGACCCCTGGTAAGCATCGCTGCTCTCGAACATTCCGATTTGGGGTACATATGTCGAAATTCCCAGGGCCCCGATCCCTTGTCTTGATAAATTGGGGTAGTATTTGTCTACATTGTGGATCATATGGATTGATTGTTCCTTCCGGCCCTTCTTCGGTCCCTCGTCCTTGCAGCGTATGTCTAGATCTCGCTGAATCTAGGTACCAACATCCCGCTTGAAAGCGGTGCTCGATTTTCATGCTGCCAAGATGGCAATGGATCGAGCTAATCGTATTTGCATCATCCGAGGGGAAAGTATAATCGCTAAAGCAAGTTTGATGAGGTGGAAAATAGTCCGAATGGTTCCCAACGATAGGAAAGTGGTTCCACGGGAAACCCTAAAGCACAAGAGGAGAGCCCACCTATAGCTGCGCCTCCGGGATGTGACAGACCGCACTAATACCGTGTAGTGTAGACTGATAATCCCAGGAATCCAAGGCCGCAGCTGGACTGAATTAGAACTGGGATTGTTTCAGTATTTTTCTGTTCGCCATGGGTTAATACTGGAACGCACTGAGGTTCCGTTGCTTAACCAGGGTGTGGTGAGGGATGGGGATCGATGGGATGGTGATGGGGAATGGTGGGCGGTGGATGGATAGATCAACATATCCCTTATAGGAAAATGTGTAGCGATTTGGTTGTTAGGTGTCTAGTACCCCACCAAAAAAGGAAAGAAAAGGGCTATTACGCGACCGTTTTGGCACTCTAAGACAAGAATTGCGCGTTGTCTCTTGCATTGACAGGGGGGAGTCTGTGGTTCATGAGCCGTTTGAGATTGCGAAAGTCGATGGGCATGGGATGATACAGGTATCCATACATGTACCCGGTATTTCTCATGATCTCGCATCACATCAAATCTCCTATCTATTTCAATTAGATACGTTGTAACTATATTAGATCAAGGGACCGTAACATCGGCCGACATTCTGTGCGAATAACGCCTTCTCCAGCGTAAAGATATCAAACAAATTATTTGATGACCAGCCCCATGCGCCGGCGCACCGCCCTCTACCTTTCACCTACCCACTCAGATTGTTCTAGACATCGGTTTATGCAATTAGAAATATGTCTTTTGCTAATTAGAACTCGACCAAGCTAAACAAATCCGAACATTTCAAATAGGACTCGACGGAATCAAAAGTTATCTGGAGTCGCAGATTGTAAAATTAACATTGAAGAGTGATCTGTTTCACCCCACAGTTCGTCAATGGATATTCTACATGTAATTACTGGCTGTCGTCAAATAGCAGAGCACTGATCATGTGACTTAAAAACATATATATGGCGTGCATTTCAGCTGCAGCCAAATTCAAATTTTGCGAGGTTTACTACCTTAGTACACGTAGCCCATTGCCCAATTTTTATGCACTCTGCCTCTAGAGCACTCTCATTTTATAGATCGAGCTCTAGAACAATCTAGAGTAGGTAAAACACTATGTATATGTATATATATGTTGGTATGCAGAGTACTACATAAACTACATGTACATGTACATGTAGTTAGCTGGTAAATCCAATACACACAGGTTGTAGTACTCTAGAGTAGAGGATGTAGAGCACTTAGTTTCTCTAGAGCACATCGTGTACTTTACTCTACAGGTATCTACATGTACTTATGCGACGTGCAGTGGAAACTTCATGTAGGTACATGTACATACAATACTCTACATGCAGTACATACATAGAGTACTGTACTCGTAGTTTTTTGACGTTTCCGGACGCGACCACTACTGCATGCCATACAAAAGATAGCCTTGGCGGGTTTTTTCTGTGTATGCAATAGCAGTTGCGTCCGGAAACGCTGTGAAATTGCGAGTACATACATACATTTACCTATAGAGCGCTCGATTCCCCTACCATACCCTACCCATCATGTACCCTCCTTTATTCGAGAAAGAAACGCGCTGCATACACGTATACATGTAAAGGGCCGTACGTTTTACTCCCTCAAGATATTGGCGTCTTGGGATATCAATTGGGGAGTTGGCGTTACAGTGGCAGCACCCATACTTCGTTGTGCACTTTCGCAGGGTCGGGTGAGCTCTAACCATAGGCTAGATGCACGCTAACACAGTCCAGGGTTTGACCAATCAAGTCGAAGCAAAGCTGAGAATGAACCAGGTTTTTTCACTCAAGCCCAGGCGCTTCCTTCAACATAGGTGCGATGGTGTAGAGTACCTACTAGCTACATGTACTTGCTACACCGCTCAACATTGGTGGGTCTCGGCTCCGCACGTTCTAGACGTTCCTAATTTATTTACCCTACCGAGAATTAAGTGACTCTGCTTCCTGCCGATTCGGGCCGTTCCTTTTTGGGCCGCTCTTTCCGCACTTGGATGGTTATCTTCAGTTGAAGGCTTCTTCTCCTACGCGTAGGAAAATTTAATTCAAGTTACGAATTCTTGCTTACTAGATCTGATCTACGTAGTGTTTCAGGTGTAGACTTCAAGACTCTGAAATTTCTTACAATTAATGTACTGTTAGTTTTCATCGGCGTGGGGATTCTCCTAGCTGCAGAAGAACGGATTAGGACCATTCTGGATGTTTATCCCGCCATTTCCAACCCAGCTTAGAGAGGATTTCTCAGTCGACATGTACTGGAAGTTACAGGTTCCCAATGTCTGGCTGGGCCGGGTTAACATCCTAAATCCCAGGTTATCAGCCATTCATCATGCGCAATTTAGTATATGTACACCATGCGTGTATGTTTATAACACCACAGCCATGAATGGAGATATCTATGACTATAGCTACAGACTAGGCTCGCCGCAAGCCAGCATCTATTGAGATTGTCAAATGAAGATTCCGATCAAGATTTTTTTCTCCTAGCTACCAATGTTAGAATGGCCAATATAAAACCATCCACTATCAAGAACACACTATTAATCGGCCTGAATCACAGTATGTACATACAGTCTATGCAATAGTCCTAAAATTCTGATGGGTTGCATTACAGACCAACAAATTTCCGCGGGTCTGTCTTCAGCTCGATAAACATCGATTTCTACAAGCCATCGAAAGATGTACTGAATTCTTAAGGTGCATGATGGAGATTATTGTTGAGTACTTTGATGTTGGAGCGATCTTCCAATTACCTCTGTATGATGGTGTATGTACCACAACGGTGTAAAAATGCGTTCCAGGGCGTCCCTGATCGTTCCAATGATTACCCTTGAAAGGAGATAATGCTGTGACTGACTGCATGTATGCACCTATTAACTGAGCTCTAGGCCGCCCTCTGGTTTCTGAACTCTTCCACCTGGATTTGCCATATGAGTAGCCGAGATCTTTCCCGTGAGGGGAAAAAGGAGGAACAATGATGTGCTGAGACATGCCGGGGGCACGTGCCAAATATTAATTCGATAGCTAGCTACATGTAGGTAAATGGTACAAGGAAGACTTCCCAGAGTATCTTAGCAGCCGTTAAAACCCACATAAAGCGTATAGAAACGACTTGCAGTCGTACGTACTTGAGATTGTTTTACCTTATTTTTCACCAAATGAGTGACTTTGGTTCTACGCCTGGTAAGGGTTTATGTGCCATGTGTTATATTCCTAGGCCAATGTCGTAGATACGTAGCTTATACGGGATTAAACGTAAATTAAAGAGGAGATATATAGAAGGCTGGAAACAAAAGAAATAAAATCCGCAGTTAGCAATGCTCACTTGCCGTCGGAATTTAAACCTAGCCCCATCCAGTGAACAACACTTGACATATACGTACATACATGTATATGTATGTAGGTACCTACACCGAAGAAAAAGAAAGTCTGGATACACCACAGCCTAGCTCAAGAATATGGCCCGCTATGCGTACATCTTGCTACTATGTATTTTCTAAAGGTTTCTTGTTATACTCGGAGAAAAAGAAAAAAGCATGCGGTTTCGAAACCCGTTATGTAAATTATATCGATATATTTTACTCTATATATATTACATTTTATACCTATCTAGCGCTGCATATATGGGTATATACCACGTACTATAATGTATTTTATGTACATGTAGTACGTTCAAACTTTATAGCTATGAGACCATTTGCTTTGAAGCTTTATTCTATCATATTACGTAGCCAGAGTTAAGACCGTGATATTTCAAGGGTCCTAGAAAAACATGATGGTGATAGGTTTTCACCAACCGATGGTGATCACGAAGGTTGGACGAGTACGTCTCTAAGCTGTTTTGGCCAAGTGACTAAAGTACCTAAACGCAGGCCATAAAACTAACCGTATCTACATGTAACTTAGAATTACCTCCCTTTTATGGTAATTTCCGTAGCTTGATAATTTTCTCGGGCCAATATGATACAGTGCCACAAAAGGGATATAACAGGTACTTTAGCAGTACGGGATTTCATAAGACTTCTGAATTAAATCGGAATCCTAACCATTATACCGCAACCTCGCGGTATTCTAATATTAGATATTAAGGTACTGAATCCACCCGCTTTTTTTTTGGGGGGGGGTACTGTATTCTGAAAGAGAACACGTGTGAATAGTATATATTTAGGCACGTCGCAATAAACAGTTGTAATATATTGATATGTGTTTCTAAACGAATTTTGCGGAGGAGGGGCGCTCAGCCGGAGATATATATCAAATCATATGGAGAGTTAGAAATAAACCTAAGTGAACGCCGACTAGAGCGGGTGGGAAAACACTGGTATTGGAGAGTGTTTTGACGTATGTGGTAATAGACGGTCTTATCTAGACTATAGTTCATTTTCGAAGCTACAAGTTAAGGTACCGTTGTCATGTAGCCACATGTAGTTTGAAGGTTGGAAAACATCTGATGTTGCAGAACCACTGGAGCTCGTGTTACCCACCTACAGATGATATTCAGGAACATCTCCGGCTCATCCCCCTAGTGGGTCCCATGCAAATAACTGCTCCGCTAGTATAGGGGGTTATTACCATTTTCAGTCGCAATACTTAACGCGTCATGATAAGCCTGTTCTCGTTTCTCTCCGAATCAAGGGTATTACTCTGAAACGTTAACCCATAATAGTGGATTTCTAAATATAGTAAGTAAGTCAACATTTCTTCACAGCCGAGCCATCACATATCATTGTAAAAAACCAAGTTGCTTCATATCGATCCAATTATTTTAACTATTTATCTAGTGTTGTACAAGCGTTTCCAATCATATAGGGGGTAAATAAAAACAATTATGGAAAGAGGAGTCCCAACTCAGGTACCCGGAATCTCGTTAACGGGTAACATGTCTGGGTGACCAAGGACATTTCAAGACATTTAAAATAAACCAAATGTATTCCGCAACGCCATAGTAGACTTAGAGCAGAATCGCGAGTCAATATAACCGATTTACCGCGGATCACCTGGATCACCGTTCGTCTTCTTCGTCGTCGGCTGCGTCTAAAGCGTCGTTGTCTACCCAACCTTGGGCCTTCTTAACAGCTTTTTCCCAAAGTGAGAACAAACCACTCCTTTGCTCTTCGGTTGTTGAAGGGGTAAATGTTTTGCGGCCTTCCCGGTTGATATTTTTAAGTTCATCGAACTCTTGCCATACGTTCACCGCAAATCCTGCCGCAATTGCAGCACCGAGAGCCGTTGTTTCACGCATTTGAGGTCGATCAACGTCAATCCCTAGAATTCATGTTAGCAAGACCAGAGTGGTGTTGATTGAGTTTTTTTGGCATACCCATAATGTCGGCTTGTAGCTAATCCAATAATCAGCCACCATATTTTTGAAGTAGAGTTAGATTTCTTGGTTGAACATACCTGCATGCACACATCGGAATTACTCATGCCTCCATCAACAGCGAGTGTGTGTAGTGCTGTACCGCTGTCTTTTTCCATGGCATGGAGAATAGCTTTCGTTTGGAAACAGGTTGCTTCAATAGTTGCTCTTGCGATGTGCTCTTTCGTGGTATATTGCGTGATACCAACTAGTAGAAAGTCAGTCACTAGTACTGAGCATCTTCAACGAGTAAACTCACAAATGGTACCCCTGGCATCATCGACCCAATATGGAGCAAATAGCCCGGAAAATGCGGTAACAAAAACAACACCACCGCTGTCTGGGGTCAAGTTAGCTTATCCACCTATATAGCCTGGGAATCCCGAGAGATTTCGAGTTCTAAAGGCCAACCTACCCTTGACTTTGGATGCCAACTCGCCAATCTCGCCCGAATGTTTGATTAACCCAAGATTATCTCTCAAAAACTTTATGGCGGAGCCCGCAACGGCAATTGAACCTGGAATGAAGGATTAGATCAATAAGGCCTGTTTAGATTTGCACCGGATGAGCACATACCCTCTAAGGCATACACTGGCTTGTGGCCTTTAAAGGAATATGCAACGGTGGTCAAGAGGCCGTTATTCGATACAACCGGTTCATTCCCAGTGTTGTAGAGAAGAAAGCATCCAGTGCCATAGGTATTTTTAGCCATCCCTGGGGTGAACCCACACTGCCCGACCAGAGCAGCGCTCTGGTCACCAAGACATCCGGCGATTTTTATACCCTTAAGAATGCCATCGCTAAGCACCCCATAAGCATCAGGATCTGACGATGGCACAATCTTAGGCATATTTACACCTCTGACACCGAAGAAGTCTATTAGAAAATCATCGTACTCTAATGTTTTGATGTTGCAAAACATGGTTCGCGACGCATTACTGGGATCTGTGACGTGTAGTCCAACCTTGACTCCGCCAGTCAAGTTATACAATAACCAAGAATCAACTGTTCCAAACGATAGACGGCCGGCTTTCAGCGCGGCCTGGACAGCCGGGACATGCCGTACCATCCATGCTAACTTGACACTGGAAGGATAAGTAGATAGTGGAAGGCCACATAGTTCTCGCAGCTTTTCAGAACCTTCTTTCTTGCGCAATTCGTGAACTAGCTTAGATGTTCGAGTATCAGGCCAAACAATAGCGTTGTAGAGGGGCTTTCCTGATTCAGTATCCCAGACAACCTGGAAACAGCAAAAAGGATCAGCAGCTGTACCGGGTTAATGGATTTAAAGTTTCACTCATTCCTGTTTGTAGAGAAATATAAAGCAAAATGTGGGGAATTTATTTACCGTTGTTTCACGCTGATTAGTGATGCCAATGGCTTTGATATCTTCCACTACATAACCATCTGCAACAAACTCCTCGGTGGCTCGCTCAATGCACGTTTTTACTGAATTTACCAGCTCATATGGATCGTGTTCAATCCATCTATTGATTTATTCACTGCAGTTAGCACCCATAGAGGATTGACCGCGCTTGTATGATTCGGGGTCAATTACCCCGAGTGTGGATATAGCTGCTCAAACTCCATTTGGTAGCTTGCACGTGGTGTACCAGTACTATCGAAAATCAAAAACCGAGAACTGGTTGTACCCTGGTCGATAGCGGCAGTGAAAGCTTCTCTCGGGACATTTTTTTGACGTGGACGAGGCACAGTAGGATTATGAGAATAGTTGTTCAAATCACTACGAGTGGATCGACGGCTACTAATAGTGCTACTGCTAGCTGAAGAAGACGCACGTGTTTTTGAAGAACTGGAACCCATTAGAATTGGCAGTGGAGAGTGACGATGATGATATTCCCTTGCAATTGGGAGGGTGGGGGGATCGAAGGAATCTCTATGGGATGAGGGAGAGGGAGAGAGCAACAGCAACAACAGGAGCAGCAGGAACAGACGGGTGGACGGAGGTACTGAGGGTAGACAAAAAAAGGCTTTTGACGAGCTGGGGGAATGATAATTGAGTGTGTTGTCGTGGTTGTGGAGGTTGTGGAGCTGAGAAGGAGGGAACACGGCAGTCCTTATTGATTTCAGAAGGTGTGGGTGCGACGACGAGAGAAGGGGCGAATGGGAGTGTGTTCAGGCATTTTATTAATCCGGTTGCACAAAGCACGAGGCTACGAGGGTGGTGGTGTCTTGAAAACACGATTGTTGAGGGGCGGCGGTGATAACAAAGGCGGGTGGTGTTGTTCGTGACGATAGCGATGGACATAATTTTTTTTCTTGTTCGTGGGGGATGAGAAAAACGTCACCCTGGGAATGTGTTCTCGTGACTGAGGCTGATTTCACCGGTTGAAGACTATCTCCGCATGACCCATGCCTTACACAACTTCCATTTCCATGAGCAAAATGTACCTGGATTCTGCGATAACCGATGTCTACCGAGCACAGGAACGGTAAAGCGTTGCCCGAGGGCTTGGCCGCTATCTTCTCCGCAGTCGTCCTCACTCGGGGAAATATGCCGAAAGTCCTACTGGAGCCTCAATTTGGTCCAATTCAAGCCAATTCAAGCTTCTTAGCGTTGCTATTCATAAAGCAGGACCCCGCACCCCGCATGAGAAGGAAAAGTAGAGTGGGAATCAGGCTGATCCATGATGCGTCCGTGCCTTTGTGCCTTGATAACGGAAACCCGACTGGCTGCGTCTCTTCACTCACGGACGGCAGACAAAATTTTTCCGTGCTTGGTTGCTTGGTATTTGATCACTCAACCGCCACCCACTACTCTCTCATCGCTCATCTGATGAGTGTCAACGCAATCCCTTCGGCTTTGACGTTCTTGCTTTGCGGTTTGTCATTAGTGCTGTGCCTAGACCACAGTTACTTTATCAATTTTTCTACCTACTCTACGTGTATGCGGACCCAGTCCATTCTAAAGATGTCGGCATTTGCACTGTTTACAGCGTCCTGCGCACGGTAAGTTGTTGTGCCGTCGGTCGCACACGCACGCACTTACACACTTACACGGTACAGTACTTCTACACACCCACAACGCAGCGCGGACACACATAAAAAAAATTCAGTTGAAAGAAAGGAAGGAGAACGAAAAAAGAAGAAAACATATGCAGCAAGGATGCTGAGCGAAGCACTCTAATCTCGTACCCAGAGTCATTGCTTGCTGCATACCGTGGGGCGCACCAATTGGGACTGAAAGACTGGTACGCTTATATTGTGTAATGCAACGCATGTAGGTTATCCTAACCAATGGTTGATACTACTTGGTATTGTACCGAGAAAGAGAAAGAAAAAAAAAAAAGATAAAGTGTGAGGAAAAAATTCACTGCTTTCCGAGATATACCCAATTCCAAGACACCATAAGATTCAAACTAGCCCGAAATTTGACTTTTATTCATTTTGAACACAATTAGGAAAAAACACTTAGATCTTGATGGCCGCGTCCAACGCCTTTTGCTTCTTGGCTGTAAGAATAAATTAGAACCCATGCTCAGAAAGTAGGCGTGGAATTTCAGGAACACTTACCAATTTTGGCGTTGGCCTTAGCACCCATGATACCACCTCCCCAGTGCCTCTTCTGCTCCTCGTACTTCTCGAGGTAGCCCTCCTTCACGGCGGAGATGAGCTTGGAAAGCTCGGCCTTGTCCTCAGCACGGACTTCGGTGATCGCAAGAACGGCGGCGGTCTAGTCACGAGAGTAAGAGACCGGAAGTACAGAAACCAAAGTCAACGAATATGGATACGAACCTTCTTGTGAACAACGGTTCCAAGACGGGCCTTGCCCTTGATGATGGCGTAAGGAACACCCATCTTCCTGCACAGAGCGGGAAGGAAGATGACCAATTCAATGGGGTCAACGTCGTTGGGGATAAGAACCAAAGAGGCCTTCTTGTTTTCGATCAAACCAACAACGTGGTTAAGGCCGTACTTCACGACATAAGGCTTCTTACCGACGAAAGAAGCTTTGTCCTTGCTGTCCTTGATAGCCGCGGCTTCCTGGACCAAACGCTCCTTCTTTTCGGCCTTGGTCTCAGGGCGGTACTTGTTGAGAAGACTTAGGGTCTGAGTAGCAAGGTTCTTGTCGAGAACATTCTGGAACTGGGCGATGGCAGGTGGGACCTTGAGACGGAGGTTCAAGACCTTCTTGCGGCGCTGGAGAAGAACATACTCCGGCCATTTCACCATACGCGAAAGGTTCCTACGGGGCTGGATATCCTGGCCAATACCGAAGTTGCGAGAACGCTTCTCAATGAGAGGGTTCTATCACGATAACTGATTAGTAATTCGAACCGGAGCAAAAACTCCGAGTTCGGTTATTTATCTCGGATAAAATGGGGGGGGGGGGGGGGGGTGTAAATACCTTGGCCTTCTTGCTGGCACCTGCCCTCTGCTGAGGGAACGGGGCAGCGGCGGTCTTCTTTGATTTTGCTGGCTGGTCATTGAGAGATTTAAATCAGCGAATATTCTTCAACAGATTATAATCTACTCTAAAAGTCTCGTGGCATATGCAATAAAGCCATCAGCACATGAGACTTCAGCCATTTCAAACATAAAACCGTGAGTAGAGTTCCACTTCACAAGAGCATGAAATCTGCAATTGATCGGGATCTTTCGCTCCGGATTATGTATGATGCAAAAGACCTTTCCAGAGCTCCTTCGTCAAAGATTTTTACCTCGATGACGGCGGAGATGGAAAAGTTCCAAATGGCGATGTCGTAGCCGAGGCGTTTATTGCAGCCGTTCAAGAAGAAGGAAGGGGGAGCACGAGGGGAAGTACCATGGTGAATATTTTGGCCGGACGCGGACGCTGGTTGTCGTAGGTTTGGTTGTCGTTTGGTGCTGTTACGGACAGGAGAATCCTTTTGTTAATTGTGATCGTACGTCGTGATAGTGGGGGAATTGTGTGTGCCAAGTCTGGGACTGCTTTTTAGACCTACATGCACCCGGTACTTGACTGTGGCAACGGGTAAAAAAATAAGCCTCCAATTACGATTTGCTGGCGGAGGAGGCTTATATAAGCGTTTTGCACCCAAAAAGGGTCACTTTAGCATTACCTTGGTGTAAGCCTCCAAATCGGGTAATGCTCTGTCCCACATAAGGCATATATACGCCTTTACCTGCCCAAAAGCCTGATTTTAAGGCAAATCTTAGGTTACGTAATCATAATTAGTGGCAAAATAGGCATTATTTCGTGATATGTCTTAAACAGCGCTTATTTGAGCTCAACGCTGATTGGCTAGGAAGTATTATAGGTAGGTAATCCTGATATAGGGCTTATCTAAGCCGGGAAACTGTGGATGACTAAGCCTGTAGCTGAGCCGGGTAACTCCCTAATCTATGTAGAGGCATCCGAATCATAACTCATCTTTCCCTCCTAACCTCGTACAACCTTCCGCGCGTGATTTTGGTACGTTTCCTTCTACCTAGTACGTAATACATGTAGATACTAATCTTCGTTTTAGCCCTTTAGCCCACGATACCCTTGTTTTACTTTTACCCTTAATTAACCCTGTCGCGTCGCACGGGGCTTGACGCTTTGCACTCAGCAGTGCAACTAGCCAGCGGTGGGGTCCTACCCCCCACCAATGGGGGCGGGCATCGTGGGGCGCTTCATGGGTTCCTGTCGTTCACGGTCCTTTGGGCCCTGAACGTTCCCGACACGTCAGGTTTGTGGTGTCAGCTTCGAGTCGACAGATAAGCGTCGTGAGCCTCTTACATGGGGACCGGGGTACTGGCTGCTTTCCTGGCTTTAGGGGATCCCTCCTGTATATCATTCTCCCAATTTTGGTGTTTACTAACCCCCGATACTGTGCCGCTTCACCCCTTTTAGATCGTTGCCTAGTCATCGGACCTGCCTTCGTACGCTTCGTACGAACGTGGCGGCATCGTCGAGAGATTAAATTTGTGGATGGAGCGGGCATCGCTTTCAGGCCAAACATGTGGAAGTTTGGTGCCTGCTCCGCGATCTAGATTAGGATCCGCGCACATAGCTGTAGTACGTCTTTTTGGGATATAGGGCTGTATTGCGCGATAATTAGGCATGTAATCTACGTACAATTAGACTCCAGGCACCGATTAGGAGGTGCATATGTATCTAGATACCCAAGCGCTCAGGTAAAAGTCGTGTTTTGGCTGTACTGCGCATCAAAACGGTGATATTACGTGAAATCGTATCGCGCGTATCGCCAAGAAACGATATTTTTGAACCCTAACCCTACTTTAGTGGCGATAGGGCTCAAAAAATCGAAAAAAACGACATTTCGGCTTATAATTGGGCCCGTACACTAGATTAGGGGGTATCACGACAGAATATTGCTTTTTAATCACATTTTATTGCTTTTTCCTAGACTAGGGTCGTAACGTCATGAATCGTAACAAAATCAACGCCTTTTGAGACATCAGGGGCATCAGGGGCACCAGGGGTAATTATATCGTGCATCTTGGTGGGTATTAGGGTGTGGATTCTGAGCTCAAACAGCACCACGTGGGGCTTTTTTGCCTCGAGCTCTAGTATTCCTTCCAGGCGCAGGGGCAGGTGCAAGGGTTGCGGCTTGAGCAACACCAGGCGAAATCGTCGTGGTGGTGGTGGTGGTGGTGGTGGTGGTGGTAGGCGTGGTAGGCGCAATACTAGGCGCAACCGCCCTAGGAGGTGTAATTGGTACAGCAGGCGGAATTGGTGCAGCAGGCGTAGCTGGTGCAGCAGGCACATCTTGTGCAGGGGTAGGCGCACGAGGAGTCTGCGCAATACCGGGAGTTGGCGCAATATTAGAAGTACGGGGAGCCTGCGCACGTGCAGGGGTTTCTTCGTGCGCCACTTCTGACCGCACCTCCTCTCCCCAATCGTCGTCGTTGCCCGCCAAATCTACCAAAACTTGGCCTGTATCCTCGGGTTGAGGTGCACCTCCGGAATCGTCATCGGGAAGCATAAAGAAGCGCGTGTCGTCATCAATATCGTCAAAGTCCTCGTCCCTGCCGTGCCTGACCTTTTTGCGCTTGGTTTTGGGTGGTTTGACGTGATAATGCGACAAATCAATGCCCTCCCACGCCGCCGATGCACCCAATCGGTCCCAGAATCGATTCAACGCCGTCCTATTGTAATCTGCAGAATAGGGTTTGTGGATATGCATCTTGGTAAACGTGCACATGTTGACGTAGATTACTGCACGGATTAGCGATTGACTGATCGCCCAAAGGGGGGGGTATTACCCTTCATCATGAATTGCACTCTTTTGGATGACTTTGCGATATCGACAAGGGGCTCCACCCAGTAGAATATCGACATCAGATTCTCGATATTGTAGGCTTTGGCGTAGTAGTCTCTGATTGCGTCGAGATTACGTGCAGATCGGAATAATACACCCTCCTGGGTAAGAGTCTGCTGCACGTGCTCAAAAAAACGTTCAATCGTCTGATGCTTAATCTGGTGGATACCGTTTTGGGTACGATTGCGTACTAGATTGAATATGGCGGTGTCCTTGACGAAATCGGCACCAAAAGCCGTTGAGATTAGAGAATCGATGTCATCGATCACGAATTGCCTCAGATACGTACGCCTTGCAAGGCTCTTCAGCACCCCAAAGAGGTAATCATTCGCAGGGCTGAGCTCTTCCTGATTGGCGCCTCGCTTGAATTTGGAAGAGCTCAACAAGGCCTTCTTTACCTCCGACAGAAGCCCGGTGCATTGGCTAGGGCGCTCACCGGCCAGCAAGCCGCTGAAGAAGCAGTACGCCATCTGCACATCCTCCACCTCCCAACGGCATCGATTTTTATATGTCTGGTGGCGTCACGTCAGTCAGTCAGTCAGTATCAGCGCACCTACCACCCCCTGCACCGTACTCACGTTGATCTCGAAGATACGCACTTCCTTCTCAGCGCTGGCGTCCGAATCTGCCATATCTGGCATACTGACGAAGATTGGCGATGGTCTGGTAGGTTAGCGATGGTCTGGTAGAGTAGCGATGGTTTAGTAGACTGGCGAGGTGTGGTGTGATATCTTCGTGGAGGTTGATGCTGGTATGTTGACGTCACCACACCCTACTTCCGCCTCATTGAGCCTCATATGGCCCGTGCACCTGCCTAATACGGCTAGCGCGGTCTTAAGATAGTCCTCAACCATCGTCAACCTCCACGAAGATATCACACCACACCTCGCCAGTCTACTAAACCATCGCTACTCTACCAGACCATCGCTAACCTACCAGACCATCGCCAATCTTCGTCAGTATGCCAGATAGGGGCCTTGATCTCGATCGATTCCTAGCATTACCTGGTAGGGCTATACACGCGTTAGGCAAGCGCAAACGTGACGGGGAGCGCCTTTGCACCCCAGATGCCGATAAGGACGACGAAGACGAGCCTCCTGCTGAGCACGAGCATCAATCTGAGCATCAATCTAAGGCAGATTTAGAGCCCGATTCTGAGCCTGATAATGACGAATATCCGGTGGTATCTGATGACGAAGGACGCCCTGATATCTTGGAAGGAAACACCGTTTGGACCGAGCAATTGGCAGAGCAAAACGCCGATATAGAGGAGGCAGAAGCACCCGTTTTGCAGGAGGCGGAGGAGGCGGAGGCACCCGGAGATGCAGAAACGGTGCCTGAACCGACGATTGCTTGGAAACCTCCTACTTCAAAGCACCCAATGAGCCCGTTTCTTTTTGCTTTTGCTGTTTGGTGTGATAGGGTTAATATTAGTCGCCCAGATTACGCTGCTTTGCTCGAGGTAATACACCTAGCACGTGACAACCCGGATGTTTGGAAACACCTCCCAAATACGCTCGACACCCTCCAAAACCATTACCAGGCACAGATACCCGCACCGCCAATCTACGAGTGCAAGATCGATCTCAGATTAGATAAGATGCCAACGGGTCAATCAGGGGCTGGTAAAGCCTATTTTTTTGACCCAATCGAGCTGACACAGACGATATTACGCTCTAAGATGAGGCAGCACATGCATTTTGGTATGGCGCAATTGGTGGAGGAGGCGTCAGAATTGTGGCACGGAGAGGCTTGGGCGGAGTCTATTCGCACGTGCAGTGGTGTATTTGCTCGATATCCTGACGGTCTTACACCCTCCTAAATTGCACCCAATTCTAAGCAAATCAAGACTGACTAATCAACAGGCTCTCCCATATTTCCTTCTGATTTTGTCACGTATCGAGAGTCCAATATGCTGCATGCTGGGCGTGTACGATGCATTTACCAAGACATGCGTACCGCACCTACCGCCGGTGCACCTACCGCCGGTGCACCTACCACCGGTGCGCCTACCACACCCAATATCGTCGTATATTTAGAGCCCGTCATGGGATACGTCGATTTGGCTGACGATATCAAGCCTTTGGTGACGCACCCACCACCCCACCCTGGAGAGTGCTTCCTAATCGAGGACATCAGGTTGATATCAGCCAATCAGATATTCGCTAGATTAGGTGAAAACGTCACATTTGATCGCGATTTCCGTGACGACAGAGACCTCGCTGAAGAGGCTGAATTGCTCGGCAGTCAAGAGGCTGCTAGAGAGGGTGCTAGGTTAGCACGTCAGGCAGCACGTCAAAACGCTGGTATGCGGGTGAATCAAGCCCAGGCACCAAATCAACGCCAGGCACCAAATCACGGTATGCCCCCACCTCCGCCTCCAAACCAAGCCTTCAACCCTACCGCATTAATCAATATACGCAGGGTAATCAACCTATCAAAACGCTCGATTAGGGCAGTACGTCTTACCCACCCAGTCAGGGCAGAGCTCGAAATCAAGGCGTACGGTAGGCAGGTGCTTGAACGTGATTTTGTATCACGTGCAGGGCAACGGCCAATCAGATGCATGCCCCAGATGACGTTTATCGACGGTTTTGGCTTATATCGCAATATGTACAGATCGCTGACAGGTGGGTGTATGGCGTATACCCCCCCCTTTGTGATTTACCGTACTGACTGATGCGCATCAGGGGTATATATGATACCGTCTAACCTACCAATCAGAGAGCGTACCAGGCTCGTTAATGTCTTTCCCCTGACGCTTGGACCACACGGTAGCGATTTGCGCGACGTTTTAGGGTGCCTGGAAACGCCCTCCAAAAAGCTCGAATCCGGGGTAATAATGCAGATTCCGTATGGCGAATCGGAGGCGCTAGTGGAGGCGTTTGTGTCGTCATTTGCGCTAGGGTATCTAGGTGATATGCCTCAGCAAAACGAATGCGCTGGCTTCCTGCGCCAAAACGCTGCTTTCGGGTGCAGAAGCTGCCTAATACCATCAAAAGAATACGGCAATTTGGACTACGATATCACCAAAAGAGGCAGATATCACCACGTGACGCTAGATATTAGGACTAAAGCGTCAGATATGCCGCCTACTAGGCGCAAAGCGCATCTCCGAGCGCTGGGTATCAACGAGCTGCCCTCCCCTGTTTTGACGTCATTAGCTCCCGCAATTGACGTGTGTAGGAGCTTTCCGCCTGACCCCCCCCATGCCGAGATGTCCGGAATAGGGCGTTTACTTCAGGATCTTTTGATCGACAATCTCCTGTTGCCCAATCAACGTGAGGCATACGCCTCCGTCTTCCGGAAGCAAGCCCTACCACCAGGCTGGTGCAGGGTGCAAAACCCCCTACGTCATCGCAATTCCTGGGATTTGAGCGAGCAAAGCAGGGCTTGTGTCATAACGGCGATGGTTTTGCGTACCTGGCTGACAAATCAACGCCTCCAACCTGCCCTATTACGTGCTATCAGAGCAGAGTATGATGCAGAATTGAGTCCTGATTTGCGCCTAAAAGAGTGCGATATCGTGACTAGGGTCTATAGCCAGTTAGCATCGAGCTACACCCTGATTACCAAGCACTGCTTGAGCGCTGATAACGTGCAGAATATGAGCTCTTCAACGCTAATTTGCCGATCTCTGTCTCTTAGGCTGATCAATTGCGCGATTAGCGCAGGTACGCGGGGCAGAGGTGGTGTGGCATCACGTGCCTCCTCCTCAGGTGCCTCTCCAGCACCCATCAACGAAGACGACGATATCTCTGAGCCTGGGAGCCAATTAGGGGGTGCTCAGCCACCAAAGGCGTCAGCTAACGTGCTCGGGGGGTGGCTGAATCGACCAAATATCCACGTTGCAGTGCATTATCACGATTACTGCAGGCAATACGCCACTATCTGGAATACCAACGTCCTAATCGGAGAGCAATATCACCGTCTTTTCAAACGTCAGGTGACACACACCAACCACAAAGACGTTGAATTGCATCTTCTCCGCCACGACGGTAGGAAAAAGACCGTTAGATTTGTCCTAGAAGGCGCTTTCGAGGAGTCAAATCCGGAGATATCACGTGCCTTTGCTGATCTCAAGAAGGTGTGCCCTACCCTAATCGAATATCTGCTACCAGCGTCGTCACACCAATATCTAGAGTGTAACGGCAGCTACGTATTTCGGCTAGGTGATGAACTGAGATGAGGGAAGGAGGTATCGTGCAGTGGAATTAGGATTTGTAATGGGGATTTCTGTTATGTTCTTTGGGTTTCTGTTACGCGAAGGTATTAGTCATCGTTGGATTATGGATGGATATATAAGGGGGCGTTGTCTTGTGCTTTTGTCTGTTTTCCTTCTTCTCTTTCTTCTTTACGCAACCTCTGTATTTTATTCCACGAATACTATTCTTTGTTCGCACTACGTCATAGGGCTCCAACCGGTTTATCATACCAGGTAGAGCCACCCATAGTCCATAGTCAAAGTATACCTTTACGTCTACGTCCACGTCTACGTCACTACCTAGGTTGTATTCCTTGGCACCACAGTCTATCGCCTATAGTCCCCGTGATACGTAGGTTGCGTCCTCTATCGCCAACCAATACAACACCATAGCCTACAATGTCGGAACATGCCCATGTCGATTATCAACAACTCAACGATAACCTCCAAAGATTTTTTGAAGCGCATCCACAGGTCGATCATGTTGTCGGAGCTGAAGCTTATGCGCTTCTTCAACAGTGTCAAAATGGTCTTATTCAATATGCAACGGATTTACAGGAGATAGAAGCGGAGGCTGAGAGGGCAAGAAGGATATTTGAACGAGATCTTACTGCTGCCCGAGCTCAACAAACTGCTGTTGAGGTTGTGGCCCCTGACGAAGAACCTATTGGAAACAACGCTCCACCTGTACCTCCAGCGCCACCAGTTACAGGTACCACCTATCGGTCGGAGAAACTCCCAGATCCCGATGTGTTTAGGGGGGATCGTGATCGAGAAAGACTACACTTATTCAAGCAACAAATGAAAATTAAGTTACTGGGAAATATCGATCGCTATCCTACACTACAGTCTAAGTTATCGTACGCGTTCAGCAGATTGGAAGGTGCTGCTGCCAATCAGTTTTTACAGTACATGGGAGAAGAAGGTATTGCCCTACCTTCTATGACACGGTTTTATGAGATTCTGGATACAGCTTTTGGAGACCCCGATCGAATGCGGACAGCTAGAAGAAATCTTCGGAACATCAGACAACGCACTCGAACCTTTGCCGATTATTTTGCTGAGTTTCAACGGTATGCTGCTGAGTCGGGTATGGATGAAGTCTCTCGGATTGAGGCTTTGATGGAAGGAATTAATGGGGAACTGGACGAATCAATGATACACCATGAGACTCCTGCAACGGTAGATGGTTGTGCAACACTCTTGCAACGGTTGGATAACCGACGACGGGCGGCGGAAGCTAAGCGAGGTAGTAAAAAACCTTGGACTACTACTGCGACCCCGGCTCTGCGTCCTCCACCAACAAATCCTGTTCCTGCTCCCCGTCCTGCTGCCCCTGCTGCCAACCCACCTGCCACTGAGAATCACCCCTCGTTCCGTCCTGGAGGTGATGTACCCATGGACCTGTCTGGAGGACGTCGTCGCCCTACCCCTGCCGAAAGAAACGCCCGATTAGCTGAGGGCCGATGTTTCTATTGCGGAGGTGTCGGGCATATGGTTAGAAACTGCCCCCAAGCGAGGGCAACTGGAAATCAACCAAGGAGGCCTGTGATGAGAGGAGCGGCGTTGACAGTGGAAGAAAACGATGGAAGCGATAATGAGTCGGCAAAAGATTTGTCCCTGCACTAAGTGGCTTAGCCCAGGGACCGTTTAAGGATTTTTTTAAGATGTGTATTTCTGGTTTTTCGGTATCAGAGGAGGAAATGGATGGAAATCAACTTGTAGTAACTTGTTCGATTTCACAGAATAAAAATTCGTTTATACCTACCTACGCCCTTATTGATACCGGAGCATCAGGATATGCTTTTATTGATGAATCCTTTGCACGCCACAACAATCTTACAATGACCCCCCTTAAAATACCTCGCCATGTAGACGTTATAGACGGAAGGCCTATTAAGTCAGGAAAAATTACCCATATTGTCGATGTCTCGCTAGACATTCATGGTCATCGGGAAACGGCGCCATGTTTTGTAACGAAGTTAGGACACTATCCGATTGTGATGGGGATACCTTGGATGCGACGACATGATGTTACGATTCGACCAAAAGAAAATCTACTTGTTTTTGACTCTCGAAGCTGTTGTCAACACTGTTCACTCAGTGGAACTGCAGTTATTGTTCATGGTATCTCAATCCCCTTACCGGAACACCATACAGTCATCGTTTCAGCAACCGAGAAATCCACTATCGATATCGAACAATTAGTACCGAAAGAATTTCACCATCGTCTTCACATGTTTAAAGAATATGATGCTTCAATTCTCCCACCACATCGACCATCCCATGACATCGAGATAGTATTAGAGGAAGGCAAACGACCACCATATGGACCTATATATGGATTATCTCAAATTGAGTTAAAAGCACTACGAGAATATCTTGATGAAAATTTACCCAAAGGATTTATTCGAGCCAGTGAATCACCAGCGGGAGCACCCATACTGTTTGTGAAGAAAAGCGATGGAACCCTTCGACTTTGTGTTGACTATCGAGGCCTAAATGCGATTACAATCAAAAATCGATATCCATTACCATTGTTGAAAGAAACCCTGGCTAAGTTGTCAAGAGCACAATACTACACTAAGTTGGATTTACGATGGGGATATAATCAAATCAGGATAGCGGAAGGAGATGAATGGAAAACAGCATTCCGGACTCGATATGGACATTTCGAATATACAGTAATGCCGTTTGGATTAGCTAATGCCCCTGCCACATTTCAGCATTGGATCAATGATATTCTACGTCCCTACCTCGATCAATTCGTAACAGCATACTTAGACGATATCCTTATCTATTCCGAGACCCTATCAGAACATAAAGAACATATTCAGAAGGTTCTAAAGGTACTTGATGAAAATCATGTTCACCTTAAACCTGAAAAATGTGAATTTATGGTTCAGGAAACAAAATATCTTGGTTTAATCCTTACTCCAAATGGGAATAGAATGGATCCAAAGAAAGTTATCGATGTTTTGGAATGGACTACACCGACAAACCTTCGTGATGTTCAAGTATTCCTAGGATTTGCAAATTTCTACCGACGGTTTATTTTGGGATATTCGAAAATTGTTGCCCCTCTTACAGCCTTGACAAAGAAAAATGTTAAATTTGAATGGACGGATGAAAGGGAGGAAGCATTTCAGACTTTGAAAAAGATGTTTACAACGGCACCGATACTAGCTCATTTTAATCCAGATCGAAAAATTGTGATAGAAACTGATGCATCCGACTATGTTTCAGCAGGAATCCTATCTCAACGTGACAACGAAGGAATCCTACATCCAGTTGCTTTCTTTTCTAAGAAACACTCTCCCGCAGAATGCAACTACGAAATCTATGACAAAGAACTTTTAGCAATTATACGATGTTTTGAAGAATGGCGACATCATCTGGAGGGAGCTCAATTTCCAATTGAAGTTCTTAGCGACCATCGGAATCTTGAGTATTTTATGACAACAAAATTGTTAAATCGTCGACAAGCCCGTTGGTCCGAATTTCTTTCACGCTTCGATTTCGTTATACAATTTCGGCCAGGAAAACAAGGAACAAAACCAGATGCATTGACTAGGAGGTCAGGTGACCTACCTAAAGAGGGGGATGAACGGTTAACGCATCAGAGTCAAGTGATTCTGAAGCGAAAAAATTTGGATACCAAGCTAAGTTTGTTCGCGGGTTCTTTGTCAAATGAATCCGCTGAAGGAGCGTCCACTGTAGAGGAGTTATTTTCAAAAGCTTACCAAGTGGATAGTTTCCCAAACAAGGTCCTCAATATGCTTCGGAATGGCACACGCCACTCAAACAAAATCTCACTTGCTGAATGTATGGAAGATAACAACGGTCGGCTGATTTATCGAGGCATGCTATATGTACCAGACGACGATGACCTTCGACTAAGGCTTTTAAAAGAATATCATGACAAACCATCTGCAGGACATCCGGGTAGAGCGAAGACTCTGGAGCTCCTAAGTCGAGAATATTACTGGCCACAGATGCGGAAGTTTGTCGATCAGTATATTAGGAATTGCAATGTGTGCACCCGTAGCAAGGCATCACACAATGCACCTTATGGAGTACTTCGCCCCATGCCAATTCCCGATGGACCCTGGACAGATGTCTCGATGGACTTTGTGACTGATCTTCCTGAGAGCGATGGGTATAATGCGATTTTGGTCGTGGTGGATAGACTAACCAAAATGCGGCATCTGATACCAACGACAAAGGAGGCGGACTCACAGGAAGTAGCAAGGCTATATATTGATAACGTCTGGAAGCTACATGGATTACCCGACACTATGGTATCCGATCGAGGAACACAGTTCGTCGCGGAATTCTGGAGGTCTCTTTGTGATCGACTGGAAATCTCGCCAAAGTTCTCTACTGCATTCCACCCCCAAACAGATGGACAGACAGAAAGAATCAATGCCATAATGGAACAATACCTCCGAAGCTATGTTTCCTATCAACAAGACGATTGGGTCCGATGGCTACCGATGGCTGAATTTGCAACCAACAACCACATTTCCGAAACAACAAAAGTTTCCCCCTTTTATGCTAATTCGGGAAGAAATCCTAGGATAACATTTGGGCCTTTGGAACATGGTAGAACGAAGGCGGAAGATCAAGCTAATAGCATTGCGCGAGAAATGAAGAATATCATCGACTTCTTACGGAATGAGATGTTTCGGGCACAAAGAATACAGGAAGAATCAGCCAATAGGAATCGGACCCCAGCTCCTCGATACCATTTAGGAGATAAAGTTTTCCTATCGACCCGTCATATTCTAACAAAACGACCTTCCAAGAAATTCGACTGGAAACGTATTGGACCTTATAACGTTAAGCGCATTGTCAATCCCTATGCCTACGAGTTGGAACTTCCCCGGTCAATGAAAATTCATCCAGTATTTCATGTTTCGCTATTGTCACCCGATGCGAATGATCCTTTACCGGGACAACAACAGTTGCCACCACCTCCGGTTGAAATCGAAGGAGAGGAAGAATGGGAGGTCGAGGATATCTTGGATTCGAGGAAACGAAGAGGAAGATTTGAGTATTTGGTACGATATATGGGATATGATGAAGCCTCCTGGCAACCACTATCGGACCTTGAGCATTCACCTGATATCGTTAAACGATTCCATGAGCGTTATCCAGGGAAGCCTAAGCCTACCAGGAGGTAGGCCTTAGAGGGGGGCGTGGTCTGTAACGGCAGCTACGTATTTCGGCTAGGTGATGAACTGAGATGAGGGAAGGAGGTATCGTGCAGTGGAATTAGGATTTGTAATGGGGATTTCTGTTATGTTCTTTGGGTTTCTGTTACGCGAAGGTATTAGTCATCGTTGGATTATGGATGGATATATAAGGGGGCGTTGTCTTGTGCTTTTGTCTGTTTTCCTTCTTCTCTTTCTTCTTTACGCAACCTCTGTATTTTATTCCACGAATACTATTCTTTGTTCGCACTACGTCATAGGGCTCCAACCGGTTTATCATACCAGGTAGAGCCACCCATAGTCCATAGTCAAAGTATACCTTTACGTCTACGTCCACGTCTACGTCACTACCTAGGTTGTATTCCTTGGCACCACAGTCTATCGCCTATAGTCCCCGTGATATAGAGGAAGCAGAAACAGGGGTAGAATCAGCACCAAATCACGTCAATCCCAGGGTTTTGGGTCGAGTTCCCGCCAATTACGTCAGAAACACCGCCCTTTTACCTACCAAATCACGTGCTTCTGGCGTCTTTGACGATATTCTCCGATTAGCGTACAAAAGGGACTATTTGCGCCCAAATATCGTCGATTTGGGTGCTAAACCGTATGCTTACTACCAGCGATTCACCTTTGTCGATCCTACAGAGCAGAAACGTATAGGGTTTACCAAAGGCACATATATTACCCTAAGAGCACCAAATCAGGGCGATACACCTCCACTGGTAGGCCAAATCGAGTATATCTTCACCCACAAATTGCACCAAATCGAGCGCCTATTCGTACACGTGCAGATATATGACGACACCGGAAAATTAGACCCAATATCATCGATTCCGGTGCTCAAATCAACCAATCGGAGAGCAGTATACGGGCTACCCGCTGTATCGTCAAAACGCCTCTATATTCTGCCTTTTGACCCGTCAGAATCGTCTTTAGATAGGCGCTTTTGGTGGTGCAATTGGGACGTTAGGTTCTGCTGATTTATGCTAAAAGGGGTGCACTAAGGAGGGTGTGGTGCGCAATAGGGGTGCACTAAGGAGGGGTGTGGTGCGCAATAGGGGTGCACTAAGGAGGGGTGTG
Organism: Morchella sextelata; assembly: GCF_020137385.1. Taxonomy (NCBI): domain Eukaryota; kingdom Fungi; phylum Ascomycota; class Pezizomycetes; order Pezizales; family Morchellaceae; genus Morchella; species Morchella sextelata. The sequence continues at coordinate 789,917 of NW_025408619.1, read as the reverse complement.
GTGCGCAATCAATAGGGGGTTGGGGTGCACTAAAAAAAGCACTGTACTGTACGATTAGTAATTGCTTAGTAATAATATAAATACGTGCTCTAATATAATACATATCCACCAATAATCATGCCGAGGTATTGATCGTTATTTAATAGAGAGGTATATATGAAATTAAATCTTAAATAACGCTTATTTTTGTAAAATCTTATTTACCCGTAAGGCTAAGATAACGTATATTAATGTAAAAGAATACTTCACGATTAAAGATTATATAGTCATTATTTTCAAAGATACCTTATATTGAAATAAGCGATCATACACCGCGTAAGCCTTTTGTGAACTAATGCTTAATCGCTGGAGTTCGTCGTTAGAGACTTGAAATTAGAATAAGCAATATACTACCCAAAACGGTGATATTTGCCTTATTTGAGCCTACCCTAATGATTATTTTTTTACTGCTTCCCGCAGTCAAGTACACTCATGAGAATCTGCCAAGGCCGGTCACGTGATGCATCACTATTATGCTATCCTACATACCCCATCACTCGAGTCCCGGTCTTCCAAAAACCGCTTAATATAAGTGCCAAGAAATGGTAACCCGTTTCTGGCCGCCATGAATGATACATGTATTTACATAAGTTTGGCAAGCGGTCAGTATATGCAATGATGGGCTGGGGCCGTATATGGGTGGGTACAGTACATGTAGGTTAATCTAGGTAGTCATTTACGATATTTGTGGTATGTACCGCATGTGTATAGAAGTTTGTGTAGTAGATCCATGTGTTTTACCCAACTCCCTTCATAAGAGAACTCGAAGAATGGAGATGCTCAGGCTAAGAAGAAGAGACTATGGCTACATGTACTTAGGTACATAACATGTATGCACACTTTCCCTACTTGCAGTTGTACCGTACGAAAAAAGAGGATGTAATAGGTACTGTACCAATACGGAATTGTGAATTAAATCGGAATCCTAACTATTATACCGTAGCAATACCGTAACAATACCGTAACCCTACGGTATTTTGCCAGATATGGTACTGGATCCACCCGCTTTTTTGGTACTGTAGTTATAAAGTTGGTACAACCATGATTAAATCATTTACTGAACCATTCTCACTTCTTATACATACATGTATGCTTAAATTCCAGTCGATCGCTAAATTCCCATCTTCGTTCATATCGTTCGCATGTACCCAATTATTCTAGGATTTCTCATCCTTCGCTTTTTTATCTTTACTTTTTCCTTCACTCCTTTGCTCTTTTCCAGATCCTTTCTTGGTATCATTTCTGTTTTCCTTCTTCGAACTATCATCGCCGTCTTCGTCGTCTTTATCATCTTTATCGTCTTTGCCGTCTTTGTCGTCTTCGTTAGCGTCGTTTTCTTCCTCATCGGCGGCGTCCCGCTCTTTCTGCGCCTCCGCCTCTTCCATCTTCTCTCTTACAACTCTCATTTTACGTTCGTTTTCTTCCTTTTGCAGATTTTCCCATTGGGAATCACGCAGGTCCTGAAGATAGGCCGCAGGACCCGGAAGTTTTGAGACTCTATCCCCGATCTACAAAAGTTGTTATTAAATGTACCAAAACAAATAGCAAGAGCACAGGTTCGTTTACCTGACCACGCCCAACCAAGGTCATCACGATAGATGCACCCACAACGAATGTTAATAAGAATCTATAGGTCATATACCACCTTGGTGCCCACCCTTTACTTGTTGCTGTCGAATCTGCGAAATACATCCCGGTAAACCCAACGAATTGAGCAATCAAAGCTATATTGACAGGCAGTAATAACTGTTATAGAAAGACTGGTTAAATATTGGTCTAAAAGCCGTGACATAGATCAGTGCTTAACTTACTGTTGGCCAAGCAATTACCGGCGCTAGAATACTCAGCAAATAACGTTTATAAGAGTGTTTGCCGCCATACTCTGCCATCTCTAACCCCCAGTGAACAGCGCCCAAAAACGATAAAATAACGGCACCTAGTCCAACCTGTAATGGTTCCAAAATGTGGAGAAGGTGCCCCGCCGTTTCTTCGCTGATTAAATATCCAATGCCATTTTCCTGCGAATAGTTTATATCCCATGCAAGGTAAAGCGTTGATAGAGATGTTCCGAGATATGGGACTAAGCCACCAAAACCGATGTATAGGACCTCCTTTGGTACCTCATTTAATTGGAATGTTTCCTTAACTGTCCTCTATAAAATATGATTAGTATTCGTATCCACTAAATATAAATTAAGGGACCCACAAGGTCGGATTTCAATCCGCGAAGCATATCCGGCTCATCTCCTGATTCGTTATGCGTTTCTGTATTCCGGGGCTTAGGATCGAATATAGGGGTCATGCTACTCGTGGTTGTGACTTTCTCGGGATTGGATTCTAGTTTTTGCTGCAAGGCATTCTCTCTCTCTGCTTCGATCTTTGATCTCTTCTCGATTTTGATTAAATTCAATGGAGTACTTGAAAAAAACGACTTTGAGACCCTCCCAGTGTGCGAAAAGTACAGGGTCACGGGCCCCTGTTCTGGATATGATTGTAGTTGAGGAGCCTTGAGACGAGGTTTGACATTATTACTGAACGAATGTAGGCTGCGTAGCCCTGCTAAAGAACGTGGAGGCGAGATACGACGTGGAGAAACTATGCGAAACATTGTCCTGATGTTGAAGAATTTTACAAAGGAGGTCCGGCAATAAACGAAACCTTACATAAAGTGCCTTTGGGTTGATACATGTAGAGCAGTTGTTGATATACTCATTGTGACGTCATCTCATGGCATTGAGCAATCCGTTGTCAACGTCATAGCAAATCGAACAAAAGTTAAGGACCGACAGGTAACGTACCCTGAACATAAGTACCCCGGGTACATGTGATACCCTAGATATTCAGGTTATCAGTACTCCACTTACCATGGATCATCGTAGATCACTCGAAATTGTGTGAATGAAGGATAAAGTGGTCATGTCATAGATTAGCACTGCGCCCGCATATCTCGGGTATTTATTATGATCATTGGCGTACTACAAAGATATATGTACACGAAGTTTTTAATCTATAGTTTTTTCGTTTGAACCAATCTGATAAGGTAATCGTGGGGTTGACATGAGAGCTTTCTTGGCACATCGCCACTAAAGAGCCAGGGTGCATGGGTATACTTGTATCGCACACGTCATTGGGATTGTAGGTGTCTGCGTTCTGGTATGCATAGCGGGGGTTGGTAAATTAACGCCCATCGCTTTCAGTTCCCACTCAGATTCACAGTCACCATCACCGCCCTCTTGTCATTCAACCTGAAATATCGAAATACCCCAGCTAGCTGAGGGTGTTAGCGAAGCGTTTGCCAATCTCATAACATAGAATAAACTTTCACTACAACCACAGCGCAGGACACCAGAGCGGCTAAAAATACGACTAACAGAGCGCTTGCAACACCATCCGAGGCTGTCTATCGGGTGATCATACGAGAACTACGACCAAACTCCATTTCTAGCTTTAGTTTCAGGAACTTCAGCAATCATGTTGGAAGGACTGGTATGTTGACCTTCGAAAGACCTCTTTAACTTGTGTTGAGCCTACCCGCTTACGAATATTGATTAGATCGCAACGTTGATGAACCGATTCCTGGGGATGTATGATGCCCGTTGTTCGACTGTTGGTGTTGCGTATGCTTATAATGTATAGGTACATCAAAAACTTTGATAGTAAACAGCTGAACGTAGGAATATGGAGGTATTTAACTCAACCCAAAGTAAACTTAATGTATCTGATGATTTTGGTAGCGGGGATGTGAAGTTACGGAACCTGGAGTTGAAAAAGGAGGCCTTAGATCAAATGAAGCTGCCTCTTAACGTATCAGAAGGTCATCTAGGGCAATTGACTTTACAGTAGGTGGATCATTCTACAGCCATTGAACTCGAGTAACTCATGCTATCCTTTTAGAATCCCATGGAATAACCTCAAAGGGAAGCCGGTTAAAGTAATCATCGAGGATGTGTACTTACTAGCAGCCCCAAAGGCCGACCAGGAGGTGTGTTCGCATTTATTTCATTCTTTGGTGGTGTTTCTGCCCCCCCGGACTAGGATATGTTTTTCTGACCGTGAACCATGTCCCCTCTGTGAGCAGTATGACGAAGAGGAAGAGGAACGTAGACAACAAGCCGTAAAACAGGAAAAACTTCGGAACGCAGAACTTCTGCAAGAACGAAGTACTGAAGGAATGTCTGATGAGGAGCAACAAAAGAATTCTAGTTTTACCAACAGTTTGATAACCAAGGCAACTATAAATATATCTTCACAAGGTGAGGCTAGTCTGCTAATATTCCGAGGTGCAGATTTTGGACAATTTGCAAATCACAGTCAGGAATATTCATATAAGATATGAAGATTCCATTAGTACTCCGGGGGTGAGTTAGTAATGCACCGTATTAGTAGTGTAAGAAGCTAAGCCTAGTAGCATCCGTTCGCGCTTGGATTTACTCTCGAAGAGTTTTCCGCCGTATCTACAAATGAACACTGGGAGCCAAGCTACGTTCAAGACGATGCCCCAGTAACCCACAAACTTGCTAAACTTGGGTCGCTCGCTGTTTATTGGAATACCGATGCAGAACATTTTCGCGGCGGCAAAAAGCCTAAAACTCATGACGAAATAATAGAGGCGTTCAAAGGACTTATCGCTAGTGGCGATCACATTCCAGAAGATCATCAGTTTGTTTTGAAACCAGTGAGCGGGGAGGGCCGTATTGAGATGAGTAAAACCGGTAAACCAGACAGGCCCAAATTGAAAGCTCAATTGATATTTGATGAGATTGGATTCATTCTTGACGAGGATCAATATCGAGATGTTCTTATGATGGTCGATCTCTTCCATTTTTACATTCGTCACCAACAGTACAAGAAATACCAGCCCAAGGGCGTTACACCAAAGGAAAATCCAAGGGCCTGGTTAAAGTTTGCCACAGACGCTGTACTGGCTCAGATTCATGAGAAGAACAGACAGTGGTCGTGGGACTACTTTAGGGAGAGACGGGATGATAGGAAACGCTATATTGAACTTTTCAAGAAGCAAAAGAAAGAAGACCTACTAGATCTGGACGAGGAGGAGGAGTTAAAAAAGCTGGAATGGAAACTGTCCTACCAAGATTTAAGGTTCTATCGTTCACTAGCCAGGAACCAGCTTAGGAAAGAAAGGGCGTTGGTAAAGAAACCCGAGGAACAGCAGAAACCGCAGGGCTGGGTGGCATGGGTGTGGGGGTCGGCCCCCAAAAAAGAGGAGGAACACGGTTCTAGTGAAGTCATGACGGAGCAACAGCGCAAGGAATTATACGATGCTATTGATTGGGACGAGAAAAAGATCATTGCGGAGTCTATTGACCTTCCTCGTGAAACAATTAAAATGCAGATCGAGGCGAGTTTAAGGACGGGAAGTTTTACCCTCAAAAGAGATCCACACGGGAAAGGAACGGAGATTCTGTCTCTGCTTTTTGACGCTTTTCAGTCGAGGGTATTGCAGCGCCCGGATTCCTTCTATGGGGAGCTTAGTCTTGGGGGCCTCAGAGTTTATGATGGCACAACCCCAGGTTCTCTATTTCCACAGATCGTAAGAATTAAAAACCAGCCAGCGCCTCCCGTGGAACATCATATCGAAGAATTGGACGACGAGCAAACATCGGAACAACAGCTTCAGAAGGAGTTGGAAGCTCCTTTCTTCGAGGCTTCGTTTGAACAAAACCCCCTCGATGAAAGTGCTGACTCTGCAATCACAATGAAGATGAGGAGCATGGAAATCATATATAACCCCCGTTTTGTTGAAGAGATATTCAAGTTTTTCAAACCACCGGAGCGACACATGGAAAGTATCGGCGCGCTGATGGAATCTGCTGGTGCCACCGTGGAAGGAATTCGACAACAAACACGGGCTGGTCTGGAGTTTGCGTTGGAAGAGCACAAAACACTTAATGCCAAACTGGATCTACAAGCTCCTTTGATTATTATTCCCGAGAGCTGTACTGAAAAAATGGCTAACTGTTTAATCCTTGACGCCGGTCATGTCAGTATAACGAGTGATCTGGTAAAGAAGTCCGATATCAAAGAAATACAATCAAAACAGAGGCAAAGATACAATGACGAAGACTTTGCTCAGCTTGAGCGATTGATGTACGACAAGTTCTCCTTGAAATTGGAATCAACGCAGGTTCGTATAAAACTATAATCAGCAAAAATTATATAAGCCAACTAACTTAAAATTAAGGTTCTTATTGGGCCCTCTATCGAAGAAACTGTTGCCCAGCTTCAAAAGGGTTCTGACAGGAAACATCTTCATATTGTTGATCGAATTAATATTGATTTTACTGTTGAGATATCGATCCTTCCAAAAGCACCGAATCTCACCAAATTCCGGCTTTCGGGACATCTTCCGGTTCTCCATGCTTCCTTATCAGATAAGAAGTATAAAGCCCTAATGAAAATCATTGACGTGGCAATTCCGAACCTCGATGATAGCGAACCAAGCACATTGGAAAAACCAACAAAGCCACAAATTCAGGAAGCTCAACCCGAAGGATATGCAGAACTCCGGCGTCCAAGTGCCTTTCAGTTCTCTGCACAGAAGGAGCTGGTATTAGATGATGATAGTGACTCTGATGACGAGCATGAGCAATTTGAAGAGGCATCAGACGGGATTCCAGATGATTCGCCAAGCATACATCAACGAACATTTGAACTCAAGTTTACTGTGGGGGAGTTACGGGGATCACTTTTCAGGGCAGATCCCGAAGGGGAAAGTCCAGACAAAGAGTTGGTTCTTTTGGTTGCAGAACATTTTGCCTTAGATTTCTACATTAGGCCATTCGATATGGGAGCGGAAGTGGTCCTCAAATCATTGAACGTCGAGGATCTGATTGATGAGGACCCATCACCGGATTTCAAACGTATAATTACTTCTGACGCTATGCAAGAGCAGAAAAATGACAACCCACTATTCTTCGTCAAGTACGTCAAAGTCAAGCGCGAATCACCAGAGTATATGACCGTTTTTGAAGCAATTGAAACGAATGTAGACGTATCTATCTCAACAATTAATGTGGTTGTAACACGAAAAACACTTCTCACCCTTCTTGATTTCATTATTACAACGTTCACGAATCCCGGTGCACCACCTGCACCACCCCAACCCCGAAGAATTGAAGACCTGAAGGACGACAAAGAAGAGCAGGTAGATCAGACTTTGGCTAAACTTGCTCCCGAGGCCGACAAAATTCGCGTCAAGATTGATTTGGATAGCATTGCACTCATCTTGAATAATGATGGAATTCGTTTAGCTACGTTGAGTCTTGCGAAGGCTGATGTCGGAATTTTTCTTATGGGGAAAACTATGCGAGTCGGAGCTCGTCTTGGAAACTTCTCCCTTTTTGACGACATTAACGAAGGTGCGGGCGAAGCGTCGCCATTGCGTCAATTAATTAGTATTCAAGGAGAGGAGCTTGCTGATTTCCGATATGAAACTTTCGATCCTGATGTGAAGAGCTCGTACCCTGGGTACAATTCATCCGTTTACCTTCGCTCTGGTTCAATTAAAATAAACTTTGTGGAGGAACCATTCCGAAAAATCATTCAGTTTGCAGTCAAGTTTGGGAAGATGCAGGCTCTATTCAATGCGGCTAGACAGGCTGCTGTTAATCAAGCTAGTACACTGCAAGAAAATGCCGACAAGATGCATTTTGACATTATAGTTCGAACACCGATTATTGTTTTCCCCAGGATACTCACAAAAGATAGTATAGAGCGGGATGTTCTGACAGCATACTTGGGAGAGCTTTATGCTCAGAACAAGTTCGTTCCACTTGAAGACAGTGAGGAATCAGCAATTGTAAATAAAATTTCGGCCGGTATCAGGAAAACTCGGCTTACATCTGAGCTCCACTTCGAAGATGGCCGGAAGGAACTGCTTGAGCTGCTTGATAAACTGGACCTCACATTCGCAGTCACATATATGGAACACATTGAGAACACAAAAAGGCCAGACTTAGTGGTGAGCAATTGGATTTCAAATTATAAATAGTGGGCTCCGAACTAATAAAACCTAAAGATAGAGAGTGGTATGTCGGATCTCAACTTGAAATTGACCCAAACGCAATTCAAATTTCTCCTGGAGCTTTCTCGGTCAATCCCGGCCGTGTTTGCTGGCGAGCTAGATGAAGAAAATGTCATTGAGGAATTGCCTTCCGAAACTTCAGAGCCGGCTAAAGAAGTGATGGCGGAGAAAAATCAAGAGTCTTCAAAGTCAGATCAAGTTGTACATCTGAATCCTGAATTAGGGGTTGGGTCAGATACCTGGACTAAGCTCGACATGGTCTTCGATGTTGGCAGCATTGGATTGGAGCTCTTCGTCTCTGATCCCAATAGCCCCATCGAGGACCTCGAAGCAGCAAGTTTGTCACGAGCATCATTGAACAAAACACATGTTAAATTGAGGATGATCAGCGATGGTTCAATCGAGTCAGAGTTATTGATTGAGTCCTTCAACATTGAGGATAGTCGACGCCAAGAATCCAACAAATTCCGCAAATTCATGTCTTCAACTAATAAGGACGGATCCCAGTTTATGGCTAGCTTTACGCTCTCCGGTGGAATTGAGAGAAATCTTGTTGCACTCCTTACAATCGATAGCCCTAGGATCATTTTTGCACTTGACTATATATTTGCAGTTCGAGACTATGTGATGTCTGGATTGGAAACAGAGGAAGGTACATTGGCTGAAGCTCTTGAGGAGAGTTCGGGCAGTGAAGAAGATTCGGACGAGAGTAATATGCGGCTCGCGGTTCCATCAGACCGGAAAATACAGTCGATGGAAACCTCGAAGACAGTAAAAAAGAGCGATAAACCAAGTCCACAAACCCAACAAGGGATCAATATATCCTTTCGTGTTAACATCGTCGACTCGCAAGTTATCCTCATTGCTAATCCGGCAATCGCTAATTCTGAGGCAATCGTTCTCGGCACGAAACAGATCTTGTTATCTCAACAACATGCATTGACGCTCCAGGTTGAAGAAGTTGGGATGTTCCTTTGCAGAATGGACAAATTTGAGACTAGTCGTCTTCGCATTCTTGATGACTTCACCTTAAACTTCTCTATGGACAGTCGGACCCTCAGTCAATTCCAGTCGGTTCAGAGTATCCGCGTCGATGTTGAGCCGCTGGTCCTCAGGGTATCGCTCAGGGATATATTGCTGGCAACTCAGATTTTCAATAAAGCCTCCGAAATGTCTACTTCCAAACAAAGCTCTGAGGCTCAAACTTCAGAACCGACAAAGATAAAGCAGTTAAAGGGGTCAGGCAAATCTCTGAAGCGGAGAACACCAAGTGGCAGAGGAGTTTCAACCATGGTCAAAAAGGGAGCAAAGTCATTCACTACCAGTAGGAGCAACGTTTCACAAAGAGGTGCACCTACTGGGGGTGGTTCAACCATTGTCAAAAGAGAAGAATTGACTGCAGAGTTTAATGGTATGAGAGTTATATTGATCGGCGATCAACACGAGCTGCCTCTATTGGATCTAAGTGTGAAGAAATTCACTGCCAGGGTTAGGGATTGGTCGGGAGAGGTAGTACATTCATGTCTGGTTATATCCAACTATGAATGTCAGCTAATCGTAACTAGATGGATGCCGATACTAATATAGAGACATTTGTAAACATTTATAATTTCTCAAAATCAGCTTGGGAGCCTCTGATCGAGCCATGGCAGCTTGGGTTTCATGTGAGTCGCTTTATCCCCTCACGAGGGCCTTATTACTAAGTTTGTAGATGTCTCGAATGGCAAATCCGGAGAAGTTCTCGATTGACCTGGTCTCACGAAAGACTCTTGAAGCCACCATCACTTCACAGACCATTGCCCTTGCCTCGAAAGCCGCACAATTCATGCAACAGGATGAAGATATGTTGACAAAGCCCCGTGGGGTTGATTCTCCATACCGCATTCGAAACCAGACCGGTTTTACTTTGCATGTTTGGGCTGCATCAGATTCTACTGAAAACCAATCAATGGCAATCAAGCTTGACGACGGAGAACAAGCACCCTGGAGATTTGAAGAATGGGAGAAAATGCGCGAGGTAAGACTTAGCTTCCTATGTGATCTGAGGGAAGACGAGCTAACAAGCACAAAGAATTTAAGTCCTGAAGGATCGAGTGGGATAGTTGGAATTAGAATTGAGAATTCCGGATTTGAGAGCCTTGTTGAAATCCCGGTAAACAAGGAGGGTGAAACATTGTACACGCTCCGCCCGGCAAAGGATGGTATTCTTCATCGTCTTCTATGCGAGGTTCACCTTGGAACGGATAACATCAAACACATCACTTTTAGATCACCGTTGGTAGTGGAAAACAATTCACAAATTCCCGTAGAATTGGGAGTGTTGGATGCTGAGGGACAGCATATTGTCAGAGTCTACAAGGTCTTGCCAGGGGAAAGTCAGCCAGCTCCAATCGAGGCAGCATATCACCAATCGTTGGTGTTAAGACCAGATGGTGAGTGATGTGGCAACTTGGATTGTGTAATAGCGTGTCACTAACTACAATAAAGCAGGCTTTGGGTATACATGGTCGCAGGATCGCCTAGCTTGGAAAAATCTACTAAAGAAACAAACTCGATGTATAACTTGTAATAGTGAAGAGGGTAACAATGCGCCTCCATTTTACTTCCAGATGCATGCCAACTTCCAGAAGAACAACCCCATTACCAAGTAAGCAATCTCCACATTATGTTTATACTTTTAATTTGAGTACTGATATTTGCTATAGTCTTTATCCTTATATGAAAATTAGACTGTCCGCACCATTGGAGGTCCAGAATCTGCTTCCTTACGATTTCAAATTTAGGATTTATGATAGGAATACAAAGAAGGAATGGACCAACTTCTTACGCAAAGGAGGATTGAGTCCGGTGCATGTGGTGGAACTCTCTCATTTGCTGCTTATGAACATTGACATGCAGGATACTGTCTACAACGCCAGCGAATTTGCAATAATAAATTCAAACGACTCGGAGTTAGCTAAAGAGGACGATCTTGTAGCAAAGGACAACCAGGGGCTAGAATTGAGGCTAGGACTTCATTACCTTCCGATTCCCGACAGTGGGGGTGCCTTCCGTATTAGTGTCTACAGCCATTATGTTATTCTCAACAAAACAGGTTTGAACATGATGGTCAAGTCAAAATCACTGCTGCAACAAGCGAAAGCAGCTGCCGGACAAATTCAAACAGGTAACTCACATTGCCCCGATTTTGGATTACATACTCACATAATTAGGTTCCGGTTCTTCTCAAAAAGCAGTGCCATTCTTATTTTCGTACCCGAGTGATGAGCGCCAGAATCGAGCTGTTCTCAGGGTTGGAGATTCAAACTGGAGTAGACCCCAAAGTTTCGAGGCTATAGGAAGCGTAACAGATGTGGTTCTTCCATCGATTTCGAAAACAAGTGAAATCCATGTTGGTATATCGGTGGACGAAGGAGAGGGAAAGTACAACTTGACCAAAGTTGTGACGCTCGCCCCACGATTCATTTTGAGGAGCAAGCTTTCTGAAGATCTTCAAATTCGGGAACCCGGTGCCGGGTCGACCGAAATAATGACATTAAAACCCGGAGAGTTACTTCCGTTACATTTTCTGAAGACTGCTCAACAAAAGCAACTTACTTTCCTCTTTCCCGGCATTAACAATAGATGGTCATCGCCTTTCAACATATCTGACTTGGGGTCTACACATGTAAAGATGCATAAGGCGAATCAACGTCAGTCTCTTATCAGGGTTGATATATTACAGGAAAAAGCGACTATTTTCATTCACATCAGTCTAGAGAAGAACAATTGGCCATACTCCATGCGTAATGAGAGCAACCAGGAGTTTACTTTCTTTCAAGCCGACCCTCATCTGGATGACGATGAAGATAGGCCGACCAACTTTCGACCGATACTATACAAGCTGCCGCCCCGAAGTATTATGCCCTATGCATGGGACTTTCCTGCCGCGAGGAATAAGGAGTTAGTACTTGTAGTTCGCAACCACTCCAGACATGTCCGCCTCTCAGAAATCGGGACCCTTATACCGTTCAAGATTGATAGCGATACTTTAGGCGAAGATGGCCGGCCATTACGAAAAACAATCGAGATCAATGTCATCGCTGATGGTCCTACTCAGACTCTTGTCCTATCCAACTACAAGGCCTCCAAAAGTTTGTATAAGCCAAAACCAAATGTATCTTCTAGTAGCGTCGCGACTGGTTTTGAAGTCAGAGATGCGGACAACACAGAAACCTTCCAAGCGCAGATTCGGTTTGCTGGTATTGGAATTTCATTGATCAATAGGCAGCTGAAAGAACTGGCCTACATAACCTTCCGCGATTTAGAACTGAAATTCGGCGAGTCTAAACTACAACAGAGCATCACGCTATTTATCAAATGGATTCAAATTGACAATCAGCTTTATGGGGGAATATTTCCTATCATCATGTATCCTAGCGTGGTGCCTAAGACGGGCAAAGAGATAGATACTCATCCATCCCTTCGATTCGAAGTAACTCGGGTCAAAGATGATTGTAAGTTCATTTAACGCTCTTGAGATGCATTTTGGCTAACAATAGTAAGCATATGGTGTTCTTTACATTAAATTGTTTAATGTTTTGCTGCAACAAATGACGGTTGAAATTGACGAAGACTTCATTTATGCACTCCTAGACTTCTCGAAGATCTCCAGCGCAAGTTGGTCTGAAAGAGAGGAGGGAAAGCTGTGTGACGATGATTTGGAAATTCCAGAGCCCAAGACTGTCAGTGCCGGCCAGGACTACTATTTCGAACAGTTTTGCATTCAACCCATGCAACTTGATTTATCACTGCTGCGAACCGAGGTTGTCAATGCTGAGGATAAGACAACTTCCCGAAATCCTTTGATGTTTGTACTAAATGTCTTGACAATGGCAATTGGAAATGTCAACGACGCACCAGTAAAACTCTCGGCATTGATGTTTCCAAACGCCAGGGTTTCTATGCCAGTTCTACAGCAAAGGCTCGCGGCACATTACAGTCAAGAATTTCTTTACCAAATTCACAATATTTTGGGTTCAGCAGACTTCTTGGGAAATCCTGTGGGCCTTTTCAACAACATTAGTTCTGGTGTTATTGACATATTTTATGAACCATACCAGGGATTTATCATGACAGATCGTCCGCAAGAACTAGGTCTCGGAATCGCAAAGGGGGCTACTATGTTTGTGAAGAAATCGGTATTTGGCGTGTCTGACAGCTTCTCTAAATTTACTGGTAGTATTTCGAAAGGTAAGGAGTTATGCTGAAAAACCTGATATGTACCAAGCTGATAAGAAATAGGTCTTTCGGCTGCTACTTTCGACAAACAATTTCAGGATCGCAGACGTATTTCTCGTTCACGTAACCGACCAAAGCATGCACTCTATGGTGTCACTCAAGGCGCAAATTCATTCATCACTAGCTTAGCGAGTGGGGTAGGCGGACTGGCACGTAAACCACTTGAAGGGGCGGAACGCGAAGGAGTTTCCGGATTTTTGAAGGGAATTGGCAAAGGAGTGGCCGGCTTTGCTACTAAACCTGTTATTGGAGTATTTGATCTTGCATCAAGTATAAGATACCCTTTCAGCCTTGAAATCCTCTGCACTTACTAACTTCGCGAACTTCTAGATGTTTCTGAAGGAGTCCGCAACACCACCACAGTATTTGATGCAGATGGCCTAGACCGTGTCCGATTGACTAGACATATTGGCCAAGACGGCGTTGTTCGACCTTATTCTCAGCGAGAGGCTCTTGGCCAATTTTGGCTGAAGAATTTGGATACCGGAAAATATTTCAACGAGGAGTACATTGCACACTTAGAGCTCCCGGAACAGGACGTTGTCGTGATATTGACGTATACGTAAGTGCCAAATACATGAATTGCAGGAAACGCTTTTTAACGCAATGACTTAGCCGCATAATGCTTGTCAAGTCGAAAAAGCTATATACCGAGTGGGACGTCCAACTCAAGGATTTGCAGACTATCAGCATGGAAAGAACCGGAATAGTTCTCATATTGCGCGGAAATCGACAGGGTCCATTTATTCCAACAAAGGACGAATCTTCGCGGAAATTCCTATTTAAGAAAATTGGACTCGCAGTAAATTCGTTTAACAGTACTGCAGCTCTTTCTTAGAGATTAGGGGCGGTTAGTTCTGAAGCTAGGCGTTAACGGATGGATAATTTCCTTTATTCTTGTAAATTTAACACAGAAAGGTTTCCTTTGTAGATTATTTTAGGGTGTTAGTAGTGTATTCAAATTATATGTCTTAGGTGGTATTTTGTGGTGGGAATGAACATCGCCACTAAAATCATTTGTATTCCGTCCAAGATAGTCGCAGCTGGAAAAAAAGTACAAAAACTCATGAACAGCCTATTATCTAAATAATTACATTACAAGAAAGGAAGATGAAATACTATTGAGGGCAGTCGTGAAAATAAATGGAAGATCAATAAACAAAATATGATTGATTTAAGCATAATCAAGGAAAACGAAAGTATCAATAGAAGGTTCATCATACATGAGATAGTATGGTATGTCGAACCAGGAGTCCAGTCTAAAGGAATCTCCAAACGTAAATAAAGTACTACTACAACCCTTTTTACTTCCTTTGCAAAAATTACCTCTTCTACGGGTATCAATTAGTACTTACCATAATATATCCAAACGCTGTCCCTCCCCGCGGAACAATGGCCTGCAAAACAATGTGCAAAACATTATTTAGTGAAATTTACCCTATCATTATTCATGAATTAGAAAATCATGGATAGGCTCAACATGGTCATCATGATATGCTCGCTTTTGCGGAGGAGACTGTGCCACGCCGTGATATTGCTTCCTGCTTCATGGCACGGATTTGTTGTTCCAAGTGTCGCCTATGTTCTTGCTCGGCCTAGGTTACAGAAGAAATATTAGTGACGAACGGGGTTTCCGGCTGGAAGTGGAGATATATTTACCCGTAACGTCTTCATAGACTCGGACCGCATATCACGCATCATCTTTTTGAACTCCGTCTTGAGAACATGTGTGCTAGTGCTTTCACCATCGCCATAACGCCCTGTACCGAGCTTTCCATCAGCACTAGGGGTGCGCATTCCTAACCACCGGACTCTCTCGTCCGCCAAACTGGTTTCTAAGGTTTCACACCGGTCACGCAGACCATCAATGACCCCTTCTAATTTGATACGATCATTTTCGTTCTCGATGGACTGTTTAGTCAAGTTTTCAAAATCGGCAAGCATTCCATCGAGTTCTGCTTGAAGCACTTTACATCTCTTTTCGAGGTCTGCATTTCCGGAGGACTTCGTAGCCTTGAGAAGTGCAAGCTCTTCCATCAATTCATAGTTCTTAGTTGCAAGGGCTTCTACCTCCTGGAGTAGACCTGGGTCAACCGTCTGCGGCCCCTTATTTGCGGCTTCGAGCGCAGCGGCAGCAGCACGAGCTTGGGCAGTTTCTGCAGCGCGCTGGGATTTAGAGCCATATGCAGAATCAAGCTCTGCCTTCAGCATAGCAACCTCTGTTGATAGCTCTGCTACTTTCCCTTCCAAACCTCGCATTTCCTCGTCCATTCTCGACATTTGGGATTTATTAACCTCAAGCTCGGACTGAGCGCTTCTTCCTGCTTCTTCTGCGGCGGATTTTGCTACAACAAGAGCGGCAAGTTCAGTTTCAAGCTTCTTCAGGCGGTCATCAGACTCGGACGTAAGTGCATCTAGCTCTACTTTCATGATATCACGATCCTCCCGCGCCTCTTCCAATTCACCTTGAAGAGCCATTAGAAGCTCTTCTTTGTCCTTAAGCTGTGCGCACAATGCCTCCTCTGCTTCAAACCGTGCCCGCCGTTCTTCTTCAAGGTCACTTTGTCCATGGCCCGAGCTATCTGATTGTCGGTGGGCTTCTAGGCGTCGATGTTGATCCAACTGTATCATAATGACTGTTAGTTCCTCTCGAGAAATCCTAGCTTCGCTTCATCTGTGTCTTACCTCTGACCGGATTATAGCCAGTTCGTCCGAGAGAGCTTTCGATTTTGTTTCAGCTACCATAATTTCCTTTTCACGTTGCTCAACAATATTAGACATTGCATCGAGTTGGCTACTGAGAGTAGAAAGTTCGTGACTGAGATTATCCTCGCGGGAAGAATGCTTCTCCTTCAATGCGGTCGATTCTGCCTCAAAGCGGGAGCGCTGTTGTGAATTTTGTTGCCGGAGCATAGTCCGTTCTTCCCGTAACGTGGTCGCACGAGTGTAAAGTGCCTGGACCTTTGCGGAGAAAGTAGATATACTATATTCGGCATGCTGGTCTTCCTCATCTTCACTATCGGGATATTCGAGTACGTTATTTTGACCCTCTTGTCTAAGTGCACGTTTCTGCGAACGCACTTCTTCCTCGCCGAGTATGAGCATGTCCCAGAGGGTGGAGAGAATTGTGTCGGTCCTTTCAAGCTCCTGTGCAGCGAAGTTGGAACCCGGGGATGCCGGTGATGGGGCAGGATGTTGTTGAATAAAATTTATACTTTGTTCAAGTTGTGTAAGTTGCTCTTGTAGACTACTGCTCCCACCCATAGAGCCATTGGGCTGAAGATGTTGAGGTAAAGGAATACCTTGGGCGCTCGTCAACTGGAGTACGATATTCCTAACTTGAATATTGAGGTCTTCTAACCGGCGACCCAGGTACGGGTCATCTATAGTGGCGGAACCTCGTCGCGAGGCACCACCAGTATCAAGCTGGGGGAATTTTGTATGAGAGCTCCGTCTATCATAACCGCCGAAATCATCAAGCTTGTCCGGGGTTCTGTAGAAAGACCGGTCATCAAACTCGACCGTGAGAGATGAATTTGTTACATTCCGGTTTACCAGGGTGTACTGGCTTGATGGCGAGCCTGGGGGCATCGAGCTGCTGGGATAAGCCCTTTGCTGGATTGAGCTCTGATGGGTCATCCCGAGTATTCCTGCGCTGTGCTGTAGCAACCTGCGCTGAATCTCCATGGCCCGATTACTGAGCCTCCAGAGCTCCTGAGACAGGTCCTCACACTTGCGATTGCTCGCAGTAAGTTCCTCATCAGTATGCTTTGTAACATCACTTACCCCGCCCAATAGAGATCTCCTTCCACGAGCCTTCTTATTAGAGTACAACCTGCTAAGGGAAAGCGCTGCGTCGCGAACTTTGGATTCCAGGGCGAGTTTACGCTTAGACGCGTCGATGCGATTTGTGAGGAAGTTGTGCTCCTTTTTAAGCTCATCGACTTCTTCGAAAGAGAGGATTTCGTACACATTGGAATCGACAATGGCGGTTTCAACGAGCAGGTGCATAGCCATGGGATCATTGACATTTAAGAGTGCGGAGGAGCGTGGGCGGGATTTGTTTAACTATATCATTGAAAGGCAGACGTTACGAAAGCCTTGCTATTAGTCCTGAGATTTATCTATGGTATAAGAACTAAATTGAAGTAGAATAGGACATCAAGTCGCCCCACCCAACCCACCCCTTCACACCCCCCCCCCAACCCCCTTTCATCATCTAAAGTACGCCAAGGGGTACGGCAAAGAAGGTGAAAAAACACACAAAAAAGAACGGTAAATCCTCACAGCATTGAATCTAGGATGAGACTCCTCTGACGGTGACGAGAAGTGCTTCTCAAGAATATGAGATGGCGGACAGCTGTTTGTACCCGCCGCGACATACCTCGGCGACCCATTTCGCAGTTCGGGATCGTAGGAGGAAGGATACAGCGGCTTTGTCGAGCCCATGACGTTTAACATACTCTAAAGAGGCAGCGATGAGTACCGGCGGATTTGTCTGTTGTCGGCAGTGCCCCTCGGAGGTGTAAAATGGTTGAAGGTGAATGTGGATGTTTCGTAAATTCACATTCAGGTACAGCGCGCGACGGTGGGCCCCACTCGGAACAAGGAGAGACAATAGAGAGGTTGACAGGAGCTGTGGGAGTTAGTTGACCCTGTAACGGGGGTGCACGAGTGGCGTGAGTGGTTGAGAGTTGCTTCCTGCTGCTTCTTGTCGACAGTACAGTACCTACTGTCTGCGTATGGGTAGAGAGCAGTGCGTAAGAGTACGGAGTCGGAACAGATCTGGAAGTCTTCTGGCGACAGGGGAAGAGAGATGGGCGGAGAGTTTAGAGCGATCTGGGTGTCCCAGGAATAGGAAACTAGTAAACTTGCAAGCTGAGCCAAACCACATTTGTGGTGGTGGTGGAGGAGTTGACAACTGTAGGAGGAGCAGCAGCAGGGGTTGAATGGTCTTGGCAGCGCTCTCAGTAGCAGTCCTCCGAGTTATGCAGATGGTATTACTCTGACTCGCTCAAAACTTAACTCAACCTCCCACAAGCAATTATGGATCTAAGCAAACGTTGTGCATCGCAGTCTCATAATCAGTATTTTTTTTTTTTTTTTTTTTTACTAGAGTATTTTTGCTCCTTTGTGAGGGTGGGGGGAAGAAGAGGGGAAGCGACAATATGATGAGTAAGATCACCTGTAGTACCTGAGACACTGGTGTTATGGATGAAGAAGATGATGATGTTGGATAGCTGTGCAAGCATGCCAGCTTTGCGATCGTCTAGAAACGTTTGTTTATGTGACCTTAAAAATGCATCATACAGGTACACACCATGCACTCCTGGCTCCAATGCATGATAGGGGCATGCCATTCATCCCGTTCTTCAACCAGTTTTGTCAGGACGCTACGATGGCGGAAAGAGGAATGGTTTAGTACACATAATCTAAGAGGTAGGGACTATCAAGACGAGAACGGGAATCGCAGGGCAGGAAATAATACCTAGCGCCGTTCCGAGATATCCGAGCCGGCCGTTAAATGAAACGAGATTCTTGGCAAACTCTTTCTAGAACCGAGTGATAAGCTGTGTCTCGTGCATGCATGTATCAGCACCCCCTAGGTTGGATCTTGAAATATAATCACCTAAATGTGTTTATGGAATGTGAAACTTTTCTTCTCCAACAACTGAATTCGATGGAATGTAAATCTACGTGTATATATACGTATACCCAATCAGCGTCGGGGGTCATTCTTGTAGTTAGATGAGTAAGCGAAACAGGAGAGAAGGGGAAACCAATTTATAATACTACATGTATTTACTAGACGTACATGTCTGTATATGTGGGAGTAAAGAATTGTCATTTAATTCTTTTTATATCCCTTTAAACCGTTAAAACATGAAGAAATCCTAACTTCGAGCGCGGGCCTATATATCGACCGTGGGATATACGTAGAACGAATGTCCCTACGAGCAGCTCGTTGTCTCAACCGGTCTTTAAGTAGGCCGAGTCGAGCTGAGTGAGTGTAAAAAATGAACACGGGCTATATATAGCGATATATACCAGTTTATTCGGGCCACGGAAAGACTCTCTCTGATAGTCAACGCCCCGCTCCAGAGGCCGGAAAGCTAGGCTTTGAATATGGCAGATTGGCCAATTCACAACTGGTTGTATATAAATCTTATTCTCCGCTCGGGCAAGACCTGTTATCTCATAGATATTAGATAAACCTGATGGGCAGGCTGACCAATTCATGGGTTTGGTAGGACCAGACCGGGGTAATCGCAGCTGACCCAGATGTCGGAGACAGAGGGGTCGCCTGTAGAATTGTCGGCATCACCAGTAATTCATCGGTTCTAGTTCGGTGCTTCACGGACTTGGTGCTTCATAGGGTCTGACTTGGTACTTCCTACAGCCTGATTTGGCACTCACCATGGAGTATGATTCGGTTAGAAAGTAGTATTATCCCAAGAACAAGAACATTCGGGGCTTGGCCGGCTTACTGGCACCTACTGGCCTTTAGTGTGAGAATTTCCATGGACGCATTCAGTTGAGCATGCCATACGCGGTTAGTAGCTGGCGTTGCAATCCCTTCGTGCGTTTTCAGGATCGGGCACTAAGTGGAGGTTATCACTCAAAGAGGTGTTTTACTGGCTAGTAAACCTAACCCTCTCCGCAAACCTGTTTCGCTGTAAAGTCACCGTTTGTGACTCCTTCTTTACTTATTCTGGTGAGTCCAGAGTCTATAGAGAGTTAGATTTAATGGATATCACCACGCCGTCGCGGGCCTAATATGTCTTCATCTGCGGAACGCACGAAGGGATGCCGCATATGCTGCTTGACGGTTTCAAATATGACTCCAATAGAAAGGGTCAAGGTTGAAACCGCTACATTCCCGTAGCTAAGGAACGGGGGAAACACATAAGAGGGATCAATAGTCTCGTAAAGGCATTAGTTATCCCTTTCCCCAAACATTCTAGAAAATGGTAAAAGGCACAAAATGATACATTTGTCTATAGTTTTACAACTCTCAACACATCTACTGACACCTTTGCCTACGGATTTTCCAGGTAAAGTCGTAGATCGGCATCTAATGAATGCAAAGGTGGTAGGTGAAGGCGTAAGCAAAGTTGTTTATTACCTCTACAATTTTACTGATGCGTTTCCCGACGACTTTGTATTTGAGATCTAAGACATATTGTTTACATGTAAGATCCAGAGATCAATTGAAGTTTAGCTATCTCTCGATGTTTCCTAGGAACTCCTGCACACAATCATAAATATAGTGGCCGATTTATCACATTTCCTGCCCAAGAACACACCACTACATGTATTATATGTTTTTTCTCCTCTCGAGTGATAGATTGTGACCGAATATATTAATAAATATCTTCTCATATGACCTAACATTACTGCGATAGTCTTTTTTTGCGTATGTATATCCGGTTTAAGATGAGTACCTTTGTTTCCTTACTGGCCCGAGTCAAGAATCTGCAACTTCAACTTCTATAGGCCTTATAGGCCTATTTTTGTTTAACCCTCCCAGAAGTGCGCATGCTTGACAAAGATCCGAAGATGTTAAATACCCACATTTCTTGCAATTTGACATCTTCTGATCTCGGACCTTTTTCGGTGTCTGTTGCTTTCCTTTGTTTTTTTGCCTAGCAGGCAAGGTAATCTCAGTTTCGAGACTCTTTGCCTTCGCTGTTGCGACTAACTCGTTCTCCATATCTAACATCTCACCACCGGAAGCTCGCCCCCCGCCTCCGTTTCCGCAACCCCCTCCACTATCTGTTACCTCAGAAATATCCGCACTGCTACCACATCCGTTCCTTTGAATTGACTCCGGCACCATGCCAGCGAAGGCCTCACCAGAACGGACAATATCGAGGATGGCCGAGGGCCGTACGCGCTCCAGGGACTTGATTAAAGAGCGTGCGCTGCCTCTGAATGCCTCGGGAGAATATATGCATTCAGTTGTGAAGTAGTCTAGCTGTTTATGGTGAGCGTATAGGACAATTTCCTTTTCATACGCATATTTTAAGGGTTTACTCCGGGCTATCGGCGAGGAAGAGGATTCTGTTATGATCGATGTGCATCTATGTAAGCGGGGAAGATCTCCTCTAAGGACTGGTATTTTTAGCATAACACTCATGTTAAAATTTTGACAAGAGACCTAGGTTACTCACGGTTCATCAATACTGTCTCGGCAATGTCGTCCGCATTATGACCAGTGACCACATGTGTGATCCCTAGTTTTTCTGCCCCCCTATCTAAGGCCTGTCTCCGAAAAACACCACAGTAAGTACAGTTTCCCTTCTTTCCTATCTGCGCAACAACTTGATCCATGCTCCACCCGTACAGCTCGGCATAAGATACTATGCAAAGTTCCATTTCATACTGCACTGCATTGCGCTTTACTGTTTCGAGGGAATCATCTCGATAGCCTTTGATCCCCTCATCGATTGAAAGCAATACAAAAGTGACTCCATAGTCGTAACGTTCGTTGAGGGTTTTAAGGACGGAAGCTAGGACGGTCGAGTCTTTGCCACCAGAGGCGCCAATGGCCACACGGTCACCGCGGCGGAAAAGAGAGGTAGCGGTGATAGTGGAGTGTATTTCTTCTTCGAAAACAGCCAGGAAACATGATTTACAGAGGCGCTCGTGGGTTTTAGGGCGGAGGATGAGGGCACGAGCGACTGTACAGCGCGCACACAAGCGAGTGACTTGAGTGGGTCGTGAAGAAGAGATAGATGAAGACATATCTAGGCCACCGGACCTAAAATGAACGTTATATGAGGATTGTGTAGGTGCAGGTGCAGCGGGAGGGATTTCTCGTGAGCAACAGAAAGCTGGGGCCTATTATAGTGTGGTGGGGCAAGCTTTATTTTTATAAGCCGGGTAAGACTCACGGTGGCGGGGCGTCGTAGCAAGGCCAACTACTGGTACAGTACAGCGGTGGGTAATAAGTGATGGAACGCCCTGAGACACAGTGATACCTGTTTTAGGTAAAACGCCACCAACATACGGTGTTTGCAGGTATAACTGTACCTCAGGGCGTTCCATCACTTATTACCCACCGCTGTACCGGTACTGTATGTACAGTACCATGACATAAGTCACCGACTTGAAGCAAAACACACCAAAATTGGCCAAAATGGGCACCTTCTCGAACCCTAAATTCTTTATCAATTACCATAGAGCTTTCAGTATAAGAAAATTCACGATAAAGGAACATAAATTCTGAGCTGTAGCTCTTCTTATTTAATATATGGAGAGTTATGGGGCTTTGAATTTGGAAATTTTGGAATTTGGTCGAATTTTGCCAAGATCCCATACAAATTCGAGGTCTTGGCACGATTTTAGAGAACAGCCGGGCAAACGGCTATCCCAACAATGCTATAATGCTTATTTTTTAAATTAAGAGCTTACAGATGACTTTCCTAATCATTAATTTGTATTCTACCAATTGGCATAAGTTATATCTTAAAATTGTGGGTGCTGGGGCTATTTGAAAAAGGGCTGATTTCGCCGTTTTTTGGTGTGTTTTGGGCGCGAGGACGGTGACTTATGGCCAAGAACTATACCTACATAGAGTATGTGCGGGCCAGGCGGCAGCGCATCGGCTAACTGGCATAAGGCGCGCCCTTACGCCGCCTACATGTATCTATGCCCGTCGGGCAGATAAATAGACGCACTAGATCTAGATACATGTAATTAAGGGCCCGTTCGGTAATAAGATAAAATGAGTTTTCACCTCTAGAAACTCCGTTCCGTTTTGACCTGTTGCCGAACGGTTCCTAAGACATCTTGAACTTCATAATAGTGCTGTGCGTACTAGCATAGTAGTACTTAGAGTAGAGTCCATGTAGCTGTATGTACATGTAGGTACTACATGTATGTAGCTGCAGTACTACAATAACGGAAATGGGGTGGCGCCCTTGGTGTACCGGAACGGTTTTTGATTATGAACAATATACTTATTAATCCGGTAGGACTACTGTACTCTTTGCAAGGGCAAGCAGATATTAAATTTACCTAAACCTAGGCATACTACACTATATGTACTAAACTGCCATAAAAATTGGGACAATCTGATTTGAGCTGTTGTGGTAACAATTGTACGGTTGCCCATACGGTGTATCGCTCGCACTGGGCGATTCTTACTAAACGCTGGGCCGGCCACATTCTCTGCGACAGATTTACAAACTCTCAACGATAGGGAAAAATTGGGTTGATTCCGCACCTTGATAGGTTTTAGAGCACGGCTGCACTACCTAAACTACCACTAGATTTCTGATTACTCATTTGAAAATCAAGTAAGCCATGAATTGAGAAATCGAATATGATAATTCTGGTCTGTACCTGGTAAATACATGCATATACGGCAGTCTCTCGCTATAAGGATATTAGATTATAATTATCTGAGTTGCGTGTAGCACTCCAATATATATTCTAAACCTTCTATAGCGATAATTCTCTATAAGGATACAGATCTCGGTCCGGATCGTATCCTTACTTGCGTAGTATACGTCATGTATCTACCTACATGTACGTACATGTATACGCGCTTGAGGATTACATTGTACTCTTTATATACATCTAATAAGTATATAATTATAACCTGCATATGCATGTGCATTTAAAAACTTCTGATTGGCTCATAGAGAGGTTTTGTTTCACTTGAAACATGTTTGGTTGGATATGAATATAGAGTATTATGCTGAGTGGTGTTAGATTGTTAATAGGTTTTCTACTGGTTTTGGGAATCGATTACATGTAATAGTTCGATTTTAGCGGTTTGGTGGCTGCTAAAGGGATATAATTGCAGCTTGAACTGGAGAAATTGTCTGACCTGTCCACTGATATATGGAGGATATCAGAAAATGCACATATCGACCAAGCAGATATAGTGATGGACTTTACCTGTCAGGAGGGGTCGAGGGCCGCGCAGCGGCCTGAGAGTCCCGACTGATAGGCAAATAGAGAAAATAAGCCGCAAAGCGGCTTGCCTGTATATTGGACTGATTGATAAACATGTAGTACCGGCCGAAGGCCGGAAACCACTTATACTACGTAGAATTATAAACGCTGAGCACACGTATCTCAACGACGCTTACTTGTAGCTGAACGGAGGCCTGGGCTTGTGCACAAAATCTATGGTTACTTAATTGTGATTCCTTCATACACGTCCAACAGAACGCATTACAAAGGATTCCAATAAACGAAGTCAACTATGGGTGACCTTTTCGACGAGGTTATGGGTGTCTTAAACGATGTGGATGGCACTTCTGGCCCACAAAATTGGATACCGGACAGCGAACGATTATTGCCAGAGTTCCATAGGGGCTCCAGTTTGAAATCCACGTTAAGTGCACCACCTCTAGAGAGAAGCCAAAAACAAGAATTGCAAGAATTGGATGATTTCGGTACTTATCCTATTGAACAATTTAAATGGTCATCGTATCCACTAATAACTTCATCAATTGTAAAAGATCGCCAAGTTATGAACGAGCCTAATTTTAGAAGCCGTGATGGCTGGGATTTTGGGAATCTTGATAGAGACTTAGTATCGTTGTTCTCCCCCCCTCCTCCTCGGGGCTCGGCTGTATACTCTAGTCCGAGATTACCTATAATGCCATTAGAGGAATATCAATCTCGAGTTTATACGGTTCAAGGAGAGAATGCGGATTCACACCAGCGAATATCACAGCCCTCAGCGCCGGTGTCAAGAAGAAAACTAGACCTGTGTAAGATCAATCTTCGTATTTGCATCCCAGAGGTTAACAATAACCATTTTAATTTAGCGAAATTCGAGTTTAACCCGCGCACACCAAAACGCACCAACAGGCTCACCAGCTCGTCACCTTTGGCATCAAGTCCCATTCCATACAATCCCAAACATCCTTACAAACCTCTGGCTGAAAGGCAAAAGGGAGGTAGAGTCGAAAAGAATTATCCTGAATGGACAATAACCCAGAAGAGTCAACAAAGAGCGACTATAGCCCCAGAAAATACAATCGAGCATAAAACACCAATTGTTCAAGGGATACCCTTAGTTTCTGT
Organism: Morchella sextelata; assembly: GCF_020137385.1. Taxonomy (NCBI): domain Eukaryota; kingdom Fungi; phylum Ascomycota; class Pezizomycetes; order Pezizales; family Morchellaceae; genus Morchella; species Morchella sextelata. The sequence continues at coordinate 764,503 of NW_025408619.1, read as the reverse complement.
GAACTCGATCCCAGATCGGTTCCGCGGAGTATTTCCATTCCCCCTATTCAATGCTGTCCAGTCTAGATGTCTCCATTCGGTCTATAGCACGAATGATAATATAGTTATTTCGTCTCCCACGGGTTCGGGAAAGACAGCAGTCATGGAGTTAGCTATTTGTGCGCTGGTGAACGAATTAAACCAGGGAAGTTATAAGATTGTCTATCAAGCTCCGACAAAAGCGCTTTGTGCTGAGAGGAAGAAAGGTAAACGGCATCTCTCCTTCTTATAGAATTTGGCTAATGAAATATATAGATTGGGATGGAAAGTTTAGGACACTTGGATTGACCTGTACAGAATTGACAGGTGATACACAACAAGCACAATTGAGGAATGTGAAAGAAGGGGACATAATTATCACCACGCCTGAAAAATGGGACAGTATGACCAGAAGGTGGGATGACCATAAAAAGTTGTTAGAGCTAGTGAGACTGTTCCTGGTATTCAAACCCTGCTAGAACCTACAGCCTCATCTAGTGAGTACTGATGATATTAGATCGACGAGGTACATATTCTGAAAGAATCACGGGGTGCCACTCTAGAGGTTGTCGTGTCAAGGTATCTTCTATCTATTCACATCAAACGTAGATTCTGACAATATCAGGATGAAATCTATCGGCACAAATGTAAGATTTGTGGCACTAAGTGCTACAGTACCAAACTCAGAAGACATCGCAATCTGGCTGGGGAAGAACTCTGCGTGTTCAAGTTCTCCTGCCTGCGAAATGCGGTTTGGAGAGGAGTTTCGTCCTGTCCAGCTACAAAGGTTCGTATATGGGTACCAGTCGACTGGGAATGACTTTATGTTTGATAAAACCTTAGACAAGATGTGAGTTATGAATTTGGTTGTAATCCCCACTGAAAGAATGTGGCTCAGACGTCGTGCAAAGGCTTCCAGATATAATCAAGAAGCATTCTTCAAGAAAGCCCATTATGATTTTCTGCATGACCCGGGCTATGTGTGTCAGTACGGCCAAAATGCTGGCAGAAAAATGGAAAATGCTTCAACCACATGAACGTTACTGGCCTGGTCCAAACATTGGGTTCACATTCAAAGACAAGGAACTACATACCACTGGAACCTCTGGCGTCGCTTTCCATCATGCTGGCCTAGACGTCAATGACAGGACTTTGATAGAACGATTATTTCTAGAGGGCTGCCTTCAAGTGATCTGTTGCACGTCAACCTTGGCCGTCGGAGTGAATCTCCCGGCACATCTAGTGATTATCAAAAATACAGTGACTTGGGCAGACGGGCAAACAAAGGATTACGCTGAGTTAGAAGTTATGCAGATGGTTGGAAGGGCAGGCAGGCCACAATTCGACGACAGTGCAGTTGCGGTGATCATGACAAAGAGAGAGAACAAGATGAAGTATGAGAAAATGGTTTCGGGAACAGAACCACTCGAAAGCTGTTTAAACGGAAATTTGGTGGAACATATGAATGCTGAAGTAGGCCTTGGAACAATAACCAACGTCGAGTCCGCAAAAACGTGGCTCCGATCAACCTTTCTTTACGTCCGGCTCAAGCGTAATCCTACGCATTATAAATTTGATCAACACGGAGGGTCCGAAGACGCGGATCGTGACTTAGAGGAGATATGTGAGAAGAATATAGATCTTTTACATCAAGCTGGACTCTTATTAAAGCATGAAGCAAGATTAAAATGTTCAGAGCTTGGTGATGCAATGGCTCGATACTACATCAAGTTTGTTACAATGCAAACAATCTTAGAGTTGGAAAAGAAAGCAGGCCTACCCGAGGTGGTATGTAGAGTTTCTATTCGGATATTTTTAATCTTGCTGATTCCTTATAGCTATTGATACTTTCACAAGCTCAAGAGTTCAGAGATATCCGTTTTCGCAGCGGGGAGAAAGGGTTATTTAAAGAGTTAAATAAATTAGTAAAGTACCCTTTGAACGGAGAACTAACCAATGCGTCTCACAAAGCATACATTTTGATTCAGGTATGACATCAAGCTCTAGGATTATCCTGTCGAATATATTCTAATTTTTGAGTGAAAGTTCGAGATCGGAATGATGGAGTTCCCGGTCGAAGCAAACTTTCAAAAGTTCAAAGCCACTCTGATGCAGGATAAAAGCCTAATTTTTCAACACTGTCACAGAGTAATGCGCTGCATTATTGACGGTAAACTACATTTTAAGGATTCAGTATCTGTTAGATCCGCTTTGGAGGTGGCTAGGTCTCTAAAAGCAAGAGTCTGGGAGAATTCTCCACTCCAGCTTCGTCAAATTGAAGGATTTGGGCCAGCATCTGTAAAGAAACTTGTGAATGCTGGCATACGCAGCTTGGGAATGCTTGAGACGCTCGAAGCTCATAAGATCGAGACTATTTTATCTCGGAACCCACCTTTTGGTTCTAAGATTATAAGGGCTGTACGGGATATCCCAAAGTTACAAGTTATCTCTCGTCAAGTCTCTAAGGTGCGTATAGACAAGAAATAAGTAATAGCAATCCTCTTACTCAAAGTTTCTAGGCTGGGAATGGCAAAGATTCTGTCAAGCTAAAGGTGCGAGTTGAGATTGGATATCTGAACGATAAGGTCCCTGGAAAGTACCGTGGGATGGTTTTATTCGCGAATTTCCTTGCAGAAAGATCTGATGGTTTATTAATCGATTTCAGAAGAATACCGTAAGACAATAATTGCAATTCTGATCCATAGCTTACTAAATAAACTTTGAAATGCGTAGAATTGGTAAGCTGGAGGGCGGAAAAGATATTCAGTTTATGGTTGAGCTCGAGCACAAAGAGCAAACGGTTATATGTTACTTGGTGTGCGAAGATATAGGTGAATATTTTATCTAATTACTGCTATTCTATACTAATATTCTTAGTTGGCACCTTGAAATTCCATGAGCTCAAACCAGATGTTGAAAGCGCTTTGTACCCTGGTGGGGGATGTCCAGCGTTACCATCACCACCACCAAATATAAGGAGAACAGACATGAGCAGATTCATTACCGCTCGAGAATTATGTAAAACCTCAAGTGTAGGCTGCTTAGGAGCGAATACACGCGCTTCAACGGATATAGGCCAGGCTACGAGGACTACCGGGAGCTTAGCAGTTTCTGAAGAGAAGGATTTGTGTTTCTTGAATATAGATGATTTTGATATGTCTGATTTCGACGACAGTGCCTCACAAGAAGCTAAGAAGAACACAGATACAAATAACTTTCGAACCAAAGCCGAGATTGACCTTGATGGTTTAGAAAGTAGTGGGTTAGAAACAAATGAGCAGCTTCCAAATGGGAATTACGTTTGCAGGCATAGGTGTGGGGATAAAAAGAAGTATTAACTTGAACAAATAACTAAACCTAACTAAACGGAAAGCTAATTGATTAAAAGATGCAAACATTTTTGTTGCCGCGATGGGCTGGAGAAGCCGCCGAAGCCGTTAAAGCGAAAGAAAAGCATACCGGATGCAAAACCCCTGCAAGTGCCAGCCCCAAGGAAAATCGATCAACAGGAAATTCTTTCCTCAAAACCTAAACAAAAACCTCGAATGTCGGCCATTGTTACCCACATGAAAAATGTGGACATTGAAGTACTGGACCTTGTCGGTGACGAAAGCAGCACTTATGAGCGAAGGGGTGCAACTAGCGACTTAGAGAAACTCAAAAAGCTTCATTCCACCAGTACCCTAACTACTCATCGATCCTTGACCAGCAAGTCAATTTTCTCTTACTCCAACAATGGGGTAGCTAAACCTACTTTCTCTGGTATCGAGCAACCTAGCTTGACGAACTATAAAAGGGTGCTTTCTCCTGCCAAAGAATCTGGACCAATGCCGAGTAGGAGTTTTTACCCTCCCCAAGAACCTTCGGCCGCTGATGTTAATGGATCGGAAGGAGGAGAACAAGGTGGTGATATGCCACTGATCGAGCTAACAATGGGGGCCGGCGGGGCATGCACTATGTCCGAAACTTCTGGTTGTCCAAAAAGAAACGTATCTTCTAACCATGGGATGATTTTCTCAAAGGTTTTAGATAATGGGGATTTGAAAAATCCTTGTCTTAGAAGGAAATCCCAACTCGAAAACGTATTTATGAAAAATGGGGGGATAGAGTCATATATTGATAGTTCAACAGATAACTGTCCTCCAAGCAGTAGTTCTAACATGTGTGAAGAGCTTAGGGTAGAAGATACTAAATATAATAAAATAGGTTGGTTCATGAGAATCTTTTTAGTTATTGAGAGGCTGACAGCAGGGTTTTTTTTTAAGTGCCACCGGATCATGACCAACAAATATCCATTGACACTGATGTCAGGATGTCATCTAGTGAGTATCGCTGGAAGACGAATGAAATGCCTTCTTTGATTAGAAAAAGAGAAGATACATTTGGCTTTCCGTTGAAAAATCAAATAAAGAGACGCCTAATAAGTCTAGATGGGCCAAGCGACTTTGTTCCAACATCACTGAAAGCAAATAAAGTGGCAAGTACAAGAAAAAGAACAGAAACGGAAGATTTCCATGCGGGAGAAGGATCAGGCGAAACGAGCTGTATGGATGTTCTTGATTTCCTCGGGGAGTGTGTTATCTACTCGAAATAGATTCGGTCAAAGAGCCGAGTGCACAGGAAAACCTCAAGAAGAAATTTGATGGAGGGGGAATAGTTTTTTCCCGCTAAATACTTGATTAGCAGGAAAGGATAGCCATATAAACAGCACAGAGGTCTAGCTAGCTTACCTTTTTACAACGTTGAAGCTCTTCATACAGATTAAACATGGTCAATTTTCTAGAAATTCTGGACACAAATCAATCGACTTAATTCCTACGAGAAGAACTTTAGAAAAGTAATAATTTGATTTATTTCTATGTCCATCTGATGTATTACCTACGCAAGAGAAATCATTTGGAACGTATGAAGCAAGAAATGGATCAAACAAAGTGTGCTTGAAAAGGTCGGAGGAAACGTATCAATTGATGGGTGGTTCATTCTGATGAGTGGTGCTGCATGAAATACTAGAATCCCACCCTTCTATACCCCAACAAATCTCTTGTAAGATGTTTATGTTAGAAAGTGGCGCCTCATGTCCAGAGATGAGCTTGTCAAATTTTAAGAAGATTGCGAACATAATGACGATGGGTATGAATTTCTAAAAGTTTATTATGCCTTGATCTAGTGGTTAAGATATAAAGGCGGTGTTTGAACTCTGGAGTTTTCAAGTGCATTCTCCCCGCAAATTGTCCATAAGTAAGACAAACTTTCTAATCGATTCCACTGTTTTCAAGGTCGCACGTTCTAAACCGTAAGTGGTGGCTGAGTGGCAGAGTAGGTCGATGTGGGTGTGGGTTAGGGTTGTGGGTTAGGGTTGTGGTGGGCCGATATCTGACAGAAGATCATTGACCGCCGTTGTTAACAACAACAGCAACGAAGAGAGGTATCTGTGAGCGGAGAGATGATATGAGTATTGCTATAAGGGTACAAATGTGCGTAGATTTTAAATTCTTAGTCCATTTTAACCCGCCAAGCCTGGTTGTTGAGTTATAATCTAAAAGGTGCCGGGAGAAATGCTATTCAGCGGTTCGGCATTATGAAAGCTTATATCGCAAGATGGGACTTGTGAGCAAAGTAGATGTATGAGAGTCATTTTAGGGGCAGAAAAAGGCGTAGGATCTTATACTCCAATCCGTTTTTACCCGCAGACATTATTGGTTGAGTGTTGAAGTCATTTAAAATTCTCTATAAACATTATGAAATAGAGAGAAGCAGCGGTCTTTCCAGAGAGGTATATTACCATAGGATAATTTGAAGTAGGTATAGGTAGTCGTTCCAGTACCAGGGGCCTATCATCTTGACCTGGCTCCACATTCCCTCCTTTCCGATCTTTTGATAATCCGAATGATCTCTGCTGGCTACCGGTACCTTCAAACCTTGTGAGACAATGCGTGACAGCTTCCAACCCTTTTATAGGGAACGTGGAATGCTTTGAGACATAGCCTTTTAGATATTATTAGTATTATATCCTATTCCTGAGTAATTCTCGCTCTTACCGGTTGGAACCACTCCTGGTCAATATCTGTGATTGGCCCGAGGTTCTCAATCTGAATATTGCAGATAGGATTAAGGATTGAATAGTCTGAAAGAATGAGTTACCATGATTATCCAAGAATTGATAATGGTGATATCGAAAAGCCAGAAGAAAAGAGCCATTCAGTTGCGCAGGACCGGCAGTTGTGTAGCATAATAGCATCTGAATTGGTCGGGAAGGCCCACCCCATTCATTTTCATATTATAGTCAAGGGCAAAGAGTGGAATTCGCTTTATCGTTTGACTCATATCTCTCAATGCTTTAGTGATAGTTTGGCGATTGTATAGTGTAGTCCTTGGCTTATCTGTATCCTTCAATGGCTAGTTTGTTCCATAGTGTGCCAGTCTTACGACAATCTCATATATGACAGGGAGAAACTATTACGGGCATGTCAAGTATTTACGAGAGTAAGAGAAAAACTAGAAGACACTTCCAATACCCTCTACGCACTAGTAGGAATATCTCTAGCAATGCTGGTTGGGATCTATCTGTAACGGGTCTCTTCTAAGAGAAATAGAATAGGATAGAATAGAGACGGCCGTGCAAGATAGACAATCAGGTTGCAGATTATTCAAAGATACTATCACTAGAACTCAATAATCTTTAAGAGCTCTGCTACTGATAAGAACTTGGTTTTTCTTTGTGATCAAGACCAGAGGGAACAGGACTGAAGGGCGGGAGTGAGCCTGAATATGTAACCGAGCCTTTTTAACTGTTTGGTGTATGAGTACACACAGGGCCCGGTTACATCCTGAGAGTTATTGTTAGAAGCCAGTAGCACGGTGATATGCAAATACCGGCAGTATGGCTAGCTACCAGCTGTTAGAGTAACTACATTCAGGATGCTAGGAAGGGGATCTATTCACCTATCAAGGCCCGACCGCCCCCACCTCCTCTGCCGACAAGAACGCTACGGAATCGGGTTATTAGGTGAAGGATCAGGGTGGCTTCGGTTAGATTAGATATGTTAGGAAGGTGCTCAGAGGATACAGTAAGCGCTAGGCGCTTCAGATTAGGTTGCGGGGAGAAGGATCAGGATCGGTTGGGGGATGTTATTATATTTGTCTGATATTTCTTTATTGTGGTTACGAGGGTTAGTCATCGGGTTATTCTTTGTGTTATGGGCATGCCAAGCATTTACGGGAGTGAGAGAAAGGCTAGTAGATACCCTAATACCCTCTAACACTAATGGAAACACCACTATCAACTCCGGTTCGCACCCACGAGTTGCGGTGTGATCGATATGCGACCAAATGCGGAGTTGCGGTTTTCCTAATTAAAAAACACGTTTTAGACCCCAATGATAACCCCAGGAGCGTCAAACCGCGGGAGGAGAGTGCTTTTGGACCGGTGGATATATGAGGGACAGCTGGAAGCAATCGGATCGAAGATCAGACCACTCGGAGCGGATCGGCGCAAGCTACCAGCCGACCGAGTACCTGTTGGCGGTACCTGTAGGCATGAGAGGACTCTGCTATGTGGGAAAGCGATGTGGTAAGAGGCCTGAGTAGGTAGCCTTACCATCGGAGACCTATGAGTAGCCGACGCTGACGATTATCCACCAGACGGCCGATGGAGAAGAAACATCGACAGGGAAACGTGCATTAGAGTGGATAAATAGGTTGATGTAACGGGGGTCCTTTCTAAGAGAAATAGAATCGGATAGAATAGAGACGGCCGTGCAAGATAGACAATCAGGTTGCAGATTATTCAAAGATACTATCGCTAGAACTCAATAATCTTTAAGGGCTCTGCTACCGATAAGAACTTGGTTTTTTCTTTCTGATCAAGACTGGAGAGAACAGGACTGAAGGGCGAGAATGAACCTGAGTACTTATACTCCGAAGGCCTCTATTCTCTGCTCCTAATGTAACGGGGGTCTCTTCTAAGAAGAATAGAATAAAGTAGAATAGAGACGGCCGTGCAAGATAGACAATCAGGTTGCAGATTATTCAAAGATACTATCGCTAGAACTCAATAATCTTTAAGGGCTCTGCTACCGATAAGAACTTGGTTTTTCTTTCTGATGAAGACTGGAGAGAACAGGACTGAAGGGCGAGAATGAACCTGAGTACTTATACTCCGAAGGCCTCTATTCTCTGCTCCTAACTCCTTACTAAGTTCCGGTGGGCCCTTTCCTCGGTGCCGGAAACAATACCACCGCTACCCCGCTTTTCTCTAAGCGTCAGCAGGTGTTTCCGATACCCAAGGCAACCACCCTTAGTCCAAGCCTTTGTAACACCTGCAGCCTTGGTTGCCACACAACCGAGGACCTGCATGAATGAGCTGCTGCTCAGGTGTAAGCTTAATTATTGCTGTAGAGCCTTCGCTTATTGTAGACTTCCCTAGCCGAGTCCCTGCCTTTCGGCGGACTCATAATGCTTAGAGGATACAGAGGATCACCGGGCTATCAGAGCTTCACTCTGGCCGGTCTTCTATTCACTGGCGAGGCAAAGACTCGTCAGTCATTGCTCCCGTGAATAGATCCCCTTCCTAGCGCCCGGAATGTAGTTACTCTAACAGCTGGTAGCTAACCACACTGCCGGTACTTGCATATCACCGTGCAACTGGCTTCTAACAATAACTCTCAGCATGTAACCGGGCCCTGTGTGTACTCATACACCAGACAGTTGAAATGGCTCCGTTACACCACCCCCCTCTTCCAGGATCTTGGTCTCCGAGATCTAAAAACATTCTATTACCATCCATTCTATATGACAAGAAATTCCGTGATATGCAAGGAAAGAAAATCTAAAGGAAGAACTACACCCCAACAATCCGCTTGTCTTTGGGTTTCTTAGGATACCTCATATGGAAATCCCGAAGGGCTTCTTCAGCACTCTTCTTGAGATGCTCCCAAGGTTCCCATGTAGCATCCTCGTTCTCATAACCTTCCCACAGCACTAGGTATTCCACTCGTCTCCTTTTCTTATTGACCCGGCTATCAGCTACTTCTCGGACAACCCAGTTCTGTTCTCCTTCAATCTCTTCGGGTTCCGGTAGTGGAACTCTTCTCTCAGGATCTACCGGTGCTCTGTAAGGTTCCAGAAGAGAGACATGAAATACCGGGTGGATTCCCATTTGAGGGGGAAGAGAGAGCTTGTAGGCACGGGTACCAATAGCTTCCAAGACCTTGAAGGGTCCCATCTTCTTCTGATCCAATTTTCCCAAAGGCCGCTTTGTTTGCACATTGCGCCGGTCCAACATTACTTCATCTCCGGGCTTGATTTCGGGCGGTACCAGGGCATGAGCATCATACCACCGGGCCATCCTTAATCTAGCTTTACCCAAGCTGGCGTTCATAGCCTGCCAAATAGATTCCCATTGAGATATCATGACCTCACTTGCTGGATTGTTCCATTCTACTCCTTCCTTTGGGGCCGGCCAGTTGGTCCTGGGTTCATAACCATAGTTGGCATAAAAGGCCGATACTTTGGTAGACTCAGAGACCGCCGAGTTATATGCATACTCTGCCAAAGGCAAAAGTTCTGCCCAGTCATCCTGTTGATATGAACAATAACTCCGCAAGTAATGTTCCAGGGTCTGATTAACTCTTTCTGTTTGACCGTCCGTTTGGGGGTGGAAGGATGTGGACATCTTCAGCTTCACATTGAGGAGGCTCATGAGAGATTGCCAAAAGTGAGAGATGAACCTGCTATCTCTGTCCGAGACTATGTCATCAGGTAAACCATGGAGTCTCCAAACTTCCTTCAAGAACAACTTAGCCAAATCTTCCGTTTTATTGAGGGTAGGAAGAGGGATGTAGTGTGCCATCTTCGAAAAACGGCCCACTATTACCCAGATCTTTGTAAACCCACTAGATTCCGGCAATCCCACAATGAAGTCCATAGAGATGGAAGTCCATGGCCGATAGGGTATCTCCAACGGTTGGAGCATACCAAACTTCCTATGTCTTGAGGTCTTATTCCTCTGGCAGCTGTCACAGCTCCGGACATATTCCTCAACATCCTTATCCATGTTGGGCCAAAAGAAGTTGTTTTTCACCCGCTCAAGTGTCTTAAATTGGCCAAAATGACCAGCCACCTTAGAGTCATGGGTAGCGGACAGTATTTCCATCTGAAGCTTTTTGTCTTTGGGTATATACCATCTATTCTTATAGAAGATGAGACCGTTCTTGACCGACAAGTTCTGGTCCAAATTTGGTTTCCTTTCAACCAGGGAGCGGTGCAGTTCCTGCCAGAAACTATCCTCTTTAGCAGCCGCATATAGGCGCTCTAAGAATGTATTCTGCAATTGATTCACCCTGACAGCCACTAGCTTTGCAGGATCCAAAACCAATTGACCTGGCCTAAAAAAGATCTGTGGCTCCGGCTGCAGAGTTTCACCTCCCTCTCCAAGGCGGTGATCCCAGCGCCTAGATAGCACATCAGTCTTGCCATTCTTTTCTCCCGGTCTGTAGACAACTTTAAAATTGTAGCCTGCGAGGTCCTCAGACCATCTAGCTTGCCGCCTAGTGAGAACCTTGGTAGAATTAAAATACTCCAAGTTCTTGTGTTCTGTAAAAACCGTGATCTCTTGCTCACAAGATTTGAGCATGTGTTCCCATTCCCGGAAAGAGGCTACAATAGCTCCCATTTCCTTATCATGAATGTCATAGTTGATCTCAGCAGGGGAGAACTTCTTAGAATAGAATGCCACCGGATGTAGCTTTCCATCGTCCCCATACTGAGAGAGCACCGCTCCTTTGGCAAAATCACTGGCATCTGTCTCAACCACCGTGCTCCTACTAGGGTCAAAATGAAGAATGATTGGAGCGCTTGTGAACAGCCTCTTGAGTTCTTCAAAGGCCTGCTCATGTGCTGCCGTCCAATACCATTTCTTGTCTTTTTGCAGGAGATCAGTTAATGGTTTGCAAACTTTACTGAAGCCTTCAATAAAGCGGCGATAGAAGTTTGCAAATCCGAGGAATGCCTGTACAGCCTTGATATTCTCAGGGACCGGCCATTCCTTAACTGCCTCCACCTTATCTTCTGACATAGATACTCCCTGTTCTGAGATATGATAGCCCAGGTATTCTACCTCTCGGACATGGAAAGATGTCTTACTGATCGAGGCACAGAGCTTAGCTTCCCTAAGCTTCTGTAAGACCTTCTTGACCAGTAGCTCATGCTCTTTCTCATTTTCCGAGTAGATGAGGATGTCATCAATGTAGACAACCACTCCTTCATCTAGTAGTTCCTTTAGCACATCATTGATCATTGCCTGGAAGGCGGAGGGAGCGTTGCATAGTCCAAACGGCATCACATTATATTGATACAGTCCATAGCGAGTTCTGAAAGCGGTTTTCGACTCATCACCTTCAGCTATCCTGATCAAATTGAAGCCGTTCTTCAGGTCTATCTTTGTGAAGATCTTGGCCTTGAACAACCTGTCTCTGAGCTCACTCATGATAGGGAGCGGATACTTGTCCTTGACAGTGACCTTGTTCAAACCTCTGTAATCCACACAAATCCGCAATGTCCCATCCTTCTTAGGAATGAACAATATGGGTGCCGCAGCAGGGCTATTTGATCTAGAGATCTTTCCTGAAGACAATTCTTTGTCCAGGTACTCTCGGAGGGCCTTCAACTCTGGAGCAGAACATGGGTACAGCGGGCCAAATCGGGGAGAGGTGCCAGGCAAGAGCTTGATCTTCAAATCATTATGGGAATGCGGCGGCATTTCCTCAATCTTCTCTTGACTGAACACATCAGCCCATTCCCGGTATAGGTGGTGTATTTTCTCAGCAATATCACCTCCGTCCTCATCATGCCATACTGAACCAACCAATTGATAGACTGTTTCTTCTTCCTCCGACATCTGATATGGAGAGACAAGTTCAATCTTGGTGGCCGCTGGGAGACAATTCTGCCTGCAGTAGTCACTCCTCCAGCTCATGGTGTTGAGTTCCCAATTGATATTCGGGTTATGCTTCCTAGTCCAACTAATTGGCAGGTAACCGGTCATTCCTTCTTCCAAAGTAGCCACCTCCCATCGAAGTGTCTCCTTATGATCTCCCATAGTCATGCGGACCGGGTGAGTGTAATACTCGCCTCCTCCCATCATGACATCTCCTTGAGCATCAAACATTGTCAGAGGTTGATCCCGCCGCACTAAAGGAATTCCATGTTTCCTGACAAAACTCTGGTTGAGGATAGCTCCTGTACAACCGGTGTCAAACAGGAAAGACCCTTGGGCGCCTTCTGTGAGGGATGCGTACCAGACCACAAGAGTACACTAAGCAGAGCTCAGAGTTCGGCTAACAGCTACAAAGGTAGAAGTCTCCAAGGTCTCTTCAGTCAACGTCGAGTATAATTCTCCTTGATCCGATACGGGCCCCGCGAGCTACGTTATCGACAAAGATTCACTAGAGTTAGCGGATGGTATTCGACCGTCTTCGACATAATAGTTCAGGTAGAGTGCGAAGTCACGATAGAGTAAAGTATTTCAAAGAGTATAGTCAAATAAAGTTGTAACTCGCGTATCAACGATTTATATTGTTAAGACTCTGATTTCGCCGATGATGGTTTGGCTAGTCAGTGAATGACACAGTATTTATATCCCTCACTTATGTCTCGAGGACCCAGTCTACTAATAATACAGAATACACTCGGGGCCTGCCCGAGACCCTGAAAAACAATCAAGAACGTTTAACTCCTAAATCCGTAACCCAAACTCCTAAACCCGCTGAAACCCCTCAACCTATTTACCCACTCTAATGCACGTTTCCCTGTCGATGTTTCCTCTCCATCGGCTGTCTGGTGGATAATCGTCAGCGTCGGCTACTCGTAGGTCTCGGACTGCAAAGCTACCTACTCAGGCCTCTTCCCACATCGCTTTCCCACATAGCAGAGTCCTCTCATGCCCATAGGTACCGCCGATAGGTACTCGGTCGGCTGGTTGCTTGCGCCAATTCGCTCCGAGTGATCCGATCTTCGATCCGATTGCTTCCAGCTGTCCCTCATACATCCACCGGTACCAAAGCACTCCCCTCCGGCGGTTTGACGCTCCGGGGGTTATTACTGGGGTCGAAAACAAGTTTTTTATGACTCCGTGTTTTGGTCGTATATTGGTCGCACCACACCCCGCGCGTGTGGTCCAGAGTTGACGTTAGCGTACAGAGGGTATTGGGGTATCTACTAGCCTTTTTCTCGTAAATGCTTGGCATGCCTGTAACAGCCCCGCCATTTCACCAGGTATTCCACTAATCCTCTTCTACTTTTCCGGCTTCCCACGATACTTTCCACTTCGTACAGTACCTCTCCGTCTTTATCGATATCTTCAGGAGTTGGGGGACGTTGTTCACGGCCTGGGATACTGCTCTGTCGGTAATGTTCCAAGAGTTCGATGTGGAACACGTTATGGATTTTGACTTGTGGTGGCAGTTCTAATTCGCAGGCTCGTTTCCCAGCTAGTCGGATAATCTTAAACGGACCGAGTTTCATATGATCGAGTTTCTTGGTGGAGCGACGTGTCTTGATATTGGTCGCATTGAGCATGACCATGTCGCCTATCTTGAAGTTCGGCGGTTCGTCCCTTTTCCGATCATAGTATTTCCCCATCTTCTCCCTGGTATCTGTTAAGCGAGCGAGAGCCGAATCGTGAACTCCTCGAATGAAGTGAGCTTACAGGTCACTGATTGGGTTGACCACTTCGGCTTCAGTCGGCCAGTTGGTTCTTGGGTTGTAACCGTAATTGGTAAAGAACGGAGATTGACCCGTGGCGGTGGTAACCGAGTTGTTGTAAGCATACTCCGCCAACGGGAGTAGCTCTGCCCAATCATCTTGTTCGTAGTTACAGAACGCTCGTAAATAGTGCTCAAGGGTTTGGTTGACTCGCTCTGTTTGCCCATCAGTCTGAGGGTGGAAAGCCGTACTCATTCTTATCCTCACGTCCAATAATTCCATAAGGGATGCCCAAAAGCTTGAAGTAAACTTGGCGTCCCTGTCGGAAACTATATCAAGAGGCAGCCCATGAAGTCGCCAGATTTGACCGAGGAATATCTTCGCTAAGTCCTGCGCGGTCGTTTCCGCTACTAGGGGGATGAAGTGCGACATCTTCGAGAACCTATCGACTACTACCCAGATTTGGTTGTATCCCTTTGATTCCGGTAACTGCACGACGAAGTCCATTGATATCGATTGCCAGACAGAATGTGGTGTGGACAGTGGAAGAAGCGCACCATATTTCTTATGGCGGCTGGGTTTGTTGCGCTGGCACTCGTTATATGACCGAACGTAATCATCAATCCACTCGTTCATTTTTGGCCAATAGAAGTTACGCGTGATGAGTTCCAAAGTTTTATCTTGTCCAAAGTGTCCTGCCACCTTCGAGTCATGTTCTGCCTGTGCGATTCGGATCTTGATACGGTCGTCTGCCGGAATGTAGAGTCGGTTCTTATAGAAGAGTAGCCCGTCTTTTTCAGCAATATCCTTCAATTCCCCCAGCTTCTCCCCTTGCTCAACTCTCTCTTTCAGTCCTACCCATATCGGGTCTCCCGATGCCGCCTGCCTGACATGATCCAGAAAATTCTTAGACCAGTCAATCACCCCCTTGGAGGCAAGCGACACCGCTGATACCACAAACTCTTCCTCCACCAACTGTCCGGGCTTAAAGAACATGTCTATCGGCTGTTTCCCAAGCGTGCCTCCCCCTTCAGGATGGTACTCCGGCCGTCGCGATAGTGCATCTGCCTTCCCATTTTTGGTTCCCGGGTGGTAAATAATCTTAAAGTCGAATTCCGCCAAAGACTCAGCCCACCTTGCCTGTCGTCGGTTAAGAACCTTGGTTGTAGAGAAGTACTCTAAGTTCTTATGATCCGTATAGACGAGGACCGTTCGGCTAGGTCCTTCGAGGTAGTGACGCCATTGCTTGAAGGCTGACACAATTCCTAGCATCTCCTTATCCCAGACGTCGTAGTTGAGTTCCGCTGGGTTAAGCTTTCGAGAATAAAAGGCAACAGGGTGAGTCTTTCCATCAATAACCTGGGATAGAATTGCGGCAATAGCAAAATCACTTGCGTCCGTTTCCACGATAGTCTGGCGATCTGGAGAGAAGTGTACCAAGATCGGCGCAGACGTAAACAGGGTTTTGAGTTTTTCGAAGGCTGCTTGGGCCGTCATAGACCAGACAAAGTTCTTAGCATCACCCCTGAGACAATCGGTAATGGGTTTACAGACCCCGGAGAAATTGTGGATAAACCTTCTGTAGAAGTTGGCAAAGCCCATGAAGATCTGTACTTCCTTAACGCTGCGCGGGGCTTACCAATTTGTTACAGACATGACCTTATCCAGTGCCATGGTGACGCCTGCTGGGGCAAGGATGTATCCGAGGAACTCGATTTCGGTGAGCTCGAAGAACGATTTCCTCGGGTTGGCGACTAGGTTGTATTCTTGTAACCTACTAAGTACTTTGCCGACCAGCTCCCTATGCTCCTCTCGAGACTTGCTATATATTAGGATATCATCAAGGTATACTACTACACCTTGATCCAAGAATTCCCTCAGCGCATCATTCATCATGTTCTGGAAGGTCGCCGGCGCATTTGCCAGCCCAAAAGGCATGACGAGGTACTCAAAATGCCCGTACCGCGTACGGAATGCTGTCTTCCACTCGTCGCCATCTTTGATCCTGATGAGGTTGTAACCTTCCTTCAGGTCAATCTTCGAGAAGATAACTGCGCCTGCCACTCGATCTCGCAGTTCATCCATAAGCGGTAACGGATACCTGTTCTTAATGGACACTCGGTTAAGTCCACGGTAGTCAACGCAAAGTCGCAGACTACCGTCCTTCTTCTTCACAAATAGGATTGGGGCTCCTGCCGGTGATTTGCTCGGCCTAATCTTTCCCAATCGCAACATTTTGTCCAGGTACTCCCGAAGCACCTTTAGTTTGACTTCGGATAGGGAGTAAACGGGTCCCCATGGTGGCTGCTTCCCTGGTTTGAGATCTATCGCATGGTCGTAAGATCGATGCGGTGGTAATTTATCTGCTTCCGATGGTAGGAAGACTTTAAGGAACTTGTGGAGCCAAGAGGGAAGAGTTTCACGGAGGTTGACCGATTCATCTTCCAGTAGACAGATGCTACCGATGATTTGGGCCTCCGGATCGTCCAGTACACCCTCGTCCATCTCTATTTGAGGTTCCCTGTCAGTGAAGCATCGACTCTTGCAGTTCTCGCCATCGTAGGAAACTTCCCCATTTGCCCCTATTACCGGCTTATGTTCTTTCAACCACCAGTTCGGTAGTATCGCATCGATGCCAAGTGGGAGAGGGGCGATCTCAAAGGATAACTGTGTTTGATGCCCCCTCGACATTACAATTAATGGTTGTGTAAAGGCGTGTCCCGTGCCCTTCATAACTTCTCCCGTAAATCCAAATACCTGGGCCGGGACGTCTCGTTTCACCTTCGGGACCTCAAAACTATCAACAAAAACAGCAGACAAAACAGGACCAGTTGCACCAGTATCCAACAACACCTTACAAGGTAAACATTTTTCCGCAAAACAAAGGAACTGATTAACGATAGGTCGAGGACCGTGAATGGGTTCCTCCAAAACTTTCTGTTTTTTCTCCGGTTGGGACGCTCTCCCTTCCTGCCTTTTTCTTTTTATATTTTTTTTGTTGTTTTCCGTCAGTGATAACATAGCAATCTGGGGATACTCCTGACCTGACTCATCAGAGTCCCCTTCTAAAAATCCATATCGAAATCCATTTCCGATTCCGATCCGCCTTCTCGTACAAACGCTTGCCCACTGGTGTACTCCGCAGCAGCCGTAGCAGCCGGCTTCCTAGCACGGTGCCTCATTCGCTTTCTCTGAGATTGGGGTTCTGGTGGTTCCATATCGTGGTCGCCATCGTCATCGCGGGTACGCTTTCGGGAGAAAGAGGAGATAGATGCACTGCTGTTAACATCTGAACGACACCACTTCCAAAGATGACCCTTTCGGCCAAATCGCACGCAGACACCGTCGGTCTTTCGCTGGTCTAGGACCGGTTGTGGAACTCCTTTGGTGGCTTTGTCGTAGTCGTGGTATATTGGTTTATTCCCAGACTTATTCTTGCTGGTGCTCTTCTTATCTTGCCCTTTTTCTTTCTCCTCAGTCTGAGCCCTTCCCTTAATCTTAAACCCCTTCTCCTTCTGCGGCGAGTTCCCACCATGGTTCGACTCCTTCCCTCTCGACTCCGCTTTTCCCAACATTTTCATCTGCTCCTGATAAGCCTCGTGAGCCTTGCCGGCTCGTTCCAACTGTTGGATATACTCGGAGTCGTCATCGGTTGGATCGAAGCGCGAGTGGCGTTCTCGGATTTCATTTGGTAGCCCTTGGAGCAAGGCGGCGCGGTAGGATGCCCCTTTCATCTGAGCATGCTGGTTCATGATCTCCATCCTTGTCAGATAGTCGCCGATGTTAGCAGAGTACTTAAACTGCTGCATCTTCATCGCGTTTTCCATAGCCTCCTGAGTGCTTAGGAAACGTTTCCTGACTTCCTGACGAAACCGAGCCCAAGTGGCGTAGTGTAACGGGGGTCTCTTCTAAGAGAAATAGAATAAGATAGAATAGAGACGGCCGTGCAAGATAGACAATCAGGTTGCAGATTATTCAAAGATACTATCGCTAGAACTCAATAATCTTTAAGGGCTCTGCTACCGATAAGAACTTGGTTTTTCTTTCTGATGAAGACTGGAGAGAATAGGACTGAAGGGCGGGAATGAACCTGAGTACTTATACTCCGAAGGCCTCTGTTCTCTGCTCCTAACTCCTTTACTAAGTTCCGGTGGGCCTTCCCTCAGTACCGGAAACAATACCACCGCTACCCCGCTTTTCTCTAAGCGTCAGCAGGTGTTTCCGATACCCAAGGCAACCACCCTTAGTCAAAGCCTTTGTAACACCTGCAGCCTTGGTTGCCACACAACTGAGGACCTGCATGAATGAGCTGCCGCTCAGGTGTAAGCTTAATCATTGCTGTAGAGCTTTCGCTTATTGTAGACTTCCCTAGCATAGTCCCTGCCCTTCGGCGGACTTACAATGCACCGAGGATACAGAGGATCACCGGTCAATCAGAGCTTCACTCTGGCCGGTCTTCTAGTCACTGGCGAGGCATAGACTCGTCAGTCATTGCTCCCATGAATAGATCCTCTTCCTAGCGCCCGGAATGTAGTTACTCTAACAGCTGGTAGCTAACCACACTGCCGGTACTTGCATATCACCATGCAACTGGCTTCTAACAATAACTCTCAGCATGTAACCGGGCCCTGTGTGTACTCATACACCAGACAGTTGAAATGGCTCCGTTACACCACTCCCCTCTTCCAGGATCTTGGTCTCCGAGATCTATAACCATTCTATTACCATTCTATATGACAAGAAACTCCGTGATATGCAAGGAAATGAAAACCCAAAGGAAATAATCTACACCCCAACAATCCGCTTGTCCTTGGGTTTCTTAGGATACCTCATATGGAAATCCCGAAGGGCTTCTTCAGCACTCTTCTTGAGATGCTCCCAAGGTTCCCATGTAGCATCCTCGTTCTCATAACCTTCCCACAGCACTAGATATTCCACTCGTCTTCTCTTCTTATTGACCCGGCTATCAGCTACCTCTCGGACAACCCAGTTCTGTTCTCCCTCAACCTCTTCGGGTTCCGGTGGGGGAACTCTTCTCTCAGGATCTACCGGTGCTCTGTAGGGTTCTAGGAGAGAGACATGAAAGACCGGGTGGATTCCCATCTGGGGGGGAAGAGAGAGCTTGTAGGCACGGGTACCAATAGCTTCTAAGACCTTAAAGGGTCCCATCTTCTTCTGATCCAATTTTCCCAAAGGCCGCTTTGTTTGCACATTGCGCCGGTCCAACATAACTTCATCTCCGGGCTTGATTTCAGGTGGTGCCAGGGCATGAGCATCATACCACCGGGCCATCCTTAATCTAGCTTTACCCAAGCTGGCGTTCATAGCCTGCCAGATAGATTCCCATTGAGAAATCATGACCTCACTTGCTGGATTGTTCCATTCTACTCCTTCCTTTGGGGCCGGCCAGTTGGTCCTGGGTTCATATCCATAGTTGGCATAAAAAGCCGATACTTTGGTAGACTCAGAGACCGCCGAGTTATAAGCATACTCTGCCAAAGGCAAGAGTTCTGCCCAGTCATCCTGTTGATATGAACAATAACTCCGCAAGTAATGTTCCAGGGTCTGATTAACTCTTTCTGTTTGACCGTCCGTCTGGGGGTGGAAAGATGTGGACATCTTCAGCTTCACATTGAGGAGGCTCATGAGAGATTGCCAAAAGTGAGAAATGAACCTGCTATCTCTGTCCGAGACTATGTCCTCAGGCAAACCATGGAGTCTCCAAACTTCCTTCAAGAACAATTTAGCCAAATCTTCCGTTTTATTGAGGGTAGGAAGAGGGATGTAGTGTGCCATCTTCGAAAAGCGGTCCACTATTACCCAGATCTTTGTAAACCCACTAGATTCCGGTAGTCCCACAATGAAGTCCATAGAGATGGAAGTCCATGGCCGATAGGGTATCTCCAACGGTTGGAGCATACCAAACTTCTTGTGTCTTGAGGTCTTATTCCTCTGGCAGCTGTCACAGCTCCGGACATATTCCTCAACATCCTTATCCATGTTGGGCCAAAAGAAGTTATTTTTCACCCGCTCTAGTGTCTTAAATTGGCCAAAATGACCAGCCACCTTAGAGTCATGGGTATCGGACAGTATTTCCATCTGAAGCTTCTTGTCCTTGGGTATGTACCATCTATTCTTGTAGAAGATGAGACCGTTCTTGACCGACAAGTTCTGGTCCAAATTTGGTTTCCTTTCAACCAGGGAGCGGTGCAATTCCTGCCAGAAACTATCCTCTTTAGCAGCCGTGTATAGGCGCTCTAAGAATGTATTCTGCAATTGATTCACCCTGACAGCCACTAGCTTTGCAGGATCCAAAACCAATTGACCTGGCCTAAAAAAGATCTGTGGCTCCGGCTGCAGAGTTTCACCTCCCTCTCCAAGGCGGTGATCCCAGCGCCTAGATAGCACATCAGTCTTGCCATTCTTTTCTCCCGGTCTGTAGACAACTTTAAAATTGTAGCCTGCGAGGTCCTCAGACCATCTAGCTTGCCGCCTAGTGAGAACCTTGGTAGAATTAAAGTACTCCAAGTTTTTGTGGTCTGTAAAAACCGTGATCTCTTGCTCACAAGATTTGAGCATGTGTTCCCATTCCCGGAAAGAGGCTACAATAGCTCCCATTTCCTTATCATGAATGTCATAGTTGATCTCAGCAGGGGAGAACTTCTTAGAATAGAATGCCACCGGATGTAGCTTCCCATCATCCCCATACTGAGAGAGCACCGCTCCCTTGGCAAAATCACTGGCATCTGTCTCGACCACCGTTCTCCTACTAGGGTCAAAATGAAGGAGGATTGGAGCGCTTGTGAACAGCCTCTTGAGTTCTTCAAAGGCCTGCTCATGTGCTGCTGTCCAATACCATTTCTTGTCTTTTTGCAGGAGGTCAGTTAGTGGTTTGCAAACCTTACTGAAGCCTTCAATAAAGCGGCGATAGAAGTTTGCAAATCCGAGGAATGCCTGTACTGCCTTGATATTCTCAGGGACCGGCCATTCCTTAACTGCCTCCACCTTGTCTTCTGACATAGATACTCCTTGTTCCGAGATATGATAGCCTAGGTATTCTACTTCTCGGACATGGAAGGATGTCTTATTGATCGAGGCACAGAGCTTAGCTTCCCTAAGCTTCTGTAGTACCTTCTTGACCAATAGCTCATGCTCTTTCTCAGTCTCCGAGTAGATGAGGATGTCATCGATATAGATAACTACTCCTTCATCCAGTAGTTCCTTTAGCACATCATTGATCATTGCCTGGAAAGCGGAGGGAGCATTGCATAGGCCAAATGGCATCACATTGTACTGATACAGTCCATAGCGGGTTCTGAAAGCGGTTTTCCACTCATCACCTTCGGCTATCCTGATCAAATTGAAGCCATTCTTCAGGTCTATCTTTGTGAAGATCTTGGCCTTGAACAACCTGTCTCTGAGCTCACTCATGATAGGCAGCGGGTACTTGTCCTTGACAGTGACCTTGTTCAAACCTCTATAATCCACACAAATCCGCAAAGTCCCGTCCTTCTTAGGAATGAACAGTATGGGTGCCGCAGCAGGGCTATTCGATCTAGAGATCTTTCCTGAAGACAACTCTTTGTCCAGGTACTCTCGGAGGGCCTTCAACTCTGGAGCGGAGCATGGGTATAGCGGGCCAAATGGGGGAGCGGTCCCAGGCAAGAGTTTGATCTTCAGATCATTATGGGAATGCGGCGGCATTTCCTCAATCTTCTCTTGACTGAACACATCAGCCCAATCCCGGTATAGGTGGTGTATTTTCTCAGCAATATCACCTCCGTCCTCATCATGCCATACTGAACCAACCAATTGATAGACTGTCTCTTCTTCTTCCAACATTTGGTATGGAGAGATCAGTTCAATCTTGGTGGCCGCTGGGAGACAATTCTGCTTGCAGTAGTCACTCCTCCAGCTCATGGTGTTGAGTTCCCAGTTGATGTCCGGGTTATGCTTCCTAGCCCAACTAATTGGCAGGTAACCGGTCATTCCTTCTTCCAGTGTAGCCACCTCCCATCGGAGTGTCTCTTTATGATCTCCCATAGTCATGCGGACCGGGTGAGTGTAATACTCGCCTCCTCCCATCATGACATCTCCTTGAGCATCAAACATTGTCAGAGGTTGATCCCGCCGCACTAAGGGAATTCCATGTTTCCTGACAAAACTCTGGTTGAGGATAGCTCCTGTACAACCGGTGTCAAACAGAAAAGACCCTTGGGCGCCTTCATCCTTTCCTTTGACCGTCCATGACAGTCCTGCCTTTAGTATAGGTCTTTTTCCATGTACTGGTAAGGAGGGAAGCCTCTGTTCCAACCTTCTTTGCTTAACAGCGGGTTCTGAACTTGTTTCTCTTTGTCTTTTCAACATAGCTAATAACTTCGGGCACTACTAAGATCAGAGATCCTTTGGTTCTATTCCCAAGCGGTAATATAGCAGATATATTGTGTAGTGGTCTTTTTTAGCAGCGGTTTGGAAGTGTCTTGGTAGCAAAATGTAACTTTGGTAGAGCACTGACAGACCAGCTGTTTCGGGTCTTAAACCCATCCTCAGAGTGCTTGGAGCAATCAAATAGGCGGAAACACAATCATAATTTATTCAAGAGAAACATAGAAACCAAAAACCCATATAAAAGAAAACTAGTAAACATAGACTAAAACAGACACTTTTTCTACCAGATGATTTCATTGTCCGAGTCTTGCTCAGGCTGAAAAACAAAATCTTCTGTAACCTCCGGGAGTACAACAAGTGGATCTTCTGCTACTACAGCAGCCACTTTAGCCTTCTTCTGAGAGTTGGATTTGCCATTCCCTCTTTTCCGTTTTTGTACTCTCACTGCTGCCACTCGGACAACAGTAGGTTCCTTGGACCAACAATCGGTCCATTTGTGTCTGGACTTGCCGCACTATTGCACAAGTCAGTCTATGCACTCTACCAATAGGGAGTACCGGAAGGTCATACCTTCAAGCATACTTCTGCTTTCCTTCTTTCTTCTAGAATATCCCCCGGGATACCCTTCAGTTCCACCGCTTTGTCTTTAGGTCCTGCAGTCTTCTGAGGTCCGGAGGAGCTCGCAGCTTCTCTTTTCCTCTTAGGCTGCTGGTCCTTCTGAGCGGGAGGATCTTTCTTGGTCCGAGGGTGCGCTTTCTCAGCTGCCATCCCTTGGTACCTCTCATGGGTATGCCCTAACTCTCTTAGAGCAGCTATCCGCTCCATCAAGGACTTTGGCTTGGGGTTGAAAAGAGCCCAACTCATGCCTAGGTCCGGGAGGAGGGAGTTATGGATCTTATCATCCACCAACTGACCCTCATAGCCAGTCTTCCACATCAGCTGAATAATAGTATTCAGGAAGAGGTCTATTCCTCCTCGAGCTGTGTGGGTGAGGGTATTCCATTGGGCTACAGCATCATCTCTAGAGATGGCTTCACCGAAGGCAGCTCTAAAAGCATCCACGAAGGAATCCCAGCGCTTCCATCTCTGATCCAACTGCACCGGTATTCCAGCAAGGCGGTTGGCGGAGGCTTGATCAATTGAATTGTGGTATGCCTCATACCATCGGATCGCTGCCTCCCCTTCCATCAAGTTGCCTGCATATCGGATCTTAATCTCCTCAGAGGTAAATGACAGGCTCTCAATGGAGAACACATTCTCACATTGCCGGATGAAGGTTTCCACTTGCTCCGCCTTGCCTTGGAACTTTGATGGTGGTGGTGCCTTTGGTTCCCGGGCTCTGGTGGAAGTAGAAGGGTGGGAGGTAGCCGGAGGTTGATACTGCTGGGACATCATTGCCAACAGATTCTTCTGTTGCTTCTCCAACTTCTTCTTAAGGTATCTCCGCCATCCTCTCCTGTTACCACCTTCTGGTTCCGAGTCTGAGCTGTCAGAACTGTCTGAATCCCCAGGAGCGGGGGCGCGGGCCACGGGAGGTGGAGGGTTCTGATTTCCACCACTTCCACCCTGTGCATTGGCTGGAGGGTTCTGGCTTCCACCGCTTCCACCCTGTGCATTGGCTGGAGGGGGAGCGGTGGCCGCAGCAGAAGAGGCCACAGGTGCTACTGGTGCCGGATTGCTGGCCAGTGGTGAGGTTGCTGCTGGTTGAGCGGCCCCAGACATGGTGAACCTTCCCGGGTTCCTGGCTAGCGGACTGGGAGGTCCTCGGCCGGTACCTGAGAAGAACTCTCCTTCATAGTCAAAGGATCGGTCAGCTCCTCCAAGGAGTGGGTGTGTTCCACCGAAGCGGCTAGGTGGTAAGGGTGAAGCCCCCACCGCTGGCTGCACAATAGGGATAACTCTCCTAGTGGATCGGACCGGAAATGCTGCGAAGGGACTGGTCTTCCGCTGCATTGTTCTGGTGGCTGCCCTGGACGAGGACCTAGAGCCTGGATTTGGTGCCGGAGTTGCTGGTCTACCCACCACCAGTCTTCCTTCATCAAGGGCTCTCTGTATCTCGGCAACAAAGTCTGGTGGAGTAGCCGGGTTTGTCCACTCAATCTCCATGGCATCGGCATTCAGCTCATCCCTCTCCACATACTTCCGAAGTTCTTCCTGAACAGAGTTGACCTCCCTCCTCATGTACTCAAGAGCCTCTGCCATCAGAGCATTCTGTGCTGCCTGGCGCTCTTGTACAATGAGTAGGGCCTGACTGCCCCGGGTCAACTGATTCTGCAGGCTGTGTTGGAGGTAGGTCTGGAGCTCTGTGAAGAACTGTTGGACGGAGATCTCATCGGTATCCTGCCAGGCAGGCTCACAGCCAGGAATGTAGGTCTGTAGAGCGGTCCTGGGTTTTTTGACAAGCTGTGTCTGCCCGGTGGCATCCAGTTGGAGGGGCACCGGCTGCCATTCAATCTGAAGGAGTGCATCTGGAGCCGAGAGGGCGGACATTTTGTATAGAGGAAGAATAATCTGAAGGTGATTTGAGCCTTAAAGATTATCTGTAACGGGGGTCTCTTCTAAGAGAAATAGAATAAGATAGAATAGAGACGGCCGTGCAAGATAGACAATCAGGTTGCAGATTATTCAAAGATACTATCGCTAGAACTCAATAATCTTTAAGGGCTCTGCTACCGATAAGAACTTGGTTTTTCTTTCTGATGAAGACTGGAGAGAATAGGACTGAAGGGCGGGAATGAACCTGAGTACTTATACTCCGAAGGCCTCTGTTCTCTGCTCCTAACTCCTTTACTAAGTTCCGGTGGGCCTTCCCTCAGTACCGGAAACAATACCACCGCTACCCCGCTTTTCTCTAAGCGTCAGCAGGTGTTTCCGATACCCAAGGCAACCACCCTTAGTCAAAGCCTTTGTAACACCTGCAGCCTTGGTTGCCACACAACTGAGGACCTGCATGAATGAGCTGCCGCTCAGGTGTAAGCTTAATCATTGCTGTAGAGCTTTCGCTTATTGTAGACTTCCCTAGCATAGTCCCTGCCCTTCGGCAGACTTACAATGCACCGAGGATACAGAGGATCACCGGTCAATCAGAGCTTCACTCTGGCCGGTCTTCTAGTCACTGGCGAGGCATAGACTCGTCAGTCATTGCTCCCATGAATAGATCCTCTTCCTAGCGCCCGGAATGTAGTTACTCTAACAGCTGGTAGCTAACCACACTGCCGGTACTTGCATATCACCGTGCAACTGGCTTCTAACAATAACTCTCAGCATGTAACCGGGCCCTGTGTGTACTCATACACCAGACAGTTGAAATGGCTCCGTTACACGTAGTCTGCACCGGCCGGGCCCAACATTTTGGTCTCGATATACTCCATGAACCATTCCTTTGCCAACCCACACGTATATGTTCCAGCGAACAGTACCTTGTTTCTGTCCGTTCGGAACTTCTTTGGCTTCTGCTCGAAGTAGATCTCACACTCCATGAGCCAATGCCGCAGGTTATGCTTCCTGGCATTATCGAACTCAAAGGGTATTTTGGCGAGCGAATCTACCATATCCTCGTCTTCAGGCGGCGCCGAATTCCGGTTCCCGCCTCGGTTCATTCTCCAATTCTTCCGACCATGCGACCATTCGCTGTTATCGTCATCATCATCGTCGGAAGGTTCTGGGTCTCCCCCAAGGTTTCCTCTTGGTGGGTTTCGGGGAGGTAGATTTCCACCATTCCCTCCTACTGGAGCAGCTCCTACCGGTCTTCTGCCACTATTTCCCTGCACTGGGCTGGCATCCTCCGGTTGCTTGCCTCCGTTTCCTCCAACTGGGCCAGCTCCTTCTGGTTGCTTGCCGTTCCCTGATGTTTGGGGGCCAGCATTTTGGGGGTTCTTGCCATTGCCAACAGGAACCGTTCGGGGTGCATCAGGGTCTAAAGGAGCACTAGCCACGGAAGGTGCTACTGACAGATGTTGTCGCAGTAGTTCCTCCATCTCGGCTATCCGTTGGTTTCTTTCCTCATCGGACCGCTTGAATTGCGCAAACAAAGCTCGTTGCTCCCCTTTTTCCTGCTCCCGCTCTTCTCTCACCATCCTCAGTTGTCGCTCCGCCTCCTGTAGTTGGGTCTGGGTTTATAACGTGGGTCTATGGACGAGAGACTATAGTGCCAAGGAATACAACCGAGGCAAGAACGTAGTAGAGGATATTCGTAACTATGGACTATGAGGTGGTTCAATCCTGATCCAAGATCCAAGACGAGCCCTATGACGTAGCGTAGAACAAAAGTAGTATTGGTGCAATAAATACAGAGAGAGAGAGAGAATGTTATATTGCATAGAAGCCGAAGCTTATCGCACACCTAACTACCCGACTACAACCTCCACCGACTAACCCGAAAGCAAAAACGAAGTACAAACACTAACTACCGCAGCTACAAGAACTGCGTACATAATAAAACAAAAACAGAGCACGAAGAGGGCGCAAATAACAAGTGGTACAGGTAAGCAGAATCTAAGCGACAACAAAGAAACCTCCCCGTAGTAAGAATAAAACCCCAAACTTCTCCGTCAACTACATTAGCGAGCACAATCCTATACATGGTGTTCAACCGAAACGGTATCATTACCAACGTTCCCGGTGTCATATCTGTGGACGAACCTTAACAGGACTGGGAAACCACGTGCACGAAGGCAGGAAAGGCCAACCGCAACAGCGTCAGGTGTGAAAGCGAGGGGGGGTAGATCGAGTATGGGTCCTCGGGCATCTGGTTGTTAGGCAGCGAGGAATTGAGGAGTGGTGACCAATAGGTCAGATAAGAATGGGTGGGGTCGTCGGTCCCTGGAGCAACGGCTAAAGACTGTGCCCGAGTCGTAGTTAAAGTGGTGTCCTCTGGAGGGGACATGCAAAAGGGGTGAGCCGAAGGCTCAGTATGTATGGGGGTCGCAATCGAAAGTGCCGACCGTATTGTGTTGAGGGGTGGTCTCAGAGACCGGTTGGGTTGGGGTGAGGGGAACGGGCCGCCTCGGTTAAGAATGGGTTGCCTGGTTAAGGCCGATAGAGAGGGGTAAGGTCACGGGACCTCGGATAAAAATTTGACGATAGTTTCGCGACCGAGAGGTCGCTAACTTCGCGGGCTGTCGAGCGCTTTGGCAGTAGGTTCTCGCTGACTGGAGATTACTGACAGGGTGCGTACCCGACGTGTGGGATCACTCGTGCGATGAGTGAAAATAAGGAGGGGCGAAGACGGCTTTCGAAAGTAGCCGTTATTTTGGCGAGGGGTGAACGGTGGACGCGACCCGTGAGGGCACCGAACGAACAAAGAAGGGGGGTGTCGAGCGAGGGAAGTTCAGGGACCGAAGCAATTCGAGAATCAGTATAACTCCATCTCGGGGGGAAAGAAATCCTATCGCGAGCCAGAGGCGAGCGAGTAGAATACAGAAGAAGAAGAAGAAACTTATATTGCTTTGAAGTACAAGACTTATCGCACGCCGACCCAACCGCCTAAAACACGAACCGAACAAAAGAAAGAAAAGAAAAAAACAAAAAACGCAAACGCAAACAAACAACAACAAAGCGAACACAAACAAACACAGACAATAACAAGGAAATTCCAGAACGACACTCAACCAGAAAACCCAACGACAAGGAGAAATAACATATCTCAGCGGACTCGAGCGCTGGATCTATCAAAACAAAAGGTAAAAACAAAATTTAAAGAGTAAAAGGAACCTGCCCTTCCTAGTCCCGTCCCTAATCATTTTCTTCCATCCCCTCTTCCAGGTCCGCCTCCGCCTCCGCCGACTCATACCATTTCGAGAGTTGAGATTGTTTTGCAAATTGTAGGATGAGGTCCGTTCTCAGGTTTGTAAACATCCAGTTTTCCCAGGTCATCGCTCCGGGGATCTTCTCTATCAGAGGGGTGCGGATTCGAGCCCAGGCTGGGCATTCCATAAGTATATGTTTCGCTGAGTTTTCCATACCACACTGGCATGGCTCGGGGTCTGTATGTACTGCGTGTTTGTCAATTCGGGTGGTTTGACACCGGATTCGAAATACTTTTTTTACTTCCGTAAGGGTGAGTTTCGCTATCTTGGGAGGGGGGCGGAATTCCCCCCGATGGTGGTAGTTCGGTATTGATTGTGTGTTCCATTCTTCCAACAGGTGGTCGCGTAGTAGTTTGTTTTGATTCCACTTGTCTCTCGCATTTCCGGGGGTTTGATATGGGAGTAGGAGGGAGGCGATTCGGTGTAGGCCTGTCCCTTTGATGTTTGCTTCTCTGTATGGGAGGAGCTCGATCAGGGATTCATTGTTGGGGTGGGTTGCCTCGGTGCAGAGTATTCTGGTTCCGTACTTTCTTGAGCGATAAGTTAGGAGGTGTTCTAGGGGGGGTAGGCCTGCTTCTCGGAGGAGTTTAGCTCTCTTGGTCCATCGAGGTAGGCCCGTGATAATCCGGGCAGCTTCGTTGTATAGTGGTTCGAGCGATCTAATGACGTGGTCTGCGCCAGTCCACCAAGCCTCAGATCCGTAGAGCAGGCTTGGTAGGAAGCCTTGTGTTATTAGGTGATGAACTGTCTTGACTGTTATCCCTGGCAGGCGGGCGGTGTATCGAATCTGGTGGAGGGCTTTGAGGCCTTTTGCGATCGCTGCTTCGATGTGGGGCCGGAAGGAGAGGGTCGGATCTATCCAGACTCCTACATATTTCAGCCTCTCCTTGGGGTGTATATTGGTATTGTTAATTTTGACCGGAAGTCGTGGTTGTTGTGTGGGTAATGTGGTAGGCCGGAAGAAGATCAGGTCGGATTTATCCGGGTCGTATTTAATTTGGAGTGGCTCAGCTTTTATTAGTCTCTCTCTCATTCGTTCCTCCATTCACTTGATTGTGAAGCCTGGTGTTTTGGATATTTGCACCAGCGCATCGTCATCGATATATGTGGTGTCCATCTCTTTCGGGCTGCTTGTTGGGTCCAGGATTACTCCAGCATAGATCATGAATAGTACCGGGGACATGGGGCTACCTTGCGGCACTCCAGAATCGTAGGGCTGTGGTTCCTCTAGCTCATGGTTAAATTGGAACTGTAGTTTTCTGCCGGTATTGAATTCCTTGCACCATTCTGTTAGGTAGGTAGGGAATTTTTGTTGGTGCATGATTTCCGCGAGGAGTAGGTGGTCGACGCAGTTAAATGCTCCTTGGATATCATTGGTTAGGATCGCTGGTCTGTCTCGCCGAGCGATTCCGGTACTGTTTTTCAGTAGTAAGTTTTGTTGTATTGATGTTAAGGTTCTCAGGAGGGCGTCGATTGCCGAGATGGTTGGTCTTCCTCCAAATTGATTCGCTGAGAGTGTGCCTAGGATTTCTCCAGCGGTGCAGAGTCTCTGAGCCACTATCTTCTCCAGGATTTTGCTGAAGCATTGTAGAAGGGAGATGGGCCGATAGGCTTTTGCTTCATGATAGTTTGCTTTGCCGGGTTTCGGGATCGGGATAAACTTAGCTATTTTCCATTCCACTGGGTGTACTCCGTGCCGGAGCATGGCGGAGAACATGTTTTCAATCAGAGTTGTGTTTGTGTGAGGGATGCGTACCAGATCACAAGAGTACACTACGCAGAGCTCAGAGTTCGGCTAACAGCTACAAAGGTAGAAGTCTCCAAGGTCTCTTCAGTCAACGTCGAGTATAATTCTCCTTGATCCGATACGGGCCCCGCGAGCTACGTTGTCAACAAAGATTCACTAGAGTTAGCGGATGGTATTCGACCGTCCTCGACGTAATAGTTCAGGTAGAGTGCGAAGTCACAAAAGAATAAAGTATTTCCAAAAGTATCGTCAAATAAAGTTGTAACTCGCGTATCAACGATTTATATTGTTAAGACTCTGATTTCGCCGATGATGGTTTTGGCTAGTCAGTGAATGACACGGTATTTATATCCCTCGCTTATGTCTCGAGGACCCAGTCTACTAATAATACAGAATACACTCGGGGCCTGCCCGAGACCCTGAAAAACAACCAAGAACATTTAACTCCTAAAT
Organism: Morchella sextelata; assembly: GCF_020137385.1. Classification (NCBI taxonomy): domain Eukaryota; kingdom Fungi; phylum Ascomycota; class Pezizomycetes; order Pezizales; family Morchellaceae; genus Morchella; species Morchella sextelata. Next base: position 734,389 of record NW_025408619.1, on the reverse strand, counting down.
CCGTAACCCAAACTCCTAAACCCGCTGAAACCCCTCAACCTATTTACCCACTCTAATGCACGTTTCCCTGTCGATGTTTCCTCTCCATCGGCCATCTGGTGGATAATCGTCAGCGTCGGCTACTCGTAGGTCTCAGACGACAAGGCTACCTACTCAGGCCTCTTCCCACATCGCTTTCCCACATAGCAGAGTCCTCTCATGCCCATAGGTACCGCCGATAGGTACTCGGTCGGCTGGTAGCTTGCGCCGATTCGCTCCGAGTGATCCGATCTTCGATCCGATTGCTTCCAGCTGTCCCTCATATATCCACCGGTACCAAAGCACTCCCCTCCGGCGGTTTGACGCTCCGGGGGTTATTATTGGGGTCGAAAACGTGTTTTTTATGACTCCGTGTTTTGGTCGTATATTGGTCGCACCACACCCCACGGGTGCGGTCCAGAGTTGACGTTAGCGTGCAGAGGGTATTGGGGTAGCTACTAGCCTTTTCTCATAAATGCTTGGCATGCCCGTAACAGTTTGCTCTCACTATTGCTTTAATAAAGGTATAGGGGATGCCGTCCGGGCCGGTCGCCGAGTGCACTGGACAGGAGTCGATTGCTTTATTAAGTTCTTCGGGGGTGACTATGTCGAAGGTGTTGCTAAGGTCAAAAGAGGGGGGCCTAATGTTTAGGGGGGGGTGGTCGGGGGACGTCCGTTTTGAGGGGAAAAGTTGGGCTCTTAGAGCTTGACACTTCCCCGCAAACGTTTCTTCACCTTGTATTGTTGGTATGATTGTGTCTCTTCTCCTTCCTGCATTTAGGATTCTCCAGACCTCACTACCTTTCGCCTCGTTCATCGTCTTTTCCCGCTGGTCCGCTTTTGCTTTCCGGATCATGACTGTCCATTCTCTGCATGCTTTCCGGTGCTCCTCCACTTGGTTGGGTTTCTTTGTATTTCTCGCCTTCCTTTCTGCCGCGTTTACCCTTGCCTTCATTTGTTTCATTTCCTCTGACCACCAGGAGTTGGCTCTTACTCCTTCCTTCGAGAGTGGTGTTACTATACTGATCGTTGCCCTGACCAGTTCTAGGAAAAAGTCGACAGTTTGTTCCGTATGTTCCTTGGTTTCCCATGCCTCTGCAGGGAGGGAAATGTTTGACATGTGGTTCTCCAATAGCTTCCAGTCTGTTTGTCGCCACATCCGTCTTGGTACGAATGGTGGTTTTTCCAAGTGTAAGTGAACGGAGGTTCTCCCGTGGTCTGAGCCCGCTCCATAGGGTTCAGTGCTCCATCGTAGGTTGTGGTCGAGAATTGGGCCTTTTACAAATGTAAGGTCGATGATTGTAGGCCTTTTCCCTCTGTCTCTGGGGAAGTGCGTAAAGATGCCTGGTTCATTCAGGAGGGTCAGTTTCTGTCGGGTTATCCATTGTCTTAGCCGTGCACCGTTGGCGCGGTCTGCTCGGATGTTGTTCCTGTATTCATGTGATGTTACTCCGTACCACATTTGATGATGGCAGTTGAAGTCTCCCATTACTAGACAGTTGTCCAGGGTTTGGATTGTTTTTGCTATTTGGGCAAAGGGGCCACTTCGGCCTGGGGAGTATATATTTAGGATTTGGGTTTTCTTGTTCTGGATTTCTACCGTGATCGATACTATGAAATTATCGTATGTGTAGTGGTGTTTTGGTTTGAGGTTGGCATGTTTGCGGACATATGTTGCGCATTTTGTATTGGTGTTGCTGGCTGTAAAAATATAAAAGAGATTTGATTCTGGTGGGTATCCCTCTGCTGAGGTCCATGGTTCTTGTAATAATAGGAAATAAATACTAGAGTCTATTTCCGCTTCTTCTACCGCCGCCTTGGTAATAAGTTCGCTCCGTGCACAATTGAGTTGGTGTGCAAGCGCGGTGGTTCGGGGCCTAAGCATTATTTGTCATGTGTTGGTCGTCTTCGGGAACGGGTGTGGCTCCGACCGGGGCGGTGGCTGGTACCTGAACTATTGGAAGCAACTCTTGGACGGGTGCGGCCGGTAGGTCTTGAGCGGGTGGGGCATTTTCCTTCCCTTTGAGGAATCGGCGTTTGGCCCTCTCGGGGCATGCTGGGTCAGTGGCCTTATGAGCTCCTTTACAGTTCAGGCATCTGATTGGGGTGTGGGTGCATCTATATCCTCCCTGGCATTGATTGCATGGGTGGAAGCTGGTGAGATGATCTCCGGCACAGTGACCGCATCTTCCATTGTTTTTGCATTTCTCCTGGCGGTGGCCGTATTCGAGGCACTTCGCACACTGGGTGTCCGGGAAGGTTGGGAGGAAGGCCTCGATATGGCAGCTTCGGTTGAAGAGAGATAGGAATTTCACTCCTAGTGTTTCCATTGTAATTTGTCCTGGGAGCGCGATGACCATTGATGAGTGGGTTTTCTCCATTCGAGTCTCTGCTCTGGAGATCCAGCGGGGAACCTGAGCAAGTTGGAAGTTCTCTCCATAGTTGCTTCTGATTTCGGATGCTACCAATTGTCCTGCCTCGATGCCCTCCCCGACGGTTGTGGGGATTCCATGGAGGAGAAACTTTGACCATTTAGAGTTTGCGCGGATGACGGCGACCGGTACCTGTAGGGTGAGGAGAGCCTCCTCAATTTCTTTGGCATATTCCATTGCCTTTGTTGCAGGGGTAACGAAATTTGTTTCCAAGATGAAGTTGTCCTTGGGTGTTCTTCTTGCTGAGATGAAATGGCAGGACTCGTCTTGGATTCTTGCATTGACGAGGGTCCTGATCTCGGAGGGGTTGACGTCGGATGGGGCAGTAGTTTCAACAATGATCTCCCTGTTGATTTTGGTGTACTCTGCTTTGAAGAGGGGGTCCGCTTTTGGCTTTGCGGACTTCTTTCTTCTCTCGACAACCTGGAAATTTCCTTGAGCAGGACCGGGTGCCGAGGCCACGGCGGCCCAGGTGCCTGCCTTCCATCCACGGGGTGGGGCTTGTTGGAGGGGTGCGGGTGGGGGGGCCTGAGGAGGTGCCTGTGGCGCTGCTTGGGGAACTGTTTGGGGGGCCGCTGGAGGGGGCATTCTCTGTCCCTGCGGTTGTTGTGGTTTTCGCTGTTGTTGCTGTTGTTGGTGTTGTTGCGGTTGTTGCGGTTGCTGCGGTTGGTGCGGTTGTGGTTGTTTGTTGAGGAGGGCATGAATCGCCGAATGCATATTGGTGATCATGTTTGTCTGCGCCTCGATTTGATGTTTCAGTGTGTCCACTGTTCTCCGGAGAGTAATCGATTGCTCTTCGAGGTATTCAATCCTGTCGGAGGGTGGGCAGATCCGGCTGGTAGCATCTCTGATGGCCCAGGTAATGTAGTTTAAGTCTGTCTGGGTGTGAGTGGTTTGGGGGACAGTACTCGGGTAGAGATAGTCGATGCTCGGTTGGTAGGGGTCGTTGTAGTCAGATTCTTTTGCAAAGGTCGAGGAAAACTCCTGTTCCTGAGTTCCGGATGGGGTTGGGTTGGGGTCCTGGGTGTTCCTATTCTGTGGGGGAGCTGTCCCTTGCTGGGAAGACTGGGTGAAGAAGGACTGGAGCGAAGCTTGCTGCGACATAACTGAATGTCCAGTTCTTCTGGCGGCGTAGAGTGATGTTTCAGATAGGTTTCTTTTCCTTCCTTTCGGGAGGTCAAGGCTGGAGAATTCTTCGCTAGAAGCCAGTTTTCGTAGGTTTCTTTCGCTTGGAACAACAAAACGCGACCGTGCGATCGGGGGCGAAGTGGCTCAGCCTGGTATATCCCAGGGTAAACCGAGAGGAATAAAAAATAAAATGTTTTTGAAGCGAGGTTTATTGTCAGGAAGTTTTGCGAGCCTTAGCGAGCAAGGAGAATACAGAAGAAGAAGAAGAAACTTATATTGCTTTGAAGTACAAGACTTATCGCACGCCGACCCAACCGCCTAAAACACAAACCGAACAAAAAGAACGAAGGAAAAGAAAAGGAAAGTAAAGAAAACAACAAACACAAACAGACACGCCAACAAGAGCAGAAGCGAACACGAACGAACACAAACAAAAGTAAGGAATTTCTAGAACAACGCTCAACCAGAAACAACCCAACAACAAGGAAAAATAACATATCTCAGCGAACTCGGGCGCTGGATCCATCAAAACAAAGTAAAACCAAAGTTAAAAAGGTAAAAAGGAAACCACCCTTCCTAATCCCGTCCCTAATCATTTCCTTCCATCCCCTCTTCTAGGTCCACCTCCGCTTCCGCCGACTCGTACCACTTCGAGAGTTGAGAATTTTTTGCAAATTGTAAGATAAGGTCCGTTTTCAGGTTTGTAAACATCCAGTTTTCCCAGGTCATCGCTCCGGGGATCTTCTCTATCAGGGGGGCGCGGATTCGAGCCCACGCTGGGCATTCCATAAGTGTATGTTTCGCTGAGTTTTCCATACCACACTGGCATGGTTCGGGTTCTGTGTGTACCGCGTGTTTATCGATTCGGGTAGTTTGGCACCGGATTCGAAAAACTTTTTTTGCTTCCGTTAGGGTGAGTTTCGCAATCTTGGAAGGGGGGCGGAAATCCCCCCGGTGATAGTAGTCCGGTATTGGTTGTGTATTCCATTCTTCCAACAGGTGGTCGCGTAGTAGTTTGTTTTGATTCCACTTGTCTCTCGCATTTCCGGGGGTTTGATATGGGAGTAGGAGGGAGGCGATTCGGTGTAGGCCTGTCCCTTTGATGTTTGCTTCTCTGTATGGGAGGAGCTCGATCAGGGATTCATTGTTGGGGTGGGTTGCCTCGGTGCAGAGTATTCTGGTTCCGTACTTTCTTGAGCGATAAGTTAGGAGGTGTTCTAGGGGGGGTAGGCCTGCTTCTCGGAGGAGTTTAGCTCTCTTGGTCCATCGAGGTAGGCCCGTGATGATCCGGGCAGCTTCATTGTATAGTGGTTCGAGCGATCTAATGATATGGTCTGCGCCAGTCCACCAAGCCTCAGATCCGTAGAGCAGGCTTGGAAGGAAGCCTTGTGTTATTAGGTGATGAACTGTCTTGACTGTTATCCCTGGCAGGCGGGCGGTGTTTCGGATTTGGTGGAGGGCTTTTAGGCCTTTTGCGATTTCTGCTTCGATATGGGGCCGGAAGGAGAGGGTCGGATCTATCCAGACTCCTACGTATTTCAGCCTCTCTTTGGGATATATATTGATGTTGTTGACTTTGACTGGAAGTCGTGGTTGTTGTGTGGATGATGTGGTGGGCCGGAAGAAGATCAGATCGGATTTATCCGGGTCGTATTTGATTTGGAGTGGCTCAGCTTTAATTAGTCTTTCTCTCATTCGTTCCTCCATTCTCTTAATTGTAAAGCCTGGTGTTTTGGATATTTGCACCAGCGCATCGTCATGTATATAAGTTGTGTCCATCTCTTTCGGGCTGCTAGTTGGGTCTAGAATTACTCCGGCATAGATCATGAATAGTACCGGAGACATGGGGCTACCTTGCGGCACTCCAGAATCATAGGGCTGTGGTTCCTCTAGCTCATGGTTGAATTGGAACTGTAGTTTTCTGCCGGTGTTGAATTCCTTGCACCATTCTGTCAGATAGGTGGGGAATTTTTGTTGGTGCATGATTTCCGCGAGGAGTAGGTGATCGACACAATTGAATGCTCCTTGGATGTCGTTGGTTAGGATCGCTGGTCTATCTCGCCGGGCGATTCCGGTGCTGTTTTTCAGTAGTAGGTTTTGTTGTATTGGTGTCAAGGTTCTCAGGAGGGCGTCGATTGCCGAGATGGTTGGTCTTCCTCCGAATTGGTTTGCTGAGAGTGTGCCTAGGATTTCTCCAGCGGTGCAGAGTCTTTGGGCCACTATCTTCTCCAGGATTTTGCTGAAGCATTGTAGAAGGGAAATGGGCCGGTAGGCTTTTGCTTCATGATAATTTGCTTTACCGGGTTTAGGGATTGGGATACACTTAGCTATTTTCCATTCCAATGGGTGTACACCGTGCCGGAGCATAGCGGAGAACATGTCTTGGATTAGAGTTGTGTTTGCTTTGACTATTGCTTTAATAAAGGTATAAGGGATGCCATCCGGGCCGGTCACCGAGTGCGCTGGACAGGAGTCGATTGCTTTGTTAAGTTCTTCGGGGGTGACTGTGTCGAAGGTGTTGCTAAGGTCAAAAGAGGGGGGTCTAATGTTCAAGGGGGGATGGTCGGGGGACGTCCGTTTCGAGGGGAAAAGTTGGGCTCTTAGAGCTTGGCACTTCCCCGCAAACGTTTCTTCACCTTGTATGGTTGGTATGATTGTGTCTCGTCTCCTTCCTGCACTTAGGACTCTCCAGACTTCACTACCTTTCGCCTCGTTCATCGTCTTTTCCCGCTGGTCCGCTTTTGCTTTCCGGATCATGACTGTCCATTCTCTGCAAGCCTTCCGGTGTTCCTCCACGTGATTGGGTTTCCTTGTATTTCTCGCCTTCCTTTCTGCTGCGTTTACCCTTGCCTTCATTTGTTTCATCTCATCTGACCACCAGGAGTTGGCTCTTACCCCCTCCTTCGAGAGTGGTGTTACTATGCTGACTGTTGACCTGACCAGTTCTAGGAAGAAATCGACAGTTTGTTCCGTATGTTCCTTGGTTTCCCATGCCTCTGCAGGGATGGAAATGTTTGACATGTGGTTCTCCAATAGCTTCCAGTCTGTTTGTCGCCACATTCGTCTTGGTACGAAAGGTGGTTTTTCCAGGTGTAGGTGGACGGAGGTTCTCCCGTGGTCTGAGCCCGCTCCATAGGGTTCAGTGCTCCATCGTAGGTTGTGGTCAAGTGTTGGGCCTTTTACAAATGCAAGGTCGATGGTCGTGGGCCTTTTCCCTCTGTCTCTGGGGAAGTGCGTAAAGATGCCTGGTTCGTTCAGGAGGGTCAGTTTCTGTCGGGTTATCCATCGTTTTAACCGTGCGCCGTTGACGCGGTCTGCCCGGATGTTGTTTCTATATTCATGTGCATTTACTCCGTACCACATTTAATGGTGGCAGTTGAAGTCTCCCATTACTAGACAGTTATCAAGGGTTTGGATTGTACTTGCTATTTGAGCGAAGGGGCCACTTCGGCCTGGGGAGTATATGTTTAGGATTTGGGTTTTCTTGTTCTGGATTTCTACCGTAATCGATACTATGAAATTATCGTGTGTGTAGTGGTGTTTTGGTTTGAGGTTGGCATGTTTGCGGACATATGTTGCGCATTTCGTATTGATATTGCTGGCTGTAAAAAGGTAAAAAAGATTTGATTCTGGTGGATATCCCTCTGTTGAGGTCCATGGTTCTTGTAATAGTAGGAAATAAATGCTCGAGTCTGTTTCTGCTTCTTCCACCGCCGCCTTGGTGATTAGTTCGCTCCGTGCACAGTTAAGTTGGTGTGCGAGCGCGGTTGTTCGAGGCCTAAGCATTATTTGTCATGGGTTGGTCGTCTTCGGGAACGGGTGTGGCTCCAACTAGGGCGGTGGCTGGTACTTGGACTATTGGAAGCAACTCTTGGACGGGTGCGGCCGGTGGGTCTTGAGCGGGTGGGGCGTTTTCCTTTCCTTTATTGAGGAATCGGCGTTTAACTCTTTCGGGGCATGCTGGGTCGGAGGCCTTATGGATTCCTTTACAGTTCAGACATCTGATTGGGGTGTGGGTGCATCTATATCCTCCCTGGCATTGATTGCATGGGTGGAAGCTGGTGAGATGATCTCCGGCACAGTGACCGCATCTTCCATTGTTTTTGCATTTCTCCTGGCGGTGGCCGTATTCGAGGCACTTCGCACACTGGGTGTCTGGGAAGGTCGGGAGGAAGGCCTCGATGTGGCAGCTTCGGTTGAAGAGAGATAGAAATTTAACTCCTAGTGTTTCCATTGTAATTTGTCCTGGGAGCGCGATGACCATTGATGAGTGGGTTTTTTCCATTCGAGTTTCTGCCCTGGAGATCCAGCGGGGAACCTGGGCAAGTTGGAAGTTCTCTCCATAGTTGCTTCTGATTTCGGATGCTACCAATTGTCCCGCCTCAATGCCCTCCCCGACCGTTGTAGGGATTCCATGGAGGAGAAACTTTGACCATTTTGAGTTTGCGCGGATGACAGCGACCGGTACCTGTAGGGTGAGGAGGGCCTCCTCAATTTCTTTGGCATATTCCATTGCCTTTGTTGCAGGGGTGACGAATTTTGTTTCCAGGATGAAGTTGTCCTTGGGCGTTCTTCTTGCCGAGATGAAATGGCAGGACTCGTCCTGAATTCTTGCTTTAACGAGGGTCCTGATCTCGGAGGGGTTAACGTCGGATGGGGCAGTAGTTTCAACAATGATCTCCCTGTTGATTTTTGTGTACTCTGGTTTGAAGAGGGGGTCCGCTTTTGGCTTTGCGGAATTCTTTTTCCTCTCGATGACCTGGAAGTTTCCTTGGGCAGGACCGGGTGCCGAGGCCACGGCGGCCCAGGTGCCTGCCTTCCATCCACGAGGTGGGGCTTGTTGGGGGGGTGCGGGTGGGGGGGCCTGAGGAGCTGCCTGTGGCGCTGCTTGGGGAACTGTTTGTGGGACCGCTGGAGGGGGCATTCTCTGTCCTTGCGGTTGTTGTGGTTTTCGCTGTTGTTGCTGTTGTTGCTGTTGTTGCGGTTGTTGCGGTTGCTGCGGTTGTTGCGGTTGTGTTACGGGCATGCCAAGCATTTATGAGAAAAGGCTAGTAGATACCCCAATACCCTCTGCACGCTAACGTCAACTCTGGACCGCACCCGCGGGGTGTGGTGCGACCAAAATACGACCAAAATACGGAGTCATAAAAAACACGTTTTCGACCCCAATAATAACCCCCGGAGCGTCAAACCGCCGGAGGGGAGTGTTTTGGTACCGGTGGATATATGAGGGACAGCTGGAAGCAATCGGATCGAAGATCGGACCACTCGGAGCGAATCGGCGCAAGCTACCAGCCGACCGAGTACCTATCGGCGGTACCTATGGGCATGAGAGGACTCTGCTATTTGGGAAAGCGATGTGGGAAGAGGCCTGAGTAGGTAGCCTTGTCGTCCGAGACCTACAAGTAGCCGGCGCTGACGATTATCCACCAGACGGCCGATGGAGAGGAAACATCGACAGGGAAACCTGCATTAGAGTGGGTAAATAGGTTGAGGGGTTTTAGCGGGTTTAGGAGTTTGGGTTACGGATTTAGGAGTTAAATGTTTTTGGTTGTTTTTCAGGGTCTCGGGCAGGCCCCGAGTGTATTCTGTATTATTAGTAGACTGGGTCCTCGAGACATAAGTGAGGGATATAAATACCGTGTCATTCACTGACTAGCCAAACCATTATCGGCGAAATCAGAGTCTTAACAATATAAATCGTTGATACGCGAGTTACAACTTTATTTGACGATACTTTTGGAAATACTTTACTCTATTGTGACTTCGCACTCTACCTGAACTATTACGTCGAAGACGGTCGAATACCATCCGCTAACTCTAGTGAATCTTTGTTGATAACGTAGCTCGCGGGGCCCGTATCGGATCAAGGAGAATTATACTCGACGTTGACTGAAGAGACCTTGGAGACTTCTACCTTTGTAGCTGTTAGCCGAACTCTGAGCTCTGCGAAGTGTACTCTTGTGATCTGGTACGCATCCCTCACAGTATATTGTTACTCACAAGTTCACTTGGAGTAACGAAGTCACCTCAAAAAGAAGAAACTATCATCATTATCCCTATCACAATGACTACCCGAAGGGATAATTATTTCATAGATAACTCGGCCGTAACTGAGGAGGCCGGGGAAGATTCTATGGTAATATCAAGGGCTGCTAGCCCAGATCCCCTACTCCAGGGAGGACCCTCTACACAAACTAGGCAATCAAGCAAACGCTCTGCTCAAGCCCAGTTTACGAGGAATATGCAGGAGTTTTTGGATACCCATGAGGCACAAATGAGGTATCTTGGTACAGCTGGACAGGCCATGTGGCAGCAGCTACAAAACCTCCAGGAACAAGTGCAAGGGGGCTGGCAAGTCCTGGACAAGAAAGTACGGCAAGAAGCCATCGCCCAGAAGCAACATCTCGAATCGCTCTTTGAGCTCGTCGAAAATGTTCGGCAAGTACAGGAAGCCGCACGAGCCGCCGACCACGAGGTTCTGGACCGTAACCATCGGATTACCCAGAACCAACTGCTGGAGGCGGAACGACAGCTGAGAGTGGCAAGAGAAGAACGAGAGCAGGAGAAAAGGGAACAGCGGGAACTGTTGGAGCAATTCAAGCAGTCCGATGACGTAAGAAACCAACGAATAGCCGAGATGGAGGAACGACTACGACAACATATGTCAGTAGCACCCTCCATGGTGAGCATCCCCTTGGACCCTAATGCACCCCAAACGGTTCCTGTTGGCAATGGCAAGAAACCCGAAAATGCTGGTGTTACGGGCATGCCAAGCATTTACGGGAGTGAGAGAAAGGCTAGTAGATACCCCAATACCCTCTGTACGCTAATATCAACTCTTGACCACACTCGCGGAGTGTGGTGCGACCAAATTACGACTGAAAAACCCAGAGTCATAAAAAACACGTTTTCGACCCCAATAATAACCCCCGGAGCGTCAAACCGCCGGAGGGGAGTGTTTTGGTACCGGTGGATATATGAGGGACAGCTGGAATCAATCGGATCGAAGATCGGACCGCTCGGAGCGAATCGGCGCAAGCTGCCAGCCGACCGAGTACCTATCGGCGGTACCTGTGGGCATGAGAGGACTCTGCTATGTGGGAAAGCGATGTGGGAAGAGGCCTGAGTAGGTAGCCTTGCCGCCCGAGACCTCCGAATAGCCGACGCTGACGATTATCCACCAGACGGCCGATGGAGAAGAAACATCGACAGGGAAACGTGCATTAGAGTGGATAAATAGGTTGAGGGGTTTCAGCGGATTTAGGAGTTTGGGTTACGGACTTAGGAGTTAAATGTTCTTGGTTGTTTTTCAGGGTCTCGGGCATGCCCCGAGTGTATTCTGTATTATTAGTAGACTGGGTCCTCGAGACATAAGCGAGGGATATAAATACTGTGTCATTCACTGACTAGCCAAACCATCATCGGCGAAATCAGAGTCTTAACAATATAAATCGTTGATACGCGAGTTACAACTTTATTTGACTATACTTTGGAATTACTCTACTCTATCGTGACTTCGAACTCTACCTGAACTATTACGTCGAAGACGGTCGAACATCAAAACGCTAACTCTAGTGAATCTTTGTTGATAACGTAGCTCGCGGGGCCCGTATCGGATCAAGGAGAATCATACTCGACGTTGACTGAAGAGACCTTGGAGACTTCTACCTTTGTAGCTGTTAGCCGAACTCTGAGCTCTGCGTAGTGTACTCTTGTGGTCTGGTACGCATCCCTCACAGTATATTGTTACTCACAAGTTCACTTGGAGTAACGAAGTCACCTCAAAAAAGAAGAACTATCATCATTATCCCTTACCACAATGGCTGGCCGAAGGGACAATTACTTCATAGATACCTCGGCCGTAACTGAGGAGGCCGGAGGAGAAGATTCTATGGTGATATCAAGGGCTGCTAGCCCAGATCCCCTACTCCAGGGAGGACCCTCTACACACACTAGGTCGACGAAGAGAAACTCTGCTCAAGCCCAGTTTACGAGGTCCATGCAGGAGTTTTTGGATACCCATGAGGCACAAATGAGGTATCTTGGTGCAGCTGGACAGGCCGTTTGGCAGCAGCTACAAAACCTCCAGGAACAAGTGCAGGGGAGTGGGCAGGTTCTGGATAAGAAAGTACGGCAAGAAGCCATCGCCCAGAAGCAACATCTCGAATCACTCTTTGAGCTCGTCTCCCATGTCCAACAAGAACACGAAGCAGCACGAGCCGCCGACCACGAGGTACTGGACCGTAACCATCGAATTACCCAGAACCAACTGTTGGAGGCGGAACGGCAGCTGAGACTTGCAAGAGAAGAGCGAGAGCAGGAAAAAAGGGAACAGCGGGAACTGTTGGCACAATTCAAGCAGTCTGATGATGTAAGAAACCAACGAATAGCCGAGATGGAGGAACGTCTACGACAACATATGTCGGTAGCACCTTCCATGGTGAGCATTCCCCTGGACCCTACTGCACCCCAAACGGTTCCTGTTGGTAATGGCAAGAACCCCGAAAATGCTGGCCCAGTAGGAGGAAACGCTGGCCCAGTAGGAGGAAATGCTGGTCCCGTAGGAGGAAATGGAGGCAGGCAACCAGAGGATGCCGGTCCAGTGCAGGGAAATAGTGGTAAGAAACCAGTGGGAGCTGCCCCCGTCGGCGGGAACGGTGGAAATCAACCTCCCCAGAACCCACCAAGAGGAAACGTTGGGGGAGACCCAGAACCTTCCGACGACGATGACGACGATAACAGTGAATGGTCGTACGGTCGGAAGAATTGGAGAAGGAACCGAGGCGGGAACCGGAATTCGGCGCCGCCTGAAGATGACGATATGGTAGATTCGCTCGCCAAAATACCCTTTGAGTTCGATAATGCCAGGAAGCATAATCTGCGGCATTGGCTCATGGAATGCGAGATCTACTTCGAGCAGAAGCCCAAGAAGTTCCGAACGGACAGAAACAAGGTACTGTTCGCTGGAACGTATACGTGTGGGTTGGCAAAGGAATGGTTTATGGAGTACATCGAGACCAAGATGCTAGGACCGGCAGCCGCGGACTACGCTACTTGGACTCGATTCCGTCAGGAGATTAGGAAACGTTTCTTAAGCACTCAAGAGGCTATGGAGAACGCGATGAAGATGCAGCAGTTTAAGTACTCTGCTAACATCGGAGACTACCTGACGAGAATGGAGATCATGAACCAGCATGCTCAGATGAAAGGAGCATCCTATCGCGCCGCCCTGCTCCAAGGGCTACCAAATGAAATCCGGGAGCGCCACTCACGTTTCGATCCAACCGAGGACGACTCCGAGTACATCCAACAGTTGGAACGAGCCGGCAAGGCTCATGAATCTTATCAGGAACAGATGAAGATGTTGGGGAAAGCAGAGTCGAGAGGAAGGGAATCGAATAATGGTGGGAACTCGCGGCAGAAGGAGAAGGGGTTTAAGATCAAGGGAAGGGCTCAGACCGAGGAGAAGGAAAAAGGGCAAGATAAGAAGAGCACCAGCAAGAACAAGTCGGGGAACAAGCCAATATACCACGACTACGACGAAGCCACCAAAGGAGTTCCACAGCCGGTCCGAGAACAGCGAAAGACCGATGGAGCCTGTGTGCGATGTGGCCGAAAGGGTCATCTTTGGAAATGGTGTCGTTCAGATGCTAATAGCAGTGCATCTATCTCCTCCTTCTCCCGAAAGCGTATCCGCGATGACGATGGCGACCACGATATGGAACCACCGGAACCCCAACCTCAAAGAAAGCGAATGAGACACCGTGCTAAGAAGCCGGCTGCGACGGCTGCTGCGGAGTACACCAGTGGGCAAGCGTTCGTGCGAGAACGCGGATCGGAATCTGAGATGGATTTCGATGAGGATTTTTAAAAGGGGACTCTGATGAGTCAGGTCAGGAGTATCCCCAGATTGCTATGTTATCACTGACGGAAAACAACAAAAAAAATATGAAAAGAAAAAGGCAGGAAGGGAGAGCGTCCCAACCGGAGAAAAAACAGAAAATTTTGGAGGAACCTATTCATGGTCCTCGACCTATCGTTAATCAGTTCCTTTGTTTTGCGGAAAAATGTTTACCTTGTAAGGTGTTGTTGGATACTGGTGCAACTGGTCCTGTTTTGTCTGCTGTGTTTGTTGATAGTTTTGAGGTCCCGAAGGTGAAACGAGACGTCCCGGCCCGGGTATTTGGATTTACGGGAGAAGTTATGAAGGGCACGGGACACGCCTTTACACAACCATTAATTATAATGTCAAGGGGGCATCAAACACAGTTGTCATTCGAGATCGCCCCTCTCCCACTTGGCATCGATGCAATACTACCGAACTGGTGGTTGAAAGAACATAAGCCGGTTATAGGACTAAATGGGGAAGTTTCCTACGATGGAGAAAATTGCAAGAGTCGATGCTTCACTGACAAGGAACCTCAAATAGAAATGGACGAGGGTATACTAGACGATCCGGAGACCCAATTCATCGGTAGTATTTGTCTTCTGGAAGATGAATCGGTCAACCTCCGCGAAACTCTTCCCTCTTGGCTCCATGGGTTCCTTAAAGTCTTCCTACCATCGGAAGCCGACAAACTACCACCGCATCGATCCTACGACCATGCGATAGATCTTGAACCAGGTAAACAGCCACCATGGGGACCCGTCTACTCCCTATCCGAAGTCGAGCTGAAGGTGCTTCGGGAGTACCTGGACAAAATGTTGCGACTGGGAAAGATTAGGCCAAGCAAATCCCCGGCAGGAGCCCCAATCCTATTTGTGAAGAAGAAGGACGGTAGTCTACGACTTTGCGTTGACTACCGTGGACTTAACCGCGTGTCCATTAAGAACAGGTATCCGTTACCACTTATGGACGAACTACGAGATCGAGTGGCAGGCGCGGTTATCTTCTCGAAGATTGACCTGAAGGAAGGTTACAACCTCATTAGGATCAAAAACGGCGACGAGTGGAAGACAGCATTCCGTACGCGGTACGGGCATTTTGAGTACCTCGTCATGCCTTTTGGGCTGGCAAATGCGCCGGCGACCTTCCAGAATATGATGAATGATGCGCTGAGGGAATTCTTGGATCAAGGGGTAGTAGTATATCTTGATGATATCCTAATATATAGCAAGTCTCGAGTGGAACACAGGGAACTGGTCGGCAAAGTACTTAGCAGGCTACAAGAATACAACCTGGTCGCCAACCCGAAGAAATCGTTCTTCGAGCTCACCGAAATCGAGTTCCTTGGATACATCCTTGCCCCAGCAGGCGTCACCATGGCACTGGATAAGGTCATGTCTGTTACGAATTGGCAAGCCCCGCGCAGCGTTAAGGAAGTACAGATCTTCATGGGCTTTGCCAACTTCTACAGAAGGTTTATCCACAATTTCTCCGGGGTCTGTAAACCCATTACCGATTGTCTCAGGGGTGATGCTAAGAACTTTGTCTGGTCTATGACGGCCCAAGCAGCCTTCGAAAAACTTAAAACCCTGTTTACGTCTGCGCCGATCTTGGTACATTTCTCTCCAGATCGCCAGACTATCGTGGAAACGGACGCAAGTGATTTTGCTATTGCCGCAATTCTATCCCAGGTTATTGACGGAAAGACTCACCCTGTTGCCTTTTATTCTCGAAAGCTTAACCCAGCGGAACTCAACTACGACGTCTGGGATAAGGAGATGCTAGGAATTGTGTCAGCCTTTAAGCAATGGCGTCACTACCTTGAGGGACCTAGCCGAACGGTTCTTGTCTATACGGATCACAAGAACTTAGAGTACTTCTCTACAACTAAAGTTCTTAACCGACGACAGGCAAGGTGGGCTGAGTCTTTGGCGGAATTTGACTTTAAGATTATTTACCGCCCGGGAACCAAAAATGGGAAGGCAGATGCACTATCTCGACGGCCGGAGTACCGTCCTGAAGGGGGAGGCACGCTTGGGAAACAGCCCATAGACAGGTTCTTTAAGCCCGGACAGTTGGCGGAGGAAGAGTTTGTGGTATCAGCGGTGTCGCTTGCCTCCAAGGGGGTGATTGACTGGTCTAAGAATTTTCTGGATCATGTCAGGCAAGCGGCATCGGGAGACCCGTCATGGGTAGGAATGAAAGAGAGAGTTGAGCAGGGAGAGAAGCTGGGGGAACTAAAGGATATTGCTGAGAAAGACGGGCTACTCTTCTATAAGAACCGACTCTACATTCCGGCAGATGACCGCATCAAGATCCGAATCGCACAGGCAGAACACGATTCGAAGGTGGCAGAACACTTTGGACAAGACAAAACTTTGGAACTCATTACGCGCAACTTCTATTGGCCAAAAATGAACGAGTGGATTGATGATTACGTTCGGTCATGTGACGAGTGCCAGCGCAACAAACCCAGCCGCCACAAGAAATACGGTGCGCTTCTACCACTGTCTACGCCACATTCTGTCTGGCAATCGATATCAATGGACTTCGTCGTGCAGTTACCGGAATCAAAAGGATACAACCAAATCTGGGTAGTAGTCGATAGGTTCTCGAAGATGTCGCACTTCATCCCCCTAGTAGCAGAAACGACCGCGCAGGATTTAGCAAAGATATTCCTCGGTCAAATCTGGCGACTCCATGGGCTGCCTCTCGATATAGTTTCCGACAGGGACGCCAAGTTTACTTCAAGCTTCTGGGCATCCCTTATGGAATTATTGGACGTGAGGATAAGAATGAGTACGGCTTTCCACCCTCAGACCGACGGGCAAACAGAGCGGGTGAATCAAACCCTCGAGCATTATCTACGAGCGTTCTGCAACTACGAACAAGATGATTGGGCAGAGCTACTCCCGTTGGCGGAGTATGCTTACAACAACTCGGTTACCTCCGCCACGGGTCAATCTCCGTTCTATACCAATTACGGTTACAACCCAAGAACCAACTGGCCGACGGAAGCCGAAGTGGTCAACCCAACCAGTGACCTGTACGCTCACTTCATCCGAGGAGTTCACGACTCCGCTCTCGCTCGTTTAATAGATACCCGGGAAAAGATGGGGAAATACTATGATCGGAAAAGGGACGAACCGCCGAACTTTAAGATAGGCGACATGGTCATGCTCAATGCAGCCAATATCAAGACACGTCGCTCCACCAAAAAGCTCGATCATAAGAAACTCGGTCCGTTCAAGATGATCCGACTAGCGGGAAAACGAGCCTGCGAATTGGAACTGCCGCCACAAGTCAAAATCCATAATGTGTTCCATATTGAACTCTTGGAACGGTATCGACAGAGCAGTATCCCAGGCCGAGAACAACGTCCCCCAACTCCCGAAGAGGTCGATAAGGAAGGAGAGGTGCTGTACGAAGTGGAAAGTATCGTGGGGAGCCGGAAAAGCAGAAGAGGATTAGTGGAATACCTGGTGAAATGGCGGGGCTATTCGATGAGTGACTGTACGTATCAAGTCATGGACGCTATGGATGAGGAAGTACTTGACCTTGTCCGCGACTTCCATCGAAGGAACCCCAAGGCCGTGAAGGACCAACGCCTGAGACTATAGAGGTACCCTACGGGGCTAAGTCCTTCCCCTCCACAGACACCGCGGGTGATATGTGGAGCAGGTTTACTGGAACCATAGTCTGTCAGAAGATGTCCCGAGACGTGACACCCTGGAAGGGGGGTAAGCTGTTACGGGCATGCCAAGCATTTACGGGAGTGAGAGAAAGGCTAGTAGATACCCCAATACCCTCTGTACGCTAATATCAACTCTTGACCACACTCGCGGAGTGTGGTGCGACCAAATTACGACTGAAAAACCCAGAGTCATAAAAAACACGTTTTCGACCCCAATAATAACCCCCGGAGCGTCAAACCGCCGGAGGGGAGTGTTTTGGTACCGGTGGATATATGAGGGACAGCTGGAATCAATCGGATCGAAGATCGGACCGCTCGGAGCGAATCGGCGCAAGCTGCCAGCCGACCGAGTACCTATCGGCGGTACCTGTGGGCATGAGAGGACTCTGCTATGTGGGAAAGCGATGTGGGAAGAGGCCTGAGTAGGTAGCCTTGCCGCCCGAGACCTCCGAATAGCCGACGCTGACGATTATCCACCAGACGGCCGATGGAGAAGAAACATCGACAGGGAAACGTGCATTAGAGTGGATAAATAGGTTGAGGGGTTTCAGCGGATTTAGGAGTTTGGGTTACGGACTTAGGAGTTAAATGTTCTTGGTTGTTTTTCAGGGTCTCGGGCATGCCCCGAGTGTATTCTGTATTATTAGTAGACTGGGTCCTCGAGACATAAGCGAGGGATATAAATACTGTGTCATTCACTGACTAGCCAAACCATCATCGGCGAAATCAGAGTCTTAACAATATAAATCGTTGATACGCGAGTTACAACTTTATTTGACTATACTTTGGAATTACTCTACTCTATCGTGACTTCGAACTCTACCTGAACTATTACGTCGAAGACGGTCGAACATCAAAACGCTAACTCTAGTGAATCTTTGTTGATAACGTAGCTCGCGGGGCCCGTATCGGATCAAGGAGAATCATACTCGACGTTGACTGAAGAGACCTTGGAGACTTCTACCTTTGTAGCTGTTAGCCGAACTCTGAGCTCTGCGTAGTGTACTCTTGTGGTCTGGTACGCATCCCTCACAGCTGGCCCAGTAGGAGGAAATGCTGGCCCCGTAGGGGGAGATGGAGGCAGGCAACCGGAGGATGCCGGCCCAGTGCAGGAAAACAGTGGCAGGCGACCGGTAGGAACTGCTCCGGTAGGAGGGAATGGCGGAAATCTACCTCCCCGAAACCCACCAAGAGGAAACTTTGGGGGAGATCCAGAACCTTCCGACGACGATGACGACGATAACAGTGGATGGTCGCACGGTCGGAAAAATTGGAGAATGAACCGAGGCGGAAACCGGAATTCGGCGCCGCCTGAAGACGACGATATGGCAGATTCGCTCGCCAAAATACCCTTTGAGTTCGATAATGCCAGGAAGCATAACCTGCGGCATTGGCTCATGGAGTGCGAGATCTACTTCGAGCAGAAGCCTAAGAAGTTCCGAACGGATAGGAACAAGGTACTGTTCGCTGGGAGGTATACGTGTGGGTTGGCAAAGGAATGGTTTATGGAATATATCGAGCCCAAGATGTTAGGACCGGCAGCCGCGGACTACGCTACTTGGACTCGGTTCCGTCAGGAGATCAGGAAACGCTTCTTAAGCACTCAGGAGGCTATGGAAAACGCGATGAAGATGCAGCAGTTTAAGTACTCTGCTAACATCGGAGACTACCTGACGAGAATGGAGATTATGAACCAGCATGCTCAGATGAAAGGAGCATCCTATCGTGTTGCCCTGCTCCAAGGGCTACCAAACGAAATCCGGGAGCGCCACTCGCGCTTCGATCCAACCGATGACGACTCCGAGTACATCCAACAGTTGGAACGAGCCGGTAAGGCTCATGAGGCTTATCAAGAGCAGATGAAGATGTTGGGGAAAGCGGAGTCGAGAGGAAGAGAGTCGAACAATGGTGGGAACTCGCGGCAGAAGGAGAAGGGGTTTAAGATCAAGGGGAGGGCTCAGACTGAGGAGAAAGAAAAAGGGCAAGATAAGAAGAGCACCAGCAAGAACAAGTCGGGGAATAAGCCAATATACCACGACTACGACGAAGCCACCAAAGGAGTTCCACAGCCGGTCCGAGAACAGCGAAAGACCGATGGAGCCTGTGTACGATGTGGCCGAAAGGGTCATCTTTGGAAGTGGTGTCGTTCAGATGTTAACAGCAGTGCATCTATCTCCTCTTTCTCCCGAAAGCGTACCCGCGATGACGATGGCGACCACGATATGGAACCACCGGAACCCCAACCTCAGAGAAAGCGAATGAGGCACCGTGCGAGAAAGCCGGCTGCTACGGCTGCTGCGGAATACACCAGTGGGCAAGCGTTTGTACGAGAACGCGGATCGGAATCGGAGATGGATTTCGATATGGATTTTCAATAGGGGACTCTGATGAGTCAGGTCAGGAGTATCCCCAGATTGCTATGTTATCACTGACGGAAAACAACAAAAAAAATATGAAAAGAAAAAGGCAGGAAGGGAGAGCGTCCCAACCGGAGAAAAAACAGAAAATTTTGGAGGAACCTATTCACGGTCCTCGACCTATCGTTAATCAGTTCCTTTGTTTTGCGGAAAAATGTTTATCTTGTAAGGTGTTATTGGATACTGGTGCAACTGGTCCTGTTTTGTCTGCTGTTTTTGTTGATAGTTTTGAGGTCCCGAAGGTGAAACGAGACGTCCCGGCCCGGGTATTTGGATTTACGGGAGAAGTTATGAAGGGCACGGGACACGCCTTTACACAACCATTAATTATAATGTCAAGGGGGCATCAAACACAGTTGTCATTCGAAATCGCCCCTCTCCCACTTGGCATCGATGCGATACTACCGAACTGGTGGTTGAAAGAACACAAACCGGTTATAGGAGTAAATGGGGAAGTTTCCTACGATGGTGAAAACTGCAAGAGTCGATGCTTCACTGACAAGGAACCTCAAATAGAAATGGACGAGGGTGTATTGGACGATCCGGAGGCCCAATTCATCGGTAGCATTTGCCTTTTGGAAGATGAATCGGTTAACCTCCGTGAAACTCTTCCCTCTTGGCTCCATGGGTTCCTTAAAGTCTTCCTACCATCGGAAGCAGATAAATTACCACCGCATCGATTTCACGACCATGCAATAGATCTCGAACCAGGGAAGCAGCCACCATGGGGACCCGTTTACTCCCTATCCGAAGTCGAGCTGAAGGTGCTTCGGGAGTACCTGGACAAAATGTTGCAATTGGGAAAGATTAGGCCGAGCAAATCCCCGGCAGGAGCCCCAATCCTATTCGTGAAGAAGAAGGACGGTAGTCTCCGACTTTGCGTTGACTACCGTGGACTTAACCGTGTGTCCATCAAGAACAGGTATCCCTTACCGCTTATGGACGAACTGCGAGATCGAGTAGCAGGCGCGGTTATCTTCTCGAAGATCGACCTGAAGGAAGGTTACAACCTCATCAGGATCAAACACGGCGACGAGTGGAAGACAGCCTTCCGTACGCGGTATGGGCATTTTGAGTACCTCGTCATGCCTTTTGGGCTGGCAAATGCGCCGGCGACCTTCCAGAATATGATGAATGATGAGCTGAGGGAATTCTTGGATCAAGGTGTAGTAGTATACCTTGATGATATCCTGATATATAGCAAATCTCGAGAGGAGCACAGAGACCTGGTCGGCAAAGTACTTAGTAGGTTACAAGAATACAACCTGGTCGCCAACCCGAAGAAATCGTTCTTCGAGCTCACCCAAATCGAGTTCCTCGGATACATCCTTGCCCCAGCAGGCGTCACCATGGCACTGGATAAGGTTATGTCTGTTACGAATTGGCAAGCCCCGCTCAGCGTTAAAGAAGTACAGATCTTCATGGGCTTTGCCAATTTCTATAGAAGGTTTATCCACAATTTCTCCGGGGTCTGTAAACCCATTACCGATTGTCTCAGGGGTGATGCTAAGAACTTTGTCTGGTCTATGACGGCTCAAGCAGCCTTCGAAAAACTCAAAACCCTATTTACATCTGCGCCGATCTTGGTACATTTCTCTCCAGATCGCCAGACTATCGTGGAAACGGACGCAAGTGATTTTGCTATCGCCGCAATTCTATCCCAGGTTATTGACGGAAAGACTCACCCTGTTGCCTTTTATTCTCGAAAGCTTAACCCAGCGGAACTCAACTACGACGTCTGGGATAAGGAAATGCTAGGAATTGTGTCAGCCTTCAAGCAATGGCGTCACTACCTCGAAGGACCTAGCCGAACGGTCCTCGTCTATACGGATCACAAGAACATAGAGTACTTCTCTACAACTAAGGTTCTTAACCGACGACAGGCAAGGTGGGCTGAGTCTTTGGCGGAATTTGACTTCAACATTATTTACAGCCCGGGAACCAAAAATGGGAAGGCAGATGCACTATCGCGACGGCCGGAGTACCGTTCTGAAGGGGGAGGCATGCTTGGGAAACAGCCGATAGACAGGTTCTTTAAGCCCGGACAGTTGGCGGAGGAAGAGTTTGTGGTATCAGCGGTGTCGCTTGCCTCCAAGGGGGTGATTGACTGGTCTAAGAATTTTCTGGATCATGTCAGGCAAGCGGCATCGGGAGACCCGTCATGGGTAGGAATGAAAGAGAGAGTTGAGCAGGGAGAGAAGCTGGGGGAACTAAAGGATATTGCTGAGAAAGACGGGCTACTCTTCTATAAGAACCGACTCTACATTCCGGCAGATGACCGCATCAAGATCCGAATCGCACAGGCAGAACACGATTCGAAGGTGGCAGAACACTTTGGACAAGACAAAACTTTGGAACTCATCACGCGTAACTTCTATTGGCCAAAAATGAACGAGTGGATTGATGATTACGTTCGGTCATGTGACGAGTGCCAGCGCAACAAACCCAGCCGCCACAAGAAATACGGCGTGCTTCTACCATTGTCCACACCACATTCTGTCTGGCAATCGATATCTATGGACTTCATCGTGCAGTTACCGGAATCCAAGGGATATAACCAAATCTGGGTAGTAGTCAATAGGTTCTCGAAGATGTCGCACTTTATCCCCCTAGTAGCAGAAACGACCGCCCAGGACCTGGCGAAAATATTCCTCGGTCAAATCTGGCGACTCCATGGGCTGCCTCTTGATATAGTCTCCGACAGGGACGCCAAGTTTACTTCAAGCTTTTGGGCATCCTTTATGGAGTTACTGGACATGAGGATAAGAATGAGTACGGCTTTCCACCCTCAGACCGATGGGCAGACAGAGCGAGTCAATCAAACCCTCGAGCATTATCTACGAGCATTCTGTAACTACGAGCAAGATGATTGGGCAGAGCTACTCCCATTGGCGGAGTATGCTTACAACAACTCGGTTACCACCGCCACGGGTCAATCTCCGTTCTATACCAATTATGGTTACAACCCAAGAACCAATTGGCCGACAGAAGCCGAAGTGGTCAACCCAACCAGTGACCTGTATGCTCACTTCATTCGAGGAGTTCATGATTCTGCTCTCGCTCGCTTAACAGACACCAGGGAGAGGATGGGGAAATACTATGATCGGAAAAGGGACGAACCGCCTAACTTCAAGGTGGGAGACATGGTTATGCTCAACGCGACCAACATCAAGACACGACGTTCTACCAAGAAACTCGATCATAAGAAACTCGGCCCATTCAAAATTGTCCGACTAGCCGGTAAACGAGCCTGCGAATTGGAACTGCCACCGCAAGTCAAAATCCATAACGTGTTCCATATTGAACTCTTGGAACGTTACCGACAGAGCACTATCCCAGGCCGCGAACAACGTCCCCCGACTCCCGAAAATGTCGATAAGGAAGGAGAAGTTCTGTACGAAGTGGAAAGTATCGTGGGCAGCCGGAAAAGTAGGAGAGGATTAGTGGAATACCTGGTGAAATGGCGGGGCTATTCGATGAGCGACTGTACGTACCAAGTCATGGACGTTATGAATAAGGAGGTACTTGACCTAGTCCGCGACTTTCATCGAAGGAACCCCAAGGCCGTGAAGGACCAACGCCTGAGACTATAGAGGGGCTAAGTCCTTCCCCTCCACAGACACCGCGGGTGATATGTGGAGCAGGTTTGCTGGAACCATAGTCTGTCAGAAGATGTCCCGAGACGTGACACCCTGGAAGGGGGGTAAGCTGTTACGGGCATGCCAAGCATTTATGAGAAAAGGCTAGTAGCTACCCCAATACCCTCTGCACGCTAATGTCAACTCTGGACCGCACCCGCGGGGTGTGGTGCGACCAATATACGACCAAAACACGGAGTCCTAAAAAAACACGTTTTCGACCCCAATAATAACCCCCGGAGCGTCAAACCACCGGAGGGGAGTGCTTTGGTACCGGTGGATATATGAGGGACAGCTGGAAGCAATCGGATCGAAGATCGGATCACTCGGAGCGAATCGGCGCAAGCTACCAGCCGACCGAGTACCTATCGGCGGTACCTATGGGCATGAGAGGACTCTGCTATGTGGGAAAGCGATGTGGGAAGAGGCCTGAGCAGGTAGCCTTGTCGTCCGAGACCTACGAGTAGCCAACGCTGACGATTATCCACCAGACGGCCGATGGAGAGGAAACATCGACAGGGAAACGTGCATAAGAGTGGGTAAATAGGTTGAGGGGTTCTAGCGGGGTTAGGAGTTTGGGTTACGGACTTAGGAGTTAAATGTTCTTGGTTGTTTTTCAGGGTCTCGGGCAGGCCCCGAGTGTATTCTGTATTATTAGTAGACTGGGTCCTCGAGACATAAGCGAGGGATATAAATACCGTGTCATTCACTGACTAGCCAAAACCATCATCGGCGAAATCAGAGTCTTAACAATATAAATCGTTGATACGCGAGTTACAACTTTATTTGACTATACTTTTGGAAATACTTTACTCTATCGTGACTTCGAACTCTACCTGAACTATTACGTCGACGACGGTCGAAGCATCATACGCTAACTCTAGTGAATCTTTGTTGATAACGTAGCTCGCGGGGCCCGTATCGGATCAAGGAGATTCATACTCGACGTTGACTGAAGAGACCTTGGAGACTTCTACCTTTGTAGCTGTTAGCCGAACTCTGAGCTCTGCGTAGTGTACTCTTGTGGTCTGGTACGCATCTCTCACAGAAGCCTGGTGTTTTGGATATTTGCACCAGCGCATCATCATCGATGTATGTTGTGTCCATCTCTTTCGGGCTGCTTGTTGGGTCCAGGATTACTCCGGCATAGATCATAAATAGTACCGGGGACATGGGGCTACCTTGCGGGACTCCAGATTCATAGGGCTGTGGTTCCTCTAGTTCATGGTTAAATTGAAACTGTAGTTTTCTGCCGGTGTTGAATTCCTTGCACCATTCTGTTAGGTAGGTGGGGAATTTTTGCTGGTGCATGATTTCTGCGAGGAGTAGGTGGTCTACACAGTTAAATGCTCCCTGGATGTCGTTGGTTAGGATCGCTGGTCTGTCCCGCCGGGCGACTCCGGTGCTGTTCTTCAAAAGTAGGTTTTGTTGTACCGGTGTTAGGGTTCTTAAGAGGGCGTCGATTGCTGAGATGATTGGTCTTCCTCCGAATTGATTCGCTGAGAGTGTGCCTAGGATTTCTCCAGCGGTGCAGAGTCTTTGAGCCACTATTTTCTCCAGGATTTTGCTGAAGCATTGTAGGAGGGAGATGGGCCGATAGGCTTTTGCTTCATGATAGTTTGCTTTGCCGGGTTTCGGGATCGGGATGCATTTTGCTATTTTCCATTCCGCTGGATGTACTCCGTGCCGAAGCATGGCGGAGAACATGTCTTGGATTAGAGTTGTGTTCGCTTTAACTATCGCTTTAATAAAGATATAGGGGATGCCATCCGGGCCGGTCGCCGAGTGCGTTGGGCAGGAGTCGATTGCTTTCCTGAGTTCTTCGGGGGTGACTGTGTCGAAAGTGTTGCTAAGGTCAAAAGAGGGGGGTCTGATTTTTAGGGGGGGATGGTCGGGGGACGTCCGTTTTGAGGGGAAGAGTTGGGCTCTTAGGGCTTGACACTTCCCTGCAAACGTTTCTTCACCTTGTATGGTTGGTATGATTGTGTCTCTTCTCCTTCCTACATTTAGGACTCTCCAGACCTCACTACCTTTCGCTTCGTTCATCGTCTTTTCCCGCTGGTCTGCTTTTGCTTTCCGGATCATGACTGTCCATTCTCTACATGCCTTCCGGTGCTCCTCCACGTGGTTGGATTTCCTTGTATTTCTCGCCTTCCTCTCTGCCGAGTTTACCCTTGCCTTCATTTGTTTCATTTCGTCTGACCACCAGGAGTTAGCTCTTACACCCTCCTTCGAGAGTGGCGTGACTATGTTGATTGTTGACTTGACCAGTTCCAGGAAGAATTCGACAGTTTGTTCCGTGTGTTCCTTGGTTTCCCATGCTTCTGCAGGGAGGGAAAGGTTTGATATATTGTTTTCCAATAGCTTCCAGTCTGTTTGTCGCCACATTCGTCTTGGTACAAAGGGTGGTTTCTCCAAGTGTAGATGGACAGAGGTTCTCCCGTGGTCTGAGCCCGCTCCTTAGGGTTCAGTGCTCCATCGTAGGTTGTGGTCAAGTATTGGGCCTTTTACAAATGTAAGGTCAATGATTGTGGGCCTTTTCTCTCTGTCTCTAGGGAAATGCGTGTAGACTCCTGGTTCATTCAGGAGGGTCAGTTTCTGTCGGGTTATCCATTGTTTTAGCCGTGCACCATTAGCGCGGTCTGCTCGAATGTTGTTTCTGTATTCATGTGAGGTTACTCCGTACCACATTTGATGGTGGCAGTTGAAGTCTCCCATTACTACGCAATTGTCGAGGGTTTGGATTGTATTTGCTATTTGGGCGAAGGGGCCACTTCGGCCTGGGAAGTATATGTTTAGGATTTGGGTTCTCTTGTTCTGGATTTCTACCGTAATCGATACTATGAAATTATCATGTGTGTAGTGATGTTTTGGTTTGAGGTTGGTATGTTTGCGGACGTATGTTGCGCATTTTGTATTGGTGTTGCTGGCTGTGAATAGGTAAAAAAGGTTTGATTCTGGTGGATATCCCTCTGTTGAGGTCCATGGTTCTTGTAATAATAGGAAAAATATGCTAGAGTCTGTTTCCGCTTCCTCCACCGCCGGCTTGGTGATTAGTTCGCTCCGTGCACAGTTAAGTTGATGTGCGAGCGCGGTGGTTCGAGGCCTAGGCATTATTTGTCATGTGTTGGTCGTCTTCGGGAACGGGTGTGACTCTAACCGGGGCGGTGGCTGGTACTTGGATTATTGAGAGTAACTCTTGGGCGGGTGCAGCAGGTGGGTCTTGGGCGGGTGGGGCGTTTTCCTTTCCTTTGTTGAGGAATCGGCGTTTGACTCTTTCAGGGCATGCTGGGTCGGAGGCCTTATAGATTCCTTTGCAGTTCAGACATCTGATTGGGGTGTGGGTGCATTTATGTCCTCCCTGGCATTCATTGCATGGGTGGAAGCTGGTAAGGTGATCTCCGGCACAGTGGCCGCATTTTCCATTGTTCCTGCATTTTTCCTGGCGGTGGCCGTATTCGAGGCATTTCGCACACTGGGTATCTGGGAAGGTTGGGAGGAAGGCCTCGATATGGCAGCTTCGGTTAAAAAGGGACAGAAATTTGATTCCTAGTGTTTCCATCGTGACTTGTCCTGGGAGCGCGATGACCATTGATGAGTGGGTTTTCCCCATTCGAGTCTCTGCTCTGGAGATCCAGCGGGGAACCTGTGCAAGTTGGAGGTTCTCTCCATAATTGCTTCTGATTTCGGATGCTACCAATTGTCCTGCCTCGATGCCCTCCCCGATCGTTGTGGGGATTCCGTGGAGAAGGAACTTTGACCATTTGGAGTTTGCACGGATGTTGGCGACCGGTACTTGTAGGGTGAGGAGGGCCTCCTCAATTTCTTTGGCATATTCCATTGCCTTCGTTGCTGGGGTGATGAATTTTGTTTCCAGGATGAAGTTGTCTTTGGCTGTTCTCCTTGCTGAGATAAAATGGCAAGATTCGTCCTGAATTCTTGCGTTGACCAGGGATCTAATCTCAGAGGGGTTGACGTCAGAAGGGGCAGTGGTTTCAACAATAATTTCTCTGTTGATTTTGGTATATTCTGGTTTAAAGAGGGGGTCCGCTTTTGGCTTTGCGGGCTTCTTTCTTTTTTCGACAACCTGGAATTTCCCTTGGGCAGGGTCGGCAGCTGCCACGGCTGCCCAGGTGCCTGCTTTCCATCCACGGGACGGGGCTTGTGGTGGTGCTTGAGGAGCTGCCTGTGGCGCTGCTTGAAAAACTGTTTGGGGAGCTGCTGGAGGGGCCGCTGGAGGGGCCTTTCTCTGTCTCTGTGGTTGTTGTGGTTGTTGCGCTTGTTGCGGTTGTTGTTGTTGTTGCGGTTGCTGCGGTTGTGGTTGTTTGTTGAGGAGGGCATGGATCGCCGAGTGCATATTGGTGATCATCATTGTTTGAGCCTCAATTTGATGTTTCAATGTTTCCACTGTTCTCCGGAGTGTAATCGATTGCTCTTCCAGGACCTCAATCCTGTCGGAGGGTGGGCAGATCCGGCTGGTTGCATGTCTGATGGCCCAGGTAATGTAGTTTAGGTCCGTCTGGGTGTGCGTGGCATGGGGGACAGTACTCGGGTAGAGATAGTCAATTCTCGGTTGGTAGGGTTCGTTGTAGTCGGATTCTGTTGCAAAGGTTGTGGAAAATTCCTGTTCCTGTGCTGCGGATGGGGTTGGGTCGGGATCCTGAGTGTTCCTGTTCTGTGGGGGAGCTGTCCCTTGAGGGGAGGACTGAGTAAAAAAGGACTGGAGGGAAGCTTGCTGCGACATGACTGAATGTCCGGTTCTTCCGGCGGCGTGGGTTGATGTTTCGGATAGGTTTCTTTTCCTTCCTTTCGGGAGGTCAAGACTGGAGAATTCTTCGCTGGAAGCCAGTTTCCGTGGTGTTTCTTTCGCTAGGAACAACAAACGCGACCGTACGGTCAGGGACGAAGTGGCTCAGCCTGGTATGGTATACCAGGGTAAACCAAGAGGAATAAAATAAACTGTTTTTGAAGCGAGGTTTATTGTCAGGAAGTTTTTGCGAGCCTTAGCGAGCCGGTAGAATACAGAAGAAGAAGAAGAAGAAACTTATATTGCTTTGAAGTACAAGACTTATCGCACGCCGACCCGACCGCCTAAAACCGAACCAAACAAACAAGACAAAAGAAAGAAAAAACAAGGACAACAACCGCAAACGCAAACAAACAAGAACAAGAACAAAAACACGCACAAGCGAGCATAAACAATAACAAGGAAGTTCCGGAACAACACCCGACCAGAAAACCCAACGACAAGAAGAAATAACATATCTCAGCGGACTCGAGCGCTGGATCCATCAAATCAAAGAATAAAAACAATTTTTAAAGAGTAAAAGGAAACTCCCCTTCCTAATCCCGTTCCCGGTCATTTTCTTCCATCCCCTCTTCCAGGTCCGCCTCCGCCTCCGCCGACTCGTACCATTTCGAGAGTTGAGATTGTTTTGCAAATTGTAGGATGAGGTCCGTTCTCAGGTTTGTAAACATCCAGTTTTCCCAGGTCATCGCTCCGGGGATCTTCTCTATCAGAGGGGTGCGGATTCGAGCCCACGCTGGGCATTCCATGAGTATGTGTTTCGCTGAGTTTTCCATCCCACACTGGCATGGTTCGGGGTCTGTATATACTGCGTGTTTGTCGATTCGGGTGGTTTGGCACCGGATTCGAAATACTTTTTTTGCTTCCGTGAGGGTGAGTTTCGCTATCTTGGGAGGGGGGCGGAAGTCCCCCCGGTGGTGGTAGTTCGGTATTGATTGTGTGTTCCATTCTTCCAACAGGTGGTCGCGTAGTAGTTTATTTTGGTTCCACTTTTCTCTCGCATTTCCGGGGGTCTGGTATGGGAGTAGTAGGGAAGCGATTCGGTGTAGGCCTGTTCCTTTGATATTTGCTTCTTTGTAAGGGAGGAGCTCGATCAGGGATTCATTGTTGGGATGGGTTGCCTCGGAGCAGAGTATTCTGGTTCCGTACTTTCTTGAGCGATATGTCAGGAGGTGTTCTAAGGGGGGTAAGCCTGCTTCTCGGAGGAGTTTAGCTCTTTTGGTCCATCGTGGTAGGCCGGTGATAATCCGGGCCGCTTCATTATATAGTGGTTCGAGGGATCTTATAATGTGGTCTGTGTAACGGAGCCATTTCAACTGTCTGGTGTATGAGTACACACAGGGCCCGGTTACATGCTGAGAGCTATTGTTAGAAGCCAGTTGCACGGTGATATGCAAGTACCGGCAGTGTGGTTAGCTACCAGCTGTTAGAGTAACTACATTCCGGGCGCTAGGAAGAGGATCTATTCATGGGAGCAATGACTGACGAGTCTATGCCTCGCCAGTGACTAGAAGACCGGCCAGAGTGAAGCTCTGATTGACCGGTGATCCTCTGTATCCTCGGTGCATTGTAAGTCCGCCGAAGGGCAGGGACTATGCTAGGGAAGTCTACAATAAGCGAAAGCTCTACAGCAATGATTAAGCTTACACCTGAGCGGCAGCTCATTCATGCAGGTCCTCAGTTGTGTGGCAACCAAGGCTGCAGGTGTTACAAAGGCTTTGACTAAGGGTGGTTGCCTTGGGTATCGGAAACACCTGCTGACGCTTAGAGAAAAGCGGGGTAGCGGTGGTATTGTTTCCGGTACTGAGGGAAGGCCCACCGGAACTTAGTAAAGGAGTTAGGAGCAGAGAACAGAGGCCTTCGGAGTATAAGTACTCAGGTTCATTCCCGCCCTTCAGTCCTATTCTCTCCAGTCTTCATCAGAAAGAAAAACCAAGTTCTCATCGGTAGCAGAGCCCTTAAAGATTATTGAGTTCTAGCGATAGTATCTTTGAATAATCTGCAACCTGATTGTCTATCTTGCACGGCCGTCTTTATTCTATACAAATCTATTTCTCTTAGAAAGGACCCCCGTTACAGATAATCTTTAAGGCTCAAGTCACCTTCAGATTATTCTTCCTCTATACAAAATGTCCGCCCTCTCGGCTCCAGATGCACCCCTTCAGATTGAATGGCAGCCGGTGCCCCTCCAGCTTGATGCCACCGGGCAGACACAGCTTGTTAAGAAACCCAGGACCGCTCTACAGGCCTATATTCCCGGCTGTGAGCCTGCCTGGCAGGATACCGATGAGGTTTCCTTACAACAGTTCTTCACAGAGCTTCAGACCTACCTCCAGCATAGCTTGCAGAGTCAGTTGAACCGAGGCAGTCAGGCACTGCTCATTGTACAAGAGCGCCAGGCAGCACAGAATGCTCTGATGGCAGAAGCTCTAGAGTACATGAGGTCGGAAGTCAACTCTGTTCAGGAAGAGCTCCGGAAGTATGCAGAAAGAGATGAACTAAATGCCGATGTTGATGCCATGGAGATTGAGTGGACAAATCCGGCCACTCCACCAGACTTTGTTGCCGAGATACAGAGAGCTCTTGATGAAGGAAGGTTGGTGGTGGGTAGACCAGCAACTCCGGCACCACTTCCAGTCTCCAGGTCCTCTTCCAGAGCAGCTACCAGGACAATGCAGCGGAAGACCAGCCCCTTTGCAGCATTTCCGGTCCGATCCACTAGGAGAGTTATCCCTATTGTACAGCCAGCGGTGGGGGCTTCACCCTTACCACCTAGCCGCTTCGGTGGAACACATCCACTCCTTGGAGGAGCCGACCGATCCTTTGACTATGAAGGAGAGTTCTTCTCAGGTGCAGGCCGAGGACCTCCTAGTCCGCTAGCCAGGAACCCAGGAAGGTTTACCATGTCTGGGGCTGCTCAACCAGCAGCAACCTCACCACTGGCTAGCAACCCGGCACCAGTAGCACCTGTGGCCCCTCCTGCTGCGGCCGCTGCTCCCCCTCCACCTCAGGCACAAGGAGGAAGTGGCGGAAATCAGAACCCTCCACCTCCAGCAGCCCGTGCTCCCGCCCCAGGAGATTCGGATAATTCTGACAGCTCAGACTCGGAACCAGAAGGTAATAACAGAAGAGGTTGGCGGAGATACCTTAAGAAGAAGTTGGAGAAGCAACAGAAGAATCTGTTGGCAATGATGTCCCAGCAGTATCAACCTCCGACCACCTCCCACCCTTCTACTTCCACCAGAGCTCGAGAACCAAAGGCACCACCACCATCAAAGTTCCAAGGCAAGGCGGAGCAAGTGGAAACCTTCATCCGGCAATGTGAGAATGTGTTCTCCATTGAGAGCCTGTCATTTACCTCTGAGGAGGTTAAGATCCGATATGCAGGCAACTTGATGGAAGGGGAGGCAGCGATCCGATGGTATGAGGCATACCACAATTCAATTGATCAAGCCTCCGCCAACCGCCTTGCTGGAATACCGGTGCAGTTGGATCAGAGATGGAAGCGCTGGGATTCCTTTGTGGATGCTTTTAGAGCTGCCTTCGGTGAAGCCATCTCTAGAGATGATGCTGTAGCCCAATGGAATACCCTCACCCACACAGCTCGAGGAGGAATAGACCTCTTCCTGAATACTATTATTCAGCTGATGTGGAAGACTGGCTATGAGGGTCAGTTGGTGGATGATAAGATCCATAACTCCCTCCTCCCGGACCTAGGCATGAGTTGGGCTCTTTTCAACCCCAAGCCAAAGTCCTTGATGGAGCGGATAGCTGCTCTAAGAGAGTTAGGGCATACCCATGAGAGGTACCAAGGGATGGCAGCTGAGAAAGCGCACCCTCGGACCAAGAAAGATCCTCCCGCTCAGAAGGACCAGCAGCCTAAGAGGAAAAGAGAAGCTGCGAGCTCCTCCGGACCTCAGAAGACTCCAGGACCTAAAGACAAAGCGGTGGAACTGAAGGGTATCCCGGGGGATATTCTAGAAGAAAGAAGGAAAGCAGAAGTATGCTTGAAGGTATGACCTTCCGGTACTCCCTATTGGTAGAGTGCATAGACTGACTTGTGCAATAGTGCGGCAAGTCCAGACACAAATGGACCGATTGTTGGTCCAAGGAACCTACTGTTGTCCGAGTGGCAGCAGTGAGAGTACAAAAACGGAAAAGAGGGAATGGCAAATCCAACTCTCAGAAGAAGGCTAAAGTGGCTGCTGTAGTAGCAGAAGATCCACTTGTTGTACTCCCGGAGGTTACAGAAGATTTTGTTTTTCAGCCTGAGCAAGACTCGGACAATGAAATCATCTGGTAGAAAAAGTGTCTGTTTTAGTCTATGTTTACTAGTTTTCTTTTATATGGGTTTTTGGTTTCTATGTTTCTCTTGAATAAATTATGATTGTGTTTCCGCCTATTTGATTGCTCCAAGCACTCTGAGGATGGGTTTAAGACCCGAAACAGCTGGTCTGTCAGTGCTCTACCAAAGTTACATTTTGCTACCAAGACACTTCCAAACCGCTGCTAAAAAGACTACTACACAATATATCTGCTATATTACCGCTTGGGAATAGAACCAAAGGATCTCTGATCTTAGTAGTGCCCGAAGCTATTAGCTATGTTGAAAAGACAAAGAGAAACAAGTTCAGAACCCGCTGTTAAGCAAAGAAGGTTGGAACAGAGGCTTCCCTCCTTACCAGTACATGGAAAAAGACCTATATTAAAGGCAGGACTGTCATGGACGGTCAAAGGAAAGGATGAAGGCGCCCAAGGGTCTTTTCTGTTTGACACCGGTTGTACAGGAGCTATCCTCAACCAGAGTTTTGTCAGGAAACATGGAATTCCCTTAGTGCGGCGGGATCAACCTCTGACAATGTTTGATGCTCAAGGAGATGTCATGATGGGAGGAGGCGAGTATTACACTCACCCGGTCCGCATGACTATGGGAGATCATAAAGAGACACTCCGATGGGAAGTGGCTACTTTGGAAGAAGGAATGACCGGTTACCTGCCAATTAGTTGGGCTAGGAAGCATAACCCGGACATCAACTGGGAACTCAACACCATGAGCTGGAGAAGTGACTACTGTAAGCAGAATTGTCTCCCAGCGGCCACCAAGATTGAACTGATCTCTCCATACCAAATGTTGGAAGAAGAAGAGACAGTCTATCAATTGGTTGGTTCAGTATGGCATGATGAGGACGGAGGTGATATTGCTGAGAAAATACACCACCTATACCGGGATTGGGCTGATGTGTTCAGTCAAGAGAAGATTGAGGAAATGCCGCCGCATTCCCATAATGATTTAAAAATCAAACTCTTGCCTGGGACCGCTCCCCCATTTGGCCCACTGTACCCATGTTCCGCTCCAGAGTTGAAGGCCCTCCGAGAGTACCTGGACAAAGAATTGTCTTCAGGAAAGATCTCTAGATCTAATAGCCCTGCTGCGGCGCCCATACTGTTCATTCCTAAGAAGGATGGGACATTGCGAATTTGTGTGGACTACAGAGGATTGAACAAGGTCACTGTCAAGGACAAGTACCCGCTGCCTATCATGAGTGAGCTCAGAGACAGGTTGTTCAAGGCCCAGATCTTCACAAAGATAGACCTGAAGAACGGCTTCAATTTGATCAGGATAGCAGAAGGTGATGAGTGGAAAACCGCTTTCAGAACCCGCTATGGACTGTATCAGTATAATGTGATGCCATTTGGTCTATGCAATGCCCCCTCAGCCTTCCAGGCAATGATCAATGATGTGCTAAAGGAACTACTGGATGAAGGAGTGGTTGTCTACATCGACGACATCCTCATCTACTCGGAGACTGAGAAAGAGCATGAGCTACTGGTCAAGAAGGTATTACAGAAGCTTAGGGAAGCAAAGCTCTGTGCCTCGATCAATAAGACATCCTTCCATGTCCGAGAAGTAGAATACCTAGGCTATCATATCTCGGAACAAGGAGTATCTATGTCAGAAGACAAGGTGGAGGCAGTTAAGGAATGGCCGGTCCCTGAGAATATCAAGGCAGTACAGGCATTCCTCGGATTTGCAAACTTCTATCGCCGCTTTATTGAAGGCTTCAGTAAGGTTTGCAAACCACTAACTGACCTCCTGCAAAAAGACAAGAAATGGTATTGGACAGCAGCACATGAGCAGGCCTTTGAAGAACTCAAGAGGCTGTTTACAAGCGCTCCAATCCTCCTTCATTTTGACCCTAGTAGGAGAACGGTGGTCGAGACAGATGCCAGTGATTTTGCCAAGGGAGCGGTGCTCTCTCAGTATGGGGATGATGGGAAGCTACATCCGGTGGCATTCTATTCTAAGAAGTTCTCCCCTGCTGAGATCAACTATGACATTCATGATAAGGAAATGGGAGCTATTGTAGCCTCTTTCCGGGAATGGGAACACATGCTCAAATCTTGTGAGCAAGAGATCACGGTTTTTACAGACCACAAGAACTTGGAGTACTTTAATTCTACCAAGGTTCTCACTAGGCGGCAAGCTAGATGGTCTGAGGACCTCGCAGGCTACAATTTTAAAGTTGTCTACAGACCGGGAGAAAAGAATGGCAAGACTGATGTGCTATCTAGGCGCTGGGATCACCGCCTTGGAGAGGGAGGTGAAACTCTGCAGCCGGAGCCACAGATCTTTTTTAGGCCAGGTCAATTGGTTTTGGATCCTGCAAAGCTAGGGGCTGTCAGGGTGAATCAATTGCAGAATACATTCTTAGAGCGCCTATACACGGCTGCTAAAGAGGATAGTTTCTGGCAGGAATTGCACCGCTCCCTGGTTGAAAGGAAACCAAATTTGGACCAGAACTTGTCGGTCAAGAACGGTCTCATCTTCTACAAGAATAGATGGTACATACCCAAGGACAAGAAGCTTCAGATGGAAATACTGTCCGATACCCATGACTCTAAGGTGGCTGGTCATTTTGGCCAATTTAAGACACTAGAGCGGGTGAAAAATAACTTCTTTTGGCCCAACATGGATAAGGATGTTGAGGAATATGTCCGGAGCTGTGACAGCTGCCAGAGGAATAAGACCTCAAGACACAAGAAGTTTGGTATGCTCCAACCGTTGGAGATACCCTATCGGCCATGGACTTCCATCTCTATGGACTTCATTGTGGGACTACCGGAATCTAGTGGGTTTACAAAGATCTGGGTAATAGTGGACCGCTTTTCGAAGATGGCACACTACATCCCTCTTCCTACCCTCAATAAAACGGAAGATTTGGCTAAATTGTTCTTGAAGGAAGTTTGGAGACTTCATGGTTTGCCTGATGACATAGTCTCGGACAGAGATAGCAGGTTCATTTCTCACTTTTGGCAATCTCTCATGAGCCTCCTCAATGTGAAGCTGAAGATGTCCACATCTTTCCACCCCCAGACGGACGGTCAAACAGAAAGAGTTAATCAGACCCTGGAACATTACTTGCGGAGTTATTGTTCATATCAACAGGATGACTGGGCAGAACTCTTGCCTTTGGCAGAGTATGCTTATAACTCGGCGGTCTCTGAGTCTACCAAAGTATCGGCTTTTTATGCCAACTATGGATATGAACCCAGGACCAACTGGCCGGCCCCAAAGGAAGGAGTAGAATGGAACAATCCAGCAAGTGAGGTCATGATTTCTCAATGGGAATCTATCTGGCAGGCTATGAACGCCAGCTTGGGTAAAGCTAGATTAAGGATGGCCCGGTGGTATGATGCTCATGCCCTGGCACCACCTGAAATCAAGCCCGGAGATGAAGTTATGTTGGACCGGCGCAATGTGCAAACAAAGCGGCCTTTGGGAAAATTGGATCAGAAGAAGATGGGACCCTTTAAGGTCTTAGAAGCTATTGGTACCCGTGCCTACAAGCTCTCTCTTCCCCCCCAGATGGGAATCCACCCGGTCTTTCATGTCTCTCTCCTAGAACCCTACAGAGCACCGGTAGATCCTGAGAGAAGAGTTCCCCCACCGGAACCCGAAGAGGTTGAGGGAGAACAGAACTGGGTTGTCCGAGAGGTAGCTGATAGCCGGGTCAATAAGAAGAGAAGACGAGTGGAATATCTAGTGCTGTGGGAAGGTTATGAGAACGAGGATGCTACATGGGAACCTTGGGAGCATCTCAAGAAGAGTGCTGAAGAAGCCCTTCGGGATTTCCATATGAGGTATCCTAAGAAACCCAAGGACAAGCGGATTGTTGGGGTGTAGATTATTTCCTTTGGGTTTTCATTTCCTTGCATATCACGGAGTTTCTTGTCATATAGAATGGTAATAGAATGGTTATAGATCTCGGAGACCAAGATCCTGGAAGAGGGGAGTGGTGTAACGGAGCCATTTCAACTGTCTGGTGTATGAGTACACACAGGGCCCGGTTACATGCTGAGAGCTATTGTTAGAAGCCAGTTGCACGGTGATATGCAAGTACCGGCAGTGTGGTTAGCTACCAGCTGTTAGAGTAACTACATTCCGGGCGCTAGGAAGAGGATCTATTCATGGGAGCAATGACTGACGAGTCTATGCCTCGCCAGTGACTAGAAGACCGGCCAGAGTGAAGCTCTGATTGACCGGTGATCCTCTGTATCCTCGGTGCATTGTAAGTCCGCCGAAGGGCAGGGACTATGCTAGGGAAGTCTACAATAAGCGAAAGCTCTACAGCAATGATTAAGCTTACACCTGAGCGGCAGCTCATTCATGCAGGTCCTCAGTTGTGTGGCAACCAAGGCTGCAGGTGTTACAAAGGCTTTGACTAAGGGTGGTTGCCTTGGGTATCGGAAACACCTGCTGACGCTTAGAGAAAAGCGGGGTAGCGGTGGTATTGTTTCCGGTACTGAGGGAAGGCCCACCGGAACTTAGTAAAGGAGTTAGGAGCAGAGAACAGAGGCCTTCGGAGTATAAGTACTCAGGTTCATTCCCGCCCTTCAGTCCTATTCTCTCCAGTCTTCATCAGAAAGAAAAACCAAGTTCTCATCGGTAGCAGAGCCCTTAAAGATTATTGAGTTCTAGCGATAGTATCTTTGAATAATCTGCAACCTGATTGTCTATCTTGCACGGCCGTCTTTATTCTATACAAATCTATTTCTCTTAGAAAGGACCCCCGTTACAGTCTGCGCCAGTCCACCAAGCCTCGGATCCGTAGAGTAGGCTTGGGAGGAAGCCTTGTGTTATGATATGATGGATTGTTTTGACCGTTATGCCTGGCAAGCGGGCTGTGTATCGGATCTGGTGGAGGGCTTTAATGCCTTTTGCGATCGCTGCTTCGATGTGTGGTCGGAAGGAGAGGGTCGGATCTATCCAGACTCCTACGTATTTCAGCCTCTCCCTGGGGTGTATGTTGGTATTGTTAATTTTGACCGAAAGTCGTGGTTGTTGTGTAGATGATGTGGTGGGCCGGAAGAAGATCAGGTCGGATTTATCCGGATCGTATTTAATTTGAAGTGGCTCAGCTTTTATTAGTCTCTCTCTCATTCGTTCCTCCATTCTCTTAATTGTGAAGCCTGGGGTTTTGGATATTTGCACCAGCGCATCGTCATCGATGTACGTGGTGTCCATCTCTTTCGGGCTGCTTGTTGGGTCCAGGATTACTCCAGCGTAGATCATAAATAGCACCGGGGACATGGGGCTACCTTGCGGCACTCCTGAATCATAGGGCTGTGGCTCCTCTAGCTCATGGTTGAATTGGAACTGTAGTTTTCTGCCGGTATTGAATTCCTTGCACCATTCTGTTAAGTATGTAGGGAATTTTTGTTGTTGCATGATTTCCGCGAGGAGTAGGTGGTCGACGCAGTTAAATGCACCTTGGATATCATTGGTTAGGATCGCTGGTCTGTCTCGCCGAGCGACTCCGGTACTGTTTTTCAGTAATAGGTTTTGTTGTATTGGTGTCAAGGTTCTCAGCAGGGCGTCGATTGCCGAGATGGTTGGCCTTCCTCCAAATTGATTCGCTGAAAGTGTGCCTAGAATTTCTCCAGCGGTGCAGAGTCTTTGGGCCACTATCTTTTCCAGGATTTTGCTGAAACATTGTAGAAGGGAAATGGGCCGGTAGGCTTTTGCTTCATGATAGTTCGCTTTACCGGGTTTCGGAATCGGGATACACTTAGCTATTTTCCATGCCGCTGGGTGTACACCGTGCCGGAGCATGGCGGAGAACATGTCTTGGATTAGGGTTGTATTTGCTTTGACTATTGCTTTAATAAAGGTGTAAGGAATGCCATCCGGGCCGGTCGCCGAGTGCGCTGGACAGGAGTCGGCTGCTTTATTAAGTTCTTCGGGGGTGACTGTGTCAAAGGTATTGCTAAGGTCAAAAGAGGGGGGTCTGATGTTTAAGGGGGGGTGGTCGGGGGACGTCCGTTTTGAGGGGAAAAGTTGGGCTCTTAGAGCTTGACACTTCCCCGCAAACGTTTCTTCACCTTGTATTGTTGGTATGATTGTGTCTCTTCTCCTCCCTGCGTTTAGGATTCTCCAGACTTCACTACCTTTCGCCTCGTTCATCGTCTTTTCCCGCTGGTCCGCTTTTGCTTTCCGGATCATGACTGTCCATTCTCTGCAAACCTTCCGGTGTTCCTCCACATGATTGGGTTTCCTTGTGTTTCTCGCTTTCCTTTCTGCTGCGTTTACCCTTGCCTTCATTTGTTTCATTTCCTCTGACCACCAGGAGTTGGCTCTTACCCCCTCCTTCGAGAGTGGTGTTACTATCCTGACTGTTGACCTGACCAGTTCTAGGAAGAAATCGACAGTTTGTTCCGTATGTTCCTTGGTTTCCCATGCCTCTGCAGGGATGGAAATGTTTGACATATGGTTCTCCAATAGCTTCCAGTCTGTTTGTCGCCACATTCGTCTAGGTACAAAAGGTGGTTTTTCCAAGTGTAAGTGAACGGAGGTTCTCCGGTGATCTGAGCCTGCTCCATAGGGTTCGGTGCTCCATCGTAGGTTGTGGTCGAGTGTTGGTCCTTTTACAAATGTAAGGTCGGTAATTGTGGGCCTTTTCCCTCTGCCTCTGGGGAAATGCGTAAAGACGCCTGGTTCGTTCAGGAGGGTCAGTTTCTGTCGGGTTATCCATCGTTTTA
Source organism: Morchella sextelata (assembly GCF_020137385.1). Classification (NCBI taxonomy): domain Eukaryota; kingdom Fungi; phylum Ascomycota; class Pezizomycetes; order Pezizales; family Morchellaceae; genus Morchella; species Morchella sextelata. The sequence goes on along the minus strand of NW_025408619.1, from coordinate 695,326 downwards.
GCCGTACACCATTGACGCGGTCTGCTCGAATATTGTTTCTGTATTCATGTGAATTTACTCCGTACCACATTTGGTGGTGGCAATTGAATTCTCCCATTACTAGGCAATTGTCAAGGGTTTGGATTGTACTTGCTACTTGGGCGAAGGGGCCGCTTCGGCCTGGGGAGTATATATTTAGGATTTGGGTTTTCTTATTCTGGATTTCTACCGTAATCGATACTATGAAATTATCGTGTGTGTAGTGGTGTTTTGGTTTGAGGTTGGCATGTTTGCGGACATATGTTGCACATTTTGTGTTGATGTTGCTGGCTGTGAAAATATAAAAGAGATTTGATTCTGGTGGGTATCCCTCTGCTGAGGTCCATGGTTCTTGTAATAATAAAAAATAAATACTAGCGTCTATTTCCGCTTCTTCTACCGCCGCCTTGGTAATAAGTTCGCTCCGTGCACAATTGAGCTGGTGTGCGAGCGCGGTGGTTCGAGGCCTAAGCATTATTTGTCATGTGTTGGTCGTCTTCGGGAACGGGTGTGGCTCCAACCGGGGCGGTAGCTGGTACTTGGACTATTGGAAGCAACTCTTGAACGGATGCGACCGGTGGGTCTTGAGCGGGTGGGGCATTTTCCTTCCCTTTGTTGAGGAATCGGCGCTTCGCCCTTTCGGGGCATGCTGGGTCGGAGGCCTTATGAGCTCCTTTGCAGTTCAGACATCTGATTGGGGTATGGGTGCATCTATATCCTCCCTGGCATTCATTACATGGGTGGAAACTGGTGAGGTGATCTCCGGCGCAGTGGCCGCATTTCCCATTGTTCTTACATTTCTCCTGGCGGTGGCCGTATTCGAGGCACTTCGCACACTGGGTATCCGGGAAGGTTGGGAGGAAAGCCTCGATGTGGCAATTTCGGTTCAAGAGGGATAGGAATTTAACTCCTAGTGTTTCCATTGTAATTTGTCCTGGGAGCGCAATGACCATTGACGAGTGGGTTTTCTCCATTCGAGTCTCTGCTCTGGAGATCCAGCGGGGAACCTGGGCAAGTTGGAAGTTCTCTCCATAGTTGCTTCTGATTTCTGATGCTACTAATTGTCCCGCCTCAATGCCCTCCCCGACCGTTGTGGGGATTCCATGGAGGAGAAACTTTGACCATTTAGAGTTTGCGCGGATGACAGCGACCGGTACCTGTAGGGTGAGGAGGGCCTCCTCAATTTCTTTGGCATATTCCATTGCCTTTGTTGCAGGGGTAACGAATTTTGTTTCCAGGATGAAGTTGTCCTTGGGTGTTCTTCTTGCCGAGATGAAATGGCAGGACTCATCTTGGATTCTTGCATTGACAAGGGTCCTGATCTCGGAGGGGTTAACGTCGGATGGGGCAGTGGTTTCAACAATGATTTCCCTGTTGATTTTGGTGTACTCTGGTTTGAAGAGAGGGTCCGCTTTTGGCTTTGCGGACTTCTTTTTCCTCTCGATGACCTGGAAGTTTCCTTGGGCGGGACCGGGTGCTGAGGCCACGGCGGCCCAGGTGCCTACCTTCCATCCACGAGGTGGGGCTTGTTGGGGGGGTGCGGGTGGGGGGGCCTGAGGAGCTGCCTGTGGCGCTGCTTGGGGAACTGTTTGTGGGACCGCTGGAGGGGGCATTCTCTGTCCTTGCGGTTGTTGTTGTTTTCGCTGTTGTTGCTGTTGTTGCTGTTGTTGCTGTTGTTGCGGTTGCTGCGGTTGCTGCGGTTGTGGTTGTTTATTGAGGAGCGCGTGGATCGCCGAATGCATATTGGTGATCATGTTTGTCTGCGCCTCGATTTGATGTTTCAGTGTATCCACTGTTCTCCGGAGTGTAGTTGTTTGCTCTTCGAGGATTTCAATCCTGTCGGAGGGCGGGCAGATCCGGCTGGTGGCATGTCTGATGGCACAGGTGATGTAGTTCAGATCCGTCTGGGTGTGAGTGTCCTGGGGGACAATGCTCGGGTAGAGGTAGTCCACTCTCGGTTGGTAGGGGTCATTGTAGTCGGATTCTGTTGCGAAGGTCGAGGAAAATTCCTGTTCCTGAGCTCCGGATGGGGTTGGGTCGGGAACCTGAGTGTTCCTGTTCTGCGAGGGGGCTGTCCCTTGCTGGGAAGACTGAGTGAAAAAGGACTGGAGCGAAGCTTGCTGCGACATGATTGAATGTCCAGTTCTTCTGGCGGCGTAGAGTGATGTTTCGGATAAGTTTCTTTTCCTTCCTTTCGGGAGGTCAAGGCTGGAGAATTCTTCGCTAGAAGCCAGTTTTCGTAGGTTTCTTTCGCTAAGAACAACAAACGCGACCGTACGATCGGGGACGAAAAATAAAGTGTTTTTGAAGCGAGGTTTATTGTCAGGAAGTTTTGCGAGCCTTAGCGAGCAAGGAGAATACAGAAGAAGAAGAAGAAACTTATATTGCTTTGAAGTACAAGACTTATCGCACACCGACCCAACCGCCTAAAACACAAACCGAACCGAACAAAGAAAGAAAAGAAAACAACAAACACAAACACAAACAAACAAAAACAAAAACAAAACAAACACAAGCGAACACAAACAATAACAAAGAAATTCCAAAATAACACTCAACCGGAAAACCCAACGACAAGGAGAAATAACATATCTCAGCGGACTCGAGCGCTGGATCCATCAAAAACAGAAAATAAAGAACAAATTTTCCCGTCCTTAATCATTTTCTTCCATACCCTCTTCCAGGTCCGCCTCCGCTTCCGCCGACTCGTACCATTTCGAGAGTTGAGATTGTTTTGCAAATTGTAGGATGAGGTCCGTTCTCAGGTTTGTAAACATCCAGTTTTCCCAGGTCATCGCTCCGGGGATCTTTTCTATCAGAGGGGTGCGGATTCGAGCCCACGCTGGGCATTCCATAAGTATATGTTTCGCTGAGTTTTCCATACCACACTGGCATGGTTCGGGGTCTGTGTGTACTGCATGTTTGTCGATTCGGGTGGTTTGGCACCGGATTCGAAATACTTTTTTTGCTTCCGTAAGGGTGAGTTTCGCTATCTTGGGAGGGGGGCGGAATTCCCCCCGATGATGGTAGTTCGGTATTGATTGTGTGTTCCATTCTTCCAACAGGTGGTCGCGTAGTAGTTTATTTTGGTTCCACTTATCTCTCGCATTTCCGGGGGTCTGGTATGGGAGTAGTAGGGAGGCGATTCGGTGTAAGCCTGTTCCTTTGATATTTGCTTCTCTGTATGGGAGGAGCTCGATCAGGGATTCGTTGTTGGGGTGGGTTGCGTCGGTGCAGAGTATTCTAGTTCCGTACTTTCTTGAGCGATATGTCAGGAGGTGTTCTAAGGGGGGTAAGTGTGAGGGATGCGTACCAGACCACAAGAGTACACTACGCAGAGCTCAGAGTTCGGCTAACAGCTACAAAGGTAGAAGTCTCCAAGGTCTCTTCAGTCAACGTCGAGTATGATTCCCCTTGATCCGATACGGCCCCGCGAGCTACGTTATCAACAAAGATTCACTAGAGTTAGCGGTGGTATTCGACCGTCTTCGACGTAATAGTTCAGGTAGAGTTCGAAGTCACGATAGAATAAAGTATTTCCGAAAGTATAGTCAAAATAAAGTTGTAACTCGCGTATCAACGATTTATATTGTTAAGACTCTGATTTCGCCGATGATGGTTTGGCTAGTCAGTGAATGACACAGTATTTATATCCCTCGCTTATGTCTCGAGGACCCAGTCTACTAATAATACAGAATACACTCGGGGCATGCCCGAGACCCTGAAAAACAACCAAGAACATTTTAACTCCTAAGTCCGTAACCCAAACTCCTAAATCCGCTAAAACCCCTTAACCTATTTATCCACTCTAATACACGTTTCCCTGTCGATGTTTCTTCTCCATCGGCCGTCTGGTGGATAATCGTCAGCGTCGGCTATTCGGAGGTCTCGGACGGCAAGGCTACCTACTCAGGCCTCTTCCCACATCGCTTTCCCACATAGCAGAGTCCTCTCATGCCCACAGGTACCGCCGATAGGTACTCGGTCGGCTGGCAGCTTGCGCCGATTCGCTCCGAGCGGTCCGATCTTCGATCCGATTGATTCCAGCTGTCCCTCATATATCCACCGGTACCAAAACACTCCCCTCCGGCGGTTTGACGCTCCGGGGGTTATTATTGGGGTCGAAAACGTGTTTTTTATGACTCCGTATTTTTTGGTCGTAATTTGGTCGCACCACACTCCGCGAGTGTGGTCAAGAGTTGATATTAGCGTACAGAGGGTATTGGGGTATCTACTAGCCTTTTCTCTCACTCCCGTAAATGCTTGGCATGCCCGTAACAGCTTACCCCCCTTCCAGGGTGTCACGTCTCGGGACATCTTCTGACAGACTATGGTTCCAGTAAACCTGCTCCACATATCACCCGCGGTGTCTGTGGAGGGGAAGGACTTAGCCCCGTAGGGTACCTCTATAGTCTCAGGCGTTGGTCCTTCACGGCCTTGGGGTTCCTTCGATGGAAGTCGCGGACAAGGTCAAGTACTTCCTCATCCATAGCGTCCATGACTTGATACGTACAGTCACTCATCGAATAGCCCCGCCATTTCACCAGGTATTCCACTAATCCTCTTCTGCTTTTCCGGCTCCCCACGATACTTTCCACTTCGTACAGCACCTCTCCTTCCTTATCGACCTCTTCGGGAGTTGGGGGACATTGTTCTCGGCCTGGGATACTGCTCTGTCGATACCGTTCCAAGAGTTCAATATGGAACACATTATGGATTTTGACTTGTGGCGGCAGTTCCAGTTCGCAGGCTCGTTTCCCGGCTAGTCGGATGATTTTGAACGGGCCGAGTTTCTTGTGATCGAGTTTCTTGGTGGAGCGACGTGTCTTGATATTGGTCGCGTTGAGCATAACCATGTCTCCCACCTTGAAGTTAGGCGGTTCGTCCCTTTTTCGATCATAGTATTTCCCCATCTTCTCCCTGGTGTCTGTTAAGCGAGCGAGAGCAGAATCATGAACCCCTCGGATGAAGTGAGCGTACAGGTCACTAGTTGGGTTGACCACTTCGGCTTCTGTTGGCCAGTTGGTTCTTGGGTTATAACCGTAATTGGTATAAAACGGAGATTGACCCGTGGCGGTGGTAACCGAGTTGTTGTAAGCATACTCCGCCAACGGGAGTAGCTCTGCCCAATCATCTTGCTCGTAGTTGCAGAACGCTCGTAAGTAATGCTCGAGGGTTTGGTTGACTCGCTCTGTTTGCCCATCGGTCTGAGGGTGGAAAGCCGTACTCATTCTTGTCCTCACGTCCAATAATTCCATAAGGGATGCCCAAAAGCTTGAAGTAAACTTGGCGTCCCTGTCGGAAACTATATCAAGAGGCAGCCCATGGAGTCGCCAGATTTGACCGAGGAATATCTTCGCTAAATCCTGCGCGGTCGTTTCTGCTACTAGGGGAATGAAGTGCGACATCTTCGAGAACCTATCGACTACTACCCAAATTTGGTTGTATCCCTTCGATTCCGGTAACTGCACGACGAAGTCCATTGATATCGATTGCCAGACGGAATGTGGTGTGGACAATGGTAGAAGCGCACCGTACTTCTTATGGCGGCTGGGTTTGTTGCGCTGGCACTCGTCACATGACCGAACGTAGTCATCAATCCACTCGTTCATTTTTGGCCAATAGAAGTTACGCGTGATGAGTTCCAGTGTCTTGTCTTGTCCAAAGTGTCCTGCCACTTTCGAATCGTGTTCTGCCTGTGCGATTCGGATCTTAATACGGTCGTCTGCCGGAATATAGAGTCGATTCTTATAGAAGAGTAGCCCGTCTTTCTCAGCGATATCCTTCATTTCCCCCAGCTTTTCTCCCTGCTCAACTCTCTCTTTCAATCCTACCCATGTCGGGTCTCCCGATGCCGCCTGCCTGACGTGATCCAGGAAATTCTTAGACCAGTCAATCACCCCCTTGGAGGCAAGCGACACCGCTGATACCACAAACTCTTCCTCCGCCAACTGTCCGGGCTTAAAGAACTTGTCTATCGGCTGTTTCCCAAGCGTGCCTCCCCCTTCAGGACGGTACTCCGGCCGTCGCGATAGTGCATCTGCCTTCCCATTTTTGGTTCCCGGGCGGTAAATAATCTTAAAGTCAAATTCCGCCAAAGACTCAGCCCACCTTGCCTGTCGTCGGTTAAGAACCTTGGTTGTTGAAAAATATTCCAAGTTCTTGTGATCCGTATATACGAGAACCGTTCGGCTAGGTCCTTCGAGGTAGTGACGCCATTGCTTGAAGGCTGACACAATTCCTAGCATCTCCTTATCCCAGACGTCGTAGTTGAGTTCCGCTGGGTTAAGCTTTCGAGAATAAAAGGCAACAGGGTGAGTCTTTCCGTCAATAACCTGGGATAAAATTGCGGCAATAGCAAAATCACTTGCGTCCGTTTCCACGATAGTCTGGCGATCTGGAGAGAAGTGTACCAAGATCGGCGCAGACGTAAACAGGGTTTTGAGTTTTTCGAAGGCTGCTTGGGCCGTCATAGACCAGACAAAGTTCTTAGCATCACCCCTGAGACAATCGGTAATGGGTTTACAGACCCCGGAGAAATTGTGGATAAACCTTCTGTAGAAATTGGCAAAGCCCATGAAGATCTGTACTTCCTTAACGCTACGCGGGGCTTGCCAATTCGTAACAGACATAACCTTATCCAGTGCCATGGTGACGCCTGCTGGGGCAAGGATGTATCCGAGGAACTCGATTTCGGTGAGCTCGAAGAACGATTTCTTCGGGTTGGCGACCAGGTTGTATTCTTGTAGCCTGCTAAGTACTTTGCCGACCAGCTCCCTGTGTTCCTCTCGAGACTTGCTATATATTAGGATATCATCAAGGTATACTACTACACCTTGATCCAAGAATTCCCTCAGCGCATCATTCATCATATTCTGGAAGGTCGCCGGCGCATTTGCCAGCCCAAAAGGCATAACGAGGTACTCAAAATGCCCGTACCGCGTACGGAACGCTGTCTTCCACTCGTCGCCGTCTTTGATCCTGATGAGGTTATAACCTTCCTTCAGGTCAATCTTTGAGAAGATAACCGCGCCTGCCACTCGATCTCGTAGTTCGTCCATAAGGGGTAACGGATACCTGTTCTTAATGGACACGCGGTTAAGTCCACGGTAGTCAACGCAAAGTCGTAGACTACCGTCCTTCTTCTTCACAAATAGAATTGGGGCTCCTGCCGGGGATTTGCTCGGCCTAATCTTTCCTAATCGCAACATTTTATCCAGGTACTCCCGAAGTACTTTCAGTTCGACTTCGGATAGGGAGTAAACTGGTCCCCATGGGGGTTGCTTCCCTGGTTCGAGATCTATCGCATGGTCGTAGGATCGATGCGGTGGTAACTTGTCTGCTTCTGATGGTAAGAAGACTTTAAGGAACCTATGGAGCCAAGAGGGAAGAGTTTCACGGAGGTTGACCGATTCATCTTCCAAAAGACAGATACTACCGATGAATTGTGCCTCCGGATCGTCCAGTACACCCTCGTCCATTTCTATTTGAGGTTCCTTGTCAGTGAAGCATCGACTCTTACAGTTCTCACCATCGTAGGAAACTTCCCCATTTGCCCCTATAACCGGCTTGTGTTCTTTCAACCACCAGTTTGGTAGTATCGCATCGATGCCAGGCGGGAGAGGGGCGATCTCGAATGATAGTTGCGTTTGATGCCCCCTTGACATTATAATTAATGGTTGTGTAAAGGCGTGTCCCGTGCCCTTCATAACTTCTCCCGTAAATCCAAATACTCGGGCCGGGACGTCTCGTTTCACCTTCGGGACCTCAAAACTATCAACAAAAACGGCAGACAAAACAGGACCAGTTGCACCAGTATCCAACAACACCTTACAAGGTAAACATTTTTCCGCAAAACAAAGGAACTGATTAACGATAGGTCGAGGACCATGAATAGGTTCCTCCAAAATTTTCTGTTTTTTCTCCGGTTGGGACGTTCTCCCTTCCTGCCTTTTTCTTTTCATATTTTTTTTATTGTTTTCCGTCAGTGATAACATAGCAATCTGGGGATACTCCTGACCTGACTCATCAGAGTCCCCTTTCAAAAATCCTCATCGAAATCCATCTCAGATTCCGATCCGCGTTCTCGCACAAACGCTTGCCCACTGGTGTACTCCGCAGCAGCCGTTGCAGCCGGCTTCTTAGCACGGTGCCTCATTCGCTTTCTCTGAGTGTTTTGGTACCGGTGGATATATGAGGGACAGCTGGAATCAATCGGATCGAAGATCGGACCGCTCGGAGCGAATCGGCGCAAGCTGCCAGCCGACCGAGTACCTATCGGCGGTACCTGTGGGCATGAGAGGACTCTGCTATGTGGGAAAGCGATGTGGGAAGAGGCCTGAGTAGGTAGCCTTGCCGTCCGAGACCTCCGAATAGCCGACGCTGACGATTATCCACCAGACGGCCGATGGAGAAGAAACATCGACAGGGAAACGTGTATTAGAGTGGATAAATAGGTTAAGGGGTTTTAGCGGATTTAGGAGTTTGGGTTACGGACTTAGGAGTTAAAATGTTCTTGGTTGTTTTTCAGGGTCTCGGGCATGCCCCGAGTGTATTCTGTATTATTAGTAGACTGGGTCCTCGAGACATAAGCGAGGGATATAAATACTGTGTCATTCACTGACTAGCCAAACCATCATCGGCGAAATCAGAGTCTTAACAATATAAATCGTTGATACGCGAGTTACAACTTTATTTTGACTATACTTTCGGAAATACTTTATTCTATCGTGACTTCGAACTCTACCTGAACTATTACGTCGAAGACGGTCGAATACCACCGCTAACTCTAGTGAATCTTTGTTGATAACGTAGCTCGCGGGGCCGTATCGGATCAAGGGGAATCATACTCGACGTTGACTGAAGAGACCTTGGAGACTTCTACCTTTGTAGCTGTTAGCCGAACTCTGAGCTCTGCGTAGTGTACTCTTGTGGTCTGGTACGCATCCCTCACAGTATATTGTTAAGACTCTGATTTCGCCGATGATGGTTTGGCTAGTCAGTGAATGACACAGTATTTATATCCCTCGCTTATGTCTCGAGGACCCAGTCTACTAATAATACAGAATACACTCGGGGCATGCCCGAGACCCTGAAAAACAACCAAGAACATTTTAACTCCTAAGTCCGTAACCCAAACTCCTAAATCCGCTAAAACCCCTTAACCTATTTATCCACTCTAATACACGTTTCCCTGTCGATGTTTCTTCTCCATCGGCCGTCTGGTGGATAATCGTCAGCGTCGGCTATTCGGAGGTCTCGGACGGCAAGGCTACCTACTCAGGCCTCTTCCCACATCGCTTTCCCACATAGCAGAGTCCTCTCATGCCCACAGGTACCGCCGATAGGTACTCGGTCGGCTGGCAGCTTGCGCCGATTCGCTCCGAGCGGTCCGATCTTCGATCCGATTGATTCCAGCTGTCCCTCATATATCCACCGGTACCAAAACACTCCCCTCCGGCGGTTTGACGCTCCGGGGGTTATTATTGGGGTCGAAAACGTGTTTTTTATGACTCCGTATTTTTTGGTCGTAATTTGGTCGCACCACACTCCGCGAGTGTGGTCAAGAGTTGATATTAGCGTACAGAGGGTATTGGGGTATCTACTAGCCTTTTCTCTCACTCCCGTAAATGCTTGGCATGCCCGTAACAGTAAGCCTGCTTCTCGGAGGAGTTTAGTTCTTTTGGTCCATCGTGGTAGGCCGGTGATGATCCGGGCCGCTTCATTATATAGTGGTTCGAGGGATCTTATAATGTGGTCTGCGCCGGTCCACCAAGCCTCGGATCCGTAGAGTAGACTTGGGAGGAAACCTTGTGTTATGATATGATGGATTGTTTTAACCGTTATTCCTGGCAAGCGGGCGGTGTATCGAATCTGGTGGAGGGCTTTAAGGCCTTTTGCAATCGCTGCTTCGATGTGGGGCCGGAAGGAGAGGGTCGGATCTATCCAGACTCCTACATATTTCAGCCTCTCCTTGGGGTGTATGTTGGTCTTATTAATTTTGACCGGAAGTCGTGGTTGTTGTATGGATGACGTGGTGGGCCGGAAGAAAATCAGGTCGGATTTATCCGGGTCGTACTTAATTTGGAGTGGCTCAGCTTTTATTAGTCTCTCTCTCATTCGTTCCTCCATTCTCTTGATTATGAAGCCTGGTGTTTTGGATATTTGCACCAGCGCATCGTCATCGATATATGTGGTGTCCATCTCTTTTGGGCTACTTGTTGGGTTCAGGATTACTCCAGCATAGATCAGGAATAGTACCGGGGCCATGGGGCTACCTTGCGGCACTCCAGAATCATAGGGCTGTGGTTCCTCTAGCTCATGGTTAAATTGAAACTGTAGTTTTCTGCCGGTATTGAATTCCTTGCACCATTCTGTTAAGTAGGTAGGGAATTTTTGTTGGTACATGATTTCCACGAGGAGTAGATGGTCGACGCAGTTAAATGCTCCTTGGATATCGTTGGTTAGGATCGCTGGCCTGTCTCGCCGAGCGATTCCGGTACTGTTTTTCAGTAGTAAGTTTTGTTGTATTGGTGTTAAGGTTCTCAGGAGGGCATCGATTGCCGAAATGGTTGGTCTTCCTCCAAATTGATTCACTGAGAGTGTGCCTAGGATTTCTCCAGCGGTGCAGAGTCTCTGAGCCACTATCTTCTCCAGAATTTTACTGAAGCATTGTAGAAGGGAAATGGGCCGATAGGCTTTTGCTTCATGGTAATTTGCTTTGCCGGGTTTCGGGATCGGGATGCACTTAGCTATTTTCCATTCCGCTGGGTGTACCCCGTGCCGGAGCATGGCAGAGAACATGTCTTGAATTAGAGTTGTGTTTGCTCTCACTATTGCTTTAATAAAGGTATAGGGAATACCATCCGGGCCGGTTGCCGAGTGCGCTGGACAGGAGTCGATTGCTTTATTAAGTTCTTCGGGGTTGACTATGTCGAAGGTGTTGCTAAGGTCAAAAGAGGGGGGTCTAATGTTTAGAGAGGGATGGTCGGGGGACGTCCGTTTTGAGGGGAAAAGTTGGGCTCTTAGAGCTTGACACTTCCCCGCAAACGTTTCTTCACCTTGTATGGTTGGTATGATTGTGTCTCTTCTCCTTCCTGCGTTTAGCATTCTCCAGACCTCACTACCTTTCGCCTCGTTTATCGTCTTTTCCCGCTGGTCCGCTTTTGCTTTCCGGATCATGACTGTCCATTCTCTGCAAACCTTCCGGTGTTCCTCCACATGATTGGGTTTCCTTGTGTTTCTCGCTTTCCTTTCTGCTGCGTTTACCCTTGCCTTCATTTGTTTCATTTCCTCTGACCACCAGGAGTTGGCTCTTACCCCCTCCTTCGAGAGTGGTGTTACTATCCTGACTGTTGACCTGACCAGTTCTAGGAAGAAATCGACAGTTTGTTCCGTATGTTCCTTGGTTTCCCATGCCTCTGCAGGGATGGAAATGTTTGACATATGGTTCTCCAATAGCTTCCAGTCTGTTTGTCGCCACATTCGTCTAGGTACAAAAGGTGGTTTTTCCAAGTGTAAGTGAACGGAGGTTCTCCCGTGATCTGAGCCTGCTCCATAGGGTTCGGTGCTCCATCGTAGGTTGTGGTCGAGAGTTGGGCCTTTTACAAGTGTGAGGTCGATAATTGTAGGCCTTTTTCCTCTGTCTCTGGGGAAGTGCGTAAAGACGCCTGGTTCATTCAGGAGGGTCAGTTTCTGTCGAGTTATCCATTGTTTTAGCCGTGCACCTTTGGCGCGGTCTGCTCGGATGTTGTTTCTGTATTCATGTGATGATACTCCGTACCACATTTGATGATGGCAGTTGAAGTCTCCCATTACTAGACAGTTGTCGAGGGTTTGGATTGTTTTTGCTATTTGGGCAAAGGGGCCGCTTCGGCCTGGGGAGTATATATTTAGGATTTGGGTTTTCTTGTTCTGGATTTCTACCGTAATCGATACTATAAAATTATTGTTTGTGTAGTGGTGTTTTGGTTTGAGGTTGGCATGTTTGCGGACGTATGTTGCGCATTTTGTATTGGTGTTGCTGGCTGTAAAAATATAAAAGAGGTTTGATTCTGGTAGGAATCCCTCTGCTGAGGTCCATGGTTCTTGTAATAATAGGAAATAAATGCTAGAGTCAGTTTCCGCTTCTTCTACCGCCGCCTTGGTAATAAGTTCGCTCCGTGCACAATTGAGTTGATGTGCGAGCGCGGTGGTTCGAGGCCTAAGCATTATTTGTCATGTGTTGGTCGTCTTCGGGAACGGGTGTGGCTCCGACTGGGGCGGTGGCTGGTACTTGAACTATCGGAAGCAACTCTTGGACGGGTGCGGCCGGTGGGTCTTGAGCAGGTGGGGCGTTTTCCTTTCCTTTGTTGAGGAATCGGCGTTTGACTCTTTCGGGGCATGCTGGGTCGGAGGCCTTATGGATTCCTTTACAGTTCAGACATCTGATTGGGGTATGGGTGCATCTATATCCTCCCTGGCATTGATTGCATGGGTGGAAGCTGGTGAGATGGTCTCCGGCACAATGACCGCATTTCCCGTTGTTTTTGCATTTCTCCTGGCGGTGACCGTATTCAAGGCATTTCGCGCATTGGATGTCTGGGAAGGTTGGGAGGAAGGCCTCGATGTAGCAGCTTCGGTTAAAGAGGGATAGGAACTTAACTCCTAGTGTTTCCATTGTAACTTGTCCTGGGAGCGCGATGACCATTGATGAGTGGGTTTTCTCCATTCGAGTCTCTGCTCTGGAGATCCAGCGGGGAACCTGGGCAAGTTGGAAGTTTTCTCCATAGTTGCTTCTAATTTCAGATGCTACCAGTTGTCCTGCCTCGACGCCTTCTCCGACCGTTGTGGGAATTCCGTGAATAAGGAACTTTGACCATTTGGAGTTTGCCCGGATGATAGCGACTGGTACTTGTAGGGTGAGGAGAGCCTCCTCAATTTCTTTGGCGTATTCCATTGCCTTCGATGCTGGGGTGACGAACTTTGTTTCCAGGATAAAATTATCCTTGGGTGTTCTCCTTGCTGAGATGAAGTGGCAGGATTCGTCCTGAATTCTTGCATTGACTAGGGTCCTGATCTCGGAGGGATTAACGTCGGATGGAGCAGTGGTTTCAACAATGATTTCTCTGTTGATTTTGGTATATTCTGGCTTGAAGAGAGGGTCCGCTTTTGGCTTTGCAGACTTCTTTTTTCTCTCAACAACCTGGAAGTTTCCTTGAGCAGGACCGGGTGCCGAGGCCACGGCGGCCCAGGTGCCTGCTTTCCATCCACGGAGTGGGGCTTGTTGGGGGGGTGCGGGTGGGGGGGCCTGAGGGGCTGCCTGAGGCGCTGCTTGGGGAACTGTTTGGGGGACCGCTGGAGGGGGCATTCTCTGTCCCTGCGGTTGTTGTGGTTTTCGCTGTTGTTGCTGTTGTTGGTTTTGTTGTGGTTGTTGCGGTTGCTGCGGTTGTGGTTGTTTGTTGAGGAGAAGATGGATCGCCGAGTGCATGCTGGTGATCATGGTTGTCTGCGCCTCGATTTGGTGCCTCAGAGTATCCACTGTTCTCCGGAGTGTGGTCGTTTGCTCTTCGAGGATTTCAATCCTGTCGGTTGGTGGGCAAATTCGGCTGGTGGCATGTCTAATGGCCCAGGTAATATAGTTCAGGTCCGTCTGGGTGTGAGTGTCCTGGGGAACGATGCTCGGGTAGAGGTAGTCAACTCTCGGTTGGTATGGGTCGCTATAGTCGGATTGTGTTGCAAAGGTCGAGGAGAATTCTTGTTCCTGAGCTCCGGGTGGGGTTGGATCGGGAACCGGGGTGTTCCTGTTCTGCGGAGGGGCTGTCCCTTGCTGGGAAGACTGGGAAGACTGGGTGAAAAAGGACTGGAGCGAGGCTTGCTGCGACATGATTGAATGTCCAGTTCTTCTGGCGGCGTAGAGTGATGTTTCGGATAGGTTTCTTTTCCTTCCTTTCGGGAGGCCGAGGCTGGAAAATTCTTCGCTGGAAGCCAGTTTTCGTAGGTTTCTTTCGCTTGGAACAACAAAACGCGACCGTACGATCGGGGACAAAGTGGCTCAGCCTGGTATGATATACCAGGGTAAACCGAGGGGAGTAAAAATAAAGTGTTTTTGAAGCGAGGTTTATTGTCAGGAAGTTTTGCGAGCCTTAGCGAGCAAGGAGAATACAGAGGTTGCGTAAAGAAAGAAGAAAAGAGAGAAACAAACAAAAGCACGAAACAACGCCCCCTTATATATCCAACCATAGTCCAACGATGACTAATACCTTCGCGTAACAGAAACAAAAAGAACATAACAGAAATCCCCATTACAAATCCTAATCCCACTACACAATACCTCCTCTTCTCATTCCAGTTTATCACCTAGCCGAAATACATAGTTGCCGTTACAAGGTTTGATGATGACTTCGCTCCAGAACCTCATGGTCGGCGGCTCGTGCAGCTTCTTGTACTTGTCGGACATTGGCGACGAGCTCAAAGAGCGATTCAAGATGTTGTTTTTGGGCAATGGCTTCTTGCCGTACCTTCTTGTTACGGGCATGCCAAGCATTTACAAAAAGGGTAGTAGATACCCCAATACCCTCTGTACGCTAACGTTAACTCTGGACCGCACCCGCGGGGTGTGGTGCGACCAATATACGACCAAAATACGGAGTCATAAAAAACACGTTTTCGACCCCAATAATAACCCCCGGAGTGTCAAACCGCCCGAGGGGAGTGCTCTTGGACTGGTGGATATATGAGGGACAGCTGGAAGCAATCGGATCGAAGATCGGATCACTCGGAGCGAATCGGCGCAAGCCACCAGCCGACCGAGTACCTATCGGCGGTACCTATGGGCATGAGAGGACTCTGCTATGTGGGAAAGCGATGTGGGAAGAGGCCTGAGTAGGTAGCTTTGTCGTCCGAGACCTACGAGTAGCCGAGGCTGACGATTATCCACCAGACGGCCGATGGAGAGGAAACATCGACAGGGAAACGTGCATTAGAGTGGATAAATAGGTTGAGGGGTTTCAGCGGGTTTAGGAGTTTGGGTTACGGATTTAGGAGTTAAATGTTCTTGGTTGTTTTTCAGGGTCTTGGGTAGGCCCCGAGTGTATTCTGTATTATTAGTAGACTGGGTCCTCGAGACATAAGCGAGGGATATAAATACCGTGTCATTCACTGACTAGCCAAACCATCATCGGCGAAATCAGAGTCTTAACAATATGAATCGTTGATACGCGAGTTACAACTTTATTTGACTACACTTTTAGAAATACTTTATTCTATCGTGACTTCGAACTCTACCTGAACTATTACGTCGAAGACGGTCGAAGCATCATACGCTAACTCTAGTGAATCTTTGTTGATAACGTAGCTCGCGGGGCCCGTGTCGGATCAAGGAGATTCATACTCGACGTTGACTGAAGAGACCTTGGAGACTTCTACCTTTGTAGCTGTTAGCCGAACTCTGAGCTCTGCGTAGTGTACTCTTGTGGTCTGGTACGCATCCCTCACACTTCTTGTCCAGGATTTGCCGACTCCCTTGGACTTGTTCCTGGAGGTTTTGTAGCTGCTGCCAAACGGCCTGTCCAGCTGCACCAAGATACCTCATTTGTGCCTCATGGGTATACAAAAACTCCTGCATATTCTTCACGAACTGGGCTTGAGCAGAGCGTTTACTCGTCGACCTAGTTTGTATAGAGGGTCCTCCCGTAAGTAGGGGATCTGGGCTAGCAGCCCTTGATATCACCATAGAATCTTCCCCTCCGGCCTCCTCAGTTATGGCCGAGGTGTCTATGAAATAATTATCCCTTCGGGTAGTCATTGTGATAGGGGATAATGATGATAGTTCTTCTTTTTGAGGTGACTTCGTTACTCCAAGTGAACTTGTGAGTAACAATATACTGTGAGGGATGCGTACCAGACCACAAGAGTACACTACGCAGAGCTCAGAGTTCGGCTAACAGCTACAAAGGTAGAAGTCTCCAAGGTCTCTTCAGTCAACGTCGAGTATAATTCTCCTTGATCCGATACGGGCCCCGCGAGCTACGTTATCGACAAAGATTCACTAGAGTTAGCGCATGGCATTCGACCGTCTTCGACGTAATAGTTCAGGTAGAGTGCGAAGTCACGATAGAGTAAAGTATTTCAAAGAGTATAGTCAAATAAAGTTGTAACTCGCGTATCAACGATTTATATTGTTAAGACTCTGATTTCACAGATGATAGTTTGGCTAGTCAGTGAATGACACAGTATTTATATCCCTCGCTTATGTCTCGAGGACCCAGTCTACTAATAATACAGAATACACTCGGGGCCTGCCCAAGACCCTGAAAAACAACCAAGAACATTTAACTCCTAAGTCCGTAACTCAAACTCCTAAACCCGCTAAAACCCCTCAACCTATTTACCCATTCTAATGCACATTTCCCTGTCGATGTTTCCTCTCCATCGGCCGTCTGGTGGATAATCATCAGCGTCGGCTACTCGTAGGTCTCGGATGGCAAGGCTACCTACTCGGGCCTCTTCCCACATCGCTTTCCCACATAGCAGAGTCCTCTCATGCCCATAGGTACCGCCGATAGGTACTCGGTCGGCTGGTAGCTTGCGCCGATTCGCTCCGAGTGATCCGATCTTCGATCCGATTGCTTCCAGCTGTCCCTCATATATCCACCGGTACCAAAGCACTCCCCTCCGGCGGTTTGACGCTCCGGGGGTTATTATTGGGGTCGAAAACGTGTTTTTTATGACTCCGTGTTTTGGTCGTATATTGGTCGCACCACACCCCGCGGGTGCGGTCCAGAGTTGACGTTAGCGTGCAGCGGGTATTGGGATATCTACTAGCCTTTTCTCGTAAATGCTTGGCATGCCCGTAACACCTTCATCCTTTCCTTTGACCGTCCATGACAGTCCTGCCTTCAATATAGGTCTTTTGCCATGTACTGGTAAGGAGGGAAGCTTCTGTTCCAACCTTCTTTGCTTAACAGCGGGTTCCGAACTCGTTTCTCTTTGTCTTTTCAACATGGCTAATAGCCTTGGGCACTACTAAGATCAAAGATCCTTTGGTTCTATTCCCAAGCGAAAATATAGCAGATATGATGTATGGTAGTTTTTGGTAGCGGTTTGGAAGTGTCTTCGTAGCAAAATATAACTTTGGTAGAGCACTGACAGACCAGCTGTTTCGGGTCTTAAACCCATCCTCAGAGTGCTTACAGCAATCAAATAGGCAGAAACACAATCATAATTTATTCAAGAGAAACCCCAAAACCCATATAAAAGAAAACTAGTAAACATAGACTCAAACAGACACTTTTCTACCAGATGATTTCATTGTCCGAGTCTTGCTCAGGCTGAAAAACAAAATCTTCTTTAACCTCCGGGAGTACAACAAGTGGATCCTCTGCTACTACAGCAGCCACTTTAGCCTTCTTCTGAGAGTTGGACTTGCCATTCCCTCTTTTCCGCTTTTGTACTCTTACTGCTGCCACTGGGACAACAGTAGGTTCCTTGGACCAACAATCGGTCCATTTGTGTCTGGACTTGCCGCACTATTGCACAAGTCAGTCTATGCACTCTACCAATAGGGAGTACCGAAAGGCCATACCTTCAAGCATACTTCTGCTTTCCTTCTTTCTTCTAGAATATCCCCCGGGATACCCTTCAGTTCCACCGCTTTGTCTTTAGGTCCGGGGCCCTTCTGGGGTCCGGAGGAGCTTGCAGCTTCTCTTTTCCTCTTGGGCTGCCGGTCCTTCTCCGCAGGAGGATCTTTCTTGGTCCGAGGGGGTGCTTTCTCAGCTGCCAACCCTTGATACCTCTCATGTGTATGCCCTAATTCTCTTAGAGCAGCTATCCGTTCCATCAGGGACTTTGGCTTGGGATTAAAAAGAGCCCAACCCATGCCTAGGTCCGGAAGGAGGGAATTATTGATTTTATCATCCACCAACTGACCCTCATAGCCAGTCTTCCACATCAGCTGAATAATAGTATTGAGGAAGAGATCTATTCCTCGTCGAGCCGTGTGGGTAAGGGTATTCCATTGGGCTACAGCATCATCTCTAGAGATGGCTTCACCGAAGGCTGCTCTAAAAGCATCCACAAAGGAATCCCAACGCTTCCATCTCTGTTCCAACTTCACCGGCATTCCAGCAAGACGGTTGGTGGAGGCTTGATCAATTGAGTTATGGTATGCCTCATACCATCGGATCGCTGCCTCTCCTTCCATCAAGTTTCCTGCATATCGGATCTTAACCTCCTCAGAGGTGAATGATAGGCTCTCAATGGAGAACACATTCTCACATTGCCGGATGAAGGTCTCCACTTGCTCCGCTTTGCCCTGGAACTTGGAGGGTGGTGGTGCCTTTGGTTCTCGGGCCCTGGTTGATACAGAAGGGGGAGAGGCGGCCGGAGGTCGGTACTGCTGGGACATCATTGCCAACAGATGCTTCTGCTGCTTCTCCAATTTCTTCCTAAGGTATCTCCGCCAGCTTCTTCTATCACCACCTTCTGGTTCCGAGTCTGAGCTGTCAGAACTGTCTGAATCCCCTGGGGCGGGAGCGCGGGCCACGGGAGGTGGAGGGTCCTGATTTCCACCGCTTCCACCCTGTGCATTAGCGGGAGGGGGAGCGGCGGCCGCAGCAGGAGGGGCCGCAGGCGCTACTGATGCCGGGTTGCTGGCCAACGGTGAGGTTGGTGCTGCTTGAGAGGCCCCAGACATGGTGAACCTTCCCGGGTTCCTGGCTAGTGGACTGGGAGGTCCTCGGCCTGCACCTGGGAAGAGCTCTCCTTCATAGTCAAAGGTTCGGTCGGCTCCTCCAAGATATGGGAGTACTCCACTAAAGCGGCTGGGAGGTAAGGGAGATGCTCCCACTGCTGGCTGCACAATAGGGATAACTCTCCTAGAGGATCGGACCGGGAACGCTGCGAAGGGGCTGGTCTTTCGCTGCATTGTTCTGGTGGCTGCCCTTGAAGAGGACCTGGAGGAAGGATTTGGTGCCGGAGTTCCTGGTCTACCCACCACCAGCCTTCCTTCATCGAGGGCTCGCTGTATTTCGGCAACAAAGTCTGGTGGGGTGGCTGGATTTGTCCACTCGATCTCCATGGCATCAGCTTCCAGTTCATCTCTTTCCGCATATTTCCTGAGTTCTTCCTGAACAGAGTTGACCTCCATCCTCATATACTCTAGAGCTTCTGCCATGAGAGCATTCTGTGCTGCCTGGCGCTCTTGTACAATAAGGAGTGCCTGTGTTACGGGCATGCCAAGCATTTATAAAAAGGCTAGTAGATACCCCAATACCCTCTGCACGCTAACGTCAACTCTGGACCGCACCCGCGGGGTGTGGTGCGACCAAATTACGACCAAAAAACCCAGAGTCATAAAAAACACGTTTTCGACCCCAATAATAACCCCCGGAGCGTCAAACCGCCGGAGGGGAGTGTTTTGGTACCGGTGGATATATGAGGGACAGCTGGAAGCAATCGGATCGAAGATCGGATCACTCGGAGCGAATCGGCGCAAGCTACCAGCCGACCGAGTACCTATCGGCGGTACCTATGGGCATGAGAGGACTCTGCTATGTGGGAAAGCGATGTGGGAAGAGGCCTGAGTAGGTAGCCTTGCCATCCGAGACCTCCGAATAGCCGACGCTGACGATTATCCACCAGACGGCCGATGGGGAAGAAATATCGACAGGGAAACGTGCATTAGAGTGGATAAAAAGGTTGAGGGGTTTTAGCGGCTTTAGGAGTTTGGGTTACGGACTTAGGAGTTAAATGTTCTTGGTTGTTTTTCAGGGTCTCGGGTAGGCCCCGAGTGTATTCTGTATTATTAGTAGATTGGGTCCTCGAGACATAAGCGAGGGATATAAATACCGTGTCATTCACTGACTAGCCAAACCATTATCGGCGAAATCAGAGTCTTAACAATATAAATCGTTGATACGCGAGTTACAACTTTATTTGACTATACTTTTGAATTACTTTACTCTATCGTGACTTCGAACTCTACCTGAACTATTACGTCGAAGACGGTCGAACATCAAACGCTAACTCTAGTGAATCTTTGTTGATAACGTAGCTCGCGGGGCCCGTATCGGATCAAGGAGATTTCTACTCGACGTTGACTGAAGAGACCTTGGAGACTTCTACCTTTGTAGCTGTTAGCCGAACTCTGAGCTCTGCGTAGTGTACTCTTGTGGTCTGGTACGCATCCCTCACAGTATATTGTTACTCACAAGTTCACTTGGAGTAACGAAGTCACCTCAAAAAAAAACTATCATCATTATCCCCTATTACAATGACTGCCCGAAGGGATAATTATTTCATAGATACCTCGGCCGCAACTGAGGAGGCCGGAGGGGAAGATTCTATGGTAATATCAAGGGCTGCTAGCCCAGACCCCCTACTTACGGGCGGACCCTCTACACAAACTAGGCAATCGAAAAAACGCTCTGTTCAAGATCAGTTCGTGAGAAACATGCAGGAGTTTTTGGATACCCATGAGGCGCAAATGAGGTATCTTGGCGCAGCTGGACAGGCCGTTTGGCAGCAGCTACAAAACCTCCAGGAACAAGTCCAAGGGAGTGGACAAATCCTGGATAAGAAGGTACGGCAGGAAGCCATTGCCCAAAAACAACATCTCGAATCGCTCTTTGAGCTCGTCACCAATGTCCAACAAATGCATGAAGCCGCACGAACCGCCGACCACGAGGTTCTGGATCGTAACCATCGGATTACCCAGAACCAACTGTTGGAGGCGGAGCGACAACTGAGGATGGTACGAGAAGAGCGAGAGCAGGAGAAAGGGGAACAACGAGCTATGTTTGCGCAATTCAAGCAGTCCGATGAGATAAGAAACCAACGGATAGCCGAGATGGAGGAACTACTGCGACAACACTTGTCAGTAGCCCCTTCCGTGGCCAGTGCCCCCTTAGACCCGAATGCACCCCGAACGGTTCCTGTTGGCAATGGCAAGAACCCCCAAAATGCTGGCCCCCAAACGTCAGGAAATGGCAAGCAACCAGAAGAAGCTGGCCCAGTTGGTGGAAATGGAGGCAAGCAACCGGAGGACGCCAGCCCAGTGCAGGGAAACAGTGGCAGGCGACCGGTAGGAGCTGCTCCGGTAGGAGGGAATGGTGGAAATCAACCTCCCCGAAACCCACCAAGAGGGAATGTTGGGGGAGATCCAGAACCTTCCGACGACGATGACGATGATAACAGCGAATGGTTGCATGGTCGGAAGAATTGGAGAATGAATCGAGGCGGGAACCGGAATTCGGCGCCGCCTGAAGACGAGGATATGGTAGATTCACTCGCCAAAATACCATTTGAGTTCGATAATGCCAGGAAGCATAACCTGCGACATTGGCTCATGGAGTGCGAGATCTACTTCGAGCAGAAGCCTAAGAAGTTCCGAACGGACAGGAACAAGGTACTGTTCGCTGGGACGTATACGTGCGGGTTGGCAAAGGAATGGTTCATGGAGTATATCGAGACTAAAATGTTGGGCCCGGCTGGTGCAGACTATGCCACTTGGGCTCGATTTCGTCAGGAAGTCAGGAAACGTTTCCTAAGCACTCAGGAGGCTATGGAAAACGCGATGAAAATGCAGCAGTTTAAGTACTCTGCTAACATCGGCGACTACCTGACGAGGATGGAGATTATGAACCAGCATGCTCAGATGAAAGGGGCATCCTATCGCGCCGCCTTGCTCCAAGGGCTACCAAATGAAATCCGAGAACGCCACTCGCGCTTCGATCCAACCGATGACGACTCCGAGTACATCCAACAGTTGGAACGAGCCGGCAAGGCTTACGAGGCTTATCAGGAGCAGATGAAAATGTTGGGGAAAGCGGAGTCGAGAGGAAAGGAGTCGAACCATGGTGGGAACTCGCGGCAGAAGGAGAAGGGGTTTAAGATCAAGGGAAGGGCTCAGACTGAGGAGAAAGAAAAAGGGCAAGATAAGAAGAGCACCAGCAAGAACAAGTCGGGGAATAAGCCAATATACCACGACTACGACGAAGCCACCAAAGGAGTTCCACAGCCAGTCCGAGAACAGCGAAAGACCGATGGAGTCTGTGTGCGATGTGGCCGAAAGGGTCACCTCTGGAAGTGGTGTCGTTCAGATGCTAATAACAGTGTATCTATCTCCTCTGTCTCCCGAAAGCGTACCCGCGATGATGATGGCGACCACGATATGGAACCACCGGAACCCCAACCTCAGAGAAAGCGAATGAGGCACCGTGCTAGGAAGCCGGCTGCGACGGCTGCTGCGGAGTATACCAGTGGGCAAGCGTTTGTGCGAGAACGCGGATCGGAATCTGAGATGGATTTCGACGAGGATTTTTAGAAGGGGACTCTGATGAGTCAGGTCAGGAGTATCCCCAGATTGCTATGTAATCACTGACGGAAAACAATAAAAAAAATATGAAAAGAAAAAGGCAGGAAGGGAGAGCGTCCCAACCGGAGAAAAAACAGAAGATTGTAGAGGAACCTATTCACGGTCCTCGACCTATCGTTAATCAGTTCCTTTGTTTTGCGGAAAAATGTTTATCTTGTAAGGTGTTGTTGGATACTGGTGCAACTGGTCCTGTTTTGTCTGCTGTTTTTGTTGATAGTTTTGAGGTCCCGAAGGTGAAACGAGACGTCCCGGCCCGAGTATTTGGATTTACGGGAGAAGTTATGAAGGGCACGGGACACGCCTTTACACAACCATTAACTATAATGTCAAGGGGGCATCAGACACAGTTATCATTCGAAATCGCCCCTCTCCCACTTGGCATCGATGCGATACTACCGAACTGGTGGTTGAAAGAACACAAACCGGTTATAGGGGCAAATGGGGAAGTTTCCTACGATGGTGAGAACTGCAAGAGTCGATGCTTCACTGATAAGGAACCTCAAATAGAAATGGACGAGGGTGTATTGGACGATCCGGAGGCCCAATTCATCGGTAGTATTTGCCTTTTGGAAGATGAATCGGTCAACCTCCGCGAAACTCTTCCCTCTTGGCTCCATGGGTTCCTTAAAGTCTTCCTACCATCGGAAGCAGATAAATTACCACCGCATCGATCTTACGACCATGCGATAGATCTCGAACCAGGGAAGCAGCCACCATGGGGACCCGTTTACTCCCTATCTGAAGTCGAACTGAAGGTGCTTCGGGAGTACCTAGACAAAATGTTGCGATTGGGAAAGATTAGGCCAAGCAAATCTCCCGCTGGAGCCCCAATCCTATTTGTGAAGAAGAAGGACGGTAGTCTGCGACTGTGCGTCGACTACCGTGGACTTAACCGTGTGTCCATCAAGAACAGGTATCCTTTACCGCTTATGGACGAGCTGCGAGACCGAGTGGCAGGCGCGGTTATCTTCTCAAAGATTGACCTGAAGGAAGGTTACAACCTCATCAGGATCAAAGACGGCGACGAGTGGAAGACAGCCTTCCGAACACGGTATGGGCATTTTGAGTACCTCGTCATGCCTTTTGGGCTGGCAAATGCGCCGGCGACCTTCCAGAACATGATGAATGATGCGCTGAGGGAATTTCTGGATCAAGGTGTAGTAGTATACCTTGATGATATCCTAATATATAGCAAGTCTCGAGAGGAGCATAGAGAGCTGATCGGCAAAGTACTTAATAGGTTACAAGAATACAACCTAGTCGCCAACCCGAAGAAATCGTTCTTCGAGCTCACCGAAATCGAGTTCCTTGGATATATCCTTGCCCCAGCAGGCGTCACCATGGCACTGGATAAGGTCATGTCTGTTACGAATTGGCAAGCCCCGCGCAGCGTTAAGGAAGTACAGATCTTCATGGGCTTTGCCAACTTCTACAGAAGGTTTATCCACAATTTCTCCGGGGTCTGTAAACCCATTACCGATTGTCTCAGGGGTGATGCTAAGAACTTTGTCTGGTCTATGACGGCCCAAGCAGCCTTCGAAAAACTCAAAACCCTATTTACGTCTGCGCCGATCTTGGTACACTTCTCTCCAGATCGCCAGACTATCGTGGAAACGGACGCAAGTGATTTTGCTATCGCCGCAATTCTATCCCAGGTTATTGACGGAAAGACTCACCCTGTTGCCTTTTATTCCCGAAAGCTTAACCCAGCGGAACTCAACTACGACGTCTGGGATAAGGAGATGCTAGGAATCGTGTCAGCCTTCAAGCAATGGCATCACTACCTCGAAGGACCTAGTCGAACGGTCCTCGTCTACACGGATCACAAGAACTTGGAATATTTCTCAACAACCAAGGTTCTTAACCGACGACAGGCAAGATGGGCTGAGTCTTTGGCGGAATTTGACTTCAAGATTATTTACCGCCCGGGAACCAAAAATGGGAAGGCAGATGCACTATCGCGACGGCCGGAGTACCGTCCTGAAGGGGGAGGCACGCTTGGGAAACAGCCGATAGACAGGTTCTTTAAGCCCGGACAGTTGGCGGAGGAAGAGTTTGTGGTATCAGCGGTGTCGCTTGCCTCCAAGGGGGTGATTGACTGGTCTAAGAATTTTCTGGATCATGTCAGGCAGGCGGCATCGGGAGACCCGACATGGGTAGGATTGAAAGAGAGAGTTGAGCAAGGGGAGAAGCTGGGGGAATTGAAGGACATCGCTGAGAAAGACGGGCTACTTTTCTATAAGAACCGACTCTACATCCCGGCAGACGACCGTATCAAGATCCGAATCGCACAGGCAGAACACGACTCGAAAGTGGCAGGACACTTTGGACAAGACAAGACACTGGAACTCATCACGCGTAACTTCTATTGGCCAAAAATGAACGAGTGGATTGATGACTACGTTCGGTCATGTGACGAGTGCCAGCGCAACAAACCCAGCCGCCACAAGAAATACGGTGCGCTTCTACCACTGTCCACGCCACATTCTGTCTGGCAATCGATATCAATGGACTTCGTCGTACAGTTACCGGAATCAAAGGGATACAATCAAATCTGGGTAGTAGTCGATAGGTTCTCGAAGATGTCGCACTTCATTCCCTTAGTAGCAGAAACGACCGCACAGGATTTAGCGAAGATATTCCTCGGTCAAATATGGCGACTCCATGGGCTGCCTCTTGATATAGTTTCCGACAGGGACGCCAAGTTTACTTCAAGCTTTTGGGCATCCCTTATGGAATTATTGGACGTGAGGATAAGAATGAGTACGGCTTTCCACCCTCAGACCGATGGGCAAACAGAGCGAGTCAACCAAACCCTCGAGCATTATCTACGAGCATTCTGCAACTACGAGCAAGATGATTGGGCAGAGCTACTCCCATTGGCGGAGTATGCTTACAACAACTCGGTTACCACCGCCACGGGTCAATCTCCGTTCTATACCAATTACGGTTACAACCCAAGAACCAACTGGCCGACAGAAGCCGAAGTGGTCAACCCAACCAGTGACCTGTATGCTCACTTTATTCGAGGAGTTCATGATTCTGCTCTCGCTCGCTTAACAGACACCAGGGAGAAGATGGGGAAATACTATGATCGGAAAAGGGACGAACCGCCTAACTTCAAGATGGGAGACATGGTTATGCTCAACGCGACCAACATCAAGACACGACGTTCTACCAAGAAACTCGATCATAAGAAACTCGGCCCATTTAAAATTGTCCGACTAGCCGGTAAACGAGCCTGCGAATTGGAACTACCACCGCAAGTCAAAATCCACAACGTTTTCCATATTGAACTCTTGGAACGTTACCGACAGAGTAGTATCCCAGGCCGTGAACAACGTCCCCCAACTCCCGAAGACGTTGATAAGGAAGGAGAAGTCCTGTATGAAGTGGAAAGTATTGTGGGAAGCCGGAAAAGTAGGAGAGGATTAGTGGAATACCTGGTGAAATGGCGGGGCTATTCGATGAGCGACTGCACGTACCAAGTCATGGACGCTATGAATGAGGAGGTACTTGACCTAGTTCGCGACTTTCATCGAAGGAACCCCAAGGCCGTGAAGGACCAACGCCTGAGACTATAGAGGTACCCTACGGGGCTAAGTCCTTCCCCTCCACAGACACCGCGGGTGATATGTGGGGCAGGTTTACTGGAACCATAGTCTGTCAGAAGATGTCCCGAGACGTGACACCCTGGAAGGGGGGTAAGCTGTTACGGGCATGCCAAGCATTTATAAAAAGGCTAGTAGATACCCCAATACCCTCTGCACGCTAACGTCAACTCTGGACCGCACCCGCGGGGTGTGGTGCGACCAAATTACGACCAAAAAACCCAGAGTCATAAAAAACACGTTTTCGACCCCAATAATAACCCCCGGAGCGTCAAACCGCCGGAGGGGAGTGTTTTGGTACCGGTGGATATATGAGGGACAGCTGGAAGCAATCGGATCGAAGATCGGATCACTCGGAGCGAATCGGCGCAAGCTACCAGCCGACCGAGTACCTATCGGCGGTACCTATGGGCATGAGAGGACTCTGCTATGTGGGAAAGCGATGTGGGAAGAGGCCTGAGTAGGTAGCCTTGCCATCCGAGACCTCCGAATAGCCGACGCTGACGATTATCCACCAGACGGCCGATGGGGAAGAAATATCGACAGGGAAACGTGCATTAGAGTGGATAAAAAGGTTGAGGGGTTTTAGCGGCTTTAGGAGTTTGGGTTACGGACTTAGGAGTTAAATGTTCTTGGTTGTTTTTCAGGGTCTCGGGTAGGCCCCGAGTGTATTCTGTATTATTAGTAGATTGGGTCCTCGAGACATAAGCGAGGGATATAAATACCGTGTCATTCACTGACTAGCCAAACCATTATCGGCGAAATCAGAGTCTTAACAATATAAATCGTTGATACGCGAGTTACAACTTTATTTGACTATACTTTTGAATTACTTTACTCTATCGTGACTTCGAACTCTACCTGAACTATTACGTCGAAGACGGTCGAACGTCAAACGCTAACTCTAGTGAATCTTTGTTGATAACGTAGCTCGCGGGGCCCGTATCGGATCAAGGAGATTTCTACTCGACGTTGACTGAAGAGACCTTGGAGACTTCTACCTTTGTAGCTGTTAGCCGAACTCTGAGCTCTGCGTAGTGTACTCTTGTGGTCTGGTACGCATCCCTCACAGCCTGACCGCCTCGGGTCAACTGATTCTGCAGGCTGTGCTGGAGGTAGGTGTTACGGGCATGCTAAGTATTTACGAAGAAAAGGCTAGTATATACCCCAATACCCTCTGCACGCTAATGTCAACTCTGGACCACACCCGCGGGGTGTGGTGCGACCAATATACGACCAAAACACGGTGTCATAAAAAACACGTTTTCGACCCCAATAATAACCCCCGGAGCGTCAAACCGCCGGAGGGGAGTGCTTTGGTACCGGTGGATATATGAGGGATAGCTGGAAGCAATCGGATCGAAGATCGGATCACTCGGAGCGAATCGGTGCAAGCTACCAGCCGACCGAGTACCTATCGGCGGTACCTATGGGCATGAGAGGACTCTGCTATGTGGGAAAGCGATGTGGGAAGAGGCCTGAGTAGGTAGCCTTGTCGTCCGAGACCTACGAGTAGCCGACGCTGACGATTATCCACCAGACGGCCGATGGAGAGGAAACATCGACAGGGAAACGTGCATTAGAGTGGGTAAATAGGTTGAGGGGTTTTAGCGGGTTTAGGAGTTTGGGTTACGGACTTAGGAGTTAAATGTTCTTGATTGTTTTTCAGGGTCTCGGGCAGGCCCCGAGTGTATTCTGTATTATTAGTAGACTGGGTCCTCGAGACATAAGCGAGGGATATAAATACTGTGTCATTTACTGACTAGCCAAACCATCATCGGCGAAATCAGAGTCTTAACAATATAAATCGTTGATACGCGAGTTACAACTTTATTTGACTATACTTTTGGAAATACTTTACTCTATCGTGACTTCGAACTCTACCTGAACTATTACGTCGAAGACGGTCGAAGCATCATACGCTAACTCTGGTGAATCTTTGTTGATAACGTAGCTCGCGGGGCCCGTATCGGATCAAGGAGATTCCTACTCGACGTTGACTGAAGAGACCTTGGAGACTTCTACCTTTGTAGCTGTTAGCCGAACTCTGAGCTCTGCGTAGTGTACTCTTGTGATCTGGTACGCATCCCTCACAGTATATTGTTACTCACAAGTTCACTTGGAGTAACGAAGTCACCTCAAAGAAAAGACTATCATCATTATCCCCTATTACAATGACTACCCGAAGGGATAATTATTTCATAGATACCTCGGCCGTAACTGAGGAGGCCGGGGAAGATTCTATGGTAATATCGAGGGCTGCTAGCCCCGACCCCCTTCTGACGGGAGGACCCTCTACACAAACTAGGCAATCGAGTAAACGCTCTGCTCACACCCAGTTCGTGAAGGGTATGCAGGAGTTTTTGGATACCCATGAGGCACAAATGAGGTATCTTGGTGCAGCTGGACAGGCCGTTTGGCAGCAGCTACAAAACCTCCAGGAACAAGTCCAAGGGAGTGGACAAATACTGGATAAGAAGGTACGGCAAGAAGCCATTGCCCAAAAACAACATCTCGAATCGCTCTTTGAGCTCGTTGCCAATGTCCGACAAGTACAAGAGGCTGCACGAGCCGCCGACCATGAGGTTCTGGAGCGAAGTCATCATCAAACCCAGACCCAACTACAGGAGGCGGAGCGATAACTGAGGATGGTGAGAGAAGAGCGGGAGCAGGAAAAAGGGGAGCAACGAGCTTTGTTTGCGCAATTTAAGCGGTCCGATGAGGAAAGGAACCAACGGATAGCCGAGATGGAGGAACTACTGCGACAACATCTGTCAGTAGCACCTTCCGTGGCTAGTGCTCCGTTAGACCCTAATGCACCCCGAACGGTCCCTGTTGGCAATGGCAAGAACCCCCAAAATGCTGGCCCCCAAACATCAGGGAACGGCAAGCAACCAGAAGAAGCTGGTCCAGTTGGAGGAAATGGAGGCGAGCAACCGGAGGATGCCAGCCCAGTGCAGGGAAATAGTGGCAGAAGACCGGTAGGAGCTGCTCCAGTAGGAGGGAATGGCGGAAATCTACCTCCCTGAAACCCACCAAGAGGAAACTTTGGGGGAGACCCAGAACCTTCCGACGACGATGACGACGATAACAGCGAATGGTCGCATGGTCGGAAGAATTGGAGAATGAACCGAGGCGGGAACCGAAATTCGGAGCCGCCTGAGGACGACGATATGGTAGATTCGCTCGCCAAAATACCCTTTGAGTTCGATAATGCCCGAAAGCATAACCTGCGGCATTGGCTCATGGAGTGTGAGATCTACTTCGAGCAGAAGCCGAAGAAGTTCCGAACGGACAGAAATAAGGTACTGTTCGCAGGAACATATAAGTGTGGGTTGGCAAAGGAATGGTTTATAGAATATATCGAGACCAAGATGCTAGGTCCGGCAGCCGCGGACTACGCCACTTGGACTCGGTTCCGTCAGGAAATCAGAAAACGTTTCCTAAGCACTCAGGAAGCTATGGAAAACGCGATGAAGATGCAGCAGTTTAAGTACTCTGCTAACATCGGGGACTACCTGACAAGGATGGAGATCATGAACCAGCATGCTCAGATGAAAGGAGCATCCTATCGCGCCGCCTTGCTCCAAGGGCTACCAAATGAAATCCGGGAGCGCCACTCACGCTTCGATCCAACCGAGGATGACTCCGAGTACATCCAACAGTTGGAACGAGCCGGCAAGGCTCACGAGGCTTATCAAGAGCAGATGAAGATGTTGGGGAAGGCGGAGTCGAGAGGAAGGGAGTCGAGTAATGGTGGGAACTTGCGGCAGAAGGATAAGGGGTTTAAGATTAAGGGGAGGGCTCAGACTGAGGAGAAGGAAAAAGGACAAGATAAGAAGAGCACCAGCAAGAATAAGTCTGGAAACAAACCAATATACCAGGACTACGACGAAGCCACCAAAGGAGTTCCACAGCCGGTCCGAGACCAGCGAAAGACCGATGGTGTCTGCGTGCGATGTGGCCGAAAGGGTCATCTTTGGAAATGGTGTCGTTCAGATGTTAACAGCAGTGCATCTATCTCCTCTTTATCCCGAAAGCGTACCCGCGATGACGATGGCGACCACGACATGGAACCACCGGAACCCCAACCTCAGAGAAAGCGAATGAGGCACCGTGCTAGGAAGCCGGCTGCTACGGCTGCTGCGGAGTACACCAGTGGGCAAGCGTTTGTGCGAGAACGTGGATCGGAATCTGAAATGGATTTCGATAGGGGTTTTTAGAAGGGGACTCTGATGAGTCAGGTCAGGAGTATCCCCAGATTGCTATGTTATCACTGACGGAAAACAACAAAAAAAATATGAAAAGAAAAAGACAGGAAGGGAGAGCGTCCCAACCGGAGAAAAAACAGAAAATTTTGGAGGAACCTATTCACGGTCCTCGACCTATTGTTAATCAGTTCCTTTGTTTTGCGGAAAAATGTTTACCTTGTAAGGTGTTGTTGGATACTGGTGCAACTGGTCCTGTTTTGTCTGCTGTTTTTGTTGATAGTTTTGAGGTCCCGAAGGTGAAACGAGACGTCCCGGCCCGGGTATTTGGATTTACGGGAGAAGTTATGAAGGGCACGGGACACGCCTTTACACAACCATTAATTATAATGTCAAGGGGGCATCAAACACAGTTGTCATTCGAAATCGCCCCTCTCCCACTTGGCATCGATGCGATACTACCGAACTGGTGGTTGAAAGAACATAAACCAGTTATAGGGGCAAATGGGGAAGTTTCCCACGATGGAGAGAACTGCAAGAGTCGATGCTTCACTGACAAGGAACCTCAAATAGAAATGGACGAGGGTGTATTGGACGATCCGGAGGCCCAATTCATCGGTAGCATTTGCCTTTTGGAAGATGAATCGGTTAACCTCCGTGAAACTCTTCCCTCTTGGCTCCATGGGTTCCTTAAAGTCTTCCTACCATCGGAAGCAGACAAATTACCACCGCATCGATCTTACGACCATGCGATAGATCTCGAACCAGGGAAGCAGCCACCATGGGGACCCGTTTACTCCCTATCCGAAGTCGAGTTGAAGGTGCTTCGGGAATACCTGGACAAAATGTTGCGATTGGGAAAGATTAGGCCGAGCAAATCCCCGGCAGGAGCCCCGATCCTATTTGTGAAGAAGAAGGACGGTAGTCTCCGACTTTGCGTTGACTACCGTGGACTTAACCGTGTGTCCATCAAGAACAGGTATCCTTTACTGCTTATGGACGAGCTGCGAGACCGAGTGGCAGGCGCGGTTATCTTCTCAAAGATTGACCTGAAGGAAGGTTACAACCTCATCAGGATTAAAGACGGCGACGAGTGGAAGACAGCCTTCCGAACACGATATGGGCATTTTGAGTACCTCGTCATGCCTTTTGGGCTGGCAAATGCGCCGGCGACCTTTCAGAACATGATGAATGATGCGCTGAGGGAATTCTTGGATCAAGGTGTAGTAGTATACCTTGATGATATCCTGATATATAGCAAATCTCGAGAGGAGCACAGAGACCTGGTCGGCAAAGTACTTAGTAGGTTACAAGAATACAACCTAGTCGCCAACCCGAGGAAATCGTTCTTCGAGCTCACCGAAATCGAGTTCCTCGGATACATCCTTGCCCCAGCAGGCGTCACCATGGCACTGGATAAGGTCATGTCTTTTACGAATTGGCAAGCCCCGCGCAGCGTTAAGGAAGTACAGATCTTCATGGGCTTTGCCAACTTCTACAGAAGGTTTATCCACAATTTCTCCGGGGTCTGTAAACCCATTACCGATTGTCTCAGGGGTGATGCTAAGAACTTTGTCTGGTCTATGACGGCCCAAGCAGCCTTCGAAAAACTCAAAACCCTGTTTACGTCTGCGCCGATCTTGGTACACTTCTCTCCAGATCGCCAGACTATCGTGGAAACGGACGCAAGTGATTTTGCTATTGCCGCAATTCTATCCCAGGTTATTGACGGAAAGACTCACCCTGTTGCCTTTTATTCCCGAAAACTTAACCCAGCGGAACTCAATTACGACGTCTGGGATAAGGAGATGCTGGGAATAGTGTCAGCCTTCAAGCAATGGCGTCACTACCTCGAAGGACCTAGCCGAACGGTCCTCGTCTATACGGATCACAAGAACATAGAGTACTTCTCTACAACTAAGGTTCTTAACCGACGACAGGCAAGGTGGGCTGAGTCTTTGGCGGAATTTGACTTCAACATTATTTACAGCCCGGGAACCAAAAATGGGAAGGCAGATGCACTATCGCGACGGCCGGAGTACCGTTCTGAAGGGGGAGGCATGCTTGGGAAACAGCCGATAGACAGGTTCTTTAAGCCCGGACAGTTGGCGGAGGAAGAGTTTGTGGTATCAGCGGTGTCGCTTGCCTCCAAGGGGGTGATTGACTGGTCTAAGAATTTTCTGGATCATGTCAGGCAAGCGGCATCGGGAGACCCGTCATGGGTAGGAATGAAAGAGAGAGTTGAGCAGGGAGAGAAGCTGGGGGAACTAAAGGATATTGCTGAGAAAGACGGGCTACTCTTCTATAAGAACCGACTCTACATTCCGGCAGATGACCGCATCAAGATCCGAATCGCACAGGCAGAACACGATTCGAAGGTGGCAGAACACTTTGGACAAGACAAAACTTTGGAACTCATCACGCGTAACTTCTATTGGCCAAAAATGAACGAGTGGATTGATGATTACGTTCGGTCATGTGACGAGTGCCAGCGCAACAAACCCAGCCGCCACAAGAAATACGGCGTGCTTCTACCATTGTCCACACCACATTCTGTCTGGCAATCGATATCTATGGACTTCATCGTGCAGTTACCGGAATCCAAGGGATATAACCAAATCTGGGTAGTAGTCAATAGGTTCTCGAAGATGTCGCACTTTATCCCCCTAGTAGCAGAAACGACCGCCCAGGACCTGGCGAAAATATTCCTCGGTCAAATCTGGCGACTCCATGGGCTGCCTCTTGATATAGTCTCCGACAGGGACGCCAAGTTTACTTCAAGCTTTTGGGCATCCTTTATGGAGTTACTGGACATGAGGATAAGAATGAGTACAGCTTTCCACCCTCAGACCGATGGGCAAACAGAGCGGGTCAACCAAACCATCGAGCACTACTTACGAGCATTCTGCAACTACGAGCAAGATGATTGGGCAGAGCTACTCCCGTTGGTGGAGTATGCTTACAACAACTCGGTTACCACCGCCACGGGCCAATCTCCATTCCATACCAATTACGGTTACAACCCAAGAACCAACTGGCCGACAGAAGCCGAAGTGGTCAACCCAACCAGTGACCTGTACGCCCACTTCATCCGAGGAGTTCATGATTCTGCTCTCGCTCGCTTAATAGACACCAGGGAGAAGATGGGGAAATATTATGATTGGAAAAGGGACGAACCGCCTAACTTCAAGGTGGGAGACATGGTTATGCTTAACGCGACCAATATCAAGACACGTCGCTCCACCAAGAAACTCGATCATAAGAAACTCGGCCCGTTCAAAATTGTCCAACTAGCCGGGAAACGAGCCTGCGAATTGCAACTGCTACCACAAGTCAAAATCCATAACGTGTTCCACATTGAACTCTTGGAACGTTACCGACAGAGCAGTATCTCAGGCCGTGAACAACGTCCCCCAACTCCCGAAGACGTCGATGAGGAAGGAGAAGTCCTGTATGAGGTGGAAAATATTGTGGGAAGCCGGAAGAGTAGGAGAGGATTAGTGGAATATCTGGTGAAATGGCGGGGCTATTCGATGAGCGACTGCACGTACCAAGTCATGGACGCTATGAATGAGGAGGTACTTGACTTAGTCCGCGACTTTCATCGAAGGAACCCCAAGGCCGTGAAGGACCAACGCCTGAGACTATAGAGGTACCCTACGGGGCTAAGTCCTTCCCCTCCACAGACACCGCGGGTGATATGTGGAGCAGGTTTACTGGAACCATAGTCTGTCAGAAGATGTCCCGAGACGTGACACCCTGGAAGGGGTGTAAGCTGTTACGGGCATGCCAAGTATTTATGGGAGTGAGAGAAAAGGCTAGTAGATACCCCAATACCCTCTGTACGCTAATGTCAACTCTGGACCGCACCCGTGGGGTGTGGTGCAACCAATATACGACCAAAACACGGAGTTATAAAAAACACGTTTTCGACCCCAATAATAACCCCCGGAGTGTCAAACCGCCCGAGGGGAGTGCTCTTGGACTGGTGGATATATGAGGGACAGCTGGAATCAATCGGATTGAAGATCGGACCACCCGGAGCGAATCGGCGCAAACTACCAGCCGACCGAGTACCTGTTGGCGGTACCTGTAGACATGAGAGGACTCTGCTATGTGGGAAAGCGATGTGGGAAGAGGCCTGAGTAGGTAGCCTTGCCATCCGAGACCTACGAGTAGCCGACGCTGACGATTATCCACCAGACAGCCGATGGAGAAGAAACATCGACAGGGAAATGTGCATCAGAATGGGTAAATAGGTTGAGGGGTGTTAGCGGACTTAGGAGTTTGGGTTACGGATTTAGAAATTAAATGTTCTTGGTTGTTTTTCAGGGTCTCGGGCAGGCCCCGAGTGCATTCTGTATTATTAGTAGACTGGGTCCTCGAGACATACGCGAGGGATATAAATACGGTGTCATTCACTGACTAGCCAAAACCATCATCGGCGAAATCAGAGTCTTAACAATATAAATCGTTGATACGCGAGTTACAACTCTATCTGACTATACTATTCTTTATACTTTACTCTATCGTGACTTCGCACTCTACCTGAACTGTTACGTCGAAGACGGTCGAATACCAAACACTAACTCTAGTGAATCTTTGTTGATAACGTAGCTCGCGGGGCCCGTATCGGATCAAGAAATTCATACTCGACGTTGACTGAAGAGACCTTGGAGACTTCTACCTTTGTAGCTGTTAGCCGAACTCTGAGCTCTTCGTAGTGTACTCTTGTGGTCTGGTACGCAACCCTCACAGCCTGACATGATCCAGAAAACTCTTAGACCAGTCAATCACCCCCTTGGAGGCAAGCGACACCACTGATACCACAAACTCTTCCTCGGCCAACTGTCCGGGCTTAAAGAACCTGTCTATCGGCTGTTTCCCAAACGTGCCTCCCCCTTCAGGACGGTACTCCGGCCGTCGCGATAGTGCATCTGGCTTCCCATTTTTGGTTCCCGGGCGGTAATTAATCTTGAAGTCAAATTCCGCCAAAGACTCAGCCCACCTTGCCTGTCGTCGGTTAAGAACCTTGGTTGTTGAGAAGTATTCCAAGTTCTTGTGATCCGTGTAGACGAGGACTGTTTGGCTAGGTCCTTCGAGGTAGTGACGCCATTGCTTGAAGGCTGACACAATTCCTAGCATTTCTTTATCCCAGACGTCGTAATTGAGTTCCGCTGGGTTAGTGTAACGGGGACTATGGACTTTGGGACTATGAAGCCAAGGAATACAACCGAGGCGAAGACGTGGACGTAGGAGGTTCGTGGACTATGGACTATGGGGCCGAAGGGTACACCTAAGGCAAGAACGGGGACTGTGGACTGTGGACTATGGATGGTTGTACCTGGTCTAGTATACCGGGTAAACCCTATGACGTAGCGCGAACCAAATAGTATTCGTGACTGTACAGAGGTTGCGTAAAGAGAAAAGGAAAAGAAAGAGAAACAAGAAATCACAAAACAACGCCCCCCTTATATATCCATACCCAATCCCAATGCTGACTCATACCCTCCATAACAGAAACAGAAAGAACATAATAGAAACCCACTATACAAATCCCAACCACACTATATAACCCTTCCTCTTCGTACCCTAACACCTCGCATAACCAAACCACATGGCTGCCGTTACAGTTAAGCTTTCGGGAATAAAAGGCAACAGGGTGAGTCTTTCCGTCAATAACCTGGGATAGAATTGCGGCAATAGCAAAATCACTTGCGTCCGTTTCCACGATAGTCTGGCGATCTGGAGAGAAGTGTACCAAGATCGGCGCAGATGTAAACAGGGTTTTGAGTTTTTCGAAGGCTTCTTGGGCCGTCATAGACCAGACAAAGTTCTTAACATCACCCCTGAGACAATCGGTAATGGGTTTACAGACCCCGGAGAAATTGTGGATAAACCTTCTGTAGAAGTTGGCAAAGCCCATGAAGATCTGTACTTCCTTAACGCTGCGCGGGGCTTGCCAATTCGTAACAGACATGACCTTATCCAGTGCCATGGTGACGCCTGCTGGGGCAAGGATGTATCCGAGGAACTCGATTTCGGTGAGCTCGAAGAACGATTTCCTCGGGTTGGCGACTAGGTTGTATTCTTGTAAACTACTAAGTACTTTGCCGACCAGCTCCCTATGCTCCTCTCGAGACTTGCTATATATTAGGATATCATCAAGGTATACTGCTACACCTTGATCCAGGAATTCCCTCAGCGCATCATTCATCATGTTCTGGAAGGTTGCCGGCGCATTTGCCAGCCCAAAAGGCATGACGAGGTACTCAAAATGCCCGTACTGCGTACGGAATGCTGTCTTCCACTCGTCGCCGTCTTTGATCCTGATGAGGTTGTAACCTTCCTTCAGGTCAATCTTCGAGAAGATAACCGCGCCTGCCACTCGGTCTCGCAGCTCGTCCATAAGCGGTAGAGGATACCTGTTCTTGATGGACACACGGTTAAGTCCACGGTAGTCAACGCAACATCAGCAAACCCCCAACCTCCGCCAGACACTCTGGACGCTCGAGGCGCCCAGGGCGCTCGGAAGACAAACTGCCTCTCCAGAGAAGCAGCAGAGCGTTCCTGGCGCTCCCTGGCACATAGCATTCCGCCCTGGCGCGCACTAGGCTGCTCGCGCGCCCTGGCGCACTAGCGCTCCCAACGCGCCCCGATAGTGATACGCTTACCCCGACGGAATGCTCTCTCGCCTGACGCTATCCCGACGGAATGTCCTCTCGCCTGACGCTATCCCGACTGAACGCTCTCTCGCCTGACGCTCTCTCGCCTGATGCTCTCTCGACGGAATGTTCTCTCGCCTGAGACTACTATCTATCTCCTGGACGCTCCTGGAGCTCTCGCGACGCCTCAGGAAGCGTTTTGTCCACCCCTGAACCTCTCTGAGGACTCCTGGGCATATCGCTAATGCTTCTGGAGCACTCCCGACTGCTCCAGCGGCCCCCGACGCACCGCATTTCACCTTTCAGCGCCCTGTTTTTACCAGGCATACTACTCTTTGCTTTAGTAGGCACTGCTTTGCAGAGCATCCAAAACCATGATTCTATTACTAAATACTAACACTACAAGCGTCTTGAAATCGCCAATCGAATATAATACAGGTATATTGGTATCTCTCCAAAGCACTCGCCGCTGCTCTCCAAAGCACTCGCCGCTGCTCTCCAAAGCACTCGCCATTGCGCTCCAAAGCACTCGCCGGTGCCCTACAGATCCTCTTCCTCCTCCCCTCCCTCGCGATCCTCATCTTCATCCTCCTCGCCTTCCTCTTCCGCTTCAATGCCCCGAAGTTGAGCCTGAACCACCTCTTCCTGGCCGCCACCGTTGTCGGAGATATCCCCTGGAGCACTCGGGGGTGCTCTCCGAGCATTCTGGAATGCCGCAAGATCCGCCGCTAACGCTTCGTCGTCCTCGCTAAATCCATCTTCCGGTATCACCTCAATAGTGATACCCTTCTTCTCTCGTATCTATCAAGGTTAGCCTCCATATGCAGAAGAGTGCTCCGCCATTGTAGCACCCATCTATAGCATACCTTCTCCCGGAGGTTATCCTTGATCACCTCCAACGTTGCCTCCTGATTCTGCCTACTCCTCCCCTTCCATGTGTTGCTCATCCTGTTGAACGTTTCTACTCGTGGGCAATGTCAGCGCGCGAATCCACTATAGCTCTGGGAGCATCTGTTACTGCTCTCAAAGCACTCGCTATAGCTGTAAGGGGATCAGGGATGCTTACTGACAACACTCTCATTCTGTGACTGGAAATGGTCAGGCTGCACGTATGTTCCCGTTGACCATGCCCGAATGCCATGCCAAATTGCAGTGGATATGAAGCAAATAAATGTAGGGGTAATCCGCTCTAGGAACTCGGGGTCTTTTACCCCTCGCATCCTGACCCCATCAAAGTATTTATAGTACAATATGTCGATAATCTCTGGCGCAAGAAGCCGTAGACGGTAGGTCTAGTATCTGTTAGCAGCGTTCGCGAGTGCTCTCCAAGCATTCCGGGTGTCCGGGTGCTCTCCGACCATTGACACCCGAGTGCTCTCTGGTCATTGACACCCGAGTGCTCTCTTAGCACCCCCGGGTGCTCTCTAGGGATTGATCATACCTCGTAATGCTGCGCAGGGCTCAAGAAGCGATCATTCTTTAAAAGATACTCTACTTGAGCAGCCCTCGCCTCAGGACTCGAGAGCTTTCCAAGCCCATAGATGGTCGAATCTGCCAGGCGCCCTTTAACCTCGTGCATCAAGTGCGAACGGACTCGGGAGTGTAGACTTCTCACCTATCGTTGTCAATTACGCTTCCAGAGCACTCGTCAACGTTTCAAGGGCATTCACCTGTTTGATAACGACCTCGTCCAGATCTACCGCACATCCCACCCTGCGACTGGCAGCTGCCCACATGTTCACTACCAGTACCGAAAGCCTCGCTGCAGGTGGAAAAGGCTCATGTAGAAGAGTGTGGTCCCCGATTAGCGTGCTGCACTCCTTCTCAATCCTCTGAGCCTGCATTGAGAGAACGTTTGCACTCCTCGAGCTAGGTAACAAGGATCTCTGAGATAGGTTGCTCGCATGAATGTTAACAGTGCTCTCAAAGCGGTCGTCAGTGCTATCGGGAATACTACTAACCTCGCTTTCTGCTATAGGAGCATTTCCTTCCCTAATAGACGACGAAAGCTGTGCAATATCGTGGACTCTTGGTTGCGCTTCTGGTAAATATACCTGAGGGCTTGAGGGAATCCGGGGACTGCTCATAGAGCTCTCGCCAACGCCCTCAAAAGGCGGGGAGGAACGATAGGGGCGGTAAGTAGGTGAGGACTCCCCGTATCGAGAGCGCAATGAGGAAAGATCGATATGGCGCGTCGAAGAGCTGTAATCATGATAATAAACAGGTTCAGAAGGCCTAGACTGCGTGGGTATTGGCGGTGCTCTCTTTGATGCCGGGAGTGCTCTCTGAGATGCATTCTGGCTGGGTGCCGAAGTGGGAGCTGCTCTCCGTACTACCTTTGCACCCGGACGTGCTCCCCTCTGAATCGTTAGCGTTTTGTCCTTAACTGTTACGGCATGCCAAGCATTTACGGGAGTGATAGAAAAGGCCAGTAGATACCCCAATACCCTCTGTATGCTAATGTCAACTCTGGAACCGCACCCGTGGGGTGTGGTGCGACCAATATATGACCAAAAACACGGAGTCATAAAAAACACGTTTTCGACCCCAATAATAACCCCCGGAGTGTCAAACCGCCGGAGGGGAGTGCTTTGGTACCGGTGGATATATGAGGGACAGCTGGAAGCAATCGGATCGAAGATCGGATCACTCGGAGCGAATCGGCGCAAGCTATCAGCCGACCGAGTACCTATCGGCGGTACCTATGGGCATGAGAGGACTCTGCTATGTGGGAAAGCGATGTGGGAAGAGGCCTGAGTAGGTAGCCTTGCCGTCCAAGACCTACGAGTAGCCGACACTGACGATTATCCACCAGACGGCCGATGGAGAGGAAACATCGACAGGGAAATATGCATTAGAGTGGGTAAATAGGTTGAGGGGTTTCAGCGGGTTTAGGAGTTTGGGTTACGGACTTAGAAGTTAAATGTTCTTGGTTGTTTTTCAGGGTCTCGGGTGGGCCCCGAGTGTATTCTGTATTATTAGTAGATTGGGTCCTCGAGACATAAGCGAGGGATATAAATACTGTGTCATTCACTGAGTAGCCAAACCATCATCGGCGAAATCAGAGTCTTAACAATATAAATCGTTGATATGCGAGTTACAACTCTATCTTGACTATATTATTCTTTATACTTTACTCTATCGTGACTTCGCACTCTACCTGAACTATTACGTCGAAGACGGTCGAATACCAAACGCTAACTCTAGTGAATCTTTGTTGATAACGTAGCTCGCGGGGCCCGTATCGGATCAAGGAGATTCATACTCGACATTGACTGAAGAGACCTTGGAGACTTCTACCTTTGTAGCTGTTAGCCGAACTCTGAGCTCTGCGTAGTGTACTCTTGTGGTCTGGTACGCATCCTTCACATTAACATTAATGGGTGGGATGGAGTCGAACCTGTACCACATCCACCGACACGTCGGAGGAAGCAATAACCTCCGCTACCGCTCCGGTTGGTCTCCTCCGAGCATTGCCCAGTGCTCTGGCAGTAGTCGGCTGCACTGTACGAGGCCTCTTCCCCGTACTCTGGGATCTCTGCTGAGTGGAGGCTTGAGGTTCTTCCGACTCCTCCGGGTCATCCAGATTCTCCTCAGAGCTCTCCTCGGCGTTCTCTGGGGAGTCATCATACTCCGAGTGGCTGGTATCGGCGGTTTCCTCCACCTCTGGCACATCCTCCTGATGCTCCTGCACTTCAACGCTGTCAGTATTGCCATCGGGGAGATGGAATTCTACCCTTCTAGGGCTGCTTCTTCCAGTGGATGTGTCGGTAGAACACAGAAGCCCTTTACGTGCTATTGGGGTGGTTGTCGACTGACTACTCCGAGTGCAGGCTGGCAGTGGAGTCAATGGTCGGCAAGGTATCTCAGACTCGTCAGTCAGTAAATCTTCATGTTCTTCAGGTCGTCTTGGGAGTCGTGGGCGCTTTGGGGCAAGAGGTGCTGAACCGGACGAGCGCTTGGTGGGAGCCATTCTGATGGCTAGCAGGAATATCCTCAGTGCTCTAGGAGCACTCGCGGTATCTTTGATTAGAAATCAATTCTTGGCGAGAAAATTTGCGCCGCTAATCAAGAAGAATTTGCACGGCTAATCCTCCTACGGCAGGGATCCGCTCAACCGCATCATTTGTAATCACTCGTTTTACTGCACTTTGCACTTTCTGAAGCAATACCGAGTGCTCTGAGAGCAATCTAGGAGTTTGACTCGACTCTGAAATAAAAGCAATGCAATTACGACAAGGAATAATCTAATCTAATCTAATCTCATCTAATCTCATCTAATACGACAAAACACATCCATTGATATATGCTCGGAAGATAAAGGAAATCCAAAACATCAAATCGTACAGCACCTCCATCTCAGTAGCACTCGCGAGTGCTCAGAGAGCACTCCATACTGCTATTCAAAAACCCATCAATTCATATATGCTCGCAAGACAAAGGAAATCCAAAACATAAAATCGTACCGCACCTCCTCCATCTCAGTAGCAGTCGCGAGTGCTCAGAGAGCAATCTGTACAGCTTTTCAAAGGTTAGTAGTGAGAAATCCGCAGGAAGAGTGGTGAGAGACTATACCAAAGGAGACTAATGATGCCCACCACCATCACCACCACCACCGCCTCCACCGCCTCCAGCTGGCCCACCACCTCCACCACCACCACCACCACCGCCTCCAGAAGGTCCACCACCACCACCACCACCACCACCGCCCGGAGGTCCGCCCGGAGGAGGAGGAGGAGTAGGAGGAGGAGGAGGAGGAGGAGGAGGTCCGCCCGGAGGAGGATTACCACCACCACCACCACCACCACCGCCGCCCGGAGGAGGATTACCACCACCACCACCACCACCACCACCACCACCACCGCCCGGAGGAGGATTGCCACCACCACCACCACCACCACCACCGCCTCCAGCAGCAGCCCCGAGTGCGTCAGCAGCTCTCTTGGCTGCTATCCCGGCAGGCGTCCAGATTACTCCCTGTGCAAAGTTTGCGTCAGCAACCCCTACACCCAGAGGATACTTCCTCAGGTATTTGGGGTCTAAGTCGTCGATAGCATCCTGCTGTCTATCGCGACGTCTAACAAGAGTCTGGATTAGCCTTTGATTACTGGCATCAGTTCTGGGCAAATATACCCTCAGTCCTTTAGCATTTATGCGGTGATTTCCCTCCTCGTAATCAGAGTCCTCTGCTGGAATATCGATCGTGGTGTAATCGTCTTCCTCGATATGAGGGAATGCTCGTGTCAGCGGCGGTGTTTCAGCACCACCCAAATTAGCACCCGCGCCCGCTCTGTGGAGTACCGCCAGTATCCTCCGAGGCCTGCCAACGCTATTCTTCAACCAACCCTCGACCTCTTCCGAATCAGTGATCTGCACCTCCATCAGCCGAACAGGAGGATTGGATGCCAGTGGAACGTTATCGAGTGCTCCCCAGATACTCCTGATTGCTCTGCCGGGTGGGGTGTGCTTCAGGATCAAATTGCAGAGCTCTGGAAACGTTATCTTGGTCAGAACTCCAATGAACGAATTCTGATTTCGTCGATGGTTCCAGTCATAGATAGGGGGCGGGGCAACCCTGGAGAATGCTCCTAGAGCATCCGGGTCTACCACCGTAACCATTATGGAAGGTCTATTGAGATCTGCAGACACTGGGTCTCGTTTACGCTTCTTAGAGCGTTGGGCGGGCAGACCACCATCCTCATCATCATCGCTATCATCAGCAACTTCTTTATACTCGCGATTTCCCTGCCCCCTCGATAGCTTTTCCTTCTGCCCAACATCAGCGATGAGCCACTTCAAAGCGTCCGCGAGTGCTCTGCGGGTTGCAGAATCGGCTCCGTTCCACATAGGCAGGAAACCACTGAGAGGGCGTATGTTCAACACATGGAGGCATAGAGCATTGAACGCTGCTGCTCCGGAAACGGTTTTGTTGACCCAACCGGTGTTCTGCATCTCCGCTTTGAGGCTGTTGCGGATGTTAGTGTACAATTTAGGGAGGTTGATCAAACCTAAAGCCATCTTTGCTTTGTTTGCCTCAGTCATTCTGCCGGTGTATCGGGCTTGAGAGATTGGGGATGATGCTTCTGGAGCACTGGCGTATGCTACCTGAGCACGTGGGGGAGTTTCTGGGGCATGAGGGGGAGTTTCTGGGGCACGATCTCTGCGGCTTTGCCTCTGCTCTGCCGGTGGAGGGGAACTAGGTATTGGTAGCCGACGGCGACGTCGGGATTGAGAGCTCTGTGAAGCACTGGCGACTGCTTCTGGAGCAGGGGCACGAACTGGGAGTACGGTTCTACGGACAGGGGCCGACGGTTGTGGCGGCGAGCTGCCCAATTCTTGGGAAGTGCTGGAGACTCATTGAAGTGCTCGTCCTCTTTGGGGTTCTGGGCCTGCTGCTGGGCCTGCTGCTGTGCCTGCTGCGGAACCTTCACTGTCGGACTCGGCTTCAGATTGCACTGATTCCCACTCTTTTGGGAAGAGTCTCGAGTGCCGAGTGGGCGGTGACGAGTGCTGAGGGGGCGGTGACGAGTGCTGTCGGGAGCTTGAAACCACTCGGGGATGCTTCCGGGAAGACGACGACTGCGGCGGGGGTGTCTCTTCTATCTCTTCTGGGATAGGCTGGAGGCTTTTCTGCTCTTTGCGAGACGAGGAAGGGGAGGACTTCTCGTTCTTCTTCTGCTCCTTCTTCTTCTCCTTCTTCTCCTTCTTCTTCTCCTTCTTCTTCTCCTTCCTTTCCTTCCTTCGGCGTTTTTTGCTATCTGATTCGTCGGTGTCTGGATCGCTATCTCGCTTCTTCTGTGAGCGCTCTGGAGTGCCCTGAGGGGAGGATGAAGGCTATAGTGAATATGTGATGAGTATGGTTCTGAAAGCAATAGGATTAAGGAGGATATACCATCTTATATATGATCGCTAGGTGTGCAGCTTGAAAGCTTGAACTTGAAACGAAACTTGAAACTTCAAGTTGAAGCCTAAACTTGAAACGTGAGCTGAATGCGCTTTCAAGAGGTATCTTGAAAGCTTAGATAGCAGGGAGGGGCTTGAAGTGATAGGTAGCGCTGGAAGATGGTTAGGAAGCTCTCACGATCTGGAAGGAGGAGAAGGGTGCTCTTATACCGAATACAATCAGCTATTCCAGGGCTCATCATGCTTCCGAGAGCACCCCCTTGTGCTATACGAGCATCCTCGGGTGCTGTACGAGCATCCTCGGGTGCTGTACGAGCATCCTCGGGTGCTGTACGAGCACCCCCGGGCGCTCCCACCAGTGCCGCATATGGTGCTCCAAGCCGTGCTGAATGTTTGCTCCAATACATGATGTAGATCAATGCTCTAGGCGCACTCGAAGATTCTACTCTGGAGGTTTGATTCAATTGAATGACGTAGATGAATGCTCTAGGCGTACTCGGGAATGCTCTGACGGTAGTACCAACAGTGGTGTCGATTGGATTCCTATGTTGGGTTGGTGTTTGTGTTCTTGTTGGTGTCGGGGCTCTGTGCGCTATGAAGCTGAGTCGGAGAGTGTGTATCCTCTGAGCGCATATCCGATATTAGTATCGAATTTGGCGGTGAGAATGGTCTCTCCATGATCTGAATAGCATCCGCGAGTGCTCAGAGAGAGAGAGCGAATGCTGAGAGGGTAGAACGGAGCATCATTGGTGGCATGATTGTGGTGATTGTTGTTTCTTCTCGTTGTATGCTTGTGTTTGTGTTTGCATTATTCCGTTACAGATGTATGACGTCAAAATCAGCCTCGCTATGGTGGAGGTGCGAGCGCAAGGCTCACAATCACTTGGCGAGCGCTCTGCAGCGAGCACTCTGTAGAGCACTCTGCACAACC
The DNA here is from genome assembly GCF_020137385.1 of Morchella sextelata. Classification (NCBI taxonomy): domain Eukaryota; kingdom Fungi; phylum Ascomycota; class Pezizomycetes; order Pezizales; family Morchellaceae; genus Morchella; species Morchella sextelata. The sequence goes on along the minus strand of NW_025408619.1, from coordinate 650,636 downwards.
GCTTGGCGGCGAGAGCCTCATTGGATGACAAATCATTCGTAGAGCACTCTGCACCGCTTTCATGGATCGACTAGTGAATATACTGGGTTATGAGGAGTTGGATTAGTCAGAAGGATTCTATTTGGTTCTATTGGGTTCCGTGGGTCGTAAGCGTGTGAGTCACTTTGGATTTGTCATCGCTAGGATTTCCTTGGGTATATTAAGGGGTTTTTGCTTTCGTTTCTTGTTCTTTTCCTTTTCTTTCTTTTACTATGCAACGTCTTCTGTATCTACGCTGTCTATTGCTATACAATATTATCGTCCTCTTCTTTACTCAAGAAGACCACCGCCTCGCTTCCCCTTGTCTCGTTGACCCTTACCGACGCTAGAGTCCCTTAGAACCCCTATTGCGAGTTCCTATACCGTCCCCTACTACACTCTTCGTACCCTGCGGAATACTCGCTACTCGCCCCCTTGAGAACCGCCTGCAGGAAAGAGCCTCCGCCTTGGCAGACTGCAAATTCTCGAGTCCAATGAAATCGTCTTGCCGTTTTTGCAGCAAGAGGTACAGCTCCTCCGCGAATTTTGACAGACATCTTCGAACGATCCATCCTTTGGAAGCAGATGAATGGCTGGGAAATCAATATTCACTGCTGGAGCACGATCAACCTGCAGAGACCCCCGACAACACTGACGAGAGCCCAGAGAGCATTCCCGATTACTATTCAGACACGCATTACGATTCAGAGTCGGACATTTTCGACCAAGATTCGGGTAACAATTCGGACCTCGAATCCGAATCATATTTCGTGATGGAAGAGGCAGATGGCGATTCAAATGGGCATAGTAGGGCATCTACGACAGTTTACGAGGGTGCTGGGGAGCCATTTTACCGCTCCGAGGACTACGACGAGTGCTCACAGAGCCTTCTCCAATACCCATGGCACCCATTCCGGTCAGCATACGAGTTCAGAATAGCACGCTATTTCACACTGTCCAAAGCCTCACAGGGGAACATCGACAGCTTCTTTCTACACGCTCCGCCGAGTAGTGGCGAGTGCTCCTACAGCACTGGGCGGGGTTTTATCAAGAGGTTGGAGGAAATGAACGATATACTGGGAAAGGCGAGCTGGAATCATTCGGAGGTGGATATTGGGGGGGAGAAGATCTCTTACTACCACCGGGATCCAATGGTAGTCGTCCGATATCTTCTAGGGCAACGTGCCTTCCGGGAGTCATTGGTGTATTCGCCCGTGGTGGAGCATAATGAATTCGGCGAGCGAATGTACGGGGAAATGCATACAGGAGATTGGTGGTGGGAGATACAGGTCCGTAAACTTCACCCTGTCAACTTGAGGTGCTCTATGAGCAGTCGATGATGCTACAGGAGCAGTCGCTAATGTCTTCTCGACAGAATACGTTACCGGAGGGGTCCACTGTCGTACCAATTATCTGCGCGTCGGATGGCACACATCTGACAAATTTCAGCGGGGACAAGAAAGCCTGGCCAATCTATCTTACCATCGGGAACATCAAGTTGTCGGTGCGCAACAAGCCCACAGGGCATTCATTCATTCTCCTAGGGCTGCTACCAGTGCCACCGAAGCTCGGAAAGAATACAACACTCGCTAATTCCGTTTTAAGACGTCAGAGTCAAATGGCACTGCATCGTGCCCTTGGGGAGATCTTTCAAAGCATTCGCGAGTGCTCTCAGGAGGGCGAGCTAATCAAATGCGCCGACGGCTATGAATGACTATGCTTTCCGGTGCTCTCGGGCTGGATCGCCGATCAACCCGAGCATTCAAACTTGCAAAACATTAGCACTAGTGCTTGCCCGAGATGCGAGGTGGAGTTTCACAATCTTGGGAGCACTCGTCGAAGCTCTATGCGCAATCATGAGGACTACAGGGAGAGGGTACAGCTATTTGGCGAGAAGCCGGGCAATCTAGAACCGGTAGAATACCTTGTTGGGAGATCCGTCAAAACACTCTTCAATGCTTTCTGGGGTATGCCGAGGGTTAATCCGTACGATCTCAATAAACCGGACATACTGCACAATATTTACCTGGGGATGTTGAAGCACATGATGGAGTGGATTCAGGGTTTCTTGAAGAAGCATCATCGATTGGAGGAATTCGACAAAGCTTGGGCTTCGATTGCGCCTTACCCTGGACTAGCAGTACCAAACAAGGCATATCGTTCTACCACCCAATGGCAAGGGAAAGAGATGCGGAATCTGGGGCGGGTCGTTCTAGGAGCACTCGCGGCTGCTCTGAGAAACCCGGGAGTGGCTGTCAGGAGCGACTTCGCAAAAGCTTTGAAATGCGTTCGAAGCCTAATAGACTTCCACTTAATGGCGCAATATGGGACTCATACAACGAGCACACTGGACTATATGGAGAGCTATCTCGAGGATTTCCATAAACACAAGGATATCTTTTTAGAATTCAGGGGTACAAGAAGACGTTAAAGGATGCGAGAGATCGAACGAAAGCAATTAGTGGCTCCCAGAGCACCCAGCGAGGCTTGGAGAAGATTCGGGAGATTCGGGAAAGATCGCACTTCAACTTCATCAAATTGCACGTCTTAATGCACTACCGGGAGCACGTTGAGCGCTTTGGTAGCATTCCTCAATACTCCACGGACGTCAGCGAGCTTGCCCATGTACGGCAGGTAAAAGAAGCTTACAGAGCGTCCAACAAGGTTGATGCTACGACGCAGATACTGGACTATGGAGGGAGGCGATTGGCGTTAGAGATTCGAATTCTGAATCTGAAAGACATCGTCGGAGGTTCTGAGAGCACTGACGACATCCTCTGGAGCCATCGGGATAACCTCAAGGAGTTGCTCGACATTTTCAAGATCGAGGACCGCAAGAAAACGCCAAATGAACGCTCAATAGTAGAAAGCGGACTGCCCCTGAAGCGTCTTTGCAACCCCTCCGCGAAATCGGAAAGACTTTTCAACGTGGCAGACGGACTGCAAATGAGCCATCTCACGCTATATCGCCTGATAAAGGAGTATGCCGAGGATGCGGGATGCTCTCAGAGCTTTGCCGGAAGCTCTGAGAGCATGTTGGAGCTATAACGTGGGTCTATGGACGATGGACTATAGTGCCAAGGAATACAACCGAGGCAAGAACGTAGTAGAAGATATTCGTAACTATGGACTATGAGGTGGTTCAATCCTGATCCGAGATCCAAGACGAGCCCTATGACGTAGCGTAGAACAAAAGTAATATTCGTGGAATAAATACAGAGGTTGCGTAAAGAAGAAAAGGAAAGAAAGAAAACAAACAAAAGCACGAAACAACGCCCCCTTATATATCCAACCATAGTCCAATGATGACTAATACTTCCGCATAACAGAAACTAAAAGAACATAACAGAAATCCTCATTACAAATCCTAATCCCGCTACACAATCCCTCCTCTTCTCGTTCCAACTTATCACCTAGCAGAAATACATAGTTGCCGTTACAGGAGCGCTGGGTGGAGGTTTTCACATGCTTGCAGGTTCCGATACCAATCTTCCAAAGGCCTGACGTATACGAGGTTCACAACATCAGGTGTACGGGAACAGCATCTTTTAGGAAGGGGAAAATAAGAAAGGATTGGGCATGGGTATCGGTAGGTTCCTCAGAGCAGTGGGGAGTGTTTCGGGGACGCTTACCAGGACGTGTGGAGGCTCTGTTCAAGGTGCGGGATAGCACAGGGCGCGCACATGGACTATGTGTAGTTGAGCTGCTTGAGGCGAAGGATCGTGGTATCGCTGATAGCTCACATGGGCTGCTGAAGGTCTGTAGGAGGAGGAGGAAGAGGATGTGGGTCGTGAATATTCGGAGTATATTAGGAATGGCCCATTTGTTCGAGGTGGATGCTGGCAATTGGCTGGTAAATACTAGGAAAGATTTGCGTACGTGGAATGAATTCAGTTGAATGCTGTAAAGCATTCCCGAGTGCTATGCAGTGATGTGAGAGGATCACCGAGTGCTATGCAGTGATGTGAGAGGCTTACCGGGTGCTATCCAGTGAGAGCATTACCGAGTGCTATCCAGTGATGTGAGAGGATTACCGAGTGCTATGCAGTGATATGCGAGGATTACCGAGTGCTATCTAGTGATGTGAGAGGATTACCGAGTGCTATCCAGTGATATGAGAGGAATACCGAGTGCTATCCAGTGATATGAGAGGAATACCGGGTGCTATTCAGTGAATGCTCTGAGGGCAGTGGCGAGTGCTCTACGAGTGGAATGTTAGACCCAATAGGACCGTCGAATTCAAAATTCGTGTCGTTCTGCTAGTACGCATGCGGATTGGAAGAGGGAGGTGAGTATCGGCCGCTCAGTATCTGAGTCTGACTATCCAGCAAGCCAGCTCCAGGAGGGCACGGTAGGCAGGCATTGGTCTTCCAACCAGTAAAGTCATCCTGCACCTTTTTCCAGTCCATGTTTGCTGCTTATGCATGGACATTGAGCTTCTCAGACGAGCCGTACCATGGCCCCAACCTCAAGGCTTATGCCTTTCACGAATCGACAGATACATACACGTTCGTCAAAGGTTTGGTAGCCATCTCCAGTATACACGACAGTGCTCGTATCAGTATTCCGCGACTGACCGTTCAGCGGCGTGAAGAATACCCACGTGAGATATCGTTTGAGGAACCGGCGATGCCTACCTTGCCTTTGAAGAAAGCGTATCGATTCATATGGGTCTAAGTGGGGGGTGTCCCACCTTGAATAGTATTATTAAAGATGTTTCCGCAGCTCTACGAGCATTGGTCAGTGCTATGGAAGCATTCGTGGTGCTCTCCGGACGTGAGCAATATCTCTTGGCAGTGCCTGGAAAAACTCATTGACGAAGAGTGTCTTGGCGTGGGCGATATGCTCTGGTGGTGCGTGGCGAGCAGCTCGTTGAGAATGCTCTCCTGGCGCAGATAGTACTGACGAGTGCTCTCTAGGCGTGAGCGATATGCTCTGGCAGCGCCTGGCGAGCAGCTCGTAGTGATTTGATCTCCTGGCGCAGATATTACTGACGAGTGCTGTCAGGGCGCTGACGCTGTCTCCTGGCGGGCCCCGACACGTCCGTGATTCGTTGCCAGTCCCTGGGCTGAAACTCATTAGTTGATCGTTCTCCAGACGCAGGAGGCATACCCAGGCATGTCATGGTGGAGAGAGCATCGCCGGGTGCTCTCAGGACGAGCACCATATCGCCTGGAGGTGCATGACGCGTGAAAGTGCACGACGAGCCTAGAGAAGCTTGCGGAGAGAGCATTGCTGGGTGCTCTATGGATGTAGGTGATATCGCTCAGAGTACTCTGTAGACAGTAGCATTAGCGAGTGCAAAGAAGCTCATTAGGGAGTGCGAATATGCTGCTCTGACAGCGGACTGCTTGGAGCGAGTGCTCTGCTTGGATCGAGTGCTCTGCTGGAGCGAGTGCTCGAGTTGCAGTCGTGAAAAGCTCTCTTCTCTGACGTGGTCAGATGATTGGCACTGCGCTCTGGCGGAGTGTATAGACGATTATGCGCCCTGGTGCTGCCAGACAGAGAACATACTGCTCTGGGGGCGTCGGGCGCGGATGCTAGCATCGCCTGGCGCGAGCACCCTGCTGTGGCGACGCCTGGCGCGAGCACCCTGCTGTGGCGATGGCTGGCGTGAGAACCCTGCCCTGGCGACGCCTGGCGCGAGCGCTCAACCCTGGCGACGCGTGACACGAGCACTCTGCCCTGGCAGCGCCTGGCGTGCCTGGTGCCCAGGGCGTAGGCGCTGCGCCCTGAGGAATAGCAGAGTTTGCTGATGAAAGTCGCAGACTACCGTCCTTCTTCTTCACAAATAGGATTGGGCTCCTGCTGGTGATTTGCTCGGCCTAATCTTTCCCAATCACAACATTTTGTCCAGGTACTCCCGAAGCACCTTCAGCTCGACTTCGGATAGGGAGTAGACGGGTCCCCATGGCGGCTGCTTCCCTGGTTCGAGGTCTATCGTATGGTCGTGAGATCGATGCGGTGGTAGATTATCTGCTTCCGATGGTAGGAAGACTTTAAGGAACTTGTGGAGCCAAGAGGGAAGAGTTTCGCGGAGGTTAACCGATTCATCTTCCAATAGACAGATGCTACCGATGAATTGTGCCTCCGGATCGTCTAATACGCCCTCGTCCATCTCTATTTGAAGTTCCTTGTCAGTGAAGCATCGACTCTTGCAGTTTTCACCATCGTAGGAAACTTCCCCATTTGCCCCTATAACCGGTTTGTGTTCTTTCAACCACCAGTTCGGTAGTATCGCATCGATGCCAAGTGGGAGAGGGGCGATTTCGAATGATAACTGTGTCTGATGCCCCCTTGACATTATAGTTAATGGTTGTGTAAAGGCGTGTCCCGTGCCCTTCATAACTTCTCCCGTAAATCCAAATACTCGGGCCGGGACGTCTCGTTTCACCTTCGGGACCTCAAAACTATCAACAAAAACAGCAGACAAAACAGGACCAGTTGCACCAGTATCCAACAACACCTTACAAGGTAAATATTTTTCCGCAAAACAAAGGAACTGATTAACGATAGGTCGAGGACCGTGAATGGGTTCCTCCAAAATTTTCTGTTTTTTCTCCGGTTGGGACGCTCTCCCTTCCTGCCTTTTTCTTTTCATATTTTTTTTGTTGTTTTCCATCAGTGATAACATAGCAATCTGGGGATACTCCTGACCTGACTCATCAGAGTCCCCTATGGAAATCCATATCGAAATCCATCTCAGATTCCGATCCGCGTTCTCGCACAAACGCTTGCCCACTGGTGTATTCCGCAGCAGCCGTAGCAGCCGGCTTTCTAGCACGATGCCTCATACGCTTTCTCTGAGGTTGGGGTTCCGGTGGTTCCATATCGTGGTCGCCATCGTCATCCCGGTTACGCTTTTGGGAGAGAGAGGAGATAGATGCACTGCTGTTAGCATCCGAACGACACCATTTCCAAAGATGACCCTTTCGGCCACATCGCACGCAGACACCATCGGTCTTTCGCTGGTCCCGGACTGGCTGTGGAACTCCTTTGATGGCTTCGTGGTAGTCGTGCAATATTGGGTTATTTCCTGACTTGTTCTTGCTGGTGCTCTTCTTATCTTGCCCTTTTTCCTTCTCCTCACCTTGAGCCCTCCCCTTAATTTTAAACCCCTTGTCTTTCTGCCGCGAGTTCCCACCATTATTCGACTCCTTTCCTCTCGACACCACTTTCCCCAACATCTTCATTTGCTCTTGATAAGCCTGGTGAGCCTTGCCGGCTCGTTCCAACTGTTGGATATACTCGGAGTCGTCATCGGTTGGATCGAAGCGTGAGTGGCGTTCTCGGATTTCATTTGGTAGCCCTTGGAGCAAGGCAGCGTGGTAGGATGCCCCTTTCATCTCAGCATGTTGGTTCATTATCTCCATCCTCGTCAGGTAGTCGCCAATGTTAGCCGAGTACTTGAACTGCTGCATCTTCATCGCGTTTTCCATAGCTTCCTGAGTGCTTAGGAAACGTTTCCTGACTTCCTGACGGAACCGAATCCAAGTGGCGTTGTCTGCACCGGCCAGGCCCAACATTTTGGTTTCGATGTATTCTATAAACCATTCCTTCGCCAACCCATACGTATACGTTCCAGCGAACAGTACCTTGTTCCTGTCCGTTCGGAACTTCTTTGGCTTCTGCTCGAAATAGATCTCGCACTCCATGAGCCAATGCCGCAGGTTATGCTTTCTGGCATTATCGAACTCAAAGGGTATTTTGGCGAGCGAATCTACCATGTCCTCGTCCTCAGGTGGCGCTGAATTCCGGTTCCCACCTCGGTTCATTCTCCAGTTCTTCCTACCATGCGACCATTCACTGTTATCGTCTTCATCGTCGTCGGAAGGTTCTGGGTCTCCCCCAAGGTTTCCTCTTGGTGGGTTTCGGGGAGGTTGATTTCCACCATTCCCTCCTACTGGAGCAGCTCCTACCGGTCGCCTGCCACTATTTCCCTGCACTGGGCCGGCGTCCTCCGGTTGCTTACCTCCATTTCCTCCTACTGGTCGCTTGCCGTTCCCTGATGTTTGGGGGCCAGCATTTTCGGGGTTCTTGCCATTGCAAACAGGAACCGTTTGGGGTGCGGTAGGATCTACGGGAGCACTAACGATGGAAGGTGCTACTGACAAATGTTGTCGTAGTCGTTCCTCCATCTCGGCTATCCGTTGGTTTCTTGCTTCATCGGACTGCTTGAATTGCGCAAACAGCTCCCGTTGTTCCCTTTTTTCCTGCTCCCGCTCTTCCCTCACTATCCTCAGTTGTCGCTCCGCCTCCAACAGCTGGTTCTGGGTATTCTGATGATTTCGTTCCAGAACCTCGTGGTCGGCGGCTCATGCGGCTTCTTGTACTTGTCGAACATTTGCGACGAGCTCGAAGAGCGATTCGAGGTGTTGCTTTGTTGCAATGGCTTCTGATCGTACTTTCTTATCCAGGACTTGCCCGCCCCCTTGCACTTGTTCCTGGAGGTTTTGTAGCTGCTGCCACATTGCCTTTCCTGCCATACCAAGATAACTCATTTGTGCCTCATGGGTATCCAAAAACTCCTGCATATGCCTCGTGAACTGGGCTTGAGTAGAGCGTTTACTCGATTGCCTAGTGTGTGTAGAGGGTCCTCCCTGGAGTAGGGGATCTGGGCTAGCAGCCCTCGATATTACCATAGAATCTTCCCCGGCCTCCTCAGTTACGGCCGAGGTATCTATGAAATAATTATCCCTTCGGGTAGTCATTGTAATGGGGGATAATGATGATAGTTCTTCTTTTTGAGGTGACTTCGTTACTCCAAGTGAACTTGTGAGTAACAATATACTGTGAGGGATGCGTACCAGACCACAAGAGTACACTACGCAGAGCTCAGAGTTCGGCTAACAGCTACAAAGGTAGAAGTCTCCAAGGTCTCTTCAGTCAACGTCGAGTATGAATCTCCCTGATCCGATACGGGCCCCGCGAGCTACGTTATCAACAAAGATTCACTAGAGTTAGCGTATGATGCTTCGACCGTCTTCGACGTAATAGTTCAGGTAGAGTTCGAAGTCACGATAGAATAAAGTATTCCAAAAGTATAGTCAAATAAAGTTGTAACTCGCGTATCAACGATTTATATTGTTAAGACTCTGATTTCGCCGATAATGATTTGGCTAGTCAGTAAATGACACAGTATTTATATCCCTCGCTTATGTCTCGAGGACCCAGTCTACTAATAATACAGAATACACTCGGGGCCTACCCGAGACCCTGAAAAACAACCAAGAACATTTAACTCCTAAGTCCGTAACCCAAACTCCTAAACCCGCTGAAACCCCTCAACCTATTTACCCACTCTAATGCACGTTTCCCTGTCGATGTTTCCTCTCCATTGGCCGTCTGGTGGATAATCGTCAGCGTCGGCTACTCGTAGGTCTCGGACTGCAAAGCTACCTACTCAGGCCTCTTCCCACATCGCTTTCCCACATAGCAGAGTCCTCTCATGCCCATAGGTACCGCCGATAGGTACTCGGTCGGCTGGTAGCTTGCGCCGATTCGCTCCGAGTGATCCGATCTTCGATCCGATTGCTTCCAGCTGTCCCTCATATATCCACCGGTACCAAAGCACTCCCCTCCGGTGGTTTGACGCTCCGGGGGTTATTATTGGGGTCGAAAACGTGTTTTTTATGACTCCGTATTTTGGTCGTATTTTGGTCGCACCACACCCCGCGGGTGCGGTCCAGAGTTGACGTTAGCGTGCAGAGGGTATTGGGGTATCTACTAGCCTTTTCTCGTAAATGCTTGGCATGCCCGTAACAGCTTACCCCCCTTCCAGGGTGTCACGTCTCGGGACATCTTCTGACAGACTATGGTTCCAGTAAACCTGCTCCACATATCACCCGCGGTGTCTGTGGAGGGGAAGGACTTAGCCCCGTAGGGTACCTCTATAGTCTCAGGCGTTGGTCCTTCACGGCCTTGGGGTTCCTTTGATGAAAGTTGCGGACTAGGTCAAGTACCTCCTCATTCATAGCGTCCATGACTTGGTACGTGCAGTCGCTCATCGAATAGCCCCGCCATTTCACCAGGTATTCCACTAATCCTCTCCTACTTTTCCGGCTTCCCACAATACTTTCCACTTCATACAGGACTTCTCCTTCCTTATCAACGTCTTCGGGAGTTGGGGGACGTTGTTCACGGCCTGGGATACTACTCTGTCGGTAACGTTCCAAGAGTTCAATATGGAAAACGTTGTGGATTTTGACTTGCGGTGGTAGTTCCAATTCGCAGGCTCGTTTACCGGCTAGTCGGACAATTTTAAATGGGCCGAGTTTCTTATGATCGAGTTTCTTGGTAGAACGTCGTGTCTTGATGTTGGTCGCGTTGAGCATAACCATGTCTCCCACCTTGAAGTTAGGCGGTTCGTCCCTTTTCCGATCATAGTATTTCCCCATCCTCTCCCTGGTGTCTGTTAAGCGAGCGAGAGCAGAATCATGAACTCCTCGAATGAAGTGAGCATACAGGTCACTGGTTGGGTTGACCACTTCGGCTTCTGTCGGCCAATTGGTTCTTGGGTTGTAACCATAATTGGTATAGAACGGAGATTGACCCGTGGCGGTGGTAACCGAGTTGTTGTAAGCATACTCCGCCAATGGGAGTAGCTCTGCCCAATCATCTTGCTCGTAGTTACAGAATGCTCGTAGATAATGCTCGAGGGTTTGATTGACTCGCTCTGTCTGCCCATCGGTCTGAGGGTGGAAAGCCGTACTCATTCTTATCCTCATGTCCAGTAACTCCATAAAGGATGCCCAAAAGCTTGAAGTAAACTTGGCGTCCCTGTCGGAGACTATATCAAGAGGCAGCCCATGGAGTCGCCAGATTTGACCGAGGAATATTTTCGCCAGGTCCTGGGCGGTCGTTTCTGCTACTAGGGGGATAAAGTGCGACATCTTCGAGAACCTATTGACTACTACCCAGATTTGGTTATATCCCTTGGATTCCGGTAACTGCACGATGAAGTCCATAGATATCGATTGCCAGACAGAATGTGGTGTGGACAATGGTAGAAGCACGCCGTATTTCTTGTGGCGGCTGGGTTTGTTGCGCTGGCACTCGTCACATGACCGAACGTAATCATCAATCCACTCGTTCATTTTTGGCCAATAGAAGTTACGCGTGATGAGTTCCAAAGTTTTGTCTTGTCCAAAGTGTTCTGCCACCTTCGAATCGTGTTCTGCCTGTGCGATTCGGATCTTGATACGGTCGTCTGCCGGAATGTAGAGTCGGTTCTTATAGAAGAGTAGCCCGTCTTTTTCAGCAATATCCTTCAATTCCCCCAGCTTCTCCCCTTGCTCAACTCTCTCTTTCAGTCCTACCCATATCGGGTCTCCCGATGCCGCCTGCCTGACATGATCCAGAAAATTCTTAGACCAGTCAATCACCCCCTTGGAGGCAAGCGACACCGCTGATACCACAAACTCTTCCTCCACCAACTGTCCGGGCTTAAAGAACATGTCTATCGGCTGTTTCCCAAGCGTGCCTCCCCCTTCAGGATGGTACTCCGGCCGTCGCGATAGTGCATCTGCCTTCCCATTTTTGGTTCCCGGGTGGTAAATAATCTTAAAGTCGAATTCCGCCAAAGACTCAGCCCACCTTGCCTGTCGTCGGTTAAGAACCTTGGTTGTAGAGAAGTACTCTAAGTTCTTATGATCCGTATAGACGAGGACCGTTCGGCTAGGTCCTTCGAGGTAGTGACGCCATTGCTTGAAGGCTGACACAATTCCTAGCATCTCCTTATCCCAGACGTCGTAGTTGAGTTCCGCTGGGTTAAGTTTTCGAGAATAAAAGGCAACAGGGTGAGTCTTTCCATCAATAACCTGGGATAGAATTGCGGCAATAGCAAAATCACTTGCGTCCGTTTCCACGATAGTCTGGCGGTCTGGAGCGAAGTGGACCAAGATCGGCGCAGACGTAAATAGGGTTTTGAGTTTTTCGAAGGCTGCTTGAGCCGTCATAGACCAGACAAAGTTCTTAGCATCACCCCTGAGACAATCGGTAATGGGTTTACAGACCCCGGAGAAATTGTGGATAAACCTTCTGTAGAAGTTGGCAAAGCCCATGAAGATCTGTACTTCCTTAACGCTGCGCGGGGCTTGCCAATTCGTAAAAGACATGACCTTATCCAGTGCCATGGTGACGCCTGCTGGGGCAACTATGTATCCGAGGAACTCGATTTCGGTGCGCTCGAAGAACGATTTCTTCGGGTTGGCGACCAGGTTGTATTCTTGTAGCCTGCTAAGTACTTTGCCTACCAGCTCCCTGTGTTCCTCTCGAGACTTGCTATATATTAGGATATCATCAAGGTATACTACTACACCTTGATCCAAGAATTCCCTCAGCGCATCATTCATCATGTTCTGGAAGGTCGCCGGCGCATTTGCCAGCCCAAAAGGCATGACGAGGTACTCAAAATGCCCGTACCGCGTACGGAATGCTGTCTTCCACTCGTCGCCGTCTTTGATCCTGATGAGGTTGTAACCTTCCTTCAGGTCAATCTTCGAGAAGATAACCGCGCCTGCCACTCGATCTCGCAGTTCATCCATAAGCGGTAACGGATACCTGTTCTTGATGGACACTCGGTTAAGTCCACGGTAGTCAACGCAAAGTCGCAGACTACCGTCCTTCTTCTTCACAAATAGGATTGGGGCTCCTGCCGGTGATTTACTCGGCCTAATCTTTCCCAATCGCAACATTTTATCCAGGTACTCCCGAAGCACCTTTAGTTCGACTTCGGATAGGGAGTAAACGGGTCCCCATGGTGGCTACTTTCCTGGTTCGAGATCTATCGCATGGTCGTAAGATCGATGAGGTGGTAATTTGTCGGCTTCCGATGGTAGGAAGACTTTAAGGAACCTATGGAGCCAAGAGGGAAGAGTTTCAAGGAGGTTGACCGATTCATCTTCCAAAAAACAAATGCTACCGATGAATTGGGCCTCCGGATCGTCCAGTACACCCTCGTCCATCTCTATTTGAGGTTCCTTGTCAGTGAAGCATCGACTCTTACAGTTCTCGCCATCGTAGGAAACTTCCCCATTTGCCCCTATAACCGGCTTGTGTTCTTTCAACCACCAGTTCGGTAGTATCGCATCGATGCCAAGTGGGAGAGGGGCGATCTCGAATGACAACTGTGTTTGATGCCCCCTTGACATTATAATTAATGGTTGTGTAAAGGCGTGTCCCGTGCCCTTCATAACTTCTCCCGTAAATCCAAATACCCGGGCCGGGACGTCTCGCTTCACCTTCGGGACCTCAAAACTATCAACAAAAACAGCAGACAAAACAGGACCAGTTGCACCAGTATCCAACAACACCTTACAAGGTAAATATTTTTCCGCAAAACAAAGGAACTGATTAACGATAGGTCGAGGACCGTGAATGGGTTCCTCCAAAATATTCTGTTTTTTCTCCGGTTGGGACGCTCTCCCTTCCTGCCTTTTTCTTTTCATATTTTTTTTGTTGTTTTCCGTCAGTGATAACATAGCAATCTGGGGATACTCCTGACCTGGCTCATCAGAGTCCTCTTCTAAAAACCCCTATCGAAATCCATCTCAGATTCCGATCCGCGTTCTCGCACAAACGCTTGCCCACTGGTGTATTCCGCAGCAGCCGTAGCAGCCGACTTCTTGGCACGGTGCCTTATTCGCTTTTTCTGAGGTTGGGGTTCCGGTGGTTCCATATTGTGGTCACCATCGTCATCCCGGTTACGCTTTTAGGAGAGAGAGGAGATAGATGCACTGCTGTTAGCATCCGAACGACACCATTTCCAAAGATGACCCTTTCGGCCACATCGCACGCAGACACCATCGGTCTTTCGCTGGTCCCGGACTGGCTGTGGAACTCCTTTGGTGGCTGCATCGTAGTCGTGGAATATTGGCTTATTCCCTGACTTGTTTTTGCTGGTGCTCTTCTTATCTTGTCCTTTTTCTTTCTCCTCAGTCTGAGCCCTCCCCTTGATCTTAAACCCCTTCTGTAACGGAGCCATTTCAACTGTCTGGTGTATGAGTACACACAGGGCCCGATTACATGCTGAGAGTTATTGTTAGAAGCCAGTTGCGCGGTGATATGCAAGTACCGGCAGTGTGGTTAGCTACCAGCTGTTAGAGTAACTACATTCCGGGCGCTAGGAAGGGGATCTATTCATGGGAGCAATGACTGACGAGTCTATGCCTCGCCAGTGACTAGAAGACCGGCCAGAGTGAAGCTCTGATTGTCCGGTGATCCTCTATATCCTCTGAGCATTGTATGACCGCCAAAGAGGCAGGGACTATGCTAGGGAAGTCTACAATAAGCGAAAGCTCTACAGCAATGATTAAGCTTACACCTGAGCGGCAGCTCATTCATGCAGGCCCTCGGTTGTGTGGCAACCAAGGCTGCAGGTGTTACAAAGGCTTTGACTAAGGGTGGTTGCCTTGGGTATCGGAAACACCTGCTAACGCTTAGAGAAAAGCGGGGTAGCGGTGGTATTGTTTCCGGTACTGAGGAAAGGCCCAACGGAACTTAGTAAGGAGTTAGGAGCAGAGAATAGAGGCCTTTGGAGTATAAGTACTCAGGTTCATTCTCGCCCTTCAGTCCTGTTCTCTCCAGTCTTCATCAGAAAGAAAACCAAGTTCTTATCGGTAGCAGAGCCCTTAAAGATTATTGAGTTCTAGCGATAGTATCTTTGAATAATCTGCAACCTGATTGTCTATCTTGCACGGCCGTCTCTATTCTATCCGATTCTATTTCTCTTAGAAAGAACCCCCGTTACAGATAATCTTTAAGGCTCAAGTCACCTTCAGATTATTCTTCTTCTATACAAAAATGTCCGCCCTATCAGCTCCAGAAGTGCCTCTTCAGATTGAATGGCAGCCGGTGCCCCTCCAGCTTGATGCCAACGGGCAGACACAGCTTGTTAAGAAACCCAGGACCGCTCTACAGACCTATATCCCCGGTTGTGAGCCTGCCTGGCAGGATACCGACGAGGTTTCCATCCAACAGTTCTTCACAGAGCTTCAGACCTACCTTCAGCATAGCCTGCAGAATCAGTTGACCCGAGGCGGTCAGGCACTGCTCGTTGTGCAAGAGCGCCAGGCAGCACAGAATGCTCTGATGGCAGAAGCTCTTGAATATATGAGGCATGAAGTCAACTCTGTCCAGGAAGAACTCCGAAAGTACGCGGAAAGGGATGAATTGGCAGCCGATGCCATGGAGATTGAGTGGACAAACCCGGCAACTCCGCCAGATTTTGTTGCCGAGATACAGAAAGCCCTTGATGAAGGAAGGCTAGTGGTAGGGAGACCAGCAACTCCGGTACCAAATCCAGGCTCCAGGTCCTCGTCCAGGGCAGCCACCAGGACAATGCAGCGGAAGACCAGTCCCTTCTCAGCATTTCCGGTCAGATCCACTAGGAGAGTTGTTCCTATTGTCCAGCCAGCGGTGGGAGCATCTCCCTTACCTCCTAGTCGCTTTGCAGGAGTAAATCCATTTCTTGGATTAGCCGACCGATCCTTTGACTATGAGGGAGAACTCTACCCCGGTGCAGGCCGAGGACCTCCCAGCCCGCTAGCCAGGAATCCAGGAAGGTTCACCATGTCCGGGGCCGCTCAACCAGCAGCAACCTCACCACTGGCCAGCAATGTGGCACCAGTAGCACCTGTGGCCCCTCCTGCTGTGGCCGCCGCTCCCCCTCCAGCTCAAGCACAGGGTGGAAGTGGTGGGAACCAGAACCCTCCGGCCCAAGCACAGGGTGGAAGTGGTGGAAACCAGAACCCTCCACCTCCTGTGGCCCGTGCTCCTGCTCCTGGAGACTCAGACAGTTCTGACAGCTCCGATTCGGAACCAGAAGGTGGTGATAGAAGAGGCTGGCGGAGATATCTCAAGAAGAAGTTGGAGAAACAGCAGAAGAATCTGTTGGCTATGATGTCCCAGCAGTTCCGACCTCCGACCGCCTCTCCCTCTTCCTCAACAACCAGGGCCCGAGAACCAAAGGCACCACCACCCTCCAAGTTCCAGGGCAAAGCGGAGCAAGTGGAAACCTTTATCCGGCAATGTGAGAATGTGTTCTCCATTGAGAGTCTGTCCTTTACCTCTGAGGAGGTTAAGATTCGATATGCAGGCAACTTGATGGAAGGAGAGGCAGCGATCCGATGGTATGAGGCATACCATAATTCGATTGATCAAGCCTCCGCCAACCGCCTTGCTGGAATGCCGGTGTCTTTGGATCTGAGATGGAAGCGTTGGGATTCCTTTGTGGATGCTTTTAGAGCTGCCTTCGGTGAAGCCATCTCCCGAGATGATGCTGTAGCCCAATGGAATGCCCTAACCCACACGGCTCGAGGAGGAATAGACCTCTTCCTGAATACTATTATTCAGCTGATGTGGAAGACTGGCTATGAGGGTCAGTTGGTGGATGATAAGATTCACAATTCCCTCCTCCCGGACCTAGGCATGAGTTGGGCTCTTTTTAATCCCAAGCCAAAGTCCTTGATGGAGCGGATAGCTGCTCTAAGAGAGTTAGGGCACACACATGAAAGGTACCAAGGGATGGCAGCTGAGAAAGCGCACCCTCGGACCAAGAAAGATCCTCCTGCTCAGAAGGACCAGCAGCCTAAGAGGAAAAGAGAAGCTGCAAGCTCCTCCGGACCTCAGAAGACTCCTGGACCTAAAGACAAAGCGGTGGAACTGAAGGGTATCCCGGGGGATATTCTAGAAGAAAGAATGAAAGCAGAAGTATGCTTGAAGGTATGACCTTCCGGTACTCCCTATTGGTAGAGTGCATAGACTGACTTGTGCAATAGTGCGGCAAGTCCAGACACAAATGGACCGATTGTTGGTCCAAGCAACCCACTGTTGTTCGAGTGGCAGCAGTGAGAGTACAAAAGCGGAAAAGAGGGAAGGGTAATTCCAACTCTCAGAAGAAGGCTAAAGTGGCTGCTGTAGTAGCAGAAGATCCACTTGTTGTACTCCCGGAGGTTACAGAAGATTTTGTTTTCCAGCCTGAGCAAGACTCGGACAATGAAATCATCTGGTAGAAAAGTGTCTGTTTGAAGTCTATGTTTACTAGTTTTCGTTTATATGGGTTTTCGGTTTATTGTTTCTCTTGAATAAATTATGATTGTGTTTCTGCCTATTTGATTGCTCTAAGCACTCTGAGGATGGGTTTAAGACCCGAAACAGCTGGTCTGTCAGTGCTCTACCAAAAGTTACATTTGCTACGAAGACACTTCCAAAAACCGCTACCAAAACTACACATCATATCTGCTATAACTTCGCTTGGGAATAAAACCAAAGGATCTTTGATCTTAGTAGTGCCCAAAGCTATTAGCCATGTTGAAAAGACAAAGAGAAACGAGTTCGGAACCCGCTATTAAGCAAAGAAAGCTGGAATCGAGGCTTCCTTCTTTACCAGTACATGGAAAAAGACCTATACTGAAGGCAGGACTGTCATGGACGGTCAAAGGAAAGGATGAAGGCGCCCAAGGGTCTTTCCTGTTTGACACCGGTTGTACAGGAGCTATCCTCAACCAGAGTTTTGTCAGGAAACATGGAATTCCCTTAGTGCGGCGGGATCAACCACTGACAATGTTTGATGCTCAAGGAGATGTCATGATGGGAGGAGGTGAGTATTATACTCACCCGGTCCGTATGACTATGGGAGATCATAAGGAGACACTCCGATGGGAGGTGGCTACTTTGGAAGAAGGAATGACCGGTTATCTGCCAATTAGTTGGGCAAGGAAGCATAACCCGGATATCAATTGGGAACTCAACACCATGAGCTGGAGGAGTGACTACTGCAAGCAGAATTGTCTCCCAGCGGCCACCAAGATTGAACTGATCTCTCCATACCAGATGCTGGAGGAAGAAGAGACAGTCTATCAATTGGTTGGTTCAGTATGGCATGATGAGGACGGAGGTGCTATTGCTGAGAAAATACACCACCTATATCGGGAATGGGCTGATGTGTTCAGTCAAGAGAGAATTGAGGAAATGCCGCCGCATTCCCATAATGATTTGAAGATCAAACTCTTGCCTGGGACCGCTCCCCCATTTGGCCCGCTGTACCCATGTTCCGCTCCAGAGTTGAAGGCCCTCCGAGAGTACCTGGACAAAGAATTGTCTTCAGGAAAGATCTCTAGATCAAATAGCCCTGCTGCGGCACCCATATTGTTCATTCCTAAGAAGGATGGGACATTGCGGATTTGTGTGGATTACAGAGGTTTGAACAAGGTCACTGTCAAGGACAAGTATCCGCTCCCTATCATGAGTGAGCTCAGAGACAGGTTGTTCAAGGCCAAGATCTTCACAAAGATAGACCTAAAGAACGGCTTCAATTTGATCAGGATAGCTGAAGGTGATGAGTGGAAAACCGCTTTCAGAACTCGCTATGGACTGTATCAATATAATGTAATGCCGTTTGGACTATGCAACGCTCCCTCCGCCTTTCAGGCAATGATCAATGATGTGCTAAAGGAACTACTGGATGAAGGAGTGGTTGTCTATATTGATGACATCCTCATCTACTCGGAAAATGAGAAAGAGCATGAGCTACTGGTCAAGAAGGTCTTACAGAAGCTTAGGGAAGCTAAGCTCTGTGCCTCGATCAGTAAGACATCTTTCCATGTCCGAGAGGTAGAATACCTGGGCTATCATATCTCAGAACAGGGAGTATCTATGTCAGAAGATAAGGTGGAGGCAGTTAAGGAATGGCCGGTCCCTGAGAATATCAAGGCTGTACAGGCATTCCTCGGATTTGCAAACTTCTATCGCCGCTTTATTGAAGGCTTCAGTAAAGTTTGCAAACCATTAACTGATCTCCTGCAAAAAGACAAGAAATGGTATTGGACGGCAGCACATGAGCAGGCCTTTGAAGAACTCAAGAGGCTGTTCACAAGCGCTCCAATCATTCTTCATTTTGACCCTAGTAGGAGCACGGTGGTTGAGACAGATGCCAGTGATTTTGCCAAAGGAGCGGTGCTCTCTCAGTATGGGGACGATGGAAAGCTACATCCGGTGGCATTCTATTCTAAGAAGTTCTCCCCTGCTGAGATCAACTATGACATTCATGATAAGGAAATGGGAGCTATTGTAGCCTCTTTCCGGGAATGGGAACACATGCTCAAATCTTGTGAGCAAGAGATCACGGTTTTTACAGAACACAAGAACTTGGAGTATTTTAATTCTACCAAGGTTCTCACTAGGCGGCAAGCTAGATGGTCTGAGGACCTCGCAGGCTACAATTTTAAAGTTGTCTACAGACCGGGAGAAAAGAATGGCAAGACTGATGTGCTATCTAGGCGCTGGGATCACCGCCTTGGAGAGGGAGGTGAAACTCTGCAGCCGGAGCCACAGATCTTTTTTAGGCCAGGTCAATTGGTTTTGGATCCTGCAAAGCTAGTGGCTGTCAGGGTGAATCAATTGCAGAATACATTCTTAGAGCGCCTATATGCGGCTGCTAAAGAGGATAGTTTCTGGCAGGAACTGCACCGCTCCCTGGTTGAAAGGAAACCAAATTTGGACCAGAACTTGTCGGTCAAGAACGGTCTCATCTTCTATAAGAATAGATGGTATATACCCAAAGACAAAAAGCTTCAGATGGAAATACTGTCCGCTACCCATGACTCTAAGGTGGCTGGTCATTTTGGCCAATTTAAGACACTTGAGCGGGTGAAAAACAACTTCTTTTGGCCCAACATGGATAAGGATGTTGAGGAATATGTCCGGAGCTGTGACAGCTGCCAGAGGAATAAGACCTCAAGACATAGGAAGTTTGGTATGCTCCAACCGTTGGAGATACCCTATCGGCCATGGACTTCCATCTCTATGGACTTCATTGTGGGATTGCCGGAATCTAGTGGGTTTACAAAGATCTGGGTAATAGTGGACCGCTTTTCGAAGATGGCACACTACATCCCTCTTCCTACCCTCAATAAAACGGAAGATTTGGCTAAGTTGTTCTTGAAGGAGGTTTGGAGACTCCATGGTTTACCTGACGACATAGTCTCGGACAGAGATAGCAGGTTCATCTCTCACTTTTGGCAATCTCTCATGAGTCTCCTCAATGTGAAGCTGAAGATGTCCACATCTTTCCACCCACAAACGGACGGTCAAACAGAAAGAGTTAACCAGACCCTGGAACATTACTTGCGGAGTTATTGTTCATATCAACAGGATGACTGGGCAGAACTCTTGCCTTTGGCAGAGTATGCATATAACTCGGCGGTCTCTGAGTCTACCAAAGTATCGGCTTTTTATGCCAACTATGGATATGAACCCAGGACCAACTGGCCGGCCCCAAAGGAAGGAGTAGAATGGAACAATCCAGCGAGTGAGGTCATGATATCTCAATGGGAATCTATCTGGCAGGCTATGAACGCCAGCTTAGGTAAAGCTAGATTAAGGATGGCCCGGTGGTATGATGCTCATGCCCTGGCACCGCCTGAAATCAAGCCCGGAGATGAAGTTATGTTGGACCGGCGCAATGTGCAAACAAAGCGGCCTTTGGGAAAATTGGATCAGAAGAAGATGGGACCCTTTAAGGTCTTGGAAGCTATTGGTACCCGTGCCTACAAGCTCTCTCTTCCCCCCCAAATGGGAATCCACCCGGTCTTTCATGTCTCTCTTCTGGAACCTTACCGAGCACCGGTAGATCCTGAGAGAAGAGTTCCTGTACCGGAGCCTGAAGAGATTGAAGGAGAACAGAACTGGGTTGTCCGGGAGGTAGCCGATAGCCGGGTCAATAAGAAAAGAAGACGAGTGGAATACCTAGTGCTGTGGGAAGGTTATGAGAACGAGGATGCTACATGGGAACCTTGGGAGCATCTCAAGAAGAGTGCCGAAGAAGCCCTTCGAGATTTCCATATGAGGTATCCTAAGAAACCCAAGGACAAGCGGATTGTTGGGGTGTAGATTTTTCCTTTGGGTTTTCATTTCCTTGCCTATCACGGAGTTCCTTGTCATATAGATCGAATAAATAATAGAATGGATATAGATCTTGGAGACCCAGATCCTGGAAGAGGGGAGTGGTGTAACGGAGCCATTTCAACTGTCTGGTGTATGAGTACACACAGGGCCCGATTACATGCTGAGAGTTATTGTTAGAAGCCAGTTGCGCGGTGATATGCAAGTACCGGCAGTGTGGTTAGCTACCAGCTGTTAGAGTAACTACATTCCGGGCGCTAGGAAGGGGATCTATTCATGGGAGCAATGACTGACGAGTCTATGCCTCGCCAGTGACTAGAAGACCGGCCAGAGTGAAGCTCTGATTGTCCGGTGATCCTCTATATCCTCTGAGCATTGTATGACCGCCAAAGAGGCAGGGACTATGCTAGGGAAGTCTACAATAAGCGAAAGCTCTACAGCAATGATTAAGCTTACACCTGAGCGGCAGCTCATTCATGCAGGCCCTCGGTTGTGTGGCAACCAAGGCTGCAGGTGTTACAAAGGCTTTGACTAAGGGTGGTTGCCTTGGGTATCGGAAACACCTGCTAACGCTTAGAGAAAAGCGGGGTAGCGGTGGTATTGTTTCCGGTACTGAGGAAAGGCCCAACGGAACTTAGTAAGGAGTTAGGAGCAGAGAATAGAGGCCTTTGGAGTATAAGTACTCAGGTTCATTCTCGCCCTTCAGTCCTGTTCTCTCCAGTCTTCATCAGAAAGAAAACCAAGTTCTTATCGGTAGCAGAGCCCTTAAAGATTATTGAGTTCTAGCGATAGTATCTTTGAATAATCTGCAACCTGATTGTCTATCTTGCACGGCCGTCTCTATTCTATCCGATTCTATTTCTCTTAGAAAGAACCCCCGTTACACCTTCTCCTTCTGCCGCGAGTTCCCACCATTACTCGACTCCCTTCCTCTCGACTCCGCCTTCCCCAACATCTTCATCTGCTCTTGATAAGCCTCGTGAGCCTTGCCGGCTCCTTCCAACTGTTGGATATACTCGGAGTCGTCGTCGGTTGGATCGAAGCGTGAGTGGCGCTCTCGGATTTCATTTGGTAACCCTTGGAGCAGGGCAGCGCGATATGATGCCCCTTTCATCTGGGCATGTTGGTTCATTATCTCCATCCTCGTCAGGTAGTCGCCGATGTTAGCCGAGTATTTAAACTGCTGCATCTTCATCGCGTTTTCCATAGCTTCCTGAGTACTTAAGAAGCGTTTTCTGATCTCCTGACGGAACCGAGTCCAAGTGGCGTAGTCCGCGGCTGCCGGAACTAGCATCTTGATCTCGATATATTCCATAAACCATTCCTTTGCCAAACCACACTTATATGTTCCTGTGAACAGTACCTTATTTCTGTCCGTTCGGAACTTCTTCGGCTTCTGCTCGAAGTAGATCTCGCACTCCATGAGCCAATGCCGCAGGTTATGCTTTCGGGCATTATCGAACTCAAAGGGTATTTTGGCGAGCGAATCTACCATATCGTCGTCCTCAGGCGGCTCCGAATTTCGGTTCCCGCCTCGGTTCATTCTCCAATTCTTCCGACCGTGCGACCATTCGCTGTTATCGTCGTCATTGTCGTCGGAAGGTTCTGGATCTACCCCAAGGTTACCTCTTGGTGGGTTTCGGGGAGGTTGATTTCCACCATTCCCTCCTACTGGAGCAGCTCCTACCGGTCGCCTGCCACTGTTTCCCTGCACTGGGCCGGCGTCCTCCGGTTGCTTGCCTCCATTTCCACCAACTGGGCGAGCTCCTTCTGGTTGCTTGCCATTCCCTGATGTTTGAGGGCCAGCATTTTGGGGGTTCTTGTCATCGCCAACAGGAACCGTTCGGGGTGCATTAGGATCTAAGGGAGCACTGGCCACGGAAGGTGCTACTGACAGATGTTGTCGCAGTAGTTCCTCCATCTCGGCTATCCGTTGGTTTCTTGCCTCATCGGACTCCTTGAATTGCGCAAATAAAGCCCGTTGTTCTCCTTTCTCCTTGTTACGGGCATGTCAAGCATTTATGAAAAGGCCAGTAGATACCCCAATACCCTCTGCACGCGAACGTCAACTCTGGACCGCATCCGCGGGGTGTGGTGCGACCAATATACGACCAAAAGATGGAGTTATAAAAAATACGTTTTCGACCCCAATAATAACCCCCGGAGCGTCAAACCGCCGGAGGGGAGTGCTTTGGTACCGGTGGATATATGAGGGACAGCTGGAAGCAATCGGATCGAAGATCGGACCACCCGGAGCGAATCGGCGCAAGCTACCAGCCGACCGAGTACCTATCGGCGGTACCTATGGGCATGAGAGGACTCTGCTATGTGGGAAAGCGATGTGGGAAGAGGCCTGAGTAGGTAGCCTTGCCGTCCAAGACCTACGAGTAGCCGACGCTGACGATTATCCACCAGACGGCCGATGGAGAGGAAACATCGACAGGGAAACGTGCATTAGAGTGGGTAAATAGGTTGAGGGGTTTTAGCGGGTTTAGGAGTTTGGGTTACGGACTTAGGAGTTAAATGTTCTTGATTGTTTTTCAGGGTCTCGGGCAGGCCCCGAGTGTATTCTGTATTATTAGTAGACTGGGTCCTCGAGACATAAGCGAGGGATATAAATACTGTGTCATTTACTGACTAGCCAAACCATCATCGGCGAAATCAGAGTCTTAACAATATAAATCGTTGATACGCGAGTTACAACTTTATTTGACTATACTTTTGGAAATACTTTACTCTATCGTGACTTCGAACTCTACCTGAACTATTACGTCGAAGACGGTCGAACATCATACGCTAACTCTAGTGAATCTTTGTTGATAACGTAGCTCGCGGGGCCCGTATCGGATCAAGGAGATTCATACTCGACGTTGACTGAAGAGACCTTGGAGACTTCTACCTTTGTAGCTGTTAGCCGAACTCTGAGCTCTGCGTAGTGTACTCTTGTGGTCTGGTACGCATCCCTCACAGTATATTGTTACTCACAAGTTCACTTGTAGTAACGAAGTCACCTCAAAAAAAAAAAACTATCATCATTATCCCCTATCGCAATGACTACCCGAAGGGATAATTATTTCATAGATACCTCGGCCGTAACTGAAGAGGCCGGGGAAGATTCTATGGTAATATCAAGGGCTGCTAGCCCAGATCCCCTACTTACGGGAGGACCCTCTACACAAACTAGGCAATCGAGTAAACGCTCTGCTCAAGCCCAGTTCGTGAGGAATATGCAGGAGTTTTTGGATACCCATGAGGCACAAATGAGGTATCTTGGTGCAGCTGGACAGGCCGTTTGGCAGCAGCTACAAAACCTCCAGGAACAAGTCCAAGGGAGTGGGCAAATCCTGGACAAGAAGGTACGGCAAGAAGCCATTGCCCAAAAACAACATCTTGAATCGCTCTTTGAGCTCGTCGCCAATGTCCGACAAGTACAAGAGGCTGCACGAGCCGCCGACCATGAGGTTCTGGAGCGAAGTCATCATCAAACCCAGACCCAACTACAGGAGGCGGAGCGACAACTGAGGATGGTGAGAGAAGAGCGGGAGCAGGAAAAAGGGGAGCAACGAGCTTTGTTTGCGCAATTCAAGCGGTCCGATGAGGAAAGAAACCAACGGATAGCCGAGATGGAGGAACTACTGCGACAACATCTGTCAGTAGCACCTTCCGTGGCTAGTGCTCCTTTAGACCCTGATGCACCCCGAACGGTTCCTGTTGGCAATGGCAAGAACCCCCAAAATGCTGGCCCCCAAACATCAGGGAACGGCAAGCAACCAGAAGAAGCTGGTCCAGTTGGAGGAAATGGAGGCAAGCAACCGGAGGACGCCGGCCCAGTGCAGGGAAATAGTGGCAGGTGACCAGTAGGAGCTGCTCCAGTAGGAGGGAATGGTGGAAATCTACCTCCCCGAAACCCACCAAGAGGAAACCTTGGGGGAGACCCAGAACCTTCCGAAGACGATGACGACGATAACAGCGAATGGTCGCATGGTCGGAAGAATTGGAGAATGAACCGAGGCGGGAACCGAAATTCGGAGCCGCCTGAGGACGACGATATGGTAGATTCGCTCGCCAAAATACCCTTTGAGTTCGATAATGCCCGAAAGCATAACCTGCGGCATTGGCTCATGGAGTGCGAGATCTACTTCGAGCAGAAGCCGAAGAAGTTCCGAACGGACAGAAATAAGGTACTGTTCGCAGGAACATATAAGTGTGGGTTGGCAAAGGAATGGTTTATGGAATATATCGAGACCAAGATGCTAGGTCCGGCAGCCGCGGACTACGCCACTTGGACTCGGTTCCGTCAGGAAATCAGAAAACGTTTCCTAAGCACTCAGGAAGCTATGGAAAACGCGATGAAGATGCAGCAGTTTAAGTACTCTGCTAACATCGGGGACTACCTGACAAGGATGGAGATCATGAACCAGCATGCTCAGATGAAAGGAGCATCCTATCGCGCCGCCTTGCTCCAAGGGCTACCAAATGAAATCCGGGAGCGCCACTCACGCTTCGATCCAACCGAGGATGACTCCGAGTACATCCAACAGTTGGAACGAGCCGGCAAGGCTCACGAGGCTTATCAAGAGCAGATGAAGATGTTGGGGAAGGCGGAGTCGAGAGGAAGGGAGTCGAGTAATGGTGGGAACTCGCCGCAGAAGGATAAGGGGTTTAAGATTAAGGGGAGGGCTCAGACTGAGGAGAAGGAAAAAGGACAAGATAAGAAGAGCACCAGCAAGAATAAGTCTGGAAACAAACCAATATACCAGGACTACGACGAAGCCACCAAAGGAGTTCCACAGCCAGTCCGAGACCAGCGAAAGACCGATGGTGTCTGCGTGCGATGTGGCCGAAAGGGTCATCTTTGGAAATGGTGTCGTTCAGATGTTAACAGCAGTGCATCTATCTCCTCTTTATCCCGAAAGCGTACCCGCGATGACGATGGCGACCACGACATGGAACCACCGGAACCCCAACCTCAGAGAAAGCGAATGAGGCACCGTGCTAGGAAGCCGGCTGCTACGGCTGCTGCGGAGTACACCAGTGGGCAAGCGTTTGTGCGAGAACGTGGATCGGAATCTGAAATGGATTTCGATAGGGGTTTTTAGAAGGGGACTCTGATGAGTCAGGTCAGGAGTATCCCCAGATTGCTATGTTATCACTGACGGAAAACAACAAAAAAAATATGAAAAGAAAAAGGCAGGAAGGGAGAGCGTCCCAACCGGAGAAAAAACAGAAAGTTTTGGAGGAACCCATTCACGGTCCTCGACCTATCGTTAATCAGTTCCTTTGTTTTGCGAAAAAATGTTTACCTTGTAAGGTGTTGTTGGATACTGGTGCAACTGGTCCTGTTTTGTCTGCTGTTTTTGTTGATAGTTTTGAGGTCCCGAAGGTGAAGCGAGACGTCCCGGCCCGGGTATTTGGATTTACGGGAGAAGTTATGAAGGGCACGGGACACGCCTTTACACAACCATTAATTATAATGTCAAGGGGGCATCAAACACAGTTGTCATTCGAGATCGCCCCTCTCCCACTTGGCATCGATGCGATAACACCGAACTGGTGGTTGAAAGAACATAAGCCGGTTATAAGGGCAAATGGGGAAGTTTCCTACGATGGCGAGAACTGCAAGAGTCGATGCTTCACTGATAAGGAACCTCAAATAGAAATGGACGAGAGTGTATTGGACGATCCGGAGGCCCAATTCATCGGTAGCATTAGTCTTTTGGAAGATGAATCAGTTAACCTCCGTGAAACTCTTCCCTCTTGGCTCCATGGGTTCCTTAAAGTCTTCCTACCATCGGAAGCAGACAAATTACCACCGCATCGATCCTACGACCATGCGATAGACATCGAACTAGGAAAGCAGCCACCATGGGGACCCGTCTACTCCCTATCCGAAGTCGAGCTGAAGGTGCTTCGGGAATACCTGGACAAAATGTTGCGATTGGGAAAGATTAGGCCGAGCAAATCCCCGGCAGGAGCCCCAATCCTATTTGTGAAGAAGAAGGACGGTAGTCTGCGACTTTGCGTTGACTACCGTGGACTTAACCGAGTGTCCATTAAGAACAGGTATCTGTTACCGCTTATGGATGAGCTGCGAGACCGAGTGGCAGGCGCGGTTATCTTCTCGAAGATTGACCTGAAGGAAGGTTACAACCTCATCAGGATCAAAGACGGCGACGAGTGGAAAACAGCATTTCGTACACGGTACGGGCATTTTCAGTACCTCGTCATGCCTTTTGGGCTGGCAAACGCGCCGGCGACCTTCCAGAACATGATGAATGATGCGCTGAGGGAATTCTTGGATCAAGGTGTAGTAGTATACCTTGATGATATCCTAATATATAGCAAGTCTCGAGAGGAGCACAGGGAGCTGGTCGGCAAAGTACTTAGCAGGCTACAAGAATACAACCTGGTCGCCAACCCGAAGAAATCGTTCTTCGAACTCACTGAAATCGAGTTCCTCGGATACATCCTTGCCCCAGTAGGCGTCACCATGGCACTGGATAAGGTCATGTCTGTTACGAATTGGCAAGCCCCGCGCAGCGTTCAGGAAGTACAGATCTTCATGGGCTTTGCCAACTTCTACAGAAGGTTTATCCACAATTTCTCCGGGGTCTGTAAACCCATTACCGATTGTCTCAGGGGTGATGCTAAGAACTTTGTCTGGTCTATGACGGCTCAAGCAGCCTTCGAAAAACTCAAAACCCTATTTACGTCTGCGCCGATCTTGGTCCACTTCGCTCCAGACCGCCAGACTATCGTGGAAACGGACGCAAGTGATTTTGCTATTGCCGCAATTCTATCCCAGGTTATTGACGGAAAGACTCACCCTGTTGCCTTTTATTCTCGAAAACTTAACCCAGCGGAACTCAATTACGACGTCTGGGGTAAGAAAATGCTAGGAATTGTGTCAGCCTTCAAGCAATGGCGTCACTATCTCGAAGGACCTAGCCGAACGGTCCTCGTCTATACAGATCACAAGAACTTAGAGTACTTCTCTACAACCAAGGTTCTTAACCGACGACAGGCAAGGTGGGCTGAGTCTTTGGCGGAATTTGATTTCAAAATTATTTACCGCCCGGGAACCAAAAATGGGAAGGCAGATGCACTATCGCGACGGCCGGAGTACCGTCCTGAAGGGGGAGGCATGCTTGGGAAACAGCCGATAGACAGGTTCTTTAAGCCCGGACAGTTGGCGGAAGAAGAGTTTGTGGTATCAGCGGTGTCGCTTGCCTCCAAGGGGGTGATTGACTGGTCTAAGAATTTTCTGGATCATGTCAGGCAGGCGGCATCGGGAGACCCGACATGGATAGGATTGAAAGAGAGAGTTGAGCAGGGAGAGAAGCTGGGGGAAATGAAGGATATCGCTGAGAAAGACGGGCTACTCTTCTATAAGAACCGACTCTACATTCCGGCAGACGACCGTATCAAGATCCGAATAGCGCAGGCAGAACACGACTTGAAGGTGGCAGGACACTTTGGACAAGACAAAACTTTGGAACTTATTACGCGTAACTTCTATTGGCCAAAAATGAACGAGTGCATTGATGATTACGTTCGGTCATGTGACGAGTGCCAACGCAACAAACCCAGCCGCCATAAGAAATACGGTGCGCTTCTACCATTGTCCACACCACATTCTGTCTGGCAATCGATATCAATGGACTTTATCGTGCAGTTACCGGAATCGAAAGGATACAACCAAATTTGGGTAGTAGTCGATAGGTTCTCGAAGATGTCGCATTTCATTCCCCTAGTAGCAGAAACGACCGCGCAGGATTTAGCGAAGATATTCCTCGGTCAAATCTGGCGACCCCATGGGCTGCCTCTTGATATAGTGTCCGACAGGGACGCCAAGTTTACTTCAAGCTTCTGGGCATCCCTTATGGAATTATTGGACGTGAGGATAAGAATGAGTACGGCTTTCCACCCTCAGACCGATGGGCAAACAGAGCGGGTCAACCAAACCCTCGAGCACTATCTACGAGCGTTCTGTAATTACGAGCAAGATGATTGGGCAGAGCTACTCCCATTGGCGGAGTATGCTTACAACAACTCGGTTACCACCGCCACGGGTCAATCTCCGTTCTATACCAATTACGGTTACAACCCAAGAACCAACTGGTCGACGGAAGCCGAAGTGGTCAACCCAACCAGTGACCTGTACGCTCACTTTATCCGAGGGGTCCACGATTCTGCTTTCGCCCGCTTGACAGACACCAGGGAGAAGATGGGGAAATACTATGATCGGAAAAGGGACGAACCGTCTAACTTCAAGATAGGAGACGTGGTTATGCTCAACGCGACCAATATTAAGACACGTCGCTCTACCAAGAAACTCGGTCATAAGAAGCTCGGCCCGTTTAAGATTGTCCGACTAGCCGGGAAACGAGCCTGCGAATTGGAACTGCCACCACAAGTCAAAATCCATAACGTGTTCCACATCGAACTCTTGGAACATTACCGACAGAGCAGTATCCCAGGCCGTGAACAACGTCCCCCAACTCCTGAAGATATCGATAAAGATGGAGAGGTACTGTACGAAGTGGAAAGTATCGTGGGAAGCCGGAAAAGTAGAAGAGGATTAGTGGAATACCTGGTGAAATGGCGGGGCTATTCGATGAGCGACTGTACATACCAAGTCATGGACGCTATGAATGAGGAGGTACTTGACCTAGTTTGCGACTTTCATCGAAGGAACCCCAAGGCCGTGAAGGACCAACGCCTGAGACTATAGAGGTACCCTACGGGGCTAAGTCCTTCCCCTCCACAGACACCGCGGGTGATATGTGGAGCAGGTTTACTGGAACCATAGTCTGTCAGAAGATGTCCCGAGACGTGACACCCTGGAAGGGGGGTAAGCTGTTACGGGCATGCCAAGCATTTATGAAAAGGCCAGTAGATACCCCAATACCCTCTGTACGCTAACGTCAACTCTGGACCGCACCCGCGGGGTGTGGTGCGACCAATATACGACCAAAACACGGAGTTATAAAAAATACGTTTTCGACCCCAATAATAACCCCCGGAGCGTCAAACCGCCGGAGGGGAGTGCTTTGGTACCGGTGGATATATGAGGGACAGCTGGAAGCAATCGGATCGAAGATCGGATCACTCGGAGCGAATCGGCGCAAGCTACCAGCCGACCGAGTACCTATCGGCGGTACCTATGGGCATGAGAGGACTCTGCTATGTGGGAAAGCGATGTGGGAAGAGGCCTGAGTAGGTAGCCTTGCCGTCCAAGACCTACGAGTAGCCGACGCTGACGATTATCCACCAGACGGCCGATGGAGAAGAAACATCGACAGGGAAACGTACATTAGAGTGGGTAAATAGGTTGAGGGGTTTCAGCGGGTTTAGGAGTTTGGGTTACGGACTTAGGAGTTAAATGTTCTTGGTTGTTTTTCAGGGTCTTGGGTAGGCCCCGAGTGTATTCTGTATTATTAGTAGACTGGGTCCTCGAGACATAAGCGAGGGATATAAATACTGTGTCATTCACTGACTAGCCAAACCATCATCGGCGAAATCAGAGTCTTAACAATATAAATCGTTGATACGCGAGTTACAACTTTATTTGACTATACTTTTGGAAATACTTTACTCTATCGTGACTTCGAACTCTACCTGAACTATTACGTCGAAGATGGTCGAACATCATACGCTAACTCTAGTGAATCTTTGTTGATAACGTAGCTCGCGGGGCCCGTATCGGATCAAGGAGATTCATACTCGACGTTGACTGAAGAGACCTTGGAGACTTCTACCTTTGTAGCTGTTAGCCGAACTCTGAGCTCTGCGTAGTGTACTCTTGTGGTCTGGTACGCATCCCTCACACTCCTGCTCCCGCTCTTCTCTTGCGATCCTCAGTTGTCGCTCCGCCTCCGCCAGTTGATTCTGGGTATTCCGATGGTTACGATGCAGAACCTCGTGGTCGCCGGCTCGTGCAGCTTCTTGTACTTGTCGAACATTTTCCACGAGCTCGAAGAGCGATTCGAGATGTTGTTTTTGGGCAATGGCTTCTTGCCGTACTTTCTTGTCCAGGATTTGCCCACTCCCTTGGACTTGTTCCTGGAGGTTTTGTAGCTGCTGCCAAACGGCCTGTCCAGCTGCACCAAGATACCTCATTTGTGCCTCATGGGTATCCAAAAACTCCTGCATATTCCTCACGAACTGGGCTTGAGCAGAGCGTTTACTCGATTGCATAGTTTGTGTAGAGGGTCCTCCCGTAAGTAGGGGATCTGGGCTAGCAGCCCTCGATATTACCATAGAATCTTCCCCGGCCTCCTCAGTTACGGCCGAGGTATCTATGAAATAATTATCCCTTCTGGCAGTCATTGTGATAGGGATAATGATGATAGTTCTTCTTTTTGAGGTGACTTCGTTACTCCAAGTGAACTTGTGAGTAACAATATACTGTGAGGGATGCGTACCAGACCACAAGAGTACACTACGCAGAGCTCAGAGTTCGGCTAACAGCTACAAAGGTAGAAGTCTCCAAGGTCTCTTCAGTCAACGTCGAGTATGAATCTCCCTGATCCGATACGGGCCCCGCGAGCTACGTTATCAACAAAGATTCACTAGAGTTAGCGTATGATGCTTCGACCGTCTTCGACGTAATAGTTCAGGTAGAGTTCGAAGTCACGATAGAATAAAGTATTTCCAAAAGTATAGTCAAATAAAGTTGTAACTCGCGTATCAACGATTTATATTGTTAAGACTCTGATTTCGCCGATAATGATTTGGCTAGTCAGTAAATGACACAGTATTTATATCCCTCGCTTATGTCTCGAGGACCCAGTCTACTAATAATACAGAATACACTCGGGGCCTACCCGAGACCCTGAAAAACAACCAAGAACAT
Organism: Morchella sextelata; assembly: GCF_020137385.1. Lineage (NCBI taxonomy): Eukaryota > Fungi > Ascomycota > Pezizomycetes > Pezizales > Morchellaceae > Morchella > Morchella sextelata. The sequence continues at coordinate 618,859 of NW_025408619.1, read as the reverse complement.
TTAACTCCTAAGTCCGTAACCCAAACTCCTAAACCCGCTGAAACCCCTCAACCTATTTACCCACTCTAATGCACGTTTCCCTGTCGATGTTTCCTCTCCATCGGCCGTCTGGTGGATAATCGTCAGCTTCGGCTACTTGTAGGTCTCGGACTGCAAAGCTACCTACTCAGGCCTCTTCCCACATCGCTTTTCCACATAGCAGAGTCCTCTCATGCCCATAGGTACCGCCGATAGGTACTCGGTCGGCTGGTAGCTTGCGCCGATTCGCTCCGAGTGATCTGATCTTCGATCCGATTGCTTCCAGCTGTCCCTCATATATCCACCGGTACCAAAGCACTCCCCTCCGGTGGTTTGATGCTCCAGGGGTTATTATTGGGGTCGAAAACGTGTTTTTTATGACTCCGTATTTTGGTCGTATTTTGGTCGCACCACACCCCGCGGGTGCGGTCCAGAGTTGACGTTAGCGTGCAGAGGGTATTGGGGTATCTACCAGCCTTTTCTCGTAAATGCTTGGCATGCCCGTAACACTCCAGACCTCACTACCTTTCGCTTCATTCATCGTTTTTTCCCGCTGGTCCGCTTTTGCCTTCCGGATCATGACTGTCCATTCTCTACATGCCTTCCGGTGCTCCTCCACGTGGTTGGGTTTCCTCGTATTTCTCGCCTTCCTTTCTGCCGAGTTTACCCTTGCCTTCATTTGTTTCATCTCGTCTGACCACCAGGAATTGGCTCTTACACCCTCCTTCGAGAGTGGCGTTACTATATTGATTGTTGACTTGACCAGTTCTAGGAAGAATTCGACCGTTTGTTCTGTGTGTTCCTTGGTTTCCCATGCCTCTGCGGGGAGGGAAAGATTTGATATGTAGTTATCCAATAGCTTCCAGTCTGTTTGTTGCCACAATCATCTTGGTACAAAGGGTGGTTTTTCCAAGTGTAGGTGGACGGAGGTTCTCCCTTGGTCTGAGCCCGCTCCATAGGGTTCAGTGCTCCATCGTAGGTTGTGGTCAAGTACTGGTCCTTTTATAAATGTAAGGTCGATAATTGTGGGCCTTTTCCCTCTGTCTCTAGGGAAATGCGTATAGACTCCTGGTTCATTCAGGAGGGTCAGTCTTTGTCGGGTTATCCATTGTTTTAGCCGTGCACCATTAGCGCGGTCTGCTCGAATGTTGTTTCTGTATTCATGTGAGGTTACTCCGTACCACATTTGGTGGTGGCAGTTGAAGTCTCCCATTACTAGGCAGTTGTCGAGGGTTTGGATTGTGTTTGCTATTTGGGCGAAGGGGCCACTTCGGCCTGGGGAGTATATGTTTAGGATTTGGGTTTTCTTATTCTGGATTTCTACCGTAATCGATACTATAAAGTTGTTGTAACGGAGCCATTTCAACTGTCTGGTGTATGAGTACATACAGGGCCCGGTTACATGCTGAGAGTTATTGTTAGAAGCCAGTTGCACGGTGATATGCAAGTACCGGCAGTGTGGTTAGCTACCAGCTGTTAGAGTAACTACATTCCGGGCGCTAGGAAGGGGATCTATTCACGGGAGCAATGACTGACGAGTCTATGCCTCGCCAGTGACTAGAAGACCGGCCAGAGTGAAGCTCTGATTGCCCGGTGATCCTCTGTATCCTCCAAAGCATTATGAGTCCACCGAAGGGCAGGGACTATCCTAGGGAAGTCTACAATAAGCGAAAGCTCTACAGCAATGATTAAGCTTACACCTGAGCGGCAGCTCATTCATGCAGGCCCTCGGTTGCGTGGCAACCAAGGCTGCAGGTGTTACAAAGGCTTTGACTAAGGGTGATTGCCTTGGGTATCGGAAACACCTGCTGACGCTTAGAGAAAAGCGGGGTAGCGGTGGTATTGTTTCCGGCACCGAGGAAAGGCTCCACTGGAACTTAGTAAGGAGTTAGGAGCAGAGAATAGAGGCCTTCGGAGTATAAGTACTCAGGTTCATTCTCGCCCTTCAGTCCTGTTCTCTCCAGTCTTCATCAGAAAGAAAAACCAAGTTCTTATCGGTAGCAGAGCCCTTAAAGATTATTGAGTTCTAGCGATAGTATCTTTGAATAAACTGCAACCTGATTGTCTATCTTGCACGGCCGTCTCTATTTTACTTTATTCTATTCTTCTTAGAAGAGACCCCCGTTACAGCTCTTCAAGGATTTCAATCCTGTCGGAGGGTGGGCAGATCCGGCTGGTTGCATGTCTAATGGCCCAGGTGATGTAGTTTAGGTCTGTCTGGGTGTGCGTAGTATGGGGGACAGTGCTCGGATAGAGATAGTCAATTCTCGGTTGGTATGGGTCATTGTAGTCAGATTCTGTTGCGAAGGTCGAGGAAAATTCCTGCTCCTGTGTTCCGGATGGGGTTGGGTCGGGATCCTGAGTGTTCCTGTTCTGTGGGGGGGCTGTCCCTTGTGGGGAAGACTGGGTGAAGAAGGACTGGAGTGAAGCTTGCTGCGACATAACTGAATGTCCGGTTCTTCTGGCTGCGTAGAGTGATGTTTCGGATAAGTTTCTTTTCCTTCCTTTCGGGAGGTCAAGGCTGGAGAATTCTTCGCTAGAAGCCAGTTTTCGTAGGGTTTCTTTCGCTTGGAACAACAAACGCGACCGTACGGTCAGGGACGAGGTGGTTCAGCCTGGTATGGTATACCAGGGTAAACCAAAGTAATGAGAAGTAAAAGGTAGAGCAAGTAAAGTATACGATAATAAAATGTTTTTCGAAGCGAGATTTATTGTCAGGAAGTTTTGCGAGCCAGAGGCGAGCGAGTAGAATACAGAAGAAGAAGAAGAAACTTATATTGCTTTGAAGTACAAGACTTATCGCACGCCGATCCAACCGCCTAAAAACAAAACCGAACCGAACCGAAAAGAAAAAGAGAAAGAAAAGCAACGAACCCAAACAAACAAACAAACAAGAACAAAACGAACACGAACAAAGTCAAGAAATTTCAAAGACAACACGCAATCAAAGAAATCCAACGACAAGGAAAGATAACCTACCTCAGCGGACTCAAGCGCTGGATCCATCGAAAAACAAAATTAAAAACAAAGACAAAAAATAACAGATAAAAGGAAACTTCCCTTCCTAATCCTGTCCCTAGTCATTTTCTTCCATCCCCTCTTCCAGGTCCGCTTCCGCCTCCGCCGACTCGTACCATTTCGAGAGTTGAGATTTCTTTGCAAATTGTAGGATGAGGTCCGTTCTCAGGTTTGTAAACATCCAGTTTTCCCAGGTCATCGCTCCGGGGATTTTCTCTATCAGAGGGACGCGGATTCGAGCCCACGCTGGGCATTCGATGAGTGTGTGTTTCGCTGAGTTTTCCATACCACACTGGCATGGTTCGGGGTCTGTGTGTACTGCGTGTTTGTCGATTCGGGTGGTTTGACATCGAATTCGAAAAACCTTTTTCGCTTCTGTGAGAGTAAGTTTCGCAATCTTGGGAGGGGGGCGGAATTCCCCCCGATGGTGGTAGTTAGGTATTGGTTGTGTATTCCATTCTTCTAACAGTTGGTCGCGTAGTAGTTTATTTTGGTTCCACTTGTCTCTCGTATTTCCGGGTGTTTGGTGTGGGAGTAAGAGGGAGGCGATTCGGTGCAGGCCTGTCCCTTTGATGTTTGCTTCTCTGTATGGCAGGAGCTCGATCAGGGATTCATTGTTGGGGTGGGTTGCATCGGTGCAGAGTATTCTGGTTCCGTACTTTCTTGAGCGATATGTCAGGAGGTGTTCTAGGGGGGGTAGGCCTGCTTCTCGAAGGAGTTTAGCTCTCTTAGTCCATCGTGGTAGGCCTGTAATGACCCGGGAGGCTTCATTGTATAGTGGTTCGAGGGATCTTATAATGTGGTCTGCGCCAGTCCACCAAGCCTCGGATCCATAGAGCAGACTTGGGAGGAAGCCTTGTGTTATAAGGTGGTGAATTGTTTTAACTGTTATGCCTGGCTGGCGGGCAGTGTTTCGAATCTGGTGGAGGGCTTTCAGGCCTTTTGCGATCGCTGCTTCGATGTGGGGCCGGAAGGAGAGGGTCGGATCTATCCAGACTCCTACATATTTCAGCCTTTCCTTGCAATATATATTGGTATTGTTGATTTTAACTGGAAGTCGCGGTTGTTGTGTGGATGATGTGGTGGGCCGGAAGAAGATCAGGTCGGATTTATCCGGGTCGTATTTAATTTGGAGTGGCTCGGCTTTTATTAGTCTTTCTCTCATTCGTTCCTCCATTCTCTTGATTGTGAAGCCTGGTGTTTTGGATATTTGCACCAGCGCATCGTCATCGATGTATGTAGTGTCCATCTCTTTCGGGCTGCTTGTTGGGTCCAGGATTACTCCGGCATAGATCATAAATAGTACTGGGGACATGGGGCTACCTTGCGGCACTCCAGAATCATAGGGCTGTGGTTCCTCTAGCTCATGGTTAAATTGGAACTGTAGTTGTCTGCCGGTGTTGAATTCCTTGCACCATTCTGTTAAGTAGGTAGGGAATTTTTGTTGGTGCATGATTTCCGCGAGGAGTAGGTGGTCGACACAGTTAAATGCTCCTTGGATATCGTTGGTTAGGATCGCTGGTCTGTCTCGCCGAGCGATTCCGGTACTGTTTTTCAGTAGTAGGTTTTGTTGTATTGGTGTTAAGGTTTTCAGGAGGGTGTCGATTGCCGAGATGGTTGGTCTTCCTCCAAATTGATTCGCTGAGAGTGTGCCTAGGATTTCTCCAGCGGTGCAGAGTCTTCGAGCCACTATCTTCTCTAGGATTTTGCTGAAGCATTGTAGAAGGGAAATGGGCCGGTAGGCTTTTGCTTCATGATAGTTTGCTTTGCCGGGTTTCGGGATCGGGATACACTTAGCTATTTTCCATTCAGCTGGGTGTACTCCGTCCCGGAGCATGGCGGAGAACATGTCCTGAATTAGAGTTGTGTTTGCTCTGACTATTGCTTTAATAAATGTGTAGGGAATACCATCCGGGCCGGTTGCCGAGTGCGCTGGACAGGAGTCGATTGCTTTATTAAGTTCTTCGGGGTTGACTATGTCGAAGGTGTTGCTAAGGTCAAAAGAGGGGGGTCTAATGTTTAGAGAGGGATGGTCGGGGGACGTCCGTTTTGAGGGGAAAAGTTGGGCTCTTAGAGCTTGACACTTCCCCGCAAACGTTTCTTCACCTTGTATGGTTGGTATGATTGTGTCTCTTCTCCTTCCTGCGTTTAGCATTCTCCAGACCTCACTACCTTTCGCCTCGTTTATCGTCTTTTCCCGCTGGTCCGCTTTTGCTTTCCGGATCATGACTGTCCATTCTCTGCAAACCTTCCGGTGTTCCTCCACATGATTGGGTTTCCTTGTGTTTCTCGCTTTCCTTTCTGCTGCGTTTACCCTTGCCTTCATTTGTTTCATTTCCTCTGACCACCAGGAGTTGGCTCTTACCCCCTCCTTCGAGAGTGGTGTTACTATCCTGACTGTTGACCTGACCAGTTCTAGGAAGAAATCGACAGTTTGTTCCGTATGTTCCTTGGTTTCCCATGCCTCTGCAGGGATGGAAATGTTTGACATATGGTTCTCCAATAGCTTCCAGTCTGTTTGTCGCCACATTCGTCTAGGTACAAAAGGTGGTTTTTCCAAGTGTAAGTGAACGGAGGTTCTCCCGTGATCTGAGCCTGCTCCATAGGGTTCGGTGCTCCATCGTAGGTTGTGGTCGAGAGTTGGGCCTTTTACAAGTGTGAGGTCGATAATTGTAGGCCTTTTTCCTCTGTCTCTGGGGAAGTGCGTAAAGACGCCTGGTTCATTCAGGAGGGTCAGTTTCTGTCGAGTTATCCATTGTTTTAGCCGTGCACCTTTGGCGCGGTCTGCTCGGATGTTGTTTCTGTATTCATGTGATGATACTCCGTACCACATTTGATGATGGCAGTTGAAGTCTCCCATTACTAGACAGTTGTCGAGGGTTTGGATTGTTTTTGCTATTTGGGCAAAGGGGCCGCTTCGGCCTGGGGAGTATATATTTAGGATTTGGGTTTTCTTGTTCTGGATTTCTACCGTAATCGATACTATAAAATTATTGTTTGTGTAGTGGTGTTTTGGTTTGAGGTTGGCATGTTTGCGGACGTATGTTGCGCATTTTGTATTGGTGTTGCTGGCTGTAAAAATATAAAAGAGGTTTGATTCTGGTAGGAATCCCTCTGCTGAGGTCCATGGTTCTTGTAATAATAGGAAATAAATGCTAGAGTCAGTTTCCGCTTCTTCTACCGCCGCCTTGGTAATAAGTTCGCTCCGTGCACAATTGAGTTGATGTGCGAGCGCGGTGGTTCGAGGCCTAAGCATTATTTGTCATGTGTTGGTCGTCTTCGGGAACGGGTGTGGCTCCGACTGGGGCGGTGGCTGGTACTTGAACTATCGGAAGCAACTCTTGGACGGGTGCGGCCGGTGGGTCTTGAGCAGGTGGGGCGTTTTCCTTTCCTTTGTTGAGGAATCGGCGTTTGACTCTTTCGGGGCATGCTGGGTCGGAGGCCTTATGGATTCCTTTACAGTTCAGACATCTGATTGGGGTATGGGTGCATCTATATCCTCCCTGGCATTGATTGCATGGGTGGAAGCTGGTGAGATGGTCTCCGGCACAATGACCGCATTTCCCGTTGTTTTTGCATTTCTCCTGGCGGTGACCGTATTCAAGGCATTTCGCGCATTGGGTGTCTGGGAAGGTTGGGAGGAAGGCCTCGATGTAGCAGCTTCGGTTAAAGAGGGATAGGAACTTAACTCCTAGTGTTTCCATTGTAACTTGTCCTGGGAGCGCGATGACCATTGATGAGTGGGTTTTCTCCATTCGAGTCTCTGCTCTGGAGATCCAGCGGGGAACCTGGGCAAGTTGGAAGTTTTCTCCATAGTTGCTTCTAATTTCAGATGCTACCAGTTGTCCTGCCTCGACGCCTTCTCCGACCGTTGTGGGAATTCCGTGAATAAGGAACTTTGACCATTTGGAGTTTGCCCGGATGATAGCGACTGGTACTTGTAGGGTGAGGAGAGCCTCCTCAATTTCTTTGGCGTATTCCATTGCCTTCGATGCTGGGGTGACGAACTTTGTTTCCAGGATAAAATTATCCTTGGGTGTTCTCCTTGCTGAGATGAAGTGGCAGGATTCGTCCTGAATTCTTGCATTGACTAGGGTCCTGATCTCGGAGGGATTAACGTCGGATGGAGCAGTGGTTTCAACAATGATTTCTCTGTTGATTTTGGTATATTCTGGTTTGAAGAGGGGGTCCGCTTTTGGCTTTGCGGGCTTCTTTCTTCTCTCGACAACCTGGAAGTTTCCTAGGGCAGGACCGGGTGCCGAGGCCACGGCGGCCCAGGTGCCTGCTTTCCATCCACGGGGTGGGGCTTGTTGGGGAGGTGCAGGTGGGGGTGCCTGAGGAGCTTCCTGTGGCGCTGCTTGGGGGATTGTTTGGGGAACCGCTGGAGGGGCCGTTCTCTTTCTTTGTTGCGGTTGTTGTGGTTGTTGGTATTGCTGCTGTTGTTGTTGTTGCTGCTGTTGTTGCTGCTGTTGTTGTTGCGGTTGTTGCGGTTGTGGTTGTTTATTGAGGAGGGCGTGAATCGCCGAATGCATGTTGGTGATCATGTTTGTTTGGGCCTCAATTTGGTGTTTCAATGTATCCACAGTTCTCCGGAGTGTAGTTGTTTGCTCTTCGAGGATTTCAATCCTGTCGGAGGGCGGGCAGATCCGGCTGGTTGCATGTCTGATGGCCCAGGTGATGTAGTTCAGGTCCGTCTGGGTGTGAGTGTCCTGGGGGACAATGCTCGGGTAGAGGTAGTCCACTCTCGGTTGGTAGGGGTCATTGTAGTCGGATTCTGTTGCGAAGGTCGAGGAGAATTCCTGTTCCTGAGCTCCGGATGGGGTTGGGTTGGGATCCTGAGTGTTCCTGTTCTGTGGGGGGGCTGTCCCTTGCTGGGAAGACTGGGTGAAAAAGGACTGGAGCGAAGCTTGCTGCGACATGACTGAATGTCCAGTTCTTCTGGCGGCGTAGAGTGATGTTTCGGATAAGTTTCTTTTCCTTCCTTTCGGGAGGTCAAGGCTGGAGAATTCTTCGCTAGAAGCCAGTTTTCGTAGGTTTCTTTCGCTTGGAACAACAAAACGTGACCGTACGATCGGGGACAAAGTGGCTCAGCCTGGTATGGTATACCAGGGTAAACCGAGAGGAGTAAAATAAAGTGTTTTTGAAGCGAGGTTTATTGTCAGCAAGTTTTGCGAGCCTTAGCGAGCAAGGAGAATACAGAAGAAGAAGAAGAAGAAACTTATATTGCTTTGAAGTACAAGACTTATCGCACGCCGACCCAACCGCCTAAACACAAACCGAACCGAACCGAACAAAAAGAAAGAAAGAAAAGAAAAACAACAAACACAAACACAAACGAACAAAAAACAAGAACAAAAACAAGCACAAGCAAACACGAACAGTAACAAGGAAATTCCAGAACAATACTCGACCAGAAAACCCAACAACAAGGAGAAATAACATGTCTCAGCGGAATCGAGCGCTGGATCCATCAAAACAGAACATAAAAACAAATTTAAAGAGTAAAAGGAAACTGCCCTTCCTAATCCCGTCCCTAATTATTTCCTTCCATCCCCTCTTCTAGGTCCGCCTCCGCCTCCGCCGACTCGTACCATTTCGAGAGTTGAGATTGTTTTGCAAATTGTAGGATGAGGTCCGTTCTCAGGTTTGTAAACATCCAGTTTTCCCAGGTCATCGCTCCGGGGATCTTCTCTATCAGGGGGGTGCGGATTCGAGCCCACACTGGGCATTCCATGAGTATGTGTTTCGCTGAGTTTTCCATACCACACTGGCATGGTTCGGGGTCTGTATATACTGCGTGTTTGTCGATTCGGGTGGTTTGGCACCGGATTCGAAATACTTTTTTTGCTTCCGTGAGGGTGAGTTTCGTTATCTTGGGAGGGGGGCGGAATTCCCCCCGATGGTGGTAGTTCGGTATTGATTGTGTGTTCCATTCTTCCAACAGGTGGTCGCGTAGTAGTTTATTTTGGTTCCACTTATCTCTCGCGTTTCCGGGGGTCTGATATGGGAGTAGTAGGGAAGCGATTCGGTGTAGGCCTGTTCCTTTGATATTTGCTTCTTTGTATGGGAGGAGCTCGATCAGGGATTCATTGTTGGGGTGGGTTGCCTCGGAGCAGAGTATTCTGGTTCCGTACTTTCTTGAGCGATATGTCAGGAGGTGTTCTAAGGGGGGTAGGCCTGCTTCTCGGAGGAGTTTAGCTCTTTTGGTCCATCGTGGTAGGCCGGTGATGATCCGGGCCGCTTCATTATATAGTGGTTCGAGGGATCTTATAATGTGGTCTGCGCCAGTCCACCAAGCCTCGGATCCGTAGAGTAGGCTTGGGAGGAAGCCTTGTGTTATGATATGATGGATTGTTTTGACCGTTATGCCTGGCAAGCGGGCTGTGTATCGAATCTGGTGGAGGGCTTTAAGGCCTTTTGCGATCGCTGCTTCGATGTGGGGCCGGAAGGAGAGGGTCGGATCTATCCAGACTCCTACATATTTCAGCCTTTCTTTGGGGTGTATATTGATATTGCTAACTTTGACCGGAAGTCGTGGTTGTTGTGTGGATGATGTGGTGGGCCGGAAGAAGATCAAGTCGGATTTATCCGGGTCGTATTTAATTTGGAGTGGCTCAGCTTTTATTAGTCTCTCTCTCATTCGTTCTTCCATTCTCTTGATTGTGAAGCCTGGTGTTTTGGATATTTGTACCAGCGCGTCGTCATCGATGTAAGTAGTGTCCATCTCTTTCGGGCTGCTTGTTGGGTCCAGGATTACTCCAGCATAGATCATAAATAGCACCGGGGACATGGGGCTACCTTGCGGCACTCCAGAATCATAGGGCTGTGGCTCTTCTAGCTCATGGTTGAATTGAAACTGTAGTTTTCTGCCGGTATTGAATTCCTTGCACCATTCTGTTAAGTAGGTAGGGAATTTTTGTTGTTGCATGATTTCCGCGAGGAGTAGGTGGTCAACGCAGTTAAATGCTCCTTGGATATCATTGGTGAGGATCGCTGGTCTGTCTCGCCGAGCGACTCCGGTACTGTTTTTCAGTAGTAGGTTTTGTTGTATTGGCGTTAAGGTTCTCAGCAGGGCGTCGATTGCCGAGATGGTTGGTCTTCCTCCAAATTGATTCGCTGAGAGTGTGCCTAAAATTTCTCCAGCGGTGCAGAGTCTTTGGGCCACTATCTTCTCCAGGATTTTGCTGAAACATTGTAGAAGGGAAATGGGCCGGTAGGCTTTTGCTTCATGATAGTTTGCTTTACCGGGTTTCGGGATCGGGATACACTTAGCTATTTTCCATTCCGCTGGGTGTACGCCGTGCCGGAGCATGGCGGAGAACATGTCTTGGATTAGAGTTATATTTGCTTTAACTATTGCTTTAATAAAGGTGTAAGGGATACCATCCGGGCCGGTCGCCGAGTGCACTGGACAGGAGTCGATTGCTTTATTAAGTTCTTCGGGGGTGACTATGTCGAAGGTGTTGCTAAGGTCAAAAGAAGGGGGTCTAATGTTTAGGGGGGGGTGGTCGGGGGACGTCCGTTTCGAGGGGAAAAGTTGGGCTCTTAGAGCTTGACACTTCCCCGCAAACGTTTCTTCACCTTGTATGGTTGGTATGATTGTGTCTCTTCTTCTTCCTACGTTTAGGATTCTCCAGACTTCACTACCTTTCGCCTCGTTCATCGTCTTTTCCCGCTGATCCGCTTTTGCTTTCCGGATCATGACTGTCCATTCTCTGCAAGCCTTCCGGTGTTCCTCCACGTGATTGGGTTTCCTTGTATTTCTCGCCTTCCTTTCTGCTGCGTTTACCCTTGCCTTCATTTGTTTCATCTCATCTGACCACCAGGAGTTGGCTCTTACCCCCTCCTTCGAGAGTGGTGTTACTATGCTGACTGTTGACCTGACCAGTTCTAGGAAGAAATCGACAGTTTGTTCCGTATGTTCCTTGGTTTCCCATGCCTCTGCAGGGATGGAAATGTTTGACATGTGGTTCTCCAATAGCTTCCAGTCTGTTTGTCGCCACATTCGTCTTGGTACGAAAGGTGGTTTTTCCAGGTGTAGGTGGACGGAGGTTCTCCCGTGGTCTGAGCCCGCTCCATAGGGTTCAGTGCTCCATCGTAGGTTGTGGTCAAGTGTTGGGCCTTTTACAAATGCAAGGTCGATGGTCGTGGGCCTTTTCCCTCTGTCTCTGGGGAAGTGCGTAAAGATGCCTGGTTCGTTCAGGAGGGTCAGTTTCTGTCGGGTTATCCATCGTTTTAACCGTGCGCCGTTGACGCGGTCTGCCCGGATGTTGTTTCTATATTCATGTGCATTTACTCCGTACCACATTTAATGGTGGCAGTTGAAGTCTCCCATTACTAGACAGTTATCAAGGGTTTGGATTGTACTTGCTATTTGAGCGAAGGGGCCACTTCGGCCTGGGGAGTATATGTTTAGGATTTGGGTTTTCTTGTTCTGGATTTCTACCGTAATCGATACTATGAAATTATCGTGTGTGTAGTGGTGTTTTGGTTTGAGGTTGGCATGTTTGCGGACATATGTTGCGCATTTCGTATTGATATTGCTGGCTGTAAAAAGGTAAAAAAGATTTGATTCTGGTGGATATCCCTCTGTTGAGGTCCATGGTTCTTGTAATAGTAGGAAATAAATGCTCGAGTCTGTTTCTGCTTCTTCCACCGCCGCCTTGGTGATTAGTTCGCTCCGTGCACAATTAAGTTGGTGTGCGAGCGCAGTTGTTCGCAGCCTAGGCATTATTCGTCATGGGTTGGTCGTCTTCGGGAACGGGTGTGGCTCCGACCGGGGCGGTGGCTGGTACTTGGATTATTGAAATTGGCTCCTGGGCGGGTGCGGCAGGTGGGTCTTGGGCGGGTGGGGCGTTTTCCTTTCCTTTATTCAGGAATCGGCGTTTAACTCTTTCAGGGCATGCTGGGTCGGAGGCCTTATGGATTCCTTTACAGTTCAAACATCTGATTGGGGTGTGGGTGCATCTGTATCCTCCCTGGCATTGATTGCATGGGTGGAAGCTGGTGAGATGGTCTCCGGCACAATGACCGCATTTTCCATTGTTCTTACATTTCTCCTGGCGGTGGCCGTATTCGAGGCACTTTGCACACTGGGTATCCGGGAAGGTTGGGAGGAAGGCCTCGATATGGCAGCTTCGGTTGAAGAGAGATAGGAATTTAACTCCTAGTGTTTCCATTGTGATTTGTCCCGGGAGCGCGATGACCATAGATGAGTGGGTTTTCTCCATTCGAGTTTCTGCCCTGGATATCCAGCGGGGAACCTGGGCAAGTTGGAAGTTCTCTCCATAGTTGCTTCTGATTTCTGATGCTACTAGTTGTCCCGCCTCAATGCCCTCCCCGACCGTTGTGGGGATTCCATGGAGGAGAAACTTTGACCATTTGGAGTTTGCGCGGATGACAGCGACCGGTACCTGTAGGGTGAGGAGGGCCTCCTCAATTTCTTTGGCGTATTCCATTGCCTTTGTTGCAGGGGTAACGAATTTTGTTTCCAGGATGAAGTTGTCCTTAGGTGTTCTTCTTGCCGAAATGAAATGGCAGGACTCGTCTTGGATTCTTGCATTGACGAGGGTTCTGATCTCGGAGGGGTTAACGTCAGATGGGGCAGTAGTTTCCACGATGATCTCCCTGTTGATCTTGGTATACTCTGGTTTGAAGAGGGGATCCGCTTTTGGCTTTGCGGACTTCTTTTTCCTCTCGATGACCTGGAAGTTACCTTGGGCAGGACCGGGTGCCGAGGCCACGGCGGCCCAGGTGCCTGCCTTCCATCCACGGGGTGGGGCTTGTTGGGGGGGTGCGGGTGGGGGGGCCTGAGGAGCTGCCTGTGGCGCTGCTTGGGGAGCTGTTTGTGGGACCGCTGGAGGGGGCATTCTCTGTCCTTGCGGTTGCTGTGGTTTTCGCTGCTGTTGCTGTTGTTGCTGTTGATGCTGTTGTTGCGGTTGTTGCGGTTGCTGCGGTTGCTGCGGTTGTGGTTGTTTGTTGAGGAGCGCGTGGATCGCCGAATGCATATTGGTGATCATGTTTGTCTGCGCCTCGATCTGATGCTTCAGTGTATCCACTGTTCTCCGGAGAGTAGTCGTTTGCTCTTCGAGGATTTCAATCCTGTCGGAGGGTGGGCAGATCCGGCTGGTGGCATGTCTAATGGCCCAGGTGATGTAGTTCAGGTCCGTCTGGGTGTGGGTGTCCTGGGGGACAATGCTCGGGTAGAGGTAGTCAACTCTCGGCTGGTAGGGGTCGTTGTAGTCGGATTCTGTTGCAAAGGTCGAGGAAAATTCCTGTTCCTGAGCTCCGGATGGGGTTGGGTCGGGAACCTGAGTGTTCCTGTTCTGCGAGGGGGCTGTCCCTTGTTGGGAAGATTGGGTGAAAAAGGACTGGAGCGATGCTTGCTGCGACATAATTGAATGTCCAGTTCTTCTGGCGGCGTAGAGGGATGTTTCGGAAAGGTTTCTTTTCCTTCCTTTCGGAAAGTCAAGGCTGGAGAATTCTTCGCTAGAAGCCAGTTTTCGTGGGTTTCTTTCGCTTGGAACAACAAAACGCGACCGTACGATCGGGGACAAAGTGGCTCAGCCTGGTATGGTATACCAGGTAAAACCGAAAGGAATAAAAATAAAGTGTTTTTGAAGCGAGGTTTGATATCAGGAAGTTTTGCGAGCCTTAGCGAGCAAGGAGAATACAGAGGTTGCGTAAAGAAAGAAGGAAAGAGAGAAAACAAATAAAGATACGAGACAACGCCTCCTTATATATCCAACCATAGTCCGATGATGACTAATACCTTCGCGTAACAGAAACAAAAAGAACATAACAGAAATCCCAATTACAAATCCTAATCCCACTACGCAATACCTCCCCTTCCCGTTCCAGTTTTATCACCTAACCGAAATACATAGTTGCCGTTACAATATTGTTAAGACTCTGATTTCGCCGATGATGGTTTTGGCTAGTCAGTGAATGACACCGTATTTATATCCCTCGCGTATGTCTCGAGGACTCAGTCTACTAATAATACAGAATACGCTCGGGGCCTGCCCGAGACCCTGAAAAACAACCAAGAACATTTAACTCCTAAGTCCGTAACCCAAACTCCTAAGTCCGCTAAAACCCCTCAACCTATTTACCCATTCTAATGCACGTTTCCCTGTCGATGTTTCTTCTCCATCGGCCGTCTGGTGGATAATCGTCAGCGTCGGCTACTCGTAGGTCTCGGACGGCAAGGCTACCTACTCAGGCCTCTTCCCACATCACTTTCCCATATAGCAGAGTCCTCTCATGCGTACAGGTCCCGCCAACAGGTACTCGGTCGGCTGGTAGCTTGCGCCGATTCGCTCCGGGTGGTCCGATCTTCGATCCGATTGATTCCAGCTGTTCCTCATATATCCACCAGTCCAAAAGCACTCCCCTCCGGTGGGTTGACGCTCCAGGGGTTATTATTGGGGTCGAAAACGTGTTTTTTAAGACTCCGTGTTTTGGTCATATATTGGTCGCACCACACCCCGTGGGTGCGGTCCAGAGTTGACATTAGCGTACAGAGGGTATTGGGGTATCTACTAGCCTTTCTCTCACTCCCGTAAATGCTTGGCATGCCCGTAACAGAAACCTCGTCGGTATCCTGCCAGGCAGGCTCACAACCGGGAATGTAGGTCTGTAGAGCGGTCCTGGGCTTCTTGACAAGCTGTGTCTGCCCGGTGGCATCAAGCTGGAGGGGCACCGGCTGCCATTCAATCTGAAGGGGTGCACCCGGAGCCGGGAGGGTGGACATTTTGTATAGAGGAAGAATAATCTGAAGGTGACTTGAGCCTTAAAGATTATCTGTAACGGGGGTCCTTTCTAAGAGAAACAGAATCGGATAGAATAGAGACGGCCGTGCAAGATAGACAATCAGGTTGCAGATTATTCAAAGATACTATCGCTAGAACTCAATAATCTTTAAGGGCTCTGCTACCGATAAGAACTTAGTTTTTCTTTCTGATCCAGACTGGAGAGAATAGGACTGAAGGGCGGGAATGAACCTGAGTACTTATACTCCGAAGGCCTCTATTCTCTGCTCCTAACTCCTTACTAAGTTCCGGTGAAGCCTTTCCTCGGTGCCGGAAACAATACCACTGCTACCCCGATTTTCTCTAAGCGTCAGCAGGTGTTTCCAATACTCAAGGCAACCACCCTTAGTCAAAGCCTTTGTAACACCTGCAGCCTTGGTTGCCACACAACCGAGGGCCTGCATGAATGAGCTGCCACTCAGGTGTAAGCTTAAACATTGCTGTAGAGCTTTCGCTTATTGTAGACCTCCCTAGCATAGTCCCTGCCCTTCGGCGGACTCACAATGCTTTAGAGGATACAGAGGATCACCGGGCAATCAGAGCTTCACTCTGGCCGGTCTTCTAGTCACTGGCGAGGCATAGACTCGTCAGTCATTGCTCCCGTGAATAGATCCCCTTCCTAGCGCCCGGAATGTAGTTACTCTAACAGCTGGTAGCTAACCACACTGCCAGTACTTGCATATCATCGTGCAACTGGCTTCTAACAATAACTCTCAGCATGTAACCGGGCCCTGTGTGTACTCATACACCAGACAGTTGAAATGGCACCGTTACAATTGGTACCCGTGCCTACAAGCTCTCTCTTCCCCCTCAAATGGGAATCCACCCGGTCTTTCATGTCTCTCTTCTGGAACCTTACAGAGCACTGGTAGATCCTGAGAGAAGAGTTCCACCACCGGAACCCGAAGAGATTGAAGGAGAACAGAACTGGGTTGTCTGAGAGGTAGCTGATAGCCGGGTCAATAAGAAAAGGAGATGAGTGGAATACCTAGTGCTGTGGGAAGGTTATGAGAACGAGGATGCTACCTGTGAACCTTGGGAGCACCTCAAGAAGAGTGCTGAAGAAGCCCTTCGGGATTTCCACATGAGGTATCCTAAGAAACCCAAAGACAAGTGGATCATTGCGGTGTAGTTTTTTCCTTTAGGTTTTCATTCCTTGCATATCACGGAATTTCTTGTCATATAGAATGGATGGTAATAGAATGGTTATAGATCTTAGAGACCAAGATCGTGGAAGAGGGGAGTAGTGTAACGGCGCCATTTCAACTGTCTGGTGTATGAGTACACACAGGGCCCGGTTACATGCTGAGAGTTATTGTTAGATGCCAGTTGCACGGTGATATGCAAGTACCGGCAGTGTGGTTAGCTACCAGCTGTTAGAGTAACTACATTCCGGGCGCTAGGAAGGGGATCTATTCACGGGAGCAATGACTGACGAGTCTATGCCTCGCCAGTGACTAGAAGACAGGCCAGAGTGAAGCTCTGATTGCCCGGTGATCCTCTGTATCCTCTAAGCATTGTGAGTCCGCCGAAGGGCAGGGACTATGCTAGGGAAGTCTACAATAAGCGAAAGCTCTACAGCAATGATTAAGCTTACACCTGAGTGGCATCTCATTCATGCTGGCCCTCGGTTGTGTGGCAACCAAGGCTGCAGGTGTTACAAAGGTTTTGACTAAAGGTGGTTGCCTTGGGTATCGGAAACACCTGCTGACGCTTAGAGAAAAGCGGGGTAGCGGTGGTATTGTTCCGGCACCGAGGAAAGGCTTCACCGGAACTTAGTAAGGAGTTAGGAGCAGAGAATAGAGGCCTTCGGAGTATAAGTACTCAGGTTCATTCTCGCCCTTTAGTGCTATTCTCTGGAGTCTTCATCAGAAAGAAATATCAAGTTCTTATCGGTAGCAGAGTGTAACGGGGGTCTCTTCTAAGAGAAAATAGAATAAAATAGAATAGAGATGGCCGTGCAAGATAGACAATCAGGTTGCAGATTATTCAAAGATACTATCGCTAGAACTCAATAATCTTTAAGGGCTCTGCTACCGATAAGAACTTGATTTTTTTTTCTGATGAAGAGTGGAGAGAACAGGACTGAAGGGCGAGAATGAGCCTGAGTACTTATACTCCGAAGGCCTCAATTCTCTGCTCCTAACTCCTTACTAAGTTCCGGTGAAACCTTTCCTCGGTGCCGGAAACAATACCACCGCTACCCCGCTTTTCTCTAAGCGTCAGCAGGTGTTTCCGATACCCAAGGCAACCACCCTTAGTCAAAGCCTTTGTAACACCTGCAGCCTTGGTTGCCACACAACCGGGGCCTGCATGAATGAGCTGCCGCTCAGATGTAAGCTTAATCATTGCTGTAGAGCTTTCACTTATTATAGACTTCCCTAGTATAGTCCCTGCCCTTCGGCTGACTCACAATGCTTAGAGGAAACAGAGAATCACCGGGCAATCAGAGCTTCACTCTGGCCAGTCTTCTAATCACTGGCGAGACATAGACTCGTCAGTCATTGCTCCCGTGAATAGATCCCCTTCCTAGCGCCCGGAATGTAGTTACTCTGACAGCTGGTAGCTAACCACACTGCCGGTACTTGCATATCACTGTGCAACTGGCTTCTAACAATAACTCTCAGCATGTAACCGGGCCCTGTGTGTACTCATACACCAGACAGTTGAAATGGCACCGTTACACAGAGCCCTTAAAGATTATTGAGTTCTAGCAATAATATCTTTGAATAATCTGCAACCTGATTGTCTATCTTGCACGGCCGTCTCTATTCTATCTTATTCTATTTTCTCTTAGAAGAGACCCCCGTTACAGTTTTTTCTTCTTTGATTCTGTATTTGATATTCTTAGTCAGAAAGTAATTGTGGAGGGGGGGGGGGAGTCTGGTGGAATTTTCATTGCTTTACGGTATAGGGAGAGAGGGACATTGTACTTGGAGATGGGAGCGTGTGGCCACAGTGGTGCTACGGCACCAAGGAAGAAGACGTAGAATTTTGTAGACTTAAATTGTCAGAGAAGAGGACCGAGAAAAAGACAGGTATCTCTACTAATAAAATTCTGTCTGTCTCATAATCTGCCCTTTATATCTCACGAATTTGGAAAACTTTTCTATCATCAAAGTATTAGAGCCTATTTACTAACCCTCAATTCTGACAATTGGCGCTTCACCACTCTCCAAAGCGGCAACCACAAGTGTCATTTTGCGGCTTGCGCATTTCATATCCTTCTGGAGGGGAAGCGTCAATTTTGCATTTTGCAACCGTCAATTTCGAAGTGTCAATTGTCAAAAATGACACTTAGTAAATACCCTCTATTTGCCCATTAGCTAAAAGAATATCTTTTTCAATTTTTTACTTCTATAATAATTTTCACCGTCCCGTTCTTTTCCCAAAGACCGACTCAGTGCCCAATAGCCTATCCTATCGGTTGTGGTCCCGACATCTTTCCTCCTCCTATAGTAGAACCCCACCCGATAATCACACATTACTAAATCTCCCTAGTAGCCTATCATAGTAAGGTATTTACTAATAGGAAGATTCAACAACGAGGGATTATTATTTCTGTCAAGATTATCCTCCGGGCCCCAGTCAGGGGGGGGTAACAGCTAGAACCTTCTCTCCTTTCCCCATAGATATGTTCTTTACTCGGACATTCAACATGGCAGAGTTCGTGGTTGTGAATACTCAAGCTCTCAAAGCTCTCCTTACCGGTACCCTCGCGGCTTCCATTGAGACCTACCTTGTTATGGCTCAGATCGGAGACTTTTGGGAGACTTTCACAAACTTATCACTTGCCCAAACCTCCTGCGCAATCCTCTGCGCCTTATACTTATATGTGGACGCGGCCCGGTTTAAGAACGTTAGGAAAATACGAATATTGTCGTCACCGAATTTCGATGGTTCAGCTTTCACGTCCTACGCAAACCACTAATGACCTACTAAACGTTTCTCTGCTAGACAACGCATATCACCCACGCCAGTCCTTTTGGGGCCCTACAATAACAGAGATGCCTTTACATTTATGGCCTCCAAAGAATACTAGTTAGGATCATGAAATATCACTCGTAGTCCCAAGCGACCAATCTAATATCTACTCACGAGCAGTGTGGTCCACGAGGAAGCTCGAGACGAGGTTGGGGTGTTTCCTCGAGTTATCCCGTCCTTGTTGACCTCTGTCCTTGTCTGTCCTGGAGATCACCACTGTTGTCCTCGAGGTACCTCGAGGAGCCTCGACGACGATCAAAAACGACCCGGTAGAGCAAGTCTTAAATGAAAGGTATATTTTATTAATGACCTGATTCCATTAGTACATATTATGTGTGTATTATAACCAAGAATTGTCCTTGGAAGTCCTCGAGGCAAGGACAGTCATTGTCCTCGAGGTTCCTTGTCCTTTTGGACCACTGTCCTCGTTTGTCATTGAGGACATATCCTCGGGGCAACTACACAAGGACGCTCGTCCTCGTGGACCACATTACTCACGAGTTGGCTTATCGTATGGTAAACGAGTGTATATCCATAGTCTACGATGCTCTGGGCCCGTTATAGCTATAATAAATCGGCAGTCATGATCATTGTTAGCAGCTTTATTCAAACAAAAACCTATAAGGCAGTCTCTAAATTGACTAGCTCGTAAGATGCGAGTGAGAAACAAAGATTCTATTCCCAAAGCGAACTCATAAATAGATAGATTCGATTGGTTTATTCCGGAGGATGTGTAATTTGGAAACCGTTATCATAATTCTAGCTAATTCATGTTTAGGTTCGAAGGCCAAGCCTCAGACATCGATTGATTGATTGATAATTCATTAATTTTATAAGCCTCAGACATCGAATGGGGTGCCCTTTCAAGATCTAAACGAACATCATACAACTAGATCGGTAAATTTAGAAAAATTGTGTTACCGCGCGCCTACGCTCGAAACTGAAGTCTGTTCGAGGTCTCAGTATCCCTGTGGAGGGTAGTATAATGTCAAACAGCAGTTTGAAATTTCGATGCACATTATAATGTACAGCTTTTGCGGCCTGCATTCGCGATGGTAGGCATGCAAGCCCCCGGGCTTGATTTAATTAATTAATTACTTCATTAATTATATACAAAAGCCCCGGCTTAGGAACTAGATCGTTACAGATCTCTACCTCCGCTGTCTACTTACACATACAGAGCTTTACAATACATAGGAGAATATTAATGGCGATTGTTATCCTATTACTTAATAGAAATGGGTACATTACACCATTACCTCAAGGAGATTTTCCCAGGCCTAGAATAAGTTAATTATCTATAATCTATAAAAGTTCATATTCCTTTAAATTATATTATAATAGTAGACTAGTGTTCTCCTAGTCGCATACGCCAATTGCAACGGTCGAGGAACGAGACCTCTCCCTCCAGGAGCAGAGACGTCTTATGAATTAACTCGACTTAAACAGCTCGAGATCTAAGTTTTGTGATTTTGAGACCGGGTTTGTAAGACGGCTATTGCCAATGGAGTATGTGTCTTGTCCTATGCCCTTCATCGATATGTACGTCTTGTTGGAAACTAATCACTGAGTTTATTTTGTATAGAATGTTGGACGAGCCCCTAAGAGACGATATTGCATTTCTCTGCAGTAGTTACTTACTTCTAAATAAACCTATCAGTTCTTGAACGGGCTGACCTTCTCGCTTAACTCAAAAACACCTTACCGTTTCGCAAATTACCGTTCGTTTGACACGTGAGTTCCCATCGAGTGATACTTCATGAGTGTATGTAACCCTTCCACATACGTACGTAGACGTCATACGCAGTCACTCGGTCGAGGGTACGGGATTCTTTGTTCTCATAGACCTAAGTTCATAATATCTAACATAATTTATTCCCAGAACTCTAAAAAAAATAGCGGCCCATCGCCTGATATATACTTTCTCTTGCATATGCGCTTTCATGGGAGGTAATGTTCTCTTGCAGCAGGACGAGTTAATATTGCGATTTGCACTCCGGTGCTCTTCCTCCCACGCTCAATCCATAATGCCGCCTGTGATTGTATCCCCGAAACCCGGACACGTTGCGTCTTTCAAGATTATAAAGAACTTGAATTGTGAGAAAATAGGAACCCGGATACGGGGCGATGGAGCCTGGATTTGGGCAGATAGTGTAATGTAGCCTTAGCCCGACACCAAGAGGACCTCGCATCATACCCGAAAGACCCCTTCCCCTCCTCCACTATCCACTCAAGGGAAAAATGAAAAAATTGAAACAGAGGATACACCTAGAGGTGTGCTGCTTTCGTCGAAGGGAGTGAGTGACCCGAGTTACATTTCCGCCATAGATTCGGAACAGGCCGCTCAATCCTATCTATCTTTTTCAGATTGATCTTAGGCCTCAACTCATCTCCTCACGCCTGCTGGCTAGTTCAAAAGCCGAACACATAATTCTAGGAAACAGCGAAACGGACCGATCACCAACAAAGGGATAAGATCAGGATACGGACCTATCTACATGAATACAGTATTGTATGTATGTATACCTAACGCACCGCCTGTTGCGATGTTTACCTTTACTCGATGAAACCGCATCGGATTAATTGATTGAAACATTATGTGGGCTGACCAAAGGCGGTGTAGTTGTCAGTCATCGAATATAATCACTCCAACAGCTTAAGCGAGCAATTCAGATGTATCACACTGCCAACGAATAAAAGAAAAAAGATTGTTTTGTTTTGCATGTTGGTCCGATTATACATAATTCATACCCAAGCCGACAAGAAGGGAGAGGTCAAAAGCCAAAGTCAACTACGACATTAATACAACTACGAATGCCAGAGATGTCTACATTCTCCTGGCAATAGCCATTCTGGCTTCCTTTTTTGTGGGCGGCCCCAGCTCGGCCGAGCAGATCCACTTCCGTCCACGGTTATCGTCCTCCAGAGGACGGCCGAGGGGATAGCTATAGCGGATAATCAGAAAGCCCATCAAGTTAAAATTTTGGAGAATAGTAGAACTTACTCCTGCTCACTCTCGATTCTTTTCTTCCCCTTCGGCTTGTTCTCATAAATCCTCTTCTTCTCGAAAAAGATATACCTACCCGCACCCCACCACTCAGCAACCTTTCCAAACCCCAGAGCACATGAAAGTATGGTCAACAAGGGCGACAACAAAAACTTACGCTCCCGTAAAGGTTCCATTCTCCGCCCCGGACCCTTCGCCCTTCTTCTCCATGAACCTCCGATAACTGTTCGAGTTCACGTTTCCAATCTCCTCTCTAAATCTCTTCTGGGTGACCTTTGCGTACTTTGGATCGCGAAAGAAGGCCCTTATCTTCCTCCGGATTTCGTCGCACGAGTCATAGATGGGCACCTCGTCTTCTTCCTCGCCGGGCAGCTGCACCGCCGTCAGGAAGATGAGAGGGTCCTCTGTGGACGAAGAATCATCAGCAGCTGGCCTGGCAGTTTTGGTTTTTGTCTTGGGCGCGGTTGCCACCGCGGTGAACTCGGCGGCGTGCGGGTAGGGAGCTGCGGCGTCCACTACTGGGTTAACTAGTGGTTTCGGTGCGGCCTTGGGCATGGTTTTATGTGGGGAGTGAGTATCGAAGGTAAACAGCTGATTGGAGCCGACACAAGAAGCCCGTTACAATCACAGAGAAATCTTGAGGAACGGAGTGAAATTAAAGCTCTAGAGTAGGTAGGGGCTGTCTCCGCTGCTGGGGCACTTAAGTAGGTACATGTATCACCCATCCATCATGGAGTACTGACGTCGCGCACGTGACCCACGTCATCCTGATCCGTGTCCACAGGCTTTTGGGGGAGTTTCGCGAATGCATTTTCTTACTCGCTGCTGTAGCGAGCGAAAGATGCTGAGCTGAGACTTCGACTGAACGTGCCCAGCCAGGCCCTAGAGGCTAGAGCAGAGGGGTCATGTAGCGCACGTCCGTTTCCGTTTGGTGGGGGTCTGTGCGCCCGAAACATTTACAGTCACTCGAGCCAGGCCAAGGATAGTCTTTTTTTGTTTAATTCATGGCCAAGGATAGTCCGTAATAACAGACAATATTATTTCTCTCTTAAGGCTTGTTTAAAAGAAAGCATTGACTATTTTCCGGATGGGCTTTATGAGGATCCTTTATGATACGGGATGACTTGACCAGATAGAGTTTTTCGGTGGGTACATTTCATTTTGATATTGAGCTTATCTTTACCGGGGTTTTGATGAGTTTCTCTACACTATCCGCGGAATGGCCCAAGCTTCTAGAGATGATAATCTCCTAGCTCAACGAGTACAAACCGTTCTCTCCACATCTCTACGTGGAATAGTAAATACTCGGGATCAACGGGCCAAGAGCAAAGCTAGCAACAATCTCGAGTTACCAGTTCTAGGAGTTACATATCATCCATTATCACGAGAAGAATTTGTCCCGAAACGTTTAGACAGTGCGATTGATTGTACGAGACCTCTATATGACTGATCCCAGAAACTTTTTCATGGCAGGGTTTGATGGAAACCACCCCAACCACAACTTTTCCTGTCCGAAAAGAAAAAAAAGTAAAAAAAAAAAAAGAACAAAACCCCTTCAAGCTTTGATATCCATACTCCAACCACAACAACCTGTCCCAGCCGATTACCTATTGTAAAATGAAAGAAAAAGATTTAAGAAATAACCCCCGTGAAATTACTGAAAGAAACCCTGCAAAACCTTAAACAATTCGAGCCCCACCTTGAAAATCTCGTATACACGGCAGGCTTTTTGGAGGAAACCCTTCGTTGGAAAAGAACATAAGGACAGAAATCAGGAAAGAGATCCGGTACAACAAAATAAGCGTTCATCATATCGCCATCAAACAAATAACAAAAAACTCTGCAGGAGGTGTAGCCAAATTCAAAAGCAAAGGATATCAGGCCCAAAAATACCATCACAGGAAATACATTTTGCTTCTTCCAACAAATAAACACCAACATCAAAGCGCAAAAAGAGCTTGTGCAACAAATAATCAAAAGAAAGAAGTAGCAAATACGGAAGGAAAGAAACCTCGTCCCCTACTCCACAGATTTCCACTCTTTTTGCAACGAATCGAGTCTTTTATAGAGGTCAGCTGTAACAGCATCCACTCCATTATTATCATGCCTAGATGAACCTCCGTATGATTGCCCATCCTCGCCCACTCGTACCATAGCGTTAGGATAACGAGGACCGCCCACTCTCTTCCTCGCCGCAATAAGGTCATTGATCTCCTTGGACCTTTCCAGGATATCACAATAGATTTTTCCTCTCTCAACAGCTGCATTCACAAAATGATGCAAATCTCGCATATGGCAAGCCTCCTCCCATATCTTCTTCATCCTTGGAGAGTAAAGATCGCAAGCTTGAGGCTCCGGAGAAAAACGGGCGTGTACTGTCATAAAATGGGCCAATGGACTTTCCCGAACGTGTTCAAACCAACATTCCTCGCAAACCACGAAATCGTCTGTTCCGTACCACTTGGCTCGCGCCAGGAACTTTCCTGGCTGACAGGGTGGGATCGCAGCGCGGGGGATGATGTAAGAAAGAAAGAGACCAAAGTCTTTCCAGTTCGCAGCCTCCCCAAGCTTTTCTAGTAATGGGAGGAATCGTGGACTCTCTGGGGTTAAGCTGCAGACCCGCACGACCGAAGAGTTGTAGCTGGGACTGGAAGGGTCTGAGTTGTTCACATATATCACGTGTTGGAAGTATTGGGCTAGGTTGAGCGGTCTGATTAAGGTGAAATAGCAGGTTCGGCAGCACTTGAAGTTTTCGAGGCAGGGGTCATGATGCTGAAGCGTATACCACTCCCCCCCTACAGCATGATCTGGGAATCCCTTCGCCGTACAAGGCGGAAGATCGAAGACAGCGCGGGCCGCTTCCCACCAAACCGCATATTGCCCTCTTTCGACGGCAAGAGCCCAAGGCCCTTTGATATTGAAGTTTGACATTGCACAGGTGAGGAGCTGCGATGATTGAGCTGCAGGTATAACGGCTTGAATAAATTGGTCTTTAAAGTGTGGCACAATATCATCGCAATAGCAAGCATCGCAAACAGTGAGTCCTGGAATAGGATCCTTCGGAACCCACCAGTTTTTGCCGGAGCTCTTGACTGGCGTTTTACCAGGGCAAGGGGAAACTTCATTGAGACGATATAGGGCGATATTCCGAAATTCATCCCATTGATCTTGCCCGGTCTGATCCTGATACTTTGAAAGTTGAAGCATGCCCCCAGCGATGAACGGGATTGCCAGATCACATGTCCATACTTTATCTTCTGGCACAGCATGAACCTGACTAAAGCAGCCTGCAAATGCAGTTGCTAGTACGATATCGTTGTAACACGCATCGCAGCACCGAAACTTTGGTATCGATCCGTCATAAACTTTCCAGCGTTTTGCTGATGGTCCCCCAACCGATGTGCCTTCAACGCCATTGCAGGGTGGTATGGTGGATCTCATGGCCGCATAGTCTCTGAGGGTATTGAAATTGCCCGTCTGTAATACGTGCGGCCAAACTTTCTGTAATATTCGATCCGTGTTGAAATGACATGAGGCGTTCTCACCATAAGGTTTATCGGAGGGGATGAAGTGAGCAAAGAATGGTGATGGGTGTATATGTATATAGTAGCAACTTATACAGATATCAAAGTTTGGAATTGAGGGTATCTGGAACCACCTATTCCAGTGGACAAGTGTCTTTTTGGGGCATGTCGGAAGTAGCTCAATAGGAGGAGCGGGATCCCTCTTTGGCGGTGGACGTAGCTGTGTTTGCTGGACGGGAGACGGTGGAGGCGGTGTCTGTCGGAAACGTGGTTGAGGGCTTGGACGTGGAGGTGCTTGTGACTCCAATGGTGGGGGCTGGTATCTTGTTTGAGGATTGGGTGAATGAGTATATGGCCTTGGCTCACGCGCCGCTGGGGGCGTGGGTTCTGGTTTCGGAGTTTCTGATTTCAAAGCATATGGACGGGGCGCCCTAGGTTCCGGAGGTACTCTAGGTTCTTGAGGTACCCTATGTTCTGGAGGCGCCCTAGATTCTTGGGGTGCCCTATGTTCTGGGGGTGCCCTAGATTCTTGGGGTGCCCTATATTCTAGAGGTGCCCTAGAGTCTTGAGATGCCCTGTGTTCTGGAGGTGCCCGAGAGTCTTGAGATGCCCTATGTTCTTGAGGTGCCCTAGGTTCTGGAATTACTGGCTCAGAAGTATCAGATATAATGGAGTATGGTCTTGGCTGCCGTACTATTGGAGGGACGGCTGGCGGAGGTGGTGAATTGTTACTGATTGCATAGGGCCTTGATTTTCTAGTGGATGTTTCATTTCCAGGCGAATCTGGCTCTGAGCTTGAGTCCGAATGTTCAAAATACTGGAGGGGATGATTTCTCCATGAATCCGACTTCACAAGAGTTGGTTTGATGAACTCGGTTGCCTTATTTATGGGCTTTGAATCTTTCGGGGGTGGAGCTTGTTCAGGTATCGGCTCCGGCTTGTAATCATCTGGCAGAGGCTCGTTCCTCAACCGGGCCTTAACCTCAGCGGAGAGAGTAGAAAAGTAGCCCTCATCCTCATCAAGCACATGCTTAGAATCCGGGGAAAGAGTTGCAAAGGAAGCTGGTGAAGAGGGAACGCTCTCCACGCTAGGTGATTTATATCCTGGGGGCCTTTGTGGGACCCCAATGCGCTTTGGCCCATTATTTCTCTTACGACCCGAAGAACGACGCTGCTGTTGCGGTTCTTCAAACCGCAAACGAGATATATCCGGCAGGCCCTGTTGCTGGCGCCGCGATGTAGACGAATGCGAGGAGTTTGAAGAAACCGAGGAAGAGACTGATGACCCCGATGACAGTGATATAGGACGATAATTTTGTTGATACTGGCCTCTTTGTTGGCTATAAGGGTCAGCACTTTTTGGTTGTTGGGGGTAACCCGATGGAACACCTGACGTTGTTGAGGTCTGGATAGGTGGCGGATTGTGTGGAGGTGGATGATGTACAGAGGGCTGGCGACGAACGTTTAGACGGTCGAAGACCCTCGGCTCCCTTCTATATCCAGGACTAGAGGCAACAGAGTGCAGGTCATCTTGAGGAGGTGGTGGATACTGAGAGGACTGATTGAAGTTCACAGGAGGGGTAGGCGGAGGCGGGGGTGGGGGTGGAACATAGGATGAAGATTGAGGAGGGTACGGCCCCGGGTGATACGGATTCTGTCGGGGCGGCGGGGCGGAAGAGGACGCGGGGTAGCGTCCAAAGGGATGAGCATGAGACGACATCGTAGCTGGCTGAAGCCGAGCCGACCTGGACGAAACGGAGCTGGGACGAAAACTAGGGCCTTAATTTAGTTGTATGTGGGTGTGGTGTGGGGTGTGGAAAGATGATGATATGATGGGAGGGGGAGGGGCTCTGGATGAGTGAATGAATAAATGAGTGAGATGCGTTTGAGAGTTTGTGATTGAGGGAAAGAGTGAGAGAGGTAGGTAGTAGGTTGGAAGAGAGAGGAGGGGAAGAGTAGACGATGCGGAAACAAGCGTCGCCTTCGGTGACGTCGGCTACCGTGTATGTACTAGAAGTCAGTCCAGTGGCCTTCTTTTCTATCTGGCTGCTGTCTGTCTCTCTGTCTGCTGTGGACCAGTGACGTGACACAGACACAAGGGATAGGTCGATCTTTCGAAAAGTAGAGAGAGATAGAGATAGATGGATTAGATGGATAGAGCCATCCATCACTTACTCAGCCTCCGAGTCTACACGGCAGTGCGTATGAGCTCTTGAGTCTTAGCAATTGGTGCCTTTTTTTTTATTTATTTATCCCTCCTTACTTCTTCTTCTAACTGTTTGCTACAGGGCTTTCCCTTACATTTCCTGGAGGACCATGAGGTGAGAGACAGGCGGGCAGGGACGGGCAGGCAAGAAAGGCTATTTCGTTTGCTCTTCATGTCTTGGTGGGCGAAGTAGATCGGAGAAATCGCGAGTAAAACACGCTGGCGCCATCCAATCCCCGCACTCTAATCACCCCCCGTTACTACTCCCAGCCCTTCCAGAATGTTCTTGCTACTAGGCGGATTTAGCAACGCCCGAGCATGGATCGCTTGGGCAACAAATTGTTCGGGCCGTGACAAAGCACAAAATGGGGATTTAGCAAAACTGACTTCTAGGCCTGACATCACTCCATCGCCAACACCCAAGACCTGTGAGTGAGCCCTACTATTTGACAACTAGAGACACTAATTTTATCATAGATCCCTCAAGTTATTCACAAGCTTTAAGTTATTCACAAGCTATAAGCTATTGCCATCAAAGTTCACAACCTTTCCATCATCACCAGTGCAGGCTCGTTTCGCATCGCCGTTTCGTTTCGTTTCTTCTGCTGCTGCTGCTCCTGCTGCCACTTCAGGCAAAACATATACCTGTTTGGCATCACCACTACTGCTTGGTTTCGCCCCGCCGTTTCGTTCCGCCGTTTCATCTCATCATTTCGCCCTGCCGTTCCGTTTCCTCAAACCGTTTCGCTGAATTGTTTCGTCCCGCCGTTTCATCCCGCCGTTTCTTCCCACCGTTTCTTCCCGCCGTTTCTTCCCACCGTTTCATTGCGCTGTTTCGTTTCCGGAGTCTGTTTCCCTCTACTGTTTCCCTCTATTATCTCGCTACTGGAGTTTGTTTCACTCCGTTACTGATTTCCTTTGGCTCGGCAGTCATGGAAGGAAACGCCAGTGAAATGGATTTGATTGTTGTTTCCAGTACGGTTGCTGTATCGGTAACAATGGTTTCAGTAATAATAAGTGAAAGATTACGGAGACAGAGAAGACTGAGGAGGAGGAGGGAAATCGAACAGGCTACTCGCTATCGACCATCAATTGTATTCACCCGCTTTGAGTTTTCACTTGAAGCATGGACAGATGAGGTAGCGGAGGAGTACTTTAGGTTCACAAAAAGGGAAATATACGATATGCTCGAACAATTTAATCTTCAATCTATTGTGTACCCAGCGCGATGCGTTTGTTCAGCAGAATTAGCTCTGTGTATCACTTTGAGCCGACTTTCCTCACCTTCTCGATACAAGGACCACTTCCACCAGTTTGGCAAATCCCGGAGTTTTCAATCAAATATTTTCAATGCCGTTATCTGTTACCTTGACACTAGGTATAAAGTCAAGCTACGGTGGGATGAGAGGAGGTTGACTTTGAACACTCTACGATCCTACAATAATGGTATCAAAGATATTGGTGGGCCCGATGGGGTATGGGGGTTTGTTGATGGAACTCTTCGAACCATTTGCAAGACAGAAGAAAATCAGAAAGTATTCTATACCGGGTACAAGAAAGCTCATGCTTTAAAGTGGCAGGGTATAATGACACCGGATGGGTTGATTTCTTCTCTTTTTGGCCCCGTTGAAGGTAAACTTGGGGATTGGGTTGTATGGAAGATGTCTGGCATCGAAGATATCTTAAGAATGGTTTACCAAAGGTTAACTCCAGCGGAAAGATATTATATCTATGGAGACCCAGCCTACAGTCTTTCCTACTCCGTTATGTGCGCCTATAAAGCATCAGCAGCGCGTCCTTTAACCCTGGAACAAAAACTTCATAATGCCGCTATGTCTTCCTATAGAATAGCAGTTGAGCATGGATTTGGAAAAGTTGTCAATCTTTGGGGCTTCGTAGCTTATAAAAATGGAATGAGAATAGGGAAGTCTCCGGTGGGAGCTTATTATAATGTTGCGGTCCTACTTACCAATATTCATACTTGTTTCCGTGGTAGTCAAGTAACATCACAATTCAATGTTGCACCCCCAGCCTTTAGGGATTATATTATCCTCTGAAAGATTATAAAAGAATATACTAGTTTCCTTCATTTCTTTCTGCCAATTTGGATACATGCCCAAGTATTTGAGATAGTATGTCATCTCTTCTTACGTTCTGGGCTTCCAACAAACTCAATCTATTCTCTAACGCTTCGGTCTCTACCTTCCCCACTTGGGGCCGGTTGGCCAGATCTTGAATTGCTCCCGCCATTTGGTTTCCCATATTCATGACTGCGTTAACCAACTTTTCTGTATCTTCATGTCCCGCTTCTATCTCTTTTTCCAGCATTTCCGTTCTTTGTACCCCTTTGGATTTCTTAGTACGTATTTGTTGAATTGTATTCCCTTTCTCCTCTTCATCGACCATTTGTCTTTTAGCACCTTGAGATACGAGTAAATTGGAACGTCGCTGTTCCGCTTCCGCCATTTCTTTATTGATTTCTTGTTGACTTTTGCTGGCGTCCAACTTCTCTTTCTCTAAAAAATTCAATCTCTCAATCCATTTATCGAGCGCTTGTGTAATCTCCGTATCGACTTGAGCGGTACCCGATTGTAGAAGTTCTGCTTCCACGTTGATCTATATTCAAATTCTAGTAAGATTACTATACTTCAATGTTGGAAATGAATAATTCACCTTTCTTGTCGAGACAAGACCCTTCACTGTTGAGGCAGGATCACGTAGTCGTTTGCCAGTTTCACGATCCAACAAGACAGCCATTTTTGCCCAAAAATCTCCCTTCTTGCCTTCTATATACTCGGATTGATGTGACACGCAAAGACGAATCAGAATTAGTTGATCATTTTCTTCAAGTCTTGTGCGATTAGTTGATGGAGATTGCAATTGACGGGTGGATGTAGTTTGTGAGAGAAGTGGAGACGGTGTCTGCGCAAGATCTAGAACACCCGATTGCATATTAATAGAACTAAAAATTGTAGAAATGATTTGTTTCAAAAGGTGGACGATAAGGTGGTTGGATTATTGAGAGAGATTGTGAAATTTTTTCCTTGTAGGAACCCACGCCACCTAATAAAAACTTTTTTTTTTAACCGACCACAGTTTTTTTTACATCATTTAAGTTGGCAGTAGTCGAATCTGCTTATTTAGATAACATTCGGCTTATCTGCATATATTTTCTAGCTGCTGTTCATGAGAAATATTTTTTTGAAAAAACTGAATCTTCTAGGCGGGTATATACCCGCCTAGGGTGAATTGATTATACACACTAAACTACATTGAGTGCCAAGAATGAGTTCTCTTGGCCCAGAGATCTGTGCTCGGGCGTTGCTAAATCCGCCTACTGAACTGGAGTTCATGTTGGCCCTGTGTTACCATGAATCGATACTTCGAGCCTCCACTGGATTCTTCTAGGAGACGCCAAGTAAAATATTTTATCTCAAACTCGAAACTTTGGCAGCCTGCCTCAATCAGGTGGGGTGACTATTGAGTATTGTCTCCGCACTTTTTGTGCAAACGGACCTTCCATCGATCACCGCTCGGCTCCACATGATGGAATCATGCTTGGGTTTTTCCAACTCGTTCGCTACGAACATGAGTTCAAATTCTCCCAACTCACCGTCATTTTCACTGCGAGTCGGAATAATGATGATGGATGTTGTTCCCGTCTTTACTGGCTCACCCGCCAATGATATCAACGCGGCGTGTTGGTACACATATGCAGGCTATTGAGGGGAAATCTAAGTGATTGGTGGTAATCTGTCAACATCCGGTGAGGAACAGATCTAGATCTCCTTTAGAGATGCCTCAAATTGCAAAAGTGTAGGATGCAATTCAAGTTACAACTGAAATCCCATGGCTCTCATTTGCCTGGGCAGTGATGATGAAACGGGTAGCCAAAGACTCACACCGGCTCCCCAGAGATATTCGTATATCTAGATGCAGAGTAGTGATGTGTTCAAAAGCGTTTACCCGGTTGCCTCAAAGCACTTCTTTCGGAATTATTACAGGCAAATCAGTGCAAGAAGGCACTCGCCTGCTTGTCATACTTCTCTCTGGGGAAGGAAAGAACCTGGACATGCATCTGTATTGCTGACCAACCAAGCAATGCATACATGTATGTGGACAACGAGATACAAGACACTGCCAGCAAAGTCAAAGTTCATTCTTAATTATCCTCAAAACATGGCTAGAGCAGTTCTTCCAAGCAAAGAGACTAACTGTTTTTGTCTACTATATAATTAGTCGGACGGATTCAACAGTTGCCAAGACCTAACTATTCTCCTTCCAAGAGTGGAAATATCCAATAGCAATTAGTCATATTAGGAGCTAATAAAACACTGATACAGCTTGTCTCTCGCTGTAGATGCGTTATCAGAATAATTGATAACCGTAGGGTTTCCGGTCTTGATACACCAATTTCACTTGGAAATTTGAAATTTAAAGAAGCCAAAAGTGGCTATATTATGTGTGGTCATTATACATTGTTCCCTTTCAATCATCCAACTATTTCTCTCTTCTCTCGTCTAAGCAGATACATATTGCCGCCATCATCGCAGAGTCCACTGCGTTCACAAACAGGAGCCGTTAGCGTTGAGCGTACACGCACAAGTCGAGAGAAAACTTACCTCGGGGTGCGACAGTCAGGAAATAAGTCTGCTGATCAAAAAACAGCTCCCCACTGTTCAAAATCTTATTCTTAATAGTGGCTATGGTTCGCCCCTCACATGATATGGTCGCGTTCCTTCTGAAAAACTCTCCCTTGATGTGCAATTTCATTTCTTTCCCATCTGACCTATTTCGGAAATGTACCATCATTTCCGGGGATCCAAAGAGCTTGAACTTCCCACGAACGGTAACGAGCTGCTCGCTATCCGAATCTCCCGCGAAAATTTGGAACTCTTTGTGCAGTGAGAGGGGCTTTTGTGTAATCGTCAGGACGGGATTTCCACTGGCGGGATCAACCAGAACTGTTGTACTGTTAGAAATAGAGTCGCAACTAATTAGGTCAAAATACAAATCCAATACCTTTCTTCCCAACAAAGGAGATAAGGCTTGGGTTGGCCTTTAGAAATCCTTGACCGTCTACGGTCGTGATCTCGAAACTATCACCCGTGAGTGATAGCCTCTTTTCTCGGAGTTTGAGAATTAGTGGAGTTTCGTGGCGACAGTATGGTTCGAAGATGCCAAGGTTACTCGGCCAGCTATAACATAATCAGTTACAAGTTGAATAGGGAGGTAAGAATGATCATGATCATACGCTTGGAGGGTGTCTTGTGCGTTACTCATTCTGAATTCTGAGTTCTTTGGATCAGGTGTTGAAATATGAGTTTGTTCGGTAACTCTAATGCTTTAGGTACGAATATTGGTATTTGATTAAATAATTAAAGACCCAAGAGACTCGAATACGGCCTCTTATTTATATAGGGAACCCAAACAAAGAATTGAGTCCATTAATAGAGTGGAGAGATGGTTGCAGGGTTGGCGTTAATACAGCCTCGCGAACATCCTTGACACTTACTCCATCTGGCGAAAGGAATGTGGATCCAACAATGAAGCCACTGAAGACTAGAATCTTATTCTTCTCAGGGACCATGATCGACAGGTTTTTACAGTTGTGTACCTTGGATTGGCGAGTAGTGGCGTCTAAACGACGTCTCGGATCCCCGAATCGAGAGCTTCTAACTTATTTTATGCCTCGAGAACAAAGTTTACATACCTTCCAGAAACCGTAACGATTCAATGGAAAAATTGAGTAACATTCTACTCAGGTGGCAGTACTCTATAGGAATGTAGATAATAGAAATTTTAGGCCAACCATCAATTTTGAAAAATGCGGGAACCGTTTTGCTGGGTGGCAAATAGCAATTTCCAAAATTGATCGTTGGCCTAAAGTTTCTAATCACCAAAGCATCAGGTGTTTCAAAAGCTGCAGTCTCCTCGTGGTACGATAGGTAGACTCACAGCGCACGTGCCAGAGAGTGGTTCAAACATCTGGTTGATCCTTGAAGAAACATGCCAAGCTCAGAGACGTTGCAAGTAAAACGTTACATTACATCTACCAATCAAACGGAGATCCGAGTGGGTTGATCGTCACTTTACAGTTTCAAGTGGGGAAAGTTTAACGGCCTAGCTAGCTATTAAAAGCAGCTCATGGTCAATAGCTACATTCAATACACACTGGCGAAATCCTTGAAGTTTCACTTGACAACTCAATTCACCGCCATAGTTAAATCTATTTTTGGTTTTGGGACCCGATGATCTTGATCTTTACGGTGCTTATTTAATCTAAACTGAAGCAGGTCTCTCCGAGATAAACATTCCCGACAATTGTTGAGATCGGTAACTTTGTATCGACGACATGAGCTCAGCCCTATCGCTCACCCAACCCTAGCCACTGGACTGCGGTCTTAGACAATTGCAAGCTACTCTAGACACAAGACATCGCGTAATTCACAGCCGTCCTGCAGCTAGCTGTAGCAAGCCAAGAATATATGTGCGCGTACCTACGGAGACGGCACTTGAGCTTTTGTGACTCGGTTGATTCAGAGGAGTTGGAACCATAGCCCGATCCTGTTCTTGATATGTTTCCTTGGCGTTTCAATAGAAGAATCGAGGCGTGAAATCATGCAGCGACACAGACTGACTGCAAAGCGGTGCAGAGCGAGGCATCAAATAATAACGCTAATACAGTTCTATCATCACTACTAAGTAAATCTAAAATGCCCCGCGATCAACGGCTACGGTCGATGCATGATATGATATATCATTGCAGTTATCTATGGAGTGGACTACAAATAGGGTTAGTCAGCAGTCAACAATACTGTATTAATTGACGAGTAGAACAGATATACCAGACTATCCCGTATATCTTCGTAGTGAGAGGACTTTTCCCCTTTCATCAACCAAGCCATCTACATATATTGCATTAAATATAACTTTCAGTGGAGGACTTCTTCAATGGCAGGTCTAGATCGATACCAGACCTCTATCTTCAAATATTGTGACCCTCCGGCTAATTCAATGATTCAAAGATTCAAAGAAAGAGCAGCGGCCGTAATAAGACTGCATGTACTCTATTAAGATTGATGGGTAAGCCAATTTCTTTCATACGCTGTTTATTGAAATATTTCCGTTAACAACCAAATACTCTAATGCAATCATTAAATATCACTCGCTTGCTCAGTACAACTCAATCGCATCCACGATATAATTCGCACTCAAGAATCCCGCATCTCCGCTCCCCGTCACGCCCACAACCAATGTATTCTCCCCAGCTACTAATGTCCCCGCCGGTACCTCCCACTCATAACTCTCCCCGTAACCCCTGTACCCGCCTCTGGTCACACCCCTCGAATCAATCAACACCGGCGCGCCCGGATCCGCACCTGTCCATGCACCATTAATCACCACCGACGGCCTCCCTGTCTTGAACGACAGCGTCGTTGCAATTCTCAACGTCCTCTTGGCCGTATTGGCCGCCGTAAACGTAATCGTCGCCGGCCCTCCGGTCTTTGCAAACAGCGCCATCGGGAAGTCCGCCGCCGTCGACACACCCACCGTGTAGTTCCCGCCCCAGGTAGACATGCGGGTGTCCGACGGATGCATTCCGAGGAACTTGTCACCATTCTTAAACTCGAAGGGCTGGCCGTCGAACTCGCCGATGCGGAAAACGGGGGACGCAGCTACGACCTCGGTAGAGGCGATGTTGCTAGTGGTGCTGCCGCCAACGGCCACGGTGACGGTCTGGATGGCGACGAGGAGCTCCTGCTTGTAGAGCTTCATGGTATAGGTACCGGGCTTCATGTAGGGGCTCGTATAGCTACCGGAGGAGCTGGCGCGCGTCCAGTACTGGTTCTCGGTGTTGGACCAGGCGATGACTGCTTCGAATTCCTGCGGGTTGAGACGAGAGGTAAGATATTGCTCTGCAAGAAGGGAGCAAATTGGATAGGATAGTCATACCGATGGAACACCAGAGACAGACCCGGTCATAAGTCCGCGGCCCGACTGCGGGACATAGCCAAGGATATCAAGT
The DNA here is from genome assembly GCF_020137385.1 of Morchella sextelata. Lineage (NCBI taxonomy): Eukaryota > Fungi > Ascomycota > Pezizomycetes > Pezizales > Morchellaceae > Morchella > Morchella sextelata. Next base: position 583,260 of record NW_025408619.1, on the reverse strand, counting down.
TCGCTGAAGAAGCTGGTGTCCAGGTCAGCAGACGCTGGACCCGTGCTTGAAAAGACGGCTGCGTAGGGGCCCTTTAGACCCATTCTCCAAGGTTCGGTGCGGAGATGACCCGAGTTCATGTAGAATGTGAACTCCTGCGAGGTCGATGTTTCTACAACCAGTCAGAGACGCTTCTATATATATAAGCACAGAAAATGGCCCTACAAACCTTGGTTATTGATATCGCGCATAAAAGGACCGCCGGACGAGGTCTCATACGCCGTTCCAGGCATCACGAGCGATATATAGATTCCTGCACATAGCCGCCGGGTGTCAATGATTATTCACCCATTAAAATTGTCCTAGGAGCGGGGGTAATGATTACCAGGCCCAGAAACGGTGTGCACCAAGTCGTCGATAAACCGGTCCGAGCTGTAGAACTTACACCTCGTCGTCCCGTCGGCCAAGAACACATCGCTCCCCTCGATGGCCACGCCGCCCGTGTTGTCACTCGCGGGGTCGCGGATGCTGGTCGGCAGGTTCGTCTTGTCCAGCCTCGCCAACCACCGCAGCTCTCCGGGCGACACCTCGCCCGTGATGTATGTCCCCATATCTACCCCGACTCTATTAGCTACCTATCTATACTCCCTGGGGCTACAAAAAACCCTCAAGTCATTCACTACTTACAGATCACACTATCCCCCTTCTTCGCAACATAATAATGCGTCACCGGATTCGCTGCCGACACGATCGTGATCTTGATATAGTCACTCCCGACCGTCTCGGCCGTGACCGTGCTCGTTCCCAGGCCCGAATTGATATGCGTCCATTTGCCCTCCTTCGACTGGTAGTCGACCGAGTTATAGACAAGCGTCAAGATGTCGCCCGTGGTGCGGCTGACGGAGAAGACGAGCCCGCCGTCAGTGTCGACCGTGTATGCGCTGCTAGTGCTGGTGAGCTGGAATGCGCCGAGTACAGCGGTCGCGGCGTGTGTGAGGAGGACGGCGAGGGGGAGGGTGAGTTTCATTGTGTGGTAGCTAGCTATAGCTGGCTTGTTATCTGGGCTGCTACTTGGGTTTCAAAATGGGCGGTGGCATCATGGGCTATATAATTGTCTGCACCGCTATATGTGATGTCTGGATCTGCAGGAACGAGTGCCTGGATGGATGGACTCGGGGGAATAGCGCACGCAAAGGCGAGGATCACCGGACCGTCCGCTCCCCCGGCTGCACGTGCGGGAAGAGCGATCGCCGTCCCTTGCAGGCGACACTCGGTAAAATGGGCCCCGACCAAAGAAGTGGCCCCAGGGGCTGTTTCTCTGGGGACCCGGGGACTGCCCAGCCGGAGACCAAGCCGGGGAGTGGAGGGGAGGATCACTGGCAGCTTAAGCTTAACTGGACCAAGGTTAGATAAAGCTTGTCCTTCCTCTTTGGGCCTTGTTACTATTGGCTGTATTATGTAACAGGTGCCTGGGGTGCAAAAAGGTAATGATACTTTCACACCTTTTCTGCACCATCCTCCCATCCTCCCCCCACACACAGAGACATACATTCGTGACCGAAATAAAGACAAAGAAGAAGAAGAGATAGACAGTGCTTGACTGCTTAAATGAGAGACTGAATAAACCAAAAAGAAATATGTAAAAAGTGTTCCCAACGCCTGAGCCCCCGTGTGTATATGCTACAAAACCTACTAGCGGAAAAACCAAAAACTCCTAGCTGCTAACCAGCTGTTCCTAACTCTCGACAAAACATAGAAAACCCCAATTTTAATTAACCCCTCTGGCGAATCTAGTGTTCACCGGACTGACCGCTGGGGACCTCACCACCCACGAATTGCTTCTCTGGTAATGACTCCCTCTCGCCGCCACCCTCGCGTAGGAGTCCCCCTTCAGGATTGGAATCACCTCGTCGCTGGTCCCAAAAGCTGCGTGCTTCAGATTCGCCCCTGTCGACGAAATCTCGTCAATGACCCCGAATTGAAATTCCTTTCGCTTCAGCTCCTCCGGGAAGGGGTCGCCCCCGAGGCACACGCCCTCGTATTCCTCCACGAGCCGATCTATAGTACGGTTCCGGGTCGTGACCATAATCTTTGAGAACGTGGTGTCCGAGGTGATGCCATTGGAGCGCAGCGATAGCCCGCCGACGACGATGCATGCGAGAGCCATTATGATAGAGATGGCATATCCACCCCATAAACTGCTAACCTGGTACCTGAAATTATTCTGGGTGTGGCGCATGACGCAGGGTACGGTCTTGTTGTAGCTGATTCCCAGGTAGTTCTCCGACAGCAGGGAGATGATGATTTCCTCAAAGTATGTCTGGAAGGCGTTGCGCAGGTCGCGGCGGGCAAGGGCGCTGTCCGGATTGACGAGCTTTGTCTGCGAGATGAGGGAGAATGTGCGCACTTGCTCGGTGTAGTTGTCTTGCGTGATCTTGCCCACGATCTGCTTCCGGGCGAGCTGGCCGAGGCCGTGGTAGACGGCGTATTCCTTGTAGGTGGGGTCGCTAGGATGCACCTCCCGCTGTTGCGGGTTGATTGAGACGCCGTTTGAGATGTTGACCTGCTTGTTGACTTGGACGTTGTTGATGTATTCAAACTCAATGTCGTAGCGGGCCCGCTGTAGCTCGCACTGCATGAGATGCTGGTTTAGTTTAAAGGGCCAGCTTGCATTATAACCCTCCGACTCGGGAGAGAGCCGGTTGGTCGTGTTGGTCACCCATCCCATCCATATCTTTGGCTCGTTGTAAAATATCCCCTGGCTGCCAATATCGTTTGAATCATAGCCTTTCTGCGGCCGCTGGTAATCAATGCTGTCCTCGTCCATGAAATACATCTTGTTCCCCTTTGGCGCCAATGAGTCGTATGTATCGTTCTCCGTCAACGGGTTCAGGTCCTTGGTTAAATCCGCCCCTTTCTTCATCGTACAGTTATACCACGGGCCATCGAAAAAAAGCTCCCAAGTGCAATTGAAGCCCATGCACGGCGAGCGCATGGGAATAAACGTGTGCGACATGGTAGTTAGTGTAAACAGGCGTACAGCATTGAAGCTAGGCTGGTCGAACCACTCTATCTTGTCCTCGACCTTCGCCTCGTATGTTGGCGTGACGTTCCAGAAGGCCAATGATTCGCCAGCCCGGAATCGGGGTTTGCGCCAGTCGTTGATGTTCTCGGATGTGAAGTTCACGGTGTGCACCTCGCAGCTGTTGTTTCCGCCAACGATGTATGCGAGCTCGGTGGTGAGTGCTGCGGGGGACAGGACGGAGGCAAGTGGGATAATCCTTTTTTCATTTAGGAAAGCAAATAGTCAGAATTGCCTGTGGCTTTGAATTTGTGATATTTGTATATATATGCGAAAAATGATCATTACCAGGTGATTATTGCCATTGCAGTGGCTAGCTTGGCTTTCTTATAGATTTCGAGGGTAAAGAAGTGTGTAGGGTCCTCTACTACCGCAAATAAGCTATCAATGCCCCGCAGAGTAAGTGGCTTTCGCCGCATGGTATCCCAGATACGTTGTCTGTGAAGGGAGAGGTGAGAAACTGTTAGCGTGAGCCCGACAAGTAACACCTGCGAGGCAGCCAACAGGCACAAGCACATGCATCCCCACGCAACCACGATGCCCAAGGCAAAGCTGGCAAGGAAGGCGCTTGAACAAACCTGTACGCAACCACCACGGACCCCACCAACATGGCTTTCGTAAAGAACGCCAATGCTGTTCCAATTCTCATCATCGTCAACTGATCCTTCGCTTCCTTTCCATTCAGCGATTGGTAAAACAAGTGATGCGCGAGCGCCCCCAGCAGCCCCAGAAACAGCAGTGTCACCATTGACGACGGAAGAAACCAATGTATCTTTGTTCCCCACATCATCTGCATCTCCTTTGACCTAATCCTCTCCAGCCTTTCCATGGAACTTCCTCCAGAGTAACTCGTTTCCACCGCTGTGTTGGTGCTTGGTTGACTGACGCTCCGGGACGGAATCGAGCTATATCCGAATTTTGTCCTCAACGCAGGCGGGGATCCAGGCGTGAAGAACTCTGGAGCAGTGGTTCCTGGGCTGGTAAGGGGAGAGAGATTCCCATACATTTCATAATCTTCCCGTGGTCGTGCCATTTCTACCGTGCTCGCGCTTTCCTCTTTGTGGTCAGATTCCTCACTGCCAGGAGATCAACGAGTGGTGATGGCTTTAAGAGAAGGGTCTTGCGGTTAGTACGCACACCACTGATTGCTTGTGCTATCTGGCGAGGAATATGAATGCAGGATAAGAGCATATGGTGACAGAAGTGGGGGTTTATTCGTCGAGCGAGCAGTCAGTTGCTTGAGCCGCAAGAATCGGCTTTCAGAACCTCTTTATTCTCTACCACCTTAGAAAAACGGCAGACGAAGCAGCCAGTTCAGCTGTACTAAAAAGTGTGTTAGTCAGGAACCCCGGTGATATTAAGGTGTGTGTGGTTTCGAGTAATAAACTCTAGAGCTATATTGGCAAATAGAGGGGTGCTTGTGGCGCGTTCTGCCCTATGGAAACGATGATCAAGCTTCAGCCAAACAAAGGTGACCATCCCCCATCCCATCCGCCCAGCGTATCATATAAAGTGACGGGACTAGAAGCACAGTGACAGTACGGCTATTCGGTCAACAATGTGTACTTATGACCGGTTCTCTCTGCTGCAAAATGCCGTTTCTTTATATGTATGTACATCCGCATGTGATTTCCGCAAGTATTATTGAGCGGTGAGGTAAATATTCATTCATTTAGACCAAACGGTGTACAGCCAAAAGAAACTGTGTCTACAGTCAAGATACTGCTGGCAGAGCTTGCTTGACCTATGATAGGCACGTACGTACTCTATGTATTTAACAAAATGATTGATGTTTTCGATCCGGATTCCAGATCCTCAGCCCTTCAGATGTGTCTAAAAACGTACGCACAGGGCTGAGGCTGAATAAAAGAAGATGGTGGGGAAGCTTGTTCACGTGTGGTGCCAATCTCTCATTGGCCTGACCAGGGTCGTTTAGCGAAGAACCCTAACCTTCGTGAAACCGGCGGCTGCTGCATACATAGTGTTTTCAAGAGAGATATGGATCTGCCCCACCAGAAAGGACTCATCAGGGGAGATTTTTCGTGGAGACAACTGCGCGGATGATGATTGTCTTGACTGCGCGCAGGTGCAATGATACTTTATTGTTCTTCACTTATCCAAATCGAGTTGAAAAATCTACAGTTTTCCTCATCCAAAACCCAGTGTGGGGCGTCATTGATGCCAGAGACGTTGAAATAAGCTCTGTACGAGAGGAATTAGCTGCGGCATCGAAAATCGGTTCGAGCTTGGCGGCGTTATGTAAGGGCGAGACTATGGAAGGTCAAACATCGGCCAATCATGTAAATGCTTGCTTGACTAAGTTCGATTAGGGCTAGTGCCTGCTTACCTCCCATTGAACATTACGAGTACAATATTTGTTATTTTAGGCAACTGTCGACAGTGCAAGTTAGTTGCCGGGAATCCATGTGTTCCCCGATGTGCTGGTATCTCTAGAACCAGTAGATTGTTCTAGACGTGCGATGATCATGATCATGGATGAGAGCGAAGAAACTTGTACCTGGGCCCTCTTCGCAATTGTGTGAAACAGTAAGCCAGGGAGTGTAACATAGGAATAGATACATGTATCAACGAATCTCAAGAGGGTGGGATTACGACCGGTACGTGGTACCGTAGACCGTGATTCTTCTTGAACCACTCAGTCCCTCAAGATGCGAATGATCTTTGAAAGCTTATATTGGCTGAGCATTATCCTTGAAGACTTGAAGAGGTACCTTGTGTACCGGAATATGAGCTCATTTATTAATAGATTGCAGATAACGATGTCGGTTCTGGCAGAAACTCGGAAAAAGCGTTGGCAAAATAACCTTTTACCCCGAAGGCTAACCAGCGGGGCTCAATATGGCCGCGACCACGCGGACGAGTACTACGGCATCGTAGAACAGCATAATTAAGTGTGGCGGTTCATATCCGCGAGAAAAGCAGGAAAATAACTGCTTAAGCCACACCGCCACGTTATTCTTTACCCTGGATACCGTAGCACAGCATCCATAGTTCCCAGCTAAATGAGATCGCATTACGTCTGTACCACTAATCGTTATCACGGGTTTTGTCAGTGTTCGTATATTCGGATAGCATCTTTAAACATAACGCCAGTCGAATGCTATGTTCTTACCAGCCTGTATGCATCTATCCATTTCGCCGACAATCAAATCTTCCAAGCCCACCCAGTAACCCCTTGGAGGTCTGGGGTAAGTATATGACCTATTTCTTAAGCCCTCAGACAGCAAGTTTACTCGTCGTTTCAGTACTCTTCACGATCGACAGTGATACCAGTTAACTGCCAAGCCATCACATGCAGTCATGAGAGATCACTCACTGTCATCGTAACACAATGTTCATAGTTTAGGCAAGGCAAAAGGTTTGACATCAAGCTAAGAGTAAGATAGAATGCGAAGGAATTATCAAAGGTATACATATTGATGCTGACAGGGAAATTAAAGTATAAGCCACCTATTCCACCACTTTGACCGCGCACCATTACTGTCTCGGGCCACGCCCACACAAATGCAATGATGACAAGGTGAGACGAGGATAGCTAGAGCAGACCCACTTTCCGGGTCTAACTTTCAATCAGGTACAGTCACGCTTCGAAAGTCTTAGTGAGCTACATGTAATATTCCCTCCCCCTCCCAGTCCCGGGACCTCCTACATGTATTAGACAATTGCAACAATATATGTATTAACCCAAGATCACTTATAATATCTTTGTTCTAAAAAAACGAAACAAACGGCAAGGAGATCATCAAGATAAGAGCATTGTCCTGATATGAAAGATCTTCGAAATCACTAACACTTTCGAGGTATATCCCCATGTATTTACGTATCATAATATTGTATCATTTCCTAAACTCAAAAATCCCAAATATCCAAATATCAGAAAAACAAAAATAAAACTCCCTCCTTAATACAAATCCCCGCAAAACATGAGTAATCCAATCCGTAGGCTAACCAAAAATTAAGCAGATCATAAAATAAATAATACAAGAAAAGGAGAAATAAAAAGAAATCTCTATCGTCCACCAATCTGTCCCTTAGGAATAGGCGAAATCCAAGAAACACCCATATTTACGCCAATGCAAATGGCACCAATGATCATGATGACTTTGTCATATTGCGTACCGTTGTAGCGGAAGATAACAGAAAAGATTACACCACCAAAGTTTCCAGTTGCACCAACGACACCAGAGAGGATACCTAGAAGAAAGACAGTCAGTACAAGATTCCTGGGAATGAGAGATTGAATGCTAAACTCACCATTGGCAAATGGATGCACATGAGGCACGATGGCAAAGTTTGCTCCATTAGCGGCATCCATGAAGAACGCCAATCCAGCGATCAGCCCAAACATGGTGGCCTCACTCTTGGGGTTGAGGATTCCAATCGCAAGGCACATGGCACCCTGGGAGCATCCTACGAAGATCAACCACCATTTCTTCACAGAAACACTGTTTGTCTTCCTGTACAAGATGTCGGCAATGATTCCACCGGCAGGTCTAAAGAACACATTGAGTAGCCCAAACATCGCAGCCCAGCGTCCAGAATTGGTTTGTCCAAGGTACGGGAAGTTCTTGTTGTAGTAAGCACCAAGGATCGAGTTAATCGCAAGTTCACCACCGAACGAGCAAGCATACGGTGCAGAAAGCATAAGACACTGCCACGAGAAGATGACTCTAAGGGCCTCCTTAAATGTTGGCTTGACAATGACTTCGCTTTGTACAATCAACTCGATGTCCTGGCTGGCGGTGGCGTATTCAGGGTCGGAATCCTCGGTCTTTTTCTTCTCGTCAAGAGACTTCTTCTCTGGGACCTCGTACTCGGGGGTGTTGGAGATCTTTCCGGATGCGTCGACGATAGTGCCAGAGAGGGTGGTGTTGCTGGAGGCGGAGGCGTTTTGAACGGCGTTGTGGCGGTCGGCCCAGGCACCGGTGGGAGTGTCCTCACAGAAGAAGAGCATACCGAGAGCGATAGACATGATGAGGATGAAGGGGACAACGAAAGCGACACGCCATGCTTTGTGAGGAGTCAGGCCCTGGTCCTTAACGAGCGAGTCGAAGAGAGCGGGCATGATGAAGCTAGTTTTATATGTTAGATACATGCACCATTTATTGAAAGTATTGGAGGAAACTCACTAAGTAATACCACCACCAGCGTTTCCAATACCGGCCATCAGGGCATTGGCAGAGCCGACAACATTCTTGTCGAAAAATCCTGTCGACCATACTTGGCAAGGAACGAACGAGGCACCAAGAATACCGACGAAAAATCTTAACGTAAGAAGACCAGGTGCATTTGTTACGAGTCCAGCCATTGCAGTAGGAACAGCACCCGCGAGAAGAACACCAGCAAAGCAGAGTCTTGCTCCAAATCGATCACATAGAGGGCCAATGATCAGACGGACAAGAAGACTATTTGTGTAGCCCACAGTTGTTAGACACTGTAGGTGGTTTGATATTATATTCTTGGGATTTATGAGAACTTACGTTGCCACAAGAGCGAGGACATTTGAGTTAGCAACCTCATTTTGTGTGAGGTGAAGATCGCCCTTGATGGTTTTTGTCATCTGTACAAGGGTTTTGTTAGGAATTGCTCTATCATTATAGGGGATATTCTAAAAACTTATGGTTACTTACCAATGGTGGAAAGGCATACCACGATAGGAACGCAATCATAAAACCAAAGGTTGAGAAGAAAAAGGTCCGACCATAAGGATCAAAGGGGTTCAGTACGGGGATTGATTGGGCTTTGCGGTTGATCGGGTTAATGGCCGGGGCCTTCCAGAGTAAGCTAATCTGCATGGTTGCGAAGGTCTATATTGAGGAAGAGAAAAAAGACAACTGTAGAAGTAGAATTGTAGAAAAGGATGTTGCTTCTTCTTTAAGTCAGATAGATGAGACTTCTTTCTTGATGAAAGAATAGAATGCAATGATGAGGAGTTCAGACTCGGTTCTTTCAAGCTGGCTATATAATCTTGAGACCAAAGCTAGAGTTCCGGATTATCCTCTCTTCTTTATCAGTAGATAGGGCAGATCAGGCCTTGGTATTAATTGGCAAGCTGCGAGACGATAAATAAAAACAAAGCCTCCTTCCCCCCACCAGGGTACTAGTTCAAGATACAGCTACTGTGGTAGTAAAGGATTCTAAAATTGTTTCAAATTCTCGATAGTATTGAAATGTGTATCTTCTTCTGCACCAAAGGTACTGACCTTCAATCAACACTGACCCCCACAGGCACACAGAAATCCCCAAAACCCAGCTGATAATTAGACTTACCTACACTAGTAGCTAGCAGCACTTTCTGCACAATTAAGAAAAGGGCAGTATTCAGGCTAGCCGGTCCGAGAAAAAGACTTTTGCAATAAATGCATGCAGCAGAAAACGTCCTTTAATTTTCTGTAAGTCTGTTTCTTTCTCCCTGATGTTCTCAGAATCGCCAGTTTGTGGTAGTAATTTCTGATTTGTTACACGATCTTGACGTTTTTTTCTTTTTGTTACTTTAAATTTTGACGCCAGAGCCTGTATGTCGTCGTACGTCGGAGCCGGTATTACCCTTCTCCGGTAGTAGTTGTAGCTGCAGTTGCCTTGTCTCGTTGGTTCTTCCCTGGGGGTCTCGCTTTCCAATGACGATAACCGTATATTCTCCGTTCGTCGTTCGCCACAGGTGCAAAGAGTAGCAATAGTGTCCCGATCTGGGTCAGTAAGTTATAGGAGAACTTCTCCGCGGGAGTGCGAGTAGGTGCGGCGACTTGAGGTCAAATATATTCGGTCGCTGTCGGGAGGTTGACTTTGATTGCTGGGATAACCAAGTAGGTCGGGATAACCAAGTAGGTCGGGATGCCGCAGCAGGTTGATAAGGGTGGGATTTTTTCTCTCCTCGATCCTAGTTTGGAGACTGGGGGTCATCCCGGTCCCTTTACTTTCTTATTCCTTCCCCCCACCTGGGGGGATGGTCCTGTTTGGGTTGACTGGAGGAGGAGGATTAGGGGAGATTGGGCAAGGTTATTGGTGGCTTTTATTAGCCTGTACGAGGTATCGTTGGCGGAATGTGAGATATTGCGCAAGTGATCGAAGAGAAACCGATGATTTGAGTAGGTCCATGAAGCGAGGTGGTCACTGCTCAGTACGACCTACAAGGGAAGACTAACAACTTCAAACAAGGGAAAGCGGTATTAATTCTCATGGCTAGAGGCGCTCTCATTCTTCGTGGCATGAGGGCCAGCACAAAGGCTCGTGGGGTAATGATCGTGCTAGTAGGATTCAGCGCTCTTTGTATTAAGGGCATGAAGTACATGTATGTATACACTCGTAAGTACTGTCCCTCCATACGAATTTCTGTAGTATCATATATGCTTGATATGATGATATTTAGTACCTGACATTGTAGTTGCAGTTGTTTGTGTTTACCAAAGAACGATAGTTACATGTATGTATTGTACATATGTCTATCAAGCGAAACATCTCAAGACTCAAGACCTGCAGCGGTCTTGGACCCGGCTACTAATCAGAGATTTCAGCCACAGAACTCGCGTCCCTACAGGCTACAACAAACGGCACAGGATGGATCAACACCTGGAAACCTGTCCTTGGCTCTACATGTAGTCAATGCCATGCCACACCTTATCACAACCTCCGACCTTACCGAGCCCTGTCAACTTGCATCGATATTGATTCGAGGAATGGATGAGACCTCCAGCATTCCAAACGCTGCTTACTCTCTCACCCGTATCCGCGATCATGGATCGAATCGTATCTCGCTCCCCCATCTCTCCGTGCTCTTTCCCGCGGAAAAAAGTACCTACGTGGGGATGGATAGGCATTGATACGGGGAAAGCAGGAACACATCCCGAGTTTGGAACCTACCAGTCCAGCTGGGGAACACAAGGGTAATAGAACCGTAGAAATATTACCCTTGCCCATTACGTGCAAGAACAACAGTAAAAAACACCAGAACTTTCCCGCTTGTGGTAGAGTATGTGGGAGTCGCTCAGCAATCATTGCTCTTCACTTAGCACACTAAGTTAAACTGTTAGTAAAGGAAAACGAGAGAGCTCCACTTTACTACATACATACAGAGACTTAGCCCGCTCTTTCTAAATTCAATAACGTGCTCGGTGGGGGAAATACATAACCATGTCAACGCTCCAGTTTAAGACGCAGTTCTTCGACCTGTTCCTCAGCTGCCTCTCCTACATTAATATTCTCACCCTTCTACGAATCTCAAAATCCTCGTTTCCCGAAACCGCCCAAGATACCACGCCTATTCCCACGACAGCCAGTGACAACACTACCACCACGAACACGGCAAAAATGAACACCACTACCGCAACAACACCCAAAATACAGAGCCCAATAAACCAATACTTCCCACCAAGTCCTCCGCGCTCAGACAAAGGGGACAATGACGATGAAATTCAAGAAGTCGAAGTCCCACTGCCACCGCCGTCAATCAATCCAACAAAGGTTTTAGATATTGATCTCGGAACACCAGATTCGCATGTTCCAAGAGACCCTCGATTGATCAGATTGACGGGCGTGCACCCATTTAACGTGGAAGCCCCCTTGACGGCGTTGTTTGACTCTGGTAGGTATTTACATTTTTCTTTTCTTTTTTATGTGCTGGGCATATGACCATGTGGCCATGTCTCAACACTCGGATCCTGTGAATGCTTGGATGCCGTATTTAGGGGATATGTAGAGTGCAGTTAGAAGTATATAGAGACTGACATATCGATTGTAAAGGCTTTTTGACTCCCCCTGAGCTGTTCTATGTTCGCAACCACGGCGCAGTTCCAGAAGTCCACGATGAGGATATCATGGATTGGGATATCTCAATTGAAGGGTTTGTCCCCTCTAAAACTGAATTTTCAAAGCCATAGCCATATATCTAACATATCCATGTTTAAGACTGGTCGAAAACCCCATGACAATTTCCCTACGCCAGATCCTCACAGACTTCGAAAATGTCACCCTCCCCATCACGCTTGTCTGTGCCGGAAACCGCCGGAAAGAACAAAACATGGTCCAAAAGTCCCAAGGTTTCTCTTGGGGCGCCGCCGGCGTGTCGACCTCTCTTTGGACCGGACCACTCATCAGCACACTCCTAGCTGCTGCCAAACCTCTCCGACGTGCTCGCTACCTCTGTATGGCCGGCGCTGACGACCTCCCAAACGGTAAATATGCGACTAGCGTCCGCCTCTCACACGCCACAGACCCGAACCGCGGGATCATGCTGGCACATAAACAGAATGGAGAGACGTTGAGGCCAGATCACGGGAAGCCGCTGAGAGTGGTAGTCCCGGGAATGATTGGTGGACGATCAGTGAAATGGTTGAAGAAACTGGTGATTACAGAGGAGCCATGTGATGGCTGGTACCATATTTATGATAATAGGGTGCTGCCAACTATGGTGACTCCGGCGATGGCGAAGGAAAACGTAGATTGGTGGAAAGATGAGAGATATGCGATCTATGAGCTATCCGTCAACTCTGCAGTTGCGTACCCGCAGAACGATGAGAGGTTAGACGTAGAGGAAAGGAAGGAGGAGATGTATACAGTCAGAGGATATGCGTATGCCGGGGGTGGTAGAAGGGTCACCAGAGTGGAAGTCTCATTGGACAAAGGCAAAAGTACCACACCCACACCCCTAGAATCAATTAGTAGTATCAAGTAACTAACACAAGACAGCATGGGCTCTTGCACCAATAACATACCCCGAAGATCAATATCGCTCCGCCCCTGACGCCCAAACCCTCTATGGCGGCCGCCTCGACATGAGCTGGCGCGATGTCTGCTTCTGTTGGTGCTTCTGGTCACTACCCGTCGCCGTGAGCGCCCTTAGCACCGCTGACGATATCGTTGTCCGTGCTGTCGACGAGAGTCTCGCTATCCAGCCCCGCGATACATACTGGTCTGTCCTCGGTATGATGCATAACTCATGGTTCCGTATTGCAATCAGAAAGGAGGAGGATGGACGTGTACTATGCTTTGAGCACCCAACGTTGCCGGCGCTGATGAAGGGTGGATGGATGGAGAGGGTCAATAAGGAGGGTGGGGATCTTTTGGACTCGAACTGGGGCGAGAGGACAGATACGGGAGATTCGGAGGCCGTCAAAGAGGTCAAACAGAGGAAGAAGGATGTGGTCAAGATGACAAATGATCAGGTCAAGAGGATCATCGACATTGATGAGCTCAGGAAACATGATCAGAAAGAAGAACCGTGGTTTGTAGTCAATGGAGAAGTGTATGATGGCACTGGATTCTTGGAGGGACATCCGGGTGGTGCTACAAGTATCATTGCCGCTGCTGGGTTGGATGCTACTGATGAGTTTATGGGAATCCGTAAGACCTCAATTATCAACTTTTTACATGGGCATATTCAACTAACACCCGAACAGACAGCGAAAATGCCAAACTAATGATGCCAAAATACCACATTGGCTCCCTCTCTGAATCCTCTCGCCTCGCTCTCCTTGAACAAGGCAACGCAGACTCTACTTCAGATCAATCAACGGGTACCTTCTTGAACCCTCGAGCATGGTCTAAGGCCACCCTCATTGGCAAGAAGGTCGTTTCATGGGATTCAAGAATCTTTACCTTCAGTCTCAACTCCCCAGAACAAATCCTCGGACTGCCCGTCGGCCAACATCTCCTGATCAAAGTCAAAGACCAAGTTACAGGCGAGGTTATCACTAGACCATACACACCTATGTCTACGGACGCGGAGAAGGGCGTTGTGCATCTTCTCATCAAGATCTACTTTGATACGCCTACCACAAAAGGCGGTAAGATGACTATGTCTTTGGATAAATTATGTATGTTTCCCATTTCTAAGCACTCAAATACATATTCTGACATTTTTTTATAGCGATGGGTCACACTGCGGAGTTCAAAGGTCCCATTGGTAAAGTCATTTACCAAGGCCACGGAAACCTCACAATCAATGACGCCCCCAGAAACGTCGACTCATTCCTCATGATTTGCGCCGGCAGCGGTATCACTCCCATTTTCCAGGTCCTGCGCTCCGTGCTCGAAGACAAGACCGACCCCACACAGTGCGTCGTGCTCAACGGAAACCGTCTAGAAGAAGACATTCTTTGCCGGGAGGAACTGGATGCTCTGAACGAGGCAAATGGAGACAGGTGTGAGCTTGTATACACACTCACAAAGCCGGAGAAGGACTGGAAGGGCAAGGTTGGGAGAGTAGACGAGGACTTGATTAAGAGATTTGTGCCAGCGGTGAAGGATGGAAAGAGGCCATTGGCACTGATTTGCGGTCCTGAGGCGCTGGAGAAGAGTGTACACGGAATATTGAAGGGCATGGGATGGGAAGATACGGATATGGTGTTTTTCTAGGTTTTCTTTTGGAAAATTAGGTTTTCTTTCTGGGTTTATTGGGATTAGCGATTAGGACATTTCTTGTATATTTCTATTACTTTGTTTCTTACTTTGTTTATTTCAATATCAATTTTGGTCAAGCCAGCGGCTTCATGAGAATCACATAAACATTTTCATCGCTATATTTGTGAACACAGTGAAATTGACTTGTGAAATGTATATTAAAATTAGACATCCTGTCTTCCATTAGTTGAAGAACCTTTATCCGTGTGAATTTCACCACTACATATGTTGACTTAAAATTAGGTTAGATATTAACCTTTTGAAACAACTCAAAAATATCAAGGTGAGTAAAACTTTAAATTTGACATGTCTCGTGTGCTCTAGTGTACGTGCGTAACTTACATCGCACCACCTAATTATAAGTATGTCCCTCTGGGACCATCGTGGGACCTGACATGTGGGCACTTGGGCCATCGTGACCCACTGCATCTAGTCTTGTCCACATCTCGATACATACAATACCGCCATCCATAAAAAATATCTTCAGCCAGAGCTCCAATCTTGGTCTAGGCCCACGAAGCAATCCAGACTTCAAGGACCCTAACCCTGGCACTTCAGCTGAGCCACAGATTGGTCTCGTGCATTTAGAGGGAGGAGCCCCCATCGGAAAGTTTTCTATTGCGTTTTATACCCCACGTTAGCATTGAAACGCTCAGTGCATTGATCCGGTCGTGTTAGATCGGAAGATGGGTTTTAATCCGAGAGACTGCAGACCAACCCACCAAAGAACTGATCAGATACGTGGGGCTTTTTGATATAATGGACATATGTAATTGCCGCCGAGCATGGGGAACTTTATTTAGACCTTTCTGGGTACCTGGTCAGCAAGTCCCCCTTCTCCTACCGATTCCGATTCACGATTTCGATTTCTTCCGGGGGTGGGTAGTTTCGAGTGATGGATGCTGAAGCAGCCTGTCTGACAAGTCAATCGGTGTGAGCACCCTCTCTCCACCCCGGGACGGGGCATAAAACACGTAACAATCAACTTAAGGATTGCAAAACAACCTGGCGTGGGGATGGTGTTTTCCCTATCCGCGCTATTTCGTCCAAGCTTGAAGCTAGGCCGGAAAAACTGCTAGTAACAAGCCACCGGCGCCTTGGGTTTTCGTGCGAGCTAGTGCGGGAGCTCCCGTGGTCTCCGGATCCTACTAAAGGGGTCGTGGGGATCACGGGGGAACAGGGTGAAGTGGGGGAAATGATCATAAAGTCTGGTGCGTTCCTGTTGCTTCAGAAGATGGCACTATTTGATTTCACGATCGAATTGACTTTCTTTTTTTCCAGTTTTCCCTCGATTTACAGAAGTCTTTATGAGCGGAAGTCCTCAAGAGCCAGTAAGGATTTCCTGCCGGAAAGGGCGCTTGACGTTAATATCAGAGTTGTGATATACAGAATCCTGATCAGTGGAAAGCACTCGGCATCAGCTTTCATGTGGCGGTACCGAGTGAGAATTCATGAGCCTCACAAATATTCATTTACTTTTCCCGGTACTTTTTTTTCTCTCTACCAAGTAGAGAACTGCTTTTTCCTACTAGAGTTAATCCGCTATCTAGATTTCCATCCTGCGACTAGATCGACTATCGGAATAACCTGGCCGTTTTAGTGCCAAGGTTTCCGCGGAACAATTCTCCGGCGCATCTTGTTGTTAGTAGGGGAACCTCGGGTCGGGGTCGTCGGGTCCGCCGTTGAAGCAACCTTATCTGATGCTTGGCCATGCAGGGGATACAACATCTGCAGTTCTACCATGTATGAATCTGACATGACCCCCAACACGCAACCTTGATACTATCCCGGGTCCGATAAGCTATAGCACCTGTACCTATGCAGAATTTCTCCGCGGGGTAAGTCTCCAGCGTATTGCCCCAGGGGTACATTGTAAAAGTATTCTAGACATGTAGGGCTTTGCAAGGGGATATATGGATATAGGATGCATATGGGGTAGAGCCGGCTGCCCGGAAACGAATTCAAGGGCGGTTTCGGAAAGCATGAGTGTCTCTGTAGATTATCTGGTAGGGTGGGCACGGTACTTGTGGAGTAAGTCTCCAAGGAAACCTAACACTCCCGAACGGTGACAGCAGTAGAATAAAAAACGGGTGGTGAATAAACTAAGTGCAAGCTCAAATGGAAATAGGGCGATCCTTATTGGCTGCGCAAATCTTGGTGAAAAAACACCTGCAGATGATTGTGATCGATAGTGAATAATTGTAATTGTAATAGCACGGAAAAAGCTTGTGGCGACGGTGTTTAATTAAAAGCTATCGTCGCCTGGTTCTTCATTTTGAAGATCCATAGAACTCATAGTGTTCAATCCAAACGCTTTTGACCGCCGAACCCTCACGACGAGATATACCCTAAAAGTCGTTCTCGTGGCTTACCTACTAGGAACCGTTCTTTGTTTTGCAGTATTCGCACTGCTTTGCTACCGCTACATCACTACAAAAGTGGTTCCACCACCAAAAAAGCCCATCATGGAAACCAGTTCGAGCAGTACAAAATTGTCAACCGCTGACGCGGAATCCTCATTACCACTTCCAAAACCCGCAACCGGGATGGAAACACCAGAAGAGTTGGACGTAATACCAATACCACAGCTATTGGGTCGCGAGGGCGGTAGACAGCGTATTGTGGTTGTTGGGTTGGGGATGGTTGCTATTGCGTTCATGTAAGAACACCCACCACATTAATAGGTCGATGATTCAAAGAAAGAAAATCTAACAACGCCGCAAAAATACAGTGAGAAGATCCTAAAACTTGACGCCGAGAACAAGCAGTACTCCGTTGTTGTAATTGGCGAGGAGTCTCACGTCGCATACAACCGTGTGGGCCTGACCTCCTTCTTCGAGCACCGAAAAGTCGAGGAGCTTTACCTGAATCCCCGAGAATGGGTATGCGCATTCCTAGTAGATCTCAAAATAGTTGTTTCTTCAAATACTAACCCGAATTCCAGTACGACTCCCACCCCGACGTCCTCCACCACAAGCTCAACACCAAAGTAATCTCGATTGATCCTACTTCCAAATCCATCACTACCTCCGCAGGCTACGACGTCAGCTATGACCTGCTCGTTCTTGCGACCGGCTCCGACGCCGTGGTCCCCACTTCTACACCGGGTCACGACAGCAAGGGCGTGTTCGTCTACCGCAACATCGACGACCTCGAGCGACTAATCACCTTCTCCGCCACTGTCCCGGGCAGCACTGGTTGCGTTGTCGGCGGTGGATTGCTGGGTCTGGAGGCTGCCAAGGCTATGATGGATCTGGAGCAGTTTGGGTCTGTGAAACTGATTGACAAGAACCCGTGGGTGCTGTCAAGACAGTTGGACCAGGACGCGGGAAAGCTCGTTGTGGATAAGGTTACAGAGCTGGGTTTGGACGTCCTGTCGTGCAGGAAGATCAAGACTATTAATGTGGACGAGGAGGGGAACACGAAGAGTGTGACATTTGAGGATGGCAATACCTTGGAGACGACTTGCATTTGCTTTGCTGTGAGTACCAGAAACCGAAAGCTGTAGTTAACCGGGTACTGACAAGGAGTAGATCGGTATCAAACCAAGAGACGAGTTAGCAGCGTCGGCTGGTATCAAAACCGCCGGAAGAGGTGGTTTCATTATCAACAAAGAGTACTACTCCCATCCTCTAGTAACCAGACCAATGATCGATCACTAACCATGATTTTCCGATAGTGTGGAAACCTCCGTCCCCGGAATCTACGCCATCGGTGAATGCGCCTCATGGGAAAACCAAACATTCGGGCTGATCGCTCCCGGTGTTGAGATGGCCGATGTCCTCTCCTTCAATCTCTGCAAATCTACCCTCCATGGGCATTCAGAGACACCTAAAGCATTCCGCCGCCCCGACTTGTCTACCAAGCTAAAGCTCCTCGGTGTCAATGTCGCATCCTTCGGCGACTTCTTTGCGGATCGTGATGGTCCTAAGGAACTTCCTGGACGTGACTCGCTCAATGAGGCCGCTGAGAGAGGGCCAATGATCAAGGCACTGAGTTATAAAGATCCCTTTGAGGCTGTGTATAAGAAATACATCTTCACCGCGGATGGAAAATACTTGCTCGGAGGTATGATCATTGGTGATACCAAGGACTACATCAAGCTGGTGGGGATGGTAAAATCCAAGAAGGCACTTGAGATGCCACCATCTCAGTTAATTCTGGGTGCGAAGGCTGATGGCGAAGATGATAACCCAGATGATTTGTGAGTTTTAAGCCTTTTAGAAAATCGGTGTTACTTGCTAACGAAGGTGTGATATTGCAGGGACGACGACACCCAAATCTGTTCTTGCCACAATGTTACGAAGGGTGATATCAGTAGGGTGGTAAAGGACGGCTCCTGCAAGAGTCTTGGTGAGGTGAAGGTATGCACCAAGGCCGGTACCGGGTGTGCTGGTTGTATGCCTCTTGTGCAGAGCATTTTCAACGCCGAGATGAAGGCAATGGGTGCGGAGGTTTCAAATCATCTCTGCCCACACTTTGCCTACTCCCGTGTTGATCTCTTCAACATTATCAGCATTAAGGTTAGTATTCCGTGTCCATATGAAATACCAACGCCTAAGTTAACACCTCGCCTAGCAACTCAAAACCCTCCCTGAAGTCATGCGCGAATGCGGAAGGGACCCCGAATCACTCGGTTGTGAGGTCTGCAAGCCCACGCTCGGCTCAATCTTTGCTTCCCTCTTCAATGAGCACGTAATGGACAAGAACATGCACATGCTTCAAGAAACCAACGACAAGTTCCTGGCAAACATCCAGCGCAACGGCACCTTCTCAGTCGTCCCCCGCGTTCCCGGTGGAGAAATCACTGCAGATAAACTCATTGCTATTGGAACTGTCGCTAAGAAGTTCAACCTGTACTGCAAGATTACTGGTGGTCAGAGAATCGACATGTTTGGTGCCAGGAAGCAGGATCTGGTTGACATTTGGTCGGAGCTTGTGAAGGCGGGCATGGAGAGTGGACATGCTTATGCTAAGAGTTTGAGAACTATCAAGGTAAGAGCCACTTTAGTGGTTGCTACAGATTGAATTTTGTATACTAACAATTCTGTAGAGTTGTGTTGGAACCACATGGTGCCGATTCGGTGTCGGTGACAGTGTTGGCATGGCCATCAGACTTGAGGAAAGATACAAGAGTGTCCGTTCGCCCCACAAGCTAAAGGGTGGTATATCCGGTTGTATCAGAGAGTGTGCCGAAGCCCAAAACAAAGAGTAAGCCCTCGTCCCAAATAAGCCTCAACTTCAAGGTCTAACTACCAATCTTTATAGTTTCGGATTAATCGCTACTGAGACCGGATACAACATCTTTGTCGGTGGTAACGGAGGGTCAAAGCCCCGCCATTCCGAGCTCCTGATTAAAGACTGCCCCGTGGAACAGGTCATTCCCATCTTGGACAGGTACTTGATGTTCTACATCCGTACTGCCGACAGACTCCAGCGGACAGCACGCTGGATGGAGAATATGCCTGGTGGGATTGGATACCTCAAGCAGGTCATTCTCGAGGACAAGCTTGGTATCTGTGCCGACCTTGAGAAGCAGATGCAGGAGCTTGTAGCTTCGTACTTCTGTGAATGGACAGAGGTGGTGAATGATGAAGACCGACGAAAGTAGGATCCCTACAAGACTTCACCTCTCCCTGAGTTTTTTGAACCATACTAACGAGAACTTTTTTAAATCGTTAGGCAATTCCAGCAATTCGCAAACACTGGTGAAGCTAGTGATCCCATCGAGATCATCACCGAGCGCGAGCAGTCCCGCCCAGCCTACTGGCCCAAGGATTCCGTCAAATACGACTTCAAGAACCACCGGTGGTCCAACCTTGCTTGGCAGCCTATCCTCGAGGCATCACACTTTGCCGCTGCCGATAACTCGTCTACTCCTGTGACTGCTGCAGTCAAGCGTGGCGATACCCAACTTGCCATTTTCAAGGTTAAGGGTAAATACTACGCTACACAGCAGATGTGTCCGCACAAGAGAGCCTTTGTCCTCTCTGACGGTATCATCGGAGAGAACATCAACGATGGCACCGAGCAGGGCAAGAAGAAGAAGGATATGTGGGTCTCTTGCCCATACCATAAGAGGAACTTTACTCTTGAGGGACAGACCCCCGGTGGCTGCAGCAGTGATTCGGAACTCAGCATTGCCACTTTTGAGGTAGAAGAGAGGGATGATGGATGGGTTTATCTGAAGCTGCCATCAGTGGCAGAGTTGGACTCACTTTTGGGTACCGAGAGATGGAAGGTAAAGAAGGAGGAGACTGGGGATCCGTTTGCGGAGATGGATCGGAAGTCATGTAACACTAAGGGGAGGAAATCTGTGAAGCCTGCATTGTTTACGAACGGTGTTAAGGCAGAGGTGAAGACGAAGAGCATTGACTGGTAGGATATGGTCTGGCGGGTGGACGGGCGTTTTCTCTTTTAATTTTTGGGACTTGCATTGAAACGGTTTTCTTTTTTGTATATAAATATTTCAGCATACATCATACTACATAGATGAACAATGGGTATTTCGCGTGTGTATTAGATCCAAAGATTCGAAGTTATTTTAGAGAGAATTACTGAAGCATCTCCGACTTGGTTGGGGTGGTTGTTTAATGATACCCCCGGTTGAATTGCCAATGATGGTTGCCACCAGTCTTCAGAAGGGTCAATGATTTAGTTGACATGATTCCTTGACTACAAAATCGCCCCCGACTACTACTCCCGATGCTCTAACACGGCACCTTCAAACATGCGTTCGAGGTATTGCCACTCTCCCTCCACTTTCCTTCGGACATGGATGAACTAAATCTAACATCTTGTCGTTGTTGGTTGCCAGGGGGTTTACCGTTCCCCGCAATGTGGTTTACATTACAGACAACCTAATATTAACCGGACCGTCTACAACACTAAAGGACATCGGCAAAATTTAAATAAAAACTTTGATTTATCCTCGAGCGATGCTACTAAAAGGGCGAGAGAGGTCTAGAGGAGATTGAAGGAAAACACAAAAACACAAACATACAAACGTTAACGAAAATACTACTAAATTAAAAGAGAGATAAATAAATAAATAAATTGAAACTACATGTATATATACATACAGATTATTACATACAAATAAAGCGTATTGGGTGGCAAGTCTCCTCTCAATCCCTCGGACAAAGCCCAGAGATCAAGGGGGGCTATATAACACCCGCAGCGAGCCTACAAAAGGGGTGGGCGAGGGCAAGCAGAAACCTAGCTCAGGGGGCGGGGATGGGAATGGGGGTTGGGTTGGGATAGGCGGGGCGCCGACGGGGAGCAGGAACACAGGCGGCGAAGGCAGGCCCACAGAAACCAGTTCACTTCTTCTGGGCCCTCGGTATCACCCAAAGCCCGGAAGAAGCAAAACGTGTTAACGTAAAAAAGCCCTCCCTCCTTCATATGAAGGAGAGAGGGCAAGCACAAACCTATCTAACGCAAAAAAGCCCCCCCTCCTTCATACGAAGGAGGGAGGGCAAGCGAACAAAACGACTTAACGCAAATCGGCCCCACCTCTCTTCTTGTGCACAAGAAGAGAGGCAGAGGCCGACTTACAGTCCTCACCCCACTCCTTCCATCCCCTAGAGGGGGGGAGGAGGGGGAGGAGGGGGGTCACTCACCTCCCTTCTATCCCCACAATGGAGGAGAGGAGGAGGGAGAGGACAAAGGAAAGAGGGGCAGAAAGGGAGAGAAATATCTCCAACCTCCCCTGTTGGGGAGGAGGTAGATGACGACTTAGAACAGTTTATATTCGAGTTTCGCCGCTCTGCCCTAAGGTAACTTTGGTCTTGGCGTTCCCGCTGCTGAAATCAACGAGTGAGAGGGAATGATCGGAAACCCTCGCGGACGAGATCACAACCCTGGGTGCATCACCAGCACAGCAACGGAAGTCTCGATCCGATACAGGTATACAAACTATCCAATAAAATACTGCAATATGCAGACACCCCTCGAAATAAATACTCCGCTCAGAAAACTAGCGGCCATCGGATTAATCAAAGTCATAATTCCATACCACGAGCCCTGTTATCCGACTGCCCCATAATCCCTAGGAGTTGAATAACACAGTACCAAAAGGAAAAAAAAAAAAACCGCGGGACTAATCGATCAGCACCGCATGCGGCGTGAGGAAAATATTTCTACGGTCTACACAGTATTACTACGGTACGATGGCTGTATACCGATCTAATTCGGCTCACAGGAAGCTTCAATCCGCCAACCATTGGCACATCAACCAAAACTAGACGGCAGATATCAACGAAGGTCATCAAGTTCTTTACTTGAATTCAAAAGGCGTGCTCCCACGAATAATCTGCATTTTTTAGGCTTCTGCCTGTTTACCACCGGTACATTAGCCACATTACCAACAACCGGAAAAGAATATTTTTCCCCGGCTGGTATGTACAAGTCGCCTGGTGGCAGCTTAAGACCTACCCATGATCTCCCTAAAGATTGCCTCTACTCGGGTAGTGGGTATGATACCACACGATTCCTACCCATCATAGCCTTATAGACTTTCTTAGGCTGACGTATTGTTTGTTCTATCAGAAGTCCGAGAAGCCCGGACCAAACCACGCCCGCCGAGGAAATCGATAGGTTGAGCTCCGGAATACCAGTATCTACCACGAATCTTAAGCTACGATAGTAAAGTACATTCTCTAATTTCTAGGCTTTTAATAAAGATAGGGAGCTCGTTTTTGTCGATCTCATATGCATCCCAAATCTCAGTACACGATTGCAATGAGAGGCAGTGAATATAGCACCACGAATTCGCTCAAGATGAGCAGGACTATAAAAGGCTCATATGGCACCTAATTCCTCCTACTCGACTCGACTTGAAAGGGCTCGAAGGTTCAAGGTGGCCTCTTATTAGGGTTAGGGTGATTATTCTTAGGGTTAGGGTTCGGTCTCTACATGATTGGTTGGTTAATTCGTTAAGCCCAGGTGCCATATACGGGTTTTCCAAGCTGTGCTATGCGGGGGAATAATTCCTACATATCTCGAGCTTCCAAATTAGAGCATCTGAAGGCTCTCGAGCCAACTCAACTCGTTGTGGTAGCTGCTCGTCGAGGGCCTCGGGCGGACTTGTCTCCTCAACCACACTAAGTAAGTTTCTCTAAGTATCCATGAGAAAGACGACTAAATGAGAAGAAGATATAGCGGGACTCCAAGGGTTCTGGCGATCTGGTCGGTCGATGGTCGAGCGGTCGGTGGTGGTTGAGGAGGGGTGGGTAATTTTTAAAGGATTACCAGCCCCTAGGATCCTCGGTATGCACTCAGAAGCTAAGAAGGATATAGCTACATACGTATACATAGAGTAACAGCGAAGAGAAGAAAGTGATAGTTTCCGAGGGCTAGGAGAGGGGGGCAAGAGAGAATACTTCGTGGAGATGTCCGGAAAAGAGAAGCACACTAGAGAAGGACATGAGGTGCTGAAGACTTGAGCCGATAAGTACTTGTACTTGCACGTACACTCCCAAACTTGTTCACAGCCCTTCCTACGGCGAGTAGCGAGCCCTCCTATGGGGTGAGTACGAGACTAGCTATTACACCATCATCATAAGAAGACATCAAGCTTCATAAGCCAAGGGGTGGGAGAAGAGGATGAGAATATGCGATGAATACTTACATGGCGAGAGGGCTTTTAGATTAGATCGAACTACATACATGTAGTTGTGGAATAAGGCTGCGATTCTTATACACACAAAATTAAATGCAAGACGTATGATACACTCGAGCTCAGCGCAAAATCACTTTTGTTACCCTCCCTTATTTCTTCCCGTTTCAGGTGGGTTTGGTCCATGGCCCAGGTAGTCTCCTGGGTGGATCAGAACACATTTATGGCCTCTCGCATGACACGAAGCCTGGCCCGGCCCGGCCCGATGCATCCACACCAGCAGACGTCATGTTTGGCGACTACATGGCGCTACATGTACCTTCAAGCATCCCTCATCTATCAACAAGCGACTCAGTTCTTACCACTCCTCGATACTGCTCCTCTCAAGCCTATTGTATCGTCCTTTTCATCACTGGAATCACACACAAGGTGTACCCGACACGAGTGATACGCCGTGATTATGCCCTTTGCTGGAAAGCCCCCCTAGGCTTGACCCAAGGTCAGAACCCGTAGTGCGCACCTCTTCCCCAACCCGAATCATATACATACATGTAGCCAGCTAACTGTTGATCAGGTCCCATCTTATCCTCCAAAGGCAATCCTTTTCGGGGGGGCTATCACCAAAGCCACAGTGACCCACTAGCCTGGCCACTCTTTTGGCCCCCACGAGCAAGGTTCAACTCGAGCAGTTGCGAGAGAGTGATTCCGAAAGACTGCATCCGGTTCTGTGCACGTGATGTAAGTCTACTCTACGTAGTCTGCCGAAAGTGGCTGGAGTAAGCAAAAAGAGCGGTGTGTAATCATACTTATCTGATCGGCAATGATTCAATTGACATGCTAACTTAATGGCCCTTGCCCTTGCCCTACTGATAAGCGCCAATCAGTAACTAGCGATAGCTAACATAGTGCTAGTAAGAGTAATAATAGTAGAGAGCCACACAGCAATAATTGAGCCAAAATGATTACAAATGAGATGCTTTTTTGTCTGCAAGTAATTACATAAATACTTTTTTTCTCCCCCTTTTCTCCCCCTTTCATAAAGAAAACCGTCCAGTACGTACACTAATGTCGTCTTACAAAGGAATGATAATTCATTGATTGTATGCAGCCCGTCTTACAAAGGAAAGATTCTGGCTGGATAAATAAGTTTCAAGCAGTAGTCGGAATACCTTTCGTAAAGTTGCAAAATAACTCTACCAATTGGCTCAATATCTTTTCACTGAGCACCACGGCCTCTGCCGCCTCTGCCGCCCCCGCCTCCTCCTCCACGGCCACCTCTGTCACCGCCTCCTCTACCTCTGTCACCACCCCCTCTACCTCTGTCACCACCTCCTCTACCTCCTCTATCTCCACCGCCTCTATCGCCGCCCCCTCTTCCACCCCGATCACCTCCAACTCGGTATTCAGCTCTGCCTCGATCTCCACCGCCGCCTCTATAACCACCGCCACCTCGATCGCCGCCACCTCGATCACCGCCTCTACCTCTATACTCTCCTCCACCTCCTCTACCACCGCCTCCTCTATCAAAACCGCCCCATCCGCCACCTCCTCCTCTACCGCCGCCACCGCCACCACCTCGCCCGCCTCCACCTCCAGATCCTGGTCCGTCGGTCCATGAAACCTCATATGGGTCCGCTGTGTACCCTTGGCCCCAATCGTCCCACTCTAAATTATCGAGAAGGCCGCCGTCGGCGTCAAACATCCATAACGGCAGTACAGTCTTGGTTGCGTCTACCCAGTAGGGAATTTTATACGTCCTGGGCTTTGCAACGTTCCAGTTGGGGCCTGGAGCAATTTGGACCCATGGGATATACCAGGCCGGGTCGACGCCTGGCGCTTTTAGAAGGTACTGTTGACCGCGGCCGGCCATTCTGAAGTTCTCGCTTTCGTCGTGACCTGGCTTGTTTCAGGAATTGGAACTTATTCGGAGGGATAAGAAGCTAAAAACCTCGTAATGTATAATCTGTTTTTCTTCGTAATTTCTCTTCTTCTCTTACACTGGCCCAGCTCTCGGTCTCTCCCGGATCAGAGCTCTATCAATTAATCCGTTGCTTTATATAACGAGATTTCTTACGAGCGATCGACCGTGGGGGAAAAGAGAAAAAAAGGGCCCGTTGTTCTGATTGGACATGCGATGGATGCCTGAATTGTGGGGACCTCTGGAGAGGGGGGTTGTGGATAAGTAAGCAGGAATGCAGGGTTGGGTTTAGTGTGTATGGTGGGATGCCTGAATAGGTATCGCATGACGGGTGTTGAGGCCTGGAGAAAGGGCTGTATGACGGTGAAGTCAGAGTTGCGTCTTGTGTTCTCGCGATATTGGATGTTGATATGGTTACAGAAGCCCAACTCGCAAACATGATGGGGCAGAGCAATGTGGAGCTGGGACCGCTCCTCGTTATATTTGCCAGCAATTAGATCATCCAAGGTAAGGATTAATATGAATCTATAGGATATCCCGCTAATACGTGTCGTAGGTTTGTTCTCTCTTTCGTTGAGGGAAAGCATCAAACGTTCTCATGCCAATGATCGTTTACAGATATTTGCGCCAAGACTTAATATCCTTTCGCTTGCCGAACCAGGGTTGATAACGTGTCTTTCCGATTGCAGCCAGAGAGGGTGCCTGGAACGTGCGAGAAAGAAAGATGATTCTGCAGCAAAGATTCGTAGGTACAATCTTGGTTCTGAGAGAGAATTTTTTTGACGCGCAGGATTTTATCGATATCGATATCCCCTCGTTATCGAAGCGAGAACTATTCTCGTCCTTACCTAAGCGAGAAATTTCGCCATGATGAGATTCTTTGCGCAAAGATACATGTATGGCAGGTACTTACAATATGTATGTACCCGTCCGTAAATATGTGTACTCCCTTTTGAAGATGATGATTGCGTAATTGCATCTGCGTATATTGCTGACACGATTGTGATTATTAAGGTTTTCTTCCAAATAACGTTTCCGGACCAAACCGGAGGGAGAAAGTTTGGTAATGTGATTACCCCTTCATGTTTGGGGTTTTATGCAGCCTCAGCAAGTCCTATACGGAAACGTTTTCCAATTGCGAGGAGACGAGTTTCCCCGCTAGCGATCTAAGATCAGGCGCTCAGTCCTGCCGGCTGTTGATGGTGAAAATCAATATGAGAGATCGAGGTTCAAGCACGATATCATTGATATCGACTTTAAGGCTCCCGTCCTCGCACCAAACTTGATATGACACGAGAAAGAGGTTGAAGACACTCTAGAGTGCATATTCAGGCGTTCAATAAACCGTTGTGTATTCAATGCAACTGGCCAAACACGAACCCATCACAAGTCGGATATCGAAAACGAAGAGATATCTTTTGTAAGTTGTGAGTGGAGGCCTTAGAAGGGGGGGGGGGGGGGGGGGTCGGGCTTTGATACATGTACCTACTCACCCAGTTGTACTGATGACATCCGCGAAATTTTAATATATATGCATGTAGTATACCCTAGGCCCTCGTAAATAATGAATCATCAATTCATCTAGAATTATCTACGGGTATTTACAGTAACATTTTTATCCTGTAGTGTTCTTTTGTCGTCATGGAATGACATGCAAGGCAGATTCTACTAGCCACCTAGCTTTTAGCCACAGCACAGCGCGGTGGGATGCCTGAATTCAGTAAACGAGTGATACCATGTGACTACAAAACCTAAATATTATCAGACACCACACCTAACCCTGAGTATTATTGGGTTAACGTGACGGTGTGACAGATACCGTGATGAGATAGGATACGCGTTTGTGCGTATATATACATTACACTTTGGTCTTGTGAATACATCATATTGGTGTATGTGCACTCTCTACTTACACTTAGTCTTCATGTACCGACATGTACACACTAGTATTGCCTAGAGTGTTTTGTATACTTCTTCAAAGTCTGAGAATGACTACATGTATGTACCTCGTGTATGTACCTCAACACCTACCACCTCTACACTCGGACAGCTCTAGAGCAAAAACACCAAGAATCCGGAACCCGAAAACGACATCGTGAAGCATTGAGACATCCACTACAACCATCGGGGTTAGTAAACGCCCAAGCACCTCACCGGCACAACACGAACCCTCCGTCCTTCTCCTGTTTCACGACAACAGAACAGACAACGACACGATCCGTCCATAACGTCTTGAATTTTCCGCTCTGGGCATCGGCCTCGGTGATTCGGATATCAAGCCACTTCCACGCCTCGCCCTCGGTTCGCTTTGGCGCGGCGGCAGCACCAACACAACAAACTGAGTAAGACCGCCAGCCACCACGAACTAAGCTATCGGTTCCGACGTCCCCGGGACGGAGGTGGGGGAGGCTTGGCGGGGCCTGCCCGGATTGGGACATTCTATGCCGTAGAAGCACAGAAGCACAGAAGCACAGGCATGGTACGGTACGGTACGGTACGGTACGGTACGAGGTGGATGGTTCGGTTCGTTCGTTTGGAGAGTAGGTAAACGGAGTGACAAATGTTGTGTGCAGACGGTATGTAGGTACTAATTAATTAATACGGAGACTTTTTTTTAATTGAGGAGCATACAGCTCAAACTCAGAGGAGTACCTGCTCGTATGTCATGTAGGTACAGGTATTTAATTTGCGTGCCGCGATGTTTCGGCGCCTTTACTACCCTGGACAGCTTGACAGGTACGAGGAGTGCTTTTGCATATCGTGTAGGTGTAATTTGGAATAGTAAGTAGAGTATGTAACTTGTAAGTAGTAAGTAGAGGTGTAACTTATGATAGAGACAGACACTTCCGAGATATGCACAGCTGGCTTCGGCCATTTCCGTACTGATTAAAGTTTTTAGAGTTGGAACGGAAGGCACGAAATCAAGGCCATCCTCATTCTCACGCTGACTCTCCGCCTTACTCAATGGCCATCTGATAGATGTCGTGATACTAGATACCATGATACGATGATGGTGAGTGCACATATCTTCTTCTCACCTACGAACTGCACTCCATCACACGACTGACCTCCATCATCATCATCCCTCAGGTCACAGCATGCATGTCTCTCTCTCTCTCACCCACTCACACTGCACTGCACCTCCCCGCTGACCCACTGCTTCCACCGCTCCAAATGACGATCCCCGCCAGCCATGGTCCTGCCTCCATCCCTAAAAAGCTTAAGACACACGTGGGGAGGTTGTCTTAGGTCTCCAAACAGGTTATTTGTCTTGTCTCTGAGCAACCGCAGATCCGTCGCACAAGACTGCTTCATGAGACGAGAGCAGTCGGGGGCGGCTTCCATCACCTACCAGCTCCTCCAACGGGCGGGCCACTGAACGCATCGTCATTGGCCTACAGCAAGCGAACAAGTAGCTTTCTCGATGGTCCTGTAGATCACAACAACAACAACAACTGTACCTACTCTTACTTTACCTACATACTCTTACCTGCACTGCATTGGAAAGAAAGTTCGCCCTTTTTATGTAAGTGCAGCTATTTGACGTGTGCTCTTTTTCCTTTTCGTCCGGAGCTTACCATTGCCATCAGCACGTCATCGAATCAAAAATCCTCACTCGGGCCCAAGACATGAGCAGTGCAGCTGAAGAGGAGAGAAAAAGGGTGTTTTTACATTATAAGAATAACCACAAAAGTGAAATAAAAAAACATAAAAAAAAGCCTTTGTGGCCCACGGAGAAAGCGAAGCAATCAGTTTCATTCAGTCAGGTCTAGCTCATCTCATGCTCATGCTCACGCTTTTGGTTCCTGTCGCTCTGCGCCCGCCTAGGTACATGTAGCTGCGGTTCAAAAGAGCAAAAAAAAGAAAAACGAAATAAGAGACGAACAGCACCAGAACCCAGAGTGAGAAATTAACAGCAAAGTGAAAAAAAGTCTTTCCAAAAACGCATTCACACATATGATGTGAGCTCCCAAATTTTTCGAGATCACCATAGAAGTGGATTAGAAAAATTCACTTTCACGCTTCCCCGGCCGCACTCCCCCAAACCCAGCTTTCCAGCTCAGCCCGAAATCCCAGCCATCTAATATCCGCACAGTACACACCACATATATACACTCATCCACACACATTGCTCGAGTACCAAAAACCTTAACATTCACCTATCCACACAGCTCCCGCGATCTACATGAACAGAAGTAGTGAAAAAAAACAAAAAACAATTCCATTCATTCTGCCCCTACCTTAGCCGCTCCTTTTTATAGCCCCATCCCCCAATTGCCAAGACACCGAAAAAGCAAAATATGGTGCGCCCAATCATAAAGGTAGTCAAAAAATTGGGGCGAGGTCGAGGTTGAATAACTTTCCAACGAAACAAATTATGAAAAATCCGGTTGGTAAAATTGAAGTACTAGTGATGAAGAAGAACTTTACCAACCAGATTTTTGATATCTCTCCTGGTTAAAAAGTTATTCAAGCTTGAAATTCGGTATTTTAGTATGTAAAAAGCGCCAAGACTAAACAAAGTGGAACAGTATTATACCCATTTATACCCTTAAAGAAGCAAACCTGATCAGGCCATGGCAGTGATGCAGCAGAAGGCTAGAAATGGGCCCTCTTATTGGCCCATGAGGCCATATTGCAGCCACAATTGTTCCACTTCTGTATCTTCCGTATGCCACCCCATCACCTTTAAGAGTGTGCGCACCATACCTGTATGCAAGCAAGCCACACACTGGAACCTTCCCGTGTTTCTATTATGGTGGGGGTGGGGTGTCAATGATCGAAACAATACAACTTTTACAACCATCACGTGACCACGCTCATCATTCGCTCCACGGTGATTAGTGATTGGATCTCAGACAGTCAGCAGCTCCAGCAATCAACGCAGGTACGCTACACAAGATCAGACCTGAGCTGGCCGAATGACCAAGCGAGTGAGACGAGCTCGCGAAGGGAACCCACAAACACCCTGGTTTTTTTTTTCATTGAGGCTGCTATTGCTGCGCGGGCGCAAGTAAGGGAGGTGGTCAATGAGGGGTGCATGGTTACAGAGGAGTGGAAATGAAATAGAAAAAGGGAAAAAAAAGGGTTCGAATTTCGAAGGGGGGGGGGGGGGGGGGAGAGAGAGAATAAAAGGGAGGACGGAGCAAATGGGGAAGTGTTCCTGTAGATGTGTGGATGAATCATGCGAGATGAGGAATAATGTGTGTTGCGGACGGATGTTTACTTTTCTGGGAACTGCAGCTGTTTTCTTTCTTTTTTTCGTTTTCTTCTTCTTTTTTGTTTTTTTATTTATTTATTGATTAATTATATGTTTTTATGATCATGATCAGGGAGAGGGGGCGGAGGTGGAGGTTTCGCCGCGCGCGCGCGCGCGGGCGCGGGTTCTCTTTCGCTTTCGATGATTCCCAACCTCATGATTGATTGGATCTGCTGCGATATGGGCGGCCTCGATCAGCAGGAGGTTTAAAGAGGATGTAGATAGGGTGGAGGGTGAGATCTCGGGGCCTCGGGGGTGGGTGAGATAGATAGGTAGGGGACGGACGAGGCTGTAGATACCACATGAAGAGTCGGAAAAAAAGTGCAAAAAAATCATAAAGATGGGAACCTTAAATGCAGAATCGTGATTAGCATCATGATCACAAAGCTATGGACGAAGGAGCAGAAGCCGGGAATGAATGCTGCGGTGTGAGACTCTAGGTGGAGCCACCGCGACACTCTCGACATTCAGGGACAATTGTATCTCTGCTCGTGTAGTACGAGGGGCAAGCCAGCTATCCAGGTAAACTTTATTCTCGTAGTGGTTTTTCTTTTCCTTTTTTCTCCCCTTTCGTTTCGAGCACACGATGCGATCATTCACGCTCCGCCGTCCTGTCGAGTCCAAATCACAAGGGCAATAATGGTAGCGGTGGTAATGCTGATGGTAGATAAAGGAAAAATTATATTTGTGTTTCTAATTATTTAGATGTGTTTCCGAGGAATTAACCCATGTCCAAATGTCCAAATGTCCCATTTTGTAACCAATGTAACCAATGTAACCAATGTAACCAACCCAGCCCAACCAACCAACCCGGTCATGTCCCCCCATCAACCTCCACAACAACAACATGATAAGTATTATGCATTACTATTCATCGCAAAAGATTATTGACTTAATTTCTGTACCAGTTCGCAGCAGGGTCGCCAAGGCACTCTCCAACAGTCGCAACTAAAACACAATACCATTAGCAATCGCGTCCGCAACATAGACAGTAGTAATGATAACTCACATGTCAATCCTTTGGCCTTTGCATTATCAATCTCGTTCTGCACCAAGCCTTCGACGGTGGTCTGGTGTACATCGTGGTTCAATACGATGTAACTGCCACCGGCCTGGACGGCGCCAGCATAGGAGTTAAAGGCTGTCTGGATGTCGGCGGTGTGAGCATAGTCCTGAGGATCAACGTTGGCATGGATGACGTGATAGCCCAAGTTGTTCATGACATTTAGGCAGGCACTACCACAATCAAAGTAAGGAGGGCGCATGTAAGTTGGGTATTTTCCAATCGCACTGGAGACCGCACTCTCGACCATGGTCATCTGCGAGGTAACATCGGCATCAGAGAGCGTAGACAAGTACGGGTGGGACCAGGTGTGGGATCCAATCTGATGGCCCTCGTTGTTCATTCTCACGAGGAGAGCCTGGTTAGTAGCAGTGGTAATTGGTTCACCCCAGTTCTGGCCGTTGACAAAGAAGGTCGCCTTTACGCCGTTGCTTGAGAGGATGTCGAGGAGTCTTGAGGTGTAGATGAATGGACCGTCGTCAAAGGTGAGGGCCACTGTATTGGGTGTGTTGCAGCTGTAGATAAAGCTGCCATATGGAACGCTTCCAACTTTTGTGCGGCCGCCTGTGCTGCCTCCATCGGTAGGAGTAGAACCACCTGCGCTGGTAGTGGAAGTGGGGGTAGACCCTCCACTACAGCTTCCGTAGGCACTCTGGCAGCCAGTTCCTGTAGTTGATAGTTAATAAATTGTTCTAAAAACCATACTCGACTCAATTGATGGCAGTGAGTAGATGTACATACCACAGTATTCAGTGCCATCACCGCACCATCCATACTGCGAACAGCACTTGTAGGAATCGGTAGCACACTTGTAACCACCATTGGTGGCACCACAGGTTCCATCCGGAGTAGTCGACTGTCTACCAAAGATGTTGGCAGGCAGCGCACTGGCATTTGCAAGCCCAAGAACGGCCGCGCCGAGGAGAAGGAACTTTGATGAGGTGAAAGAAGGCATTGTGGTTGTTAGAACTGATCAGATACTGTTGCTCTAGAACGAGAGTAATGTGCTGGATGTCGGATAGAAAATATCGGGGTTGTGCCAGGTACTTTATACAACTCCAACTACTATCGTGTCGGAGGAGGTCGGTGAGATCAAATCATGAAATCTAAATCCATTAATCGACCTAACCTGTGACTGGTTCTTGGCCTTGATCCGCCTTGTACTGTACGAGTCCTCCCATCAGCTTCGATAGATAATCATCATTCCTTTCTAGGAAAAGGCTCCCTATCGACAACATTTGGGGCACTGTGATCGAGTTTATCGTATCGGTCAAGTCCTTGGATCCAATCACAACTTGCATATGTCTAAAGAAAAACCTAGCCGGGCCCAAAAGGTTAGCTACTTCAGCTTTACCCGCGGCAGGACGAAGGAAGAAAGAAAAGAAAAGAAACGACCACAAGAAAAGTGTTATGACTGTACTTTGGGACCTTGTAGCACGACTGCACAGTAGAGGTGTAAGTTATGTTGTAGTGCAAAAAAAAGGTAGACAGAGACTTGGCATACATACCAAACAATCGTAGTACCATGTAGGTATCTACATGGATCATGGATATGGATGTAGTATTTGTGTATGGATTACTCGCCCCACCCACCCATAAGTAGAGTACCTTGCGGCAGGTAGTGCGGGAGCAATATCAAACTGACTGATGTGCATACCAGACAGACAGGTAGGGCAACTGACTCTGTCTGAGTAGAGACACAACCTTAGACAACCCTTCCTAGGGCAGCAAGCATTAACAAGGTTTTGAGGGATCGTGGGTCAGATACGGGATTCCACATACGCGAGCTTCCGAACCCAGTGCCACGTTCGTTCGATGTTAATCGACACCCAGCCCAATGGGAGCCGTCGTGCTCTAGGAAAATTGATCTCAAGTTCGATCCTTTCAGACTCTTCCACTATTTTACCAACTGCATCTACCTATAGCTAGAGTACGCTGCTTTACCTCCCTCTGTACCTCAGCTGTGGTCGTGAGTTGTACTGGCTGAGAGACAGTACCGTACATGCGCCAAAGACTGCTCAAGTTTCACAGGATCTGCCTGTCAGTCTGTCAGTTTGTCTCTGCTGCGTGGTGATAAATTTAGGAGGAAAAGGGTCCAAATTGCCTTGCGCACTTACAGGGCCAAAAAAAAAAACGGTATCTTCTTGGCATGGTTCCTTTTTGAGAATTGAAGTCTTGGATGTGTAAGTAACAACATCTATCTGACTCGGTCCGAGACGAGACGACTGAGAATGATATCCTATTTTAATTGTTTGCCGAAACTAAAAAAACGCGCGAGGATTCCTAATAACAAATGCGTACTGGCGTGTTGCTGCTGCGCGGTTTCTAATCAACTAACTTGTAGGCATATCGTCATTTTCGGGTGGCTTCCGAATGGGGGGAAGAGTGAACTCCTCCAGGATCTTACCTCACCAAAATACGCACGGAGATTGACGTAGAGCAAGCCGACTTGAACCGACCGACCTTTGACCTAGTACACATTGACTGTTGTGCTGGTCTTACTCTAGATATTCCGCCTTTAGGTACTTAGGTACTTGAAGTTCTGAACCAGTACCCCCTTACGTCGGAGGCGTAATAGATCTCCCCTAGCTGCAAACGCTCTACTCCAGCGTCTACTGTGTGAGAATAACTCGACTTCACCCTAACACGTCAAAGAGCGAGAGACAAAACCACAACCACCGAGATACATGCTACGGTGACTTCTCATGAATTCAGCCTCACTAGCCAGCTGGCTGGTTATGCACTTGGTGTTCCACTCTCGTACTCTACCTAGCTAGGTTGTTGCTTTGCCTCACACGCTCATATTGTCACTAGGTAGAATTCAGGTACTATATTAGAGTACAGTTAGTACGTATCGTGTGATTTTAAAGATTTAACCGTAAAATTAAGTCAATCTGAAGTCGATCATAGTAGAGTAGATAACATAGCATAGCATCGACAACTTACTTTGTGCCGAACGATCCGAGATTTCTAGTTTTGGCTGATACATAGAGTAGGTAGGTAGATACTTTAGAGTGCGTACAAGCATAGTATCGTGTTGGGTGAGTGTAAGTCCTATTGGCGGGAAGTATTGTCATGGCATAACGTTTTCAAAGCGCATGGCATCGCTTCAGAACCTTCTTTCAGTTGCATTGATTTCCAGATGCAGAGAGGAAATGCCTCCCTCCAATCTCCTAACTGGGAAGGTCGCGGTGTGTCGCTATCACTATCGTATCCTAATCAAGTCGGCCAGTTTTTCTCATGTCTGCGTTGTCCATCTTCCCTCTCCTCCATCGGTATCATTTGCAGGGGATGTTATTTGTTTATCGCTAAAACAGCCTTTGTTGTGCAACATTCAGAAGCCCGATTTAGACTATGCAGCCAAGAATTCGATTCCTTGGTTCAAAATCAGGGCTGAATTACATAAATAGGAAGGCCAAGGGCCAAGATACGTTGCCTAAAAAGCTTAGGGCATCGGAAATGTTGCACCCGCTTTCGATTCCTCCTCGAAGCAGAACGAATCAACAGAGGACTGTTAGAGCCGTACATAGAGAGTTTGACCTGCAATGCCGCTGGAAACAATCCTCATGCGTGTAAGATGAGTTTACCCAAACCCACTCGATGACTAAATACGACTAAATAAAGTCGATAGTCGGATCCAATCTACGTGTTTATGGTTAATATCATCACGAGAGCGATTTCATCAAAATTAAGGTATGTAACAAGGTTGAATGAGTGGACAAGGGAGGAGATCTAATAGTTACACAGGAATCTCTGAGTCACCAGCCCTGGAATTTAGACTTAAGTAGTAACGAAGACGAAGGACTGCACAGACCACTACGTTTTAGTTATTCGAGGGTCAGCGCGGATATAGTTTACCCGGGAGCCTCAGGGTAGGGGTTAATTACCCAGCCTCATGCTCTTGAAATTTTTATTGTTGTCCAAGATACATGTATATTCAAACCTCCATAAAGATTAGATTAAGCATGCATAACAATTCGAGAAAGACGGTGTAAGAGGCTCTTCAGTGAAGGACACAGGAGTGCATACCAGGCTAGGTGGTACAGTACCGGTAGAGTACATAAACATACGGATCCATGCCTAATTATTACCCACAGGGCAATGATAGATAAGTCGTGTACTGACGTGACTTTTAAATTTTAAAATTTCTCGCTTCCCTCTAATTCCCTTCCGTTTAGCAAGGTAGGCACAAACCCTTCGTGTTATAATGTTATAATAGACTTTACCAATATCCCGTTAACCCCCTAAATTAATTATTGGGGTTGGGGTTGGGATGGTGCAACGTGGGGTCTTCCTCGTCGTTCCCCGGGAAATTTCAAAGTTGTTGTTGACCCTATAAGTTACCAGGATGCTAGCTCCTTTCCTCCCTTCCTAGGATCATTCCTCCCGAGAGGCTGTTTTTTTCTCAGAAAAATATTCCAGAAACATGCATAGCCGCGTGATATATGATGATGTAGGATCATATCATGCACTCCCCTCAGGTAGTCTTGGCGACATGAGATACTTTGTATTTACCTACATGTACTTAGTGATGAATTACCCTGTTGGTGAGGATATGAGTGAGAATTAGGAATCTATGGATTTATTTCAGATCACAATGGGAATGTTCTTTCAAATACAACCTGACTTGACTTGCTAGTGGTTAGACCATATTCGAGGAACATACTGCGGAGAGTATCCTTCCCTCGATTTATGTATGACTCTGATTGATTCCCTGCTGGCATTCAGGTAGAGTACGTGTATGTGCAGGGTTAATGGGTTCCATTTCACGGCTCATATATAAGGATTTAATTAAACCCATCAGAAAACGCGAAGGCCAAATCTCCTATTGTTCAGTAGCAGTCGGTGCTTTAGGCATATCACTGAGTGGCATTTGTAAGGGTGCTGCGGTTTAGCACCAATACAATCGTATCAGTTCCATCTGCCCGTACGATACATGTACTAGCTAAGATGGCAATAAGTTAGCCAAGGCCTTTTTCGTATTTCTTTCGGTTCCCAATATATATTAAGCCTAGATAACTTGGCCAAACATACGTCGTAAGTTTTTTCTCCCGTGTTTTGGTCACACTATGTTTAGTTGACTAATCACGGGGGGGTTGGGGTTTTAGAAAGATGTTACATACATCTTATCTTCAGGTTGACGATAGGAAGTCACACCTCGCCAAGATGTAACCTCGGTACCTCAGTACCCCACAAACATCACACTCTCGGCCTCACCGTCACTCAATAGACTCTTCCACTGTTCAACCAACTACATTTGCGCTTCTGAAAGATAAGACATGCACTGCGTTGCATATTTTCTCATGACAACGTTTTAAAAAGCTTATCCGAGTCTCAGTATAGGCCCTAGGCGTGGAAAATAAATAAATAAACAAAGACATAAACATGTACCTGATCTTATAGAGCAGTCGGTAAAATAACTATAAATCGACTTTATGATGTTGCCCCGCAATTCAATTTCACCTTCCAAATCCGCAAATATTGCGTTGTGCTGTCATATGCACAGATTGATTGGCTGCCCATCATCGAGGGACACAGCACTCTACTTGTGTAGGTAGGTATAAAGTAGGTATATATAGGTATTTGATTGACGCGAACCGATTTCAGCCTCAAGAAAAGAAGGGCTATGTATACCAAATCGCCGCTATGATTTCCTTTAAACGGCATCAACTCAGACGAATACCGGCGACGACCAATAATTCGTGCGGGGTTGTCTGTGTATGTACTTATTTCTCAAGGCTGGGCTGACCCCCATCAGGCTTTTGTGATTCTCGTACATCACGGGGTGCCTTAAACTGTGTTGTTCTTGCTCCTGTTGTGCACAACAGTCAAGTTCGGAAGCACGGCATCTCAGATCTTGTATTTGTTCTACCGATCATATATGTTCCTTGTTTTCACCCAATCCCCCCTCAGTGAAATTCTTACTACGTCTTATATTAGAATTAACAGAAACCTTAAATTTGGTTTGGTGAATACTCTAGACCACGGTGTGATTGACTGGAAAAACTTACTACGTTACCATGGCGATATGTGAAAAACATAAGCGATAAGTTCGGACGGAACAAGGCGTGCGCTTGATGCAATCGTACATGTATGTATGTTGTTTTAATTGGACGGTTGATGGTTGTTGGGATTGAGCCAAGTAGGGCACCTATCCTAGGTACTTTTAGTTCTTAAAATAGTTGTGGTAGTCTACTTGTAGAGTACCAAGAGTGCCTATCCAGCAGATACATACGCTTAAGTCTGGCGCTGCTTCCTGTACGACCGTACACGCTGTCTACATGTTACATGTAGTTACACGTTGGTACCGTTGTGCAGTGGTACATGTAACGGATGTCATGCATGGGACTGAGTGATATGGGTGTAACTTAGCAGGCTTATTACAACATGGGGGTGCTTTATATTATCGAGCTCGGTTATTAACTTTAACAATTAGTATATATAATCCTGGTCAAAAATAAAGATTTCGGAGCTAAAGGCCGCCAAGCAGAGTAATTAACTAGTCCCTCAAGATATTCAGTAACAGTTGTGTGAGTTATTGTCACTGCGGCGATGTTTGTACATACATACCCCGCTTCGAATTCTTGAATAGATGTTTACCAAGGGAAACATCTTGTGGATAGCATCATCGTCGGACACGTGCGTGACGTTTGAAGATCCGGAACCACGCGGATAGCTGAGTTGCATTGCATTTAGAGCACATATTCATCATATAGTCGTGATTGCCTTGCCAGCTGGACTGAAAATATGAGTCTTATCTTGGTCATCTGATAACTGTAATTTCACATAGAACTACGGATACTAAAAAGGTTGACTTGACTGAGTGTGGTAACTTTCCCGTCGCTTTCTATTTTATAGCCGAGGATTTGACGCATTCCTTCCATATGCAGGTTATTCATAACCACTTTTCATCAGCCATCACTCGATTCTCATGTAAAATCGAGAAAAAAATAGTGGCTGCGGAAGCATTGCCCCCATGATCAACATACCTGAGGATTATCCATTATTCCATTATTATTTATTCAACATTCCAACTACTGGGCTGCGCTTCACATTATGTCCTGACTCCATCTTTGGGTAATTTTTGGGCTTAGGAGCCTTTTGTCAAATTGTTAATCATTACTCTATTGGTTTACGGGCCTCCAAAGACCGTGTCGATGATCTTGCAACCTGCGCCTTGTTGATTGTAGGTTCGCCGCATATAATTGGTAGAAAAAAGACCTCATCGAACCTTGAGAGTGGAAGTTGATAAGATGTGGTAAGGGTCCATTTAGATAATAGTGAAGGTTTTCCCAGTTAATATATTTCCATACTTCTGCCTATTTTCCTACACTAGGTATGTGGTTACAGGGCTGCGAAGGGATCCACAACCATAGCTAGTACTGTTATGATAATCTTATTTCTATAGTGCGTTAAGAAGGAAGTAATTTGATTATAATCCAAACCAAGCTTACTCAGAAATTCGATTTGGAATGTGTGTTTTCAGGTAAAGAAAAAAAAGGAGCCGTTATGTTGGAAGACGTATGACCGAATTAACCAGGATAAGTGCTCAGGACCCGGGATGTACGTATGTGCAGGTGACTCATGTGCTTGATTGAAGATAATCAACGTGTGTATATTGTAAGGTGAGTAATCACGTTGGCATCTCGGTCGGGTTCTATATCAACCAATTCAAAACACCATTAGATAACCCTATTTTTGTCATAGTATGTAAGTATATTTTGTATTCATGCAAAGCCAAAAGCACAACATGGTGTTGCTTTATGGAACTGTACAGAGTAAAATTAATAACTCACACAGGAGATAAGAAGTCTCCCCAACCAAGCATGTACGATATTAACGATATCATCTACCGAACACTTTGGATAAATCGACGGAGACTTCTGTACTTTTAATCCAGAATCTAGAAAATGGATATTCTTCCGATGGCGACCCGACGCGACGTGTACCCCTGTCTTGACTCAATTTATATATAGTTTCGAATTTGATTTTGGCTTCTTGCCAATCGGGTATCATCAGTAAAAGGTTGGTATGGATGATTGTAATTAGTATTTTCCATTGCATGTAATATCACTCGGTCGCTTGTTAGCCCCACTGAGTCAAACTCTTCTACAACTTCTCTAATAGGAAAGACTTGTATAATCACCAGAGTTCCCTGGGATTAACATATTCATGGTCTTGACTATCGGAAAGATTTCCTATGCAAGTATTTTGGCGAGTTCTTACTCATCCGAAGTGGAGATCAGCAATGAAGACGAGACTCCACGAGATAAGACTTGGATAAGCCACTTTAGATAATGCCATAATAGGCGAGGTAGTTCGACATCTATCACCATGTAAATAGTAGTAGATGGCCCAAATCAACTTGAGAAATCTCGGATTTGTTTGGTATCTCTGACCTTAAGGCTTATCACGGTGGGCCTGATGCCTATTACACGTAGGGGCAGTTAGAGCCCCTGGAATATATAGTGATGATCCCTTCTCAGAGATATAGAAATTGATGAGGGCTGCTAAAATCTGCCCACAAAACTGCTCGACGGCTCTGAGGATATCACACAGGTAGTGAAGGCTCCATTATGGGCCAAGTAGAGGTGACTGAGGGACGTGCGAACCAACATCTATGTTCAAATCGGTATAATATGATGTGATCATTAGCATGTATAGCTGCTTCTAGTTAGATAACTTCGTCAGACATAAATGGAGGACTGTTCTCGTACCCGGTATATAGTTGGAGCCTCATAGCGAGGACGGACTTCGTTATGGTTCTATCTCAGCACATTCCGTCCATTGCAGTGCATTCATAAATTGGGATGAAGGCAAGAAGTTGGTGTTTCGTGATGGGTAAAGGGAGGAAGAGATAAAGTTTGGCTTGAGGAGTTGTTCTTACGTACTTACATCTGATTTAAGGTGTTCGCCAAGTCCCGTGCCGCGTAAATCTGTAGTCACGACATGCAGCAGCGGACACTAGCAGCGATCTACGGGATTCCATGATTCCGGCCTTCCACATGTTTCCAAACGACGCCAGATCCCAGAGCACAAAGTCAAGTCGATCGAGGTCAGTTCCAGGTTACCCATTATCATAAACGTGACTGAACCCGAGAGCATATTTTCTCTAATCAGGTCGATTCTATCTACACCGAGCTAGGTTTTATTGGGCTGACCGGCCGGATAAAGTGGACGGATGGCCAGTCGGTTTATGGCTTGATATACATGTACGTATTGTCTGTCATACCGAGTACAGCATATCCAGGTTCAGATATTCGGAGGGGTTCTAACCGGGTATCATACACAGTGAACCTTTCTTCATGGCTTCCATATACCGGCGGGGGAAGACAGCCGATCAAAAGAGTCCTGACGTGACCCAGGTAGCAGAGCCACATCCCAAGTCCCAGTATCAGAACCCGTGGTGGCGTTTTCAATATGACTTGATATGGCGGGAGTTTCGGGTGTCCCTTGCGGTCGGCTCGTGGCACATGGCGGCTACATGTGCCCCCCATCTTGTCACCGAAAAATGCAGGCCACCCTGGACGAGTCAGTCGAGTGCTAATCTATGAACGGATCTCTAGTCACGTCGCGGTTGTGGAGCATATGACCTAGAATTCTAATTCGGTGCTAAGATTTGGAAAGAATGAGTTCGCGACCCCTCTTCTGTTGGGATGGAGCAATCGCGGAGTGTCGCCGGATCGAGTGATAATTCATGAAGATATAACGCACCATCACTCGCGGGGGATTTTCGCCGCAAGCAACTAAAATCAACACAGGTTGCGTGTTACATTCCTCTTATCTAATAAAATTCAAGACAAAATGTTGAGATAATTCCTCTGCGCCTTTCAGACCCTCGGTTCCACCCAAGGCCTACCAGGGGCAGCGCAGACCGAATTATAATTAACGGAAAAAAGCCCCCTCCACTTCATACGAAGGGGAGGGGCGCAGAACTACCTCACGCAAAAAACCCCCCGCTCTTCATATGGAGATCAGAGGGCAAGGGAAACCTACGGCCCGGAAGAGGCAAAAAAACGAATTAACGCACATTAGCCCCCCCCCCCCCCCTTAAGACGGGGGAGGATTGAAGTGCGTTGCTGTGAGCCCTCATTGAGGGCCCACAACGAGCGGGGTGGGAGACGGAGCAGGGGAAATACAGTTGGGGGGGGGGGGGTGGTGGCGACTATACTTGTTGCACCCCCTTTGAGGGGAGAGGGTAGAGCTGCCATAGTTATATAGTTGTAGAGAAGGAAGGGAAAGTCGGGCGATATATAAAGAGATCTGATGCCAAGGATTGTGCGTGAACTTTCGCTGCTCTGCCTTGGGGTCATGATCAGTAGTACAGAGCTCTATGGGTGCCGGTCCTAATAAGCCTACAAAAACCGCGCTCCGAAATACCCTAACGCCAAACCTATCAGACATACCCCCAGCATCTAAGATAGAAAAGTAACCAATCTTTGAGAATCACTAGAGCTACGTACGGGATGGTCATTCTAATTTATCCCTATTTCAATGTCTCGAGCTGGCACTGATATGTTTGAAAAACAAAAATGGGCACCTTAGGTCTAATTACGGATGCTGCTAAACCATCTTAAAAACTGCGGTTAGGATGGTTTATTCGTTCGGGGACACATAAATTGAGTGAAAAAAAGAGATTATTCTGCTCCTAAAACCAAGATAAATCGTTTTTTTGGTCTTGACCATGCAATGGCGGTGGCTGCGGGTTTGTCGCGGCCGGTGCCGTAGAGCCGGTTGAGTGCGGCGAGTGATGGCGTGTGACGACCAAAGTTTCCCGGCTTACCTTCTTCACGGAGCTCAGAATACTAAATATCCCAAAAAGGCCTGCTGTTTAGCAAGGCTACGTCGAAATATTGTCCCGGTCGCGACAAGCTTCGAAGCTTAACCCACTCACTCAGAAAGCATCTTCAAATCTTGCCTAGTTTCTCGCGTATGTTGGACTACATCGTTGCTGGCTGGATATAATGCTTCTCACTCACTCACGAGTTTATATTCTTTTTCTTTTAGGGATACCGATGAAATAAAGAACGTAAAGTTCTAAATGACGCAGTTTTCGGTAGACGTGCTCTGCAATAATACATGATGCAAGACAACAGTTTGCTATGATCATGATCTAGAATGAAAAAAATGTGAAGGGTTAGGGATTCTGCTTCATCTTGGCACATTGCCAAGCTCAAGTATTACTTCCAGCACAGTATCCACTATGGGCGAGTGGTCTAGTGGTTAGACTGCTCGTCGGGTTAGACACCGCGTGTTTGCTCTCAGGATACCAAAGGTCCTGGGTTCAAACCGGGGGTGGGGGTAGTAACGCTCAATGGATAATAACTAATAAGTCGTTGCAGTACCTTTTGTTCCTTTTTATAGTGAAATAAATTAGGAGGCTTAATATTTTGATCTTTGATTTCTCTAGAGGAGGAAAGGGCGCTGCACCGCAGTAGAGGCATGTCCTCCATTTGTACGTACCGCCAGACACAACGTAACTACTTTGTCTCTAAGACATGTAAGAAAGCCCAAATATATATATATTACACAGATCTGAATTGTAGGCCCAGAGCGAGAGAGCATAGTCAAATCCCCATACATCTCCAAGACTCACACTAGCCGGCGGATAACGTCGATCGATCGCTACAACCCCTCCATTTCTCTACGGTCCATCGCCATTTCCATCATCCAAACACCACCGGCCACCCACATATTTGCAAATTCGTATAGTTCAGCAGCAAAAACAGGTTCGGAATCCACTGACTCGGCAAGTGGCCTTCTTTCTTCCTGTACTACTGGGTGTAGCTACGCCTTGATGTGGGGGTGGGGGGGGCGGGGCGCGAGACCGATTGCAATTGCTACATGTTGAGCATGACGGGAGGGGTGCCTTTTTATACTGCAGATTCTCTAGACAGGGGCACGACAACAGGTCACGTAAGCGGGATCTTATCTTAATCTGGGGCCACATGCTAGCTTGGGGACACGGGTCCCGTGGGTTGGATTCCGCCTTGCAGCGGTGGCGGGTCGAGTGAGGGGTTGTGATGCGAATTATGGGGAAAGGTGTGTTTTTCTGAGTTTATCGAGACTACATCTAGGGATTGGGTGCTTATCTCCGGACCGTAAGACGGGATGCATGGCGGAAACTCGGA
The DNA here is from genome assembly GCF_020137385.1 of Morchella sextelata. NCBI lineage: Eukaryota > Fungi > Ascomycota > Pezizomycetes > Pezizales > Morchellaceae > Morchella > Morchella sextelata. Next base: position 538,793 of record NW_025408619.1, on the reverse strand, counting down.
TTGCCTAGCTAGCTGGATACAGTCGAATCTCGCTATAAGGGCACCCTCTATAAGAATACTCGCCTTGTAAGGAGCCCGGTCCGCAGGCTACTTTTTTTTAGTATGTAGTACTAAGGGTAAATGCTCATGTTCTTGCTATAAGAATACATGTACCCTTAGTAAATTTTCAAACTTTTTGGTGTATTACCCTTATAGAGAGAGTAACTTTTGAGTGGAGGTTGGGGCACTTCGCCCTCAAAAAGTGAAAAATGTTCTGCTAACAACATTGAAAGTTGCACTGCCAAAAACTGAAAGTTCCGTCACCAAAGAGTGATGGTTTAGCCGCCAAAAGTGAAGTTCCGCGAACTTCCCACTCTGCCGAATTCAGTGTTGCGCGAACGCTTTACTCCCAAAAGTGAACATTCTACTCTGCCAAACCTAACCCCGAAATATCTATAAGGGTAACTGCTCTATAAGGGTACGACATCGCGGTATTTCCGTGCCCTTATAGGGAGATTCGACTGTAGATGCATATGGGCAATCAACTTGAGGTTTCGATTTCGAGAATCATTACTGTACTGTGCATGTATGGATATATGGCAGTGGTCCGGGGCCAGATATCATGAAGACAGCTACTATATACAAGGTCGAGGACATGTACATATACCTACAAAGCCCCTCCATCTTCCGACTTCCCTCATTCCGCATCTCATTCCACATACCCCACACACATCAGCACAAAGCTCTCCAAAAAAACAAAAACAAAGATGAATCTCCTCAGCCTTCTCCTCCCCATTCTCCCCCTTCTCCCCCTCACACTCGCCACCCCACCCCCACACCTCTACGACCTCAGCGCCATGCTCCGCGGCTACGTCCTCTGCACCACCACCGCCGCCTCCCCGCGCGTCGACCCGGCCATCAGCGCCATCCAGTCCCTCCGCGCACGTCTCTACCGCCCCGCCGTGCAGGACAAGTCGTCGGACCCCTTCTGCACGGACCTGACCAAGAGCGGGACGGCGTATACGGCCATATGCGGCCCGCAGGACACGGTCATGCGCTCAATGGATGCGGGGAAGATGGCGAACCAGATTTACCGGTTTTGTAGAGCGGAGGTGGGGGGCGTGTGGAGGGTGGGGGGCGTGTATGTGTTTGATGGGGAGACGGTGCCGGTGGGGAGGATGGTGCTGTATGCGGTTGGGGAGGAGGGGGTGGATGGGGGTGAGGGGGAGGGGGAGACGGAAGAGAAGCGTGAGGTAATTGGGGGTAATGGGGAGTATTGAGGCGAGATGACTTCTCGTTTGTGTGGATTGTAAGCCTTTTATGTAGGTTCTAACTATACTCGAGTAGTATGGTTCATGTAGATATCATTAACAATTCAATGCCACGAGTGGCCTTTTCCGCCTCTATCTCTTTGCCTTCATTAGTTTCTTAGCAAAGAGATCTTCAAAGGGACCCTTGAACGCTGCACTTGGATGATTAATTGTACTCTTAGGATAAATCCCATACCGAGTCTTGAAGTTCAATCACTGAATATCACTCGTCACACTGTGCTAGTCCTAGCGGGAGCGCCTCTCTTTATATATAGAGCCCTTAAGTATGAAAAGAGAGGGTACAGGTTATATATCTCTTTTATAGGAGTTTGTAAGTTAGTCTTTCGGGGCTGGCTTCTACCATAGTGGTCTTAATCGGCTCAGTGTAAACCGTATTTACAATGGGCAGAACTTAGTATATGCATTATGCGGTTCTGTATCTTACAGGTTATAGATATCCTTTTAGTGGGGCCGTTCAGAATACTGAGAGCTTTTAGAAATATGTGCTAGCGCTCTGTACGTATGGGTCGGCTTTTTGTATGTGCTAAATGTTAGACTGAGAGTGTGGTAAAATCTTACTCCCCCCGCCAGGTCCATAATGTATCAAATGGTTGGTTCACCCACCAACACGATGAACTCCAAACCCGGCAGGCTGGCGATCATCCGCGTCACAGGCAATCACTCGACACACAGTATCATCAACCTCGAGGCTTTTCAACAGCATATTCTCACAGAGTGAGCGTGAATATCGCCAGAGAAAGTGTTTCTGTAACCGTTAGTAGCTGTGGACTGGAGATGTTTCTCTGTTTATCAGACCGCCGGCCAGCCAGTCACATGCATCCTCGGCAACGCGTCTGTGCTTCAGCCCTGGGCACAACAAGGATTCCCCACATCTCCACAAAACACCCAGCCAGCTCTCTCCCAGCTCCAGCTCTCCCAGCTCCGAGCTGTCCACAGCTACATATCTACCTCCCAACTCCCCACCATACCACACCATACCGACCATACCTACCACCAGCTACCCAGTCAGCCAGCCAGCCATGACCACCCCCGTCCCCCTCCCCTTCTCCGAACCCGCCTACCTCACCGGCGCCCCAAACCCCTACTACACCCCCTCACACCTCAAATGGCAGAAAGCCTGCCGCGACTTCATCACGGCCAACCTAACCGCGCACGCGCTCGAGTGGGAGCGCGCCGAAGAGGTGCCGCCCTCGGTCTTCGACACCTTCTCGGCGGCACACATGCTGATCCCGACGCTGCCGGGCCCGCTGCCCATCGCCTGGCTCAAGCGGCTCGGCATCCACACGCTGCTGGGCGGCCTGCCCGTCGAGGAGTTCGACTACATGCATTTCCTGATCCATGCAGACGAGATGGCGCGCAGCGGGCTGGCGGGGCCGGGCGCGTCGCTGACGACGGGGATGGCGTATGGCGTGCCGCCGATCGTTAAGTATGGTAGTAGGGAGCTGCAGGAGCGTGTGCTGCCGGACTTGCTGACGGGGAGGGCGAGGGCGTGCATTGCGATTACGGAGCCGGGGGCGGGCAGCGATGTGGCGGGGATTGAGGCGACGGCGGTGAAGAGTGAGGATGGGAGGGAGTATATTGTGAACGGGCAGAAGAAATGGTGCGCTTCTATATCAACCTCCTGACTGGCTGGTTTTTGGTGTGTCGAGTGCTGATATGGTGGTGGTGGTGGTGGTGTAGGATCACGAACGGGATCTGGGCAACATATGCCACGACCGCCGTGCGCACGGGGGGCCCCGGGCCCGGCGGCCTCTCGCTGCTGCTGATCCCGCTGCAGTCGCCCGGCGTGACGGCGCGCAAGCTGACGGTGACGGGGATGGCCACGTCGGGGACCACGTTCATCACGCTCGAGGACGTGCGCGTGCCCTGCGAGAACATCATCGGCGCCGAGGGCCAGGGCATGAAGATGATCATGACCAACTTCAACCACGAGCGGCTGTCCATCGCCATCGCGGCCACGCGGCAGGCCCGCGTCGCCGTCAGCGCGGCGCTCGAGTATGTGCTCGCGCGCGAGGCGTTCGGGAAGGCGCTGATCGAGCAGGCGGTGGTGAGGCACCGGCTGGCGAAGGTGGGGGCGAGGGTCGAGAGCCAGTGGGCGTGGGTCGAGAGCGTGGCGTGGAGGATGCGGCAGGGGGAGGAGGATATGGGTGGGGTGTTGGCGCTGGTTAAGGCGAGTGCGGGGATGGTGCTGGCGGAGGCGGCGGGCACGGCGGTGGTGCTGCTGGGCGGGAATGGGCTCACGAGGAGCGGGAGAGGTGAGCTGGTGGAGAGGATCTATAGGGATGTGCCGGGGACGGTGGTGCCGGGTGGGAGCGAGGACGTGATGTTGGATCTGGGGGTGAGGGAGTTGGTGAAGAATTATAGGAAGGCGATTAGAAAGTTGGAGGCCGGGTCGAAGTTGTAATCATCATTATCATCATCTTTAGCGGTGTGTGTTCCTATGTATGATCAATTAGCCAGTTGTTTTCCTGAATTTGAATTTGAATCTGGAAAAAGCGTCTCTTCTAGTTCTGTGAAGGTTATTAACCAGCTGGCATTCCTACCGACAATTGGCAGGCTGATGGCCCTGATCTCAGTTGAGAACAATCGGTAAAGAAGATCTATCGGGCAAGCAATCAAACCGGTGCAAGACTGATGGGAACACGCCCCGAAGCCTGGTCGTGGATTAGATAGCACAGTAGTGGGCACAAAGAATATAGGCCTAGATTTCCTCCCTGTCTTGTAGTTAGCAATCACCACCATCATCGTCGTCGTAGTAAGCGTGAGTAGACAGACACATGAGACGACCAGTGCAGTGTGCTCTGGGGCTAAGGGGCGAGAAAAGGTCAAGAAAACAGGGAATCGGGGAATCTGAGATGAGATGGAAAAGGGGGGGGATTTCCCTTACTCTTTATTATATATTACGGCTAGTCGGCGGGGATAAGTTACCGGGCGTGTGGCAGTCGGGTTGCAATGGTCTGATTGATTGATAATTCAAGTCGGGTTGGTCTTGTTTCGTGTCTCGAGCTATAAAACCACAGGCCAGTGCAAATTGACCAGCAATGCCGAACTGGATGGGGTGTCTGATAAAGGCCCTGAGGACCATTGTTTTAACCTTGACTGTTCGCAGGGGTTGCATTGAATGCATGTAGCCTACAGTGCAGTGCGGAGGCTGATGGTTCGTATGTCTTTCTGAACTACAAGATCAGGGTGATGATGATGTACTTGCCGGATGTTCTCTTGTGTCCAGCGAACCTACATGTATTCTCCCTGATATGCAAGAGTCGCAACGGCTTCATCTCGCCAAACAGCTGTCAAATCCACGAAGTTTTAGGGCCGTTGCTCCGTAGCACTCCCGTATTAATATTCCCGGATGAGGAAGAAGCAGCTGGACACTGGCAAGTGCGTCGTGGTGGATTGCCATGGCAGGGTTCGGTTTCCCTAGCTAGCTCCTCTCACCCTCGCCCCCTTAAGCATTGCCTCCGGGCTACTGAACGTTGTGTGGGCGAGTGTGGTCTAGCGGTGGGCTCGTCCCTAACCCGTCTCCTTCCACGCACTGCGAGCAGCTTGCTGCAAGTAGCGGGCTGGGTACGAGACTAGTCTAGTGGTAGACGCCTCGTCAACGGAGGACACCGAGTGGGTTGGGTCCCCATATATGACCATCAGTAGGTCGTGGGTTTAACTTTGAGGGGTACGTGGGAGTCTATAATTATAATGTTGGCGTTATGTGTAATAAATGGCACTCCACCACCCTGAAAAGCATACTCTCCAGCAAGACTTTTTGTAAATTTATTGACATTTTCTGGAGATTGTTGGCTCGCCTTCGCCTCGTAGGTTCAGTGTGATATCGATCAGGTCTCTGCCCGGTCTCCCCATGGACAGGGCCGGATGCAGGGTGAAGCTTTTTCTTTTATAGTGTAGTAGATGTGTTATTTTACCAAGAACCGCGTCCCTTTCCGTAGTCAACGGGTGGAACAGCAACAACAGAGAACAATATACGCTTGCGGGGTGGGCATGGTTTCGGTACAGTGAAAATGAGGCATTCATATTTCTGGACAGGCCTGGGACGGAAGAGACCACAGGAATGACAGTCATGGGTATATAGGGACAAGACAGGCACCTTTAAGCTTCCAGGAAGTGTATTCAGGGCTCTAGATCGATATTCAGGGTACGAAGGGTTTATTTTTGGCCGTAGGAGGGAAGATGGAAGGAGAGACAGAATCAAAATTGTTTGTTCTAAATAGTTGCTTTTCTTTATTTTATTTTATTTCTTTTGTTGAGATGGCGGTGGATGTAGGGTAGTTCTGGGGTAGTGTGATATTTCCATAGACTAAGGTCTGCATGCAATTAATGAATTAAACAAATAAAAGAAAAAGGGTCCCTTTCCGTAGTCTAAATCACAATATATCACTCGGCCGATTACGAGGAGCACAATACCTACGGATTACAGGCCCTCCTATATACACCAACTAGGGCTACCGCCCATAACCCTCTAGAGAGAATGTGTTTTTTTTACTGATTCAGTATCCGCTCGACATTACGATACAGATCGAATTAACGCAAAAAATAAACCTCTCCTCTCCAGAAAAACAAATTAACGCACACCAGCCCAACCCCATCTTCGTGCGAAGATTGTTAGTGGTAGTGATATAGTCTCGTTCCCAGCCTGTTTTGTTTGAGATAGACATCGTGATAGTTCTCGTAATGGTAGGTGCTGGTGGTTGATAGGTAGGACGATAGGCGGGACGAGGCTTCTTTATACCCTCTCTATAGCAATCTCTTTACTACTAATATTCCTCTCTATCTCTTTACTACCCATACCCCTCTCTAGGTATTTTTACTACTCCAACGGTGCCTTTTCTATCTCTTTATCGTAGAAGTTAGTAGTAGTAGAGGCAAACAAACGGGGAGGTTGCAAGATCTGTCGGTATCCACATCCGCACCTATAGCTACCTTTATCGAAAGGTGGACCACGCATAATTTCACGCAGAGTAGAGAGGTTCCGCACTCTCCGACGTACCGGATATGCGCATGCAGACTGCGAATCCAATTTATAAACAAACAGAGAATAAAAATGAGGTTTTGCTCGCCAAGTATGCCTAGAGCGTATTGTCTGACAAATGCACCAATTGGCGTTGTCTGATGCAACCTTTTATAATTATCTGAGGTCTCCGTAGAAAATATGACATACGGCACATGTGGGTCTGTATGCATGACTTTAATCATTCCCGCTATGCGAAAACCCCCGCTCTAATCATCAAAAGATCAGAGTATTTCCATAACTGTAAGGTTGCATGCAATTAATGAATTAAACCAAAAAAAACCAAAAAAAACCAAAAAAAACCAAAAAAGATCAGCGTGGTCTAAACGAGTGATAACCCATGACTCCATCAGAGTGATAATCCATGAACCTCCTCCGAGTGACAAACCAGCATGTCGGGTTTGTTGGAGTAGCTTTCTCCTGGAATATCGGGCCGACCGATGATCGAGACAATAGGCTCTGACCATTTCTCTTCTCCGGTCTGGGGCCCTGCTCGCTAGTGATTCGGACTTGATGGTTCGCGGGCATGAATATCTCGAACGACGAATTTTGGAGATGATCGTGGAATCGGGGGCTTCTTGTAGCCGTTAATGCCGTTTCTAAACCAACTTCCTATACAAAGTATCAACCCTTAGACCGGCTTATCTGGCCAGTATTGAATCCATCTCTTAATCACCGTGGCCTTAGCGGAATCCGACAGACAAGTATCCTGTGAAAACGACAAGTGGCGTACCAGTATACACACCATGATCAGAGCTATAAATTACCATTCGTTCTTCTTTTCCTTTTTGCGCAGTTATCTTCTGGGCCGACTCCTAAACACCATTTTAGAGTACCCCATTTATTTCTCCCGAAAAGCCCAGGCCCGCATCTCTCTTTTCCTAAAAGAAACCAGTGCAGAATATTCGGACCTCATGGATTGATCTATATAACCATTTAATCAATCAATCACTAGCATTCGGGGTTGAAAAAGATTCAGCATCGAGTGAGTACTCATGAAGCCAGATGACGTACTGATAGGACGAACACACTCATCAACAGCCAGTATATGTAGATCCAGTACTGGATTCGCCACTCGACGTAAATGGCTGCTCAAGAAACCACCCACGTCAACATGAGACCTCGTCTCTTCCTACGAGACTCCAATCCCCAGCGAGGCCAGCCGCAGATCATGGAACCTATCCTATGACGTACGCACCTGACTTGCAACCAAGCACCAGCAAGCACCAGCAAGCACCACCCCTTGCCCACAGTAACGGGCTGCCTGCCAATCGATCGAGTGACAACCTATGAACACCCCATACATACCACACACCACACATACCCTCGTTACTCCTCGCCCACCAAACATCATTCCCACAACTCCATAAACATCGTCGAAATCAAACACCGCCCCCTGGATAGGAGCCAATCACGATACCAAGAACACCAAGACATCACTAATGCCTTGGCGCCAATGAGGTGCGGTTCATTATGTCTCACTCGCTCACTCCTGATAGGCTAAGGACGCCTTGGCTATATGTGACGTAGTTAAGACCCACAATTACTGTGAATCTTTCCTTCTCCCTGCAGGTTTTTCTGTCACCCTTCTAACGGTTAACAGCACATGTCTATCCTTCCTGCCGATGAAATGGAGTTGCCAAACCGCCGGTTTTCTTCTTCCATGATCCAGATCATACCAATCGATAGCCGAGATCACCACCTTCCTCGTGTTGACAGCATTTATGCCGTTGCCCAGACTGTAACCTTCGGGACCAATCCCGTCTACAAAAATACATACAATGGGGCAGTACAGGCCCGTATTTTGGGACTGTCCCTCGTGCTTGGGGGGTTACAAGCTCCAGAGGAGACGGGACCGTTTGGTAATGATACAAGCCTAGGAAAGTGAAATACGAATGCAAGTCGTATTCAAGTACCACGAAGGTAGAAAAAATAAGTCTCCATCGATTGATATGGTAGGTGATATGTTTGCGGGATTAAGTCCGCACTTTGGATTGGTGTGAATACGAACTTGGACTACGTACGGGGCAGCATACATATATGCCTAAAATCAGAATTACGACGATGAACGAAAATGCGCAAGAGTAGGCGTAGTGGAAAAGATCATGGCATTATCAGAAATCCGAATGCTTCGAAGTAGAAGGCTTGCGTTATGACAACAACCCTGACAATTAAGGCTACTGGATAATGCACAACATCCCCGCTGAATATCGGCTTTCTCACAAGCAATCTGACGTTACGAAACCGGGGATAGAGTTTATATAACGAAGAAGACAAGACAGGTGCTACAAAACAAAAGTACCGACTGGTACTCCGCCTCTTTGATCTTTAACGGTGCCTTAGGCTTCAAGCCGACGCGCCAGTTTTGAGTTAGCGCCGCTTATATATCCAATGTAAAGAAGAGTACTACATATGTAATATGGCACGGAGGTGAATCCGTAAGCTATTTGCATTCAATAACCTTCCTAACCAAGCAGAACAGAACAGAACTCTTCTCGAGGTGGCTGGCTTGGCAGTCACACAACATCAATCGGGGCGAGATACTCATGGGTACATACACGTAGGTACGTCGAGTATGATATCGTGACAAATTTTCTTCTTTGCGGGCCGAGGTTTGGTTCTGACCTGCTGTTGGGCGAAAAGATGCGCCATAGAAAGCAGTCTTGGTGTTCTTGCCTCATTCATCGTGGAACAATATAGTGGAGGGAGGCTATGTAGGTATTTACCTACTGTATGTAGATTATGTGCATGACAGCACATCTCCCGAGAAGGTGTTTTTCCCCTCGTCTCAATAACGAGTGTATCTGCTCGGTTCAGGCCAAGTTTTCGCCACAAGACGATAGTCTATCTGGTTGGAATTTGGGGCATTTAGCCATCTCCCGGGGTGATTTTCAGCTCGGGTCGAAGTGGTTGAGGTGGAGCAGAATGGCTGGCTGAGATTGAGAAACAGACGTCCTCGAGCTACATACATAGGGTTTTTCCAGCCTACCCCCACGTATGTACATGCGCTCGAACGATTCTCGCCTAACAGATCAGAGACCGTTCCTGGGGCTGAGACTGAGCGATAAGGATACTCTACATACATGCCCACGCGAGGATGATCGGTGGGGTGTGTGTGAGTAAAGTAGGTGCAGGAAAAGCTTGTTCTTTCTCGTTTTGGGAACGGTTGAGCAATTGAGGCTTGGCTATGGCATGATTTGTGTGATTATTTTTATTTTAGTAGGGGGACTGGGGGAGAGAGCCTGTGCCTGCCTGTCTGCTCTACTTTACATAGCCGAGTTTGTTTGCGGACCTGCCGAGACTCCCACCTCCACCGAGCACAAACGAAAATAGCTGACTGAGCCGCATACGGCCCACATTCAATGCAAGGGGGAAACTTTGAAAGCATTTCCATGCCTGTCATGATATTGCCTTGAAGCTTACTTCAGATCATTCTCGTTTCTTTGGAGTCGGAAGGGATATACGCTTCTGGTGAGAGGAATCAAACTCCATCTGCTGGCAGGTGTAGTTAGTTGAGTCGATCGAATTGTTAGGACTAAATTCTTAATCTTCACTGAGGAATAAATCAGTTGAGGTACCAAAACCAGATACTGTTGTTGAAAAACCAGGTTCTCTCTACTAAAGAAAACACTTAACTCCCCGCCGCTAAGCGCCGTGGTTTTGTACTCTTTTCCACTGTTTCCCCGTCCACCGACATCCTCCTCCTCCTCCTCCTTCTCATCCTCCTCGGCGCGCTTACGGATGAACTCGGATAGATAGATACAGCATAGCATGAAGATATTAACGATGTTTATCTTTATCCGTAGAACTGTCTACATCTCCGATATCTGGAGTTGTACCTACTTGCCCTTCAGGCGAATGGAGAAGCCCACGAGGTCTTCAGGACTGGATCTGTAGGTACGTGCGGCCCTATCCACTCCTCCACTCTGCTAGGAAGAGAGGGAGAGGGGAGCAACTGACAGGCGGGGAAGAGTAGCTCATGCTCTCAGCCCTCGCTTTGGTTGGCTGGCTGGCTGACTTGTTAGCTTTGGGGGTTGTCGGTTGGATCTGAAAACATGATCCCAGCCAGCCAAATCCCTGCCCCTGCCATGAAAGTTAAGCTCAGGATGATGGCATGTGTGCCGCTCTCATCTGGTTCCGGTAGCATGGTGATCATCACCGGTGGGAATTTTTGGACGACTCAGAGCTAAACCACAACCACAACGTCCCACAACCCACATTACCGCCATTGTACTCAACCACCCCCCAACCCCTACTAAACCACTTCCACAAGTGCTATGCCCAATTGAAAACAATTCAAAACAACAACCATACAATCCATACCTACCATGGCCACACGGAGGCGGCTCATGCATCCTCTAGAGTGCTAGTTGGAGTGGCTGGCTGGCTGGCTGGCCCTTTCTTGGTGATGGTGGCCCATGGCCCATGATGATGGCCATGGGCTTATCCCACATCACACATCCACCACATGTTACCTTGCTTTCAGATTGCTTCTGCTGTAGTAATGCCACAATCCTGCAGCAGAATGACTTTCCAGGAACGGCTTCGTGGGTTGTTCGTGAAGGGAGTGGGGCCATCCTCCCCCCCCCCCCCCCCAATGATATATGAGGGCTATCTTTCTTATATTGAGTGTTTTTTTGTCCTCCCCGACAATCAGTTCAATCTAGAGAGATCTTCCTATTCTATACTATCTCCCCGTCCGCTACTTGGTCAGTAGCCAATAGAATCCCGCCCACGCAACACACGGGGGCCTGCGGACGAGATAACTCGATACTAATACTTACGCCCGGAGTACATGATATTGTCCGGTGTTGCACTTTTTTAATATAGCAGATCCTCTCCGAGCGACCCCATCAGCGCCCATCCCTACTGGCAGTAAACTAACAGCCTATATCGTCTTTTTTTTGTTTTTCATCATGACAGAAACTACTATAAAACCCGAGATGGAGGACGTAGAGGACGGTGCAAGTCTGGAAGAGCAGAACGAGAAGAAGAAACTACATGAACAGAAATCAAGACACTGCACAACACCTAGATTACTTTGGAGCGTTGGATTATTCACAATGGTTCTTATTGCAGCTACTGTTGCGCTGGCGCTGGGTATACGCCTTGTGCATGCGGCCGCGGACCCATCGGCGATTGACCAGGACAGTAAGAGGAGCGAAGATGTACCCTCTAACAGGAGGGACGATATCAAGTTCGCCGACATGACGGGCTATGTGCATCCATTGTAAGTACCATCTCGATCTACCTCCCACATGGTAGAGAGAAATATCTTCACAACATATATGCTAACATATACTCCAGCATGGGCGTCCAGAACGGCGGAAACATGTTCCCCGGCGTGACCCTCCCCTTCGGCGTCGTCAAGATCGGCGTCGACATGCTCCCGGCCACCGGCACCGCCGACGCCTACTCCGGCTACCTCCCCAGCGGGCGCGTGACCGGCTTCTCGCTCATGCACGAGTCTGGCACCGGCGGCGCGCCCAAATACGGGGTGGTCTCACAGCTGCCGCTCACCGGCGCGGTTGAGAATCCGCTCGTGGACAGCGCTGTGCTGCGCGTGGGCGACGACGGGGCCGAGGTCGGGCGGTACAAGACGACGCTGGCGAACGGGGTGGTGACGGAGTTGACGGCGGCGGCGCATGCGGGGATGATGCGGCATCGGTTTGCGGGCGCCGACGGCGGCGTGCATGTGCTTGTGGATGTGTCGCATTTCTTGCCGAGCTTTCGCGGGCAGGGCATTGAGCAGAAGTATGTCGAGGGCGAGATCGAGGTCGATGCGAAGGGGAAGTACACCGGCTTTGGCGTGTACAAGGGGGGCTGGAATCTAGGTGCATAACTCTCCCCGCCTCCTCTGTTCCGGGGGCGCCGTTACTAATATTTTATTATCATGAACAGGCGAGGACTGGAAAATCTATTTCTGCGGAACGGTCGACAAGACGCCGTCGCAGGCGCGCACATTCGCCGGGACTGCTGTTTCCGGTGAGACACTGGAGTCGTTCGGGAATGCGACCAAGGTGTCGGGCAAGAAGAGGCTTGGTGCGCTGCTCTCGTTCAACTCCACCGCCGGGCTGGAGCTGGTCGTCGAGTCCAAGATCGGCATCTCGTTTATCTCGACGGCGAAGGCGTGCGAGTTCAAGGAGAAGGAGATCCCGGAGTCGAACTCGTTCGAGGCGCTGGCGAGCGCGGCGAAGGAGACGTGGAATAACGAGGTGTTTTCGTCGATTACGACCACTGAGGTATGTTGTATACTCCGAGCGATGGGCTGGCGACTGGCTGGTGACTGGAGCTTGAAGCTGATGATAGTGAGAACAGACCGACTCGGCGAAGTTGGGGCTTTTGTACTCGTCGCTGTACGGAATGTTCTTGATTCCGTCGAACCGCACGGGAGAGAACCCGAAGTGGACGTCCACCGAGCCTTATGTATGTCTTGATGCCTGCCATAACCCAATCCACATAAACCAATGTCAATGATCAGTAAGACTAATTAATGAAAACCCCCCCACAGTACGACGACATCTTCACGCTCTGGGATCTCTTCCGCAGCCACACGCCGCTCATGCACGTCCTCATGCCGCACCGCTACGAGGACTACATCCGCTCGCTCATCGACGTCTGGCGCCACGACGGCTACCTCCCCGACGGCCGCTCCTCAAACTTCAATGGCCGCGTGCAGGGCGGCAGCAACGCCGACAACGTCCTCGCCGACGCCTACGTCAAGGGCGTCCGCGGCGGCATCAACTGGGACGACGGCTACAAGGCCATGGTCAAGGACGCCGAGGTCGCGCCGGCCAACAACAACGACGCCATGGCCTCGGACTCGTCGACCAAGGAGGGCCGCGGCGCGCTCCCGGACTGGCTCGAGAAGGGCTACATCACGACCAAGTACAGCCGCAGCGTCTCGCGCGCGTCCGAGTACTCGCTCAACGACTTTGCGCTCTCGCAGGTCGCAAAGGGCCTCGGCAAGACGGACGACACAGACAAGTATCTCAACCGCTCGCGCAACTGGCGCAACCACTGGGACACAAAGTCGACCGCCTTCGGCTTCACGGGCTTCCTCTCGCCCATCGACCAGAACGGCGCCTTCCCAACGCCCGCCTGGGACCCGCTCAGCTGCGGCGGCTGCTACTGGGGCGACAACTACTACCAGGCGCTCCCCTACGAGTACTCGTTCGGCGCCCACCACGACATGGAGACGCTCATCAAGTACATGGGCGGCGACGACCTCTTCACGTCCCGCCTCGCGAAGCTCTTCGAGCCCGGCGCGAACCCGAGCGGCGACGCCCGCTTCGGCAAGACGCTCTTCAACCCCGGCAACGAGCCCAGCTTTGCCTCGCCGTACCTCTTCAACTACGTCAACCGGCAGTCGCTGAGCGTGCAGAAGGCGCGCTTCATCGCCACGTCGTACTATAACACGGGCAATGAGGGGCTCCCCGGCAACAGCGATGCGGGCGCGATGCAGTCGTGGCTGCTGTGGAATATGATTGGGCTGTATCCCATGACGGGGTCGACGACGTTTCTGATTGGGTCCCCGTGGTTTGCGGAGTTGAACTTGAACCTGGGGGATGGGAAGAAGGTGAGTATTAAGACCACCGGCGGCTCGGAGACGGCGTATTATGTCCAGAGCTTGAAGGTGAATGGCGAGGAGTGGGATCGGAATTGGATCAGCTGGGGGGATATCTTTGAGAAGGGTGGCACGATGGAGTTTGTGTTGGGGACGGAGATGAAGGCGTGGGATACGGGCGCGAGGCCGCCGAGTTATGCGACCTAGGAGGCCTAGGGTGTGTTTTCCCCCCCTTTTTTTTCTTTCTGGCTTTGCTTTTTGGGGTTTTGGATGGGGTTTGGAGTTTTTCTTTTTCTTTTTTTTCCCTTTGGGACGGATGGAGTATTGGGGCTTTGGGACTTGGGGTATATACTTTGGACTTTTTGACATTTGGACATTTTTTTGTTTGGGGTGGGTTTTTAGATAGACGATGGGACGATTGGTGTTTTTCTTTATGACAATGACCTGTGGACTTTTTGATGAGCTTTCTTTTGTTTTGTATACACCCGGGATAGGACATGCATGTAGATAGGATAGATAGGATAGATAGGATAGATAGGATAGATAGGATAGATAGGATAGATAGGATAGATAGGATAGATAGGATAGATAGGATAGATACCTGGCTATGAATACCACCTAGATCTAGATTCAAGAATCCGCCGTTCCAGCTAGCTCCTCAGAATTTGCGTTGTGCGCTGCATGAGATATCACTCGACTACCAAGCCAAACCCAAACTTCTGTCTTGGCGTCAGCGAGAAACAAAGGATAAAAGCGGGAGAGCAGCGGGAGAGCGGAAGGCGTCGTGGCAAGCTGTCAATGATTAGAAAGTCATTGTTCGTTGATTCGTTACCCGCCCCAGCTTAAGGTCTGAGCGGACGTCTGCCAAGAGGGGATTCATGGCGGGAGGGTCAAGCATCGGGTTGTGGGTAATGATTATGTGGGAGTGGAGGGGTTCGGGGAATCTTGATGGGGTATGTAGGTGCTTTTTGAGGGCTTTGTTTACGGGCGCTATATCTGGTTTCAAGGATCTGGGGCGGGGTGCGGTGAGTGGGGGGGGGGGGGGGGGGCTTGTGGGTGTGGTATGGGAGTGGTGGTGTGGGGTATCAATGATAGCTGTGCAAGAAATCTGGCGAGGATCGAAGCTTAAGCGGAGGGAGGGGGGGTTAGGAGGTGAGCGAATTAAATCATCAACCGAATGATAGATTCAAAATATCAGGATAAGTGACGAAGCTATTTAGCTAATAGAACACTATAAACACGGAGACGAGGAAAAGAGGAGATAAAAGGGATCGCATGTGTGAAGATAGGGTTAAGATCCATACCGAGGGCTATCGCTAGAATCCTTAAATGGCCGTATACTTCAAATTCCGGGATAAATTGTTAGTAGGAATTAATTTAGCTTTTTCGGGGGTCTCGATTTAGGCATGTGTTGCGGCTGTCGGCGCGTGTAGGTTATGGGGAAGGTGATTGAGAGCTTTCTCTCGGATGATTCATAACCAGGAGTTTGGATAACTTTCCCCGTATCCATCAGTAGAGTTACTCCTTTGAAACCTAAATATATCAGTTATGAGACCAAATGGTATTATAGTCTGAGCATCAGCATCGATGTAATCAGAGCAGCTGGCTCTTCCATATGTATCCATCACAAACCCATCTATAATAGCAGATACAATACGTCAGCAACCATTATAAAATGGCAGTTATGCCTCGACCCGGCCTCTTTCCGTGGATTGCGGCCGACTACCTGCATGTATAATCCATGTACGTATTCACAACCCCCGCAAGCTCGCGCTCACAGTTCTACTCACCAGTAGTACAGTTCAGAACCAGCTCCTGGGTCAAGCCCTAACTCCCATCCTCGCATTATTATCCTTAAGACCACACATCCCTCTAATCCCTTCTCCTTCCTTCTATACACTCCGGTCTTTCGTCATCATCTCTAACTTCCTCATAATCCATCGATCCATCATGGTCACCTCCTCTTTTTCATCACCTCTTTTGATCCGTCATGGTCACCTCCTCTTTTTATCCTTCCGAAGCCTCTCGAGCCCCCAGATGGCTCCCGCCAATACGCTTCTCAAGAAGCTGGAGAAAGAAAGAAAGAGAGCATTCTCGCCTCTGCCTCTCTATCTCCATCAGAGGTTTGTTTTGCCCCCCGGGATGGTGGAGGCAGACGATGAGAGGGCCATACTCGCCTTTGCCTCTCCATCTCCATGGGGGGGTTTGTTTTGTCCCCCGGAATGGTGGAGCTCGGGGAGCACAATGATGCACAGCTTCTCGTGCTGCCCGTTCCTCCCCTAGGTCTACCAAAGGCCCCAGATCTGATGGAGGTTGGCCGGGATGACTTTGTAAGTCTGTGAGTAATTTTTTTTATCTCTCTCTCTCTCTCTCTCCATATTCAGCTCTGTTTTTCTTGATGAATAGAGTCCGTATTAGAATCAGAATCGTGATAACTGACATTACTATCTTGTAGCAAGAGCGGGAGAAGGAGCAGCGAGCTCTCGCTTTCTTCCTTCCTATTTTTATGGGCCGTCCTTCGCTGTCTCTACGGAGGTTAACCGGTAGACTTTATAAGCTTGTGAGTATTTCTCTCTTTCTCTCTTTTTGTATCTCTGCCTATTTTGATGAGTTTCTACTAGAGTTAGAGTAAGACTAACACTGCTCATTAGGAGGAGAAAGAGCGGAGGCATTCCTCTTTGCACTCATATCGTTCCGGGCCCGCCCTCCACGATGGAGGTTAACCGGTAAACTTTACAAGCCCGTGAGTATTTCTTTCTATCGTTTTTGTATCTCTGCCTATCTTGATAGAATGAATTTGTGCTAGAGTTAGAGTAAGACTAACACTACCCATTAGTAGGAGAAATGGCGGGAGAGGGCGCCCTTTTTCTCTCATATATCATTAGTTTCGGGCCCGTTCTCCACGTTGAAGGTTAACCGGGACAACTTTGAGGGCCTTTGGGTATTTCTCTCTCAATCTTTTTATATCTTTGTTTTAATAGAATAAGTTTCTGCTAAAGTTGAAGTAAGAATCATGTCCACTAATACCACCCATTAGCAAAAACAAGAGGACGAGCTAATGGCCCTCGGCTCTCGCGTGCGGATTCGGGCCCGTCCTCCACGCTGGAGGTTAATCGGTAAACTTTGGAAGCCTGTGAGTATCTCTCTCTCCCTCTCTCGCTCACTTGTTCTGTATCTCTATCCATTTCTCTTATAGAAATAATCCCTATCAGAGTTAAAGTAAGAGCCATAACCGCTAACACCACCCAGCAGGGGAGGCAATAATGGCAGCAGGGGGGCCTGGTTCTCTGTGTCTGCACCACCTCCGCAATCGATCTTGGTTGGACCAAAGAGAAATGTTTAAACTCCATTCTCTCGCCTCTGCCTCCCACCAGCCAACTACACATTGGGAGTCGTCTTTCCAGGGGACCTCTCAAGTATCCTGCTGCTGCCGCTGCTGCGGGTAACTCTGCAGCCCGCCTCCCCAGCAGCATCACTACCGCTGTAACTGCGCATGGGGCTGGGGGGGAGGTGCCCAAGAGCTGGTAAGGCCATTCCCGGGGCCTAGCTAACCCTACAATGCCATCTCATGGGGTATGGGCCAAGTGCTCGTAAGGCCGTTTGCCGGATCCGGCCCCGGGTGCCCTTGCTGAGCGTGGGGAGAAAATAGTAGCATCAGGCGGATGCTACTAGTACTATGGCTTCTGGGGGCAGTCGCATGAGTATGGGTGGAGAGGCTGTGGGGTTTCTGGAGGATGGAGCCAGAACATGGCTGGTGGTGGGGTCTTGTAGTTTAGAAGCTTTTGTTTGTGAGAACTGCGTGGTGCGGGCAGTGTCTCTTCTGTTTTATTCGGGGTGTCTTGGTGTTTTTAACTCCTGTTGCGTGGGTGAGACCCAATGAGACTAACTTTAATTCTTGCAAGAATAAAAGAAAGGTATTCCCAGATATAGTTCCAATAGATAATTCGAGATGTAGTTGTTCTTAAACTGGTAGGAGTGACAGCTTTGTGATATCGTTGCGTAATCGGCCCAAGAGATCCAGAAGAACGCCCTCACCCCGTACATGCCCTGCTAGCGCCAAGTTCAGGTTAAGGTTCGATATTGTACGGAAAAAGTTGAAAATGACACAGTTTTCGGTAGACGTGCTCTACAATAACACATGAGATGGCTAAGAAATGACAATATCGAAGGGTTAGGGGTTCTGCTTCATCTTGGCACATTGCCAAGCCTAAGTATCACTTCCAGCGCAGCATCCACTATGGGCGAGTGGTCTAGTGGTTAGACTGCTCGTCGGGTTAGACACCGCGTGTTTACCCAGGATACACACAAGGTCCTGGGTTCAAACCAGGGGTGGGGGTAGTAGCGCACACTGACCAATAAGTCGCTGCAGTACCTTTTGTTATTTTTGTTCTTTTTTTTTTTTTGTAGTGAAATAGATTGGAAGGCCATTTTGATTTTTGATTTCTTTAGGGGAGAGGAGGAAGGGCTTCGCCTGATGACTGTGTGCTCTCGGCGTAGTGGTCAACATCCGAAACTCAGCTAGTAGGAGACAGTGATGTGAGGATCTTGGGTTCGAATCCCAAAAGAGGAAGAATCAATTCTTTTTTTGTTTTCCTTTGTAGGGTGAGGGGGGTTTGTGTACTCAGCCTTTTTTGTATACAAGGTGAGCTCAATTGAAGTATGCCTATTATTCGAGTATCATGTCTCCCCGGCCGGGATATACGTAGTATCTATCAGGGCCAAGGCAGATAAGCTGGAGCTATAATATATACCACGATTAACTTTTACTTTTAGTGACTCTATACTTTAACTATTCCGAAACAACACTCTACTCAAGAGTACATTTAGTTGATACCGGCGCCGTCGATATCAATCGCACTTACTAATCGGCATGAAACATAACCCACCTTACCACCACATCTGACTCCCTCGAGAGTCATAACTTATCGTCCTGTGACGGAATCCTCATGTGTTCGTCGGATTTCCTAACATAGCACCGACACCTCGCGCTCGGGGGGTACAGGCTTTCCTTGTCGTACCGAACTACACCCGCCTGGGGAAGTGATTGCTTTTAGGGAATGAGTCAATTGTGACTTTATTTGATTCACTACATATCAGCAGGGTGGACCGGAACCTTGAGTAGTAGTGTTGCCGCGAAAAAAAATGTTTTGCGGATCGATATTCTGGACAAGCGATTCTAGAGCTGAAAAGATGCTATATATACCCATTCCGAAATTACTGTCATACCCCCCGTAAAAACCTGAGGGTATCATCGCGAGTGATAATCTATGACCTGGTCACAAAAAACATACGGGTTGCTTAAATGCCTCATCTTCCGGCAGACTATTGGGTACAGAGTCTTCGCCGGGGAACATAGAAGCTGAGAACTCTTAACGGCATCGCTTATCGATGTATGTCGTCTCAGGCTTCACTCACTGAAATGCGCTCCCTCCGACGGGAAACCCTAACCCTACCCCGTGTGAGGCCAGCGGCGTAACACTACGAAGAGAACAGGCTATCATACTGGCGCCAAGCGGACACATGTATGTGACACATTACGTTCTAGTCCTACATGTAGATTACGGTGTCATGATCCAGGGCTGTATAACCCTCCGTTGTTACACTCCTAGACTCCTAACAATCATCTCACTTCGCGATCTAGTCTTCTCTCGTTAGTCCTGTTCGTGGCCTAAGAGAACAGAACACCACGCATAAGAATGACTATTCTGCTTCCCTATAATCTTTCAAGTTCAACCAACCTGCTTTGGGTAGTTCAATCGATCAAACAATCACTCTGCGCAGCCGCGGGCAATCGGAACGGAACAACGAGTGATAGACCATGATTGCACGACTCACGAGCGAATATATCATCTTTAATCAGTAGTTGGTTATAATTACTTCGGTGACTGTTATCAAGATATCTAAGGAGGTAAGCTATGTCTGAGAAAGTCCTGTCATTCTCTCCACGCATCACAAGGTTTCTACACCTACTGACAATCAGAGGCAAGGAGCATTTAGTACGTCATCCAGAACACCACGCCCCCACCTTCACATACATCAATGGGTTCCGGCAGAATTATATAAGCAATCCTAACGTCCCTGCATGCTCCGGAGTCCGGAAGGATTGTGTTACACATGGTACATGCAACCACCCGAGACCGTGACTTTAACGGAGATGACCGGAACAAGAATGGAGACTAATGGGGCCATTAGGGAAAGTGGAGAGTTCTTTCTCAGCCGACCAAATGAAGAGGTTGCAACGGGAGTGAAGAAGGAGGCGCTCCCACTCTCCTCACGCGAGAAACCTTGTGCTAAATCTTATTTAATAGCTTATCCCGTGCGCATGCACACATGGCCTCAAATTCTATATGCTATTGCTGATTTGATTAATTGTGTAGTATAAACCGTTATCATAGGAGGAGACAGCATAATAGCTCAGTTGAAAGCTAAATCCGACCTTCGCCAAGAATTGTCATTCCAGAGCCGAAGCCTCTGTACTACTGCATTGCACTGCTTGAGTACCTTTCTGGAACAACTCCACCTTCTCCGAAGTTACACCGAGCCCTATTATATGATAAGATCCGAATTAACACAGAAACCAGCACTATAAAAACATTACGTTGATTGGCTAGGTGACTCCGAGGGGCCGGAATTCCTTCCATCCGACTTCTCAAACCGCATGTTATGCCCGCTCGATACTGGCAGTGCCTGCACGCACGCCACGGCACGCACTGGTACAGTTACCAATAAAGCCAAAAAGTCGTATCACAAATGGCGTCGGCACAGGAAGCGGGTCTTAGCCTTCTCCTGCAGCTGTGATCGTCACGAGTGATACCTCATGATCCGTATCTACACCCACCTCAACTCTTACCCCGGCTTCAACTTAGCGGATCAATAGATAAACTCCAAATAAGATGACCATAAATTTCACTTGTGGAACCACGGCACTCCACGAGGTCCCCATTACCGACTGAGTGTTAGGCTTTCCACTACAAATGATATTTTGAGGAAAAAGAAAAAAGAAAGGCAGATGGATGGGCTCCCAACCTACAGAGAGCTAGTAGAGCACGAAAATCGATATCCGCTGTGCATGGCTACTATCCTTCGTTCCGGTGGATGGTGAGACATCTGGAGCACATACGCACCCTGTTCAGGAACTCGGACCACCTGTGACAAGCGGATTACGTTTAAGATTTTACACTCAAGCTTAGGTGCATTAAAAAAACTCCATATTCTCGCTACCTTTTCATAGAGTTACTAATTCTAAGAGAATTACATACATACGTGGGATAAGTTTATCAGGATGTATGCAGCTAGCTATGAAGCTTCATACTCTAAACCACTTAATCTAGGCTGTCCGTGACCTCCGGTGGAAAGGGTTCCTAGGCTCAGCTGCCGGTTATAACTCTCATCTCCACCAAGTATTCCTTCCAAGTTATCCAAGTTCTACTAATGCCTCAAGAATAATTTCAATCCAGCTTAATCCGGGATCGCTGAGCATATGTAGTTCACTCATGGCACGAAGCGCTAGGCCCAACTAATCTAAATACGGCCTACCCGTCTATATATGTAGTCGAAATAAACATCTCTAAGGATCAGTTAAAACACCCCAATAACCACCCCCGGATTCCCATCTCGCCGGGCATCAAGCTCGGAACGTTTCACCACAAGAACCACTCAAATTGCAAAACAAATCTTCTGTCAGGCAGGGGAGATGCAATTACGTAAAAACATTGCTCCTCCACCACTCACTCCCCCATGTCCATCACACACTGCACACACGCATAACTAAAAACAGCACTTCATGCCCACACCTCTCAACTCTCGTGCTTGATTGCCTTTCCAAACAAAAAAAGCATGTCTAAAAGAGACAGGGGGTGTGATCTTAGCTGCAGTATCGTACCCAAACCCGGGTACCTTTAAAAGCGGACCGCAGATGCTGGTCACACACGCATACACACTCAAGACCCCATACCCTCAACTCATGACGTTCAAAACAAAAACGTGGGGTCCATGAATGGTAAACGAGCGTGAGGGCTATTGGATGTTGTTCTGCTCTTCCTCGGACGAGCCCCTTCAACATGACCGTTTTGCATACAGCGCACGGTTTTC
The DNA here is from genome assembly GCF_020137385.1 of Morchella sextelata. Classification (NCBI taxonomy): domain Eukaryota; kingdom Fungi; phylum Ascomycota; class Pezizomycetes; order Pezizales; family Morchellaceae; genus Morchella; species Morchella sextelata. The sequence continues at coordinate 516,805 of NW_025408619.1, read as the reverse complement.
CTCTCCCGAAGCTAATAATTGCCAGCCATCTCAAAATTCGCTCAGGAGAATTTTCAGTAATTACTTTTCTTTTCCTCACTATTATGTACGCTAGACGGTATATAATTCGCTTCCGAAATCTTTACGCTGCCGGTAACGGGGATCCGGGACAGGGCCGCCGCGGCAGCACATCTGTTTCCGGGATCTTTGTTTGGGGGGGGGGAATCATCCTCATGGCCCGGGCCAAGTCATTAGTTAGACTTGTTCACGGATTCGCACTCGTCGGTGAAGAGAATTTTTCAATGTTGAAAAAACACGCAGTTATGTCATTGCCACTCTCTAAGACAACGACAGCCAGCCCCAGGCCGCTTGTCAACTGTCTCGAGAGTATCCATTCCGTTCCGGCCCAGGGTTAATACGATCAGCCTGGACGGATTCGCAAGTGGGCTCTTGTATACTTGCATGAGATGTAACTATATCGCGCGTCGACGGGTAGCTACCTACACCATGTACTCTACGACTCTATATTGCCATTGCTATTGTCTCACTCGAGCTCGGGTTATGGTTCTAGATAGTGAGTAGAGACGGTATTTGGAGGCGCTGTGAGGTGAGATGTGGACATGTAGGGAGGGGTCTCACAGGGCATGTGTGTACGTAACGTATATGTACCCCGGATTCTGCCCCCAACCCAGAGAAGCTGCCGAGCGAGCGAGAGAAACCTGTTGGCGAGATACATGTGGGTGAAGCATCTAGGTACTCTACTCTACTTCGGTACTCTACCTAGATGTACTTCCCTACCATGGCCAGCTCTCTGTCTCTCCTCTCCCACAGAGCAGAACACCTACGTAGAACACTGTACCTATCCCCCATTCACAGCTCCGTCTTCTTGATAAGGTCTCTGCCATCTAATATGTACTACGATAGAGCAGTTTCGCGCTCGGTTGAACCCTGACCCTGATATCTGCGTGGCAACCAATCCGCCCCACCAAATCGCCCGTGGTCAACCAACAGTGGCCAATGCCCAGTCAATCAAAACCAACAGCGGCCAATGCCCAGTCAAAACAAAATGTAGGAGTATTAAATTATATCTTAATAATTAAATTATATCTTAATAAATAAATGTGCTATCTACTATCTTCTATAGTGTACCTACTGGAATACACTTTAAGGGGTACTTTGGTACATGTATCTTTGGTGCGGTTCCCCGCTGACACGCCGGCCCATAACCCTAACCCTGACCTCTGTGTGGCAACCAATACGCCCCACCCAGGCCGGTCAACATCCGGATCAATATCCAGGCCGGTCAACACCCAGTCAACAGCCGGGCCTATTCAATTAAAATAGGTACTACCTCCCCCCATCCCACCATCTTTTAAAACAATTCTGATCAACGAAAAACAACAATGAATTCCATAACGTGCCGTAAATACAAACGGAAGAAACCTCTTGAAGATTACGATCAGGATAATCAAGGAGAACCACGTAAATCATGTCGTACATGTTTGGTATGTAGTGTTGAATCTTTCCGGGTGACAGTTATATTTTGCTCTAACAAATTGTATAGCAACTAGAGAGAGAACGAAGAACAGCACGTAGAGCCACAAGATTAATGGAGGAAGAAAATAATATAGAGGTATTACGATTTTGGTTATTGAATATTTTTTCGGATGGTTTCTAACAGTAATCCAGCTCCGTCTGGTTTTACCAGTTGTAGCCCCCTCTCCAATGGCATTTCTATCTTCCCGAACAAAATGGTCACTATTAATACTTGGGCGTATGACAATTGTTTGCCAATCATGCAAAGCTTTGCATTGGCTAAATGAACGTTCAAGCTGCACCGGGAGCTCAATTCAAACACCAATCTTTGAGAATTGTTGCAAGAAGGGAGACGTTGTACTTGAAATTCTTAAACCCCCTTCTGATTATCTGAAGTACCTGTTGGAATCTTTAGAAACTGTCCCAAGAAACTTCCGGAAACATATACGGGAATATAATTCAGCACTTACGTTTACCTCAGTCAAATACAATACGGATACAAGAGTTGGCGCAAATAGCGGTTGTATAAGTTGCTTCCAAATTCATGTTGAATTATATCATCTTCAGGGACCATTGATACCAGCTGTAACGGCAGCTAGACGGGTTGGCTATGTGAGTTGTCTGGGTATAAGGGAGAAGGATAATGCAGTGTGGTTGGGTTTAGTAAAGCGGGTTTCTATTATGTTCTTTCTGTTTCTGTTACGCGAGGGTATGAGTCAGCATTGGGATAGGGTATGGATATATAAGGGGGGGCGTTGTCTCGTGATTTCTTGTTTCTCTTTCTTTCTCTTTTCTCTTTATGCAACCTCTGTACTTCACAGTTACGAATACTATTTGGTTCGCGCTACGTCACAGGGTTTACCCGGTATACTAGACCAGGTACAACCATCCATAGTCTATAGTCCACAGTCCCCGTTCTTGCCTTAGGTGTACCCTTCGGCCCCATAGTCCATAGTCCATAGTCTACGAACCTCCTACGTCCACGTCTTCGCCTCGGTTGTATTCCTTGGCTTCATAGTTCCTACGTCCTCAGTCCCCGTTACACTTAGGTTGCATCCTCTACAGCCAACCAATACAACACCGCCTCGCTTAGCTCTGGTCGCGACTATGTCCGACATTATCCAGGATACGCTGTTACAGCGTCTTTCAGAATTTCTGATCACCTATGGTCCTCTTCCAGCCGATATAGACTTCGGCGAAGAACTTACCGAGGCTCATGGTCTTATTGCTGAGTGTTTGGAGGCTCTCAACAAGCCTCTCGACACCCCCACGCCACCAGAACCCATTATTGATACGGCCCAGGAAGAGGTTATTACCAGCCTCACCATAGAACTAGAAGCAGCCAACGAAAAGGCTGCCGATTTTTGGCAAACCTTGTGCGATAACCAGGAAGGTTCTACCGAGATCATCCGAGGTCGCGACGAGGTTATCGTTGCTTTGAAGATTGAGCTGGAGGAGTCTAAAGCCGAAGAGGAGGAGCTTCGGTATCGTCTGGCATTACATCAGGAAAACCTCGCCATCACTGACGAAAACCTCGCTAATGCTGAAGATGAAATTCTTCACATTACCTCTGTTGCAAAGGCCTGGGAGGCCCAAGCCAATGCCACCATCGCTGACCTTCGTTCTCGTATCTCCGTTTCTACCGCTACAGTTAAATCTCGCCATGTCTCCAAGCCTCGTTACCTGACTCCTCGCACCCAAGATCCCCGTTCCATTAGCAATTGGCGAGAAAGGCCACTTGAAAATGGATCCTCAAAGCCGGCGTTAAAAGGTCAGCCCCTTTGGTAAAAAATGGCAAACCAAAGGGGCCAGCCCCGCCACCTGTTTCTGTTCTCCCTGTTGCTGCTGTGTCTGAAGATAAGATGTCCGAAGACTCTCTTGTTGTTACCTGTTCGGTCTCTCAGAATCCCGACTCTTTCGTTTCCACCTACGCTCTTATTGATACTGGAGCATCAGGATATGCTTTTATCGATGAATCTTTCGCACGCAACAACAATCTTGCAATGACCCCCCTTAAGAAATCTCGCCTGGTAGATGTTATGGATGGAAGACCTATCCAGTCAGGAGAAATTACCCACGTTGTCAATGTTTCACTAGATATTCATGGTCACCGAGAAATTGCCTCATGTTTCGTTACAAAGTTGGGACATTATCCGATCGTAATGGGAATACCGTGGATGCGACGTCACGATGTCACCATTCGGCCAAAGGATAATCTACTTGTTTTTGATTCTCAGGACTGTCTTAAACACTGTTCACTCAGTGGAACTGCAGTTACTGTTCATGGCGTATCGATTCCCTTACCAGAATATCATACTGTTGTCGTTTCAGCAGCTGATAAATCCACTACCAACGTCAAGCAACTAGTACCAAAGGAGTTCCACCATCGTCTCCATATGTTCCAAGAATATGACGCTTCTGTCCTGCCGCCACATCGACCGTCCCATGACATTGAAATAATTTTGGAAGAGGGTAAACGAGTACCGTATGGACCCATCTATGGCCTGTCGCAGACTGAATTAAAAGCACTACGGGAATACCTTGATGAAAATCTACCTAAGGGATTTATTCGGGCCAGTGAGTCACCAGCGGGAGCACCCATACTGTTCGTAAAGAAAAGTGATGGGACTCTCCGGCTCTGTGTAGATTATCGAGGTCTCAATGCAATCACGGTCAAAAATCGGTATCCGTTACCATTGTTAAAGGAAACCCTGGCCAAGTTATCAAGAGCGCAATACTACACCAAGCTGGATCTACGTTGGGGATATAACCAAATCAGGGTAGCCGAGGGAGACGAATGGAAGACGGCGTTCAGGACTCGTTATGGACATTTCGAGTATACTGTAATGCCGTTTGGATTAGCGAATGCCCCTGCCACATTTCAACACTGGATCAATGATATTCTACGTCCTTACCTCGATCAATTTGTAACGGCATATCTCGATGATATCCTGATCTATTCGGAGACTCTGTCGGAGCACAAAGAGCATATTCAGAAGGTTCTGAAGGTACTTGATGAGAATCATGTTCACCTTAAACCTGAGAAATGCGAGTTTATGGTTCAGGAAACAAAGTATCTCGGCCTGATTCTCACCCCGGATGGGAATCGAATGGATCCGAAGAAAGTTGTCGATGTTTTGGAGTGGTCTACACCAAGGAACCTTCATGATGTTCAGGTATTTTTGGGATTCGCTAATTTCTATCGACGGTTTATCCTAGGATACTCAAAGATTGTTGCTCCACTTACGGCTTTGACGAAGAAAAATGTTAAGTTCGAATGGACGGATGAAAGGGAGGAAGCATTCCAGACATTGAAAAAGATGTTTACGACGGCACCCATACTAGCGCACTTTGATCCGAATCGGAAAATCGTAGTAGAAACCGATGCATCCGACTATGTTTCTGCTGCAATCCTGTCCCAACGTGATGATGAAGGAATTTTACATCCAGTTGCTTTCTTCTCAAAGAAGCATTCCCCTGCGGAATGCAACTACGAAATCTATGACAAAGAACTTCTGGCAATTGTACGATGTTTTGAGGAGTGGCGACATCATTTGGAAGGGGCACAATTTCCAATCGAAGTCCTCAGCGATCATAGGAACCTCGAATATTTCATGTCAACAAAGCTATTAAACCGTCGACAAGCCCGTTGGTCGGAATTTCTTTCACGTTTTGATTTCGTCATTCAATTTAGACCAGGGAAACAAGGGGCAAAGCCGGATGCATTGACTAGGAGGTCGGGTGACCTACCTAAGGAGGGGGATGAACGGTTGATGCATCAAAGCCAGGTGGTTTTGAAGCGAAAAAATTTGGATTTAAAGCTAAGTTTGTTCGCGGGTTCTTTTTCAAATGAATCCGCTGAAGGAATGTCCACTGTAGAAGAGTTGTTTTTAAATGCTTACCAAGTTGACAGTTTCCCGAACAAAGTACTCGCGATGCTTCGGAACGGCATCCGTCACTCGAATAAGATCTCGCTTGCCGAATGTACGGAAGACAACAACGGTCGGCTACTTTACCGTGGTGTACTCTATGTACCCGACGACAATGATCTTCGGCTAAGACTTCTAAAAGAGTATCATGACAAACCATCGGCAGGTCATCCAGGCAGAGCGAAGACTTTGGAACTCCTGAATCGAGAGTATTACTGGCCACAAATGCGGAAGTATATCGATCAGTATGTTCGGAACTGCAATGTGTGTGCCCGTAGCAAGGTGCCACGCAATGCACCCTATGGAGTACTCCGGCCGATGCCAATACCCGATGGACCATGGACGGATGTGTCAATGGACTTTGTTACCGACCTCCCAGAGAGCGATGGATACAATGCAATCTTGGTCGTGGTGGATAGGTTAACTAAGATGCGACACCTAATACCAACAACAAAGGAGGCGGACTCAAGGGAAGTAGCGAGACTGTATATTGACAATGTTTGGAAGTTACATGGGTTACCTGAAACTATGGTATCTGATCGAGGAACACAATTTGTTGCGGAATTCTGGAGGTCCCTTTGCGATCGTTTGGAAATATCGCCAAAGTTCTCTACAGCGTTTCACCCCCAGACGGATGGACAAACGGAAAGGATCAATGCTGTGATGGAACAATACCTTCGAAGTTATGTTTCTTATCAACAGGACGACTGGGTTCGATGGTTGCCAATGGCCGAGTTTGCAACAAATAACCATGCTTCTGAAACAACGAGAATCTCTCCATTTTACGCCAACTCAGGAAGGAATCCAAGAATGACTTTTGGTCCTTTGGAACATGGTAGGACGACAGCGGAAGACCAAGCGAATACCATTGCACGAGAGATGAAGGATATACTAGACGTTTTACGAGCTGAATTGTTCCGAGCGCAAAGGATTCAAGAGGAGTCGGCCAATATAAGTCGGACTCCAGCGCCTCACTATCGGATGGGGGATAAAGTTTTTCTATCGACCCGCCATGTCCTCACCAAACGACCCTCGAAGAAACTTGATTGGAAACGCATTGGACCATATGTCGTGAAGCGGATCGTTAGTCCTTATGCCTATGAGTTGGAACTCCCTCGTTCTATGAAAGTTCATCCCATATTCCATGTCTCTTTACTGTCGTCTGCAGCAAACGATCCTTTACCAGGACAACAACAGTTACCACCACCGCCGGTTGAAGTTGAAGGACAGGAGGAGTGGGAAGTCGAGGATATTTTAAATTCCAGGGATCATCGGGGAAGATTTGAATACTTGGTTAAGTATGTCGGTTATGATGAAGCTTCGTGGCAGCCATTGTCGGATGTCGAACATTCGCCCGATATTGTTAAACGATTTCACGAACGATATCCACAGAAGCCTAAGCCTACCAGGAGGTAGGCTTTAGAGGGGGGAGTGGTCTGTAACGGCAGCTAGACGGGTTGGCTATGTGAGTTGTCTGGGTATAAGGGAGAAGGATAATGCAGTGTGGTTGGGTTTAGTAAAGCGGGTTTCTATTATGTTCTTTCTGTTTCTGTTACGCGAGGGTATGAGTCAGCATTGGGATAGGGTATGGATATATAAGGGGGGGCGTTGTCTCGTGATTTCTTGTTTCTCTTTCTTTCTCTTTTCTCTTTATGCAACCTCTGTACTTCACAGTTACGAATACTATTTGGTTCGCGCTACGTCACAGGGTTTACCCGGTATACTAGACCAGGTACAACCATCCATAGTCTATAGTCCACAGTCCCCGTTCTTGCCTTAGGTGTACCCTTCGGCCCCATAGTCCATAGTCCATAGTCTACGAACCTCCTACGTCCACGTCTTCGCCTCGGTTGTATTCCTTGGCTTCATAGTTCCTACGTCCTCAGTCCCCGTTACACCAGCAATCGGAGCAACTCCTTCCTTCGCCCAACTATATTTCTACGATCCAGAATATTCAGCACAAGTACAACATGCAACACATCCAACTTTAGATATTATGGTACTTCAACGTCTCACCATGGAGTTAAATTCAATAAATCCGTTTATTGAATTTTATAAAACAGCAAAAGAAAGATTGGATAATGCTTCAACACAAGATGGGAATGCACGCATTATACTTAATCCACGTCTTCAATTGATAGTTGAAACAGGAGCAGACAAACGACGAAACAACTTTCCTACAAGTAACGAGGTGGCGGTAATAATTCCTGATGAATATGAAGAAGCTGGATTCCGTGATATCGTATTGGCACATAGAAATCCATTGCCAAATCAAATGTTCAGTATCATCAATCCTAACCATGCTGCGTATATGCCATTGCATTACGTATTGCTTTTTCCAAATAGGGATACCGGTTGGCATTGGAGTTTACAACTTCGAGATCGATTGAATAATCGGAAAGTATTGCGTTTAGGTCAACGTGAATTTTATCGGTATGTTTAATATATTATCATAGAAATCATTACTAACTTATTACAAAGCTATCATATTCATTCACATTCAACCGAGCCTTTAACACTATTTCAATCTCAAAACCTTTTTCAGCAATATTTGGTTGACGCATGGGCTGTATGTGATCAGAACAAACTAAATTGGATACGTTTGAATCAATCAAGACTACGATCCGATTTGTATAATGGCCTGGCCGATGCTATGCTTCAAGAAGACTTCAATCCAGAACAAACCGGACGGAGAATAATACTTCCTAGCAGCTATAGCGGTGGTGATCGTTATATGCAATAATTATACCAGGATTCAATGGCTATCGTAAGACACTTCGGAAGACCTTCACTTTTCATCACATTTACAGCGAATCCTAAATGGTCGGAAATCGTTGCAGAGTTACTTCCAGGTCAAACAGCTGTCGATCGTCCAGATCAAGCACTTCGACATATGTAAGACATTTAAACCACTACACTAGGTAGCAATAGCTATGCAATATAATTCTGGAAGTTTATATTAAAGCAAACTCCATTAAATTACACATACTTTCAGCTCACTGGCACTGGCATCGGTACTGTAAAAACCGGACTCACCACATCCAACCGCCCTTCCCAAAATTTGATCACATTCAAGCTCACACTTCGCCCTGGCGAGGTGGCCAACTGCTAGTAGCTATGTACTTGCTTACCCCAACCCCGCGCCTCCCGCGACAAAAAAGGAAACATCCTCCAAATACTGGTAGAGTACCCATCTCGGTAGAATCGTCACACTTTGACCAAAGGTAACTGTATATAACTACAACCTGCAATCAACCCAGCCAGCAGCGCCCGCCGCGCTTGCCTCTACTCTATGCTGCGCTGCCCGCCCGCGCAGCTCCCCCTGGGTCGTGTGTCTGCCTACCCCATTGCGTCAAGCGCCAAGTCTCGCCTGCCGTCTCAGTGCCTATTGAAATCCTGCGGGAAAAAAAGAAAAAGCAGAAATCGACTCGTCATGTTACAGGCAAGGCGAACGTATGCAGGGTTGGGAGATCTGTTTTCTTTTGCGGCGGCGGCGGCCTGTTTTGGCGTGGAGGGGCTCGAGAGGGGCGAAAAAGGAAATGTGGGGTGTCACGCTAGGTGTGGGGCGTGACCATTGGTACTAAGATGTAACGCTGCTCGGTTGAAATGATAAGTAGAATAGCAGGGTAGGGTAGAATAGTAGATATTGAATAGAGGTAGAAATCGAGTGACGGGATGCGCATTCTGTACAATTGTAACATTTGCATCTAGGAAGTGCCTAGTTATATCACGCCGACCTAAAGGTACTCTACCACCAACCCGCCGAACCGCCGTGCCCGAACAGTCAAGTCAATGTAGGCAAGCGGTGAGCTCGTGATTTCGATTCCGCCCGGTGTGGTGTATGTCGGTACCTACATACTCCTCGACTCTGCATTGCTCTGCACGCTGTGCACTCGGTACCTCTACCACAGCTTGGTTAGCACTTGGTTGATATACATTAATTGCTTTCGTTCCTTTTCTCGCTGGCATGCTTGATTGATTGATTGATTGATTGATTGATTGATTGATGCATGGGAGGCTTTTTTGTTTATGGTTGCAATTGTTAAGCTGGGTTCTGAAATGTTTCGGGTGCTATGTTACAGCGGTTTCGTGTCTTGTCTTGTACTTGGTTCTGGGTTTTAGTTCGGCGGGGACAAGTGTTACGGGGGGCACGGGGGTGAGTGGGCGGCGGGCACGAGACGAGAGTGTCTGTGGAAAAGCTTATGTTGACGGAACGTGATACCGGTGATAAATAGCGAGCGGATTTATCGTGATGTCAAGACCTTCTGGATGGAGGAGGTGTGGGTTTGGAGTGGCGTCACTTGCGGTTGGGTCGGATTGTTTTTTTCCTTTGGGAAGAGGACGGACACAGCTGGATACGGCGGCATATGTACTTACTCAGGGAGGTGGAGGAGAGGGCGTGACGGACAGACATACCTAGCCTTACATCACGACTCTTGCACCCCGCGCGCCGGCATCTACATTCTCTGTTCTACGCTCACGAAGTAGGCAAGAAAAAGAAAGCAACCAAGCAATCTAAAGATAGGAGTACAGTACTCTAGGTACAGTACTCTACATCCACCATCCACCCATCCTGTCCATTCCCTCCCTCTCCCCCTTTCCCTCCGCCGGCCGACATAATCCATAATCATCACCAACAACAAACAGAACAGATATATCACAATAATCACCACAGTCAAGTCAATTAGCACCGGTATCGGTCGTTCCTCTCTGGATCTAAGTTAACCATTCTTTCCTCTCACTATATCGCTCACCCCCCCCCAACCCCTACCCTACCGGGAGAATGCTGTTGGCTAGGGAAATGCACTGCGAGTAATCTATCGCAGAAAAAGATGCTAGATTATCGAGAGCGCAACGCCCCGATCTCGCTGGAGTTTTTGGATGGGTGAGGAGGGCTCAAGGGTGTGTGTATGTGTGTGGTGGGTAGGGTGGGAGTAGAGTAGGTAGGGGTGGGTGGTGCCCCATCCCTTGGGATGCGGGGGTTCATACGCGGCGCAAGCAAGCAAGCAAGCAAAGCAAAGCAGCATCATGTAGCCGCACGAGACCACCGCAGCATGTTGATGGATGGGCCGACGACAACGCTCCGCGAGAACAAAAGTAAAAAAAAAGGTCAGTGAGAGAGCGACAGTTACAGACAGTTTCACTGCATCAGCTCCTTTTGCGCTCCTCCGTCGTCCATCCGTAGAACTTGGGAGGTTTTAATTTTGGTTTTTTTTCTTTTTTTTCCCACCGGTTTGCGCGCATGTGTACGTGGGGTGGGTGTGATCAACAGAGCAGGCACTTTTAGTTTCTTGATCATCAAGCCAAAGAGGAGAGCGGATAGGAAGGAAGAGAGAGAGCTATTATTTTCATTATAATTTTGTGATTATCTGCTGCTGCTGCTGCTAGAGTAGAGGAAATATGTACATCTACCCCACCTCTACCTCTCCTCGTTCGTTGTCGATGTTTGACGTATCTGCTCGGGTATGTAGGCAAGTGATAAACAAGATCTCCAGTTTTACCTATTTGCAATAGGCCGGAACTCATGACCGGACCGGGGAAAGGCTGAGGGTTGTCTGACTCTGGAGATGACGCTCTCTGCCAAAGATTCATCTTGCACAGTCATGAAGCAAGTCAACGGGGAAGAATTAGAGAGAGAGGGTGCCATAATCTGGGGAGAAAGAGGGGGAGAATAATATGGAATGGCGAGAGAAGAGTCGGGAGAGGCTCTTTGATCTCACTCACTCTTCTAGTAGCGAAACTACGTCATAACCCTGTCTGTCTGTCGCCACGGGCCAATCAAAGGGGACCTGCACCCTGAATGAACGGCCTACCTGCCTGCCTGTCTTTGCTTACATACTCTCACTACATACATGCCTTCGCATATCCCAGCTGTCTCGGGAGCGAACTTCAGTTTTCAGGTTTTGTGAAAGGGGATATGGAGAGCCAGTCAGACTCGAGATATAGGAACGTGTCGCGTGTGTCTTGGAAGTGTCACGGTGGTAACCCCCAACTGACTGCTACTTTTGGGAGACCTGGATGTGGCGGCGGACGTTTTTGTGCGTGCGTTGCGTTGCGTCGCCCTTTCGTTCGTTCTTGCCTTGGCCTGCTGCCCCTCCATCCCAGGTTTTGCCCCGCAGATGTGTGGATGGATGGGGAAGTGGAAATGAAAATAGAAAGGGGGGGGGAGAGGAGAGGTGTGGGTGGGTGGGTGGGAGGGAATTTCAATGTGGGAGGGTCCCAGCCATCAGGGTCCTCACTTGCATCTGGAGGCATATCGGAAGCAAGCAAAGAGAGGTTTTTTGAAGTTGAGCTGGTTGAGCGCAAAGCTAGCGCCGACAGTATTAGTTTAGTTAAGCACAGAGCAGGGTGCAGCTCGTCCACATCTCCAATAATTTTCAAGCCAACAGCGCCCATCCATCCATCCATCCATCCATACATCCCACCTTTGCGGACACCTTGCCTTCCTAGCTCTCTTTCTCGACCCTTCTCACTCGCTCTCTTCCTCCTCCTCCTGCTCCTCCTCCCCTCCATATTTCCAATCCCTGGCCAATCACACCGTCAGCCGATACACAGCACTTTTGCTGATTCCCGTGTTAACCTGATAGTGCGGTTATTTATCCATATCCTATTCCTATTATTACTCTACCTCGATGGCCATGTATTTTTGATATATATCTTCTTACTCCTCCCCGCCATCTCGACTTACTATTTCTTCCTGCTCCTTTCCCTCAGATTATTTTTTTATTTCCTCCATCATTCCTCACCTCACATCTCCTGTCCTGCCATCTAGATATCGTCTTTTTTTTCCACTTAGCTTTCTTTCCTCTCTCCATATTCTTGCTACCTTTGCCATCTACCGTGCCTGGCTAGGGCCAATTTAATTCCAATATGCGGTTCACCACCTCCACCGCCGCCATTGCTGCGTTTGCAGTCTGTCTTCTAGCCCCGTCGACAAAGTCCTCCCCCGTAAAAAACCAGCCCTCGGCGCACGTCGAGAACTTGCCAAATGCTGCCCAGCAGCAGCAAGTGATCCAGACGAACCAGGAGCAGCCAAAGAAACTCAAGGGGAGGTTTCTTCACATCTCAGGTGAGCAAACTTTGTTCCCCCATACTCTGCGCACCTTTGGTTTTTGGGGTTGTATTGTATATATTGACTTTGTGTTTTTGCGTAGATGTACACCCAGATCCGTTCTATGTTGCCGGATCAGATCCTATGCAGCGTTGCCACCGCGGTTCGGGCAATGCCGCTACGCTTGGCGCTGAGACTTCGGATTGTGATACGCCATTCACGCTGGTGAATGCGACGTTTAAGTGGATCGAGGAGAACCTGAAGGATGTACGTTTTGGAAAAAATACCTAAATCCCGCAACTACCGAGAATGAAATAAAAAAAAACTGACACATTACAATAGGAGGTTGATTTTGTTATCTGGACCGGCGATTCAGCGCGCCACGACAACGATGCCAATATCCCTCGTTCGGAAATCCAGATCCTTGACCTGAACCGTCGCATCTCGGACAAGATGTTTGCGGTATTTGGAAAGCCCGATAACCTTGGTGATGACGACCCGACGAACGACCTGATTGTGCCAATCATCCCGACCCTTGGAAACAATGACATCTTCCCGCACAACATCATGACGGCCGGCCCAAACAGGGTCACCAGGGAGTACTCGGACATCTGGCGCAGGTTTATCCCACAGGACCAGTACCACGTGTTTGACAAGGGAGCGTACTTCTGGACTCAGGTTGTTCCCGGAACGAATGGAAAGATGGGATTGGGCAGTCAGGGTGGACTTTCGGTCATTTCCCTCAACACAATGTATGTTTCATAGGGTTTTCCCTGCGGTGATTTTGCTGTTCGCTGGCTAACGTTGAGATTCCAGTTATTTCTTTGGATCTAACGCGGCAGTTGATGGATGCGATGTCAAGGGCGAGGCCGGTTACGAGCAGATGGAGTGGCTGAAGGTCCAGTTGGCGTTGATGCGTGACATCGGCATGAAGGCAATCCTGATCGGGCACGTTCCACCAGCTTGGACAAGCACCAAGCAAAGTTGGGATGAAACGTAAGCTGCCACCACATACCCGCTGCGACACAAGGAACATCAAACTAACGGAGATCTTCAGATGCTGGAAGAAATATGTTTTGTGGTCTAAGCAGTACCGCGATGTCATTGTTGGCTCTATTTATGGGTATGTCGATCATTTCCCCGATATAGCAAAGAAAACCTTTTTTGGCTAACATATCCGGTTTAGCCACATGAATCTCGATCATTTCTTGCTTCACGACAGTGACGAACTCGAGCCTCCACACGAGGATGAGATCAGACGCCCCAAGAAGCCGAGAAAGAAGACCAAGGTTTCTTGCACCGGACACCCGAGCTGTGTAGAGGAGGAACCAGAGCGAGAAGATGAGGTCATGCAATTCGACGAGGAGAACCCTACATTCACCGCATCGAATGCCGAGACCTACCTTCACTCACTCCGCGAGGCCTTCTCATACCTCCCCAGTCCCATTAACGTGGTCGGTTCCAGCGCAGACGAAGTCGAAGCCGCAAGCCGCAGCTACTCAAAGAAGATTGGCGGCAAATGGGGTGAGCGCTACATTCTCTCGCTCGTCGGACCCAGCGTCGTTCCCAACTACTTCCCGACATTGAGAGTGGTCGAGTACAACATCACCGGTCTTGGTGAGTCCCAAAACGATAACGAACTCGGACCTGGCCCAATTGAGGACGATGTCGACACCACCACAGCAACTGTCACAAAGAAGAAGAAGAAGGAACCTGGTGTCCCAGACGGACCATCAAAGACTTCTCCCCCCGGCCCCGCTTACTCCATGCAGCCATTCACATGGTTGGGATACACTCAGTACTATGCCAACATGACCAGGATCAATGGAAGGCAGCCGGAGAAGGAGGAGGATGAGGCGGAGGCACACCACAAGAACCTTGAGCTCAGAGATGTCGAGGACCGCGAATTTAGATACCAGGTCGAGTACAATACTAGAACCGACAAGACCTACAACTTGAAGGACATGACGGTCAAGAACTACTTGAAGCTCGCGCAAGAGATTGTCGATGCCACCCTTAGAGACAGCCGGAAGACGAAGAAGGCTGGCGAAAAGGTTGATGGCACTGACGTCGAGGAATACGAAGAGGAAGAGGAGGAGGTAGAAGATGTAGAAGAGGAAGGCGAGGATGTAGACGCCTCAAAGAAGAAGAAGAACAGAGACAACAAGAGGAAGCACAACCACAACATTAAGAAAGACAAGATCTGGCATGCCTTCGTCACTAGAGCTTTCGTTAGCACCATCAAGGGCAAGGAGTTTTCAGAATCGCCGCTCATTGCCACCACCGAGTCTTCCTGATAGACTACTACTATCACATTCGTTTTTGGGTACTTATTTGGGGGTTTATCGGGCGTATCATTTTGGGCGTTTTTTTTCTTCGTTATTATTATTATAACTTTCTTTTGTATGGGTTTTTACGGGCAAAGGAATAAGGGGGGGATGGGGGTCTCAAATGGGTTTTCTTTCTTTTCACTTCACGATTGCATTCACTTCTTAAACAGCGGTTTTTTTGCTGGACTTCTTTTACATACTTTTAGTTTTGTGTCGGTTATTCTTTTTGTTTTTTTTGGTGCTTCTTCCTGGCAGGGGAGGACAGTTTTATTGTCATGATGAGAACGAAAGAACGATGGTTATTGTTTTTGTATGAATAGAAACACACACACGGTAATCGAACATGAGAATTCGATAAAAACTAAAAAAAAACCCTTCTTTGAAAAAGAGCTTCAAATTGTGTTGTGAAAAAACCTTTAATTTTACTTTTAAACCTTGGTGACGATATCGCTGTAGATGTGGGATTGTGACAAGGATATGAAAACTCCACTACTTTAGATACCTTAGACTCTCACTGCCCAGACTCTCCTTCCCGCTGGAATTTTCTAGCGTCGGCGCGGGGGGTTGAAGATTCCCGGCTTTCCCTCCCCCATCTCGTCCCCGCTATTCGCTCCGTAGGCTCGTTCGTCAAGGGGCCACTTAGCATAGGGGTCCATCCACCCCGTTCTTCTCCGAGGAGCCAGTTCTCTACGCTAGTCTTACTTCACCCATCCATCGTGAGAAAAAGTGCTGTAGCGTGCATAGGGTTAGGGTTTCTTAGCCCTTCCGGATCGGGCAAGTGGTCGTGTTTTAGATTCCACGCACAATCAAGACACGAGACATGGTACAAGAGTTTTGCAACAACAACAAAAGTAATGCTACGATCAGAGGACCGATGGAGGAGCGTTTGGAGCGATGAGAGGGAGAGGTAGTTTACATGTCGCCGTATTTGGATTTGGAATGGGGAGGTGGCATGGCAGGTGGCCAGGCGGAAGGGAAGTTTCAGAGTGTAGTGTGGTGAGGTTGTGGGTTGTTGGGTAGGTTTTGAAAACGGCATGTTGATAGCGGGATCTGTGGTGGTTTGGTGTTTGGTTTTGGTTGGGTGGGTGACTGGTGGGTGAACGAATCTATAGCTGCGACGATATCAGCTACCTCGAACTACCTACCTCTAACTATGACCTATTGTATGACGGTGACGGCCAGTCAATCCGGCGTCATCATAAGAGAGGAATTAATTATTGAGTTCTGATATCTGACTGCTCAAAACTGGATCGAACCGCGCAGAGCCTTGTTTTATTGATTATTATTACCACTATAATATAATAGCTATCACAGAACGTTGGTGATGATGATAGCGGAGTCTAGATAGATGGATAGACTGCCTCTACTACTATTACGTCCGGGGGCGCTGTGCCCGGTCCGGTCCGTCATGTCAGTTCGGGGGGTTATGTCAGTTCGGGGGAAGGGGGGTCATGTCAGCTAGGTATCATACTCAATATCACAAAACCACTAACGACCGATTCGATTCCAAGCATTCGCAACGAATCACACAACCGTGCCAGAATCGAGATTCGATCGGATCGGTATAGAAGGGTGAAGTAAGGCAAAGCTCATATAGATGCAGGGCAGGGCATGGGGGGAAAGTGGGTGTGGTGCGTGATGGGGTTTTAGCCGGACCAATGGTGGTGTGTGGGGTGTGTGGGTGAGGACTATTTTTGAGGCGGGTAGAAGGGCCCGACATGCGCGGCTTAGGCCCCGCCGGCGACGTATCGGAGGTGGCTGGTCGGTGATGGGGTTGCGGTTGGGCGGAGTGGGCTCGGGGGTGGTGTCGGTCCGTCACGTGTATATCGGTACTTTGGTTTCAGGATCTTTAGTCCACTGAGTATATATGTAGATGTACGGATGTAGACGTAGACTTGCTATTTCGATCAAGGGCCCTTGATAGGTTTCGGGAGTCTACATGTTGAGTATCAAGTCGGACTTCATGTGTTGTCAGACTGGTTGCAAGAAAGGGAGCAATCTTCTTTGTCCATATGGTATGACGGGTGTTTTGATTTATTTTCTAAGCCGTAGATTTGTTTCTGATATTCTTATTGGACGTCCCGTTTCATCTTTTAGCCAAGCGGCAGAACTTGAAAGTGAAGAAGACATGGATGATAGATCATTAATGCGTCAAGTCGTGTTTCAAATGCTTATTAGATCTGGAAGAGAAACGAATCTTCAGACTAGAGATGAGATTCCGGCAGTGGTACCCGTGAATAGTAAAGGTTGTGCAGGGTGTCACGCCGGCACTTGTTACTAGGACGTGTACCGGTACGACCAAGCGTGACGGGTGTGACAACTAAAAACCCAAACACATGTCATCGGCCGACAGACAGACACAGTAGCGGCTAAACGGGGAGTCCCGAACCCCGAACCCCGGAATCAAGCTAAATCCTCTAGAGACCGGGCCGAGGAGGCACCGAAGTGGCGTCCGTAATTAGCCGTATTAGATGAACTTGTGGATGCCGAGCTTTCCTTAATGAATTATCGGAGAACTCTTTACCGAATGTATTTGTTATGAGGCATAGCTTGCTACCAGCCAGCAAGTCAGTACTTAGTTTGTCTCGATATGGTGTAGATAATAGTAGTTTTGCTCTTGTAGTGTTGCTGTTGAAGTTTATCTTATCTAAATCAGTTGTACGATCATTTCCATTTCCAACTAGAGATAGGATCAAAACGTCGTTGAAGGGTTCACCATATTACGCGTGTAGACCTTCTCCAGATAAAAATACTCAACCTTGAAATTCCAAAAAACACGCAATTCGCCACTGGATCCAGTAGAAAGTTTAGAGTATTATCATCCAATATTTTCCCAGGTTTTCCCAGGTTTCCCCAGTTCTCCATTCCCCAGAACCTGACTTTTACCCCCTTCAACTTCCCCAGAACAGCACGTGGAGTGCGTATACCCCGCAAAAATGGGCAACGCGAGGCTCGTTCGCTCGGTTGGCTATCTATTTAGCCGACTAGAATCCTTACAGATGTACCCCTGATACCTCATCTCATGAGATTTTCCGTACGGCCTAGCTAGTTATCTAGCTAGAAGCTCGGAAAATCTTGCAATCCAACCCCAGATTCCCCCATTCTCGTGTTGTTATCCCCACCTCGCGAACCCGGATGAATAAAGACCGCAGGAAAAAAAAACCAGGCAACTGGATGATATATTTATTAAATTTGGCGGGGATGAGATGGGTTGTAGTTCAGGTTAGTTCGTGAGATTTGGGGGTATATAAACCTCTTTGATCGTCCGGTATTTGTTGCTGGAGTATCACCCTCGAGCTCTATAGCTAGACCGATCATCCGACGACACGAACAAAGATGTTGTTTTCAATCCCGAGTATGCAATTGACGGCCCTGGCGTGTTTTGCTACAGCAGTTTTGGGCGCGCCGACGAAGGATGATAGCGCCACAGATCCTTTCTTGTCGTCGAACTGGCCATATCCTGCTAAGGTATGTTCTCTATAGACCTCTGGTCTTGCTGGTCTTCATCTTCTAATATCGAGCAGATCTTCGGAGATACAGATGGCTGGGGGACTGTCCACATTCATGATCCTAGTGTCGTGAAGCACGATGGGTGGTACTACTCCTTCGGGACCCATCTTCGCGTCACGATTGCCCGCTCTCCAACTCTCTACGGGCCTTGGAAGCATCTCGGTAGTGTACTTGACGCCGGCCAGAGCCTCATTGAGCTCCCAGGCCGTGACGACATCTGGGTAAGCTAATGACCCTCACATCAGGCGGATAGTTCAGTCGCTAACAACAACTCACCCTCCAGGCTCCCGATGTTATCAAAGTAGGAGACACCTTCCATTGCTACTACTCAGTCTCTACCTTCGGCGCCCAAAACTCCGCCATCGGTCTCGCAACCTCCAAGACGCTCCTTCCAGGCTCATGGACCGACCATGGTGAGGTAGTCCGTTCCTACGACCTCGACGACTACCCTAATGCGACTGAGCCCTGGACCATCACAAACGCCATTGACCCGGCTGTCCTCTTTGATGCCAAGACCGGAAAGCCGTACATGTCGTATGGTTCCTTCTGGACTAACATATGGGGGTTCCCATTGAACAAGGCGATGGATGGGATTGAGGAGGGTGCGGTGCCAAAGCACCTTGCGTATGATCCTGTATCGCCAAATCCGGTTGAGGGGCCGTTTATCCATTATGCGAGCAAGACTGGTTACTATTATTTGTTTGTCAGTCACGGATACTGCTGTGGGTATAATGCTAGTATGCCGGCTGCTGGTGAGGAGTATGTCAACCCCCCCCCCCCCCCCCCCCTTCTTCTCTTGTGCTGTTGTGGGTGGTTGCTGATGTGTGTGGGTAATTAGGTACAAGATCAAAGTCGGGCGCTCAAAGACCATCGACGGACCCTTCTTGGACCGCAATGGCACGGACATGGTTAATGGCGGTGGTGATGTTATCCTCGGTAGCCACGGCTGGTTGTATGGACCTGGTGGACAGGGTGTCCTCGTTGATGGAAAGAAGGACATTCTCTACTATCACTACGGTAAGTTGTATCGCTCTGATTGACTGGGTAACTTTCGGTGCTAACTAGAATCTGTAGTTGATAATAGGGTTAGCTATATCGATGAGGACAAGTACTTGGGGTGGAACGAGATAAAGTACTCTAAGGGGTGGCCCTACCTGGTCTAGAGACTGGGTGGGTAGTGTGCGAATAACCAACTCTTTCTAATGTAAAAAATGACCTTATTTGTAATGATAAATGTTGAAGACATATGCGCTTCTAGAGAAATAAAAAAAAGAAAACTTGCCAAATTGCAAAGGGATATTCATTCGTATTGAGTGTAGGAGGTAATTCGAAGAGAAGTATCTTTGATTAGGAGGTTCGGAGAGAATCTCCTTAAATACTGTGCTGGCTTCCCTCTTCGATCGATCGCCACGATAAGTACATGTATCCTTAACCTCTATATATTGTATATATATATGTATACGTAACTATAACTACTAATTGGCCGCCGGCCCCTACCCCTGCATTGAGACCCAAACGTTTGATCGACCGACTAACCTGCCTATTGGCTACACTGAACTGTTAGAGTAGATACCTTGCTAGAACTTGGATAATTTTTGTCTTTTTTTCCTCCTCGCTTATTCTCGTTCTTAGAGGACGCATAATATACCTAGATCCTCGGAGCGGCATTTGCAATTATTGATATATATTACTCCTCTTCTTTCTCGATGGGTCCCGAAGTCTTGTCCCATGTATAACCCCATTCTCTTCCCCGTTCCATTTGCTTCCTAGTTGATTGCTACCTAGCTTGGGGTAGGTGAGCAAGCTAGTGAAAGCTTCCTTTGATGTGAGATTTAAACGCTCACCATGATGCGTTGGAATTATTACGAATTTTCCTGTCAGATGTAGCTTGCACATCGATCGCAAGCCAACTATTTATTCTCGCCGCCCGAGAAGAATTGTACTGTAATTTTAATCAAGTTAAAGTTTGTAGAGAAGAATATCTACTTTTCCTTCTCTTTCTACATTAACCTAAGGGTCGTGATACATTAATGAGAGATATATATGTAGCTAGGCGGGCCTTGTCAGAAATAGCTTTTTATTATGATATGTACGTAGATTTATATGCAAGGGCCCACTTTCGAACCTGTAAACTGCAAGTTGATTTCTCTCTAAACCAAGTGGTCCTTATGACTTAAGTTTTGATTAGTAAGTATTCATAGCTTCCATACATGTCAAAAGAACTAGATAATAAAATTAGTTAAACAAAAACAAAAAAACTATTTTACTTGTCAGTAGATAATCATAGATTATCACTCGCTAAACTTGGCAATTTTATTCTTGGTACCCGATAGAACTAAATCTGTTAATATATTAATAGCTATAATCGATGTAAACCTAAAGCTTTGGCGCGGGGCCGGGAAAACTGTCTGTTTCCATGGGAAGGCCTAAGGATTTGAGGAGTTGTCCTCCCACCCGTACCTAATTCTCGATTTTCCGATCCAACCCCCCGGTCCGCCCTGCTGATATGTGGTGAATCATATAAACTTAGTAGTCACAGTCGACTCACTCACTAAAAGTGATCTCTTATCCAGAGCGGGTGTACTCCTGTACGACAAGGAAAGTCTGGCGCCATCAATCACCTGGGAACGTTAATAGTCATAATCCCATCGCATCAAACGTAGTCAGCGGTATCGGGAAGAGACTCCGGCGTGAGCCGTAGCTCCAATAATACTTTTCGTCCTGTGATGGAACTCTCGTGTATTCGTAGGACAGCCCCATGAGGGAGTCAGATGTGGTGGTCAGGTGGGTTAGGTTTCATGCTGCTTAGTAAGCGGGGTTGATATCAACTGTGGTATCAATTTCTCCTTAGATGTATTGTGGTTTAAAGTGTAGAGTCACTATAAGCAAAAGTTCGTGGTATTGCACCTTCAGCTTGTTTGTCCTGACCCTGGAGGTCCCTAGCCCTAGCTAGTCTCCTTCCTTACCACGTGCACTACAACTTCAGTAGACAGCAGCCTTACTGAGCTTCAATATTATATTAATTAAGATAGTCAAAGCGGAGTAATAGTAGTTCTTCTTTACCTATGCAAAGATTCGATGCGCAAATTCTTCGGGGGGCATACATACATGTAGTCGGATCAAAACATTCCTGGAAAAGGAGATAAAAGAACATGTTACACCACACTAAATCACTTCAACCACAAATCAGAGTCTTTTATCTGCGCGAGTTGGATAGAAAGTCGAGCAGGTTGGACAGAAAGTCTAGCTGTTTTAGGAAGAGACTTGTAGCCGTTCAACCAATAAGATGTGCAGGACTTTTTGTCGAAGTGATCGACTTTCTGTCCAACTCTTGCAGCTAAAAGACTCTATTTATATAACCAACGAGTCAAAACGCTATAGATGTACGGCATAATTTTTGAACGGCTCTCAGAGCCTTTATACAAAGTAGTAAACACTAACTAACAGAAAAGTAAAGGAATGTATAGTTGAAGAGCTAGCTCCTCCACCACCACATCTTCCCACCATAAAAATAAAAGTAAAAGTACAAAACAGTCACCCCTCCACTGGTCAGGTAACGTCTATTAAATCAATTAACAAATCTATAAATAAACCAATGCATTAGTAAACTATCATATAGAAAGATGAGGAGATCTCAACATACCTTCAAAACCTAGTTACGTCCACCATGTCCACCGTGGTGGTGACCACCCTGTCCGGCACCACCAGACGGCGCAGCACCTCCAGCAGTGCCAGTCGGGACGGCACCAGTCGGGAAAGCTCCACTAGGGGCCGCACCAGTCGGGGCCGGAGCGTCAGTTGGCGCGCCAGTAGCAACAGGAACGTCAGTACCGATTGGGGCACCAGTAGCAACTGGGATGCTAGTAGCAATTGGGACACCAGTTCCAGTGCCGAATGCCTGGGGCGCGAAGACACCGCTAGCGGTGGGAACAGCGCCGGAGGGGAAGCCACCGGTAGGGACGACGCCGGTGGGGAAGGCACCAGTGGGGGCGGGGCCAGAGGGAACTGCGCCGGATGGGAAACCACCGCTGGGAAAGACAAAGGTGGGGAATGCTCCGCTGGGAGCGGCGCCAGTGGGGATGTCAGTGGGTGCGGCACCGGTGGGAATGGCGCCTGAGGGGGCCTGGGGAACTGGGACGGCGCCGACCAGGGCGGAGAGGAGAGCGGCGGTGAAGGTGACGGCGAAGAATTGCATTTTGGCTGGTTGAGGAATTTGGAAGAAAGACTGTTTTGGTATTTTCAAGTGTTTGGGAGTGAACTAGCACTGCTGTCTGGAAATATTGTTTAGAAAGTGAATTGCAAATTCAGCTAGTTGAATGGAGTTGAACTTACAAGAAAGAATGTAAAGTAAGGTGGAAAGTGAAGAGAGAACGTGTAAGGTGGTGGACTGAACTGATTGATTGAGCTGATGATTTTGAAAGCGATGGGGAGGAAGACAGCATGATTTATATATTTTCAGATCTCAATCAATCTTTCTACTTTGATAATTGTTTGGCGGTTAGAAAACGGGATATTGTCAATCAATCAATCAATGCGTGGTACCCTACTCTCCACAGGCCCATGCACCATCAACAGCCCTATCAACATCAATTGAAGTTCAGCCATGAATATTGGCCTCTGCCCCTGAAGACAAGAGATATTCTTCTAGATCTTCAGGTACTTGGACAGCTTCCGGACGACACTCCGTCGGCCCAGACGCCCGCGCGTAGGCAGACAGGTATCCTTCACCTTCGGTGATTGTATCGATTTGTGTTAGTTAAAGATCAATATCTAGATTGGGTTAGGAGAAGAGTATCCCAAATCTTAGTTCGCATAGTGGTAAACATCCAATTGTTGGTTCTACCCTGGTTAAAGCACAATATTCTGCAGCGTCTTGACAACCTTTTGGTATGGGATTTTCATAGACAGCTGACGCGTCGCCCGTTTCAAGAGAACTCTACAGTTGTCGAATAGATTAACTTCTCGTTTGTTCTGAAACGTGCGACCTTCGGTTCTCTCTACCGAACAGGTAGCGGAGGATCTGCAGACAAGGATTCTCAGTCCCGATTCGTCTATTCCTAGTACGTCAAGTGGATATCTTTTGGACTGCTCATTTATCACGAGTTTCAGAAGTACTTGGAGATCGAAGTGGGTCAGTATTCTTTTTGGATCCTACGCGCGATTTGATAGATGTGGTGACAGTACGTAGAGTAGGTACATGTAGTTTATGGTTGTGCGCTTCAATCGCAAGTGAGCATAGGCTCATTGGCTGAAGACTTCAGGGATGCATATTCGTTTGAGTAAAAGTCCCATTAGTGTCTTTACACAGATATCAATAAGAAAGAACACATTACTTCAGCCTGCCCGCTTCTCTTTACGCCTCGTTACAGGTTTAGAGTGAGCAGTATATTAGGAA
This sequence comes from Morchella sextelata, assembly GCF_020137385.1. Lineage (NCBI taxonomy): Eukaryota > Fungi > Ascomycota > Pezizomycetes > Pezizales > Morchellaceae > Morchella > Morchella sextelata. Next base: position 493,075 of record NW_025408619.1, on the reverse strand, counting down.
GATGCTAGAAACGCGCGATTGCGGGAGAAGGTCGAGAATGTCGTGCTATGTACCCGTAATTTCATGGCGTTTCCGAACACGACCAATATTGCATGACATACAAAAAGGTGGATTTGGCGCTTTTTTGTATGGTATGCAATAGCAGTCGTGTTCAGAAACGTCAGGAATTTACGAGTAGTAGCAGGCCTATATAGGAGAGACTTCCCAGACTGCAAATTACTATGCATACTTGACGCTTCAGGACTAGTTGTCTCGCGAAAAGATTCTCCGCGAAGCTGTGGGCCCAGCCTTAAAGCAGAGTGGCCATACCCGGGGTCATCGTGTACTATAGTACTGGTATCGTGCACAGATATTCTAGTAGCCATGTACACCCCCTAGATGCACCCTAGATCCATGAAGAACAACACTTATTACTTTCCTGCCACTCCCAGTTAACTAACACTGAGCAATAAAGCTTATCATTGACAAGAAAAACTGCCAACCTGGGGTACCCCGGACCAAACGTGCGCACGTGTAGACGTAGGCCCATGCCCAATTCTCCTTCCAAAGAATATATTTATTCTCCGGCTCCAGACAAAGTGCCGATGTAATATAAGTCCTCGCTCGGGATATATTGGCCGATGCTGAGCAGGTTTTTTTTTTTTCTTCTCTAGGCACGCTTCATGTAAAGATCAGCAGTATTTTCTTCGGGCTTGCTGTCCGCCGTCCGCTTTGTGCAGTAAATAACTCGGTATTTATTCAAGTCTATTTGGTTCCGATCAGCCATATCGTCATTGTTGGTTCCTGAATGCCGAGCTTTCAATACCTTTCGGCACAGACGGGATCTGGATCCAGCCTGCCCTTATTGTGAGTGCAAAAGCTTGCTTTAAATCGATCAGGTTAGTGGACTGATGGAATGCAGCATCAGACATCGCTCAGGGCTCGATAGCGAGGTTAGGCCTTGCTGTTTCTGAAGACTTGATTTTCCAATATCTTCGAAGTGACTACTACTGACATCAACAGCACGTCAAACACAACCTTTGGTATTTCGCATGATTGTTTGCCCGAATTTAAGATCGCTGTGCCATGGCAAAAGCACCACAGAGAACCGAGAACTGCGTACCAGACGGAAGGGTATTTGAAATTTTTGCCGGAAACCCACCTCGCTCAGATTACATATTGGTCGTGATGAAGTAAGAGAGAAGTGCATGATGTAAATGGATGAAGCTACCAAGGCCGAACGCTTTTTTGACGTTGCCAGAAGTCAATGGCAGCAACCGTGTTCTCAATGGCAAACACTAGCTCCCTAAACCTAACCCCACGTACTTGCTCAGGAACTTCACATCACCGTGGCGCCCCAACAGTAAAATTATCCTAACGACCGCAATGAGCATTACGATACCCCGGTAGCTCTTCTTCAGATACCTCCACTGTCTTCTTAGGAACACTGCAGAGCTTGAAACAGCCATACATTCATTGTACATGTACTATGTTTCAAATCTTTCGTCTTCTCACGGCGACACACCAGGAAGGAATGGGAAGACCATCTACAGAACCTCTGGGGTTGCTCTCATCAAATTATTCTCTCTTGGACAGGGGTTTACAGAAAATTCTAGCCCCGACCATCCACCTCTTTCACGTTCTGCGTACGTCTAAACCTCAACCCTTCTTCTAGCAAGTTTCATTTCAAGTCATAGCCAATTCCCAAACCCATTCATTCTTCACAGTAGGTTAGCTAACCTACTCCAAAGTTAGAGGCGAATATGATATCATGATATCCATAACCACACGCCCCGTTTATCCAAAACCCCACAAACCACTAAGCACTCATAACCAAAAGAACTAGCACAAATGCCGCTCGACCGTCGCTTCACCTGGCTCGGCGCCAGCCGTCGTCTAGTATATGGGCTCGCAAGCCATGAGAGCCCCAGACCTTTGGATTACTATTACTTCGGCGCCAGGCTCGGGCTTCGCACGCAATCGCTACCGGCTTTCCCACCGCGTGATCCCAATAGAAACAATGAAGATATCGGAACAACTGATCCGGGCATGGGTGAATTTGCGAGCGAACGGAGCGCAGCGGTAGTTCAAGAGAGCAGACTACGTGTAGAACAACGTTCTGTCCGACCTGCAGGTGACAACGATGAAGAGGATATGGAGAGAGAGATAAAGGAATACGAGAGACTACTCTTCGGACTTTTGGAATTCTTAAGTGGTCCACAAACACTTAGTTACTCGGGACCGGGAGGAGTAATACGATATTACACTGAAGTTGCGAGTTCTGTACGGAAGAACCACATCGACAAAAAGACGTCGAGAGGCTATCAGTCCATTGATGCGGACTGCCCAATATGCTATGAACGTATAATTGCGGGCGTTATGCTTCCGTGTGGACATAGATTGTGTACATTGTGTTTCCAGGGGATTCTATGGAGCGCGATCAGCAGTCGCCCGATAGATCAGTGCAGGTGCATGATGTGTAGAGCAAGCATAAGGGGTGACATGAAGATTGTTTAAGAATATATTTATTGAGAGTGGTATATAAACCCAAGATAAAAAAAGCGCACTTGATGGCGCTTATATTAACGAGCTCATCCTTTTTGACGGGTCCAGTTTAACGAGTGATATTCTATGATTATAGACTCATAAAGCCAGCTCATGAGCTGCCCCCGAGTACTCGTACCCCAGCACTACTCCTAATCATAATTATTTGGGTTTATTAAATTATATAAGTAAGTACTACACGTAGGTCCAGTATCCCCCCAGAGATTGTGATATCATCATATGAATTTATATAGAGCGCATTATAGGAGCAATCAAGACTACTTCTGCTCGCTATAGATTAGTATAGAAGTCCTGTGGGAATGTCTAGACTTCGTAAAAGTATATATGTACTTTTTAGTCTGTCTCTGTTCTACCCTCCCCATCTATATACCACTGCAGTAATACTCTGGGCTAGGAAGATTGAGGTCGAGTGATGGGATGTGATTCGTGAATGATGGGTTGTGATTCGTGAATGATGGGTTGCGATTCGTGAATGATGGGTTGTGATTCGTGAACGTCTACGTGTAATCTGGGGCATCGGGTCCTGATTATGAGTTATAAATCTACAGTGATATAAAAAAAAAATTCAGAAATCAGCTTCACATGACATACTTGGTTCCGCGTCCAAAGCCTAATCCTGCATCACAGATCAATATTCGGTTATCGGTGCCAAGACCGGCGACAGAATGCGTGTTGTGGTTCGTTTTGTGGTTCGTTTTGTGGTTCGTTTTGTACTCTATGCTCCGCGCGATCGCGGACTAGTCAGTTATTCTTTATTATTGCTGTTTTCACGATGGGTGGCCTGGACTTTGGCCCTAGGTTGAGTATTTGGGAAAAAAACGGAACCCTTCTGCTTCGGAGGGGGGTAGTGTAATTTTTGCTGTGCCCCCTGATTGATTTCCTGATTTTCTTTTACCATTCCAGAGATTTTGGACATCCAGACTCCACAGAAATAAGCTCCGGTCCGAGCTCGACCCTTTTTAAATATGATAAGTGCTTAAGCACATGTAAGAGGACATGTACCTTTGAGATTTCGGCAACTTTATCCGGAGATATATGCATTGTACATATATAACGCATAGTAACCTTTTAGATAGCGATGTGAAGCACTCCATTTGGATTCATCGGTAGAGACAATCATTCGCTAAATATTACATTAGCTGGCCCAAGGGAAATCGTATTAGAAATTCAAGAAACTCAACACTGCAATGCCTTTAGTGCTGATGTGAGGTTTATTTTCTATACTATATTTTTGCAATTTGCACTATAACAAGTATTTCTGTGATAATTATAATCCGTCTTGAGGCACGCCTTGAGATTTTCCGATTAACCCCCACAGTCTAACTCCATAGATGGTATTTACGTACGCGTTAGAATCATGATCAGGGTTCAGCGATATGGAGACTAATACTGATGATCATCTTTCTGGTACGTGATATAACTTTCTCTTGATGTAAATAACGGTCGTAAATCTGCTAGGTTAATTGAGTATATAGCTACATGTACGTAGTTACATGTACTCATAGGTACTAGATGCATACATACATATATGTACTCTCGGCAGCGATTATTGGTCTGATTACACATGCGCCTGTAACATAAAAAGAAAAGATAAATTTCTTCTTCCCCTTACATAGTATGTAAGGGCTCGGTCCCAACCGGTTGTGCAAGTCTCTACTCGTAAATTCATGACGTTTCTGAACACGACTGCTATTGCATACCATACAAAAAAGCGCCAAATCCACCTTTCTGTACGTCATGCAATATTGGTCGTGTTCGAAACGCTATGAAATTACGGGTACAGCCTATCCTTGGCGGATGGTCCGAGTTCCATATGCTCTTACTCGTATTTTATTGACGTTTGTGAAAGGAACCGCTATTGCATACCATACTAAATTGTTGACTTGGCGCGTATTTGTATGGTATGCAATAGTGGTTCCTTTTACAAACATCAGGAAGATACGAGTACGTACGTACTCTAGCTGTACATACATATATCTCACACTGATACAATCTAGAATAGCGCCACGGCCAGCCTTGATCGAAACACACAAAGTTCTGATCCACTCTGCGTATGCAAGTTTATTAAATACTAGTGCAGAGATGTCCGTGTAATTATGTCTCATTTTCAGCCCTACTTTCGAATTCTTCCAACTTCTCTGCTTTATTGTGCCACCCTAAGAGATGATATATCGTATGTGACCGTACGTATAAATCTAGTATGTTAGAAGGCTACGAATATAGCGGGGTGAGTAGGAGCGATCATAGTAATGAACTCTATATGCACTTATGCTGTACATGTCTCCAGCAAGGAGTGGTGGGGGTACATCGATGAATCTGGGCCAGATATTTAACAGTGCTTCATGTATCGAGTAGCTACAAGCAGAAATGCAGCTACCAATAACCTACAATGATTTTAATCCGGATTATATCAACAAGGTTATTACTTCGAGGTTTTGACATGATTTAAAAAAAAATTTACCTCGAAGTTATGATCGGTTCTATTGACCACTCACAATATCGATTTAAGCAATAAGAACCAAGAAATATTTAAGGTCCCTGATAAGAAACAGTGTTGGGTGCGATCGTATTCCTGACGTTTTTGAACTGGGCCACTATTGCATACACCAAAAACTATGAGCTTGGCGTATTTTTTGTATGGTATGCAATATTAGTCGCATCCACAAACGTCAGGAAGATCTGATACGAGTAGAGGCTTTCATGTGCAAATTGCACATGAAATTCTCAGCATGTCTGCTGTGTCGAGGGTATCCGCACCATCCGCAGTTAACTACTTGTAAAGCACCTACCCAAAAGTTTTCGTGAAAGGGCCAATTACCACCTAAACTAGCTGGTGGAACCGGGTTCCCAGTATAGAACCACAACACAATTAGTTACAATGATGAACACAGGTAATTTTTTTTACCTCTCGGGAGAAGCCTTTTGCAGATTTTCGAATTTGTAAAAGAAGTGGTTGATGTGTAATAAAATATTCTAGTGGAGAACCCCGTTTCTAGGTAAGCTTTGTATGGGACTTCACGACTCACCTACTTTCGGGCTTTGACGAAAACCTTTGGGTAGGGCCTTTACCTACATTTTACGTGTGAAATGTGTGAACAAACAAATATGAATATATGACTTGCACAAAACTCAGTGGTTTCGTGTTTGTTTATAGAAATTAGTGGGTCGATTGATTCTCACTCAAACTTGTCAATCAATGGTCCCAAAGACGGAAGAGTATCCCGAATTGCCTAATCCATATATCATCATGAGTGATATTTGATGAAGAGGCGACACCACCCTACACCGCTAGGTCGTCAAACGAAGTAGTCCATACCCAAACAAAAAAAGCAATTTGCGACAAACTAAAGGACTATAGTGCCATCTGCAGAATCCCGAATGGCGCAATTTAACGATCTAGAATCTCGATTCAGAGCTTTACGTTTCTCTTTCTCCACTTGATATTAGATAACCGATAATATATCTTACCGCTTCCTCTGCAACTCTTGCCGTCGGTAAAGAAGATCTAGGTAGCCTAGAACAAAAGAACCAATTAGATTGCACTAGTCCGTGAAAATAGATCGAACTATAGAGCTGGTGGCGGGAATATGGTAGATACGATCGATCAAGTTCTATAAGTCACTGACAGCCGGTACAGAGGTAACGCAATATTTTATAGATAATAAAAAATGAATATGCACGGGTACGTATCCTTCGCCCTGTGTAATATCTGTTCCTGCACTGGGCCGCAATTTATTAATCCATGCATCATTGATTCTCTTGCGTAAATCTCGATTTAAGTGTGCCGATGATGATAAACTGGGTGCGGTTTGTGATTATATACATGTACATATAGGTACAATGTACCTAGATGAGTGGTAAATTCAACCTGACCGGACCTTCACACAATATCACTCGATCTTCGTTAACCTGTGCGAATCAAAACAGGAGAAATCCTGGTTCCTGGCGAGAGAAAAGGCAAGCTTTGGAGGGCGCACCTCGGTTGACATATGTATACTTGGACAAGCAAAACTTAAGAATGCAAGCTGCAGGCTGGCAGGGATTTGAGTAGCAGGTAATTCTGAATAAGCACAAATCAAAAGGTACCAATAATAAGAAAGCCACCCCTTTCTTGCTCCCTTATCTACTTGGGTAAAGTACATAGTTAACCTTCTTCAATTAGTAATCTTAGAGATCTACGAGATCTTGCATGAAGAACATGCTTTCAGCAAGGAGGACAGGTACCTGAGGAATATGAATGAAATGAAATCCCTTTTCCCGTTTTCGTAATCACACATATGTGGTGGACATCAGTATGAATGTTCCACCTGTTCCTCAAAGTCGGGACAGTTGGTGATGAGTATGTGTGCTTTCTTCGGGTCTGTACACACATACGTATACAAAGAGAGTGGGGGCCAGGAAGTGTAACTGGCCTTCCCGGTCCACATAGTATCAATGCCTCAACACATTCAGATACTATCACAGTACTATCATCGATGAAGAAGATGAGATATCTCCAGAGAGAGCCCCATTGGATGAGTATCAATGAGCGAGGGGAAACCCAGGAGAGTATAGTTACAACCCGATTATTGGAACGTTATTAGGCTGTGCGAAAATTCCGAGCCTAGATGTGACAATCTTCACCGATTGTCCGATTGAAGCCATACCACGTTGCCTTTCACTAAAAGAGTGACTCGGTTGGGTCTCGTGGGCCACGTTGGGGGGCTATACGGACATAATCGAATATTATTCTGATTTTACCTTAACCAGTTAATGGATACGTATGTTCCAAGTATCATGCAGGTCCCAGAAGCAGAGCGGCAGGCAGGCCGAGGCCCTTGAGAGCTGCGTGCTGTGTATTAAACAAACCCAACTTTGAGATAGTACCTTGTATCGGATGACCAAGTCTCAAAATCACCGAGGGGAACTTCTCGGGTGTAAATCTCTATCTCTATGTAAGGCGGCAAAAGGGAAATCCCATAAAAGGGGCTGTATGTTGATCCGGCCTCAAACTCCGCGGTTCGCCGGCCGAGCCGTTCCTGCGTCTTCAGTAGAGTATGGTTTCTTTGCCATTTTGAAGATTTTCTCTTATTAACAATATTATGTATCGATCTGAGTCGATGAAAACTCAAAGAATAGGCCGATTCCTTGTTCCAAAACAGGAATATATCAAATAATTCGTAAATCGCTTTTAACAAGTACCTCATCGAGAAGTCGCAGAAAAGAAATTCTAAGCAGATGTATACCGGAGAATAGATTTAGGTAGATTCAGGGGACGCAGAAAAATGTTAATATTTAACCCATGGGTTTTATCCTGTTGAAGGCCTCGATCCTAGGCGCGTATCCGGCGATTGTGCCGCCAGGGCAAAACTGATATTAGTAGTCTTATGATAGCTCCTAACCAGAAGGTACAATCGTCCACTTTCTATCGATCTGGGCATAGCATATGTGATTTGAACTTTTCAACCGGTGAAGTACACCGTTTTATCATGCGCGAGCACAGAAGGGGGCAAAAGTACTTAGTTGTTGCAAAATTTGATCCACGAGTCTGTACCCGAACTCCCGCCTCTGCTGTGCGTATAAATAAATGATACATGCAATTATGTATGACCTCCCCACTCACTTCCCCATATACTCACAGCCAACATGCCCCACGCATAACAAGGGTCCGTGCAGTACGAGACATAAGAAAAACCAGGTTTATGAATTGTTTTCCATCGCTTGTTCAACTTAAAACATCGGTAAACCAGGGAAGGTTTCCAGGCCCAGCCCCTAGAACAATCTTACAACCCCAAATTAAAAAAATCTGGTCATCAAAAGATTGGGAAATGAACCTCGAGAGTTTCCTGTGTAGATAAACCTTAACCCTGTTCAATACTCATAAAGATTATAGATTAAAGAATCTAGCTCTTTTGATCTTGATGCTGTTGCGGCTCAAGTTTATCGATAGTAGTAGTACTACTGTGAACGTTGGTGCCCCCATACCCACGACTTTCAACCATGGTACTGGGAATTCCCCCACCACGACGTAAGCTTAGTCCTCGTGGGGTTAAATATCCCGGAAGCTGGTCTTAAAGTGTCTTCCCTTCTTCCCGCTGCCGAGAAGAGATCATAAGAGAGCTTTATGGAAAAAGCATAGCGTCTTCCCCCTTTATCTATGTATGTATATTGCTGAAAACAGCAACTACTCTGCATACATGTACATTAAGATTTTGAGGACGGCCAACCGATAAAGACCTTTTACCGAAAGGACATACGATATTGTATTCCAATAGATCTAGGACAAAATCAGCATTCTTGTTATCTAAAGTAGGCATCTAACCAATTCCATGACATGATGCCTCGTTTCAGTTGTCCTTGTGTCATCGTGATCCAAAGTTCATAACTACAGGTAGTCTCCAAAGAATGTGCTGTCCGATTCAAGGAGAGATATTCTTTACATAAAATAGGTGGGATGATATTAGTAGTAACTGGTCGGAGAATGACATGAGGGATGAGGGGAAGAGCTGTTGCGCTGTTCATTGGAACATTTCTCTCTCTCGTAGTCCCGCTTGGCCCGAAGATGGAGATGTCAGCCGGCCCCGCCATCCCACGCATGTCCTTCGTCCGCCATGCGGCCCCTGCTTTCAAGGCTGTCTCACTTGGATTTGACTAGTTTAGACCTCCAAATCCAGCTGTCAAATCGACTCATTAAGTTCCAGAGTCAAGTACACACAACCGTGATACCATCTTAATCCCCTTTCTAGCATGTCAGCACACGAGCTACTCGTCTATTCATAGCGTTTCCGAACACGACCGATATTGCATACCATACAAAATGGAGGGCTTGACGATTTTTTATATGGCATGCAATAGCAGTCGTGTTCGGAAACGTCATGAAATTGGTATGTAGTAGAGAGAAGCTGCGTCTCCCCACCAATCAGACATCAAAGACCACTTTAGAAGTTATCTTAGCATGTGAAATGCAAGTACTAACCACGGACCCTGAAGCGTCGTTGCGGACCTGGATGCATATGAAAGTACATACCTACATTGATCTGGATCAACCGGGTACACCAGCAGTGTAACCTCTGACAGTCCTGGAATCGTATCACTTGAGGAGTGCGGACCTGGGCCTTGCTTTTCAGGATATATTAGTTGCGTGTGTATAAAAATGCCTCTAGTAATTATCGAGCCAACCGATGATAATTTCAATGGCTAGGTGAGTTTACTTACAGATCCAGAAATGGATCACCACGAGCATAAACTGGAACCAGCAATTCTAACCCTTTATTACCGCCCTAAGTAGATAAATCCGTCCCCGTACGTCTTGCCAGTATGTTGGCGTCTAAAATCGATTGTATGAGATAAAGTAAGTAGGTATGTAGCTGAGGAGAAGCGACGGATTTACGGCTAGGCGTTGGTCCGGAACACCATCGAAAATGACATCGACCTACAGGTAGCACATGATGGCAGTGATAAATTACCCCGGTTGAGCTTAGTTCTTGAGAGGAGTATTGAGAGAGGGCCACAGCGTTCTTGAGATAGAGATATTCGTAGCCAAACTAGATGGAAATTCTTCTGGTTGGTACTCAGCTCCGTTGATCCATGAATCGGGCTCATGTGGTTCGGATTTTGACGCACACGTTTTTCATTCGGGATTGCCTGCTTTGGCCTTGATTGATACGGACTAACAACTCTGCGCTTGTGCGATTGTACAGGTTTCTCTGCGGGATCTGAAGATTACTCTGATACCGCTTGAAACCTCGGAATTATGCAGCTAAAATACAGCATTCCTGCAGTTCTGAACAGCGGCGCGCGTTCTGTCAACGCGTTCAAGTAGTGGTAGGCCACGGCGGTGCCTGCACGCTGCTCAGTCGCGAGCTACCATGCTCCCTCCCTACAGATATCTATTTGCCTTCTACTCTTCCATTTTGCTTGCCCTTGTTTGTATATCACCTCAGCCCACAAACAAAACGAGAAGCTGCTTTGTGAGGTAAGAAGGCTCGTGCTCTCAGAAGATACTATATTAGCTATAGGTCGGTTTAATATTTCCTTAAACACATTCGATCTGCAGGGAGCCGCGGGTAAGGTGTTGAGTAAAAGTATTTATTCAATTTTTTTATTTGAAAAATTAACGCTCGTGAGAGACGAAGCATTGGTGCGGTATGTTGACGTGTCTGCAGCTGCTCGGGAGAAGGTTTGAGCTCCGGGCTGAGGGAGATCAGTCTTAAATATATAAAGTCGCTGATATCTCTCTCCGGTCCCACTCATTATACTAAATGAGACCTTAGTGCTAGTGCTAGTGCCTACTCCAATAACCTGCAAAGCTCTATTCAAATTCAATAGTCTGCGTCAATCTACGCCAAATCGATTTTTTCCCATTCTCTTTTTTCTCCTACTATCCTCCTCTGCTCTTCTACCTCATCCGTTCATCTATCCGCTTCAATCTCCTCTGGTGTCATCCTCTCACCATCTCCTATATCCTGATAGATAAAGCAATGGAGACCGTCCAGCTGATATCGAAATTTATTTCTCCTCCTCTCCCTTCATCTCCATCTGTGCACACAACCCCAAGTCTTCCCCCTCTCTTTACATCTCAGCCCAATGGCTATCTTCTTTTTGCGCTTTTGGTTCTTCCTGCTCTTGCGTACTTAACGTACAAGGACTATAATGCCTTTCTATCACTTGGCCCTGGAGGAACCCCATCCACCTTTTTAGGCTACCTGAAAATCACAGCCCTCCGTATTATAACTCTCCGCAATACTCGAGTTGCTAGACCGATTCCCGAAGAATTACAAGACGGTGGCTACCTTTCACCAATTGGGGTTCCAAAGCGGAACTCAAAACGTCCTAATGTGGCTGGTATTGCACCGCATAGACAAACCAACCAGAAGCCCGCAAAGGAAATATACGACCTTCTTTGTCGATCGATCGTGGAGCTAGCAAATGATCATCCAAAAAAGTTGAAAATGGCCACCAGCTGTTTTGAAAAGCACTGCTCCGGCCTATTCTCCATAAATGGGGTTAGTAAGACTTGTAATGGAGAGGTAGCTCACGTTCATCCGTTTGATGGGAGTTTACACTTGACATTACACCCTAAAGACGCCAAGGCTGTCATTGAAGCGGGATGGGGAGGTATGTAATCAGCTACTTCACACCTTTAAAGCTCTTTTAACCAATTATTGTTACCCAATATAGAACGCCACCCTCTTGCTCGTGGTGGATGGTGCACACGCTTTGTTCCGGTCAACTTCATCATGGTTTACGCCCCACGCACCAAAGAAGAAGTTAAAACCGTTATGGATATCATCTTGGCAGGGTATGGGTGGGTCAGCGGCGAAGCTCTGAGCGACTCCAACACTGAATTCTGTTCGGAAAGGATTGATGTCTCGGCCCGTACCGACCGCGATTGTCACCCCGAAGCCACATCTCCAAGAAATGAATCCGGGGTTGTTACAGGTGTTGCGAATATGATTATGGAGACTGCCTGATTTGCTGCAAACCTTAATTCCTCTCACTTCGGATTTTTCTTGTAGTAACTTGCAAAGATTTGGGCGTAAAATCGATCGGTTAGTAGCGAGAATCTGGAGGTAAAGGGTTTTTTTTCTTTTTTTTTCTTTAGGCGTTATCCACACATTCTTTTGTGTTGGGGGTTCACTTTATCTTTTTCTTAATGAAATTTCCTATTACCCTAGTCTACAACAAGAATTCCTTTCTTAGGGCAGTCTTCGGTGTGTTCTTGCAAAAAAGGTCTTTGAAAAAATGCAGTACCACTTCGTATTACTTGGGTTATCATGTTTGCACATCCATTCCACTACCCCAAAGTACATGTAGTGTCATTCAAACTAGACCATAGGCAAATCTAAAACCCCAAGTACCTGTAAAACAGAAGATCACACTGTACTAATAAAAAAAATCACTACGAAGATCGAGCTATTAATTAAAATCAGTCAGTTACATGATCATAAATGAACCCGGTTATTTTGATGAAACCCAATGATATACTAACATCCAGTAAAATAGACACTTATGCAGTATATATGCTGTTCTTCTTCTCATTGGAAATAGTCTGGTGCCCAGTTTGTGTTTGCTTTGATTCTGCGCACATAAAGGCGGATCACAAGGTATAAAAAACATTTAACAGCGAATAGTGCTTTTTGTATACACTTATCGAGTAGGTAAGGGATGATTATTTGTCCGATCGGTGGCAACCCTTCCGGTACAATAGGTCTACATACCATTGTAGTAAATACACCATCTCTGTTTCCAACTTGATATAGGGTGGTTTCTGAGTGTTTAAGCTAATACTATAAATGTACTAAATATTTAGAGTTGTAAGAAAAGAATCGCTGTGGCAAAGGATAGTGGCTGAAGTATACTATGTGTGGTGGTTAAAGTAACACATGTCACAGTTATCAAGACACGTATAACCATAGATATCCACATATATAGCGCTTCTCTTGGAATCATCCTTTGGCCAATTCATTCATTCGTCCTCCGTTTTTCAAGCCATCGCCTAAGCAGTACCTACAGTCGTTTACCGTCTCTTGACGAATACTGCCACTTGACGAAGAGGGGTTCCAAGTATGGCAAGCAACAGCCAAGCTGCGAGATCTCCAGTTCTTTTAATTTCTATTGGCTCAAAGTCCCCTGTCCATCAACTGGCAGTATTCGTCAAGCGACGGTAAACGACTGTACCAGCCTAGAGTCCAATGTTTTTGACGGAATGGTCAATAGAACGCTGGATATTGAAAGATGGTTGGGGAGGCCTGGCGAAGTACATACTAGCTTCGAGTGGCGTTGAACAGCTGCATTGCATTCCGGGTAATCAGAAATGGTTAGAATCCACTAATTACAAAGAGAGGGTTAGGGCTAACATTCATAGGAGATGACCTTGATTTCAACCAATTGGAGCACAAACAACAAATCTCCGTGGGACAAGAGCCCCCCCGTTGCTACATACGCCCTTTACGCTTTGACACCCACCGCCTCCATCTTCAACGGTCAACCAAACCGATTGTATTCCTGAGCTCTGAGTTCTTCGAAATTCTTCAGAGGAATGTCCGGTATCTCTGGTTGGGTGTCACAACGTGAACTAGGCTTTTATTCGAGGCGCCTTATTACGGGGCTCAGAATTGGGTAACCTATGAAAACGACACACGCACCCCACACTGACAAATTATACAGAAAGTACCCTAAGGGAAGAGGCCATGGCGGAAGTCATTTGCACGTATTTACGTCTTGGCTATTATATTCTTTAAAGCCACGCGCAACTTAATCGCCTTGTTGGGGTGGTTCATGAGATATCACTCTAGCTATGGAGAAATTGCTTCTTGGCCTTGTTCTTACATGCAACACTTATGTATGCAGTTATGTGCACCATAATAGGGTCGGGTAACCACTTCCGTCCACAATGTCAGTGTAGCTAAGTCTACAGCTGGTAGTACAACGCAGCAAAGTACTCTTTCTGCCACCTCGTAGGAAGTATCAATATCTCTATTCGTCTATGTTTTTGACGTTCCTTTTTTGAATTTGAGTATGACTTACGTCGTATATTTAGAATAGAAAAAAATCCACGTAATTGCTCTTGGAAGCTTGCAGAATCTCCCATAAGGCCGGTGCACTGGCCCACAGGCCTAGGAATCACGGTGTATCACTCTTCCGCGGCGACATGAAATGGCTCACTCCCGATTACCCCACCTATGTCCGTTCATTTTTCTTCCCCGGCGCTGGCGCCGCCGTTGGCGCCTAGTAAAATCTAGGAGCCAATGTTGCAAGAGTGGCATGAGAGTTGAACGCGGAGTTGAGGTCGATCTCCTCGTGTGTATCAGAATATTAGCTGCATGTGCTCTACCGCCGATGGGTATCGAAGTACGTAACACCTACACTTCCCTTAAAGTTGAATCATTTCCAAGGCTATACGTAGCTCAACTGAGGCATGCATTATGGCAGAACAGTTAGAAACTAAGGAAGGAATATCGGGAGGCCGCATTAATGTGCGCTCGAAACAATCGAAACAAAAAACCCTTGACCCTCCAATGACTCTTCATCAACTCGGTCTTTTCTGCCTATCGGCTAGTCGCAGCTGAAACGGCCTGTCTCCCTATAGAAATTTTGAAAGCACAGGTGGATTCGGGCTATCAATATATTGCTGAGTAATAAAGCTAGTGAGTGAGTTCACTCCAAAGCAAGATATTTCTCAAAACCAATCACATCTCCCGAACAAATGTGTCAAAAACTGGAGTGGGGGATCTCCATGCATTGCTTGATCATAGACCACGCAGGTCCCTGCAGCAAAAATCCAGCATCGATTAAGTGTACACTCCACTTATCCTAGAGCATAGGACTTTATTACACTTCCACCAAGATCGAACTGTGTGCATTTATCATGATTCAAAAATTTCTGCACCTAGTAGAATCTCTTGGAACGTCAATCGATGTAAGTTCAAAGAACGGGGCTAGATGAGATACGTTCTTTGTTCGTTCGGGGATCCTTATTGCATGTGTGTTGGTGAGGCACAAAATTAATAGTCACGAGAAATCGACGTCTAGTTGGGATTGAAATCGAAAGAAAGCCAATCAGAGGGCCGAGACTCAGATTTCTTCCCGGAACGAAAACGATCAATGGTAATCTTCAACCAGCATGCTACAATATTTAAATCGTGCTCCGTGGCTGTCGTAGTCTATAGTAACATACATGAGCCTTTAAATCATTTGTTCATTTTGTACAATTGTCCCGGTAAGCCCCGTTGACTCACGATGTTTCATGCTCCATTGTGACTTAACATGGTGTCCCAAAAGTTTGCATCGTACTTATTAGCTTATGTACCTACACACATGTACGTAGGACTTCTCCCTCATAGGATGAAAACGTTATTTTATGTTGAAATACATCTATAGAGTACGTGGTTTTTACAACAGCTAATTGATTAATATATCCTAGATCTTCGGCGAAGGGAAGACTTTGAGTACTTCTAAGGTTTGACAGAATTCTTGAAGATTCTTATAGGTAGTACCGCAAAATCTGAAAAATTTCGTTGCGCTGCAGCAGGGATATTCTACACCAAAAGTTGCATATAACTTGCATTTTGACG
Organism: Morchella sextelata; assembly: GCF_020137385.1. Classification (NCBI taxonomy): domain Eukaryota; kingdom Fungi; phylum Ascomycota; class Pezizomycetes; order Pezizales; family Morchellaceae; genus Morchella; species Morchella sextelata. Next base: position 477,476 of record NW_025408619.1, on the reverse strand, counting down.
TCCAAAGGCTGCCTCTGGTTGGCCTATACCCCTGCTGCAGCGCAACGAAATTTCTCAGACTTTGCGGTAGTAATGGCTTTATATAATAACGCACATATTATAGATGTTTATACTACATGTATGGTGCGCACACTCTTAAAGGTGACACGGCGGTATCTGGAAGTGGAACAATCGTGGCTGCAAGGTGAACTCCAAGGCCAATGAGAGGGCTTATTCCTAGCCACTTTGCTGTATTCCTGCCGCAATTCACTTTTGAGGGGGTATAAATGGGTATAATACTGTTCCACTTTGCTCAGTCTTGGCGCTTTTTACATACAAAAATACACAATTTCAACCTCTGATAACTTTACAACCCAGACAGATATCAAGAATCTGCAATGATAGAACTAAACTTCATCACTAGTACTAGAGTTCTATCATTCCGCTTTTTTTTTTTTACCATTTTCGTTGCAAAGTTAGCAGCCGTTGACATTTCGTCGCGATCCGCTACCTTTAAGAGTGGGCGCACCATACCCGGGGGTCCCTAAAAGTGATGCAACGTTTGACATAACAACGCCAAAAGGCACCCGGATTCCAATATTTTAACAAAACACAACGGCTGAATAAGATAGATATTCTGATCATACACATGACACAGGAGTCTCTAGGATAGAATCTGCATTTTTTAAGTCATTAATTTGTGTTTTTTAGCCTACAAAAGGGACAACTTCCGACCAACAAAGGTGATAAAGGGACAAGCAACAGCTATTCATAATATCTCTTGCCAAAACTATGATCCCCACCTGTAAATTATCATAAATTCACTGCGCATCTTGTTGGCTAGTTTCGTTGTTGAAAAATATGGATTATATGATCGTTTCATCATGATCACTTATAGGGACCCCCGGGCACATATGTACGTACCCACTAAAAAAGTGAGTCTTGGAACAAATATCATTCTGAAAAGACGAAAATTAAGAGTATGACTCCCATTTTTGATATCATTTCTACCTGTTTTCTTTCTTTAATGATATACAATCGAGTGGCTTAACATATTCCTTTAATTATATATTGTATCGAGACACCAGCATCCACAGTGAAATCATTGGGTCACAACTTATCACTCGGGGTAGGTGCCTATGAAAGAACAATTTTTTTTTTTTTGTTTAATTCATTAATTGCATGCAGACCTTAGTCTATTACAATATAGCACTACCCAGAACTACATATACCCTACATGTACTTCCACCGCCATCTCGGGGTAAAGAAAGAAAAGAAAAGTAAAGAAAGAAACAAACTTTACGTCATCGATTGATTAATAGTTCATTTACTGTCTGGACACAAAACCATAGCTAACTTTACAATTTAAAATCCTCAGTTTGACGCCAGTACTTTACCGCCTAGAGGGGTATTTTTTTAAGCCTTATTTTAGGCTTATATAAGCATGATATTCGCCTTTTTTGATAATTTTCTCTTATTTCTTTTTAAGGTCCTTATTAGACTATGGTTTTGATAATCTTAAAATATTTTAAGGTTTAACGGGCTTGATTAGTCTTATTTAAGGTATTTTTGAAAAATAAGGCTGAATAATGTTTATTCGTGAGATCAGCATGATAGCCTGATAGGTATGCTTTTACAGTTATTCGCCATAGTGAATTTCGGAAATGAAGTTTTTATTAATACTGAATTTAATATGTACATTGATTTAAGACAATCTATTTAACCCACCTACCTGCCTACCTTCCTACCTGCCTATCGACCTATCGACCTATTTCGCTCAATTAGGTGGATTTGGTGCTCGATTTGGTGCTGCATTCGGTGCTGTATTTGGTGCTGTATTTGGTGCTGTATTTGGTGCTCGATTTGCTGCTCTATTTGATGCTCGATTTGGTGCTTGGTTCGGTGCTGCTGCTGCTGCTAGATTCGCTGATTAGCCTATGTTTTTGATGATTAGGAGATTGGGGGGGGGGGGGGGGGGGTGGTGCTAGGAGAGTAGAGGGGAGGGTATTAAAGAACAGATGGAAGAACACGGTTTAATATTTGCTAAGTGCCTAACCCTAACCCAGCCTTAGCACCCGTAAATGCCTATAATCCTGACCAATTTTACTAATTCTTATTTATTCGATAAATCTAATACCAGAAGAGGTCTTAGAAGAGCTTGATTTAGAGATAATGCTGAGCAAAATGTCATGCTTTCGCCCAAAACAGGCTTATTTTTGCTTTTTTGAGACATATGCCTTATTTAAGGGTTTTCTACGTCTTAGAGCTCAAAATAAGGCTTATAACTTATGGGGTAAAGGCGGTAATGTATGTCGAGCCTTAAGGATGCCGTATACATGTATGTATGTACTTTGAGATTGAGAACACTGTCATGAACATACATAATTTCCTTGGAGCGCCTTGGTACAGAGAATAAACGGTATCGAATACGCTCTACGTGATACACTAACTAGATATATAGTAATAAAATCAAAAACCTAAATTAAAAATCAAAAAGAAAGAAAATCAACGTATGACAGGAGCATATATATCCCAGAAACGAATCCTTTACTCCAGCTATAACTCCGCCACCTCAATATGACCGCCTTCCGCCCTTTCCTCCTTTCTTCTTCTTCTTCCTCCTTCCCAAACATGGGAACCACATTTCCTTTACGCTCTTCCATATAACCCCGGTCTCCAGGGTATCCGTGCTCTTACCCACCGTATATAGTATTAATATCATCAACACCACGAAAATTCCACTCGCGGCCCAAAAATGTGCTTGTGTGTAGTCGTCCATATCTTTCAGCTGCATCGAAAAATATCCCGTGATCAGTGTGAGCGGCAGAAACAGAAATGTGAACTTTGTCAAGAAGATGGCTACACGAGAGAGGCGCTCTACAGCCTGTGATTCCCGCATTGCTAATAGATTGAACGTCATTGATATCAACTCCGTTTTCTCGGCAAGACAGTCCTCGATTTCGCCGAGAGCATAAAGCTTCACGCGGTCCCGAAGACGCTCAAATTTTGCGATGGCAGTCGGAGAGAGGGGCACACCAAGGATATTGGGGTCGCCGAGAGTCGGGGCTGGGTCATGAGGGTTGGGAGGAGTGGGAGGAGGTTGTAGTTGAATGCTTGAGCGGTTGGACAGAGAATTTTCTTGTCGGTAGAGAACATTGTCAATTATTATCTTCTTAGTTTCATACATCCGTTTCAGTGTGGCAAGTTGGCGGGCAAGACGATGGAGACGAGAGATATGGGAAAGCTTGGGATTGCGTTGCATCTCTTGCCGTAAATTGCTCATGTGGATGCTGTAGGGGTAACCTCGGCCAACTACAAGATTAAGAGAGGAGTACCAGTCGTCAAAAAGGTAATAGAATAGCAAACTCGGTGCGCTATCAACCTATTTATCAACCTTGTTAGCGGACGGGTATAGGGTACAAAGGACCTTGAGACATACATCCTCCCTCTTATCACCTTTGGTATGGATACGCCTGAACGGCATCTCCTCCAATCCTGAATTGAGGTCGTAGGAGTTCTTCGCTTCATCCTGAGCCTTGGGTGATTGAGATAATGATCGAAACACAGTAAACATGTTTTTCCGTATCAACTTCATCTGGTCTACTGAGACCTTTCCAGTTGGCTCGTGTAGTGCTATAACAGTGCCTAAAATAGTCACGAGTTAGACATTATTATCACCAAAAAATATTCTGTGGGTATGAAAGTAGCGAACCATCATCACAGAGAACTAGCCAACTCCAGAGTCGTTTTCCTTGTGGGTAGTTCTCGCCCTTATCCATGGAAGCTTTTCCATCTTTGTCGCCGGACCACTCCCACTCATCTTCGTAGTCTGTGTCCTCCCCGTTTTCGGCATTGGAATCTTCACCTTCCTCAGGGATTTGATGAAGAAGGTTGAAGCCGATACACATAACTAAAGGGAAAATCAGCACATACTCCTAAAGGATCGAATAATGCAATATAATTTACATCTACCACCCCACTCCACAGCATGCCAGTGCCACACACTACTGACAAGATCCATATATCCCTGTGACCTTGCTCGCCCTGGCGGCACATTTCCCCCAGCCAAACGGGTAACTTCATTGGTATCTTCAGCTGCATTCTCGACATCTCGACCTCTATGCAAACTATTTCGGAGCCTCTCCAGCATTTGCTGTTGGTGCTGAACCGGTTTCTTCTGAACATGCTCAACACGTTGTGGAGGTGCCATCAAGGCGCTAGTATGCCGCGACGAAAGTCCATAGTGTTGCGCGATGGCCCTAACAAGTGGCTGCTGCGTGTGTGGGGAGAAGATATTTCTATAGATAGTATTAGCTCGCTTCCAATTATTACGGTTTAAGTATAGGTTGTGGAATAGGCAGTACTAACATCCATCGAGTTCGTAGCTCTCGCGGTCTCTACAAACATTCGCAGCATGTCAACACTTTTTCAACATTAATATAGCTGTTACTTTAGAGTAGTCCAAATACCTCTTTTCCTAACAAGCCCTTAACTGCCTCCACTGTAGCTGGCGAATCATCAAGATCAAGTGCACACCACGCGGCACCCCCCTCTTCTACTGCACCTCCAAAATCGATAATGAAGTTGCAGGTCGCCTCATTCATGACAGACTCCTTGGACTCTTCGTAGACCCCATCTGAGTCGAGATCTTGGAACTTGCTGCATAACGTCGGGAAAGAGTGGTAGTATTGGTGTGTTGGTTGTGAGTTGCTAGGTTTATTCGCGGGCCTTGGGTTGGGAGCAAGGTTGGAGAGCTGTATTCCGGTGCTGTGAGCGGTACCAGCCATTATAGCGGTTTTCAAAGATTTTCAAGAGCAGCTAGGAGTATGAATATTGAATTATTCTGGAGGTGAGACTATTGTAGGTCTTATGTACTGTAGCTAGGTTCATACATGGGAGCTGTAGAAGTCGCTTACGACGTGTGAAACATACATGTAGGCATGGCCTGTGACATCCGCTTTTGCTGTCTTCACCTCCAAGAAACAATTGGGCAGTTTAATACGCGGCTGCGCTTCTAGAGATTAATTTTCAATTCAGCTCCCCCGGCTATGTATTTCTACCTAGGTGTTTCAGAAACACTTCACAACTTAATGTTATAGAACAGCTAGCTCGAGCTGTACGACAAATCTAGTTCATTGAGATCGATCCTAGAGGTTTTTATTACCAGGGGTAAAAATAAATCAATCACCATGTGAAATACAGCTATCGTAGCGCTCTTGTACCTACATACATGTTCATACATGTAGCTTTTAAGGTGATTACATGTACCTTGTCTCGATTGAAGCAAACCACATATTATATGCGTACATGTAGCGTCTTTGGCATTTCTACTCCCCAGTACCTTCCCCGCAAGGCAGTCATGGATTGCAGACATCCGCTCTCTGCATATTTGACGATACACAAGCCCCCTAGCACCAGCTTCGAGCCTCAAAATAAAACCTAACCCTGATGATAATCCACATGTATATATGGCTTGGCACATTTGTATCAACTCCAACGCCTTGCGGTATGGCTAGCAAGCTCGATAATGTCAATAACTCAACTATTACAGCCCCTTTGGCTTTACTATTGTTGATCTTACCATCAACATTCATACTTCCACCCATATTCCCTCCTTTACTAGTACAAGACTACTGCCACCTTCGTCGAGCTTCTCTCCTCTACTTATTACTCGACCGCCGGCCGCTGCTGACTTTCAGACCCTCAGACCCTCCAGGTCGCACCATAGCCCTGTGTATATAGCCTCGAAGCGTATGTCTCAGCTCTCAGGGCCCAATTTGCGAATTAACGTGCAGGGATAAGCTTTCTTGCGTGTGTTCTACTCTATGTCGATAATCGATAAACTGATAGCGTCATTGGGTGGGGTGGAAGGAAAGCCTAAATTATTACAGCGCTACTTAATATGGTATATCCTCAGAGCTATTAATACTAGGAATGAACATATGTTGTTTCTAATCCAGGCCACTAGCTTCACCTAAATACCAAGTAATACCCAGCAGCAAGTAGACAAACCAGATAGGTAGGATAAGCGGCTTCTCTAAGCCAGAACCAATTCGACATCAGCAGCAGCATCAATATCGCGCAGGGACAGACTGCAGGTTAATTGCGCAAGCTTTTACCTAGTAATCGAAGATCGATTAGGAGCTAGAAATTGATCTACTTCACTAGATGAAGCATGAGATAGATATTGACAGTCCCAACCCATTACCATGTCGTAACTTAATAAGCCTGGATCCCATAAAACCTTACAAGGATTGTAGAGCAATAATCTTCGTTGTTTATTCGTATCATCATCATCCTCTACACATAACTACCCCATACCAAGCACAAACATATTGCGGGAAAACAAAAAACCTTCAACCTAAACCGAGCCCAATAAAACAAACACACAAAAGTTGAAGGCAAAAAATCAACATTGACTGGACCTGAAGAAAATGATAAAGTATCTCAAAATCATAAAATCACATCCCATTGGATCCAGAATTGGCCTTCAGGAAAAAGGGAAAAAATATGTCTCACACAAGATTACCATCTTTTTTTGTTTATTTGATTGTTAAAAAAGATTTGACAAGAACACTAAGGCTGGCTGGCAGACGGAAAAAGGGGGTAGGGGGATGGCGGAGTAGGGAATGGTGGCAGTCTAGCGAGGTCCCCTCAACTTGGTGCTGAGCCACTCCAATCCTTCGTAGAGACCGTCTCCGGAAGTGGCACAGGTGGATTGGATGTACTAAAAGTGGCCCCATTAGCTCAAATAAAACTCGATAAGGAAATATTAATAGGGAACATACCCATTCCCTTTGCCTCAGACTGTGCAGACCAAGCTTGTCGGTGATCTCGGCAGCGTTCATCGCATTCTGTTACACAATGGGGTCAATTAAGAACTTTTCGCAGCTAAAGCGAGAAACAAAAAACTCACAGGCAAATCCTGTTTGTTGGCAAAAACCAAGAGCAAAGCCTCCCGGAGCTCATCCTCGTTCAGCATTCTCTGCAGCTCCTCACGGGCCTCGGTGACACGCTCTCTGTCGTTGGAATCGACAACGAAAATGATACCCTGGGTATTCTGGAAGTAATGGCGCCAGAGAGGACGGATCTTGTCCTGACCACCGACATCCCACACGGTGAATGAAATGTTCTTATATTCGACAGTCTCGACGTTGAAACCTGTGGTGGGCGCGAAATTTAGCATACATTTCCTAAGAGCCTATCATCGAGCTTGCGCCACGATGGAACTAGACCGAAATCGCTTGGGGGAGAGCGAGGAGAATATCTTACCAATGGTCGGGATGGTGGTGACAATCTCTCCCAACTTCAACTTGTAAAGGATGGTAGTTTTACCAGCAGCATCCTAGAAATTTCCCAAAAATTAAGAATCAGCCTCGGACATCCCTGTAACCACATCCGCCGCATCCCTTCAAACGTGCATATTACTGCCAAAAGCTTTGTGCATCCAGTGTCCTATTACGCGGGGGCACTGGTAAAGAGCTGGCAGCCTACAGCTGCGATAAGGCGAACGGACGAAGGAAGACTAGGAAATGGAACCTACCAATCCAACCATCAAAATACGCATTTCCTTCTTGCCGAAGAGGCCAGAAAGAAGCTTTGATATTGAGAGACCCATTGTGAATTTTGGTTTTGATTAATCTTCTTTAAAAAAGGTCCGTTATTTCGTGACGAAGATAAGAGGAAAAGCTTCTGTAGGATGAGGTGGAAGGTGTTAGCGTTAAATGCTCGGTGCTGTTGGCACGTGGCTACAAAGAGCAGAACAATCCGGAACAGTGCGTGCGGGGAGGATCAAGACAGCAAGGAAGTACTCTCGAGGCCTTCAAGCTGAGGAAAAGCGAAAGCAAGATTTCAAGCAGCCGACCCCAAAAAGTGAGGTGATATGTCGTGTTAAACTTAGAAGGATAAGGGGTGCGACGGGGTTTACACTGACAGCAACGAAATTGTACAGGAGGGGTAGAAACAGCAGTTTAAAGAGATGACCACACTAGAAGCGCATGGGGTTTTTCTATAGCAATGAGGACATAGCGGAACTTACAGGTGATGATGAATACGACAGATATCGTGCGTTGAGAAACAGACGTTGAACGTTGCTCCAGGTGTCGTGAGGGTGGGTAGAGGAAGCGGTGATGGCCTTTGCAAAGTTGATGGAGAGGTTGGTTGGGAAAAGCGCAAAGGAAAGGGGCGTCGACGGGTTTTTGGGACTGGGGGAGGCTAATTAGCTTGCTTTTGCCGCGTAGGTTGGCTTGATCAGGATAAGGATACCAGGTTATTTTCGATTGGCTTCTGTTTTTACAACGCAAGAGGAATTTATTGAAGTTTTATGTGAAGGCGGTGAGATAATGATGCAGGAGAAGATGATTGAAGTAGACCCCCGGGACCTGCGTTTTATGGCTTAGATACGAAAAGGACACTTCACTACGTTGAATGGCTATTGCTCATCGATTCAATGAGGGAGCCACGGGGAAGTATCGATGTATCACCAGTGCTAGTGTTGCTGCGCCACAAATACCCAATATAGGGCAATTAGCTGCCATTCACTCCTATCGAAGATGACAGCATGGCATTAGCCACGTCAAAGCTTGTGGGCTTGACCCAATGGCGGACTGCGTTTCCATCTCCTTGTAGGTACTCTAGAGTACATGTACCCGCATTTCATTGACTCCAATGTGCGTACAACTCTAAGCTGTTTAGTAACTCGGATGAACTGGTTGATAAGTGTCTCTTTCAGTTGTTTGAGACATTCGCCGTGACATTTCATTTCTAGCTTGCTTTATGGCATGCCCGTTGATAACCCCGGATTTCCGCGGTACCTGAGTTCAACTGGCAGTGTCTACATAGAATAAGTCTTTACCTCGGCTCAGGACTACATGCATTTATCTGTAAACAATTATCTAGGTTGCCTCGTATCTTCGTTTACCTACTCTCAGAGCTCAGGCCACGCTTTCGAGAGCTGTAGACCCTATATCTCATTTCTAGCCCCATTCGGCAAAATATGGCAATGAGTTCCCAAGAGCTTAGCAAGAGCTGAAGAAATCCACATCCTGGCTTTGGCCCAATATATGACTCGATAAAACAATCTTGCTTGGGGTCGTCGCCAATATGTTTCGGCCACATATCCCTTTGACTTCAAAGAGTCATGAGTATTTGTGCTTCAATACAAGTTGACCCAAAACGGGGAAGTGGAGATCTGTCCTGGAGACTAAATGCCCACTTGACAGATATCCTCAATGATCCCTTTATAGCACTTCGGGAAACATATACGACAATCACATAACCACAGCTATGGGGCACAGCTATGGGTAGCCCGGAAATTGGGAAACAGTTTCATCAATTGTCGATGGGTAATATCATTGTTAATAATAATAATAAACCAACCTTGCAAAGAAAATAGCTCCCAACACATGTATTATTTCCCTCTGCCCACCCATATGGACTAAATCCATCGCCTAAACTTCTGCATTTCTGTGCAAGATCCGCTCCCTTCTCTGTTCAAACTCCCTTCCTCCCACTGCTTCTCCTTCGTCGCCCGTCGTATCACTCCTTTCCAACGTCCCCGGACCTGGCCCCTCCCCTCCACCCTCAGTGGCCGGCGTCGTATTGTAAACCCAAAAGCTCCAATTCCTCCCTATCCCCGCCGCAGCCCTCCTGGTTGAATACAAAAGTCGTGTATTTTCATTCGCCTCACCATTCTCCTCTTCCCCACTATTCCGGCGCCAAATACGTCGCCATAAAGAGCCCACCGAGGCGTGGTATCTCACGACGGCGAAGATTATCCCCACAAGCAAAAGTGTCGAAAGTACGCTTATGACTGCAGTGAGTGCCGTTACGGTGCTGACTTTACAGCCCAGGGGTTTCGTGCGCAGCTCGAAACGCTCAGAAGACATTGGGCAGACTTTCGGGTCTCCGAGTGGGGTGAACAATCCTGAAAATGCTGGAACACAGGCTTGACTCTGGATGCTTTTGTCAGGCTTTGAACCGTATAGTATCACCAAAAGGGAGGCAGTTGGTTACAGTCGGGCACCATCCACACGGCAAATGGGTTTTTAGACACTCCCCACAAGAGTTTCGTCGCCAGCAGTGTTGAAAAAGCCTTTCGGGGTCGTAGTCAGAATATAACACACCAGCTGTTGATGCGAGCGCCGCGATGTGTTAGCTCTGAAGGACCGTGTTTTCCCTTTCAAGTAAGTACGTGCATACCCGAACCAGAACTAATATTGGCCCGCGCGTGGCCAAGATCTTCAAGTGGGCTTTCTATCATGTCGAAGTCCACAATATTGTAGAGTGCAATAAGTACTTGATCAATTTGGAACCTGGAATATGGAATGTCGTTGTATTTATGCGATTGACCTGAGTCTTGTAATGTCAGACAAGACACGTCCCTAGCTCAGACCGGGGTTGGGGGGGGGTACGTACCACGGGGTGTGATACAAAGTATTCCAGTAGGATACCCAATCCAGGACCCAACCACGCCGAGACAATTGTTTCCACTGAGGCGCACCTCAAAGACATCCAAAGGTTAACTAGAGTTCAAAACCCGGGGTAGGTTATAATTCGCGGGGTTTCCGCCGATCAGTACATTCACGACAAGTCCCTGCATCCGAGGAGTTACGGGGAAATGTTATTCCACCCCCGAAACGCCAATAACCCGTTTTGATAATTTTTCCATTGAGAAAGAAAACGCAGCCAAGGACTTTCTGTTCACGACCACCAGTTGCAGCAAATCTAGACCGCAGGGCACCATGAAAGGCTTTGATAGGTGGTTGGACTGCAGTACTGTCTCGGCTTTAAAACGAGATGAGATCTAGGAAAACACCTCGATATATTGTCATGATCTGATAGGTAGGTTAATCGAGATATCGAAGTCCTATCAAACTGGAATCTTGATGATTTCATTTTATGATATATATGCGTAGTTTTCTTGAGTGACACGAGGTTATGAGCATATCACATCATAGATTGCTCAAGGGTACTTTCTCCCCCTCTTTCGAAATGGTTGTTACATGAGGTCTCGTGCCCACTCCTTGGAAAGGCTTGAAAATAAGCATGGAAACGAGACAATATACGGATGTGACGAGTTCGATAATATTTAATTTTTACTATTGTCTTTTTCAATCAAAACACAAAATCGCCAAAACTTTGCGCTTACTGTATTCAAGAAAGCCAATGGTCGCATTTCCAGAAATTTAGCCTGGACTTTGCCGAGACACTAAGTGGGGTGCTTAAAAGGACGAGTGAGATCTTATGACTATGTATAATTCTCACTCGATTGAATATATTCAGCCGAATAAAATTATAGCACTCTACATATATCGAAAGATATTATTCGCCCTCTTGAACAGAAATAACGATACCTTCATCATTGAATTGAATACCGCCCGAAGTTACTAAATGCTCTACAAAACTGCCCCACAAACGTGGCCGTCGTTATTGTTGAAAAAACAGACCTTACGCCTTCCGCCAACAGAGAACAGAGAACAGAAAGATATAGGAAATATCGTAAAGAAAATGCCAAAAAAAAAACTTAAAGCCAAAAGATGAGAAAAAAGAAGAACGATTACCAGAAAGGCATCCACCCGTCCAGTTTTTAAAAAGTCGAAGAAAGAAACCCCCGTTGTTGAAACACCATTTTAAACCATGACCAAAAAGAAAGAAAAGAAAAGACGTTAATAAATGGTTCGTTTTACTTCAAAAAGACATAATGGAAGATCGACTTTGCTGCCTGCGGCTGCCAAAGTACCCAGATCCTCTTTCTTCTTTGAATGAAGGAGTGGGGTGTTGGACCTACTCCATCGCCCATCTCTTTTCTCTGATACCAATCTCTCCAACCCTGGTACCCTCTTTCTCAGCTTTCCAATCCCAGTACTCGCCCAGCCTGATCTCAGCATATCCTTTATAGTCGAAGTGGATTTGACTGATCTCGGCCTGGATGAGTGCCCAGATACCCCAGTAAAATCCTGGAACACCTCTGAACAGATCTACCTCGGTCATGAGGCTCTCAATTTCAGCTTCCAGAGTCGCGCTGTGAAAGCAGTTGCGGTGCTGATGAAAGCTCTGAAGGTAATGCTTGATGAACTCGCGACGAGTAGAGCGAGTTGGAAGGAGATTGTAATCGCAATCAAAACCGCCCCATTCAGCGAAGTGGTTGGCGATGTCGAAAGCACGCTCACAGGGGGTAGAATATCTGTTACTTGTTAACAACCCATAATCCTTAATGGATCATTAAAAGTGAGAACCTACTCGTAATCGATAAAATGAACCTTCGTATTCCCGCCCGCAGATGTAACGCCGTCATCCTCGGGCAATATGATGACATTTCCGTTCAGCAAATCGCAATGCCCAACTACGACTCCCATTCCACCATCCTGTCCCTTGATGTTGAATCCGCCTTCATCCTCTCCCAATTGCAGTAAATCCAGCTCTTTTTGGAGCAACTCCTTCCTCTCCTTCTGGGACTTGCTCGCGTCTGGCAATGCGCTGATCCATTTCTGCAACACATTCCAGAGAGTCACGTCTGGTTCAGATGAAGAAGCTGAGCTCGACGAGGCCGGAGATGGCGGCGGGGTAGTGCTAGTCGGAAGAGTGCCGTGCCATTCACCCATTCGTGCGGCAACAGCCTTCCAAATGCTGGGCTGGGACATCTCCGGGACCGTGCAAACTCTGCCGGCAACGAATTTGTAGAGTAGACCATTTTCGAAGCGTGCGAGGAGTGCGGGCGCCAGATTGTGTCGGGAGAGGAGAAGGTGGGATGCGCATTCGCCTGTTCTCTGTTAATCGACATTCTTGCGAAATGAAAACCGTCTTCTTGAGATAGCTAAAGCTAGATATATACGGAAGCTTACGTTCACGATCAATCAGGATGCTGGTGTCTCTCCCATATGCGCGCAAGAGGACCGACTCCTCATCTGCAAGCTTCTTCGCCTCGGCTGGGGACACACCCTCTGGAGGATTGTGGACACATTTAAGAAGCTATTCACCAGGGTATTTCAGTTAGCATAGGTCGGAAATTCAGAGCCAAAGTCAATGACAATCGGATATCAAAGAGTTCTGCTTGCTCAATCATTCAGATCGATCCACTGTTGTAGGGATCATGAACTTTCACATGCAAATCGCACTAAGGCAGGAGATGCAGGGAAACCCGTTGAGTTCGCCTCAAAAAAGCAAATTACAATACCCAACAAAAACACAGAATAGGCTTCAACATACAGTGTTAGTGATTCCATCTGTGAATCTCACGAGGGTGATGCCCCTTCCTCCGTTGGCGGGGTCCCACTGGGGCAGTAAAGTATACACCAGATGTTTTGCTGAATCATCTGAATTTGCTGGGCTATAGGATAGTGGAAGTACTGGAAGCTGCTCCATTTTCGCCAGAGCTTGTAGAGTTGGTTTGGATGAAGACATTTCGACTGGATAATTTGTTACGGATTTGGTTGAGACACCGAGAGTAGATGACGACAAGAGGAGATAGCAAGTGGAAGACAACGGGAAGGTTCACAGAAGCAAGCTCACTGAAATGGGCTACAAGTGAATGGGTAACAGAAACAGGATTGAGTGCAAGTTTTAGAAAAGCGAATTTCACTATTGCTTAACTGAACGTGAACCCAAATTTCAGGATGAAAGTGATGATACTGTAGATGGGTAGGCGTGGTGTAGATGTAAGAGAAAGGGAGAAGGAGAGAATGGTAAGAGGATATAGAGTAGAAAGGGCTCGGGGTCTCGTGCCCCGATCTAACACACTCCCAAGTTTTGATTCTCGAGTCGTCCCCCAGACGTCCCTGCCCGATCCGACCATATCATCTGGATAATTTCCTTCATGGTGGTGGGGAGGGATTCATGTATCGGGGGGAATGAGTGGCCATTGATACCATGTCACCGGTGTGCCCGGTTCATTCGAGCATCCCTTGGATGGGTTTGCGTGGCCATTGCATTTGGATGGGATAAGATGTTCTGCTGTACCCCTGAGTTACCTGACAAGAAGAGGTTCGAAATTCTAATCCGACCTGTACATTACCTACATGTATGTACTAGTGGGTACTCTAGAGGACCACCATGGTACCAACTCTGGCTATGTACTAGTCGATGTGGCCGTCCCATGGTTGATTGCTTGTTTTGTAGGTAGCCATGGTCCGTGGGAATTGCCGCTGGCGGGGTTTATTAGAGTAGGGTTTTTTTACTCTGAATACCGCGGATTACAAAAAATGTGGGGCTCTACAATCGTGTCCATAAAAGCTGTCCAGATCATCACCTTAATGCACATGTCAATGGATGGTAAACTTGATATATTACATAGCTCACCTCGATCCCGACTGCGCATTTTAATTATCAGTAACGTGACCAGTTCTCCAGTTGCAACCTTTGTTTGTCTGAGCTCTCCTCCTCCTCAACCACTTAAAAGTGTTTAGCGACATAACCTGCTCGCGTGATGTTCGAAGTTTCAAAGATTAATGTGAGAAAATTGCAAAGAAGCCTGGGTATAGCTGATTGTGATATATATCATGCGCACTGTACAGGGGCAGGTTACCCAATTGCGAGCTGACTACCCATTAGAGTACAACTTACATATAAACGAGAAGAGCACAAGAAACCGCAATTTATGCACCTCTACATATTCGATCACAGTCCAACAAACTGTGGCTTTGAATCGAGCAGGCATTTGTCCGAATCGCCTAAAGGCAAGGCGTACTGCACAAACCACGGTTGGATAGACTCAAGTGACAACTGTAGGTAGATACGTACGTACATGCTACAATTTTTATCACAATTGAAAACCTCCTAGCTCAAGCTGAGCGCATTTATACACTGTTCACTCTATGTCGTCATTAAGACTAATCTATTGCCAGTTGTAGGCATTGCTTCCAGAAGCTCAGGAGAACAGTCTTTGCTTGGCCTGCAAGTAGGATCAGTGGTACATCGTGAATCTACTCTACTGCAGATAACATACATATCTACTGTGGGCATCTCCTAAAAGTTATATCCATGATCATTGTTACCAGTAACGTATTTGGCCTAATCACAACCAAATTTGTTAACCAAATTTGCATGCCAATGACCCATCTCTCGGTCTCGCACGGTACTAGGTTAAAAACGTACTGATATCTACATGTAGGTCGTGAATTACTCTTTGCAGTGGTAACACCGGGCCAACCACTAGTGGATTCATAAAGCGATATCTCGATATCTCTTGAACTAGTACTCTACTTAGGTAGCAAGAGCACTCACAAATATTCAGAACAATCCGTACTGATTACTACTTTCAGATCGTCCACTAATGGCCTCCTGGATGGGTACATCTCGCCGAAAAGCGGAAGCGGTTGTTAGGGCATGCATATGTCACCGCATATAGATAGCTCATGCTGTTGCTGTAGCAACAGATGTCTAGCTAGATGAGCACATGTGATCGTCGAACTCCAAATTATTTACCTCAACACAAAAACTATTCACCGGGAAAAAACAAAACCCTAAAACATTCCTCAGTGGCGATCATCGAACTTTCAATTCCTTCTTTTGCGGCAACAAGGAAGGTCTAAAACCCGAACGCCGAAAAAGAGGAATGGATATGCAGAGCTTGATTGGATCGGCAGCGCCTGCATTTCCTTAAAGGACCTCTTTGACCTTTTCTACTCCACAAAAGGCAGTCCAGACGACGAATCTATGATAATCAGTTTACCTGGTTCCCTCTAATTTAGATATCCTTCGTCCACGCGAAACAACAATAAGGCAAGACGCTAGACACGTTAGTGTGTTTTATTAGTGGGGAACCCCTGAGTTAGCATGTCAAGTCAGCTACAAAAACGCTTTAAGACAACAGAAAAGTCAGCGTTAAACGTTCAAAACAATCAATGCTATCGGGAACTCAAACTTAAGTTGACATACAATTAACTGGTTTCGCCTGCTATACGCTAAAACGAACTCGATAACTAGCAGTTTTCCGTATGTAACCATTCCGAGCCTCGGGAAACCGCATCATAATCACTAACAGGCACAGATCGAAAGGCATTGCAAAATTGCCAACTTCACAATGGGTTGGTGGAAAAGCCTCCAGGATACATTCCACCCTCCTCCGCCTCGTCGCGCACGACCGCCCGGCTTCGTCCCTCCTCCCCCTCCCACAGAAGTCCCTCTAGACCCCATATCCGATCTCGAATCCAGCAAATTATCATGGCCTTCCACGCCGCGCCGCCCCCCATTCGCCGGTCGGCGCACATTCACACGCATCCTCATTTCCATGACAGTCTTTATGTTTCTCGTTATTATATTCTCAGTCGGTGGAGCCTCGCCCTCGAGACCGCCCACGATTTCGTCAGATAACGCAGAAGAATCCTTCTCTCCCAATCTTACTCCACCGCCTCCAAGGCCGGAGACATTTCCGTTCCTCAAGAACTACTATAAAGGTCTATTCAGCCTTGCCAACAGCGATATGAATGTCCCCGAGTACCCACCGCGTCTTGCGCATGAGCGAGAATTGGTCCTAGGGTCATCACGGCCAGATGCAGTAACCGGCGGCGGAAAGACCGCCGGAAGTAGGGCGTTTAGTCCGTATCCTAAGTACGACCATGACGAATACCGGCGGACTTGGGAAGGGGAGTACAAAGAGTGCTCATTTGACGAAGACGAGAACTCGGGAGAGACAAGAGGTCGACCAGAGATTAGAGTTTTCGATGGTGCACCGGAGGGTATGCCTGCGCCGATCTTCGGGTCGCATAGATTATTAGGTATCAATGATGATGTGTGTTATGACCGGTATGGCAGATATGGCACATATGGATATGGATACGAAGATTTTAAGGGCGGTTTGGGAGAAGCCGTGTATGACGGTGGTGATAATGAGACCGATATAGAGACTGGCTGGGGACCGGGCAAAATGCCATTCAAGAGAATCGATTGGAGAGGTGTTGATTGGGGCACACTTCAAAAGAGCTGTTATGAGAAAAATAAAGGCCGGTTCGAAAATGTGGAGACAAAGGATACTTTGTACCCGAGTGAAGATTATATGGCCGTCAATGTTGTAGAGGACCGGGAACATAGCACTTTAAAGGCACGAGGCATGCCCGGTGGCGGGTTTCACAAGCAAAAGAAACACGTTCCGCGGACCGCAGTTCTTGTCCGGACCTGGACCGGTTACCAATACAGCGCCGGCGACATTGCATTCCTTCGATCCCTCATCTCTGAGTTATCCATCAACACCGGTGGAGAATACAGTATCCACTTACTCGTTCACTCCAAGGACAACAAGGTCCCCATCTGGTCCGACAATGAAGTTTACCGACAGGTTCTCCAAGAAAATGTCCCAGAAGAATTCTGGGGAATTGCAGAACTATGGAACGAAGCCATGATGGGATCCATTTATGCGAGAATGGATCCGTGGAAGTACAGAGAACTCCCACTACACGGTGTGTACCGTAGCACCTTCATGCCAGTCCAGTGGTTCGCGCACCGCCACCAGGAATACGAGTTTTTCTGGAACTTGGAAGTCGATGCGCGCTACACGGGCCATTGGTACCAGTTCTTCGAGCAGATATCGTCCTGGGCGAAGAAGCAGCCACGTAAGCACCTTTGGGAGCGTAACGAACGCTTTTATATTCCCGAAGTTCACGGCAGCTACGCCAACTTCTCGGAAACAATTTCCAAGACTATACCCAAAAACTCTAGCATCTGGGGCCCACCGCAAGTCGAGACAGTCACCATTCACCCCGACGACCCCGTCCCACCTTTCGCAACGGCTGAAGAGGACGTAAACGCAGAATGGGGAGTCGGCGAAGACGCCGATCTCCTCACAATGAACCCCATATTCGACCCCGAGGGCACTGACTGGGGTCTCAGTCCCGACACCACCGGCTATGGAACCTATACAGAAGCCTCCTACCGCTACAACCAAGACCCGCGCAAAGACCGCCTCAAAGAGCCTTCCCCACCACCCCCGGGAACGCCCACCGGCCCGCCCCGTCGCACCGCAATCGTCGCCATCTCCCGCCTCTCCCGGCGGCTCCTCAACCGCATGCACTGGGAGAACGCCGTGCAGGGCCACACCATGTTCTCCGAGATGTGGCCCGCATCATGCGCCTTCCAGCACGGCCTCAAGGCTGTTTTTGTCCCGCACCCCACCTACATCGACCGACAGTGGCCCGCCGAGCATCTCGAGAAGACATTCAACATGGGTGTCTACGGCGGCCAGACCGTGTTTGGCGAGGCGAACCAGTACAACTTTCTCGGCAGTACGTGGTTCTACGTCTCGGGCTTTCCGGCAGTGCTGTGGACGCGGTGGTTGGGCGGGGAGGCGCATAACGATGGTGGAGAGGCGTGGGATAGGGAGCGCGGGAGGATGTGTTTGAAGGGTGTGTTTATGCATCCCATCAAGGGATTGTGATGTGCATGATTCGCATGAGTATCAGCGTCTTTTGATTTTTGTTTGAGAGACTTTTTTATTGGGGGGGGGGGGGGGGGGGGTTCTGCAAATCGGATATATGGGGTGAATGATGCATGTTTGTGGAATATTGGGTGCATGGTTCTCTTTCTTTCCTTGCATTTCCCATTTATTCATTTATAGACGTAGATTATATGTAGCATTAGAAGCACCGGTTTAATACGCATAATCGATATTACTTACCATTAACCACAACTCCAGAGCCCGGTCTGGAGACAAACAGTCGCCGTTCTCGAGGTGCGTCTGCGGATCGGTTTCTGCACATACTCGGGGGGACCCATCTCATGTCAAAATCCCGCAATTCGCATTGCAATAACTTATCTCCACCCAGCACTCCCAGCCCAACACCACCCAAGCCCATCCTGCACTCGCAACATTCCAAAGCAACATACCAACCTCAAACGCCGAACACAGTCATATAGGTACATGCAGCCACCAACACTCCAGGGTTAGGGCTGTAGACAGTCACCTCTAGCAGAAGGGGTCACCGGCGATGCCAAAGGTGCTCTACACTATGGCTCCGAGAGCTCACACATCTTGTACCCTTCATCGCGCCGAGCCCGGCCGGAGGAAAGTACCAAACAAAGACCCCTTCTCCGCTGCACGTGGTGCCACAAATCCCGCCGCGGGGCCGGCCATAGCAATATTTGGATTCAAGGGTCGCAGCAGCGGGGTTTCTCGTTGGTGCTACGGTGCTACGGTGGTATGGTGGTATTGTGGTAGGGTGGTGCTTAATTATAAGCTTGTGTGTAGAGATCGAGAGTTGGATCTTGTGTTTTGGTGTTCTTTGCGCTCCTACGATAAACGGGTTGTGATACTCGGCCCTAGTTATCGTCCCTCCCCAAAAACCCACCCCGCTTGTGGGGGATGGCCAGGCATTTGAATTGTGGCCTGTGTCCCCGGAGGGAGGTTTTAGTTACTAGGATCGAGATGGCGAAGGTGTTACCGCTGGCCAATCGGTGTATATACGATTCAAACCTACGTCCGGTTTGTGTTAGGGTTGGTCGTGTGTTGTGGTCCATCATCATACATGGCTCAGCCGTGTTGGGGTTTGTCGTGCTACTTATCGTATATGTGGACGGTGTTTTTAACTACACTTGTTTGGCCGGTTGGTGTGTGCATCATAAATTATCACTCGGTAGTTTACGGAATCACACGTTTTTTTTTATTTAATTCATTGAATCTCACGGGGTATTTTTGTTGATTGATTGATTTGTTGAGGCATTTTTATCATTATTATCTCCTTGATCCCCCGAAGAGGTATTCCTTACAGTATGAGAACGTAAGGTTCTTCCTCGGCGGATCATATGTGGTTGCGGGACCCTTTCTGCGATTTGGCGTTTCTGTTCTCCCCGGTTATCACGAGGAGTGGGCAATGGTGCCTAATGACTGACGACTGACGAATCTACATGCTATTATCCTCCTACATCATCTGGAAGAACATCACCATGGGATCCCAATACGCAGTAACTTGTTGGGGAGGATTGCATGAGGAGCCCCAGAGTGCTCAGTTTATGGTTTCCAGATATTCGGTTTCAAACTTTCAATGCGTGCTTGCCTTCATGATATGTAGGCAGATAGCAACCATCCCATTACAATGTGGGTATTTTATCTTTCCGGTGTTCAACCAGGATTTGATACCTCATATTTTCCTGTATCCCGAATAGTTTCTGGAAGTACTGGTGTCTAATAACTACCAAGTGTTTTTATTCAAAGGCATTCCTGAGACTTTGAAGTAGTAGCCACTAAAAGGAGTCGGAACACCACAACTCAAGTCCGTCCATAGCAAGCACAATTATGCCCCACTATCCAGTACAGCAGCCACTTTCTTATCCACTACTCCGGCAACCCTAGATCAGCAAAGATTTCCACAAAAAAAAAAAAAAAACCACACACAGAGGGAAACCTACCCGGAGCCAACCAGCCAATTCTTAATCCCTCCTTGATAACCGGGATCGACTCCTCGATCAATTTCGTCATCATTTCCGCAAACCTCTCCTGCGCGTCCAGCGACTGCATCAACTCCGCCAGATACCCAGCGAAATACAGCTCTACCGCCAGGTCCGCCGCCATCTCGTCGTCCACCTCCGCTACGGGTGCTCCAGGAGGGACCTGAATATTGAGCGCTATCGCCGGGCACTCCGAGAGCAGCTTTCCAAACCCTTCCGAGTCCCAGTACTACTTTTCATGTCAGCGGTGGTGATGGCGGTGGGCGTGCAGGCGGGGAGTAGTCAAGTACCGCCAGCTGCTCATCCGTAACATTCTCCAACGCCTCTGCATTCTGCATGAGCTTCTCCTCGAGCAGCGCATCGTAGTCAATTTCCTCGGTGTGGCTGATGCTCGCTATGCTCTCCTGCTGCCGGAATTTGTTCAGCGTAGCAGCGCGGTGCGGAACCTTCCGTGCATAGTAGGTGCTGTGTGATATTGTGAATGCCCTCGTCCTCGCCAATTGGGGAAGTCTTGGGATCATGGAACGGGCCGAGACCCTGCTGCCGAGACGGAGTAGGAGCTTCATTGTTTCGGAGGTTTTGAAAATTCAATTGAGGTTTGACGAGTGACGTTAGATGAGTCGCGGCTCGCCCCTGCTGCCAAGAATAGATCCTCACGCTCCCCCCACGCGGAGCCGCAGGTAAAACTTAAATTTTCAGGGACCTGGCGGGTCGAGAACGGGATCGTGGGGCTAGACTCTCTGTCTACCGTACCCTGTGCTTTGTGGGGGGATTATTGCACTTTGCCTCAAGTAGCCCCACTTGCTCACTCTAGGTCACGGAAGCTTTCCTAAATCATGGGGTTCTAATCCCAACGACAGAAAAGATGGTACTGATTGGTCCCGTATTTCAGCATAAAACAAGTGCTTTTATTTGTACGACTGACATGACTGCAGGAAAAACGGGTGTCTGATTTTGGTAATGACACTTTGGCGCATGCTGTAAGGGGGATTTTGTCGTATACGGGAAATGTACCTCTACCTACTACACATGAGTTAATTATTTATTAGTCAATTGCTGCATGCAACTGCCTAGTTGGTATCCGTTTGCTTCTTTTTAGTGCTGGGCCTGCGGTGGTTTCTTATACATACGCGTGGAATCCTAGAAGCTGCCCGCACCTTGAAGAATCTTCAAT
Source organism: Morchella sextelata (assembly GCF_020137385.1). Lineage (NCBI taxonomy): Eukaryota > Fungi > Ascomycota > Pezizomycetes > Pezizales > Morchellaceae > Morchella > Morchella sextelata. Next base: position 455,953 of record NW_025408619.1, on the reverse strand, counting down.
AGCTCTGCCTGAAATGACAAACTCTGAACACAAAGGCAATTGCGATGCAAAGACGCCTTGAGGTTTCAACAGACTTTGTCCCACAAGATGCATAATTCATTAAGATGTGAAAGTCCTCAAGTTTTAACGGTTTATATCTCTACACGTGCTAGAACTGTTTTTGTAGACTCGCAGTTACGATATCTCCCAGCAACATCTGGCTCAGATTCTGCTTGCCTAGCTGGTTCACACCGATCATTTCTCTAACAGTGAATATTCCTCAGCCAGGCAACTTGGCAACCACCCGTATAAATTGTATCCTCCTTCCTCATTAGAAATTTTAGGCCAACCATCAATTTTGAAAATGCTGGTTGCAAAATTGATGGTTGCGGGTAGCAAAATTGATGGTTCCATGTCGATCCCCATACAAAAATAGGTTCAAAACTGCTAGTTGCGGGAACCGTTTTGCTGGGTGGCAAATATATAGCAATTTTCAAAATTGATCGTTGGCCTAAAGTTTCTATTCTGCCCAAGAGGTGGTCGATGTATACACCCCAAGTGCCTGATAGGCTAGCTCTCCGACGTATGTATAGTAGAACTCGAGATCACCATCTACAGTTTCGTCCCATTTCTATCATCCCGTACCCAATAACTAGGTCCAAGCTAGCCACGAGGGCAAGCCTATGAGGACTGGGGCAGCTGACACACAAGGCTGCCGATCTGTACGCGGGCGAGACATGCGAATAGTAATATCAGACCAAATCCGGCTCCACAATTGTTGATAGTGAAACGTACAGCATATAATATGCTGTCAAGTATTTTGAGAATGCTCGGCTGATCGCTGCTGTACTTGATAGTTCTCCCTAGTTGCTGCCTTACATGTGATAATAGTACTGCCCAGGGTGACTGACTGTTATTATCGTAACTCAATTGGTTTTCTGACAATCCATTTGCATATATTCTTGTCAATTGTCATGATAAATCACAGCGGTAGAAAGTAATCGGGGTTAAATTACCTTATTCATACTAGTGGTCGTAATGCGTGTTTGTGATAACAAGGCAGAAAGAACAATACGTGCTCCCTTTAGCGAGACGAGACTTGTCCGGCTTGAGCGTCTTGTTTCCAGCTATTTGAGTCTTGAAAAGGGCTGTAAACCGGTGAGCCGCCACAAAAATACCAGGTCCATGCGTGAAGGTGATCCCCGACAAGAAATTTCCGTATATTTGGTGTTGAATTCGGACCAGCAAGCACCATGCCCGCAAGCCCTTCTGCACAGCTTATCACTCGATTCTCAAACAAGGTTAAAAACAGAAGATTAGCCCTCTACTCCACGAGAGATAATGGGCAAGAATGAGATTCAGCGCTTGAAATCAAAGAGATAATCCATCTCTTGTATATTGGTACCGCTGGATATCTGGCTTTTCAAATACCAATGAGACCGTGTACGTGTCCGGACATAGATAGGTACATGAATCGTGTCATGACACCACTTTGCGATTTGCCCTATCCCATGACCTGCGGGCGTGGGAGGTGTCTATGAATAAATCAAATCACTCCGAATCTTGGTTCTATCTCGGCAAGCACACGAAACCGGATCCGAGTGATATCTGTGATTAGCATACCACAATTTCGACCGGAGGTGGTTTTGATCATATCGGGTAATTAAACTGACTGTAACTGTATACTTTACCGGAGAAAAGGCCCTAGGCCCTGGTATATTGGAAAATGGAGTGACAGCCCCCTCTCCCCCCACCTCGCAAAATTCCAAACACCCACCTTCTCCAATTTTCGTTTCGTCTGTCTCTGGCCGATTCAGTGATCGTTAGGTTTATGAGGTCCGGTTCCGCGGATCCATTACACGACGTATGTGAGGAGTCTATGATCATTCTTAGGCGGAGAATTTTATCTGCTGCCGAGTTGCTGTTTCGTGTTGAAAAAATTTATCAATCGACGTAGAGATTGAGATGAAGATGGGATGGAATGAGACTAATATTAATGGATCTATCTCTGTAGGCTATTGGTCCGACTAATCTAGGCAACATGCCGAGCTAGCCCGAAACCATATATCTGGCTCGTTTCAATCCACAGTAAAGGTCTTGTTGTTTACTAAAGAATTACAACTAGCATATAGGTGGTCTTCAAGTTTCCAAAAGCGGATATGCTCCTCTCACGACTAGAGATAACATGGATAGCCAGGCGTTTTATTCCAACGACAGCTCATTTACATGGTTCATCTCGCATGTGCAATTGGAAAGATAACGACAGGATGATCTTGTCTTATTTGTGATCGACTCCATGTACTCAATTCTGGCACAAATACCCATCAAGGAGACATCAGCCAAAAAATAACATCAGGTTAGTTTGGTATCAAGACAATTTTCTATTAGCGACATACCCTCTCACTCGTACCCTAGGGGACTGGATAGGTAACTGAATTAACAATATTACCAAAGATCGAAGGTACCGATACTCATTGACACTGTAAATCACGTAACTGACGGGTATGCTAGTTTATTGTCAACGGCATTAGTGCAAAGGGCTATCCGGGATAACCATAAAGTATGAGACCGGGTTCTAGATCTCAGCTGCACATATATTTATTTTTCTATGGGCCTTTGTGAGGCTGTCGAGCTAGTACAGCCAATTTGTTTTTCACAGTCTCGAACTCACAGCTACAGATTTCGCGAGGCTGCTCTGATCATCAGTCCGACAAGTTCACATGTAGTATGTGATCATGATTCTTTAATCTGCTGATTGAATATTAGCTAGCGTCAAGCCCATAGGCTAATTAGACTCAGTGAATAACCGAGCCCCGGGAGCAAGGAACAAATCAAAGTGCAACCATTAATGTCTTATTTTCCGGGGACGCCAGCGGCCATGCACAGAAGTACATACGGATCTTTCGAATAGCAATTGGCATATCAGAATCTCGTGACCACGGGCCCAATGTATGTGCATCGGTACATATTCTGCTCAGACTTTTGAGACATTATCAACTAATTATATAAATCTTGATATAAATAGATACATAATATGCTCGTAATTTCATTTTCATTTCTGCAGGAAATTCTAATGCACAAAACTCGGAGTAATAAAGTTAGATTAACGTGGTAATCGACTCTACTGTGTTTGTTTCACTTGTGATAGGGCCAACACTTCCGATTGCATAAATTGACTCAGCTGGTACTAGTAATTGAGGGTTAGGTGCCGGGGAGGAGTACTGTATCACTGTGTATGCCACAGATCAGCTACCATACGGCCACCCCCGAAAATAGTGTTACACACTTTATACCCGAGGAAATTCGAAATCCAAGTCTATTACTAAATTTTAAGGCTGCTTCCGGATTTTGAAATCACGTATAATAATACGTATATAAGTACATATAAACCTACCGAGATCTCGACAGCCCCGGGCCCAAAAGCATTAAGTCTCAATAACGCGTACGATAAGTACGGAAGAAGAAGCAAATGAAAGTGCACTTTTGCGGTGAGATCTTGTATTTGTACCGGGAGACCCAACCGGGCCCACCCAACCAGAGACTACATGTATCGGCATACCCAGGAAATCAACGCCATAGCTACATGTAGCTAGCCCGCGGCCGAAAATGAATGGCGTTAAATGGAGTACAACCACTACATGTGGCTAGCAGTCAACCGGACTGAGTGTAGCCTATCCTATGGTGTGGCGGTGCGGGGATATTAGGATACGATCGTCTGCAGCTAGCTGGTTGATTAGTCAGTATATTACCTAGATCTATCGATTTCGGCGATTTAATAATGAGGCTATCGGAGATGGAGAGTTAACTACCGGATGCAGTAATATTTCTGGAGCTGTCCGGCAGCTAGCTGGTGACGCTTGACCTTGCAATATTGCCTAATATTATGAAAACGTACCGACAGCTACTTAGGTTTTATAAAACCACGTACTCTACCTGCAGCGACCAGGGTTTTTTCTCTCTCCCACGCCTCGGAGACTCTATTGAGTGGAATGGTGTGTATAACAGCCATAGGTGGGGCGGGAGCTCCCGTGGAGCTAGTATATACATGAGTTAAGGGCGTCGTCGATCGAGTCATCAGCTTGCGAAAGTCATCGAAGGACCGGGAGGGCTGCAATATTGCGTACGGTAGCGGAGATCAGCTCGTGTGTCTCTAAAGCTGTGGTTTGGCAACGTTGATGAATATTCAGGGGCATATTTCATTAATAGCTGGCTAGCTAGGTGTGGCTCGAGCTCTCCGATATAGCTATAGCTCTCTGATATATACATGTATTTAGCTCTCGGAGAAATGTCAGCTCATAACGATGGGAGTTGGCCAATTGGAGGGGGAGATGACTCATGAACATCATGGCCGTTTCATGTGAATTTACTTAATGGGGCTAGCTAGCTAAAATTTAAATGCAGAGTGATCTCGCGAGAGGAACTTTCTCTCACACTAACCCTTTGTAGCAGTACATACATGTATGTACAGCTACATGCAAACTATCAGACTTCTCCCCCCCCCATATTTAGAATTCTGAAACATGTTCAATATGAATCTGGTTTTGAGATAATTGCATGTAGTACCTATTGCCAGGTTAGGTAGCCCATGGTTGCAGACGTTACAATTGTTATTCAAATTTGCAAAGCCTGTAGTTGTTACACGATATATATACATGTAGTAACTATTTCGGCGCTGCGAGCTACATAGTTGATCGGTCTTTAGATACTAAATAGGACTGACAGTAACTACTGCCCGACATATCATCCCTTAAAACCTATGTCCGTGCTTACCCTTTGCGTATGCGACCCTCGTGAACCCGAGTAAGTATTAATTTCATCCCATATGCCATTCAACAGGCCTAAGTAAGACCGAGTGATACCCCATGACTCATATGCCAAGACCGTTTACAGAGCCTCACTTTTGCCCCTCCATGCCCCGCGTGCGTCCTACAAAAAAAAAAAAAAAAAAGGCATAATTTACGTCATACAAAGGGCACTACCTCCGAAACCTCTCACAACTCCCCAACCAACCCCAAACCTCTCCGCTAATTCACCCCCAAGAAACAATACAAATGGCAGAGTCACTCCCACAGTACACAGCCGCTGCAACCCCGCAATACGACTACGTCCCCAACCAAGGCTACATCACAACCCCTGACCGCTTCGCCGACCCTGAGCAGGCAGAAGAGATATCACAGGCAGTGGCGCCCACACAGCTCCAAAAGGAATACGACAATGATGATGACGAGGAGGAGGACGAGGACTCATATGATGAGCTGTTTGACGACGAGCTAAACGACCAGGACTGGACAGAGTCCGGAGGAGGCGGAGGTGGCGACTTTACAAAGTCGTACAACCGGCAGCGGAAAGCGCTTGAGGCGACTAACGCCGCAAGTGCAGAGGGTGTGGTCAAGGGGAACAAATTGAAGCCAAAGGCAAACGTCAAGGCACGCGTCGACGACCAGATACAGAGCTTGACCAAGTTTGCGGCCAGGATCAAATTGGGGGATATGGAGAGTGGAATGGGGGGTGCTAGTAGGTTTGTGTTTCCCACCTTTTTGCCCCCCCCTTTCCCCTCATTGAAGGAGGTTTTATTTGCTTTTTTGCTTATTGCGCATTGCATTGCGTATTGCGTGCTGTGCTACTGCTTTGTGACATTGGTATTGGTACTGTTACTGATACTGGAACACTGCCTACAGAACCACGGACAAATCCGAGCGCGCAACTTCTGAACAAGTTCTAGACCCCCGCACCCGCATGATCCTCCTGCAGCTGATCAATCGCTCAACCATCCACACCATCAACGGCGTCCTCTCCACCGGAAAGGAAGCCAACGTCTACCATGCTCTCTCCGACTCACCAGACTCGTCCTCACCCCTGCATCGCGCGATCAAGGTCTACAAGACGGCCATCCTAGTCTTCAAAGACCGAGACCGGTACGTTAGCGGCGAGCACCGCTTTCGCAATGGATACAACAAGTCCAACCCCCGCGCCATGGTCAAAATCTGGGCCGAGAAGGAGATGCGCAACCTCAAGCGCCTCTGGGCCGCCGGTATCCCGTGCCCCGAGCCCCTCTACCTTCGCCTGCACGTCCTCGTGATGGGCTTCATTGGCGACAAGAAGGGATGGCCAGCGCCGCGTCTGCGCGACGCTCCCATCGATGACGAACGGGTGTGGGATGCACTGTACCTTGAGCTGCTGGGGCTCATGCAGGCCATGTATCGGCAGTGCCGTCTCGTGCACGCCGATCTGAGCGAGTACAATGTTCTATATCACCAGAAACGGCTGTGGATCATTGATGTGTCGCAGTCGGTGGAGCACGATCATCCGCGATCGCTCGAGTTCCTGCGCATGGACATCAAGAATGTGCGCGATTTCTTCCGCAGGAAGGGCGTCGAGACGGTGCCGGAGAAGCGCACGTTCGAGTGGATCACAAAGGGCGACGAGCCTGTGGAGACGCTGCAGAGGGGCGGAGAGCTCGAGACGGAGGTCGACATCGAGGTCTACAGACAGGCGTATGTGCCCAGGACACTGGAGGAGGTGTACGATGTCGAGCGAGACGCAGAGAAGGTCGGGCGCGGAGAGGGCGCAGATTTGGTCTACAAGGACCTTCTGGCAGAGAAGAAGGTCGTTGAGGACGAAGATGAAGGCGACAGCGAAGACGAGGAAGGCGACAGCGGCGATGATAGCGAGGAGGGGAGCGACGGTGAGGACGAGGATGGTGCGCCAAAGCTTCACAGGAAGGACAGAGACGCAGACAAGAAGCCTCGAGGGAAGAAACACGAAGACAAGGACGAGAAGAAGGTTATTCCCCCTCCCCCCTCCCTCCTAAATTCCTATCTACCGTAGCAATCCGCACCAAACATCTTCTGGGAAACCCCCTGTCATGGCTTTTCCCCCGGCTCTCTCCTCCTCACTCAGCTTTAACCCCCATTCCAAAAGCCACATCGCTGACCGTCCTAACAGGATCACAAGAAAAAAGTCAAAGAGGAGAAACGCGAGGCGCGAAAAACCAAAATGCCTAAACACGTCAAGAAGAAGATGATTAGCGGCAAGAAAGGGAAATGACACCACCACCACCACCACCACCATCAAAATAAAATAAATAAAGACCAACGTTTTGACTCATGAGCAATCATTCGGGCTCCCGGTTGTGTTATCACTAGTATTAGCTAGCATGAACAACTATACCTTTTATATATTTAGAACCGCCCGGTTCCTATTGGTTGGTCCAATCCCGTTAATACATCAAGATGTAGCCTTGCACAAAACCAACGCAACAAACGTGCACCTATGTACTATGGCCATGTAGTAGTTTTGAAACAGCAGACGGTCAGTCAATTTGAAAAAAGTCTTTTGCACAGCACAGACTCTGTTCTAGCATCTATACCCCCATCCCAAGGAATGTATGAGTATTAGCTTGCCGACTATGGAGACATTTTTCCAGCCTAAGGCAACTTGTATGTGGCGTGCTATCAACGAGTAGATTCAATACTCCATTGCCAGCTCCCAGCCTACCTAATACTTATCTCCCTTGAACATCCTTCTCCCCATGCTCAAGGCCCGAGCTCAGTAACGAGCTGAAATAGACATTCTGCGTTGCGTATTGCTGTAGATCCTCTCTGCATATTTCAAACTGGTCCTCTTATCGATAGGCAGCTGCACTGCCTCGCCCCCCAGCAGAGTCATGGACACCACTGTATTTTGGCTGGTAATCAATTGGTTGTGACGAGATGACTTCGGTTAAGGGAGCCCTGTTCAGGCAGTTTGACTGTTAATTGGCCTAAGGTGACTGGCTTTACCGTGTAACTGGTTGGCTGTCTTGGCGAGCTCATCTCTCTCGACTTCATGCGTCCGCATTAAAAAAAAAAAAGGGACCATAGAGCTCGGGAAAGAAAAAAAAATGTCCAATTTATTAGAAGAATATGAAAGCGAATTGTAAGAAAAGAAAAACCCCATGAAAAAGAAAATGAAAAAAAAAAAAAAACCCCCGGGCTCCGAGCTCCTGGGCTCCGCCAGAATCCTCAATGTACTATATTTGTGTTCCCCTCCGCGGGTTCCCTATACAGTTTTGAAAATGTAAAAATGAAAATATGAAAAGAAAAAATCAAAAAAAACTCCTGCTGCTCCCCCACAACCCCCCACGTCCCCGCCCTCCCGCCCCCGCTCGCCCGCTTCCTCGGCCGATATGGGGGAAATGAAGTAGAGAAATAGAACCAAAGAAAACCCCCATATGCAATAGTACTTGTAGGGTATACCCAGCACCCAATAGAGAGGAAGAGAATGCCGTCAGTCTCTCATCAGCTCTTGGGTGTAAGCCACAAAGTACTGGATTCAAACCATGCCCATATGCATCCCAATGCCAATTTTTTGTCCCAGAAAAGAAAAAAATGAGAAGAGAAAAGAATAATAAAAACGATAAAAGCAAGCCAAGAAAAGAAAAGAAAAGAAGAGAAAAGAAAAGAAAAGAAAAAAACAAATTCCAGAAACAAAGGCCGCTGTATGACCAGATTACAACTGCCTTAGTCACTACTCGCAACATCGCAATATCATCGTGATCACCGTTAGTAGTAAACAGTAATAGCAGCTGCTTCCGACAACCTCCACCACTTACTACAGCCCAGCCTTTCTAAAGAACCCATCACATGCCCTTGCGTCCACAGCCTGCATCGCGGCCTCAAAGAACTGCGGAAGATATCCCTCGTCGCCCGCCTTCTGGAACTCGATTGTGTGTAGATTGATCCATTTCTTCACATAAATCATTGAATACTCGATCGGGTTCAGGTCAGGTGAGCACGGTGGCAGGTAGATGAGTTTGCACCCCGCAGCCTCCACTAGCTCCCGTATGTCAGCACCACGATGGAACTGTGAGTCGTCCATGATGATTACGCTGTTTTCTCCCGGGAAAGGGTTGCATAGAGGTAGAAGAGTGTCTCGCAGGAAGATATAAAAGCTTTCGGTGTCCCACGGGGGAGCAGGCGTTGATTCCACTATGTCATGGCACAAGAAACCTAGAGAAAAGTTGATTAGAAATTTGTTGACATGAAGTGGGTGTATATAAGATATTTACCATTAATAGTGAACGCCGGGAGGATCGAGTATCTCTCATGTCTCCTTCCCTCCTTATGGGTAAGCGCCGGTCCTGCCGGGGCCTCTTTGGTAAAACTCTGGTTAGATGGCCCCGGGTTAGTATTCTCACGCGGCGGTGAAATGGGGTACCCTAGTGTAGGAGGCGATTCGCGCTCACGATGTCCCCCATTCACGCCAGAAGCACCACTGCTATTGGCCTCGGTGTTGCTGGAATGCTTTGGCGGAAAGTCACGATAGCCCCAGATCCTCTTACGGTCACCAACCTTCTCGTTCGCCCCACTCTCGTCCACAAAAACCAGCTGCGAACGGCGGAACTGGCGCATCTGCTCCTGATGGTTGTCGCGCGCCACAGAGTTCCGCTGCCGTGCCTCTTTGACGGCTACGGGTTTGGACCACTTGGCTTCTTTGAGGCGCCGTGAGATTGTGGGGAGACTGAACTTGCGGTCGTAGACGTCCTCGAGCTCATCGCGCATCTCATCAAGGTACATATCTGGCTTTCCCTCGAGGAGCATCAACAGCCACTGTATGTTTGTTTCTAGATTAGCATATAGATTAAGAATAATAGAGTCGATCGAAGGTTGATGTATACCTCCATCATATGCGGATCCAGCTCCCGCGGGCGACCCTCGTTCTCAGGCTTAGGCGCATACACTGCGCCGTACTTGCGGACACGTTCTTTTGCGCGGTAGATAGTTCGTGGACCAGCGTCCGCAATTTCAGCGGCCGAGGCTATGGGAGAACCGTCGAGAAACTTCTTGAGTCCCAGCTCGAGAAGCTTCTTGTTCTTCTTTGCAGGCATAGGTAATAATAGGATCGATATGGGCGTGTAGATAAAAAGAGGAGGAGGGTGATGCGACTGAATTCGAGAGGTACGCCCTTCCCACTTTGCTTTTTCTTTAGGTATAAATGAGTGTTTTTATCCTCCCCTGAGTTTTAAGTTGACGGAGGAATTCGTGCTTGTTGATCTGTGAAGGTATTTGTTTGGCTTATATAGTGGAGGGCAGTTTCCTTTTGATAGTACTTTTCTTTTTTAACCTTTTCTTTCTTTCCGGGTTTTCTTTTTAGGGCCTAGCTAAGGCTTGATTGGATTGTGACTTTGTTTTCGAATCGATATTTCTAGATCCTTTTTTCTTCCTATCAACTCAAAATTAGCAATTCATCTTTCGTATGACAGCTAACTATAGTTTTAAACCGCCAGCCCACTCTAGCATGCAAATAAGCCAGAATGAGGCAATTCCATACCTTCAGGAATAGTAGTGGTAGTAGTGGCAGCAGTAGCTAGTAGCAATAGTAGCAGCAGTGGTGGTGGTGGTGGTGGTAGCAGTACCGAAACAAAATGACGACTGTTATGAAAATTGAGGGCAGCACAGAGCGTGGGGAAATTTAAGCAGCAGATGAACGGAAGAAACCAAGCGTCCCAATTAACTAGTGCGAGAAGAATGTAGCTAGTAATACGTAGGACAAAAAATACCCTGGCTAGTTCACAATGGGGTGGGAGAAGGCGTCCAAAAGAAGGCGTCGACCATGATCGGGAATGCAGGCAGCTGGGGGGGGGATCATACCATGATATATATATACACCACTTTTAGACATGAGTACATCTGAACTAATACTCCTCCAACCTACGCTACCCTGACATGCACACCCCCCCCCCCCCCCCCCAGCTGCCATTCAAATTTCAAATTGACAATATTTCCGTACATAACTAAGATCCCCCCCCCATGGCCGGCCCATCTTGGAACCACTACAATACCCTTTACAATATTACGCTAACAATATTAAGAGACCAGCATTGATTGAATTGGCCCTCTCTCTCCCTCTCCCGGCCAGTAGGTAGGGGCCCAACAGTCACAAACTAAACAACTGATCAGGAACCGCCGGGGCGCGAATGAAAAAAAAAAAAAAATCTCGACCACACACAGTTATATCGGATTTCATAAGAGTGAACGGTAAGGCCTAGAACTTGTTTGGGGAGAGAGGACCAAGGAACAGAGAGGGTCCCTGGAAAAATCCCAATTACAACGGGCGCGTGGAGGGCCTAGACTCTTGCGGTGTGTGCCTAACGCGATAGGGGAGTGTAGGGTTCCTTTTTTATTTATTATTTCTTTTTATTTTTTATTTTGCAGACTCGAATTAAGACAGAGAGATCAATAGACAGTGATCAGTGAGTGAGTCTCGTAAGTATAAGACAGAGAGAGCGTCATGCATAAATGAACCGTCTTTCCTACTACCTGCCTGTCTGCGTACGTACGTGTGTCTCTAGAGCAGCAGGGAATATCGAATTAAAGAACAACCGACAAGAGTTTTGAAATTAATGCGAATCGGTATGTATCTTACTTGTACACACATACATACGATGGCACCCCCTAGTAGCTACAAGCTATATGCTCTATGCAACAACGCCCGCGCCCCCACACACAAGGAGAGAAAGACTCACTCCGACAAATTGGGAGCTTCGATTACGTTTAATGCCGACGCCCATGCCATGCAGAAAGCACTGATAGAGACCGAAATCAATTATTAGCGGTGCGGTACCGGCGTCCCTTGTCAGTGCTCGACAAACTTCCTCGATCCTCCACAAAGGTTGCGTTGGAAGAAGAAGGAGGATGAGAAGCAGAGAAAGGGCAGGAAGAGGTTAGACTATGTTGAGATGTAGATTCGCTATATTTCAAGCCCCTACGTGCAATACCGTACCCCAGCCCCGTAAGGCATTCATTCATCAATCAGCCCTAGCCTGATTGATCTGTTCCACCCCGAACCCATCGACTCGACCACCCTCTTGGACCAAACAAACGCACTCGCCCAGCCCATGGGCCCAACCGACCCCAACGTCGTGTCGCAAAACCCACGAGTGACGAACCATGAATCACTACATGTATCCTATACCAAATCTCTCTCCCTCCGAGACAGACGCCAACAGGCGCTTAAAGAAATTACCATAGCAATTCCGGGGGCCCAGTGTATTCTAGCCCCTCTGTCTAGAACCGACCTAAGCGCCGATGTCAGAAAAGCTTGTTTTTCTGGAACGAGCCTAGGGTAAACGTAATCTTGGGTATTGTAGATCTGGGACTGGTCTCGTGATAGGGGGTTGTTGGTGGAGAAGGGTGAACGACTTCCCCCTACACGACCCTTCACTAGACTCCGATGATGCACATTCACTCTATTCTCTACACTTCATCAACTACACTACTAGCACCCCCCCTGGCTTGCTCCGCCTCGCTTCTTCTTCTCCGGCTGGCATGGATATATGGAAAGCTTGTATCAACACCCCTCATGCCGCGTACCCGTACGTCCCCTCTATCCGTCGTTGAGTAATCGACCACGATATCACCATATCTACATTCCTACTTCCTGCCTAGTTTTCTTCTTTGCCGGATGGACTAATGAAAATAGAACCATAAAAAACCTCACTCAGGGACGGATGCCTTGCCGCGGATAATTGTATGGTAGGGTACGAGGAGAATGATCCTTGATTCTTTTCAAGCCTTTCCAAGGGGAACGAGCGTTCCCATATTGCATGGAAAAGGAGATCCGTGTGTCTCTTTGGGTGGTTACAGGTGATGGATGATAAGCGTATAGACGGTATGTGCCTATTATCCCCTCGTTGACGGGAAAAGGGTCGCTACATGGTTCGAGAAAATATATAGAAACATGCAGAGTATAATGCAGGTCGAAAATTTCGGTACTGGTGGCAATGACCCGAATCTTTGAGAAGAGAAGAGCAGGAACACTTGAGTCATCTTTCCATCCTTGGGGAGCTGCAGGAACCACTTGCTGTGTTGTGCTTTTTTCTCTTGGGGGGCGGGGGGGCGGGGTATGTCTGATGGGAGAGTCGAAAATCGATATATTTCGAACAGAACTACAGAATTGATGCAAGAACAAAGGCTCAAGGACTATTTGGGTTTCCAGGCTTATAGGAACCATTTAAGGCATTCTAATATGTACGTCTATACCAAGATCTGTAGAGGCTCGAGGATAAACCGCCTCAAGACCTCCCGATTGCCAGTAGCGGCGCAGCGGCAGCAGGAACCCATTTAAGGCACTCTGTGTGTAAATACGCAGCCTGCATTAAGAACTATGAAAACTCGTTATCTTCTTCTAGATATTTCGATAACTGCAGTAGAGGCCCTGAAGATCAAGTCCATTATTGGCTGCATCTTTTAAGATCTATGCAACTGGAGATCTTTAACGGCGGCAAGATGCAACAAGATCAAAGCCAGGACCCACTCCTAACTAGGCTCCAAGGCATTGGCTGTGGGAACCATATCTGCCTATTACAATTCAACAAATTCAATAACAGATCTGTGTATATCATCACGGGATTTACAACTTTTGGGATCCCCTTTCTTCCTTTCATACGGAACCATACACTGGGGATTATGGGCAAGTAAGAGGCCAGCGGAGACCACCTCTAGATCTGGAATAGTCACAACTAGAGCCTCGTTCTGATTAATAGAACATCTATTATACTATATACCAATGTGGAGGTCGCAAGGACCACTTATCATCTCTCGACAATCACAACTCGAGCTTCTCTTCCTCTTCGAAGCTTCGCCGGTTAGGAAACTATTGGTTACCAATTTCAACTCGGGCAACCGCATCGTTCTCGAAACCACACTATGACCTATCACTATAGCGTCGGTAACACCGGATCTCCGAAGGTTAAGGGTGGCAAGGACCCTGCATAATTTTGAAGACTTACCAGTTATATCAGCATTACTTACGAGTCTCCCATAGAGAGTGCAATTTTATATATTGTACAAAGATAACACAGTTAACTAAGGCAGAATCAAGTGGTAAGAATTAAGTAATCTTTACCAGGCGCTGACTTGGTTTGAAGGTACGTGTCTATATCGACTATCAAAACCTGGTCCCGTGTTCTCTCCGTCTATATGTATGCGAAGCTTATATTACCCCATACCACCGATGGAATATGCAAACTGATGATCTACTTAAATAAATCATGCTCCACAGCAATTCTCCATGAATCAGCTGGCCGTAGGGTACAGAAGAAGAAAAAGAAAGAAAAAAAGGGCATTAATGCCATGCTTCTAGTGCCAAAAGGAACTTTCCCCAGAATTCCATAGATTTGCAAAAGCACCACTCCCGCCAAAAGGAATTTCACCCCATAAAATAAATTCTACCTAGCTTCCGTAAACTAATTCCCCATGATCAGGTGGAGATTTTTTTCTTCTTCGGAATTAATTGAATCTCGCTTTTGCACCACTGCAGACTCATTGGATTTTAGAGGCGCAACTAGCTGCTCGTAGTACTTGTAGCCTGACTTTTATCTCATGATCCGAGAAAAAGCATTCCACGTAGTTACCTATGATTACCATGCTCTATCTCCGAAAATACCGCAAAATGGCTTATGAAAAAGTGTAATTGTATGTATGTAATTAAACATCTCCACCTCGCCGACTAGGCCTCGCTACAAAGGACCTAACAGAATAGAATAAAAATGAAATAGGAAAGAAAATACGAAGGCTAAAAAGAAAGATATTAAAAGTAGCTTACAATACCACAGGCGGCGTAGGCGGCGCTCCTCTACACAAAACCACCAAAAAAGAATCTCAAGGCTGCAGCGCTGAGCGAGCGTTCAAGAAGAAATATTTTCATATCGCTCGCCAATTGCAACGTCGATCTTAGACCGCCGGCTTAGCAACAGCTTTTCCATCTATGCATGTGACGACACCCCACCACCACCAAGAAAAATGAAAAAAGCACGCCATCTACGCACGTATTCTGTGCGTATGAAATATTCCCGGTTCGCGTACCCTTCAGACCAGCCACCAGATCCTCCGCGTGGGTTGGTGGTGATAGTTGGTGACAGAGAATTGATAGGTAATGATCAACACATGATTGATTCCGTAATCTTTGTAATCATGGATTATCACTCGACACTCACTTCGCCTCGCCCGCCCGCTGAGCCACCGATTGCGTTCCGTCAAACACTCAACAATTTTCCCGTGAAAACAGTCATTTGCCCTCCAAGAACTGCATGTTCACAATCACCTTTTATCACCGCGTGCGACAACGTCCACATCACCAAAGCACCATTATGATGCCGGTCTCATCACCATGATCATGGTGGGTGACTAATAAAAATTAGAAGAGTCAGACTCGCTCAGACACCGGCATGACAATTCGCGACTCGACTTATTTTGCACTGTAGCTAAGCATGCTAGTTAGCGAGGTCTGAACCTCTCAAGTCTGTAAGAATACACACCTTGAAGATAGAGAAAAAATATGCGTTGTACACGACGTCCCTGCATGAGGGTGCCGACTGAAACGGAGAGATTTCTGCCCCATCGGCCCCCCTGCACATGAAACAATGCCTTTGTAGTGCTAGTGGTGGTGATGCATTAATATGCGTGACAACACAGAATTAATGATGATATGGCAGTTTCATATGTACAGTTCGGAGGGTTATTAGCTTAGAAAGATAACGGACTTTAAGTAAGGTTGATTTCATTTTATCATGATGATGTAGTGTGTTGCGGGTTGTGGGTGGTAGTGGGTGTTGGGTGGTGATAGTGGGCGCGGCGTGGTGGGGGTATTCGGAGAGGTCTAGTACTGTAGATTCACAGCTGGGTGTACAATTTATCCTACTATATGTAGTAATATAAATATATGTAGCCTCTTGAGTACTGCGCGTGAATTAATTGAAAACACTAGTACCAGTGGTTACGGTGCGCAGCCCGGCGCGCACAGCTCAAATAACTCAATTGTCCTATCACGACTTGCGTGGGATGGTAGCTTATAATTAGAAGCCACCTGGCTTGCACTTTGCTCTTATTCGCGCAAGCCACTTTCTTTAAGTAAACACACGTTTCTATGGAGCTACCTACTCTAGGTAGGCAGTATTGTAATGAGATATTGTCACGTCTATATATATATAGCTGGTGAAAATAGAAATAGTAAGTCCCTTCTCATTGGTTTAACATATCCCTATCTGTCAGAGCTCCAACTAGAGTAACTAGGTAACTCAGATCAGTCGTACTTTCAATCGTTCTGCCACATCACAAATCTACATCCAGACTGACCCAGAGTTATATGGCAGAATGAATACTTATTTACTGTATTTAATAAAGGGCGGCGCAGGGCAGACTCGACCTAAACCCAAAACCCCAAATCCCGAACCTAAATCCTATATCTCATCCCAAATGTCAAAACCCAAATCCCATACCCAAATCTAAGTTTCAAGCCTCTCTAATCTCTCACGTTCTCACTTTCTCACTCACACTCTCACTCACTTTCTCATTCACACGACCACTGCGCCAAAATAGATTAATCCTCATCTCCACTGATCTTGCTCGATCACCGACCTCACCTCCGACTCCGACTCTCTCGCGTGATGAGCAAGGTCCTGACTGTGTGTAATAGCCAAGCTATATATACTTCCGGACAGGGGGAGAGGTCCGGGGGAAGGGGGGAGATCGAAGGAGAACATCAATCAGATAAGCTTAAGCTTAAATCTCCCATGCCTGCCAGCGTAGCTCATGCACAGTTGCATAATTGTAAGTTATTCCACCACCCCGCCTCACGTATCATATCATATCATATCATATCGACACCAGCCCCAGGTATGTACCCCACCCACCACAACCCAAAACGCCAGCCTCCATATCCTTAAGTTAGAGTTTATGTAGGCTGGGAGTGAGGAGAAAGTCAGTAAGTAGATAGAGTAAGCCACTCGACACAATCCAAATATGCAGCTAGAATTTGAGTTTCCTGGGAGGGAAGGGAAAGTCAGTAAGTAGATAGCGTAAGCCACTCAACAATCCAAATCTGCAGCTTTAATTTCCAAAGTCAGTAGGTAGAGTAGAGTAGCGTAAGCCACTCGCACCCAACAATCCAAACCTGCAGAATGTGAGTTTCCTGGTAACGTCACGTCGACCGATAATGTAAACGATTAATTACGAAGTACAATCATATATCAGCCGCAGCGCCCTTGATAAGCGCGATGCATACATGCCTTCTCGAAATTGCCAAACCCACACACATCATCGTTATGGCTGACCAGCTTTTCTCTCGCTTGTTCATCTGACAGAGGTGCCTACATACCTAATCAGATTAGGGATACACAGGCAGGTAGGTACATAGGTAGGGCTAGACAAGATTGAGATAAGACATCCGGGGGTTGAGTCGAGGGAGGGTGATAGATGATAGAGTAGATCATGTATGTAGTAGCTAGGTACCCAGCCAGCTACATACTTAGAGATACATATGTAGTCTAGATGACTTCATTATAAAAAACTTTAAGCTGACTGCATTCACCTCCGGTGATGTGATGTGACAGCTTGATCATACCCATGTATCCAGCCTGCGGGCGTCAGGCACAGCCAGCCAGCTACTCCACGGGCCTAGTGACAATAATGTGTAAATTTGGCGAAGAACCTATCGCTTCAGTTATACGCTTCAGTTGTACGTTCCCGTGGAACATGAAAAGGTCCTTCTTTGATCAATCTGTCGCACAACATGGATACCTACTCTGTCTTGCCTTAGACAGTCAGTCACTAAATCTCCCCCTGAACGTTTTCCACAACCATGGCGCAATAGTAGCAGTTCGATCACTTAATTCAAACAAAAACACAAGAAAAACAAAAACACAAACGGCCTGTCTGTCTCCCAAGCAAGCGCAAGCAGGCAGCCGGGAGAAATGGGCTTTGTTGTTGTGCCTGTGTGTATGTGTGTGTGCCGTGTGTACAGCGACCGGAATGATCTATGGAAAAACAGGGGGGTGAAATTGTATGGCCAAATATCTGTGCACCATATAACCGTTTTTTCCATAGATCATTCCTATCGCTGTAATTGCTGTTGCCTGCTGTCCCTGTTGCTGTTCCTGTTCCTGCATATCAAATTTGTCTACATTACCTTTTTCCAGCATCGGTGCGGGCCACCCATGTTGCGGGGACCCGGTGGTGTTATTGTGTCGATGCTTTTTTATTTATCGCCATAGGAAAATCTGCACATCTGTAGCAAAGTCACATGGCCGGTCTGACATGACCGGTAGATGGATGCGCTATTGTTGTTTTGTTTTTGTTGTGTGTTCGGGGAGACGAGACCAGGAAAACCAGGGACGCAGATCAAGCAGAAGGCAGGTCACCGGGACTGCAAACTAGCCACATTAAACGAATTGCGGAGACAATCAATCACCAAGCGCTCGTGTGGGTAAGTAGAGTGTAGTTAGATGTTCTATTTTACCAACATTAATTGCCCAGAAGATACCGAGTGAGAGAGGTGAGAACTAGTTAGAGGTCCTGACCGATTCCGGACGTTATTGTTATTGTTGGTGTCGCTGTTGCTGTTGCGTTATGCATACATACATACATACATGGCACCAACTCTAAATAATAAACTGCACCTAGCTAACGTAGCTAACTCACCGCCCGCCGGCCGCACTTGCTCGACTCGCCAATAGCAACAGACAGGGAGGCCGGGGAGAGAGCTGGGGTGCAATTGAAGGGGCAAGATTCTGGCGATCCGGGGCGGGCCTGCATATTCCGAACATGTCCAAAATGTCAGCCACTCCTCGCTAACTGACTAATTCACGATACCTGATCAGAGAGAGATCAATTAGAGAGGGCTGGGGAGAAAGGTAGTGAAAGTAGAGAGTTGTGGTTGCAGCATACCGATTGGCACTGATGGTTGCCCCGAAGAGGAGTACGGCCATTCGATTAATTGACCACTCGCGTTCGAACAGACATGCCCTAGCTGTCTACAATTACAATTACAATTGAACCATACAGAGTAGATGGATCGTTCCCTACCACCGTACTTTACATCGAACGACAAACACGCACTCCCTCCCTGTACTGCCAATTGTCCAATTACACATCCCCAACCATGTCTCTACCAGGCTGATCCTCTCCTCCTTCGCTCCGGAGTCTTTTCTTCCTTTCCATCCATCCTCCCTCGTGGCAGCTCGACCGAACCGAACCCTACCAGCCCGGTCTTTGTTTTCCGCTAATCGTGTTTCACCCAGTGGTCTTTCGTCTTCTTGCCTCCTCCCTTTTTATGATTGGGATTGGGGATCGGAAGGGGGACGGTTTCTCCGCATCCGATGGACGACGCATTGTCATAATTGTCATAATGTCTAACTTGTACCTACATAGGAACCTCACTAGAGTGACTTGGTTACTTTGTAACAAACTCTCGAGCGTCCGTCCGGTCCTCCAAAATGAATGACGGGTGGCAGGCTGGATAGGTAGCCGTGATACATATGATTATTGATGCATCCGAGCGGCCCAGATCTATGCATTAGGCGGCTCGACCGCGGCCGTTGCAGTGGATCACCGGTATTTCGAGTATTCGTGTAGGTAAGTGATGTACATGTATGTAGGTCGAGTATGTCATCGAAAATAGACAGAAAGAGAAGGGAGAAACACCCAGAGTATCGTATATCACGCAGCTAGGCTGGCTAGAGCCGGAGTAAATACTACCAACCATTTTATTCTTTTTTTTTTTTGCACGATCATCGAAGAATTGGCCAAGCAGAGGTCGACAAGTGCCCGATTGGTTTGGGTATATGCGATTTTGATTACTTACTCGAGGTAGAGTATCCTACGTATGTAGTAGAGGCACATTTGTGATCTTGGTACTCTACTTCGGTAGAGAGAGTAGCAACTGTGCTGGTAGGTACAACTATGCCCAGACACCGAGGCGAGAGCCCAGAGTAAAGATTTCATTTCTTGGGTCACTCACCCTCACTTTCCTCGTGTAAATAATGCACTTCGAGTAACTACTAGTACTAGTCTAATTGCACATTGCTGTATGTGCGGTGCGACGTCAAAACCCGCAATAGAATTATCCAGGGTTTTCCGCCGGCCGACGACGTTGACTTTTTTTTATTCTCGCTTTTTCCCCGAACGTCGCGCGCGACGTACGGGAAGGCAGGGCTAAAAATAAGGTAGGGGTTTGTGGTTGTGGGTTGCGGAGCGCCGGGTGCATTGGTACTGCCTACATATTGGTAGGGGTGGTATGTTAATATGTCCAGGTACTTTTTTCGATGCTGCTAATGTTACTCAGGTACATTGGAGTACCAGGCCGCCGAGGGGAGCAAGAGCAAGCAAGCAAGCAAGGTGGGTAACATTTGCAATATTTGCATTTTGGGAGGGGGGTTTCGTGTCTTGGCTTATCGATTAGAATCTATTCCGGGTCATCCCCATTTGATGGATGGATAGAAGCGTTAAAGAAGACTGCTCCGCCACGTTTGTTTGGGGGATCTAAAATATCAGAAACGAAACTTACCAATATTTAGATTTCGAGATCTAAAAAGAACATATAGATAGATGCTCGATTAGTAGCCATTTGTTATCAGTCATTATTTAGACGCAGCAGGGCCCAATAGACAAAAATATAATGGGAACGCTGCTAGAATAAGCACTTTCTATTCACCACCAAGTGGCGCAGGAACAGGATCTCTATCACTAATGGGGCTGGGGAGGAGGTGGTTCAGCAGGGGAAAGAGAGAGAAAAGGAAAAAAACGCTGGACCAGTAGGAACTCGCAGTGCCCCACAGACACTTTTTTTTTTGCTGGTCTACTCTTAGGTTTCTTTACTTTTTCGGGAATATGGCAAGAGAGTAGAGAGGACGAAAGTAGAGTACCTAGAGCAGACCGGGCTTTGTTTGGCTAGACCTAAAGAAATCTATCATGGTATCCCTCCCCTCTCTCCTTTATGTGATGTGATGTATGTGCGTATGTGATCGTGTGTGTGTGTGTGTGTGCGTGGTTCGTGGGGTGGGCCATCGAGAGACATACAGCTGCCAGCAACCTCTCTCTCTCTCTCTCTCTCTCTGTGCCTGCTCCCCCCAGCCCACCCATCCATCCCCCCTCCAACACCCACCCCCCCCCCCCCCCCCAGCCAGGCCTGAGTGTATAAGACTGCACTGCACCTCCGCTCCATTTCCCCCCTCCCTTCTATCCACACATCTTGATCTGTTTCTGTTTCTGTCTCGTCGCTCGCTGAACTCACTACTCAATACTTTGTTATATATACTCATATACTCAGTTCTAATCAAATCAACTCTACCTACCACAACAACAACAACCAACAACAAGCAGTCAAGATGCAGTTCAAGTCTATCATCGCCTCCTCTATCATCGCCGTCGCCGCGGTCTCTGCCCAGACGACGACTGGCTTCCCCGCCAACTACCTAGGCTCCGCCGCGGTCATCAACGATAACCCCGTTGGCACAACGTAAGTCACTGATACCCAATCCAATCCCATCCAATCCAATCAAGCCCGCACTAACACCCCGCCCAGTTACTCCGCAACCTTCGATGGCAATGTCACTGGTACAATAACCTTCACCGCCAACACCAACGGCACCGGCGTCACCGTCGATGTCGCTCTCAAGGGCTTCAAGGACGCCACCGGTCCCTTCAACTACCACGTCCACGACCAGCCCGTCCCCGCCGACGGTAACTGCAACGGCACCCTCGCCCATCTCGACCCCTACCAGCGCGGCCAGACCCCGGCTTGCGACAAGACTGCGCCAGAGACCTGCGAGGTCGGCGACTTGTCTGGCAAGCACAACGCGATCCCCAACACTAACGGCTCTCTGAGTATGTTTTCTCTCTCTAACGTGGAATGTGGGGAAGGGTAGAATGCTAATTGGTTGATTATAGTCGAGTTCCACGACAGCTACGTCGACAACTACATCTCCACCAAGTCCGGCATCGGCGCCTTCATCGGTAACCGCTCCGTCGTCATCCACAAGGCCGGCGGTGGCCGCTACCTCTGTGCCAACATCACTCTCAGCACCAGCGCCAGCAACACCTCTACGCCTGTCTTCCAGAACGATGAGAGCGCTGCTTCCAGCTTTGGAGTCTCGTCCGCGCTTGCGCTTGGTGGTATGCTTGTTGCTGCTGTCTTCGCCCTCTAAATGTGCAATGGGATGGAATGGGTATGATGGGGAGGAGGGAGTGGGTGGGAGGGGAATAGTTATGGTGGATGAAATATAGAAGTCTGTTTTTAATGGGTTGTAATGTTTCCCCTCTCCCCCGCGGCGGCCTCTTTGTGGGTGTTCTCTGGTGGGTTGGATGTGGCTTTTTTTTTGTTGGTCAATTCTGAAGAATTGATTGATGGGGGGCTACGATAACTACTACTGAGGATTCTCCACGCCAACATGGTCTTTCACCAAATACAACGTGCAAAGTTTGTACAGTTTTTTCTTTGTCTTTTTTTCTCGAGTACCGTGAGGAGGACGGGTGGTCAAGTAACATGGTGTTTTGTGCTTTTTTTTCTGTGTTTACATTTTTTTATTTTGGGCTCGGGTTGTCTTTTTTTTTGTATATTACTTCTTGTTGCATGTAACTGGCGAAATCCTTTTTTCCCCATCATCTTTCTCTGCGTGCCAGAGAGGGTGTTTAGTTACTTGAAATGTGAGCCGTACTACTACGTATACCACTACCAGAAGCTCCAATTTCCATTATCGCCGCCTTGTACCCCTCTACTTTAACCTCACAAGTGACGCAGTGTCTTTAAGCTTACTTACTCCCCACCGTACCGTATGCGCGACAGCCCTCCTCCAATTTGGCCATTAGCAATCTACCTTATTCCCTACGAGGTAACCCTACGCTACCCATAATTGCGATCTTCCACGGTTGTGGAGCCAAGACCGGGTTGGCTGTAGCTGCTTTCGGCGGCACCCCTGACCCTTTCTGGATGTGATGGCTGAACCCTGTGCGACGATCACTACATATTGGGCAGGGTAGAGTGGTCAACAACGCTGACGGCCCTAATTTCCGAGATGAGGGCGACTGTGCCTTTTTTTATTATTTGCTTTTTGGGGTTCCCTTTTCAGCGTTTTTTTCGCTAAGAGGAAGTGAGGTTTAGAGCGGGTGTTTTTTTGTTATTGTTTGTTTTGTTGTTGGGCCAAGATGGGACGACGAGGGACGAGGGGGTAGTAGAGGCAAACACTCTCAATCTTCAAACTTAAGATTCTGGTCGTGTATGTCATTTCTGAGCTGCCAGCTGGTTGGAATTAAGAAACGCCTCCTCTGCCTCCTATCGGTAGGCAGCCCAATCGCGACATTGACATTGCACACAGTGACGACTGCCCCAGCTAGCTGAAGATCAGAGTAAATGTATTGGGTGCGCCCTTCCTTGGTTGTGCAATTTTACTCATGCAGAAAAAGTGAAAGTTTTTCTTTTCGTTCAGCACACAATTTAAACCCCAGCCAAAACCCCAACGGTACCTGCTTAGGATACTGTATGCATCGTCATATTTTGTGTTCATGTATGTAGGTACATGTACACATCTAATCTAGAGGCTGGGCAGGGCAACGAGCTCGAATGAGTCCAGGAGTAGAGTACATACCTATGTGGTAAAAAAAAGTGCATGGACGATGGGGCAGGAGAAATTGTTCCCATGACCGTACGTCCGGCCCCATATTAGATCCCGACCGACCTACCCGACCCGACTCATCCGAGTGAGCGACTTGCTTTGACTCTTGGTTGGAGAAACATCGTGGCCCCCCCCCTTCCCTAGATAGATACAGACACAGCCATGGCCATGGCCATAGCGGGGCGTGTATCGCAGAATGGGTGTCCCATTCCATTCCGCATTAGTGTTCAACTCCATAAGTCTATAAATATATCATTACCCCTCTCTACATGCCGACTACCCACCTACACCAGTACTCGAAGTTTCAAACTACTCTAGAAGCGTGTAGAACAAGAACAAGGAAGGACCCCTACCGCATAAGGGGAGAACATGAAACGTTAGCGGCTCGGTGCTAAGCTTTTTGACACGTTACACCACGCGTCCAGGGCCCGGTCCGTGCGTTATTTTAGGCTCCGGTCTGGCGGTTTGGTTTTGGTTCGGGGCGGTTGCGGGTTGTGGGTGGGTTGTGGGTGGGTTGTGGGTTGTGGGTTGTGGGTTGCGTTGTTTCCTGTTTCCTGGGACTGCGAGTCGATGCCGGTCATGGTACATCACTCGATCGGGGCTGGGTAGTTGGGTGGGTGGGTGCTTGCGCAATGCAATGCAATGACATACGCGGGGGTAATCAGTGATCACTGAGGTTTCATGAATTCGAAGACGAAGCTGGTTCGCTGTTGGGCGTGGGAATGGGTCGATGCCACGGATGGTTGAAGACGGATGCAGGAGATGTAGAAGGTAGGTAGAAGTACATATTGTAGTCCGCATATCCGTACGGGGAAATGCATCCGCCACCAGCCAGGTGAGTGTTGATGCTCTCGGCGAGGGAGTGGCTTGCTCATGATTATGAGGCTGCCTAAGGCTCGAACATCAACACCTAGAAGTATTGGGAACCTTCTCTAGTACATTATATGCTGTCCAAGTCGGATTACACATCACGAGGCAGCCAGCCAGGCCAGCGAGTGATTTCCGTTACGTACTTGAAATACTCAGGTTCGTTCGTTGTATGTGCCTGTAGGAACAATTGTTTCGAACTTTTCCCCATGCCAAGTCCGAGCACAGGACGTATAGGCCAATAGAGTAAGATTGTTGCCTGACGGATTGATAGGCTCATTAATGCTAACGACAGAATAGCTGATTTGCCAGTAACACTCAGTCACGCTAGACCAGCCAGGCGAATCGGAAGGGCCGTGGCGAGGCAGGAAATCGAATGGTGGCGTTTGATTTTTCAAGCCACTTTCCACGCCAAATATATACCCAAAGTGCAAAGACGTGATCATGAGTGATTGTTGACTGTGTAGACTGATTATTCCCATATCCGACAGCTAGATAGCTAAACGGAGGAAGGATAGCAGCCTGGCTAGTGGATGGATGGTTAAACTACATGTATTAATATATACATGTATCGTACATACATACTATGTAGATCTATACATATATCCTGTATACAACACGTGCTGTCACCCTATTCTTACGGAGGGCCCGCGCTCTCTCTTGCCTGCCGACAGCTTCCATGCTTCTGCAATCAATAATAATCGTCCCCTCTGATCCGGTAGCTAGCTATTCTTTAACTGAGCTTTGGCACAGTCGAATTAATATGATGCTCCTTATCTACGCCTTCCCGTATGATGAGAAAAGAACGATGAGAAGCAAAGCAAGGAAGACAGAAAAGAAGGAAGAATTAACGAAAGCGGGGCTAGGTCAGTCAGTCCGTCAATATGCAGCCTCCCCAACTAGCCAGCCAGCCAGCTACCTAGCGTGTACTCGAATATCTCCACCCCACCATCCGCGCGTTGTGACTCTTCAAGACACTTGTGTCTCTACGTGTCATCACTTGAATGTAAACGTAGCGCCATAGGATCCTGGGAAAGCAGCACAACAGATACTGAAGCAATTAATAATTTACACGTGAAAAAAGTCGAATCGCCAGTTTACCATGTGTCAAAATACCCTTTTGAATTTTTTGTATACATACACTATTGCATAGAAATTCATAAGCCGGTGTTTGGTGATTTTTTGTCACGCCATATACGTACTCCTCGGGGGGAGGTGAAACCAAGGCGCTACAATAGCTTTTATGTGGGATAGTTACGAGTGATAGTTTGTGTTTTGATTTATTTTTGATGTATGCCATAGCAAATAGATTGATTTCGTCTTTTTCCGTGTTTTTGCGGTGCGAAAAACTTAAGCTCTCTGTTTCTGAATAGCCAGTTAGAAGAAAAATGGATCCGACCAAGTTGTTGGGAAATCTAGAGCTTTTAGTTGCTTCGACAGCTTATAAATGGCGAAAACATCGTCATGAATGAAACTAGAGATGCTTCTTATGCGCTCTGTATGGGGTAGGAAATATGTGGTGTATCATACTGTTAATTAAATGCTATCGTATCAGCCATATCCTTCCAGTCACCACAGGTACGAGAGCAAGAACCAAACCCCCAAACCACAAAAAGGGCTAATCACTCCCAGGACTACGACGATCCTCGCCCGCAGACAGAACAAATCTTAATTCCTGACGCTCTTCCACACCCATTGCGACTCGCTGATGGTATGATATATTTTTTTTTTGTCTTCTGACTCCCAGTATTTAACAGACCCCACACAATCTCCAGAGCTGCAGCACCCGCAACGAAAAATTCACGAGTGATAGCCCATGATGCACACCCAACACCGACATCTGATGTTAACCAGAAGACCAGACAGATGCGGCCGAAGAACCCTGGAAGCTAACGAGATGACATCCGGCATTCTAGATGTGCAGATTTATCCACCCCCACACGTAACTAGTCCCAATACCGAATCCTCCTGCAAGATGTTGGTCGGAGGGGTATGGTACTGGTAAACCGCGAATACACCCGTTGAAGCCGATTCGCGCGTGGAGCTGCGGTGAAGAAAATAGGATCGTTCCCGGGTCCCGACTATGTGGGGGTTTTGTCGGACCTGCGTACCGGCAGATCCATAGTGCAATCTCTCGACTGCTTGACCAGATGAGGTGTCGGTCCGTCCAGTAACTATCAGGTCACATTCCCTTCGGTGTGTACATACGCACACAGGCTACAGTTCCACACCCGGGCTGTGTTGATCCCCGCACAACCACGAGTCCGGCTGAGGTCAGACGAGACCAGCAGCCGAGCCTTCGCTGGGAAGATCTACCCGCACAATGCGCACAATGCACATATGTAACCTCGACTCAGTTTAGCGATCCAATGAATCCTCCATGCGGCGCGGGCGTCCCGGTACCTACTGTTGTTGCGCATGGGTCGGAATAATCGGTTTGCGTCTACGTCTGATCACCGCTGCCGGACGGCAGCCACCATCGGGTGACATCGACGTCCCCGGCCCCTATTCGGCAGATTAAAAAAATACGCAAAGAAACTTTAATTCTTGCTCTGCTACTGAGTACGGATGACTCGAGGTGAAAATCTTGAAATCATAAATTATCACTCGAAAGCCCTCATGATTAGACTGGCCGCGCTTGTTCCACTACCAGGCGACAGGTATCTCAAGATCCTAGCCTATGGAAGTCAACCCGGAGCTAAAGATAGTGTCTGGGACAAACAATATATAGTCGCCACAAGACCGAGTAAAATATTGAATACCCGGGGGTCAAGCAGATATGCACCGCATGCACCATGTATGGACGAGTGCCACTCCAGCCGCCGGACCCTGCGGTAAATGGCCTAGATAAACCATCATTTGCTCGAACAGAACGCGGCTTAACTATTTACCATCCGGCAGGATCATACTAGGTTTTCTGGATATCCAGAGTAGCTGCCCCACGGCACCCGCCTTCTGTGGTGACTCGCTCTAGCCATTGACAGCTACGGCCTCCCTCGCTCCCTCCGAGGTACAAGACGTCGAGGAGTCGGGTGGGTTTCGCAACCGCCACAATTCGGAAACGTGGTGGATAGCCATTACCTGATGGTTCCTGAAGCGGAAAAAGGCCAATTCCTGCTTTTGGAACTCGGCGTGGAAAAGGTCGTTTAACTCTATACCGCGCTCTATGATCAGAGAAGAGCCAGGAAAGTGGGGGGTGGGATAAACTACCTCCCATGGGATGAACGGAAAGCCTAAAGCCCCCCATTCAGTAACCAAAACTGACAGAAGTATCCCCGCTCTTGGATTGCCCATGACAGGTCAGGGAGGGGCGTATCAAGGGATCTTTGGTGTTTACGGTGGTGGGTTGGTATCTGAGACAGTTCAAGCTATTTAGGACAGATGTAGAGCGAGCGTTAGTATGATGGCTATAGACCTCATATGTTGCACTGGTTCTGGCGGAGATTTGTGCGAGGATCCAAAATGGACGAGATAGTTATATGACAAGACGCTTCCAGTTATTGCTGGTAAGTGTAGGGAGTCGTTAGTACATGTAGTTATAGCTATATGCACAGCTGTACAATAGAGATTAAGGGTGCCGTGGCGAAGACGTGGTATTATCATAACGCTAAGGGAAAGCTAGTAGAGGCTCCCTCCAAACCTCTTATATAATAGAATCATCATCTATGATACTTCTATCGAAATGCTTCTCACAGCTACGCAAGAGATAATGCATAACTTAGCAAGCAATTGTTAGAACTACTAGCAATCAATTGATCAACTAGGTCGTCGTGACGAATCACCAGACGAGCACAAAACAGAAAGCGGGGCGGGGGGAGGGGCAACCGAGTGATATTCCGTGCGCGAATCAAAGTATAGTAAGTGAACGAACCTTTGGTTAGTGTCTCGGTGCTATGTAGGCTTAGGACTTTATTGAATTTGGAGGTCCGAGGGTGCTGTAGTTGGTTTGTATGGGATAGGTGATAATTGGGGGAAACCTCACGAGACGAGAGTTAGGGAGATTTGGTAGAAGGGTATGCTTTAATTCGGTCTGGATCCCATACTCCATTCATTGAAGGACTACTAATTAACTAGCTGGCCGGTGTTATATATATATTTCCCGAGATAAGTTTGGTATTAACTTCTTTCATACACAGTTTGAATCGTTATAATGATTGCGAGCATTAAACCAGATCCAAATCGAACCAGCAAATCAACTTTTCAAATGTACCGTACTACACACTACCTTATGCTCCTAAGTATTATCGATCGACTATAACTCTAGCTACTACTAATACATCTTTTGAGGAGCATAAACAAAACATCGATACGGGTCAGCGTGTTTGATTAATAAGAGATCTCGATGCTCTAACATACGTACCCAACCACTCCTTTTGAAAGCGCCAATCATGGTAAAAGAACAGTATCTGACTAAAATTATCAATCCCCTTACCTTTAGACGGCCGTTTATTCGCATGACCCCAGGGTAATTAATGCTTGTCAATCCAATACAACCGCTTTTTTTTCCTTCACCGGACCAACTTCCTTTCCTCCTCCTGCTCCTTCTGCTCCTCCTCCTACTCCTCCTCCTCTTCATCAAATTCCTCGAGCTCCTCATATCCGTCCACCATCCAATCAAAACTCTACCTAACAACCCAACCACAGCTCTTTTCACTCCACTCAAGAAAAATTCTCGAAACTGAGGACGGGGGCTGGCAGCTTCACCCAGCCCTGCTCTTGCAGCCTTACCGGCCGCGAGTCGGTTAAAGCACGTATTGCAGCCTAACGATCACCGGTTGCATGTTCGTGATGGGTAGGTAAATTTTGGCCTCACTGTTTTGATTGGGTTCCAAACCATGAGCACTCTTGGAGAGTGCTTACCCCCCCCCTCCCAGGCATACTTCTGCACACCGCAACCTACATATGAGTCTATGCAAGATCTACTCATAGAATCATACTACCATCTAGGCCCCCCCCCCACGTAACAGCCCCTCCCATATGTATGTGCAGTCAATATTAACAGCGAGATATCATATCGATTTACGACGCATCACAAGCCAATTGCAACCAAAACTATTCACCTACCAAACCAGCACAAACCCCAGCCCCACCCCCACCAAGAAGTCCCGATATAAGACTCCGGGCGGAGTTTTAGATTGTCGGCGACATGGACGGATCCGGCCGCCAATGATCGGCGGAGTGTGTGTCTATGTACAACATCGGGCGGCGCGGCGGTTGTCTTGTGATCGCCGTAGCTAGTTACGGTGTGGTGAGTCACTCGGGTCGATAAGGTTTTTCTTTCTTCCATTTGCCTTTTGTTCCTTGCAGAAGAAGAAGGAAGGAGGAGGAGAAAGGGCGGAGGTACTGGCTGGATGGTAACAGAAGTAGGTTCGGATATCGATCTGGTCGGGCTGTGGAGAGTGTGTACATACCGCCAAATTCTGTTGGAAGAGACCGGTACTCTATGCAGATCACAGAAGAATAGAGTATTTGATGAGCACTATCTCTGCTCGTAGAAATAATTAAGTGCACGTGTTTGCGTTATTGGATATCATTATCCTGCTCCCAGCCTGGATGTGACACAGCAAATTTGAGAAGTCGAGCATCTGGTTGCGACTCTGGCGAGGGCTTCTCATTTCCTGTGGTGACCAAGATCTACCACGATCAACATCTCCAATCGGACAGAAATCCGCCGCGATTCACGATACCAAAGCACCGAGTGATACAACATGATGGCACTTAATTTCTCAAGGAGTACACATTTAGTTAGCGCCATAGTTACATAATCAATAGGTATCTCACTCGGGGGCTGCGGGCTAGTTCCTGCGGCGTTACTGTGACGGGGGAGGCACAGAGCGGGTATATCAGTTCGGGTCACCAGGAGCTCTGAGTAGAGTTTTGTACTTCGGGTATAGAGGGTCAGTCTGTATAAGTGACGACGGGATTATGCTGCGAAACCTTAAGCCATGGAATCTAGTATGCAGGCATTTCCCTCTAAAGCATGTACTAGGGTGAGGGTAAAGCCTGACGATACTAGAGTGAATTGTGATGCGGCAACAGGACATCTCACCCTCGTCCTCGTAGTGGTACAGCACAGTGCGACATATATCGGTTGCGCGTTGCTTTTTCCGACTCACAAGTCTCTGCTTTTCCTAGTGCTTCGCCCCTGACGATATTATATTACTGATCATGATAGTAGCACATGATACATTAGGTGACAGTAGTTTTAATTCTTTCGGGATTTCGATCACCGGTTTAATGTAGATTAGCAACTGCAGGAACCGGAGGCTATAGAAGATCTTAAGGCTTCTACCCGCAATAAATCACCGCGTTGCTTTCCAACGGCCACGGGAAATTTTTTTCACAATCGTCGATCCCGTTGGGCATGAATGTGTTTTCCTCAGGCCAGGGTCAAAAGTGCCGATAGGCATTATACAGAACTACCAGATCCGTGACTGATGCCATGGCCAGTTATCATGGGATACTACTCTACACAACCACAAAGTGCACATATATGTAGAGCGCATTTGAGACATCGATGCACGCACGTACGGGTACCAAACCCGGCCGAGCGGGGGTGGGGCGGAGGTGGTCATACCCTCAGAAACCTTTTTCTCAGACCGGTGGACATTTGAACAGACCCGCATAGCCCACTTTGCCCGCCCTGCCTAAGTTGAAATTGCGTCATCTGTGTGGGGAACATTAATAAGACATTCATATAGGTATTCTGCGCAGGGTGCACGCAGGGCTGAACCGAAGTCGGACCGTTAAGCAAATATTCCGGATTATTCTGGAGTGTCAGTGTCGAGAGTAAGTAGGCTGTCCCTTCTTTTTTTGGTCGAAAATAGACAGCTACAGGTCAGACGGAAGGCGGCGTCTGCTTCTCGGAGAATTACTCTGACCAAGGCCCATGATGTTGTTGGCTTACTAAGTAGCAATCCGGCGCACCGTCTGACAATATCATTCCCTTGTTTCCTCCTTCCCCTTTCTTATGCCTCATTGAACTTTGTGACCCAGCGATATCGTCTGACCTCCAGCCTCCACCAGGCTATGCAAAAGGTCAAAGTCGGACAAGAAGAAGAAATGTAACCCCACAGATCCGTGATCGACCTGGATGTACCTACATAGGTATTGTACCTACATAACATGGACCTCGCTTAATGCCGTATCGGAAGCCAGGCGAGTCTAAATGAAGCGTGGTAGAGCCTTTGACCGAGTGCGTGCGCAGCCTTGATGTTCGCACGCGCGGGATGCAAGGACCAAAGGTACGGCGGGGTTTTAAGGCCCGTACCGTGGAATAAACTATTGTACCAAACTTCCAAAGGTGCCATGCGACCTGTTATCGGGCCAATCGATATGCTTGCCGATCCTATGCTAAATACCGACCTCGACCGACAAGGCTGGGGCTATGATGGAGGAATAGAGTAGAAGTGGCATATGATATGCGCTCATGATATGCACCTCGTGTCCATCTGGCAGTGCATTATTCCGACTGAAACTGCTACAAGCCATCTTGAGGTTACTCGGCGAATACTGTTCTGTTGATGGTCTTTTGCACTTCTCTCGGCAGCTACCTAGGCCTAGGTAATCGCACTCAACTCCGATCCAAGATGCGGTGCGGCGTCAATAGGCGCTCTATGTATCAAACTTCGTGCCTCATTATGCCTCAAATATAGTGCAGTGTCTAAGCAAGGCTTCGGCGCGACTTCGCGCAAGAATCGACAGGTGGCTCAAGAATGGAGAATAGCCTGGTCCATAATTGATGTCAGCATTAATTACAAATAGGACAATATGTATGTACATACATGTACATACTGTAACGGATTCATTAATTGACAATACCAAGTGTGGAACATGCCTAGGTCCGGTAATTATTTGGGTAGTGGACAAAGAGTAAACAGCCAAGACTTTTTAAAAATCCGAGACACACAGCCTGGATCTGATGATGCCTTCGAATTCACCCGGGGTGATTTCAATCCTCAGGTGCCTCTCATCTATCGAACGTCTGATGCTCCGGTGATCGATCAAGATATAACCGCGCGTTTGTAGCCCCCAGCCTCCAAGTAAGTATGTACTCATAGTATGTACTCGTGGGAAGAAGTACTTGATGCCTAGACGGACATTTGTTAATAAGTAATCAACTAAATTTCCCAAGACACAACAAGATGATTGCAAGACATGTACTATTTATTAGACTAAGAAAAAGTAACACCGTAACCGTACAGTTGGTAGTGGTATTACTGCACAGCAGCAGCAGGGTATTACCAACTACTAACCCGATTCCTACATGTTTGTACCCGACAAAGTCGACAAGCGAGGCTTCGAAAGTCCATCCAACCGACGTCACAGCGCGGCGTTGAATATCAAATCGCCAGACAGCCTCACTCAACAATCTTCCTACTAGTAGAACCTGATTCCATCGCGCCAAATAGCCAATGGTCGTTTCATCGACGGCAACAAGGTGTATAAGGGGCGGTAAAGAAACAGCGCATGATGGTGGGCAAGACACTACATGTAGTGACCCAACCCGGCGGCCAGCATCGGCTGCTAACCCAATCATCAACAAAGGAACCAACCCAGAAAAATCCAGTCGCGTACTCGCAGCAGGTAACAAGTACCCGAAAATGCACGTCCTAATCTGCAATTTCCATTGGAGTAGAAGTCAAAAGTACACCAAAAACTTGCAGCTGCATATTCGGGTACTTCATGCCTGTCGCGAGTAGTTGTGATTGGAAAAGGTAGAGAAATAAGAAAGGAAGGTCCCATATGTAGATAGTACAAGGCCCTGCTTCCCAGGCCAAAAAAAAAAATACAAACAAAAACTACAAGTCAAAGAAGCAAGATAAAGAGACCTGACCGACCACCTCAGACCCCGTAAACACCCAATTCAGAATAATCCATGCTATCAATACATATGAAAACGAAGAAGGAAAAGAGGTGCCCGGAATGAGACACAATTTAGACAAAGAAAAGGCGCGCAAACTAAGAGTAAGATATTTCACGCCCTGTGCATTCTGGCGATAAAGAGTAAATGCTAGGAGACATGAGACGCAATACTGTTGTTATGTTGCTATCCACTGAGAAAATAAATGCAAGTATCTTAATCGTGTAACATCAAGTGTGTTGTTGACATGAGCGTCGAGGGGGCCCTGAGTCTTTCAGCACTGATCTTTTGCGTTTTTCTTTTCCTTGTTTGGCGGTCTATTGGTGATTATGATATGTGTGCGTTGTTTAGAAAATAAAGAGTTGAGGCGGTGTATTTGTAACTTAATAGGGTGGACCCGAATTTCCAGCTGAATCTGGGTACACATAAAAACTTATCCCAATTATGGTGTATCTATAAGTTAAAACAGTCAGCCCTGAATCAAATGTAACCATCATTTATCCAATCTTATCGCGGCACGATGCCAAGAACTATAGCACCAAACAAAAAGCCGACAATGGTAGGCTTCAACATAGTTGTACTCACATTCCCAGTAGCATAGCCCCCTCGAGATAATTGCTCTTCCCATCTTGTATCAGATAATTTGTAATAAGGACGCTCATAAAGAAAACCACTGTTTCGAAAGTCTGAAAGTAAAGGCTCATTGGCTGCCCAATAATCCATCCGAGAATAACAAGGGCTGGTGTAACAAGAAGTGCAATCTGCATGCTACTTCCTATCGCAACTCCAATTGCAAGGTCCATCTAAAACCATAGTGTCAGTGTACTTCTTACAAGCGACATGTGCTTATACGCTGAGGATGAGTGACGACAATAGATTCTGGTGCTAGAGCTCTACTCAAAGGACTAGGCAGAAATGTGATGAGGTTGTCGGGGCTGAATGAGTGGGGTACATCTTGCAAGGATGAGTTGCATGAGCTGCATGAGCGCATAAAAAGAAAAGGAAACTGTGCCAAAGAACCCATCCACGTTCTTTTTTGAACAGGCTGGGACTACTATGAACAGTGACTGGAGTGTGCAGATTGTGTAAAAGGCAAATACAAACCTTGTTTTTCATCGCCACCACCACAGCTGTAACGTGCTCAGCTGCATTTCCCACGATTGGTATCAAAATCAATCCGATGAATGTTTTGCTAATTCCAGAGCTCCCAACAACACTGTCAATCGAGCCAACCAAGTATTCAGCACAGACAGCAACCGCGAGTGTAACAGCAACTAAGACAACGCCAGACTCGATAACTGTAAGGATAGGGGTATCTTGTTCGTTGCTATCTTGTTGGGAGGTATTTTCCTGGTCCTCGGACTGAAGTTCCGCGTCGAAGAAGTCGGAGTGTGTATGTAGTTGAAAAACCAGATAAAGTACATAGAGGATGAGTAAAACGACCGAAGTACCTCGGGAGAGATTAAGGACAAGAGAAAATCCCTCCTCTTTCGAGACATCCACGGTTGAGTAGAGCGCTGCAGGAATGATTAATGAAGCAGTGGCGACGGCCATGAGGGAGGACATGGTAGAAGCGACCGTAGTGTTGAAGGTTTGTTCCCTATACTTCATTCCACCAAATAGGAAACACATTCCAAGAACCTTAAAACAGAAAATTGTCAATCGAGCTTTCTGGATGAGGATGATGAAACTCCATGTCTAATCCAAACATACCAGAAGAATGTTAGATAGAATACTTCCCAGCATGCTGGCTTGCACGATCCTAATCTCTCCCTTGGTCAAAGCGACCACGCTGACCTTTACAAAGGAAGAATAATGTTAGTTAAAATTGTCTTCATATACTGCGTCAAGTTCTCCCAGAATACTTACAATCAACTCGACAGCATTTCCAAATGTAGCATTTAATAAACCCCCAAGAGTTTCGCCCACAACCAAGGCCAGCTCCTCGGTAGCAAAACTAAGCAAAGACGCAAGTGGAATGATGGCCAAAAAGTTTAGTATAAATGTAGCAGTTGGATTCCAGCCCAAGAATCCAGATAATACACCCAATGGCACAAAAATAAGCAATATGTTAACGTAATTACTTAAGAGGACGAGCTTCGATTTATGGTAAAAGCTTTTGCTGATATTTTGCACAGAGATTTTACTTCTATGAACGAAGCTGTTGCTGCTGTGGCCGCTGTAACTTCTATGGCCATTGGATTGCGGTAGGAGAGGCGCTGTTTCTCCGTTTGTGTGCCCGTTCATAACTTCTGTCGGAATGCTCTTAGTACGTCGACGAGCAATTGTGTTTGTTTTACGCCTTAAAGCCCCTGTTAAAGTATTCCAGCAACGGCGCCAATATGGCACGGTGCCGGTAGTGGTTAGCTTTGGGTCCAACACTTCGACTGATTTAATAAGAACTCCGGTTCTTGGTGAACTAAATTTAAAGGCTGAAGGAGCGGATATTTGAGAGGGATGAAGAGGAACGTAAAGCTGGACGGGAAAGAACGAATATTTCAAAAAGTATCATCGATATGTGATGGGTTCAAAATGACATTTAGATGGAGGGGAAGATGGGGAGGGGAAGGGCATATATATTTGGTCCGTAAATTATGGGGCGTGTACAGCCACTAAAGTGATGTACTTACACATCATTATGGGTCCCTCTCACGGGTAGGAAAGATTCTGTGGTAGGTGCCGAAAGGTGACCTAAGTATATTATGGACGCACGAGCGAGCGGTAAAGTGCTAACAATCAGGCGCTAGATAACGCAGATGAACGTTGTGAGTGAGTCCTTCTGAGGAGTCCAAAGTAATAACGACCTTGTGATGCGAAACGAGGATTATCAGCGAAAATTCGGAAGCGAACCTGTTAGAGTCTCAGGCGCCCGAAGGCTGTGCTTTTAGATCTGGTAGATAGTGGTGTGGGGAAGAGCTTGGAGACAATAAAAAAGCGCGACTAGGCGACAGAGGCAGAGTGGGAAGAGCACAAATTAAAAGGTCTTGGAAAGGGGGTGTTTGAATTTTGAATTGTAACGAAGGAGGAATAGAAGAAAGAGAAGGAGGAGAGGCGTCCCTTTCAAAGTAAGATTTGGGAGCTGAGATGACCCCAGTACTATAAAGCACTTGCTGCCTGACGTACAAATTGTCCAATGTTTACGGCTAACCTCTTACAATTATAGTAATGAAAAAAATTACAGCCAATAAAGCCCTTTCTAGAGGTATTAAAACGCTATCCTAATAGATAATGCGTTCTATAGAACCTCGAGAACTTTACTATCACTGCCCTGTTTTATGGGTCCCGGGCATATCCATAGCGTCATATTCTCTCCAAGGAGATCAAGCTCTGGTCTCATCGGGGGAGCCTCCGTCTTGCCAGTAGGGATGATATCCCAAAGGGGTGCCCATGTAAATAAATGAATATTCACGGTGAACTGTGATATATACCGGGTATGTGGGTGTTCGAGAATCCCGTACCTTTTCTGGACGGGCTTATGGTGACTTTTCTTGCCGATGTCGAAAAAAAAGCCACATCCACTCTAGTGAGTGTGGCTAGCGTATTAGCGTATGTATTGGTACTTGCCAAGCCATGCCCATCGCTGTAGAGTACATGTAGGCTCCAGAACGGAACATTAGCACTGTTGTCGCCGCCCCCTGAACACAACGATACCTAGATCTAGGGACTGCCGCGAATTCACTGAAGAAACTATACCGTCCTGATCTTGGGTCTGACAAAGCTAGCATCATCTATTATCGCCGGGCAACATTTACAGCCCGTTGTTGTCCCTTGCTTTCACTCGTCCCTCGATCACTGCCACCACCTATTCAACACCACTATCACCACTACCACCACCATATTGATAGGATCGATATATATCAGTCAATCGCCTCTCCCATATCTCCCTACGAATAGCCAAGCCGCCATCATGGTGGCCGAAACCCCCGAAGTTCCCTCCTTTATGGGCGTGCCAATGAAGCACTTATCACTTGTTACAGTACAACGCCCCCTTCTTTCAGTAAATGCAGGCCGATACATGTAGTTAATGGCAAGCTAACTTCGATAACTATAATATAGTTAACATTTCAAAACTCAGCATTGATACTTGTAAAGCCACCTACGTCTATGCTCTGCCATGGATCTCACCTACTCACACGTGATTGTAGATAATGCACTACTCCCGCGTCATGCCCATGACATCTCAACATCGATACTTTACCTCAACAGCAGTATTCCTCAATGAAGTTATCAAGCTTGTTATCTGTGTCTGGGTTGCACTTCGGGACCGCCGTAAAATAGACGGCCCAACAACTACGATGTCTCAGTCTGTGAGACAACTTTACACCGAGGTCTTTCGCCCAGATAACTGGAAGCTGGCCATTCCAGCATGTCTTTACACACTTCAGAACACTCTTCAATATATTGCCGTGTCTAATCTGGATGCTGCGACTTTCCAAGTC
The DNA here is from genome assembly GCF_020137385.1 of Morchella sextelata. Lineage (NCBI taxonomy): Eukaryota > Fungi > Ascomycota > Pezizomycetes > Pezizales > Morchellaceae > Morchella > Morchella sextelata. The sequence goes on along the minus strand of NW_025408619.1, from coordinate 418,380 downwards.
ACCTACCAGCTTAAAATTCTGACCACTGCTCTGTTTAGCGTTACAATGCTACATAGGAGTCTTTCTTTGAGGAAATGGGTATCTTTAGTACTGTTGACAATAGGTGTTGGAATTGTCCAGCTGCCCTCTCCTGGTTCTTCAACACAATCACAGCCCTCGGAAAGCACTGATGGTAGCCACCAGCGCCGTTCAACAACTGATGATGGTACCCACAGTGATAATTCTGCGGAACTACAAATGAACCGAGCAGTTGGGTTATTAGCTGTCGCAATTGCATGCACGATCTCTGGTTTAGCTGGTGTATACTTTGAGAAAGTTCTCAAAGGTTCAAGCGCAACTCTCTGGGTCCGGAACATTCAGCTTTCGTTTTATTCGCTATTCCCCGCCTTTTTTATTGGAGTTGCGTTCGTAGATGGATCGGAAATCATGCGCAGAGGTTTTTTTGACGGATATAATGGCGTTGTATGGACCGCAATTGCGTTCCAAGCTGCAGGGGGAATTGTTGTGGCACTTTGTGTGAATTTTGCGGATAATATTGCCAAGAACTTTGCAACTAGCATTAGCATCTTGATTAGCTGTTTGGCGAGCGTTTATTTCTTCGATTTTGAGGTTACCATTAATGTAAGTTTCCTTTTCTGCTGCTTATATTTGGGGCTAACCAACTTTTAACAGTTTATGATTGGTTCCGGCGTTGTCCTTCTGGCTACATGGCTTTACTCAAAGCCCGAATCTAATACTACAAACGATTATATTCCGCTCGAGAAGACAGAGGTTGAAACTGTATTCGACAATAAGGAAGCTATTCTCTCTGAAGATGAAGCATCTAATCCCGCGGAGTTATTCAAAAGACAGGATTGATCAATTTGTTTTGGAATTTATTTTATTACAATCATATCATAAAATCATATTCCTCCGGTGTTTTTTCCCTTCTTTTTCCGTTTCTTTTGGTTCCGTGGATGATATCAATGACAGGGTTGTGGATTGAAATTTCCTATTTCTTTTTTCAGTTTTTCGTTTTGTTTTCATTTTCCCTTGCTTTCCTGCCTGAAGATTTTATGTAAATATGCATGGGAGATCCAAATACAGGTATAGAACAAACTTGATATATCATATTGTCACTCGTGTACTCTATGCAGGAACAACCAGAGAGCTGGTAATGGGCTATCCTTCAACGGGCCGCCCTAGTCAGAAATCCCAACCGTCGAAGTAAGAAAAGCCGAAAAATGCATAGGGTACATGTAAGTAGCTTACACCTAAAAATAAGAAAAAGGGGAGATGACGCTATGACCGATGTGAGGAAGGTCAAAGACTTTGGGGCATTACACTCGACACGGGATTATCTGCGGCCGGTTGGCTTCAAAGAACTGCACTGCACAGCAGCTCTCAGCTGAGATTGTGGCTACTTTTATTTGTTATTATTTTATTTTATTTTCGAGTCCACAGACCTCATCGAGCCGTTGTCAATTGAGTTGTCGTTGCTGTTGCAGGTTCCTAAGGAAGTATTTTCAGGCGTGGTGCATTGAGCTCGCGTGGGCTCGGATGTCTTGAACGAACGCAAGCTGAATACACCTCGGTAGAGTATTTGCTAATGCACGCTTAATCTACGGTTTCAGAAACTGCAATTGTATGTAACCTGTACATACATAGGTACTCTAGAATACTCTAGAGTAAGTAATCTATTGCTTTAACACAGTGAAGATTACCGAGCCTAAGTTCCCCGAGACATGCACTTTTTGAGTGAGACTGATTTATATGCACTGATGGTATATCCCGAGTATAGGGCTGAATTGTAATACGTGCATGATATACATGTATATACCGTACGGTAATGGTATATATTTTGTTACTTTGCAACCGTCTGGTCAAGAAACTAATCCGCGTGGCTTAAATTATGAAGAATTATTTGCATAGATGTCCTATCATACATTATACGGTATCATATCAGGTCCTGAGCCATTGGACCCTCAGTTTGCGATGTTCTGGATTTAACTGTATGAAGACCAAAAACCTTTGCGAACACGAGCACTTGTGTGAGCCTCCAGCACCTTCTTACCTAGCCCTAGTTTCTCTACCCCAGCCCCCAGGCATATGATTCATCACCGTGATCAACACTCCCATATATGCCCCTTGTTCTCAAAACTTTACTAATATTCCTCTAAAGCCCTCAGGTTTTAGTTCTGCAGCGAATGCATATCTTTAGCTCCGGCTATGAAAGCCAGCTCAAGGCTGCCAAATGGAGTCGTCATTGAAAACCGTCTCTAGCATACGAATCTCTAGAATACGAATCACTAGCATACGAATCTCATACTGCGCGCGCCTGGCAGAATTCTCTACAATTACGAGTGCTTTTTTACTCCGCCATCGCGACAAGAATTGGCACCGAGATCCGAGTGACTCTCTGTGACGCGTATTTTGCATGTAATTAATTATTAACCAGAGCACTGCCATATCACATATCACTCGGACAAAACGAGGGCGTGCATACAATTGGGTGTGCTGCCCTGGTCGTGTAGTGGATCACGCAATTTAATTGGCTAACAACACAGCCACGTTTTGGATACCACGAGTTTTCTTGACAGCTGCGAGATCGAATTAGAAAATAACTGGCGCATGCAACAGGCTATGCACATTGCGGAAACCGTTGACAGAGGAGCAGATAACCGGCCGTTTCTCCAGGTGAGGGGTCAATCCGGGCCGACCATGATATTCTCCTCAATCATGTCTTCTCTTTTCATTACGTAGTACTTGCGTGGGGCACCTACATACATATCAACCTGACTTTCCTCAGCCCTCGGATAGTCACGTATTTTATTATTGCCTTGGGGGCCTGTCGATCTGCGTGATGAATGTCTTCTGCGCGAAACCTGTTTGTAACATTCGGAGGAAAAGGGTGTAGCTATGGCTACACGTATATGTGCCCTACTCAGGGTACTCTACTGTAACTGTAGGTGGCCTTCTTGGCATGCATCGATTCCCTTTGCTGGACGTCATTTGATCTATGTTACCGTATTCCAGGTATTCCCAGCTTCCTTTACATGGTTAGTTTTCCAGAATGCATCTAGTGTAGGCAAATGTTCAATTGGTTCTAGCAGATATGATGGAGAGGTCGGTGTGGTAGGATGTGTTTTAGTCTGGCTTGGGGGCCACTTACACAGTGAATGTCGGCGACTTGAGATATATGTACCAATCGTTCCCTTTACCCGTACCTCTTGGCTAGGAGTAGTGTAAGCCATGGTGTTCCAACGACTGGAGTAATCCAACCTAGAAAATTCACAAGCCAATAACGATGGTGGGGTCTCAGGGTCTAAGATTTATTCAACATTTGCCATGCAGAAAATTATGTTTCAGATTAATTCGTCTTCCACCAAATAAAACGGCATAAACCTCTGGTTTGAAATATCAAAGAACACAATGATCACAGATCACAAGGAAGGTATGGCACCAACAAAATACTTAGCTGTCTTACTTTTTTCGTGATCGTTGTCAAGATTGATATTCGTTTCATCTTGATATTAGACACTGTCAGATGATGAGGGATGTTATTTCGTATACTCATTTGCCCGCGATGATCAACTGTATTTTCTCCACGTAACTCTAATCCATAAATATGGATAGTAAAAATTATTACTGGTGGTTCTTGTGACGAGTGATGGTTGGTGATGGTGGGTAAATCTCAAAGGTTATATATAAGTTCAAAAAAAGAAAGAAAAAAAAGTAGGTTAATTCTTGAAACACACGGATATAATCTATCCCAAAATTCAAACAATATGAGTTATAACCTCATGCGATGCAATGCTCTGCTATATATTTCGCTTCTTTATACATCTGACTGAAACACCTTTATCTGTCTACCTCACCAAACACCAAATCCATGGTTCCAATAATCGCGACGGCATCAGCCAACAGATGTCCTCTAGAGATCTGATCAAACGATCCCAAATGCGCGAAACCTGGTGCTCGGATCTTGCATCTATACGGCCTCTCGCTACCATCTGAAACGACGAACACACCCATCTCACCCTTCGGTGCCTCAATGGCACTGTAGGTCTCACCAGGGGGAACAGCGTAACCCTTAGTGTACAACAGGAAGTGGTGGATGAGCGCCTCCATGTTCTCCTTCATTGCTGCTCTTGGTGGCGGAGAAATCTTAAAGTCTTCTACACGGACAGGACCGGAAGGCATCATGTTAAGGCACTGGTGGATGATTCTGAGCGACTGCCTGAACTCCTCCATGCGGCAGAGGTAACGGTCATAGCAGTCTCCGTGAATACCCACAGGAACATCGAAATCTACTTGGTCATAGGCATCGTAGGGGGCAGCTTTACGGACATCCCAGGCAACACCGGAACCACGGAGCATGACTCCAGTGAAGGAGTAGTTGAGTGCGTCAGCAGCGGAGACGACACCGATACCCTTGGTACGGGCGACCCAGATCCGGTTGTCGGTAAGCAGCTCTTCAGTCTCATCAATGCGGTCACCGAATTGGGTGGCCCATTGGTAGATATCGTCAAGGAGACCGATGGGGATGTCCTGGTGGACACCGCCGGGGCGGACATAGGCGGCGTGGAGACGAGCACCAGACACACGTTCGTAAAATTCCTGGGTGGCAAGTGAGAATTTATCCGATGTGGGGAAAATAGAGTAGATAGGTGACATACCATCAACTTCTCACGCTCCTCGAATCCCCACAAGAAGGGCGTCAGGGCACCGACATCTAGGAACATGTGTTATCATGATATTTCTTTCCGGTATTATTGAAAAATTGATGCAAGGGCTTACCCATAGCATGTGACAAGACAGACATGAGATGGTTAAGGATACGAGTGATTTCCCCGAACAAAGTACGGATGAATTTAGCTCGTATCGGAATTTCAACATTAAGTAGCTTTTCCACAGCCAGTGAGAAACATTGCTCATTGGTCATCCTATATAATCAATTAATTTCTGCAATTCCCTAGATATAATGCCGGAGGCGAATACAAACTCACATGGAAACGTAATCTAAACGATCGAAGTATGGTAAAGCTTGTAAGTACGTCTTGTACTCAATCAACTTCTCCGTACCTCTGTGAAGAAGTCCGACGTGAGGATCAGCACGAATGATCTGCTCTCCGTTCAATTCCAGAATCAATCTCAACACTCCGTGAGCAGCCGGATGTTGGGGTCCCTATCGAAACCAATTCGGTCAGCCTTCCCTATCTTCCTCTGCAGTATATCGTTTGAGTGGCGACATACGAAGTTGACGGTATAGTGTCTGATCTTTCTGTTCTCGATCGCAGTAGGATCGTGTTTGGCGTCGTCCGTAATAACTGATTGCCCAAGAGTTAGCCCGGCTATATTGTATCCATCCGCCCGCCACAGTCAACCCACAAGCAGCATCGAGCGCCGCCCCTGCAGGGCCAGACTCCGTAAGTGTAGTGGGTGTGTACGCCTCCGCCCTCGATATTATTGTGTTCGAGAATGGGCGTATGGCGAATGCCTTCAGCGCCGGCGGGTTCGCCTTAAAGGCGGACGGCCGGGCGAAGCATAGTCTCTTCGCAGCCAGGCGAGCAAAAGTTGCCATAGTGGCGGTCAAGTTCAATTGGAGGTTGAGGGGAGATGCAGGCGCGATTAGAGAACGCGGCGGGGGGGGGGGGTGAGTTGAGGTCTTTGAAACAGACCGGGGGTGGTGGCGGGATTATTACTAAGGTGATGTAGTATCAGTTCCCGACAGCCGCCTGCAGACCCTCCCCCCCCCACTAATACTTTATTAGGTAATTCTGGACCTCGAGGGAGCTCCGCAGCCGGGTAACCATCCAGTAACCCCGCCAAATGATCGAATAATCTTCCTCGTAACTGATATCTGATATAGGAGAGTATGCCGAGAAGAACAAAGACTGTTGCTCCAGACTCCTCCACCGTGGGGGCAGTCCTTCCGGAAACATTTACGGATGGAGGTCCACTACCTAAACTCTTCGCCTTCGATCTGGATTACACTCTATGGCCATTCTGGGTCGACACGCACCCCACGCTCCCATTCCGGTATTCAAACCCTACAACAGTCCTCGACCGTGTAGACACGCCTTACGGCTTCTATGATTCTGTGCCGCGTATTCTACATGCTCTACGCGCAAGGAATATACCAATTGCCGCAGCATCAAGAACTCATTCCCCGCAGGGAGCGAGGCAAGCGCTCTCGCTCCTTGAGATTGAGGGAGAGAAGGCGATTGGGTACTTTGATTATATGGAGATCTACCCAGGCTCGAAGATCACCCATTTCAAGCGATTGATGAAAGAAACTGGCATTGACTATGAGGATATGCTGTTCTTTGATGATGAACATCGTAATGCGGAGGTCGATCGTCAACTCGGAGTGTGCATGGTGCATGTGCTAGATGGTATGGAACCGGGTGTGGTTGATGAGGGTGTCAGGGAGTGGAGAAAGAGGAGAGAAGAAAGGGATGTAGAAGAGGATCAACTAGACGAGGAGAAATGATTGATACTTAGAGCTTAGATTTCGATATCAAATCGCAATATATCATATATTCTCAACATTCAAATGGCTATTCCGTGATTGATATATTTGGGCCTAGTAAAACAAGACGAAAATGATAAGATTGAAATGACGTGAAATGAAGTGAAATGTATATTTTTGATATTCACAGTAAAACTCACGGCATCCACTGCCGTGGCAACTGTGGCAGCTAACTATTTCTTTGTACACTGCCAAATCGGGCCCTGTATATAATTATAAGTCCCTCATTGGCCTTTAGCTTGTAATACGTAGCAACACCGCAGTACCGCCTATTGAAAGCTTTGCATCAAATAAATTCTCACATGGCTCATCCGTGCGTAAGCACCTTTCCAGTGGTGGCTTCAAACTCACCTATCGTTTCAGCAAGCCGACCCGAGTTATCCCGTCATGATATCAATTGACAACTTCTCAGCTTGTCACGAACAACTCAAGTTACCCAGCCAATAGAAGAAATATAATTCTCATTTTTATTATTCTTCGACACACTTGCTGTACGACAAGCTGACAATATTGAAAAGTATCACCTGGGTTTCCACAAAACAGCGTCTACTCGACTCATCGATCATAGCTCGCACTGATTACGGAAGCAGCAAAGTAAAGCAAAGTAAACAAAAAACCCACAACTTTTGACATTCGTTATCGTTTGTTATGTCCCGAAAACTCCACGTCGAACAAATTACAGCCTGTCCTATATCATACAAAAAAAATGCCACACATGACTACAAAAAGAAATATAGAAAATGGTAGGAAAAAGAGACCAGCACGAAGAAAAGTAGTAAGAAAAGTCCTCAAACAAAAAGCTAATCTTGCATCTCTACTTCTTGCACTTCTTCCTCTACACCATCATCACCCCAGAGACCCTCCAGCTTGAACTCTGCTGCCCATTCCTTGACAATCTCCTTCTGGTCGCTCTCTCCAACCTCCTCATAGACCTGCTTGACTCCACCCTGCGCTGCTGCAGCCGCAACAGCAGTTATAGTGTTCGCCAGTGCTGGAGGGTCAATCCAGCCCTGGATGCGCCCATCACGCCAGTCCATGATTACCGTCTTTGCGGCAGCATCAATGTTAGGAATACCACGTTTTCCGAGCCTTCCACGCTTGCGAGCAACCTGTACAAGGAAATCGTTGACAACGTCTTTGGCGCTTGTGTTAATAAGCGGAGGGAGGTCATACAGCGCAAGCAGCTTCGCAAATAGAGCGTCTGAGGTGGAGAGACGACGGATCAGCAGAGCGATCGCGGGGACAGGGTCGACAATCTGCTTGGGTGGGATAGCGTTTAGGAGGATCAGGCGCGCCTGGTCGTCCTGCGATGAGCTCTCAGTGCTGCCTGGGAAGACAATACCAGGGGAGTCAATGAGCTTGAGCTTTTTGTCGAGCTTGATCTCGCGGAGGGATGTGGTGACACCGGCTTCAGCTCCTGTGGGACAGGATGCTTGAGATCCACCGAGACGGCCGCAGAGTGCGTTGATGACGGAGGACTTTCCAACGTTGGGGTATCCAATCACACCAACTGATACTGAGCGCTTCAACTGCTTGCTGTGAGCGAAGGTCTTGAGCGCCTTCAACAAGGCAGCCGAAGTGCCGGCGACAGTAAGTGCCTTATGGTCGAAAGTGTGAGCGTTAGCTGCAGAGTTGCTGGCACGGAGGGGAAGCGTCGGGAAGTATCGGCGGAGGTAAGTTAACCACCCCTTGAGAACGCTCGGCGGGATCAAATCGATCTTGTTGAGGATTAAGATCAGACGCTTCTCGCCGCCATCTGCAGCCATAACGGCACGCTCTACCTCGCGGGAACGAGTCCCTTCGGGGTCACGGGCATCAAGGACGTAGAGGACAACGTCGGCGGCATCAACGACTTGCTTAAACATCTTGTCAAAAGCCTTGCGGGAGGTATCTTTTGTGATGTTTGTTTCGTCTTCGTTTTCCTCTGTGTCTGACTCGCCGCTGGAGACACCATGCTCGGCTTCGTACTCAGCGGCGCGGGCGCGGGCGGAGGCAAGAAGAGCTGCCATTGCTGAAGTTCCATTCTAAGGAAAGACAGTTAGTAACTGTCTAAGCATTGGTTAGGGTCGGCTAGAGAAAACCCACTCCTTCGTCCATGTCCTCATCGCTGTCCTCCTCTTCCTCGGACATATCTTCCTCTTCTTCGTCAACCTCGTCAGCATCCACCATCACATCTTCACCGTTCTCCGCAGCAGCCTTCTTCCTCAATTTTGCAGCCTCCCTTCTCTTGAGCTGTTCCTCCTCTTTCGCTCTTCGGCCATCCTCAATCTCCGCAAGTAGTCGATCCTTGTAGGGAAAACTGTTCGGGATGTTCAATTTCTCCGTCTTCTTTCCCCTGTGGAGTTCAGGGTGCTTTTTTGCATCTTTACGCTCCTTGCGCTGCTTCTCAGCACTGCGCTTCTCGATCTTGTGTCGTAGGCGGACGGGAACACGCTTTGACTTCTTCTCTGCAGAGGGACAATGTATGTCAATTCAAATTCTAACAAATTGACATATAAGCTATTTGTATAATGGCAAACTCACTTGGCATTTTGAAGGTTTGCTGTTTGAAATGGGGTTTTGTGGTTGTGTTGTAAGTGAGAGAAAGGAAGCTTTTTTTCCTTGCCTTATTTTATTTTTTTGCGACCAGAGGAAAATTTCGTGGGGCGGTCGCAGTGAGGCCGGGTAACAAGATGAGAGAGGCAGGACCGACCCCGCCAAACATGGAGGGGAGCAAACAGAGCCTCTTCTGGGGTCGATATTGACCAGGCCCTCTCAACGATCTCGACATACTGTAACCGTTTACAGCGTCGGAAACTCCATTTGACGAGCAGGCTTAAATAAGGGTATATATATAGAGTAGACCCTTACTCTATAGTAACTCTGTAGGGTGAGTGCACTATAACGACATCAATAATATTCCTTCCACTCTACCCCCTCGACTTTATAAAGCGTGAGAAATGACCGTTATAGTCGCTCTTGGGTGAGTGTCATCTGTTGAGTACGGCTGCCAGTATGGGATGATATCAGAGACAACGAAACTACATGTAGTGCTGTAAGTAGGTTATGATTACCGGGGACAGTTGCGATAAACAAAGTGAAGCGACCAGCCAAAATGGGGCCGGAATACTGCACCTTCGCTCTCGGTTGGTTTTGGATTCTTATGTCCTGACGTTTCCTCACTCGCTTGGCCGAGTGATTATCCATGACGAATACCAATCCACCCCTAACCCACAGCTTAATTCTTCACTTCCGTCATTGTGCGTCAATCCCGTACCTGCGACAACCATTTCCACCACCACAGAGCGCATTTCCAAAGAACTGACAGCCATGAAGATCTTCGTCCGTCACCTTCGTATCCGCCCAAATATACGGTCTTCCCTTCGCGCACCCCCACAAGCCTCACCCGCGCACTACCAACCGCACCCCCATGTGCCTGAAGGCGTAGAAGCAGAATCACTCACCCGCTACAAGCCGCCTAGTAAGCTCAGTTCGCCAACTCGTAGCGCACTGCAGGAGAGCCGTATACCGGCCAGTCGTCAGCAACTACAGCAATCGCAATACCGAAACAGAGATTACGATGCGGAGGAGGAAACCAGTAGCTACACTCCGAGACAGCGCTCTAGAGAATACGAAGAGGAGGAGATAACCTCCTACTCGCCCCGTCAGCACGCCTCAAGGGCTCGACCCCAGTCACAGCCCCGATATCAGAGCCATGAAGAAAACGACGAGGTCAGCGCCTACAGCTCCCGTCAGCGCTCTTCAAAGAGCAGGGCATATGAAGAAGATTCAGGCGACTACGCCCACCACTCGCGCACGTCAAAGGCCGAATCATATGCAGAGATTGAGCCCACAGAGCGTGCTCCAAAACCTCCCAAGGAACCGCGCGTCAGAGAACCCCGCCTGCACCTCTCCGACCTCATCCCCGAGAGCTTCACCCCATACTCCTACCGCTGGGAGACGCTCGCTCCTACCCCCGACGAGCTCATTGACGCCGACCGCTTCTTCCTCAAATACCCGCCCAAGCATCTGTGGTCTGAGGCTAAGTTCAAGAAGATTGATTTTGGGGACGTGCCTGAGGTGTGAGGTCTCCCTTTTCTTTGTTCTACCTCAATGCTCTGCTAATACTATAGACAGGTTGCGTTTCTCGGCCGCTCGAACGTAGGAAAGTCTTCGCTGCTGAATGCGTTGCTAAATAACAAGAACCTGGCATATACATCGTCTAAGCCTGGGCGAACGAGGCTCATGAATGCATTTGGTATCGCGGACGGGAAGCTGGTGTTGTTAGATATGCCGGGGTATGGGCATGCCTCTAGAGAGGAATGGGGAGTGCAGATTATGAAGTACTTAAAGTCACGAAAACAGTATGTGGGCTTGGTTTATTGACATATTTGGAGGTGGCGTACTGATATTAGCATATATAGGTTCCGACGTGCTTTCTTGCTGATTGATGCGAAGCATGGACTTAAAAAGAACGATTTGCAGCTTCTAGAACAGTTTGGGCAGGAGGGTATCTCATACCAGATTGTGTTATCGAAAATCGACAGGGTCAAGCCAAAGGATTTAGAAAAGCTATTCAAGGAGGTACGTGATCTCATGGAAAATGGAATCCCCGGTGCCAATGCTGGCCTTGGGGAGATTCTGGCTACAGCTGGAGACCCTGCGAAGAAGGGAGAGAAAAAAGTGGGACTGAGTGACCTGAGACGGGCTATCTTGGTCGCTTCTGGCCTGGAAGGCGTTCAAATTTGAGAAATGATCGCTTAGACATGAAAATGAAAACTGGGCTTGTATAAGTACGAAAGTGTACAGTGTAGACCGGGTATGTATCACGGCAATCAAAGCGGTAATCTAGACAATGTTTTGGCCTGCCCTCAAAAAAAGAAGTGAATATAGAATACAGAATGGTAAACCTCCTACTTCCACAGCTTGGACAATGACATTTCCTTGTCATCGTGCTTGTTAAGAACCTTGGCCGTTGCAAGATCTGAATAAAGGTTGTTAACAGGTGAAATAATACTGAGGAGGGGGATCGCATACCAAAATCTTCCTGCGTTACGTGAATTCGCCGTTCTCGGAGGGCATACATTCCCGCCTCAGTACACACACCCTTCAGCTCAGCGCCAGAGCAACCATTCATCTTCTCTGCAATCTTTTTAAGATCGATTCCTCTAGTCAAGTTCATAGACCTGGAGTGAATCCTAAGAATATCGGCACGGGCCTCGACACTAAGATAAGGATGTCAATAATTGATCAGAGAGTAGGTGAGATCGCGTGAGACATACGTTGGAGGAGGGAACTCAATCTTCCTATCAATTCGCCCAGGCCGTAACAGTGCAGGGTCCAAGATATCCAATCTGTTTGTCGCCATGATAACCTTAATGTTCTTTGTGGGCTCAAAGCCGTCCAACTGATTCAACAGCTCCAACATAGTCCTCTGAACTTCAGAATCTCCTCCAGAGTTTCCTTCAACACGACTGCTACCAATACTATCGATTTCGTCCATAAAAATAATACTGGGTGCATGCTCTCTCGCCATTACGAATAACTCTCTAACCATGCGAGATCCCTCACCGATATACTTTTGCACCAACTCAGAACCAGACACACGGATAAATCGACAATCTGTGTGATGGGCAACCGCACGAGCAAGAAGGGTCTTGCCGGTACCGGGCGGGCCGTAAAGGAGGACACCCTTTGGTTGCGCAATACCGAGAGATTCGAACAATTCGGGATGTTTTAATCCAAGTTCGATGACCTCCTTAATCTCCTTGATCTGTTGATCAAGACCACCAATCATGTCGTATGTGCTGTCGGGGACCTTTTCGACCATCATGAGAGAGACAAGGGGGTCAACCTGAAGATATTAGCTTGAGCTTCAATTAATAAGAAGTAGGGAAAGACGCACAGAGCTTGGCAGCATCCTTTCTAGTCTATATGAATCTGAAAGGAGAGTGACACGCTTGCCGGGGGTGAGTTTCGAGATATCGACACTTTCCGCAACGTCGACAACTACCACTAAAATCAGATGGCCCCTCCCAACATTATAGCTTGATCAGACCATACCATATTTCCCTTCTGGGTGAACCTTAACCAAAACCCTTTTACTACCCATTACCTTCACGACCTCTCCGACGTATGAACCCGGTTGTTGGAGTAATCCAAGCTCCTCTCTAAGAAGGCGAACTAGAGAAATATTATCAGCATCCGTAGACATCAAGGATAGATTATGGACAGCAAAGTTGCGACAAAAGGTAATATCAAATATCAGAGAAGGCAAGGGCCCGCGAAGACCCCGCCATGTAGCTATTCCGCATTAAAAGAGTACAAGTCTCTAAGACTGGTGCCAGCTTGTGTCTCATCCTGTAGATGTGATAAATAGGAATGTATACATAAAAGATCTACCAACCTCTTGAGTTGTAATCATTGCGCTGGGCCTCCAATCTTCTTAGTTTAGAGTTCCGTTCGATGATCTCCAGCTCCAACGACTCGATCTTATTGTGGAAGAAGCTGTTAAGGGCCATGTTGCTTGCCCAAACGATGCTGTATGAGTGAAAATTGACAATGACAGTATTTTATTAGATCTTTGATGACCGTAGGCTAGCTGAATAGATGGATAATGCTGATGGGGAGGTGGTTCACGATGATGATGATGGATGATGGATGGCGGAGTTACTGGTGTTGGAGCAGTTAGTAGGACATTGAATCACACGTGATCTGTGTTCAACAATCGGTTTGTCATCAGGGACCTTATGATGGAAGTTGCCCTGTCTCAGGGCAGCACTGATCACATTGCAACACAAAAGAACACCTCGCCTCTCCCCTGACCTCCAGAGCATTTAGGTAGCCCGATTTCCGCCTCGATCCTTCTTCCAACAGCATACTGCGACCACTACCACCACTTGATACCAACCATTCCTTCAAAGCCGTTCTTTCAAATACATCCATAATGTCTGACCAATTTGCACAATTCGCCGAGATCCCCAGAGAGTTCCTTAAAGATGGAACCCTATTCATCAACAGATGCACTAAGCGTATGCCGCCTTCATTGTTCTATCGCAGTTTCTCAACTCCAGTGCGCTAACATCTATTACTTACTATAGCGGATAAGAGAGAGTTCATCAAGATCTCACAGGCCGTTGGTATCGGTTTCGTTGTCATGGGCGCCATTGGCTTCATTGTTAAGCTTATTCACATTCCCGTCAACAATATCTTGGTGTATGTATTCCTTTCTAAATTGCGCGAGTGTATAACAGAAATGCTAACAATTCTTGCAGCGGCGCTGCTTGAATAAACAATTTAATCATTTTCTCAAACCGGGTGTTACGAGATAGTAACGGTACGACTGGGTCTGGAGTTTAGCGGTATTTGGTGGACAAGGAAAACCAAGGCAGGGGATTTTATTATCGATGAGTGGCGATTTTAACAACTATTACTGTACGATACTTAGGCGCGGTTTTATTCTTTCATTCTTTTTTTTCTTTGTTCAAAAAGCATTGGATTAGATTCCACAGCCACGATATAGAACTTAAGTGTAGTTTTGGTGTTCAGTGACCTTAACTCGTGAGATCTTCAAATGAGAGAAATAGAAATGATAGTAAATACATGTGCGTGGCTCGAGCTCTCAGACGTAAAATGCAGAACATCCAGACCCAAGACCCGACACCTACCTCGCTTGGGACCCCACACTTACCCGAATCACGTCCCTTCCAAGCCACGATTTCGCTAACTCAAATCGGCGCGTTTCCATTTCCAGAACGCGTCTCACCCTGGGAATTTACCGTGGATCCTCCTACTCTGAAGTGCTCCCAACTCCTCCACAACCAAAAATCCACCACCTGTCTTTCTAGAAATAGAGAAATCAACAATGTCAGACTCCGAAGATAATTCCACCGCAGATTCAGGCAGCTTCCCTTTGCCGCCTTCCTCTATAAACCCTTACACAGTCCTCTGCATCCCACCCACCTCTACCGTAAATGAAATACGAGCTGCATACCGCCGTCTCGCGCTTCAAACACATCCCGACAAAGTGCCACCCGCAGAGCGTGAAGCTGCGCATGTCAAGTTCCAAGAGATAGCCTTCGCATACGCCATTTTAAACAACGAGGACCGGCGTGCACGCTATGATGCTACAGGAAGCACAAGTGAGGATGTCTTTGAAGAGGGTTTTGACTGGAAGGATTTCTTTCGAGCTCAGGTAAAGGATCTCGTGAGTCCAGAGGCTGTAGAGAAGTTTAAGAAGGAGTACCAAGGTTTGTTACTCCTATGCGAATCATTGATACCAATTCTTACAAAATATAGGATCGGACGGGGAGCGTTCAGCAGTTCTACAGGCGTATACAGATACTAAAGGTTCCCTCGATGAGATATTTCAGCGCGTCATGGTTTCCAGCGTTCTCGATGATGAGGATCGTTTCAGGATAATGATCCAGCAAGCTATCGATGCCGGCGAAGTAGAATCCTACAGAGCATTTACCAAGGAGTCTGCGAAATCTAAGAAGGCACGACGGGACTTGGCCGAGAGTGAGAAGAAAGAAGCAGAGGAGTACGCAAAGGAGTTGGGCGTATGGGACGTGTTATTTGGAGAGAAAAAGAAACGTAAGGAAGAGCAGGAAGCTGCAGAGGCAGTGGGAGACGTGGAAATGCATGAAGCCCAGGACGAGGAAGACGAGGATGAAGAGACTGCAGAAAGTACAAGCGGTAAAGGAAAGGGGAGAACTGCGAAAAAGGCTGAGCCGGCGGGTAGGCCTAATACGCGAGTTGAGAAGAAGACGAAAGCAAAGAAGGAGGACGACACATCCGCCCTCGAGAACCTGATCAAGAACCGGCAGGCGGATCGACAGGCAGGCTTTCTAGCTAGTTTGGAAGCTAAGTATGGTGTTGATGGAAGTGAGGTCAAGAAAGAGAAGAAAGGCAGGAAGACAGGTAGGGGCAGAAAAGCTGTCGACGAGGATCTAGACGGAGATGCCGCGGAACCAACAGAGGAGGAATTCCAAGCTGCTAAGAAAAAGCTCGAAAGCAGAGGAGGAAAGAAGAGGAGTGGGGAGAATGGGAAAGCAGAAAACAGCACAGGAGAGAGGCGTTCAAAGAGAAACAAACCTTAATTAGCGTATCGCTACGTTTACTATAATTAATCTCCTGTTAAGATGCTTGTTTTATTACTGTTGGCCATTTGAATCACATATCACACGCGAGTTTGAGGCACAAAGTTCTTAAGATCACGGACAAGTGTTTTAGTATTATTATTCTTATTATTATTACTATGATTTGTAGATAATTAAATAATCTAGATTGGTCTATACCAACCTGGCCCAAAGAAACGTCACATTGAGTTTATTATCTGTAAAGAAGCCCAAGTTAGAATGGTGTTTCATCATCGAATCGTGAAGAGACGTGTTGTTTGAAAAAAACAAAAAAGAAACATAATATCAGGCTACGGCCCCGGTCAAAGGGCAGATTCATCAATACCCCACGTATGGCGGGGGCTTATGAAGACCGTCGTGAGATTGTAGAAGGGGTATCATCATATAAGATGCTTCTTTGGAGGAGGATAAAAGGAAGGAAAGGGGAATTGACTAACCTTTGAGGGTGGATATTGAGTAGTGGGTGTTAAAGAGTCCTAAAGTATTATTTTCTAGAATATGTTAGTCTTTGTAAAAAGGAACAAAAACGATTAATGGGGAGAATAAGCGGGCAAAAGTCAGACGTTCCAAGTTTTCGTCTTTTGCAAGGATGCTACTCCAGCTCGGACATATGCTTGTCTTTTGTAAAGGAAATATCATCATACAGAATAGGGTAGGGCAAAGTTAAAAACAAATAGGAATCTTACAGTTGATGGTACAGCTGTAAGCCTGGTGTTAGTCATAAATAGATAAAATTCTCCTTTTTCCCCTGTATCTTAGAAAGAAAAAAACTAGTTAGCAAATTGTCAATTTGATGCGTTGCTTATATTTAAGAGGGTAAAGCTGAAAGCTCAGATATTGCATGAATGGTATTAAAAGTTTTTCTCGTCATTGGCAAAATGCCAGATATGACTCGTCATCTAAAGTGGATATCATCATTGGAGGGGTAGAAAGCACAGGAACAAGAGATGGTTTACCTTTTGGTTATTGAGTCTATGTGCGGAAAATATATTCTCATTACTAATTAAAAACATAAATGTCAGTAATGAACCATCCCCTACGATAACGTAGCAGAAATGACAACAAGTGCGGGCAAGATGTCAGGGTGGCAGGGTTTCTGAGGCCCATGCCGAAGTTGCGTCTCGATCATTAGATTTCAGAGACCAGTGCTCTTGCAAATCATCCTTCAAGATGGCCCGCACGCACGATGTTCACAAAGGAAGAAGAAGTGTTCTTACATTCGTTGATGCATCCATGGTTCACCTGAAATAGATAAAAGTTAGTATAAGGAAAAAAAAAAATTGTTCGACGTATATTAAAGAGTGTAGGGAATTGAAAGCTCAGAAATAGCCATTTTATTTCCGCAACGCGCCGAAGCACTTGGACGGTAATTTCCAGCGTATATAGTTGTCAAATTGTTCATCTCTGCGATCTGGGACTGGAACAGGGCAAGTGTGAAGGGTAGTGAGGCATAAGGGAGGAGTGGGGCTTACCATAGAGTTTTTGCTGCTTTCTTGTTGATCGAGGTTAGCATTGTGTTCCTATGTACACTCATCTATTTCAGTTAGCAAAGAACCAATAGAGTCTCTTGCAGTGTGAGGGACAAAGTGATGATGGAGGTTTCGATATCAGCCTGACGTGCAAAGTAGTTTCACGCCTCAACCCGTTGGGAAGAAGTCAAAGACTCTAGTTATGCGGTTGTACAAATCATCACCAAAGAAACCATTGGTCGAACGATTGTGGGGATTTGGGAAGACATTCATAAAGAGTGGGGGACAATTGCTTACCTGCTGCATTGTGTATTGACGACTTTTGTGATGCTTATGATGGTGATGAGGTTGAAAAAGGTTAAAAAGTGTGGAGCGCATGGAAAATTTCTATTTGTAGCTCAAGTAATTTTTTTCACCGCCTTGGCAACTTTAAGGCATGGGACTGGTAAATCGACTTAACCCTTAACCTGGTCCCCGACCCTTCGCCCTCAGCCCTACATACATGTATGTGCCGGTAATGCTTACTTAAATATCGATCACGTGGAGATCTACCAATGATTGCCCGGCTAAATAAGGCTAAGACTATGTCCGATGATCCCTTGCGCAATACCTCAGACCTTTAAACGCTGTATCGAACCAAACAATTGATCTTCAACCTCGGCCATGAACATTTCCGGTGGCGGAAAATCTCGGAAGGCACCGGTTGATGTCTGGATTCTTACCTTGCCGAAATCTCGCGATGGATCGGAGGTCCGGGGGAAGAAGGGATTGCTTAATTGACAGATTCTGGGATAGGCGGGGGTCAGTTATATGCAGTAGTTGTCTTCTGTGCGTGGGAGCAGAGGGGCTGTACCCGTGATCAAACTTTGCGGGTCACCTTTAGATTCTAGCTGGCTGGGATGGATCCTGCGTCCACTCTACATACTCAATAACTGATGCATATCAAAGACGGAACAATTCAAGAAAAAGAAAAGATAAGAACGGCGGCTAACGACGGAAAAGTCGAGGAAAAGAATAGAAGGGCATCGTGTACCCAACTTTTATGTAGCACGGGCCTTGTTCGCATCGTGTGCAGAGCTGGGTAGAGCTGGGTAGAGCTCGGTAATCGCAGCAATTCGGGACGAGGAATGGCTGTTCCTTGTGTGCTTCCCTAGTCCCGAGCTTATTTAAATAGCTCGCAGGATTTCAAACTCTCTTTATACAGCAGCTCATCTCATCATCTCTTCTGGCCCATCGCTTTGAACGTTATTTGCCCTACTGATTCTGATATTCTCACTCTATTCGTATCCCGTCCATAAATCCAGAACTCAATTCACAATGGCGTCAAACGGCAAATCAAATGCGGACGCAGAAATCAAAACCGACATCATCACCTTGACCCGTTACCTTACTGAGGCCCAGCATGATCTTGGTTCATATGCTACCGGTGACTTTACGTGCGCTTTACCACTATTTAAAATATCATACTGTCTATAGAAAGCTCATAATATCGTGGGAACAGACTACTATGCCACGCTCTACAATTCTCATTCAAGAGTATTGCGTACGTTAAACCTCATTAAAGATTTATAGAAGTTCCTCGAGAGCTAACCTAAGCTTAATCGCATAGCTATTATATCCGCCGTGCGACTTTGATTAACGTAAGTATATAAAGTGTTCGGTTCTATAGGTGGAAAAAGACAAGAGAGCTTATATTCTTCATAGCTCATCGGACTTGCTGGCTCTGCCAACTCTACTGGAGACGACCAAAAGAAGCTTGACGTCATCGGTAACGACATCTTCATCAATGCCATGCGTGGTTGCGGTAAAGTAAAGGTTCTTGTATCGGAAGAAGAAGATAAAGCTATAATATTCCCCGGTAACAGCAAGTACGCTGTTGTTTGTGATCCTATCGACGGCTCTTCCAACTTGGACGCTGGCGTGTCAGTTGGAACAATTTTCGGAATCTTTAAACTTGACGACGGTGCGACTGGGAAAGCGGAAGATGTTCTACTTCCCGGAACTGAATTGGTGGCTTCTGGATTCACCATGTACGGTGCTTCAGCCAACTTGGTGCTTACCATGAAGGGAGGAAATGTCAATGGTTTCACACTCGACAACGCTCTTGGAGAATTCATTCTCACCCATCCCGACGTTAGTTCCCACGTGCTTTCCTTGGAATATCCTCTACTAACATCTTAAAGATGAAAATGCCAAAATCACGCTCAATCTACTCTGTCAACGAAGGAAACTCTCTATACTGGACTGAAGGTTGCAAGGCATACTTCGAGAGCATCAAGTACCCTGCTGAGGCAGGCGCAAAGCCTTACTCCGCACGTTATATCGGATCTATGGTCGCGGATGCATACCGAACATTGTGCTATGGCGGAATCTTTGCCTACCCTGCGGACAAGAAGAGCCCCAAGGGGAAGCTCAGAATTCTTTATGAGTGTGCGCCTATGGCAATGGTCATGGAGAATGGTAAGTTCCTTTTTAAACATTCAGTTCCCTGAGGGCTTTTATAATTAGTAGCTAATCGCGATTATTTAGCTGGCGGATTGGCAATTACCAGTGACCGCCAGAGGATGCTTGACCTTGTACCTGAGCACATTCATGATAGGTCGGGAATCTTCATGGGCTCATACAATGAGGTTATGAAAGCAAAAGAGATCCTCGATAAACTCGATTCTAAGTAAATAATACAGTCTTCTGGGGAGCACTGTACTATGCAGCTCATTTTTCTGTTTACATATTATGGCATTTGTATTATTGTAGGAAATAGGAGTCTTGGTTTTTCTTTCAGAACAAATTGTAGTTTGGATTTGGTTCGTACTTGTTAATCCGAAAAGCGTTTGGTGGAACATCCCCACATTAAGTACATGTATATGTTCCGTCCCAGTCACGAGTATATCACATTGGCCAACAGGCCGGCCCATTGCCTAACTGGCCATCCTGTCGACAAATATTGCCTATTGACCAATGCTTCCTGAGATTTGACAAACAGTCACTGATCTTCTGTCCGGCTGGCCAATGCCTGCCAGAATTTGACCAAAGTTGACTAATATATAGCGGTGATTGTTAATATTGTCTACATATGTAAACTTCCAAAAGCCATCGCCTAACAACTGAGAAACTCAAAGAACACATTCTACCATACCTACATGTATGTACCATTGCCCCCGATATACTACCATCCTAGGTCTACAAAAGTAATGCAAATAAATATTTCTTTAATAAATAGCTAATTACATGTAACTAGGGCCAACAACTTTCCGCCGAAAAGGATGAGAATCATATAGTAAAATCCCCTATAAGCGAAAAGTAAGAGCTCGTTCACCAATTATGGCCCATTGGCCAATAATTAGTGTTTGCGACTGGGACGGGACATATATATGTGAGATGCATGGTACATGTAGGTACCACGAATGGTGATGCAGGTATCCTTTTACCCGGAGGTTTAAATACCGAGTCCCTATGGTTTGAATAGGACGTGATACACTTATTTCTGCGCCCTGATAAAACGCATGTTTTTTTTTTTTTTTCTTTGCCCGAATTATTACATACAAACGTGTATCATGTAAGCACCTACGTATGTACAGTATTGAGACTCTGTAAATGTTCGAAGAAATCCTGTTGAAAAAGAATAAAGGTCGATTTTCAGTAGGCCAATGTCACAATGGCTTGTTCATATTGGAATGTAAATCGCATTAAGCTACATGCATCGATTGTGACTTCTGACGATCAATTCGAATTCAAGCCCACGCTACGCTGCCCTATCAACCAATACCTCACATATATACAGTAACGATTTTTCAAGCTAATAACCATTTATGGAATTTATCCATTTGGTTTATGCCTTGAACCTCTGCTCGGCAGCCTTCCAGTTGATAACGTCCCAGATTGCACTAAAGTACTCAGCCTTACGGTTCTGGTATTGGAGGCTATTGTTTTGTCAGCTTTGATACCTCCTTTTGATCTCACCGCGGTTTCAGGAGGAACTCACTAGTATGCATGCTCCCATGCATCAATACCCAACAATGGCGCATATTTCCCAACGATCGGATCCTGGTTGGGCATGGTAACGATTTGCAGTTGCTTGGTCTCCTTGTCCTTGACCAACCAACTCCATCCACTTCCTTGGATACCAGCAAGTGAAGCATTTACCACCTTTTTAAACTCTTCGTAACTTCCCCATGTCTGGTTGATAGACTCAGCAAGGGCACCAGTAGGGGGTGCTCCACCGCCGGCAGACTTAGGCGCGAGGTTTTCCCAGAAGAGGGAGTGGTTAATGTGCCCACTTGATCAGATATTAGGGTTAGAGAGAGTCCTCTACTGAATTTTCGATGGCTAGGAGCATTTATACCCTCCGTGGAACCTCAATGCAGGATGGAGAGCAATTTGGGCCTTGACGTCCTTGGAATTAACTGCGGTGGCATATTTCTCCTCGGCCTCGTTAAGGGAGTTGACATATGTTTGGTGGTGCTTGGAATGGTGAAGCTATTATATTCACATCAGTGGTTTATTCAATTTGCACAATTCAAGGTAGAACTACAGACCTCCATGATCTTTCCCGAAATTGCGGGCTCAAGGGCAGCATAGTCATACGGCAGGTCAGGAAGCGTATGCTTAGCAGCAACTGCAGAAGTAGCAAATCCGCGGCTAGCAAAGGCGGCAGGGCGAAGGGCAAGGCGTGCGAAAGACATTTTTAGAATTATTGTTTTCCTCGAATTGTTTGACTGAGATGGTGATGGTTTCTGAATCTTGTTGGTGGGGCCGGGAAAGACGTCATTTTTGAGGGTTGTTGGCTGAGTAATTACATATAGCTTATGATACTTATATCCGATGATCCGATAACCGAGTCCCGATCGCGACCACGACATCATCAAATATCACTCGAAATTGCTACCAAATCAGGTAACAGGCAGTTAAAACATCATGTGTTGTCACTCGCCAATTACCATGAAACATATTAAGTGCGAAGCTCGAAGAGGTCCCGTTGCTACTATAATCTAGGGCTAGATGCGTCTACTACTATATAATGTAGTTTCCGACAAATAAGTTTACGTACCAAGACTCCAATGATCTCTAATCCGGTATACATACCAGAAGTAGCGATTGCCATGGGAGAGAATGATGTCCGTATATATATATTTATAGTTTTCGAATCATTAGAGATGGGACGAATGGTGTCTTTCTATTATATTAATAGCGGATTTTGTAATCATTATCTAGGTTGTAGATTCTGTGGCCTCGATCTAGTATATAAATGGGACCCGTGTGGCATGCGCAGCGCAACAAGGCCTCACCAGTTCGCTACCGTACTCTACAGCCTCTAATTGATATAAATGGCTGAAAAATTAATCCTGGGCTCTCGTAAGTGTTCTCTTAACTAGGAAGATTTGTAGTTTGTTGGTTGTGTGGTTCTCAGGAATAAGGGTTTGACTGTGTAGACGGTTTTACCGGATGGATACTTATATATATGTAGGTACATACGCCATGTAGTTTTCTCGCAATGGTTCTTTTTATATGGCGCATGTATTTAATTTATCTGGTAAGATTTTTATATTTCTTTTTATTTTTAGAAAATCTCTAGGCTTCAACAATTCTCGCCTATCCAAGAGATTAGATCCTAGACGTTTCTAGCATTGTAGTTCTTATAGTGTATGTACATCGGCCCAGTATGTACCGGTTATTACAGTACACATGTATGATCGACTGGCCATAATATCCTGTACTGACCAATTGATTCTAGTGATGACGTCGAGATATAAGCATATTGCTTCTATGACAATTAGGACTATTTTCGACCTTCAAGCTTAGATCGTACATATACATCGTGTTTAGGGTTCTTGAAAGGTAAGTACATATCATATAGAAATATAATTTATAACTGTTCTCACGACCTTTTGCTGAATTCCTAAGTATGACGTGAAAATGCCCCCTCTTAAGAGCTCGTACTCTATTCTGATTCCTAAACTTCCGCTATTGCTCCAGTCTCAAAGCTCTCAAATTTCATCACCCCAAAAAGAATATATACAAGAGGGGTATAAAAGTAATTACATAAACGGGCTTATAGTGGTATATATGTGCACAGCTTTCTGGAAGGGTTTCCACCTCTAAACTCATCTAAAGACGGGTATAATGGGAAGATCGCAAATGAAAATGAACCACTCTCAAACATGAAATCGGTAAGGGATTGAGACTGTACACGCCCCCCGCTAAGGTAGAAGAAGTAGAAGAAAACAAGAGTGGATATAACCCTTGTGATTTACTTCTTTTCAATGAGTCCTCGATAGCAAGCAATTGCTACCTGCCTTCTCCTGTCCGTTTTTCGAACACAACCTTCTTCCCCTTAAACGCCTCAATTTCCTTCGCGACTGTCCCAACCTCTTTCTTTCCCAATACTTCTCCAATAAGTCCTCCTGGGGTTGGTCGTGGCAATGGGCATTTTCGCCTTTTCTTGCGCTGCTTGTCTTGCAAGAGAGTTGCAGGAGTTGAAGCCGATTCGGCGCGCTCGGGGCCCGTAGCGGGGCATGGTAGTATATGTGGAGCTGCCACAACAAGGAATGCTAATACGGCAGTAGATGTGAAGAGACTAGCTGTCGAGAAAGACTTCGGATGCATTGCAGGAGGCATTTTGAGATGTGTAGCCCGAGCTAAGATAGATGCCGATTTTCGGTTTTACGGATGTTGATATCGTTGGATTCGGCTCGTACCGGCGTGCGTTGGTGGGAAAAACAGGGAATTGGAGATTTCGCGGCAGGTGAAGGACGTTTAATAACAGCTCGACGGGCGGTCTAGGATAGAAGAAAAGGGATCTTATTATAATGAAGGAATTTTCCCACCAAGGGCCATTTTAACGAAAGATTGGTGGCGGAGGGAGTTCGTTTATCAGACCAGCAAGTGGTGGGGTTGGACTCGAGTATTGCTGTCACGCCAGAAAATCTCGAAGGTGGAGGAGAGAAGGTCGGCACAACACGGTAGCCGTTGTCTCCCTTACCCCACCATCCTCTATGGATCTATGCGACGGTTCGCGCAAGATGAACATAGAACGCGGGCAGTCCGTCCCACCTCGCCATGTCGGATCTCAAAGATCCAGAAGATTTTCACGGGAGAAAAAGCGATATACCCCGACAAATCTTGGATATAATTTTCTTTTCCAGAGGGAAAATACTAGGTTCAAATGTGAATGCTTTGTATCACAGGTGGTAATATTTACTAATGAATATAAAACTCTAAACGAAATCGACATTAACAGAATGAGCCTTCAAGCCTTCTAAGTGGCTAAAGGAAAGAAGCTCTATAATTTCGCTCACAAATGTTCCATATACTGCAAGCGCAAAAACACTGGAGGAGGAAAAAGTAAAATACACTTTTTTACGGTATCATTTTTCCCTCTGTCCCCCG
Source organism: Morchella sextelata (assembly GCF_020137385.1). Classification (NCBI taxonomy): domain Eukaryota; kingdom Fungi; phylum Ascomycota; class Pezizomycetes; order Pezizales; family Morchellaceae; genus Morchella; species Morchella sextelata. The sequence goes on along the minus strand of NW_025408619.1, from coordinate 393,892 downwards.
CCCTTTATCTCCATAGTATCATTTCCATACAAACCACTTCTAATTTTACCTCGCTACTCGCAGAAAGGAAAGAAAAATGCGTAGATGCGACCTTACACACCAATCTTTTGGGAGAATCATCTACTTTGTGTAAAGATCTTAATTGGTAAGGTTTACTTCAGCTTTGCGAAGATCTTGGGGGCGGCGCATGTGGTGGCGCAATGAAGGACGTGGAAGACTATGTTATAGGTAGAAATTCAAGTCAGTCAGAGTATTAAACGCTGAGAATATTGAGGCAGCCGCCGAGGTAATGGGAAACTGTACACTCTTCAACGCAGTCCTCCTTTGGGCCGTTAGCATTCTCTTCGGAGGCAGCGGCAGTGACGCGCTCAACGCATTCATCGTAATGGTGCTTGTATGGTCTGCATTCCTTAGAGTTGGCGCATTCTATACTATCATCAGCGAACTCAATTCATTTTCTTCGTTCTCAAAACACTCAAAACCTCAATGCCGTGGTGTCTCGGAATTCCCGGATAAAACACAAATCGGAGAAAGGTATACCTTCAGTGATCGCTGGAGCAGGATCCTGGGGTTCCTCCTCCTCCTCCTCTTCCTCCGCCGCTTCTTCCTTCTCAGGCTCCTCCTCGGTTTCTTCCTTCTCTTCCTTGGGCTCCTCCTGCTCCTGGGTTTGTGGTTCCTTCTCCTCAGTTGGTGGCGCTTCGGCGTGGACCTCAGAGATGCTGAGGGAGTTGTAGATATCAGAAATGAATGATGAGAGCGACATCTTCAATAATGGCGGGGAAGCGGGGTGGTTGAGTCGATACGAAAAGGAAACGGAACGTTGAAGTTGGCAAAGATTTGATGTTGGAATCTGAAATGACCCGCGGGTGATTGGCGGGGACCTAGATTACATAAAGCATCAATCACGTGACCATACCTAGAAAAGAGGTTCATGTATCTAATTCATTTCAGACAGTGGAATTAGGAATGGGGGTTTTCATAAGCTGCATATAGAAGTCTCAAAACAGCATGGAGTACTGCAAAGACCTTGCAGGAAGACCTGGGCGAATTCAGCAGTTCTGTGTTTTGCTTATTTGTACTACAGATCTAGTAACCACCATGCCTTGAAGCTACGAGCGCATGGATTACATGTATTACTACAATTGTGATCATCAATCAAACAGAAATTTAGGGCTCGGAATAATTTTCAATGCTTCACAACCGGCCTTTATTACCACTATATCTGAACATGAGTGCGTTCCTCAGCGATCAGGACAATAAGAAACTATTGTAATATCTAAGGGTGTAGTTAAGACCTTGGTAATACTGCTTTTGATCGACTGCCTCTGACAAAGCCTCTTGATTATTAAAGTGCATAAAACGGGTATTATGGTAGGTACCAGTATTGATGTTGACGTATGTGGGGTACGTAGAATCTAACGAGGGACCAGGCGAGACCGGAGACGCCTCAGTGCGCGCAGCTGATTCAAGGGGAGTAAGTAAGCCTTGTTTTAAATTTATTAAAGGCGCCTAAAATGCTTTATGCGCAGAGCCTTTGTGTGAACTTATCGCGGCTCTGAAAGTGGCAATAACGTAGAATAGGTACATACATGTAGCTGTAGTAGGCACCTAAAATCCATAGAGTACATACATGTAGATTGATCAACCGGTATGGTGCCCTCCTGTACACAAATGTCAGCTAGAACACAGTACCTGTACCTACGGTTCCTCGTGGTACAGACTGACCCTGGAAAAAGTAAGCCTTGGCATTGATACATAAGTACAATCCCCCTCTTGTTGTAGTCAATCAAATCGAAAATAGAAGCGTGTACTGTGAAATATCTCTACGCTCCTCATCTTTATCTCCGAACTCGTTCCTTTGGAATATAGAGATAAAGCTTTCCATCCCTTCATCAGAATATCCAGCGACAGCTTTAGAAGCCAGCGCGGCTTTAAGTCCTTGTGTTGTGTTGTGTCGTGCGTGCCCCTCCAGAGTCCTAAGACTCGTCGTTGCAGTACCTCCTCCTCCACCCATCTATCTACTTGCTGCTATCGCTTTCATCAAACATCGATTGCATACTTCATTGTTTTCATCCTCACCAGGCCTTCTTTGAATTTGGGAAGGCACCGTTTTGTTCATCCTCAAGCGAGGCCGTTTCGTTTGGCTAATTTTGCCGGGTTGAATCATCCGAAAACAAGCTAATTTTTCCCAGTATCAAAGCTTCATCCACCATCCCACTCGCATTATCACTTCACCTAACGAGGTCTCCTCCCGAGGAGATTCAAAGCCTTCCTCTTTGCCATCATGAGCAAAATGTCAGAGTACCTGGCGGCCCATATTGGTGCCAACGGGAATGATCAGGCAGCTTCAGGCGCAACCAGTCCCGGAGCCGAGTGGCGGGATGATGTTGAAGGCGACTCGCAGACCCGCTACAGACCCCGATCTTACCCATATTTCAAATACCTTCCTTATAAGGTTGAAGACGAGGCCGAGAGACAGAGGAACCTTGAAGAGATCATCAAGCACCTTTACATCTCTATTGAAGCTGGGGATTTTGCTCCAGGGGCGGTCCATTGGTCGAGGGAGCTCAGAAGTTGGCTGACATTGAAGTTTGATCCTCCACGAAAGACCAGAGTTAAGCTTGCAAAGCTCTACTATGAGCTAGCTATGGCCCCTGGTTTGGATCCTGGAGTTGCCGAGAGATTTGCTAGCATGTTTATGGTCCTTACAAAGTATTTTTCCTACATTCCCTTTGTTATGAGTACCTTTGATTTGCTGCTGGCGTGGAAACACCCACTGGTTTTGTCTCTCATAATGCTGTACGATCCCATAATTATAATGCATGCTAAGAATATACAAGGCGAAAACACTATCTGCGTCCTGGAAAAGACCTTATCTTGGATTGGAGGCCCCTCTTCAAGGAACTCAAAGTATTTGTGCTACCACAAGAGTCAGGATTTGTCCATACAACCTCAATAAAAAAGAACGTGAGGACATTGACGAAAATGTGTTCCTTTGCGCAACTTTATTTTGACCCGGAAGAAATTACATCAATGTTTGAGGAGTTCCTACCTTATGTGAGACTTAGTCTATCCACTATCAATGAGAGAGGAAATATTGATAGTTTATATAGTTCAGTACTTCTTTCTCAGAAGGAGGTTTTGTGGTAGTTGGACTCTTGAATCTACTTCTTCCAACTGGGCCGCCGCCGCCGGACAACCCGGAGCTACAGCCGGCTTATTATCTTCCCAGTGAGCATTTCCCTTTGTGGAATAGAATATGAGAATCGTAATATTAATTCCGGAATAGCTTTGTTTCACCTGTGGTCACTCGTAAATCGTTCCCGAACGTTTGATGTAAATTTTATGGATATGCTCTCTCGATTGGCTCGAGATATGTTACCGTGCAAGCATATTCCATTTAACCAGTATGGTATCTTCACCAAAGAGCAATCCACCTTAATATTCACTGCTATTCTACGACTTTTGGAAATACCTGTTGGTCAAGCAACCTCTCCATACAGCACCGTCGTGGATATGAATATCGGTTTAGCTATGGCTTTGGAGAGAGACCAAAGAAAAAACCCCGTAGCGCATCATATTGCGAGATGGATTGTTATGTCTCTGTCTCCCCATTCACTCAATGAACCAGATTCTATCCTTTCCAACCTCGAGGGTCTAATTCAGGCCGTTGAAACATTTTTTCACCCCTCAAATACAGGCAGCTGGACAAAGACTCTTTCCCAGCTTGTATATTATCTGGCCGATTTCTTCGTTATGAGATGGAATAGGGAGCGAAGTGGCGAAATGGAGGTCCCAGAAGATCGGAAGCTCACCCCCGAGCTCAAGAGACGTTTTGTAATGTGCCTGAAAGAGGTCATTTTTATGGGTATTTATGCAAAGAGCAGCACAGCAATGAGTTTCTCACTATCTTCCCTACAGAGTTTGGCATATCTGGAGCCCGATCTTATTCTACCAGGAGCCTTACAAAGAATTTACCCTAGTATGCAGGGCTTGGTAGAAGTACATCGAACAACCTCTTCGTTGCGCTCTCTGCAGGTTCTTTCTCGGATCATGGTTAGGACTAGAGGATTTCGAAACCATGTCACAACCTTACTAGGCCTTGCGCTTCCTGGAATTGACGCCAACGATCTAGACAAGACACTGCATACTCTTTCGTTCGTACAAGCTGTGGCTTACAACATCCCATTCAGAAATCTAACTGAAGATGAAGAGGGTGGGGGAGGTGGAAATTTTCTTGCCCTAGAGTGGGTTGGTTCCGAAGTAGAAAGGCTCGAGAGAGAGGGCGCAGAAGTTGTGATCAATTATGACGGAGAGCTGGATGATGAGACTGAAGCTGCAATACTCAGATCTTCAACCGCAGGACTGAGCGAATTCCTAATATCATTTCTGGGACGTGTTTTTACCTTATTGGAGAATTTGCCAGATGCGTCTCGGGTTCGTAGCGGTTCTCCAGAAGAGCATATTGTTAACACATTACCGGCGGCCTTTACACCTCTTCTTGCTGCATTATCCCCAGAACTCTATGATATTGCCCTCCAAAAGATCACTGATTTTGTGGGCAGCCATGTCATCCATCAAGCTCGTGATGCAATGGCATTTATTTGCAATTCATTATGTAAAGTGAATCCGGAAAAGGCTTTGAAACAACTAGTACCGGTATTGATTCGCAATATTCGAACGGAAATCGACGAGAATGGCGCTGCTTCAACGCGTAACACAGGTTCTGATGTTCTTCCTAGAGACAGAGGTCTTGTTTGGAACGTGAGCATTTTAAGCATGTGCGTGGTCCATATCGGGGATGCGGTGTTGAATCACAAGAAAGAGTTGTTGGATATCGCAGCATTCATGCAAAAGAGGTGCAAGGGAATTCCTACAGTTCATGTCTCTAACTTTATCCATCATTTGTTACTTAATTTGACAGTCGTGTATACTGTAGATTATGGACTTGTCGAGCCGACTGAAGGTAGGATTTTAACTCTTAGAGTTGATTAAGAAGCTAACATAATTTATAGCATGCGGCATCGAAGCTTGGGGAAAGGTCTATAATCCTAATGACCTCAGTATTCGCTGGCACAATCCTTCGCAAGCAGAAATCGAATTTGCCGTAGAATTATTCACGTCTCAGGCTGGAAATGCCTTGGAGGCACTGACATCACTCACCAGTGGTGAATCTGACGTGAAACGCGACGGAACCGGAAAAGAATGGTCTGATGAAGTTTCCAGGAACCTAGTCTTACTCAGACTTGTCATCTCGGGAGTTTCTGTGTTATTCGACCCTTTAAGAGTCCCATGTGGAACTCTAGCGGAGAAGGAAAAGAGAGAGGAAGACGTTGAGATGGAAGATGCCGACGGGGAGTCCAACGACGGCCCTAATAGCGATGAGCCCATGGGCGAGGCGCAAGATGACGATGTGAAGCCAACTTACAGATATCCAGCAGGGTATTTCTTCAAAAGTCCCGAAGATTCACTCTACATCACTGTTCATGAATTGCGTGATAAACTGGGAGAAGTATTGCATAAAGTGCATGTCTTTTTGACCAAATCGCAAGAGGACGATGTCCCTTGTTTTAATGCTCTGTATACGGTAAAGGATTTCTGACTATTTGTTATTATTTGTTCATTTAAAACTAACTTTGTTTCAGGCCTATCGCTCATGGTTCGTAGATATTGGCATCGAGAGATCGGCGCATGTGTTAGACAGAGTGACCCGCCTTTTTGCCGCGGATATTCATCCATTTAAAGTCAGCGGATTGCGAAAAAACTATCCTCGGCCGCTTTTGCTGCGAAGAGCGAATGTTTACCATCTCCAGCGTCTCAGGCATAATGCTGGTCCTCGACCATTATCCGTGATGGACAAAACTCTCTTGTTGGATCTTGCAGAATCATGTGTATCACTTTATACCGAGATTCGCCGACATGCACAGAGTGCTGGAGATTCGGCCACGAAAGTTATCATTGGTGCAAGGCCTCTTGTGATCCCACCACTCCTTGCCGCTTTTGAAGAATCCTTGAAGACCAATGATTTCCGACGCATGAAGGGTGCCATGTATAGTCTTCTATTTGGGTCCCTGGCTAAGACTGCTGGTCGAGATTGGAGATATACCCCTTCGTTGATTAAAGCATTTATTGCAGCAAGTACGGCGGATAAGCCATCCGTTCAGAAGCTCGCCACAAATGCAGTTTACCAAGTTATGGATTATGGGCGGCCATTAGAGCGTATGGTAATCTTAAATGAGGAAACCGTCAGAAGAATTGCGCCGAACGAAGATCTTCTTGCTATTATTACCAAGAAACGAGAACAGATTGCAAGGAAAAGAAAGCGGATCGAAAGTAAGAAAGCTGACCTTGCGCTGGAGCTTGTTGAACTTGCGAAGAACTCGCATTGGAAGACTGCCAGTCGTACGGCAACTGTGGTTGTCAATCTCGGGCTGAGATTCCATACAATCGCACCAAATTCCATGCTAGAATTAACAACTAAGGGAACTATCGATAGTCATCCTGGTCTAAGGGGTCTATACTCAGGGGCTTTGGTCGCCCTATTCTGCCTTATCGAGCTCAGGGCCACCTGTGAGCACAACTATCGGAACTTCCTCCTGGATAAGCTTACCCTACCAAACAAGCTTTTGGTATCGACTAGATCAGATGACCCAGACTGGACTGAAGAGTTCTTAGAATCTTTTACGAAGCCAGACGCACAATACTATGTGGACCACGATTACCCTGGGTGGCTGGTATGGGGGAAAGACTTTCCAGCATACGAAGTAAATCCAAAGGAGGGACTGCAGTTTGATGAAGTTGAGACAAACGCCCGCAAGACGATCGCGAATATTCTTGACAGAAATTGGTTCAGATCCTTCTTCGAATATCTCAAACAAGAGCCTCGCGATGGGTCACCAGATCGATTCCGAATGGCCAGCTCAATGTTGCTGCAATTTGCTTTTGAACTGGTTAGAGATGGCTTGACGCCTGTAACTTACAATGAAATTAAGGAAGAGACTGCTGCAGTTTTTGAAGACGGAAGTGATAAGCACCAACACCGAGCAACCGCAGAGATACTTGGAGCTCTTGTTTCTGCGTACAGGGATTCTACAGTCGAGAATCGGGATGCGATGTGGAATCATGTCTTTCCAATTGTGAAGGGAATATTCGAGGATGGCCTCACTCCGGAGAATTCATCGTATTGGTCTTCATTCTTACATCTTGTTCTGGTAGGTTAACTGGGATCCTGGATATAACTCGCGCATTTTTCTGACTTCATTTACAGCAAGGGAAAGATCTTAGGCGGTCATGGCCCATTGTTGAATGGCTGACCAATTTCAGACTAGATATGAGCTCGAATGCTGCATTCAAGGAAAGCTCCAAGGTTCAACTTTTGCAGCAGTGTATTCTTGAAGCTGGGTGGCATTTTAGATTGGAAAAACCAATTTTGGAAGATTTCCTCAAACATATTGATCATCCATACAAAGGTAATTTAACTAAGCCCGTCAACCCAAATTTCCAATCAACTGGCATGCTAACCCTCGGATGTAGGTGTAAGAGAGGCAATGGGGCAAACATTAGGAAGTCTTTATAGATCCAGACATTATGAGTCCTATAAAAACGTGAAGACCCTGATGGATATCCAAGGAAAGATCTCATCGGTTGGAAGTACTCCGTACAAACCAACTACAGAATTCTCTGAAACAATTACCGATGTGTTTAAACGACTTGAGAAATGGCGCCATGAACGCACGCCTGGCCAACAAGCTCCATCATCATACACGGCAGGAAGCAAGACGGTGCTTCTATGGCTAGATACAACTCTATCATCACACGAATGCACGCAGTTGATCCCCTTCTTCCCAGATATCTTCATGGGTGAGATGCTACACATGATGGATATCAAAGAAGATCCGGAATTGATGTCGCTTGCGTATCACGTGTTCAGACATCTCCCCAATATCCCACTCCCCTACAAAGAAGACCATTCCTTTATTTCGGCTCTCATTCGCATTGGAACTACATCACCTTTGTGGCATCAAAGACTGCGCGTTTTAATCAACATGCAGGTCATATACTTCCGGCGCCTGTTCCTTATCACTGCCGAGGAGAAAGAACGAATTTTCACTTGTGTTTCAACCATGCTAGAGGACTCGCAGCTCGAGGTTAGGCTTGGGGCTGCAACAACACTTTCCGGGATGGTCCGATGCTCGCCAGTCCGCCTCCGGGAGGGGATTGTGCAAGAACTCAAGAAAAAATTCACCAAGATGTTGAATAGCAATCGATTGCCGAAAAGGTTGCCAGCTGGAACCCCAACACCAGATTATAATCGCATAATCTTGCTACGGCACGCAGCAGTACTTGGACTCGGCGCTTTGGTACAGGCATTCCCTTACACATCTCCACCACCTACCTGGCTACCGGAAGTTTTGGCAACTCTGGCAGTAAAAGCTGCAGCGGACCCAGGCATGGTGGGTAAGAGTGTCAAGTCAGCTTTGGGGGAATTCAAAAAGACTAGACAGGACACCTGGCATGTAGATGTGAAGGTATGACATTGATATACCATATCCTGGACTAGTCTCTTACTAATATTCTAAATTATAGGCCTTTACTTCGGATCAGCTTGAAGACCTTGAGGGTGTACTGTGGAAGAGCTACTTTGCTTAAACACGGAAAACAGAGTATTGCGGCGGGGGAAGCGGGCAGAGAAATATGTGTTCTCCAGTGGAGTCGGTTCAGTGTGCCTTTCTTTTATACTAGAGTTAATACGCAAAGGCTATGAGGCTGTCTCTTTTATTTTCTTCCCTGATAAGCCCTTAGTCGAATAAAACTCCTAGCATTTGGGCACCTAATGAGGATTTGGATCTGTAACATAAATATCTTATCATTGCATTGCTAGCTCGTCTGAAGGTCTGTGTTGGCTATAAATAAGCGCACGTAGTACTTATACGTACTTCGAAATACCTAAATCATTTGTTTCTAATGCTCCTTCGTTCGTTTTAAACTCGGAAGATTTCCTTGGGGCATGTGGTGTCACTCGGAAAGCTTATTTGCGAACCAAAAGAGTTCGCGGATAACGACATAGAGAACTCGAGTACAACGCATCTAGGCTTGCATATATTCACAGTTTGTGCTCGGGTATAGTACAGGAGTTATCAATCCATCGGCTCTTTTCCATTTCGTTTGTTCACCTCTTCGGCTTGGCGGCGATATCAAACAGCTCTGTGGGATGATTTTATAACTTCATGTGTTGACTTTATCTGGATGCCGTTCTTTTTTTATTATGTATCTTGTTGAAACCCCGTCGAAGATCTTCCTAATTTACATCACACTGCATGAATCTGCATGCTGTGTCCCCACACGGAATTATCTCAGAGAGAGTTCCTACATAAGTTGAGCCCAGCAGATCCGGGGATTTATGAGTACAGGAGTGTTCAGTAAGTCGACTCCGTGAACTGGTGAGCGTAACGCTCTTGTAAGTAGTAGTGTTCCGGTTTTAATATTCAGCGCACGTGCCCATTAACTTCTTCCTATCCAACTAGGTTCTTCAGTTACGATGAGCTACTGACTTCGCGAGGCTGGGACATGGCATGGCCCAATCGGAATATGTCTGACAACAGTTATTTTGTAGTCAAAGTTTGCGCCGTATGTATCTTGCACCAGTAGTTGGGATGGCCCATGCATGTCCTAGGAGGGTAGAGAGGGTGTATCGTAAGATGGTAGATACCGAGATTTCCTATGGATCTAAACGTGGCAATCTTGAGGGCCGCCGTTTGTCTGAAATTCTGGGTTCTTAACTCCATACTAGAAAGCCGTGTCTGCCTTTTCTGCCTTACAAGCGCACGTAAGCGTAAACAATTGGATGGTTTATAGGCACATATTGTGCAGTAGAAGGGTACACACCTAGAGTACGTAGGTACTCCAAAGCAGAGTTCTGCAGCTTGTGAATGCAAGAATAGCTAGAGTGCAAATAAGAATGTAGTATATCTCTGTGCCGAACCTGGAGCAGGAACTTATCCAGTTGGTTTACAGAAGAGAGATTACTTTCGAGAATTTGGGTACATGTTAGGGTGGTTAGTGCGCTACATGGCTACATGGGCCTAGGGATGCGGAGTTTGTGACGACACGGGCCAGGTGCCCTTTGGTTCTGCCGTCGCATATTAGCGACAACTTACAGCTCTCTCCCATCGGATTTTTTTCTCATCATCCGTCCCACACACATAATTCACACCCCCTCTCTCCTCTTCCCCTTCTACCCTCTTCATCCCCCATTCGCACTCTTTCAACCCCGCTTATTTTAATTACACTGCTAGTTTCCTCTGCGCTCCTGAGGATTCAGCCATATTCAGCTCACTGTATTCACCCATCCAGGCGAGCCGCTGAGTGCAATTACTTTCTTCAGACCAGCTGTGGTCTCGTTCACAGATCGAATCCCGAATCCTGCTGCATTGTCACAAGTTAATTCGTCCCAGAGACACTGTTGTTCTTCAATCTACTGTAGGCTTTTTTGCGCTTGGTATTTACGAGTCCTTCCTGAAGTACTTCATCGGATAAAAGCTTTAAGAGCCACTCTTTTTATTTTTATTTTTTTTTCTTTTTTGAAGCAACAACGCAATTCGACTCACATGCGGATTCTTTGGCAATAATTTGAAAAAAAAAACAATTCAGAAGTACCATTGCTGCTACAATTAAACATCGAGTAAGACATTCTGATAACCCTACCAGCTTTCATGACAGCTTTTATAATCCTAACGTGGGGATGATTCAGCAACATTACACATTACGTATCCTAAGGGAGAAAGAGGGATCTGACGTACAAATTTGCATGCCTCCCGAGGGAAGAATTAGTTCGCGTAGAAGCCTGGAGGAGAGAATGGACTATCCCCCACCTCGCCAGACCAGAAGTTATCATCAGTACAACAACAGCAATCAGGGATACTCCAGATCAAGGTCGATCGATAACCGCGCAAAGCAGCATAGTCATCGCGAGCAGGAACAGCTTGAATACGACGATAGCACTCCAGCTGGGTTCAATATGGAGGACATATACGAGGAACAGCAAAAGAATGAAGGTCCCAACAAAACTCTTGAGGATCGCATTTCTAATTCCATGCCTGATCAAGATTATAATGAAGATGCTTCCCCAGGGGCGAATGAAGATATCGATCAAAACGAAAACAATTCTACAAACGGGAACCAAAGGCTTTTGGGGTCTTCTAAGGTACGGGCGACGACTATCACTGCTTACAGAAAATTCACTAAATTTCGCAGGAGGATGTACAATCGACCCTTAACAATGAAATGGCGGGTGACAATCAAAAATGTGGATATTTAGGGCTCAACACGAACCAGAATGGTGGGATATCTAGAGGTTCGGCTGACAAGGAAACGAGTCCAACTACTTCTAAAGACTCTTCAGCCGCTTCTAAAGATGTAGATCCGAACGAATTACGTCAGAAAGTCCTTGAGTCATTGGCTGAAAAGAAGAAAAAGGCTGCTGTTTTTATGAATCAGGAGAAAGAGGGAACTGGGAAACTAGACCCTTCCCCAGAAATTAAGACGGTATCTGCTGCAAGCAACGGTGATCATGCCAGCGGTGTGGAGAATAGCCAACGTAAGGGATCTGCATCTAACCCTGAGCGTGATGCAGCTGTCAACGCTCTTTTAGCTGAAGCCATGTGCTCGGTAAAACCATCATCTGGTAAATCGGATACCACATCTACCGAACCACCCAAAGCTGGACTTAGATCCCCTATTGAGGACTCATTTGACCCAGCTCGTCGCAAGAAACATTATCCAGATGACTTGAAGCTTGCCACAAAGTCGACAGGAAATGAGCACCATAAAAACGCTTCCCCCAGGACAGGCCCAGATCATGACCCTGACTCTTCTCGTCGGAGCAGTTTTGGAGGTCAATATTTCCCTTCAAATCGGAATGAGAAGCAGTATCGAGGAAGGAATGCTTCTCGGGAAGATTACAAGGAAGGTCACGGTGGTAGTTTCAGTCGCACACCAACTTCAGCGACACGTTCAGAATTTTCTCGGGGTCCACGTTATGAACATGAAGAACGGGATAGAAGAGATAGCACCCGCCAGGATGTTCGTCATCGATATGAAGACCCTCCGCTTTCGGCAAAAGAATTAAGACACCCAGGGGAAAAAATAAGCCCGTCTGATAGAGAAGGTCGAAGGAGCGATAGTGACCATCGTGGCCATTATGCAGAAGAAGAGGAAAAAGTTCGTGGGCGCAGAGATGATCAATTATACAAAATTCCAGAAGCTCCCAGAGATGAATCTAGGGACCCTTATTCAAGAGCTTTAAGGCACCAACAAACAGCCTGGCATGGACAGGACCTTGGGATCGAGGCTTCTTATCTTGCTGGGCCTCCTGGCCGCTATCTTCCTCCCCGCGACGATCCTCGCGTGATCCGTCCTCCAGAAACAGATTACGCTGCGCTTTATTACAGGGATTTGGCGGAATGGCTTGATATTACCGGCTACCACGACTTCCATCATCGTCAGATGATTCTAGTACGCCACCGCGAAAACAGGGCTTTAGAGGAAAGGAGGCTGGCTTTAGAAGATGATCCAGAGGCCTCAAGAGGATACATGGCACGTTCGCAGACAATTGCTCCTCGGGATGACGATATAAGAAGAGTGCGCGCATCTTCTGCATATGCTATGCCACCGCCATCAGGAATACCATCCCGTGATGAGCGAGAATTATCTGTCCGTGCTCATGAAGGTGTACCGCTTCGTGCCCCATCCAGGGCAGCTATGTATCCACCTATTCCAAGGGATGAAAGACCACGTTATGCAGATGAATTTCGGGCATCTCCCCCGGGCGATGCTGGAAATCTTAAGAGGCGGATCTCCTTTCGCGAGGATGATTATGAGGATCAATCCCGCCCTACTGGAAAATCTGCTCGTCTTAGCTACGAGGCTTCACACCGTACACCCCAATCAGAAGAATATATCAATAATGAAGCATTTGGTGCACATAACAAGGGCTTTTCCAGTGCCCGTTCTGGGCATACAGAGCCTGCTGACAATAGACATCCATCGAGACGTATCAAGGAAGAACGTTTTGAAGATACTGAGGATGAAGCCTCTGCCGTGCGTCAAAGCTTATCCAAGAGAATTGCTGCAAGTCGCGGCCGCGAGGCATCGCCTCCAGCACTACTAGAAAGTCGTATCCGGAAGCCGAGCCCATCTCGTCGTGTATATGAAAATGACTCACGCAAGGAGGGTTTCGTCAAGCGGGATCATGAAGACGGTGCTACAGGACAACCAAACAAGTTCCACAGAGAGGACGGTCGTCCTCAGCGCAAGGCATTCGATAAAGAACATCGTACTCCGGAACAATCGCCTAGGTTTCAAAAAGAATTTCAAAAACCAGGCCGTGCAGCTTCTGGGAAGTTTGTCCCTCGAGATGAATTTCGAAAGCCCTTCCAACCAAGGCGTTTTTCTGATGAATCTCACCCAGGAGGTAACATAGGTCGACGACCTTCGTTTGAAGATTTCAAGAAAAAACCATATGGCCGGGGTCGTGGCCGTGGTGGCGGAGGTTTTCATAAAGAATTCCATCCTTCCACTCGTCATGAAAACAAGGAGTTCTATGCCGACACTATGGACGTCGATAGGAGGCCAGAACATACCATTGGTAAGTCGACTGCGTCTTAGTGTGTCTCCATAGTTACCGAAATAAACTACCAAACCATATTGCATTCATGGCGTGGCATTGAGCGCTAGTTTGAATCAGGTAGTGAATTTCGGTAACTATTGCAGTATTGTTTTTTGTAGTAAAAAAAGTAACTCACAATTTACTGTCTTGATCTTTTAGATACAAGGGGTAATGATACGAGGTATTTTGTGGTAAAAAGTTTTAATCACGATAATGTGACAATGGCGCAAAAAGATGTAAGATGAGCTTTTCTGCCATGTTGGTTTTGTGACCTAATGGTATTGCGTAGGAACTTTGGGCAACGCAAAAGAAAAACTCGGAGATCTTTGATGAAGCCTTCAAAACTTCACGTGACGTTATACTAGTCTTTTCTGTCAACAAGAGCGGGAAGTTCCAAGGCTATGTGAGTTTTTCATAGCCACCCACTCTACCTATGATTCATGTGTTAACATAATGAAGGCCCGTATGGAATCTGCCCCTGGAACAGCATCGATTCCCATCTGGGCCAAAAATCTTCTCTGGGAATCTTCTGGGCCGTTCCGCATTCGTTGGATCACTATTTGTGACATTAGCTTCCACCGAGTAGCACATCTTAACAACCGGTTGAACGAGGACCAACCGGTCCTTATTGGACGTGATGGACAGGAAATCGACACTGATTGTGGTGCCGCTTTGTGCAAGCTAATCGATGAGAGCGCTGCTTTTCGTCGCTCCTATACCGACAATGGTGCTGGGAATTAAAACGACTGATTTACAAGGAATACTGGGAGGCTACTTGATTTTTTTTTTCAGTTTGGGAGATATAAATCACGAAATGATGGGGAGAACTTCTTTCAGTGAACAGATTTACCTAAGATTGCTTTTAATATTTGGCTTGGCATCATCTGAGGTCTCAAAAAGACCTTTTCAACTCCTGTTTTGGGCACTACCTACCTCGTTTTTGCTGCGAGTTATGAAAAAAACATATGGAAACAACTAGCCCGGAAAGAAATCAGGGAAATATGCAACGAGAAAAGAGGAATGAAAATCTACGTCTGTCACCTGGAATGTCTCAGTTGAAGAGAAATTCGGAACAATGTGCTACAATAAATGATACGAGCTAGGTCATAGTTTGAGAGGAAAGACAGATCAAATGTACGAAACGGCGTCATGAGTCGAGAAGTTGAATCAATTTCCAAATTTCCTTTTTTTTTCCTTTTTCCTTTTTCCTTTTTCCTTTTTCCTTTTTTTTTTTTTTTTTTTTTTCGCTCTTATCTTCTCCTCGTCATCTATTCTTGATGATGTTGAACTTCCTTTGGTGTTTAATCCTTGTTGGTACCAATTATTCTGGAAGAAGAAGAAAAGGTTTCTCTCTTCCACACTCTATGTAGATTTTTGAATATCAGGCTAGTCATTTTTAATAAAATTGGAGCAAAAAAACCGAGGCTACGGTCATTTCCCAATCACAATCACGACAAAAAAACTTTAATCCGGAATCTAGGCGCAATCAAGCGCACTCATAGAAATTAAACTCTAAATATCTATCCAATAAACTCCAATCCCAATGCCTTGTTGTTACAAAACCAGCCCTAAGGCCCGTTCCCAGTCCTCCCCCTTCCCCCTCTCCCAATACAACTACAGCTCCCTAGCACTCTCACTAATCATATCCAACACATCGTCCAGCAGCGTCAAATCGAACTCCTCCTCAAACTCTTGAATCTCTCTTATTTCTGCTCCCGAGAATATCCGTTAGCACTGCGCTACCACCACTTACATTATTCGGGAGAGAGAGGGAGAAGAAAAGAGGGGGGGGGGGGGGTGATATACCTTTCGGCGTGATACCAATATCGCGGAACACTCGGCTCTCGTCGGCTTCGGCTTTGTAGTCGTCGTAGTTGTTGAGTCCGTAGGGCATGCTGCCGCTGCTGAAGATGGGGACTGAGAGGGCGGTCTGCGCTAGGGCGAGGAAGAGGGTGGCAGCAGTGGGGAGTTTGAGTTTGAAATGCATGTTGGGAATTATGTGGTTTGATTTTTGAGGAGAATTGGGTTCAATGGCAGCTAGAGAGATGTAGTAATTTATCAAGAGTACACTAGTACTGTGATAGCGACTCGACTCTGTGTAGATAGATGTAGACAGACTTCAGAGGAATGGGGTATCCGATACGGTGACAAAAAAGCCAGTCGGGAGGATAGGACGATGTCTCTGCGGCTATATACTGCTTCTTCTTCTTCTTCTTCTTCTTCTTCCAAGCTTAAGGGTATTTTTGGAAGCAGCGTTGTTATATCGCGTCGTCTTTGCCTCAGCGTCATGAGATCTCACCGGTGTGCGGGTATGTATGTGTGTGTGCCACAGTAGATATACATACTGGGAGTATTCTAGAGAGAGGGAGGCTGAAACAGTGAGATGTCAGCATGGCGGAGGCGGCGCGGTGGTGAGGGTATTATGGAGCGTGTACCTGGGTGCAGGGGGAAGAGAGGGGGGGGGGGTGGGGGGGGGAGGGGAGGGGACTTAGAGTGCTTATGTGGAGTATATATGTAAGTAAAGCTGCGCCAGAGTCCGGTGGGGGTGTGGGAATGGGTTTGTGTCAACCGCCGCCATATGTAGAAAAACGTGGGAAAAGGTTGTGATCCTGGTACTCGATAGGGATCGATGATATCGCAATACCGAATTTGGACTCTACGGAAATGGAGGATTCTAAGTATTGAGTTGGAATGTGCTTTACTACTATTTGCCGGCATTCACGATACCTACATGTGCCCCTTCGCGCATGCAATGCTTCCTTCTAGAATATCCAGATCGAAGCCTAGCTGCACCCATGTGGGGGGGGAGCTCGAGAGCGCTGTGTGCTATTTTTAAACCCTGGCGGGGATACCAGACTTCCTGCGCCGCGAGGATAAATCGACTGCATACATACGTGCAGTTTTACGAAACCCACCAAGGTACATGTACTCTACTTTTGGCAATAGCAGTGATAGTGCATAGAAGGAGCAGGAGGAGGAGATATTTACTTACTGCGATATACATATGAAACAACACCAAGACGATGTGATATCGGATCGAACGGTGAAGCTGCAGATCATTAGCTAGCTCGACAGCTCGCCTATGCAGCCAAGACACACACACAGAGGTAGCTCTCCACCACCACCACCACCACCACCACCACCACCACCACCACAATCCATCTCCAATCTCTAATCTCCAACCACTCCCCCAAACCCACCAACCCACCACCGCTCACCACCACTCACTCACCACTCACACCCACCAAACCACCACCACCACCACACTCCAACCCCACACACCAGCATGCCACCCAAGCGCGCCCCCGCCCCGGAGATAAAACCCCCCGTCGACTTCTCGCCCTCCATCGTCCTCGCCGACAGCGCCTCACTCACAGGCACACACCGCGTGCGCATCGCGTCCAACACGGTCGTGCACCCGCGCGCAAAACTCAACAGCACGCTCGGCCCCATCACCATCGGGCGCAGCTGCATCATTGGCGAGCGCACGCAGCTGGTTGCGCCGGACGCGCAGGGGCTCACCATCGGCGACGGCGTGGTCGTCGAGGTGAATGCGCTTGTTGAGGCGCGGGAGGTGGGCGAGGGGTCGACGGTCGAGGTGGGCGTGAGGGTGGGGAAGGGGGCGAGGGTGGGGAAGGTATGTGATTCCTTGGGGATGGGGTTGCGGGGAGAGAGGGGAGAGGAGGCTAATCGGGGTGCGGGGAGGGCAGCATTGTAAGTTGGCGCCGCTGACGAGGGTGGCGGATGGCGAGGTGCTGGAGGACTATACGGTGCTGTATGGCGCCGGAGAGAGGAGGATGGATAAGTCGGGGCAGGAGGGCGCGCGGAGGAAGCTGCTGGAGATGCATGTGGAGAGCTTGAGGGTGCTGATCCCGAGTAATGCGTCAAAGTGGATGTCCTAGGGGTTGGGTTGGTAATTGCAATTGGCGTGGATAGATAGTGGGGGGGGGGGTGAAACTAATGAATTGCTGTTTGGCGTTGGGAATGGAGGTGTGCTTTTGGAGATCATGAAGGGTTGAAAGTGCGGTTGTGATAATGTTTGTAGGGTTAGGGTAGATCAGAGGCCTGTCGTGAAAAAGTAACTACTTTCCTCCTCCTCCTCCTCCTCCTCCTGGAGCGCATCCCATCTTCCAATTCGGGCTGTCCATTCCAGTTGTGGGTAAATACAATCCTTTCGCCCTAGTTTGTTGGGAATTATGATATATTCATGGCCTTCCCTCTTTGTAGATTTAGGCCTCCCGTACACTCCCCTTCTTCTTCTTCTTCTTCTTCTTCGGGCATCGATTTGCAGCCTTGTGGTGGTGGTGGTGGTGGTCGTGATAATTGCGTTGGTTAAGGTACATGTAGTGAGGATTGTATGTGCAGCCAGCCAGAGATATCCGCCACAAGATCTAGAGCTAGTCAATGACTTATTCGCCACCCGGCCCGGCCACCCACAGCGAGAACGAGCTCGAGACCAACATGCAGGCTAACCCCCCCCGACAAGCGCGGAAGGGAAAGCTCCGATCTATATGCCATGTAATCACCGCCCAACCAAGACAAGCAGAATAGACGCAGTCACCGTCCTCAAACCCGGCCGGCGCAGATCAGCGTGCGAGTGAGAAGCAGTGAGGCAATGATCCACAGCCAGCTAGCGGACCCTGCCAAGGAAAAACCTTATTTTATTTGTCTGGAGCTATCGATCGCACTAGCTGCATGCGGGCGTTTGGTACGGCCGTTGCAATTGCGGAAAGGTCTCGTCTCGGAAAACGGTCTCATCTGGCTGTGGGCTTCATGGAACCTCACTCGCCCGCCCTCCATCCTCCATTCTCCATTCTCCCTTCTCTGGGTCTATCGCATAGCTCTCATCTAGTATTACAACAGCTACTACTACTACACAAACCAAAACAAAATAAAAAAATATATATATACCCCCAAAACAACCCCCCACGCCCCCCCGCCCCCCCAAACCCCCACAAAAAGAAAAAAAAAAAAAAAAAGCCCATTATAATTATAATTACCAACCACAGCACAGCTACACATGCACCTCATCGTCCCCCCTCGCCACACCCACCCACTCCCCGCTCTCCAGCTCCTCCTCGTCCTTCACAACCTCCACCCACTCCTCCTCGCGCAGCTTCCTTAGACACTCGTTCGCGGTCCCTCGCAGCTTTCGCGGCGTGGTCGGGTGCGCCGCGAGTGTTTCGAGCAGCTTCGTGATCGCCTGTAGTGTATACATTCGCGTTAGTAACAGCTTGTGGGGGGGGGGGTGTGGGCGGCGCAACGTACACCCATGTCCTCGAAGCCGCGCTCGTGCAGCGCCTCGAGCGCGTGCTCGAAGCTGATCACAGTGGCCATGTCCTGAGCGTGTCGGTTAGCGGGGGAGGAGGGTAGGAGGAGGAGGAGGGGGGTTTGGGGGGGGAGGTACGGCGGCGGTCGGGGGTGCGCCCCGCATGCGGAATTCGCGGAGGAGCCATTTTGTGGCGAGGGTGTGGTGGAGGGCGGTGAGGGCGTGGAGGAGGGCGTCGGTGGGCATTTGTGGTGGAAGGTTGGGGGGGTGGTGGTGGAGTGGAGGTTGGAGGAGTGGGAGGGGAGGTGGTAGCTGTGGGGGAGGAGGGGGGGGAGGGTTATGGTGGTATGGGTGGAGTGCGTGTATGTATGCAGGTACATAGGGGGTGCGCTAGTACATTGTGGTGGGCTGGTTGTGCTGAGACATTTGCAGGCACTCTTTGAGTTATCTAATAGTGAACTACTTTTCCATGCACACAATGTTTTCCCTGGAGAGCTTTTCTGATAGAATTGTATGTATTTGCAAGTGTATTGTATGTTTGTATGCTGCAGACACCGCAGCTGCCATTCCGGAGCTGGCGATTGTTGCACGTGAAATAGCCGGAATCAAAGCTTGGGGATGACGTGGAGCCGCACGTCGTTGCGGTTGCAGCTGCATGCGCCATCCGAGAAGCAACCGGCAGAGGGAAACAACCGATACCTCACACACCTCACTTCACCCACCTTGCTACATAGATAAACCACCACTCCCCCCCTTCCCCACTCACCTCCACCAGCACTCCCCACAGCGCACCCACAACACTCCCTGACCACCCCCCCCCCCCCCTCCCCCCCAAACACCGCCGCCGCCATGCCCGCAACCCTCCACGGCTCCTCCCGCACCCGCAAATGGCTCCTCTCCTCCCCGCCCATCGAGTACGTCATCTCCCTCACGCAAGAGCTGCTCATCAACGCGCTGCGCCAGGGCCCCGTCCCGCAGCACATCGCCTTCGTCATGGACGGCAACCGGCGCTTCGCGCGCAGCAGCCACATCGAGACCGTCGAGGGCCACCACATGGGCTTCGAAGCCCTCGCCAAGATCCTCGAGGTGTGCTACAAGAGCGGCGTCAAGGTCGTCACCATCTATGCGTTCAGCATCGAGAACTTCAAGCGCCCGCTGCACGAGGTCAACGCGCTCATGGAGATTGCGAAGATTAAGCTCGGCCAGCTGTGTCAGCATGGGGATCTGATGGATCGCTATGGCGCGAGTCTGAGGGTGCTGGGGCATCTGCCGTTGTTGAGGCCCGATGTGTTGGAGGTGATTGAGCAGGCGACGGAGATGACGAGGGGGAATAACAAGTGCGCTCTTCCCCCCCCCCCCCCCCTCCCCTGGGTAGTGAAGTTGGTTACAAGCTGCGGAAACACTAACAGAGATACGAAACAGGGCGATCCTGAACGTCTGCTTCCCCTACACCTCCCGCGACGAGATCACCACCGCAATCCGCACCATCGTCTCCCTCTCCACCACACCCTCGCACTCCACGCCCCCGCCCGGCTCCCCCACATCCGACACGTCCGCCTCCTCCACTTCATCCACCTCATCCGCCACGTCCACCTCCTCCACCACGTCCTCCAAGACGGCCACGCCGTCGTACATGGACATTGAGAGCATCACCGAGCAGACGCTCACGGACCACATGTTCACGGCCGACTGCCCGCCGCTCGACCTGCTCATCCGCACGTCGGGCGTGGAGCGCCTGAGTGATTTCATGCTCTGGCAGTGCCACAAGGATACGGAGATTGTGTTTTTGGAGTGCTTGTGGCCGGACTTTGATTTGTGGAAGTTTTTGCCGATCTTGGTGGATTGGGGGGTGAAGTGTCGGAGTAGGGGGAAGGCGGGGGGCGGGGCGGGGGGGCTGGATGTGGTGAAGGAGGCGTATTGATGTGGTGGTGGGAGAGGGGGGTGGAATTAATAGACCTTTTTTTTTTTTTGCTTGCTTGCTTGTGTTTTTTTCTCTTTTTTCTTTTTTCTTTTTTTGTTTTGTTCGGATTGTGCTGTGCTGTGTTGCGGTATTTTATTGCTGTAGTGTTTGTGGTGGTGTAGGAGTATACCAAGTTGTGTATCAGAAAAGATGTGTTTGTATGCGCTGGCGGTACAGTACTACGTGCGCATGCGCGTGCGTGTCAGTAATCAGGTGTGGTTGTGGGAAAGGCGTGCGAGTGATAGGTTGTGAATATACTCCATCAATCGACAATCACCAACCACCAACCACATAACCAAAACACAAAGCGGAAACTACAGCTAGCTACAACTACAACTACACCAAAAACACCCCCATCTGCCCCTCCCTCCCTGGCGATAGACCCCCCACCACCCCTCCATGCGGCAACACAGATAAAAGATATGCATATGTGGTAGGCACATCTCCTGGCAGCGCGCGTAATGGCAGTGATGGCTAGCTGCGCTTCAAGGTAGAGGTAGAACCGTAGGTTAGGAATAGGGAGAAGGTAATGAAGGATACACGCTCGATGCTCGAGAGGCTGTTGGGAGAGTTTAATGTAATTGCGGGACCTACCTACATACGTGTAGCCACTTGTTCCCCAGCTACGTAGTAGGCACTGATCTGACTCACGGCCGTGTCGTCGGGATATACGCATATATATGCGCATGCGAGCAGAATCCTGCGCGGTAAGTACATGTACATGTAGTGTCGGCGCCAGCCAGCCAGCCAGCCAGCATCACATCGTGAGGGGGGGAAGAGACGAAGAGGCAGAGGAAGGAAAATAGGGAAGCGGGGGGCTAGGATGGGGAGGATTGAGAGACAGCCCCCATATATATAGAGGGATAACGAGCAAGACACGGACGGAAAAGGGAAATTGTCAGGAAAAATTACGAGTTACGAGTTCTATTTTATTATTATTATATTTTGCTTTGTTTTATTTTTATTTTTATTTTTCCTTTGTATAAGTGAGAGGTGGGAGGAGGAGGCTAGAAGGGTAGTTCTGGGGGTAGTGTGATATTGTCATGGCTTAAGGGCTGCATACAATTAATGAATTAAACAAAAAAAAAAAAAAAAAAGAAAAAAAAAACAGAAAAAAAAACAGCATCACATCGTAGCAGCGAGTGAGAATCTATGACTAGCAGTGATAATGTCAACCCCACCGCGTCCCTACCAGCACGGGTGAAAAGCCAACCAGCTAGACCCAATTCTGTCTGTCCCTGAGTTCTCCCACTCTATTGCGCTGGGTGTTTGTTATTTGTAGCAAGTTGTTGCGGTTATAATCATTACTTGCTGTGGACGACTATTTCCCCAGTACATGTGTGACTGAGCTTTGACATCGAAGGGTTAGGGGTTCTGCTTCATCTTGGCACACTGCCAAGGTTAAGTATCACTTCCAGCGCAGCATCCACTATGGGCGGGTGGTCTAGTGGTTAGACTGCTCGTCGGGTTAGACACCGAGTGTTTACCCAGGACGCCAGGTCCTGGGTTCAAACCAGGGGTGGGGGTAGTAGCGCACACTGACCAATAAGTCGCTGCAGTACCTTTTGCAGAACGCTCTATTCTTTTTTATTTTATATTTTTTATTTATTTATAGTGAAATAAATTAGCAGACTATTTTGATTTTTGAGGAGGAGGGGGTTGAGTGGTGGGGATTGACCCCTTATTGCTGGCTTTGCCCGATGTCTTTGTACAGCGAAGGTAATAAGTGATGGAACGCCCTGAGACACAGTGATACCTGTTTTAGGTAAAACGCCACCAACATACGGTGTTTGCAGGTATAACTGTACCTCAGAGCGTTCCATCACTTATTACCTACCGCTATACTCTCGGCGTGAGGTCGAGTAGACTTTTGGAACATTAGTAGCGAACTGTGCCATTTGAATCATGTGTTATTGCAGAGCACGTATACCGAAAACTGTGTCATTTTGGCCTGGGTGCCCAATTAAATCTCTACCTGCACGCCTTTAAATATTACCTCCCGGCCACAGAAAATTGTGTGGGCGAGTTATGTGGGTCGATCTAGCGGTAAGGAACACCGGGTGTTTTGAATTCCCCATGATCGTCAATTCCGGGGTCGGGAGGTCCTGTGGAATATATATAATAAACCGGACCTGCTCCCCCCCGTAAAAAATGTATTCCTCGGCCAGAAGTACTTTTTGTTCTTTTTATTTACGGGAGTTCACGGGCGAGGCTTTTGTAGTTCTGCCGGCGGTGCCGGGTGCCTTACTTGTCTGACCGATATGACCGTACCGTACCTATCCCGCAGCAGCACGCCCGGCCCCCGACAACACAAGTAGAAGACTCCCAACCTATATCTTTCCGCACATCCCGGTGCGCAGATAACAATAACTACACACCGAGATTCCACATAGCACTGCTCGTCGTATCTTCCTCAGAACCCCGCTAACCTAGTGTAGCAGGTATGCGCTCCGAGTGAGCGCCCATGACGCAAGCCCTGCCTGTCTCGAACCCCTTGTAACCGCCTGCACTTTCGAGTGACCCACCATGACCATCACAACAACAACAACCCGTGCCAAATGAATCGAGCCCGGCCAAGTTCAGCCTTCCATGCGCTGGCACCAAAAAGCGGTCGTATCGTAAGTACTATGTATTTATTAGTGCCACTGTTGTTTGCTTTTTCTGGTACCACTTGTTCTGTGCTACGTGCACCCCTGGCCGATGTTAAGCGAATATACATATATAGCTTAACCTCGATAATAGGCACCACAGCTTCAGACATTAAGCCAGCTTCCAGAGCAATAGGATTGTCTCTCTTTTTCTTCATTTCTGTCCTTGTATGGCTCATTCACCGGGCTCAGCATTCCAATGACTGTATATCAGTCTTGGCTGCATGGGAGACCCGGTATTATAGGGCTGAGTCAATGAATTAAGAAAGCCTGTGGATATGGGGTATAAAATCCCACCACAGCACCTACAAATCTTAAATCAGCAAGCAATCCTGCAATTGCAATTCCGCAATTTTTTTCAAAATAACCAAACCCTGAAAATAAAGCCCAGACAAAAAAAACTAACACTACCACAATGTCGGCCACCACCGGTACCACCAGCACCGAGACCCCCTACCGCCAAATCCGCGCCTTCTACGACGCCGACACAATCACCGTCTACCAAGCCTACCAATCCAGCATCGCACTGCCCGCCGTCGCCTCGCAGAAGCTCTCCGCCTCGCCCGACTTCAGCCTCGACCGCATGACATGGATCAAGCCGAGCTGGACGTGGATGATGTACCGCAGCGGGTACTCGTACAAGAGCGAGCGGCAGGCGCACATCCTCGCGCTCAAGGTCAAGCGCGAGGGCTTTGAGAAGCTGCTGCAGAATGCGTCCGTGGCGTGGAAGGAGAGGAAGGAGATACGGGTCCAGTGGGACCCGGAGAGGACGGTGGCGTTGGAGAAGCTGCCGTATAGGAGTATTCAGGTGGGCGTAGGGAGGGGGATGGTGAAGGAGTGGGTGGAGGAGATGATTGTGGCGATTGAGGTATGTCTTTATTCCGTTTGTTGCTTTTCGATTTTGGGGTGTGTGTGTGCTAATGTTGTGGTAGGATGTGACGGAGAGGGCGAGAGAGATGAAGAAGTTGGTGGATGAGGGGAAGATTGAGGAGGCGGAGAAGTTTGTGCCGGAGGAGAAGGAGTATGTGCTGAGTGAGGAGCTGAGGGAGGAGTTATCGATGAATACAACGAAAGAGGATGCGGATCAGTGGAAGCTGGAGCGTGGGAAGGGGGATAGTCATTGAGGGATATGTGTAGACTTTCTGTAGTAGCAAATATTTTTGGAGGCTTTATTGTTCCAAATTTTTATCACATTATGATTACGGCCCTGGAGTTACCCCGTAGCCCCGAAGCTTTGAATGGCTTTTTATCGTTTTTTGAATGGCATAATTATTGCTGCATTTTTTCTCTCCGTCACTTTTTATGAACATAATCCGTCATTGTCTTGAAATATCATTTCCGCAGCTGGATCCAATTTCTGAGCATTGCGATCATTGACACCCGGCTACTGGCTCATTCCACCCAGAAGGAGCACGCGGCCGGGCCAACAATAGATTACTCTACATGCGACCGGCGCAACTATCTGCGGCGCGGCGTCTATCCTCCGCGTAATTGAGAGGACACTGTAGATAGTAACCAACTATTCCAAAAATAGAGGCAACCAGGGCAATACCGTTAATTCTCGAGAAATCCACTATCTCCGCTTCGTTAAATCTTAATTCCGGGTGAAAAAAGTGTGTATCTGCACGAATCCGTGAATTTTGATACGCCAACTCGCCTTGGTCCAGACTTACCACACACAAATACGGGGATAGTGGATTATTCGAGAATTAACGGTACCTAACCAGGTATCTAGGAATACCGCATCAGCAATTAATACGGTGCGGCGCGGCATGGCATCGCAACCAGGGCGCCCGCCCGCAACTGCACCGCACCGCGCCCGTCGTTTATCAAATGAAGACAACGATAACAATTTGCAACTCACCCGACAGTGACTGTGTAGAGGCCAATCTATATCCACCGGGTGGTTGGTCTGGTATGTAGTACGATAATATCGTCCCATGACGTGCGGTACTTGCATCATATCATCCACCCACTGCACCATCCAGCTAGAACCATCCATCGAGCCAGACGAACAGATCAGATTGTTGGCCTCCAGCACGTTTTGTCCCCACGGCAGCCACCGGGAGATCCACGCATGACCACAATATTGCGCGCAAAATGACCCGAAGCCCCCCACCTCTGTCCGTCGGGTTCCTCTCGGGCCGATATCCAAAGAAGCCTTCACCCATGCCATGCCCCGGCCTGCATGCACGCCAAAAAGCGCCTCTTCTCTACACTGCGTGACCATCCGCCGGCTTCCAGACGGCGCTGATATATAGCTAGGCCCTCACAACCGCATGCGCGAGCAGCTTCTCGGCCGCCGGATTCCTTTCGGCCCGGTACTTAACTGGTCCAGCTGGCCATGGATCCGGCGGACCATATTTTGCTATATACTATCTACCCCCCCCCCTCATCATCATCGTCCTCCGGCTTCTCCCATAAGAGGAGGGAGAAGGAACGAGGGGTAACTACATGTACCTTTGTGTGTGTGTATGTGTATGTGTCTAGATAGAATCCCAAGCACGTGCCATCACTCGCCCCACAGCCTCGGATTCCGCCCGCCGAAGCAACTTCTACAAACCTGTGAGAAAGAAAGAAAGAGAGAGAAAAATTCCTCACGCGAGCTCTATCCCTTTTCGGATCATACCCGGGTTGGAACGAGCTAGCTAGCCAGCTAACCAGCGGTCATGAGTCATGAACTGCCAAATACCCCCATGGGCTATGGCCATGAAGGGGAAAAAAATCCCAGGAAGATATCCACCCGTGAGAAATTTTTTTTTTCTCGCTCCAATTTTTTTCTCTCGAGCCTTCACATTCTTCTTCCTGGGCTCTCTCATTCCAATGTCGAAAAATGCTCGTTAGTCTTTGCCCTGTCATGAGTGTGCGGCCGGCGCGAGTAGCCAGCTAACTAGCCAGGCGGCCGTATCAAACATCTGAACAAACAAAATTCCCCTCTCCCTCGGCTTCCCCGGCTACAGCTCATGACGCTCTTCCAAGAAGCGAGCGTGTCGGCGAGTGATAATTTTTTTTCCCTCTCGCCAACCTCGGCGATGGGGATCATCAGGCCAGCCAGAGCTACTGAATGAGCTAATGAATCATGCCGACCCAGCTAGGCGGGAACACCCGCAGCCTTGCTAGCTAGAGTAGAGTAGAGCCCGGGATTTATAACGTAGGGCGGGCGAGCCCTAGCTACTAGGCTGGCCTTAGCAGCAATTGGAGGACGCGGAGGAGTAGAAAAGCCTCGGTATATAATAATTATATGATGTGGGTGCGCCGTGCTAGTTACACATACATGTCTACTAGATTCCAGCGGCGGGTGGCATGATGAGTAAGGAATCGAGTGTGATATAATTGAGCTAGGTAAGGCTAGGAGAAGTTTAGGACGCTGAATCATGATCTCCTCTCCACCTTCACCCCCACGGATCGGATGAGGAAACACCATGACTATGCAGATTTTCTTTTTGCCAGGCTGGGAGGTTGTCCCGGGCCCCGAAAGAACGAACGAATGATTACTTAACCGCCCTCTCTGGATCTACCAGTGGGCCGATTTGTCTGCAAGTGACAACTGGTACCGGGAAGGCTTAGCTAGCTGGCTCTGTAGCGGGGATTGTTGATTATTTAGTTGGATCCTGTCATACCCATGTGGCCATCGGATTTATATCATAGCTAGATCTATAGAGCTAGACGCGGGTGTCTGATTTTCTGGTCGCGGAGGAAGAGAGGGAAAAAACGATGTGACATATGCAGCCTGGAAATTGCTAGGTTGCTGGCTGGATGGGCCAAAAGATATGATACCATGGGTTATATGTAGGTATCTAGAATACTGGAGATATCAAACCCTATTCGATAAGGCTCTCCGGGGGTGCGTGAGATCTTCCTGAGTGAGGCTCGCATTCTTCCTACTTATCAGGAATGTCATTCATATCCAGCTCTGAGGCTGGCCGACAGACCAAACAATCCTAACAAAACAGCTAGGTAGTAGCAGCTATGTAGCATGAGCTCGAGTACAAGATCAATCACTTTCTGGCTTACAGTAAGAGTCAAGTAAATCGAACCTCGTAGAGAAGAATACGTGGCGCGCCCTCACAATCCAGATCTCAGTAGTACTGTGGAGTAAGAAAGGAACGGCCATTTCGACACTAAACGGCAATCATGGAATGCTGCTTGGCTGGCGGCCTGGCCATGGACCGGAGTGGTTTTATATTCTTGGCGTTTCCCTGGCAGGGTCCAAACTCAAGCTTTTTTTCCCTCCTCCTGCTTCCCTTCCCTTCCGGTACAAGTTTTTCCGACAGCCGTGACACCGAGAAAAAAACGTTTTTTGCCCTTCCTGTAAAACGTTGCCTGTATGGAACGTTATCCCATCGACGTCGCACGTGAGATTTTTTGTGGTGTCTGTCCGGGCCGGGATGTGTGGTGTTCCGGAATCCGAGAAGCGATCATTCTTTCACCCCCCCAACCCCCCCCCCCCCCCCCCTTCCTTTCCATCTCGCCGTTGGACGGGTTAAGGGACGAGTGATGTGAGGTGCGTCCATGTGGGTGCCAATATGCCAATATGCAGGTGACAGTGTTGTGCATAGACTCTGCTGCTGGGTCTGTGGATCATTTTGTGGATACCCTCTTTTGAAGATTTTGATTCAATGAGGAGGAGAGAAGATGAAGAGGAAAGCAAAGTTTAATTGAGTCGGCGTAAAAGCCTGCAGACGTCAGGCTTGATTGTGGCTCCCTTTTTCTTTTTCTTTCTGTTTTCTTTTTAACATCTCGATGGATGGCATCGGTGCTCCGTTTCAACAACAACCAACCCCTCACCAGACCCCGAACGTTCCTCGGGATTGTAACCAGTGGTTATCGGTATCTAGAAAAGAGAATTATAATCAATATTGGCACGTTATGTGTGTGGAGTACAGAGCTTATTTGGACTTACAGGATGGATGTGGTCGGGACGCCCACATGAGTGAGTGCTCAGAGCATTGGCCCCCAATTTTGATTGCCCGGTTACTGGCTGCTATAACGCGGGTTGTTTACTGAGGCGTGAGGATATGTTTATTGGTGAGGACTACAGAGATGGCTGGGGTCGATAGGGTAAGAGAGTGAGAGTGTGTGAGGGAGGGGTCAAGGGTGGTTGGTAGGCGAGCTGCATATTGGCTATGAGTATTGGACACAGCAGCTGCACACCCTCTTGAACTGGTGGGACAGGCAGATTGGAGGGAGTGGGTACATGTAGGTACATGTAGGTGGTCATTATGAGCAACAGCTATGTACTCTGTTCATTAATTTAGTGATGGAATACCCTGTTTTTGGAATTGGGGGTTTTTTGGCATGGAGGAGTTCGTCATGGACGTACGACGTTCCTCTCTTTGCCCTTTGCCCATGAGTGTGCTCTCTGGGTAGGTACTCTACGAATCTGCTCTATTTGCCAGTCTGCATGCCACGGCCATGGGTGTACGTAGGTAACCCGCGCAATCGATAGGTGGATCTACAAGTAGTTGCACTGCTATCGTTTCTGGAAGAATAATAGAAAAGGGTAGCAACCTCTAGCGGGACGGAATGGCCAGCGCTCATTGGTGGGTTTCTCGACTAATTGCAGTCGTAAGCCCGTGCGAGTATGGGCACGTAACGTGGGAAAAAGGCGAGTCTTGGTATGTATGTGTAAAGTAGGAACAAGATAGGGTAGATTACTGGCATCTTTCACCTATTTCGTAATTCACACCGAGGGAGAGAAACAATTGCGGGATCCAGGTGAACGATTTCAGAAATGTCGGCAGATCTAACAACAGCAATAATCAGATGTAGGTAGAGCCCCGCACAAATCCGGCCTCTGAGAAGGACGATGTCCCCATCCACCCCGGTTGGAAATTCTTCTGGATCACAGGGCACTTGGTTGGGTTTCGTCTCATGTTCAGCAAGATTACGCTTAAAAAGCACACATCTCTGGAACTACAGATCTGGCCAATGGGAGAAAAGTTCGCTTAATGCACAGCCAGCTGCGGCTCTCCAAAGGGAAATAGTGGCTGGGATTAAGAATAGTCCCAATAGTCCCGATGAGTGGTTCAGGATGCACTAGGTGATCGGGGATATTTTTTCCCTTTTTTTTTTTTTTTACTGGGGACTCGGAGTCGGAGGAATAAAAGCTGCGAGATCCCACAAAGAAGGCCTTAAGGAATTCCAAAAGCAGGATCCGGAAGTGACTAACCTCATATCAAAGTGAGTGATCTTGGTCAATAAGCTTTCGGCCAATAAGACTGGATTTGTAGGGCTTTTTTTCTTTCTTTCTTTCATTCCCATGGTTTATCATCGTCTTGGGAGAGTGGTGGTTAAAAAAATGATGGAACCAGGTCGAGAGGAGGAGAGGATGCAGAGGCCTTGAGACGTGGTCCGGCTACGGCGACCAGAAGAAGCGCCTTAGATGGCCAGCGAGAGGGAGGGAGGGAGTGTGTAGGATGGGGGCGTAGTAGAGGAGAGGTACCTACCGTAGTGTATGTACCTGTACCTACAGTTCCGTACATACATGTAGATAGAGGATTTGGGTGGTGAGAGAGTTCGAGAGAGAGAGGCTCTTTGTCTTTGTCTTTTCTCTGCGCATTGTCCTTGCCTGGCTCTGTCTCTGAGTTTAATTCCACCAGTACCAACCCACATGGTCGGTCCTACGCAACATGCTACTCATCAATCAGCTCGTGTTCGTTCCCACCACCATGACCAAAACATGCAATTAAGCGATCAGTACTACTAAGGATGTATATTTGGAGATAGACTTCTGACACTGCACATCACGGGAATCTAGAAACTGTCAATAAATTATCCAGAACGCTCCTTCTTCCCCTTCCCTTCATACGGGTATCCGGAGCCCCGGGGCACCGAGAGACGTCGGTGTGTGGGTACGTTGAGTTTCCGTGTCTAAAGCTTTGGGTTTGGGTTGGTTGTATTAGCGGCCTGCACACACTTCCTGGCGCCGCCCTGCAAAGAAACCTTCCCTCCCCCCTCCCCTCCACCTTGCTTTGAGCAACCTTGCCTTGTATGCACAGGAACGCCCACTCATCAGACATTACCACTACCTGCCGGTGCCTGCTGAAGCTATGGGTTATATCATCATGGCTTTCCTCCCTCCAGCCCTATCTAATCCTTCCACCCCCCCTTCCTTCACATCCTTCCCTTAAGTCCCTTTTCACCTTCGCTCGTTTTTCGCTCATATACTAAAAGGTTCCCCCTGTCACTGGTTGCTGCTACTACTACTACTATTATTGCTGCTGCAACTACATCCTGCTGCTACTTATATCTACTACCAGCCTCCCTAAGTTCTTGATCGATAGATATATCAATTCAAATACATCTACAAACCACAGTACCTGATTTTCGATATCCAGGTACTATTCACTGCGTGTCTCGGAACTTCACTGCCATCTCCAGTTAGCAGCAGGACAACACCCCCCGACACCTGAACCAATTTCTCACAACCAATTCCACACTACTACCAGGCAGGTACTTATCCACCTGCAAGAAGCATTGCTCAACTTGGCTCCAGTGCACTTCTTCCAGCTACCAGGGTTCATGCCCCAGGCACCATGTCCTTCCTAACACTCTTCACAGCCAACGCCGCCGCGGCCCACGGCCACGAATTCTCTGGCCCAACATCACCCAGCGGGCTGGCCTCGTGTGCCCTCCAGATGCTCAATCCCAACGCGCAGCAGTCCCCCAGGACCTCTATCACCACTGCCCCAGTGCCGGCCCCCGTCGCTGCCTCCTCGCCCATCTTTGAGGAGATCCCAACGCCTCCCCCACCACCACCAAAGAAGCTCCCAAGGTCGAAATCATCATATCATCTTGCACAGCCCCCGCCGGGCTCACATCACACATTTAAACCGTCGAGGTCACTTGTGGTACAGCTGCAGAAGCTCTCGAATACCACACGGCCGCTACCAACGCTAGATGTGTTGCCAGCGTCAGTGTTTGCTCCAAGGTTAAAAAGGAAGCTTGGGAAGTTCTTTGGGAATGGCGTCGGGATGCAGGATTTGGTATTTTTGTCGAGCGAGGATTTTGGACATGATGAGGACGAGGATGATGACGAGGATAGCTTGAATGCTAGGCAAGTGGTTGCATCAGTGTCTTCAGGATATAGAAAGATGGATGGCGAGGATGGCAAGGGTTCAAGGATCACAGTTATTCAACTGAGCAGTGGCCCGCAATGGGAGGTTTCGACAACGGCTGCTGGGGGATACGAGTTTGTGGCTCATGACGAGGATGGGGGTATATTGATGGCGCGGTGGAACCCAAAGTCTGCGAACCCACGCAGGCGGTCATACCAGACCACCAAGAGCGAGACTGGAGAGGAGGAGAAGAGGTTCCAGTTCTCCCTCGTCAACCCAAACTCCAGGAAGCACCCCATCCTCGGGAGCCTGACGAAGCAGACAATCGAGATCAACGACACCTACCCACTGCCATCAATATCATCCCCACTAGGATCCCCTCTTGCATCCCCCGCAACAACACCACCTCATTCGCGGCCAGGTACCCCAACAACATCCAGTCCCCTAGGCGTTGCATTCCAGATATCCGACGAGCGGATTATGGTCAAAACCAGCGAGCACATGCGCTCCCTCATGCTCGTCTCCGGCATCTGGATCGCCCTCCGCGAGGGCCTCGTCGCAAGCAGCATGCGCCTCGACGACCCCTCTCAACCCCACTACCCCCTCACCCCCTCCTCCTCCCTCTTCCCCGGCGGCCGTCTCTCCCCCGCCTACAACCGCCCCTCCATCGCCTCGCGCTCCGTCTCCGACCCCGCCGGCGGCAAGGGCGCCCACGACGAGCACACACTCCGGAGGCCCCGTCGAACGGGGACGCTGCTGGCACACGACGTCACGACGAACCACCACAGACATAGCGCGCCGCCCCCGGGGGAGGCCGGATCATTGACCCCGCCGAGACGCGCAAACTCGTTGGGCGGTGCCCAGCCGAGAGATAGGGCGCACTCGACAGGTGTGCTGAGGAACTTTGGGAGGGCGTCGCCGGTCATGGAGAGGTCGAGGGCGGGGACGCCGGAGGCGCCGATCAGGGTGCCGGTGCCGCCGACAACGCCGCCGACGGTGGGGTGTATCCACAGGAGCTTTAAGGGGCATAGGCATACGAACTCTGTGTCGCTACCCAATTCGCCGGCGAAGCATAGGGAGAAGCAGAAGCAGGCCGCGTCGACGACCCCGTCTGAGGAAACTAGGAAATCGGAGAGGGAAAAAAGGAAATGGGGGAGGAGGATTAGTGGATTATTTGATACGTTGAGGAGGTCGGGATCAACGTCGTAGTTGGAAAAAAGTGGATTTTTTTTTTCCCCTCAGGCAGGCTGGATTATACTCTCTCCCTCTCTCTGGTTTGTACCATTATTGCTGCTGGTTTATTTGGCTGTTTTTTCTTTCTCGCTTTTTTTTATATACTTTCTGCACAGGGGCAATTCACGGGCATTTTTTTAGGACTTCTCTTTCTTTCTTGCTTTCCTTATCGGTATCATATTACAAAAAAGCTGGGCGGGTTGCGTTGTTATCGGTTCTATTTCATACCTTCTCCGCTTTTTTTCTTTCTCTCGAGCATATATCTTATCTCTCCTCTCTCTCACTCACTCACACTCGGACATTCCTTCCTGGAAATCTTTCGTATGTAAGGGTGGCTCTCTATTTCGCAGTTTCTTTGATACCCTGGGGTATGCAGGCTAGCTAGCTAGATACTAGGTAGTGCCGTTGGTGCACTTTTTCTCTCTCTCACTCTCTCTCTTCTATTTTTGTCATGTACCTATATCTGTGATGTGAGGCTGGACTAAGCCGTGGACTGGGGCGTATATAATACCCCACATTTAGCCATTGGGGCTGGATCGGAGATACTTTCTTTCTTGCATGTTGGCGGTTGTGGGCTTTCCTTTCTCTCTTTCTTTCGTGTGGTGCGGTGGCTAAACCTTAATTGGCCGCGACCTATCGACTTGCTCTACTGCTACGTCGTTTTCAGCTGGGTCTTGGCTTGGTGGGTGGGCGAATCATTGGCGATCATAACTCGTAGCGGCGCTCTTGTGATGTGAAGGTGTGTGGCTGGTTGTAGTCTGGTGATATCGTGTGTTTTCTTTCTTGGTTTGTGGGGTGGGTGGGAGGGGGGCGTTGTATAGATTAGAGGTGTTATAGAAGTGTAGATAGATGATGGCATTGATGCCGGAATTGAGGATCGACTCTAGTTGCTGGTATACTTGTGAGTTTGAGGAGTGGGAGATACGGTGTGTGTCTGGTAATGTGGAGGGAGAGAGAAAGTTGGTTTGTCTAGCTGGAGCTACATAGCTGAAAGATGAGTGAGATGCGGTTACTCTAGTTTAGCAGTAGGGCTTATTCCTGGTTGCAACTCAATTCTATTTTCCAATTGTATCCGAAACGCTGTACTCCACAGATGCCTGTACAGCTTTAACCGTAAACAAGCGATACCGTCATACCTTGTGGATTTTCCAAAAGTTCTGTACGACGTGCACTTCTCCCCCCGTCCCCCCAAGTAGCACAGCTGTACCACCTCTGCAAAGTGCTGTTATGTACCTCGAACCTCCCCTCTCGTG
This sequence comes from Morchella sextelata, assembly GCF_020137385.1. Lineage (NCBI taxonomy): Eukaryota > Fungi > Ascomycota > Pezizomycetes > Pezizales > Morchellaceae > Morchella > Morchella sextelata. The sequence continues at coordinate 359,803 of NW_025408619.1, read as the reverse complement.
CCCCCCCCGAGTGCTCTCCCATGATCCCTCCCCCAAGCCCCGACCAAGCCTTAGTAACCAGCTGCCCACCGACCTCGCCCAGCTAACCCAACAGCCCCCCGCCAAGCCGGGGTGTTACGTTGCCGTACCGTGGGCTGCTCTCCGGAACCCCGACTGGTCGTAGGCCCCCGGGAACGCCGCGTGGTCCGTAATGTTTAGAGTGTAGCAGAGAACGGGCGGAGCTGAAAGTGAAAGTGAAAGGAAAGAGGAAAAAGAGCCGTGCTGGAATATACGGATATCTCGGGAATAGAGAGAGAGAGAGCTTCTTTCTCCCTTTCTTTCTTTCTCTCTTTCTTTCTTCGTCTGCTTCGTCTTCTGTCTTTTTCATCACCATCTATCTATCTACGCTGGATCGATCTGTCTGCTCCATCGTCATCGTTCATCATCATCCCTTCGACACTCACTCTCTCACTCACTCACTCACTCACTCGCTCCTCGGGCTGCTCCCTTTTATTATTTATTATACGCAAGGCAAGGAGCACACGATCAACATCCGGAATACGAACACCCACCACACACGTTGCAGCAGCAGCACACACACACACACAGCACACACACACAACAGCACACCTGCATCACATCCCATCCATCCTGCCAGCCATCCCACAGCTCCCATTTGAGCCGCTATCTGTCTACACACGCACCCTCCCTATCCCGATACGTGCTCTGCACAGCTCATCAATCACGACCACCACCACCACCCTCCTCTTATAACTCCAGAACAGCACAACAGCAGCAGCACAGCACATCTTGCCCCCCCCCCCCCCCCGGTCCAGTTAACAACGCACCTACCCTCCCTCCACACACCCATTGATAAATAGGGGATCCGTCTCCCCACGCCCCCCCGAAAACACTCCCTGAGATGTCCAACCACCACCCGCACTACCGCCCACCCTCCCCCACATACTCGACGGCCTCATCCTCCGACCTAGACCTCGACCTCGCCGAGCTCCACGACGGCGCCGCAAGCCGCTCAATCCTCTCGTCTGAGCGCGAGCGCGAGCGGGATCGGGAGCGTGACACAAACACACGGGAGAGCGGCGACAGCGCGCGCATTGCACTGCGGAGTCTAAGGATGGGACTGGGGCGACGGGGCGTGCGGCGGGAGGAGCTGGACGAAGACGAGGAGGCGCTGCTGGGCGGAGAGCACGATGACGAGGACGGAAATAATAGTGGGAGGGAGAGGGATCGGGAATCGTTGCATGGCGGCAGCGGCGGCGGGGGGAAGAGGAAGCTGCTTAGGAGGTTGAGTAGTCGGTTGAGCCTGCGGCCGGGGAGAATTGGAGGGTCGGGAGCGGCGGGGGCGGCGGGGGCGGCGGCGGGGGATGATGCGGAGCCGGAGGTGGATCTGGCGTTTAAGCCGAGTAAGGAGACGAGGGTGGTGGGGTTGGGGTCGTCGGGGGTGGCGGGGGTGGGAGGCCTGAAGGCGCTCAGTAAGCGGAAAGGAAAAGAGGCGGTGTATCCGCCGAATATCATCTCGAACCATAAGTTCACACCCATCACGTTCCTCCCGCTTACACTGTACCATGAGTTTAGCTTCTTTTTCAACCTCTACTTCTTACTGGTGGCACTTAGTCAGTGCATTCCTGCGCTACGGATAGGCTACCTCAGCAGTTATATCGTCCCGCTGGTGTTTGTGCTCGCAATCACGCTAGGGAAGGAGGCACACGATGACATTGCACGCCGGCGGCGGGACAAGGAGGCCAACAGCGAGCTCTACGAAGTCCTTTCATTCGCCCCCGGAACGAAGCGGAAGAACGTGGGCCACCTAGACGACACCCTCACGCTCATGAGGAAATCACGGGACCTCAAGGTTGGCGACATACTGATCCTGAAGAAAGACCAGCGGGTACCCGCAGACGTGGTGATCCTCAAGACGATATCCAACGAAGCAAACAGCACAGACGAGGAGGCGGCCTCGGGAGAGGCATTCATCCGTACCGACCAGCTGGACGGAGAGACGGACTGGAAGCTGAGGCTTGCGCCGGCGCCGACACAGGCGTTGAGGGCCGGGTGGCTGGCGGGGGTCACGGTCACCGCGAGTGCGCCGAGTAAAGAGGTGAATAACTTTGTGGGGTCCCTGGCGTACGAGCCACATTCGATACCGGAGGATGAGAATGCAGAGTCGTCGCTTGCGAGCCCGAGTACGCCGCAGGCGGGATTCAAGGTCGGGTTGTCGATTGATAATACGGCGTGGGCAAATACGGTACTGGCATCTAATTCGACGACTCTGGCGGCAATTATCTATACGGGTCCTGAAACCCGTGCTGCTCTGTCTACCTCTCGGAGTCGTAGTAAGACTGGTCTGCTCGAGAAGGAGATCAATAATCTGACCAAGATTCTCTGCGCAATCACCTTTTCCCTCTCCATCGCGCTCGTCGTCCTGCAAGCTGCCGAAGGCCACCCAGCGGAAGAAGAAGACGGCGGCGATAAGCCAATCCCATGGTATCTCCAGATCCTCCGCTTCTTGGTCCTTTTCTCCACCATCATCCCGATTTCCCTGCGTGTAAATCTCGACATGGGTAAGTCCGCATACGCCTGGTTCATTGAGCACGACCAAAACATCGCCGGCTGCGTCGTCCGCACATCCACCATCCCCGAGGAGCTCGGAAGAGTCGAGTACCTGCTAAGTGACAAGACGGGCACGCTCACGCAGAACGACATGGAGCTCAAGAAGATCCACGTTGGCACAGTATCATACGCGGGCGAGGCAATGGAGGAGGTGGCCGACTACATCAAGCAAGGGTTCCTCCCCGGCGAAGCCGGTGCGGGAAGTGGCACACAGAACGCCGTTGCGGTGCCGAGCTCGGGGGGCGGGAATACGACGAGGACACGCAGGGAGATTGGGACGAGGGTGAGGGATGTGGTGCTGGCGCTTGCGCTGTGCCATAATGTTACGCCGACGACGGCGACGGAGGAGGGCGCGACTGAGGCGACGACGACGTATCAGGCCTCTTCACCCGATGAGATTGCGATCGTCCGCTGGACTGAGTCTGTTGGGCTGCGTCTTGTTCACCGCGACCGTAATGGAATGCGGCTGGTCTCTGTCTCGACCGGTGAAGTCGTTGTCCGTGTCAAGATCTTGGAGGTCTTCCCGTTCACGAGTGAGGGGAAGCGTATGGGTATTGTTGTGCAGTTCATTGTCAACAGCCACACCACCGACCTTCTCAGCGGACCGGACGAGCCAAGTGGTGATATCTGGTTCTATCAGAAGGGTGCAGATACGACAATGTCGCCCATCGTGCAGTCGAATGACTGGCTGGATGAGGAGTGCTCCAACATGGCACGCGAGGGGCTGCGGACGCTCGTTGTGGGGCGGAAGAAGCTCTCGCACTCGAAGTATGCCGAGTTCTCAGCCGCGTACAAGGCCGCTAGCTTGCAGCTGCATAGCAGGGATACGCAGATGGCGAGGGTGGTCGAGGAGTACCTGGAGCGGGATCTGGAGCTGCTGGGTGTTACGGGCGTGGAGGATAAGCTGCAGAAGGATGTGAAGAGCTCGTTGGAGCTGCTGAGGAATGCGGGTATCAAGATATGGATGTTGACGGGAGATAAGGTGGAGACGGCGCGGTGTGTGGCGGTTAGTGCGAAGCTGGTGGCGAGGGGACAGTATGTCCATACAATTGCGAAACGTAAGTTTTTTCATTCTCGGAAGTGGCGGCGAGTGCTGACCTATGATGCAATAGTAAAACGGAAGGATCTTGCCTACGATGCGCTGGAGTTTCTTCGGAACAAGACTGACTCCTGCCTGCTAATTGACGGAGAGTCATTGGCGCTATTCCTATCCGTATACCAGACCGAATTCATCACCCTCGCCGTTCAACTCCCCGCCGTCATCGCCTGCCGCTGCACCCCCACGCAGAAAGCCGACATCGCCCGCCTCATCCGTACACACACGCAAAAACGCATCTGCTGCATCGGCGACGGCGGCAACGACGTCTCCATGATCCAAGCCGCCGACGTCGGCGTCGGCATCGTCGGCAAAGAGGGCCGCCAGGCCTCCCTCGCGGCCGACTTCTCCGTCGAGCAGTTCTGCCACCTGACAAAACTCCTTGTGTGGCACGGGCGCAACTCGTACAAGCGCTCGGCAAAGCTCGCGCAGTTCGTCATGCACCGCGGCCTCATCATCAGTGTCTGCCAGACCATATTCAGCATCGCGAGCCGCTTCGAGCCCATCGCGCTGTACCAGGGCTGGCTGCTTGTCGGGTATGCGAGTGTGTATACGATGGCGCCCGTGTTCTCGCTGGTGCTCGATCGGGACGTGGATGAGCGCCTCGCGGAGCTGTATCCGGAGCTGTATAAGGAGCTGACGGAGGGGCGCAGTCTGAGCTACCGTAGCTTTGGCGTGTGGGTGCTGGTGAGCATCTATCAGGGTAGTATCATACAGGGCCTGTCACAGATCTTGGTCGGCCTCGGCGAGGAGAACTTTAAGCGTATGGTGTCGGTCTCTTTCACGGTCCTTATCCTTAACGAGCTGATTATGGTTGCGCTCGAGATAACGACCTGGTAAGCTCCCCTCTCTTCCCTCCCCTCCCTCCCCTAGGTGAATGCTAACGGTGCATAAATAGGCACGCATACATGATCTTCGCCGAGGTCGGCACGGCCGTCCTCTTCTTCGCCAGCATGCCGCTGTTGAGCGAGTATTTCGACCTCAGCTACATCATAACAATAGGGTTCGTGTGGAGGGTTGCGGTCATCAGTGCGATTAGTCTGATACCGCCGTGGATTGCAAAGGCGGTTAGGAGGAAGTTGAAGCCACCGAGTTATGCGAAGGTGCAGGGTATTTAGATTTTTTTCTTTCTTTCTTTTTTTTATCTTTTGCTTTTGCGTTTTTGAGGATGATGTGTGGTGCATGTTTGGCGTTTTTCGTTTTTTTTTTGTGTGCTTTATATTCGTGATCATGATATGTGGTTGGTGTGCTGTGCTGTGTGCTGCTCGGGATATAAAAGTTGGATGGATGTACTAGTACTTACAGGGTAGGTTAGCTGTATTAGCTAGCGGTCAAGGTAAAGGGGTAGCTAGAATAAGATGTGTGTGGGGTGTAATGTCGGCCGATAGATGAACAAAATATAATGCGTAAGAATCTCACGGTGTGGTTGGCGTGTAGTGGGTGAGTGGGATAGATGATTGGTTGGTATAAGTCATAAATTATCACTCGGTGAATCGGGGCGTTAGTCAGCCAGCAGTGTAGTCCTGGATAAACTCATCACGAAAATCGGGTAGGGCCGGAATAGACAGACAGATGTAGGGGGGCGTTTTTCCCTCTACTTCTACTCCTCGCGATCGTCACTACTTCTACTGCTCGGGAGATCAAACCGAAAAAGTGCGCCGGCAAGAATCTGCCCTGGAGATCTACAGCACGTAGTAACGTGCTGAGCACGAAGAACGGCGCTGAGCACGAACATGAAGCCGTGTAACGGACCAACATGTCACAGTTATGATGGCAGTGAGGCTATGCTAGCTGTAGTACATGCTAGTATAAGCAGCTGTGGTGAGGTCATGGCTGGTCACTCGTGGGTGGAACAGAGCTAGTGGTGCGCATCGACTTGCGGCGATCGACCGGGATAACGTTGTTCGTAGTGTTTTTTTTTTTTTTTTTCGCGTGTTTTTTGTGTAAGGCGGTTAGACAGGTAGGTACATGTATGTAGTTGAGGCTCTTAATTCTTGATGGCAGTGACATATGCATGGAGGGGGGAATGACGGAGGGGGAGGGTAGGGTAAGCTTGGGGGGGGGGGGGTAGGGGCCCGGTGGGTGGGTTGGCAATTTTTTCAACAGTTAGTCAGTTAGGCGTTCCCCGTTAGCGAGTACGGACGGTACTGTACGGTATGGTTAGTAGGTACATGTCATGTAGTATCGGGTCCGTAGGGCAGTCAGTCAGTCAGTCACTAAGCCTCCGTTTCACCCTCCCAGCAATCCGCAGTGGTAAAGTACATAGTGCTTTTCGCATCGAGTGAGAACCTATGACGGGATGGCACATGTACCACCCGAGTCTAACCACGTCTTCCCCCTCGCCCACAAGTACCAGCACCAGCACAAACAATACTTTCAGGTAGACACCTCTATGACGTCCCACACACCCTCTACGACCTGATTGGTCAGCCGCATCATCAGCACAGCCACAATTTGCACTTTTGGGCATGAGCACTCGCACCCAACCACGGGTGGTCTCGGCCACCTGTCACGGCTGCTGCTTCTGGTATGTACACACCAGTGTGTATGTTTCGGGCTCCCGCTTCGGGGTCTGGTACATGCCTGAGTGAGAAAAAAAGGTACCCCACAAACAACTGAACAGTACTATAAACCTGGTATAGACGCGCAGTCAGGGGGTGATGGGCGATGGACCTATCGGTGGCTCTCCTTGGGCGTAATTAGAATCTTCGCACCAGTCAGCGACGTGGACGGTGGTGGGAGAGTGATGGAGGGGGAGGGAGCGAATGGTGGGGTTGGGATGGGGGGGAGATCGATGGGGGGATATGTATAAAGGGTATGCGGGGTCTAGTTTGGGGGATCAGTAAACAGGAAAGGACAGGAGTGAGTGAGAGGTTTGTGGCTGACGATATATCTAGTATATTATCTGCGAGACTTTGCAATTGATACAACGGATTATCTACGCTGGTAGTGGTATTGTCAATTCTTCGGTTCCGATATATATTCAGCGACAATTGCAACGACATCTACTCCGGCAGTAGCATTATTACTCAATTCCAAGAAACCGCGAGAATTATAGCGATACTCACTCCGGTAGTGGTGTTGTTCGGTTTCGATACTCAGCACTAGCGTTTAAATAATATCTACTCCGGCAGCGGTATTATACTCGACTTCAGCAAAAGACGTCAATTGCAACTATATCCACGCCGGTAGTGGTATTATTCGATCTCAATAATCAATAGCGTTTAAAGTATAATCACTCAATCTCAACAAACGACAATAGTTATACAATATCAACTCTGGTAGTGGTATTCGGTCTCGATAGTCAACAGCAGCTGCAATCTACTCCGGTAGTATTATTACTTACTACTTGGTTTCGATAGACAGCAGCAGTTGCATCGATATCTGCTCTACTCTGGTAGTAGTATTATCACTCAATTTAACAAAAGTCAACAAAAGTCAACAATCATAGCGATATCTACTCTGGTAGCGGTATTCGATCTCAATTAAATTTTAATACATCCCACAAGATGTCTCCAGCAACCCCGCCACCGTCCCGCTCCAACACCCCTTCACCGCCGTCCTCTCGCTCCAGCACCCCTTCACCGCCGTCCTCCCGCTCCAGCACCCCGTCACCCTCACCCTCACGCTCCAGCACCCCTCCACCACCAGATTCACCCTCCCGCTCCAGCACGCCTCCACCCCCAGTCCCCGTAAGTCCCGCTCTCCCCCCTACCTTCCCGGCACCCACTAACTCCTCCCAGGATGAATACGAGCAGCAAATCCCCCGGATATCGATCCCTTCTCCTCCCTACGCCGCCCACAACGCCCTCCTTGCTACCCCCGACGACTCCAGCAAGCGCCCCTACACCCTCCCCACCCTCCACTCCGGCACCACCATCATCTCCTTCCTCACGGAGGAGTTCTCCGTCAACCGTATCAACACGATTGTCCGCCACCTCTGGCTCGTCGGGCCCTTCATCCCAGAGCGCCCTCTCCACCGCCAACTCATAGCCGGGCGCGAGATCATTGTCGCCGAAAAGATCGACCTCCACCTCTGCTGGGAGGGCAAACAGCTCTACCTCAAACCCATCCCGGCGTTTCTCCTCCACCACGACTTCTTCGAAGAGTACATCTGCACCGCGCCGAGCGAAGACGCGAGATCGGATCTCTATGCGAGCGCCTGCGGCTTCCTAAAGTCATACACAAAGCTCATCCGCCACGAGAGCGACCTCGAGATTGCAAAGGACAAGAAACTCATCCCGTCCAGCGTGACCTGGGAGCAATGGTGCGCCTTCTCCGCCGACATCGAGGCCAGCACCTCGGTCATGATCCTGAGCCAGCGGTACGACTACGGCGAGCTGCGGCTGACGCGGCTGAACCTGCTGTACGAGATGTGCGTGCACGAGCCGTTCCACTTGGGCGACAACCGCTACAAGTTCCTGTTCGACACGATCAGCTTCGAGTGGCTGCTGTTTGCGTTTGTGTACTTCACGGTCGTGCTGACGGCGATGCAGGCGGTGCTTGCGACGGAGTATGGCGCGGGGAGTGCCGGCGTGCAGAGGGTGTCGTTTGGGTTTGGCGTGTTTGTGTTGGCGATGGCAGGGGTGTCGTGGGCGGTGATGGGCGGTTTTATGGTCTTGAGGGTGTATGTGTTCTTTTTTAGTGAGACGTGGATTGGCAGGCAGCAGTATAGGATCTATTATGTGGACCGCATTATGGAGGGGCTCTTTCGGTGGGGGAATTGATGGTGGGTAGATATAGAGTGGGTGCATGGGGATCGAGATGATATGGTGAAAATTGGTCGTTGTTGACCGTTCGATAGCTATAGACATAGCTGTATAGACATTTTCCTTTGTTCAAAAGTTATAGATGAGCTTTCAATGATAGATTTTACTTCTTTTTTTCTTTCTCCCTGACCTTGCAAGCAACGCATCACGGATTCTCACTCGCAGGAACTTGGGCAGTGAACTTAGATGTTTTTCCATACCGTGTCCAAGGACATTTATAAGAGACCGAGGAGAATAGTATTTTATAATTAATAACTAAGAATAGTAGGGAGAGCAAACTCCTTTTATAGTAAAAAAAATACTTTGTAAATAAACACGTATTATCAAGACAACCGGACTCGTTGTCTTGACACAGTGCTAATAACAGATAGCAAAGACAGCTATTAGTATGGACGAGTCGGTCTAGCCAGCGGTCGACGGCTTATCAGGGTTGAGAACACCATGGGGTTGTTCCTGTTGATTGTACTGGTCAGTGAATGTCGTTAACAATTGCACAATTGTTAAACGTTTCATTACGTAGTTTAGACATTGTTCCAAACTACATGTATCTGTACTTTTGTATTAGCGGTAATTTGGCCTCTAAAACTGTGATTGTAAAAAGAAATTTCCTTTGTTTCAGCCCATCAGTTCGTCTACATTTCGGTTCTTCACTTTGATCATCTCTGAAAACAGTTCTGTGTGCACCGTGGGGCTTTGATTTGGCTTTGGTTGGTTTTTTGACCTTTGTTTGCTCATAACGATGATAACGGCCAGGCACCAAAACCGCCCCAAAGAACGCGAAGAATCAAACACCACACAAACTAAACAAGCAGAAACACCACAACCATAAAGCAAACCCCAATTGTGATTACACCAATAGTAGTGTTCACTACCAGTAGCCACAAAAAGGGAAATCAGCACCATTCGACGCAAGCATCTACACCTCACCCACCGCCTTCTGTAGCTGCGAGCTGTACCGCCACTCCACAGTGCGCGCCATGGCAGGATCAAACACCACCAGCGTCCTCGTCGAGCTCGGAGACACACTTGCAAAGCCCGCGGGTCCAAACCTGCCCACTACCTTCTCCTCCCCGCCCATGACTTCGACTTCTCCTTCAAACCTGCCCCCGGACCCGCTGAGTCTGAACACTAGCTCCTCCTCCTCCTCTTCGTCTTCGTCCTCTTCCTCTTCCTTGTATTGGATACACGGGACGACTGCAGGCTCTTCCAAGATATAATACCCTACACACACACACCATCAGCCCCACACCTCACTACTCTGCTCCACGGCGAACCACATACCTCTAAAAACCCAATCCAGAACCCCCCACGCCACACACACGACCCCCCACAGCAACACGCCCACACCCGCCCCCAGCTGCAAGATGCCCAGTGCGGTGTTCCACCGCTCTCTCACGGCCGCGCCATGGATGCGCACGATGTCGTCCACGATGCTGAGGGCGCCGTTGGCGACGGCGTAGTGCGCGGCAAGCTTCGCGGTGTAGAAAGCGATGAGGACGATGTGTGGGAGGAGCGGGTGGTGGGTGTGCAGGTAGAGGGCGAGGGTGGTGAGGGCGAGGCTGACGGGGAGGAGGGGGATGGTTTGGTGTTGGGGGTGGGGGGCGGACATTGCGGATGTTGTGGTGATGGTGGTGGTGGTCACGGTGGGGAGAGTTAGAGGTTGTTGTGGGGGGATGTTGTGGGCAGAGTGTGGTGAGGTCTGGGGGTCCGATATGGGATGGGGCCGAGAGGTACACTTTTTAGTGTGCCTGCAAGGGTCTGTTTGATCTCGGGCCCTCCCGCACCTCCCTGAACCACGCAGGTTGGTCCGTTGCCCGGGACAAACAGCCGAGTGATGGCCTGTGATGCGATACCGACTTTCCCCCCCCCTTTGCGGTGCGTCCATCACTTACGCTGCGAGAGCGCTGGTGTGTGTTCCTGAGTTGCTGAGGATCTTGAATTTCATTTGAACAGGTCTGTTTCCGCAGGATTGATTTCCTGCTGTCCTTAGTTTTTGTATCTACACATCTAAAACCGCTGTTATAAACAAAAACACGCTGCACAAAACCAACAACCACGCAACGCCTTTATACACCAAAGATCACGAAGACTCCACCCCCGCCCTCGCCACCTTCGCCCTCCTCTCATTCTCCTCCTTCACCGCCAACCTCCTCTCCACCCACGCCGGCGCCACCTCCACCGCCCTCCTCGGATCCTTCTTGTAGCACAACAACAGCCCCTGCACCTCAGCGGGCGTAAACCGCCCCTCCGGCACCATGTCCGCAAACCTCGCCGCCATCTTCCCAATCTCCTCCTTCCCGGGAAAGTCCTCGGGGATGTAATCCCGCAGTGCGAGATCCTCGCTGCTGACATCATACAGGTTCTCGAAGATGCGGGCAATGACGGGTCGCGAGGCATACGAGAAGGCGATCTGTAGGTCGACCCGTCCCGGCCGGATCAGCGCCTCGTCGAGGTGCTCGCGGTGGTTGGTGGTCATGATGAGGATGCGGCCTTCGCTGGCGCTGGCGCCGTCGATGGCGTTGATGAGGCCGGAGAAGGTTACTTTTGTTTTATGCATCTCGGTTGGAAGCGGAGGGCCGGCGATGGGTGGGTCCTTGTCTTTCGGGGAGGTGGTCTTGGAGACAGTGGTAGGGGGAGATGCAGGGGCGGCGATAGAGTCGTTTGCCCGCCGTACACCAGATGCATCAACGTCCTCAAGCAGGACAATACAGTACGTCGGCAGCTGCGCAAAGTACGCGGCCAGGCTCTCGTCGTCGAGCCCGCGCTGCGTGAGCGAGAGCACATACACGCCGAGACCAAAGTGCGCAGCCAGCGCCATGCTAAGACTAGTTTTCCCTGTGCCCGGCGGCCCGTATAGGAGGTACCCGCGGCGGTATGGCAGCCCGCGGTTTGCATACCATGTGATTGTCTGCGGGAGGAGGTACTCCGCGATGTCGGCCACGAGCTTGTCGCGCTGGTCGTCCTCGAGCACCACGCTCGCGATGGGGCGCTTGGGGCGGAAGATTATGCGGCGCCAGTGCACGTCGCGGCCGGCGTCGTCGATGCGGTGTGGGCCAAAGACGCTGGTCATCTCCTTCTGCACGGTGCGCGTGTGTTCGAAGACTTCCTGGAGGAGGGCCTTTAGCACTTTGTTGCCGCGGCCGTAGGTCCGCAGCGTGGTGACCTGCTGCTCGTTGTCCTCGTATTGGCGGACTATGGATTTTGTGACCCTGATGAGGTGCCCGTTGTGGCGGAAGGAGTACTCGGCGTTGGCGGTGATCTGGTAGTATATCTGCACCTTGGCCTCTGCGGGCAGGGCAGTCCTCCGGGAGTGCAGCTCCACGTCGTAGCTGCTCGTGCCGTGGAGCTGGTCGCCCTGCGTCTCGCACAGCCAGGTGTGGAAGTCGTTGTTGAAGCTGCCGTACTGGTTCACCAGACGCATGCTGCAGGTGTAGTGCTTCTCGATAAGCGCCCAGACATAGTTCCAGAGGAACATGGAGCCGGTCCAGAGCGCGGTGGCGAGCATGAACCAGGTGGTGAGGGTGCCGAAGTCGAGGTTGAGGCTGTGGAAGTAGTCGCGGATCACTTCGAGGCCGGGGACGCGGTTGGTGGCCATGGCGCCGAGGCTGAGGAGGCCGACGAGGCTGTTTGGGCTCATGCCGGCGGCGCCGGAGATGGCGTGGGCGAGGCCGCTGATGTCCATGGTGGGGGTTGCGGGGAGGGTCCTCCTGCTCTTTGGGAAGGTGCTGGTGTCTGCGAGTCTCCTAGCCCACTGGCATAGAACCTAAGCTTCTCGATGAGTAAAGATAGAATTGGGGGGGGGATAATCTTTATAGCTACCAAACATCACCGAATGCACCCCAGATATGACTCCAACTCTCACTGATATCGATGTCTATGTTCAGCCTCCGAATCTTGAGTCATGAGAAAAAGTCATTGACTCATGTACTCACGTTTGCAAACACCTTGAGCTATGTAGATCCTCAAAATTTCAATCTGCACGCAGAGTACCGCTGGCTACCTACTTGCTGTTAATATCCGATACCTACTCTACCAGCTCAGCCCCCCTGGCCGTAGTTTTGATATGGTGCAAGAGGGACCTTGTCAACCCTGTACACACCACTTCAGTCAATTCTCCCATTGGCCCTAGGAAGCAAACATCGAGGAGCCTCACCTTTAAGTCGACTTTATGGCTGCAAGGCCTACAATACTGAACTGGTATGAACAGGGATTACAAGGCCGCCCCCCCCCCCCCCCCCCAAGGCCTCTCGCACCATAGTAGAGTAGGATTACCGTACTAGGCGTGGTTAATTGTATGGTACTTATGAATTATGAGCTGAGTGAGAGTCAGAGATGCGGAGGTAAAGCATCTTTGGAATGATCGTAGGCGGCGTAGATAAGACGGCCCAACCAATCCATTGGACGCTGGAATCCCTGGAATCTCAGCCCTGTAGGAAGACCTTATCTGTTGACCCCGGCTAGGTCATGTAGTTAACTCTTGATGCTCGCCGCGCATGGGCGGCGGGGGTTAGTCACCGTGACGACCAGGGATAGTTCCAATTTAGCCGTTGCAACCGCGATGCGGTTTCCGCGCGTTTGACAACGAAATAAGAGAAATAGTTGTGATATACCGCGCCCATCAGCTTGATCCTCCTCCTCAACTATATAGCTAGCGGGAAAAAACTCGAAATATCTTTTCAATATCATAATCTAGATTCTTCAACAGTTGGCCGTGCCTTTTTTTTGCGACAACCAAGGGTGGGTGGACGGGTTCGAACAAAGTAAAAATGCTACAGTGAACCAACTTCCAAGATGGAAGGGGGGGAGGGAGCCTCTAGGAAATAATTATAATACAGATAGGACAGATATCAAGAACCAAGTCAAATAATATCAAGAACAAAACTAGCAGGAAAAAAAGAGAACAAGAAAGGATAAAAAATGAAAGATGAAGAAAAAAAAAAAAAAGTCCGAACAACAGAGAAGAGAGCTCAGAGTATGTATAAATAATAATCGCGGGCATATAGATTGTAGTAGTAATTTGATGTTATGGCGCGCGGTTGGAGCGAGATAGAGCAGTAACCCCCACCCCCGATATAATGTAGTCACTCACAGCTTTTAGGATGACAAGGAAAAAAAAAAAAAAAAGAAGAAAGAAAAAAACTCCGAAACCAAGATAGCACCTTCTTGATCATTCCAGAATTTTCCACGAACCAGGGAAACAGGTCGAGAATCAGTTCTTGAGGCGCAAGGCGTCGTTCAGCAGCTCCTGCTCCTCTTTCTGTAAAGATTATTAGCATCAAATTCTGATAACGGGTCATATATGATCGGGAAAAAAACGTACTATATGGCTAGCCTTGAGACCAGTGGCAACACTGGCGCTGGGGTTTCTGCCAGCGTATTGGACGTGCTTGTCTGTATGGTTCTGCGTGTTGCGGAGAATGGTGTCCAATCTCGGCTGCACAAAGCTCCAGCCACCGGCGTTGAGTGGCTCCTCCTGGGTCCAGACGATCTCCTTCAAATTAGGGTATTTGTCAAGTTCGTCACGGAGTTGTGCCCAAGGGAAGGGGTGCAGTTGCTCAACACGAACGATGGCGATATCGTCGATTTTGTGGGCTTCACGGTGCTTGCGGAGAGCAGCGTAAACCTGACCTGTGCAGATCAATAGGCGAGTGCACTCGGAGGGATCCTTGATACCATTGCCGTGCTCGGTTTCGGGGAGCATCCATTGGAAGTGTGAGTCTCCGGTGAAGTCTGAGAGATCAGAGCGAGCAAGAGGATGGCGGAGGAGAGCTTTGCTGAAAAAGATGACCAAGGCTGTGTATTGTAAGAATCTATCTCATTGATCTTCAAGGATTATGTGTGACTCACGTTTTCTGAATTGACGGTTCATCTGCCTCCTCAAAATGTGGAACAAGTTGGAGGGAGTGGTCATGTATGCAACTTGCATGTTGCAATCTTGGTGCTGGCGCTCGAGCTTTGCTTCTGAGGGGAAAACACGGGGGTCCTCGTTACACAGTTGGAGATATCTCTCAATTCTCCCGGAAGAATGCTCGGGACCTTGTCCATCATACCCGTGAGGAAGTGAGAGAACCAAGCCAGTACGTTGATGCCACTTAGTTTCTCCGGAAGCAATGAACTGATCGATGATACATTGGGCATTGTTGGCGAAATCTCCAAACTGGGCCTCCCAGATGACCAAGGCATCAGGAGAAGAAAGTGAGTATCCATATTCAAAACCAAGTCTAGAAGATATTAGCTTATGTGTCTCGGAGAAAATACAAGATTCTAGAAAGACTTACACTCCGAATTCACTCAATGAAGAGTTGCAAATGACAAATTTAGCCTGGTTCTCGCTGATGTGCTGCAAGGGTGTGTAGATATCCTCTGTTTCCTGGTCATGGAGAACCGCGTGTCTTTGTGAGAAGGTACCACGCTCTACATCCTGTCCACTGACACGAACGTGCTTGCCATCATTGAGCAAACTACCAAAAGCAAGTGCTTCGGCAGTCGACCAATCGATGTTCTTGCCTTCCTCGACAGTCTTCTTACGGTTTGCCAAGATACGCTGCAAGTTTCTATGAACATGGAATCCTTCGGGAGCAGCGGAAATTGTGTTGGCAATGTGCTTCAGTGTAGCCTCATCGACTGAGGTTGGGAGGTGAGGGAGAACTTCGGTAGCCAATTCCTTAGGGGACTTGAAGCCTAGTTATACATCAGTACAAGAGCTTATTCGAAGATCTCACGTTATCAACTCACCGTTCCATGCACTAGCAAGCCATTCCCTGGCAGTGGGCTGGTAGTCCTTTGACTTGGCAAAGCTGTCTTCCAACATACCCCACACCCTAAATCCCAAGTCAATTAGAGCACTCTTTCGATGGTTTACAACTCTGAACGGGCAAAGGCTACGAACCATTTTTTGTGTTCCTGGATGTCCTCTTCCGAAAAGCTGCCTTCATCCAACAAAGCTTTGACATACTGGTCCAAAGCCGGTACTTTTTCGGCGATCTTCCTGTACATCAAGGGCTGGGTGAAACTGGGCTGATCGGTCTCGTTGTGTCCATACTTTCTGTAGCACACAATATCGATAACAACATCTCTCTTGAACTCAGCCCTCCAGTCCGCTGCCAACTGGCAGACAAAGTTAAGAGCTTCGACATCCTCAGCATTGACATGGAAGACAGGCGCATCAATCGACTTGGCAATGTCAGAGCAGTAAGGTGTGGAGCGAGAAAATCGGGGATCTGTTGTGAATCCAATCTGGTTGTTCACAATGAGATGGATGGTACCACCGGTCGAGTATGCGGGGAGAGAGTGGAAACCCATGGTTTCATAAACCACACCTTGTCCAGCAAATGCGGCATCACCGTGTACAAGGAGCCCCATAGCAGTAGCATGTGCCTTTTCGTCACTGTTGAAGTGTTGAATTGCACGGGTCTTTCCCAGCACAACTGGGTCCTCAGCTTCCAAATGAGAGGGATTTGCCACCAAAGAAAGCTGCACTCGTTTACCAGAGGGAGTAGGTCTTTCAAAATTCATTCCGAGATGGTACTTGACGTCTCCAGACCCCTCATCACCGGGCTCGGTTGTCCCTCCAAATTCACTGAAGATACTCTCATTGGGCTTGCGGACGACGTTGGAGAGAACATTGAGACGACCACGATGGGGCATGCCAATGATAATGTCCTTCACCCCGTGGTCAACAGATCTATCAATCAATGCCTTCATTCCAGGCACCAAGGCCTCACAACCTTCAAGACCAAAGCGCTTGTCGTTGGGGTACTTAGTTGCAAGGAAAGATTCGAAAGATGTTGACCAAATCAAACGGTCAAGAATACGGCGCTTCTCATCAGGGCTGTATTTATAGGGAGTAGGGACCTCAACACGTTCCCTAATCCAGTCGCATTGTTCGCGATCCGGGATGTGAACGTACTCCACACCGTAAGAGCCACAGTAGGTCTTCTCACAAGCAGCGACGATTTCCCTCAAAGTCATTTTTTCTCTGCCTTCCGTAGCGAATCTTGGGAGAATACCGGGACCAAGCGTATACTCGTCATCAAGATCTTTCGCAGTGAATTGGTAGTGGTCAAGGTCAAGCTCACGGGGGTTCGCGGTTCCGCCAATATCCATTGATCGAATTCCCAGGGGGTCGATCTTTGCTTTGTGGTGTCCTCGAACCTGGTATGCACGAACAAGAAGCTGCACCTTCAAATGTTTTGTGACATCGGTATTGCCGCCAAGGTGTGCCCCAGGAACGATCGCAGGGACACCACCGGTGGGGGTAGGAACGAGAGTTGGGGGTGCTTGGAAAGCTTGTGATGCAGGACCATCTCCCTCCATGTTTTTGAAATATACCTGCCATGAAATGTGAACGCTTTGGGGGTCTTTCTTCCACGAGAGGTACATTTCGTCGATATAGTTTGCGGTGTTTCCTTGCAGGAAAGCATCTGAAGGATCCTAGAAATACAAGTTTTCTCAGTTTCCATATACTCGGGAAGTTCATTTATCGACCATTTCATCATTCATACCACTCCTTTCGCATTAGCTGATGATGCAGCATAGCTTCTTGACTGCACAGCCAAGAACTTTCCCTGTGCTGGTAGAGACCTGGACCAGCGAGGTGGAGTAGTCACAGGGACCGAGCCACGAAGTCTGGAGATAGAACTGCCGCCAAGGCGACATGAGCGAAGGCTCGAACGAAGCATGCTGAGGTATCAAGAAATGCTCGTGATGGGTATAAAGAAGATGAAGAGGGGGGAGGAGAGGAGCAATACGATGATAACGGCGATGAATATGTGGCGGTTACTGTGGTTGTAGTGGTATAGATGCTCGGGGAACGGAGGGGGCAATGAATGCTCGGGAACAAGGGAAACTCGGAGGGGTGACCCGAGGAAGTGCCGTAGAACTGGGGAGGGGGTCCGTTAAACAGGGCACTCTCTTCTAGAAGGAAACGAGAAAGAAAAAAAAAGGTCAACCATGAAGT
Organism: Morchella sextelata; assembly: GCF_020137385.1. Lineage (NCBI taxonomy): Eukaryota > Fungi > Ascomycota > Pezizomycetes > Pezizales > Morchellaceae > Morchella > Morchella sextelata. Next base: position 342,369 of record NW_025408619.1, on the reverse strand, counting down.
GCACGAGAGGAGATTCGTGGGGATTTGACCCACTAGTCCGTTTTCGTAGCTAGCGCGATAAAATCCCTCGTTCTTTCTGCACCCTGAGCGAATAGATAAGCACGATCTAATCTTTCCCCTTGACAACCAAGCTTCGGAATCCTTGGCGAGGCGCACAGATGACCCGTATTTGGGTTATGTAAGAGCGTCAGCTACAATTGCGCTGTCATAAAACGAGGCATCAATGACAATCATGACCACACTAGAGCCTAGAGCTTACTACAACATCGCCACCGGTCGTCCGAAAGGAGCATTTCAAATGTTGCATGAGACTCGAGCTCAGCATTGGTACCTGACGAGTGATATCGTGTGAAGTATTGCATTTCGGGCGAGAAGGAGATATTCGGAACCGGCTATATAAATATCCGGAGGGGTAAATCTGCGCAAAAACTCATTCCCCTCTCAACCTGCACATCGATATTGTAGGAACTACAATACCCTATGTATCTATAGTAATTGACCCAAAAGATTTGATGAACCGAGGTTCGTTATTTAGGTTTCTATCCCCTAGTGGAAACAATTTTTAATGGCATGGTGCCTGAGAAGAATTCTATCCCCGGGTTGTCCCGAAGTGACAAAGCTCCGGACCGAGTCAGGACCCAGCATCTCTGGATATCCAAAGTAAGCCCCATCCTATCTTTTAAATAAACGTACATTGCAGCTAAACTATCTGCTGTACCTTTATAAAAATTACCCACCTATCAAGATTGGGATTTCCATTTCTTATCTTTTATCTAATCCCTGCAACAAACCTTTTCACCTACAGTATCCGGTAGAATTATTGCGAAAGTCAGAACTAAAAGGGTGGGTTTCTTGGCCCGTGCTCACTGCAAAAATTCCTTTGAGGGCCAATGGGACTATCGGGTCACGGAAAACCCACTTTCGCATTAATTCTACCAGAATCTGTACGCCTTCTGAAGAAGCCACAGTAGGTTCTGTACGCCACAAAGGAATTTGTGACTTGGAAAAAATAAGCTCTGGTATTACCTTGAGCCGTGCGGGACGTTACAAATTCTGTACTCGGTAGTTACAAGGTTCAAATTAAAAAGCACGAACGACGTCATGTGCCTTCATTCTAACCTCTTAATCTCTTCGGCGACGACGACAACTACATGATATACATACCACCACCACCACCACCACTACATTACATACAGAGCTTTAGCACTACCACGAATACCACAAGCATATCATGTATTACAAGTGAGTGACTGAAATTGACCATGTGAAAGCACTATAGACTACTAGTGCTCTACATATATGAGTTGTCATTGCACATGACATGAGTATTTCTCGTGGATTCCCACGATCATCCATTTTATTTCAGTGCCGCATATCTTTATTTCTCAGGCTGAATATATGGTACTGGGCTTATCTGATCTAGTAAGACACCCATCGACCCAAGCTTTGGAATTACTTTGAGGTCGAGCGATGCTCATTGACCCTTTGATTTCATCAATACTGGCTAGACTAGTGGATCATACTTAGTGCGAGATATCGGACGAAATTCGGTCTCACTTGCAGCGAATGTTTAGTTGCGAATCGAAAAGCACGGGCCATTTCCTCTGGACCCGGCAGCTATGTAAGGATTATCTTAATGATCAAATTTCATCGGTCCAGAAATCCTAGATATCCAAGGGCGACGGGGACAGGAATTTTGAGGTTCCTTTTCTCTCCTCACATCAAACGAGAGGATGATGAACCTATCACCCAGTGGAGAAAACACGTTTCTTGGTGGGGATGAGAGGAGGGGAAAGATGAAGATACTAGAGATAAGAAAGGTAAGGTACATGCGTGAGGAGAACCCTTAGTTAGGCTTCACTCCGCGTGGGTTCGATAAGATGTGGAGAGTGATGCTCATATATGAGGGGAAATGGATGATTCTTGCATAAATACAGTCAGTTCAGGCGTTTTGCATCATGTAAACTGACCGGTGACTTGTTTAGAGTTGAACAAAATGATAAAGCTCCCAAAATCTTGTAGATCCTAGGATTCGTTTAGCACAGTACACGCACTAAATACTGAAAAGATTCACGACGATGACTATTGGAGGTTGATATGCGGGGTTGCTTCGTTGACAGCTTGCAGCCCCAATCGGGAAGCTGCTCGTGTCTCCTGTACCAGACGTGTCGACTCGGTAAAAGTGATCGAACGGGAAAAGCCTTCTTAGAAATCATCATCTCTCACTCGCGTGGGTAGACAATTGGTTAAGGCTGCATGTTGGTTCAACTTGGTGGTGCCCCGTGACCCAATCCCTGCAGAAAACAAATTTTACATGGTCTTGGCTGAGTTTACAGGGTCCGTGGCTTTATCAAAATTGTCAATCTAAGACAGTGATTTCTTGCCCATTGGCCCCTTGGCCCACGCTCTAGACAAAACCTACCGACCCGGGGACACGCTCGAAAGAACGATGTCTTACAGTCCACATCATCATTTTCGTCATAAACGCAGTGAAGTACTTAGGTACCCCTCCGCGGCCGTAGAAGTCTTTCATCACCTCAATCTCCTAGTCCTTCCTTCCTTTAAGCATTTTTCCTTTTAGTTTTGTATTTTTTGAACTATCTTAACGCGTTTTGGTACGTTCTACAAGTCCGTTCAGGGGTGTGTTTACCATGAACAAACTCAACATTTAACCATATTGTCTCACGTGCTACAGTAACTAACAAACAAGGCAGATTATTATACCCCACGTTGAATTACACTACAAATGGCTCTTCTCAGTCTTGAAAACAAGACCATACTTGCAATCGCGCAATACCTCGGGCAAAAAGACGTCAAGTCTCTCCTCCTTACAAACCGGCGGCTTGCGTCCCTTTTAACGCCTCGCTTTTACGATCTCGCCGTTGCAGACCTACTATCGAAAAAAGAATACAAGCTAGAAACTGTTCTCGAATGGGCTGTAATCGAAGGCCACGAAACACCCATCATTCAAATCGCACAGAGGGGAGGTAATGTTACGGTCCGAAGTGTTGCGGATGACGATACATTGCTTCACCTAGCAGTCAAAAATGGCCACGAAGGAGTGGTTCGTGTACTGTTAGAGAAAAGGGGAATCGACATCACCGCACAGAACAGGGTCGGAACTACGGCACTGCACTTGGCGGCCGATAAGGGGCTCGAGGGATGTTTCGGATTGCTGGTCGCAAAGGAAAGAGGGGAGGCCCTAGTCAAGAGAGCAATTGGTATCGAAGACCATGCTGGGTGGACTGCCCTACACTTCGCTGCTGCAAGTAATCATGCGGGGATTGTCAAGGTTCTTATAGAGAAGGGGGCGGACATCACATACATGAATGTTCGTGAAAAGACGCCTCTTCACTTAGCGGCCGAAAAGGGATTTGATTTGGTGGTCAGTCTGATGATGGATACCGGATTTGTAGCCGATGAAGCAGCTGGACTTTTCGATCGCGCCGGAAACATGCCACTTCATTCGGCAGCAAAAAATGGACACGTAGCGGTAGTAAAGAGAATGTTAGAGAAGGGAGTCGACTGCATGACCACTACCAAAGCTGGCGCAACAGCGCTCCATTGGGCCGCAAAGATGGGGCACGAGGATGTTGTTGCGGTGTTGTTAGAAAATGACGCCTCTACAAATGTCGTGACAATTGACGAGAGAAGAAGCACTCCTCTCCAATGGGTAGCGGAATCTTGTTGTTGGATGATTATATTTAAGGAACGCGATCCAGAGGTTATCCTTGATCTACTTCTGGAGAATGGTTCAGATGTCAGGGCTATGGATGCCAGGGGGAAGACAGCGCTTCATTACGCTGCCGAGAATGGCCTGCATACGACAAGAATAAAGGAGGAGAGGAATACTCCTGGTAGAACGCCAAAACAACTGGATTTGGGGAATCAAGTAGCTGCACAATTGACATACAAGAATATGATATCACTATTCTTGAATGGAGGTGCGAATATCAACGCTCGAGATATGTCCGACCGGACTCCCTTCCATCACGCAGTAGAGAACGGGGACGAATATGCGATGCGGATCTTATTGGACAAGGGTGCGGATATTGAGGCGAGGTACAAGGGCGGAAAAACAGCTCTAGAAGCAGAATACGAGTTGGAGATAAGACGGGAGAATATTGTACAAATCTTGTTGGAATATGGGGCTCAGGGAGCGGAACAGGCCCAAATTGATAGCAAAAAAACGATTGTTGTTGACCGGACTGCAGCTGAGACTCGAAGAGGTGGAGAAAAATTGAAAATACCTCCTAGCAAGATTGTACGGTACTCCTTGGTACCAGAGGAGTTTGGGGGTAAGCCGAAGAAGGAGAAGGAGAAAGAAAAGGAAAAGAATAGGAGTGAGTTCAAATTGTTGAAGGATCGCGCTTCAAAGTTGTTGAAACCAACGGGTTTGGTCTCTCGAATTCTTGGATGGCGCCGAAAGTAGTTTATTAAGGTAAGAAAAATTACACCTAGGATTTCTGGATTTAACTGACAATCGAGTAGACAATAGCTTGAATCTCCTTGAGTATTTTAATAGTAGTTAATGAAGTTATGAAGATCGATCATCGCGCAACCCTCTTTTGGTTCTTTTCTTAAACAGTCAATTGTCCCCCTCGTTATCGAAGCGGATTGGCAAGACACATCATGTTCACCCCACAAATACTTTTACAACACAATAGTTTATTTATATATCAAAGATCCATATGGTTCTACCCTGAATATATAAAACCGCCATTGAAGTCCTTATTCTATCGGAAATAGGGATGTCCTTACATACTATGTGTTCTAGAGCGCAACCTATGGATCCTTGGCAAACATGGATCTGCGAGTGTTCCTTCATGACAACTTATTACCATTATCTGAGAAGCAGTACTATCCCGGAACACGCAATTTAACTCTCTCCTCCCAAGCAGTACCCAATTGATGATAATGGAAAGAACGCCGTTGCCAGTTTGAGTAGGAGGCTGGTAGAGGGAGTTGTGAGTGTAAGAGATGTAAAATCCACACGTGAAAGCGCCATGCTCTTACTCTTGTAAATAAAGCTTTGTGATTTTCTTCAAGACAGGTATCGGGACAACGAGTACGTATCGGAAAGGTCTTTTTCTAGCCTGCATGACTACGTCCTATAAAATCTCTGAATCTACTTCTTGCGATGGAAAAAGCTTCAAAGCCTACAGTATCTTCTGGATCAATGGCGAACATGTGTCAATGGGGGCTCAAGGACAAATAGGTTCGCCATTGACCCAGAAATAGTACTAGCGCTAAAGAAACGGCAACTTCTCCAGCCCAAAACACCCCTGGCTGAGATGCAAATTCCGGAGCTTCCCGCTAGACCCTTCAAATTCCAGTGACCCCCATAATTCGGTCTTTGCAGCACTTGCTTATTCAGTTCACGAGCCCTCCGGCTCATATCATTGATTTCTGCTATCTCCCATAATATCAAAGGTCAGGACAATTATTCACAACCAAATTTGTATGCCAATGACCGATTTCCCAGTTTCACGCGTAACATATTTCTGTTATACCGGAATGTGAAGCATCATTGCGGCTCAAGAAAGCGGCCTCGGCTAGTTCCGCCTCCCGTACTTTGTGTCATGGTTGCGTCACTCCGGGGAGACCCAACCAACATCTGGCAACAAGTTTGGGCAAAACCTCAACACCACAAATCAACAGACACTAAGCTGTGAATATTTAAACATCCACAAGCTACAGCATACATATCCCACCCGCCTCCTAACAGTACTAGTATCGTTGCGGCAGAAATACTGGAAACACAATGGATTCTACACCGGCCCTCACGGCCATTTGCGCCCTAAGCTCTATAACGCTTAGAGCTGCGAGCTATATCTTTCTACGTTGGGTATGCGATAGCTACAGCTCCTTCATGGTATTGGGATTCTTGCTAATTTTTGAGTTTGTGTGCAGATACCAGGTCATGTATGTAATTCCTACACCTCTCCCGGGGGCCTGCGGGAGATTGCTAACAAATGGCTACAGCTTTTCGTCAACGTTATATTCTCCGCATACGCTATTTACGCAGCCACCTTCGCAATTATATACCTTGTAAAACCAGCCTACAAGATAGTTGATAAAACTACCGAGATCAATATCGTGCAGCCCTTGATCCAGGAGGCTAGATACGCAGTCTCTAAGACACCAGGGGTTGTGATAGTGGAGTCAGAGAGCACACAAATCGACCCCTTGCTCAACCCCAACAAGCTCTCTGCAGTGGAAGCTACACAGACAGTTGTGTACCGCCGCAAAGATACGCATCCTCTTAAAACTCTACTACTGGGAACGCCCTCGCCTTCGTCTCGAAAGCTATCGTGGACAACATTCGCAATCAACAGTCTTCTAGCCCTTGCAACATGGGACTTGACATTCCGCACTGATTACTTCCACAAAGCCAAGGACCTCTCATTCTCCAGGATCGGCTATGTCGGCCCTAATTCTGCAAAGCTCCTCTTCCGCGAGCCTGATAAGCTCAAATACCCAGTGTCTGTGTGGTATCAGGTTGAGGCTCCTGGCATCATCGACGCACATCTCGTTGATACAATCCCCTTCTTGACCGAGTCCACAGATTACACCAAGACAGTGACAATCCCCCACTTGAACCCAGAAACCAAGTACAGATATTTCACATCCTCGGCCCACAATGGAACATTCACCACTGCCCCCCCTCCTGGGAAACCCCCCGCTGGAGGGAAGTTCACCTTCCTAACAAGCTCATGCATTAAACCACGTTTCCCATATGATCCACTCCAGCACCCTCTAGCAGTAAAAGGGTTCAAGGTCCTCGGCGGAATGCTCGAAGAGCTGAAGGCCTCATTTATGCTTTTCCTCGGTGACTTCATCTACATCGACGTGCCCCGCCGCCCCGGTGTCGACGTCGAGTCCTACCGCCAATACTACCGCCAGATCTACGCCTCCCCCGACTGGCCGGCGGCTGGTAACAACCTGCCGTGGATCCACGTCCTGGACGACCATGAAATCGCCAACGACTGGTCCTCCAACACAACCGGCATCTACCCCGCCGCCATCGAGCCCTTCAACCACTACCAGCACGCGCCCAACCCCCCAGCCGTGCGCACCGCAGACGACGAAACATACTACAGTTTCTCGTGGGGCTCCAGCGCATCCTTCTTCATGCTCGATACCCGCCGCTACAGGTCTCACGACAGCATCCCAGACGGCCCGGGAAAGACCATGTTAGGAAAGCAGCAACTCGAGGACCTGCTCAACTGGCTCAAGAAGGACGACGGCGGCGCCGACTTGGGCCACGGGGAGGAAGTGCAGTGGAAGTTCATCGTCAGCAGCGTGCCGTTCACAAAGAACTGGAGGTTCGGCGGGAACGACACGTGGGCCGGATACATGCATGAGCGGAGACAAATCCTGGAGACTGCATGGAGTGTGGGCGGACGAAGCGGTGTGGTGGTGCTGAGTGGTGATCGCCATGAATTTGCTGCTACTGCGTGAGTGCTGCTGCTGCTGCTGCTGCTGCTGTTCTTTCCCGCACGCACGTCGTTTGCATCTCGACTGACTCTTCGCTTTTCTTTCGTGTGTAGTTTCCCGCCGCCGGAAAATTCGCAGTGGCCGGCGAGCAGCGCGGTTCATGAGTTTTCGTGTAGCCCGCTGAGCCAGTTCTACCTGCCGATTCGGACGTACCGCCAAGAGGATAACGAGGACATCGCTATCAAGTAAGTAGCCACTCGTCCCCCGCGCAGCGGATCCGCTAACAACCCTTCTAGATACCAACCCGACGGTAACGTGAAATTCGGAGCAATCACAATCGATACCACGAACGTGGAGCAGGCCGTTCTGAAATATCAGCTATTCGTCGACGGAGTTGAGGACTGGAGCTGGGTGCTGACCGCACCGGCGAGAGGGAAGAAGGCGAAGGGGGGAGTGAAGAAGAAGCAGTGGACTTGAGTTGAAATCGAGTAAGGAGGAGGAGGAGGAGGAGGAGGTTATTCTTTAATACATGGAGACGAGGATTTCATATTATTTAGATAATGATTTTTACGTAACTGTTTTTTCAATACTTTTTTTTCTAGGAGGATCAGAGAATACAGAGGCATATTTTTGGGTATTCTCATAATTAACGTGGTGGTGTGCTTTGCTTTGCTTGATCTGTCCTTTACTTGGTGAATATCTGTGTACATGTATGTGTCTACTTAGTAACCCAAGAATGTCATTTCCACAACGGGAGCTGAGGGCTGAACGAGCGAGAATACATGATTGGGCACACACACACCGGAGCTGTCTTTGATACTCCACGTCTAGTGCCGCTGTGAGTCAGCGCCACATAACAACAGAGCAACCCGTACCTCAAAACTTAAAACTCGATCCGGTCCACACGGAAAGTTGTTGGCTGGGTTCTGAGACCTTATGATAAAGGCCGGTCGGTGGTGGTGGCCTGTTCGGTTGCAAGTTACAACTCAAGAATCCAAACATGCAGGAACTCAACCCATAAAACCAAAAAGGCTTCGTTTTGTGTATGCATGCCTACATATTTAAAAGGGCGCCATAACGGTTTTTGACAGTCATGCCAGTTTTGTTTTTACCCCTTGAACTGTGCAGCAAAAAGAAACATATACTACATAGCAGACATGTTGGTCTTAGGTTCGTCGTGTGGCTTGTGTGCCGTGCGCAGAATCGACTGACCTTGGACCTGGATACTCAACTCAACTATTGGACCCGAATAGGTACTCAATGAGATATATTGGACCCGAACATGCTCAATTAGATATATTGGGCTCGATCTATGATATAGACACTGTTAACGGAGCAGGCCCTAGAAAGAGTAGGTATCACAGTGCCAATGATCACATGCTGCACAGCAGTTTGACTGCACACCGTTGTAGATCAGTGGGTGCTCATCTAGAGTACTACCCCATATCAACGGGCAGCGCCAGTATGTGAGAAGTTTACGAAATAAGTCGTTAGCCATGAAGGTCCGTATTTCTCAGAGCGATAGTATCTCTAGTCAGCATAGTTAATTTTATCTCCGCGTAGTTAGTTGCGGTACGAGAGTCGAGTAAATAACTAAGGTTATCTGCCTGCGAGAATCATTTCCAATCGACAGTTTGCACAAGGATGTTTATCCAGATGGGAGATCAAGAGGCTTGTCGAGGCCGGGATTCTCGACAAGGTTTGCCGCCAGCTATCAGCCTGTCAGCCGCACACCCATTTCTTTTAACGAATCTGTGCTTTTTATTCCGCCTCCACATTTCCACATTTTGCGAGACCATCCATCTGTAAGAGTTTGGTTTGGGACGAGACATACGCCAATTACCTTATCTTGCTTCATCCCCCCTTCCCAACAACAGGAGCGTTTGCCCCGCCTTCCAAGAATTTAAGACCATATATAGCGGTACACGATGGCACTCCTGGAGTCGCTCGGCCTACTTTCAGGCTCCGCGACACACAACCATAACCACGATCATCCAAATACCGAAACCGGCTGGCAGAGGATGGGCCGAATAGACAGCGACAGTCCAAACACATTTGCGGGGGAGGAGGCAGGCGCGGTGGTGTACAGAGTGTATAAACGACGATGGCTCGGGCTGGGGATGCTGATGCTGCTGAATATCGTGATCTCTTGGGGCGTGAGTTTTACACCCGCTGGAATGGTTGCTTGGGTTGGTTTGCTGATTGGGGAGTAACGACATAGTGGCTCACGTTTGCGCCTGTCAGTGACAGTTCGCAGATATGGTTTGGGCTGCCGTCCCAGACGCCGGTGAACTGGTTGTCGACGGTGATATTCTTTGCCTTTGCGGTTGCCAGTCCGTTCGTGATCCAGTCCTCTTATATAGGCAGTCAGTCCGTAGCTGACACTTCCATCCATCTTCCTGCAGCGCAGTAATCTACACCCTCAACCACCACGGCGTCAAGACCGCTATCCTCGCCGCCTCCGTCCTCACCCTCTCCGGGAACTGGATCCGCTACGCCGGCACGCGCACACAGTCCTTCAGCGCGGTAATGGTCGGGCAGATCCTGATCGGCTTCGCCCAGCCCTTTGTTCTCTCGGCGCCCACATACTACAGCGACCTTTGGTTCACTTCCAGCGGCCGCATCTCGGCCACTGCGCTGGCGAGTCTGTCGAACCCTCTTGGTGCGGCGCTGGGACAGCTTATTAACCCGATGATTGCGACAAGCCCGGACAAGATCCCGGGAATGGTGCTGTGGGTGTCGGTCATTGCGACGGTGGCCTGTGTGCCGTGTGTAATGGTGCAGGCGAGGCCGCCGACGCCGCCGTGCGCGAGTGCGGCGACGCTGAAATTGCCGTTTAAGGAGGCTCTGGGTGCGGTGTTGAGGAATAAGGAGTTCTGGATCGTTTGGCTGCTGGTAAGAAGGCTATCCGATGAACTGTGTACTTATACTGGGGCGGAAGATTAACGATTTGCGCCTACAGTTCTCAATCTATCTCGGCTTCTTCAACGCCATGTCCTCCCTCTTGAACCAGGTAAGCACTCTCTCCATCGCTCCCCCAACCCAACACTCACAGTAAGAACAGATAATGCTCCCCTACGGCTACACCGCCGACGAAGCCGGCCTCGCCGGCGCCGCCCTGATCCTCGTCGGCCTCATCACCAGCGCCATCATCTCCCCACTCATCGATCGAACGCACAGCTTCCTCCTCGCCATCAAGATACAAGTGCCCCTCATCGCCGCATGCTACATCGTGCTGATCTGGGTCGTCGACGTCAACGGCGCCCTCGCGCCTCCCTACATCGTGTGCGCTGTGCTTGGCGCCACGAGCTTCAGTTTGCTGCCCGTGGTGCTCGAGTGGGTGGTGGAGCTGACGCATCCGGTGAGTCCCGAGCTGACGAGCTCGCTGCTGTGGTGTGGGGGACAGGTGCTAGGTGCGGTGTTTCTGCTGGTGATGGATGCGTTGAAGGATGTGGGGGATGGAGGGAAGATGAGGAGGTATGTTTACTTACGTTCTATCGACTGAGGTTGAGAGAGAACTGACGGTGGGATTGTAGGTCGTTGATATTTGAGGCGGTTGTGGCGGCAGCGGTGTGTCCGTTGGTGCTGGTGCTGGGCAGGGGAAGCAGCGGCGGCGTGAATAGAAGGATTGAGATTGATAAGGCGGCGGATGGTGTTGAGGGTTGAGGTGGGCGGTTAGGTTATAGGGAGGAGGGTGCTGAATGCGGTTATGTATGCATGTATGTAGTGATAATTTATAAAGTAATCGGTTATAGTGTGCCGACGAGTGATATCCTGTGAGTCAATACAAGTATGTATGTAGTCAGTGTCGTAGGGTAGACCTTTTATCACTTCCCAGAAACAGTGAGCGATTGGCGTAGACGGAACTGTATTAGCTTTTCAAGCACTAGATGGATGTTTTCAGGCTGTTGATGATCGAGGTCGAATGCTCGGACGAAGGAAGATGAGAGCGAGTGCCGCAGCTTAGCTTTATAGCCCCTCAAAACTAACACATATGCTTAACCGGCTACAACCACGTAGCTGTTATAACGTGTCTGAACACCTATTCTGCTAATCTGCCCTGGGTGTGAAAGAATTATCAGCTGGCTGATCCACACGGCCGGTGACTGGGGAGCAGGCCGCCGGGGTTAAGTACATGCAGCCCCCCCGCAAAAGAAAAAAAAAAAAGAATTGATGTCGACGGTTGGGATTTGAACCCAAGATCTCCTCACAGCACTAACACCTACGAGCTGAGTTTTGGTATGTTAACCACTACACTACCGGCGATGGAATACAGGTGTGATATATTGAATCTTGAACTCACTTTGGCGCTAGTTACCCATACGCGATAGAAAGGGGGCCGCGTCAGTCCGGCTGTTAGTACGTCAGTGTGCCGCTAGCTTAGATGTAGCTTACACGCATACAGCTAGTTCCTCACTCCCGGCGGGAGGTTTATTCACCATACCATCTTAGTGGTATTTTTTAAGTTTATAGGATCCTAGGAGCTATTATGTGCTTGAACGTTCTAAAATATAGGATTTTCCGGTGGCAGTATACGTAGTGGAGGCATTTGGTGATGATATGAGTCTTGAAGGTTTGGCGGTGACAGTATGAGCTCGTATATACATGTAAGCCCCATACAGCTCATCGTTAAATCCAAGGTGCCGGATTTGGCAGTGGCTTTGACGGAAGTGAGCACATACGAGCCAGCACGTACGCCGACGGCGGATGATTCGATTATATGGGATTTTGATACTCACAACATTGTGTACATGTCCGAACAGCATACAAGCATGTAGATATATATATGTATACGAGCCCGGCACGAAATTACTCCTCTATCTTCAAGCTGGGTATGAACTTCCGTTTGTTGCATATTACCGCTCTCGTTGCGCTAAGAGGTATCAATGATCGCCAGAACAGGCTTTTTGACAGTCGGGCTTGGCATGCTTAGTAAACTGTTTGGGGATGTTGAGTATTTGCCGCGCTCAACGCTAGGCGGCGGTACTGCATGTTTTTTTCTGTAGATACATCTACTTATGAGTTTCCGGTGAGTTAGTGGTGGTAGTCGTAGTGGAGCGCTGGATACACAGGAAAACATAACGATATCGAGGGTGGGCCATGGGTAGATAAGTAGATGAAAGCCAGAGAGACGGCAGAACACTCTGTAAAAGTTATTCAAGGAAAATGGCGGGAAATGATGTGAAGGTGTTAGCTGGCAGCTGGTAAATACCCACTCTCAACTAGAGAAATTCTGCCCTTTCGAACTGATCTAAATCATTATTATCTATCATTACCAAAGCTCTAATAAACAATCTTCTAAAAAATAATCCCCTCTCTATATCTTCCCCTGCTCACTCCTCTTCTTCGAGTTACAATTCCACGCCCACGCCGCCGAAATCGTAACCACCATGAGCCCCATCGTCGCCAACACAAACACCCAAAACTGCTTCCTCACCACAATCCCGCCCAAACTCGAGCTCTCCGAGATCTCCACAAGGCTCGTACTAAACAGCGCCTATAATCCGCACAACCACACAGCCCCGTCAATCAACCAACTACACACACACCTCGCGGTCCAAGAAAGGGTAAACATACAGCGACCAGTCCGGCCGGCAGGTAGATCATCGCCACCACCGTCGCAATGCCCATAAACCGTGACTCCTCGCGTGTCTTTTCTGCAAGCGTGACAAGAAGCTTATTCTCCGATGCGGCGTCGGCGGCAAGCTCCCTCAGCGCTGAGCTGTTCCCTTCCATGGCTTCGTCGTTGCGGAAGTCAAGGACTTTGAGGATCTGAGACGTTAGTGTTGCACATTCTTCTTATAACTAGTTCACACGCAATGCCAATAGTCAAATGCTTACCATCAGCCGGATATCCTCAGATGTCACGAGAAGTTCCTTGATGCTCCGGATATGGCCTTTGAGCGCGCTTTCATACTCGGTCAGCTCCGTCCTGAAGCAGATGTCGGCACCAATGGTGCATGTCCGGTAAGGTTTCAAGCTTTCATAGTGGGCTGCTAGCTTGAGCGCTGTGTCGAGATTGGCTTCAAGGATAGACAGCGCCTGACTGAGCCTGTTTCTGAGAACGCCAATGTCTTGACTGTGCTGGAACTCTACGCCAAAGTTGACACTATTGATTCTACGGAACCGGACCCGATCACTCTATTTCGGCCGTAACAGGGTGCAAGTGAGAAGCATGTACATGTAACTGACTCGTATAAACAAGTTCCGCCGGGGAGGTTACTTACCATCTTTTCCAGCTCCCCACCCAAGCAATTAACATATCCTCTCCAGCCCCTCTCGCACTCCACAAGGAAGTGCAAATGCAACTGCATCGGATGGCCTGCATCTCCCTTCTCACCCACAATCCTTTTCAGTCCCTCTTGCGCACTCAGCGGTACTTGCACTAGCACCCAGACCGACGCATCGTCTTGGAGTGAGTACTGCTGGTATATGGCGCAGTGGCGGCACGACCAAGGGAACTCTTCGTCGCCGCGCCCGTTCTCGGCGTAATAGCGGATGTTGTAGCAGAGCTCTGTGATTACGATGTGCATATATACAGCCCCACTCGTTATTACAATCCCGGGGTATATCCATGGGGATGAATAAAGACCTACCGTATACCAGTGGCAGGTCACCATTAAAGTGGAACCGTGGAGAGCAGCCAGAGAAGTGACGATCCGTTTCCTCGTCTTTGATGCCGAAGGCGAAGATAAAGGGGAGGTATTTGGGGAAGATGGAGTATGAGCTACATAGTAGACAGAATAACTCAAAGGTTATCTTGAGACGAGACCAGGTGTTAAGTTGGTGAATAAGACTATCTACGGTATTAGCTTGGGATACCTTATTTCATCTATGACCATGGATGGGTACGGACAAAATCTTTGTACTGGTTTTGTCATTAGATGTTTCCTACGGATAAATACCAAGTTAACTCATTGGTTGCCTAGAGTCAATGGATGCTGCATGGCAGTATATTTGGATACCACCTTTAAGAATGTCTCCAATTGTGCAGTGCTAGAGATGTGTGGTTCGGCTGCCGCTGACAAGCCTGCCTACATTAGAACTATCCGTAACCCACCTCATGATTACAATTCTCATACCTGAACTCGCTACCTGCAGATCCTGTACCGGCGGTGTCCACAGGATCCCGCGATGTAACACCTCTAGTCTAACTTTAGACTCCTGGTCCACAAACAGTTCTTCCCCGCGCTTCTCCAGCACATCGCGGAGCTGATACAGATTATCGACACACGGGACAACGCGGGTGATCCCGAACGGGTATTTTCCCCATGTACTAACCTGGTTTTGGGTCGGATGTTAGCACACCCGCACTCGATGCTGAGGAAAAAATATTACTTACGGAGGCCATGGTGTTACTGGTGGGGTTGTGTTGGGTAATTTATCTCAGCTGGCTGGAGCAAGCGTCGCGAATTGCATAGATTGCCCATTTATAGACCCAGGTGTATTCCAAAGGAGAGGGAAGTGAGCAGCTATGTAGGAGCAAGGGCCAGAACCCAGGTTAGGGGCCACGAATATCTGGGACGCGATAAGCTATTTAACAACTGCTACCTCGTGGAAGCGCGTAGAGTGCGTTGGCGGAACCCCGCGGTTATCCGCTAAAGTCTATACGCACAAGGACAGCTGGACAGCTTGGGTCACTTGTGCATGAACTGCACTGCCTACATAACTTAACTACATGTAGTAATTGGCGAACTGTGGTAGAAGTGTTATTAATTGAGAATTTCTCGTTTTCGATTGTGTACTGTGTTAAGCCTTATCCACACAATTGGGCGAAGTAGAGCAGATGTACTCTAATAGAGTAGGTATCTGGAGGCATTATGTGTGTTTGCCTAGCTCTGAAAATCCAATACAAGCTTTGGCGCCTAGCTTGTTCGATGTTGCCTACCTGAAACCTTCAACACACGTCAGGCCAGATTCTGCAGGGGGTACAGGCCACAACCACTAGGGTGCGGGCCAGGCCGCAACCACTTCGATGTGCCAGCAGGGAAATACAGCCATTTCTGAGAGTGCGGCGTAGATATAAATCTAAGCAGGCAGGCTGCTGCCTTCCTCCTCCTCAAGGCCTCTGAATCATTCACCCAAGACTTTTCATATCTCCATCATTAGCTCCAGCCTTTAAAGTTATTATCATGTCCGGCATCCCAGAAGAGTTTGTGTTTGAGGATCGCTATATGTCAAGAAAGAAGGTCGACAAGATACTGGGGAATTTATTCGGGCCAGTAGATGGCAAATGGTATAGGGAGGTTTGTTCTCTGTTTGTTAGTATCCGGCACAAGAATGAGAGCTAATGGCGTGTCTAGCAACGCGGTGACAAAATGAGAATAATAACGCCCAGAAAGCTCACGAAGGTAGACACATATATACCTGCCATTTCTTTTTCTTGTCGGGCAGGTACTGACACAGCCCCAACAGAGTGAGATTAGAAGTTTGCGTGAGACGGAATAAGGGAATATTTGTTTTAAAAATGTGTTTTGGAGCGTTTCCATCTAGGAGGAACATATCATATTGCATTGTAGCATTTTACCAGGACTTAATCAATACTTTCTTATGTCTATAACCTCTAAGAAAGAGTTCAAAGTTGCATCGCCGCTAGTGAGATTGACGGATAATAGTTCGATAAACCGAACCATGGTCAGCGATCGACCATAATGGGCTCCATTCCTATTGAGAGACAGCCTGTTCAAATATTCTCGTGGCTTGTGTCGGGGTAGCCGTCCTCACGAGTTCGTCCCTACTAGCTTTTATTCGCATAATAAAACCCTGATATACCTTGAAATTAAGATCGCATCGACAGTAAATAAATGCAAACTCCAATCGAGAGAAATTATCGCTAGGAACCAAGTTAGAAAAATACGATATGAAATAGAGGTTAAATATACAGGGCAGTGTTACTAGCCAATGGTCATGATAGAAGACCATGTTCCAGATCAGTGACACCATAAGAAAACTCCGGTTTCAAACTCCTGGGCGCCAATTAAGAGCCCTTCAGCCTAGCTTCGGACACACAGCCTAGAAATGACATCGGTGGAATTTTGCCGCATGCGTACAGGAGATTTACCCGCTTGATCTACTTTACTAGTAGAGATCAATTCGTTAACTAGACAGCCTTTCATTATGCGCGCGTTTAGAGTAGTTATAGTCAGAATGTAGGATCTTCTAGATCTATAAGTCGATATCGTCAATTAAGTATGCTTATTTGCTTTTTTCCCTGCAATCGAAACACCAAAGATAGACCTTGAGAGGCCAAATAAGATCTCTGGGATGTTGAAGAAGATTTTCTTAAATAGTTTATTCCTTCGCCCTCATGTTAGCCTTCCATCCTGATATTGCAGATTCCGATTCCAGAACACTATACATCAGTAACGTTTAGCCTATAAACCAATCTTCAGTTGTGATTAATTAATAGTCAATCTTCAACTCTTGCGTCCACCGTAAAGAGCTTGTATAACCTTTTTTTTTCTTCACTATAATCGAAAACCTCTAAAGACGAATACCTTGAATAACACCCATTTATCAATAATTTCGCGTCATGGCGTCTTCCCCTCTTATCGAAAAGATCTGCCGGAGCATTCAAGCTCTCGAGCGGAAAACTGCTTTCGGCCAAACATTCTTCGAACCCGCCGGACTCAAAAAACTCCTCACAAAAGATATCATTGACAGCATTCTTCAGGAATCTAAAATCAAGACTCCCATCGTCAGTGTCGCTGAATTTCAAACCTTTATATTCACCCCCGACACCGACTTCTTCACTATATTCGCCATTCTCCTATACATGAGGTGTCCGCAAGTCATTAAGCAGTTCCACCCGCGTCAGCAGAGACTGAGAAAGCTACCAATTGGGACCCAGGCCCTTGAGGATGCAAAAATCTTCAGTATCGAGAGTGAACCAGTCCACAAAAGGAAGTACTTCGCTGAGATTCAGCATAAATTTATTCCGCACAAGTTCTTGAAGACGACAGAACTGGAGGTTTTGGATAGTAATCGTGTGTTGCCATTTATGGCGCAAGAACAAATAGGTGCTGGAAATTTTGGGACCGTGTTTAAGATGCAGATAGAGCCATCTTTGCAAGAACTTGGGTTGACGCCAGATAAGGTATACCACACTTTCTTCTATCATCCCATGCATATAATTGAAGGTCAATGTTTTTTTTACGCCTTTACTAATCTTTTTGGCTTCTGGTGTCTAGAATGGACGGATTTTTGTTATCCGCAAAGTTTTGAAATCCCTAAATCAACAATTAGTTTTACTATACGACAGAAACACTAATGGAATGCAAAAGAACAAAATGCTTGAAGAGTTTGGGAAAGAGTTGAATCCACTGGCATATCTTGGGGAGCTAGGAAGCCCCAATGTCACTCCCTTGCTCTACGCCTACATCAACGGGACAGAGTGGAATCTTGTGTTCCGTTGTGAAGAAATGAATCTCGAGAGCTTTCTTGGGCTTGACCACAAGCGAAATCCTTTAGGAAGCTTCAAACACAATTTCACGTTCTATAGTGCTCTGCATGGCATATCCACCGCTTTAAGAGATGCACATAATCTTGTCCTCACGAGAGCAGGCGAAAAAGTTTCCAAGAGATACTTGCACGGCGATTTGTGGCCGGCAAATATTCTCGTGAATAAGGATACGTTCATACTCGCGGACTTTGGGCTTGCAACGGAGATGACACAGAAAGATGTGCACCATTACGAGACATCTTGGAAATCCCAAGGACAGTGTGCTGACTGTCGAGCTCCTGAGTCCGAGGATGAGGCCCGTGTAACTCAAGCCATCGACCTTTGGGCACTTGGCTGTATATTCGCCGAAGTTGCAACCTATATTGAGAGGGGAAAGGCGGGCGTGGACGGATTCCGAGGCCAACGATTTGAGGAGTTGAAACTCAATGGGAAGAGGAGATGTGGAGATCAGCTCTTCTATTTGGATGGTAGTCCGCCAGTCTTGAAAAATTCAGTCATGCGCCAGTTCGAAGAACTCTCCAAGGCGCCCGGGGATAAACATATTCCCGAATTACTTGAGATCACAAAGCAATTGCTGAATATTGATCCGATAAAACGTCTATCTGCAAAGGATCTTTGTGAAAGGATGTTCTTCCTCAGTGTTAAGTCCCTGTTCAACGCAGTTCTTGGAGAATTCAGACAACCTGGAGCTGAAAAGCGGACCATCGAAACCTGGGGGGATGTTCTAGGGCTCACGAGGCCCTGGAGCCCAGCTTCTGGGGCACGTATTAATGCGCTCGGAATGCCTTGCCGGCAGAAGCTCCTCCAGATTTTCCAGGGGCTTCATGATAAAGGAAAGCTACCGACCCGCGAGGACTTGATGGCGATTTGCGGTTTTCTTACGGCGGGTGAGCGGGCACGTGTGCCAATCTCTGAAAAGTAGTGGCCTTGTGCTCTACTCTTCTGTTGTTTATTTTGTTTATTCACCGCTAGCCATAGCTGCGGGTGTATAGGATCTGTTGCCGTGGCAGACACGTAATGAGCACAATCTTGTATTACTGTTGATGTATTAGTAGCCTGTATCTTATTGAGGTTAGAGATTAGTAGAATGACAAATGGCCGATGATCTGCTTATAATTTCTGATCGAGTTTATAGCTTCCGCTGGCATGATCGTTGACTTGGTTGAGAAGGTGACGAGCAAAGAAGGACGGTGAACACTTTTACACCCTAGGCTGTCGTGGTGCGTGGCCGGTGGGTGTGAGGTGAACATGTAACGGATGAGTCGAGCTAGGCCCTTTCGAATCCTACTTCTCGCGGGTCTTGGCACGCTACTAGCACAGAGTTTGGGGCGCATCTTGACCAGTCTGGTGGGGAGGTTTTCGGTGCGTGCATGAATTATCACTGCTCTTCATGGAGTCCATACTTACAGTGGATCTACACGTACGTACATGTAATTAACACAGGCTCAAAATGCCCGAACATCTTGTTTACCCTAAGTTCTCACTCGGAGAAGTAAAGGAAGTGCTGAGAACAAGGCCACGCAAACTCGAAATGAGGCTAACTCTTTCAGGATACCGAGTGACAATATATGAGTAAAGCGGTAAAGCACGATACACAACGTATCATCTTGCCGAATTAGAAAGACATCAGTCACTCTCCACTGTCACTACCATCGGATGAACTGCCATCGCTCATGATTAGACATTTAGGAGGACATCATTATACCCAACACAGAAAACTTCCCTCAGGGATCGGGATTCCAAAGGATTTATCAATTGCAAGCAAAATGTCATCACTAAAAGGATCCAAAAGGAATGCCTCTAAGATGATTAACGATTCAACATCTACTGACGTTAGTCAACTGCCTCCTTACACTCATTTTCCAACTTTCTCAGGCGAAAAACGGGGGGATCCTATTCAGTTGGGTAGTAATTTTGCCAACAAGCCCCACAGCCGGTTAACGGTGCATCACGGTTTTACGGCACGAGTCACCGTACCTACACCCTCTTTTGTCCAAGACACCTTCGCTGAGGAGCAGCTTTCCGAAACACCTAGGGACAAAATAATGCGTTTTTTGATGTCAAAATTGACAATGTCTCGGCAGAATCGAAGTAAATGCATGAATGTTCGCTGCCTGATAGATGAGACCACATCACATTCGTTTGTTTTGAGGCCTGTGGCCGAAGAGCTTGGATTTGATGAGGAATCAAAAATAACTGAAGAAGAAAGAAGATGTTTGTACCTGGAGTTGGGTCCTGTGTTTATACCCGGCAATATCTTGATAGGGGTGACCGATATCTCCTTGGACATAGATCATCGGTCTCACATCTTCTCTACTTGGGTGGTGGAGGAGCTTTTCCCTAGTCATCCGGAAGTCGATATTCAGATTGTATTGGGTCGAGAATTCCTTCGTGCTTTTCCAGGCCTAGTTATGAAGCCAATGTATCGCGGGATAGACGAACTCGACCTCATTCCATGGTCTATTGCTGGAGGGCAAGACATAATAATGAATGGAGATGGTGAGATGCTCATATATGTATACGGACATTCAGAGTTACAGGCCATAGATGAGAAAAGGGGGATAAAGAAAGAACAGGGCAGCTTTGGTGTCTTTTTCGGGCCGAACTCGAACAACAACATGTTCAGAAAGAGTACTTTTCAGGGAAAGCCGATGGATGTGTTTGCTCTGGTGGAAGGTATTATGTATGCGGTAAAGGCATCGATACACGGGCGATGGGTTGAGGGGAGTTATACATATACTTCCGTTCGGATTTATATAAATTCAGAAGAAATCTTCAACGTTATTGGTTCTAAGGAGACACTCAAAAATCATCGGGAAGCGGGCTGGAAGGATGAAAACGGAAAGGTTATCCAATATGGTGCAGCGATACGTATATGGGACGAGTGGTCAAATAACCAACCACAATACACGGACAATAATTGGACGGAGGAGGAAGTGATTAAATTTGCGGCGACAGGGAGAGAGAATAGATGGATGGAAGCCGCTTACATTCTTGCAACTTCAGGCATCCAGAGCTCGAGTGAAGTAAAAGAACTCAGAAAAGTCGAAGAAAATCCGGGAAACAAGTGGGAGGATCACTTCTTTACGTTCATCGATTTATTTCCATCTGATGATAATGGACGCAATGATGAGTATAAACTTTTCTGTTATAGAAAGAAAGACTTCATCGACGCCCAAGACGCGGCAAGTATGGCGGCTTCCGATCCTTCCACAAGACTTAATCCCTCTGAATTGGTGAAAATCGATATACATGGGTTTTATCCTTCAATGGGTATCGTGGGCATCTTTACCTTTTGGCGTTCACTTGAAAAGCGCAAACGCCGCACAGCTGCACAGGTGTTTGCGGTTTCAAACCTAGACTTTATCGAGAAGGTAATAAAGATTGCGAAAGAGAATGGAAGACTTATGGATAATGTCGAATGGAATGTCAATATCATGGGTGTAAGCTCAGTGGATGAAGAGAATATTGAAGATATCAATAGTTCACTCAGTTGCTCTTCTAGTGGAGATGACTCTGCTATTGATATGTAGATAGCAGGATTTGTGGCGAGCCAGAGATAAACATACGCTTTTAATTAAAGACGTTGTCGAATTGTGAATACAGTGCTCAATGGTTGCTAAATCCATAATTATATTCGTTAACGACACACTGCTCGGGATCCATATAGCTAATGTGAACATCTATTACCTACGTGAATCTCTCTATTTCTCATGTGTATTTTAGCATTAGTTAAACTTCTCAGTCATTATATCAAATATCATAGAGTTTTGCTTTCTTCATGAGTCTGAGCTTTTCTTAACATACATGTAATTCTTGAGTCGTTTGAATCGACATCTACTGGCTCGCGAGATCTAGACTTGGGTATCATCTTAGCAATCATAAAATATCACTCGCGATAACTGGCCCATGCATGTAATCTTTATACCGCCTCATTCGATCCCTACGACGCTCATGGAGATAGAATACTGCCTAAAGATAGACCTGCGGTATATATACTACCTCATGGGTTGCCTTTGAAACCCGGGAGCGATACCGGCTACACCAAAGACAGTGCATAATATATCTAGGAGCATGTCAGAGTGCAATCCGAAACGCCACGTACACACCAATCGGTACTTCCTGTAAGAAAGCTTAAGCGTATGCGCGCTAGAACGCGTGTGGCATTGAAAAAAACAAATAATCAGACTCAAGGATATATAGCATACATATGCGGTTGTCTGGGTAATGCTAGTATCGTCGCCAGACAATCTGGGCGCGGGACAGGGGTGAGGCTTGTTCCTTGTCACCAGATCCGTGTCTACTAGCTGGGCTCTTCTTTTCGTCAACACTTCTCATCACCACTCAAAAGATGCCGTTCACAATACAATTCTGCCAGATAAGCCCAGGTCGATTACTGCCCCATTGAATTAGGTCTAGGTGTTAGTAACCTTCATCAGAACAGCACTTCGGAGGAAGTACTCTCAGACTCCTGTACCCGTTACAGAAGCAGAGAGGTCTACAGTTCATCCAAACCTTCCTCATATTTCTTCTGGTTCGACAAGTATCATCAGAATAACTGGCATCGGGAAAAGGCCTAGCTGCTACCTTACATAACTTTCACATATGCATTCGTCACGACACAGTACAGCGAACTACCGAGTGATAATTCATGATATAGAGATCGTATTTTACTTTCCTTATTCAGGCATTACCCCCGGTAACTAATCACCCTCAATTTACATCTCTTCCTAAAGTGCTACAATGCAATCATGCGATCATTTTTAGGCTCAAGTCAAACAAAATATCCAACCGGGGAATGTGGTTCAGGATCTTCCGGACAGCCAGAGGAACCCCCAAATCTTGCCACAACAAGCCATAACGCTAAATCATCCAACTAAGAGAAACACATGTATATAAAGAATTTAAAACCTTGGCGTTGCCCCCAAATTGCAACGACCAGGCACAAAGGTATTGTTTCACCAGCAAGCAAATTATTGGAATTTACTCAAAAAGATAATCACGTCTCGTAATATGCTGATACGTACATTCTCGAAAAGTAGTGGAAAAATCTGTTTGTTATTAAATAACAGTGTAATTGGCTTTCGTATTCGATCGGGTGTTGAGTTTGGATGGGACTGATAGCACAGAAGTACAACGGTTTTATTATTAATTAAAATTCGAAGACCTATCCCATAGTCTGGTGATGCTGCCCTCCCTATAATACAGGAATTAAATTTGTATGGGAGATCTATTATTTGATAAGAGAGATAACAGGATCTGTTAGTAGAGCCACACACAATTTGCTTTTTGGGGGGGTGCAGCATTTTTCGCGCCAGACGAAGGGATAACTATGCATATCAAAGACTCGCTAAGAACGAGTACCTTTGACTTTGCATACCTAAGAACCAGCTTCAATGAGTCAATAACCAGTACCTACCTCGGATAGGAAAATGTGATATACCAGAATGCGGGTGTGGGCCGGAGATACAAAATGCCAACCATATCCTCACCGAGTGCTTTGCAACAGAGACTGCCAGGGAAGTCAACGGTCAACAGGATACCATGGAAAAGCTATTATGGACTGCTACAAGTATCCTTATTGCAAAGAACATCTGGAGTCAATTTCTACGATGAAAGACCAATTGGAGAGGGGAGACAGCGAGGTACAAAGCGAACCAAGGGAATTGAAAATGGGATGGGGAAACCTAAGGGAAGAAAAAATTGGGCTGAGAAATGGAAAAGAGGGATAAAGTGGGTTGAGAAAAGGAAAAGGGGACAAATTGGATAAGAAGGAAAAGAAGGAGTTAATTAAAAGGCAGCTACACATTTCAGGTTATGTTGTTTCCTTTATTTTGTTATATTTCTTTGGCGTGTTTCTGGATTGTCAGATATTGTCATAACCTCCGGGTACGTTGCATACAATTAATGAAGTAATCAATCAATCGATCAAATCGGCTTCAATTGAATGTTTAGTCATAGTATCTCACTCGGGAATCCATGAGAACTGAGCTGTTCGTTTGAATTAAAGTAAGACATGAAAAACGATACAGACAGAGGAACTAAAGCAGATAAGCAGAGACTATAGATCGCGAATACAAAGAAAGAAGTCATATACACCCTCACTCCCCCCTGCTTGCATCCAGAACCTTATCGTACAGCCCCTTAAGTGGACATTCGTCCCGTCCACAGGCACTCCTCTCGACAATCTTTTCGTATTTCGGGTTTCCGTAGCATGTGAGCTCTCCATCACCTAAATAGGGATCTTTAGCGTTGTTCAAGAGGACCTAGTCAGGGGCAACATACCCTGGGAACAAGAGGATACCAATGTTGTCCATCTGCAACCACATAAGGTATATTCATAAACTCTAAAATGACACATCGATGGCAGGGAAAATTATGGATAGGTAATTAGTTGAACTGGGTGATATTTGCGTAAGACAGACTGGTTTGGATGTCGCTATGGCGATTACGGATGGTTTGCAAGAAACGGATGATTTTCGATGGGTTGCGCAATTTTAGAAGGAAAGACGGCTGGGCATACCGGGCATATCTCGTATGTTGTCTAGTACAGGGTGTTGGGGTCGAGTATTCTTTCTGGTTTGTAAGATTTGATGCCGATAATCAGTCCTGGCTCTACATAAATCTCACAGGAAACAGAACTAGGAAGAGGTGAGGTTATAAATGATGAACGAACGGTAGGAAGAAAAGTTAGCAAGAGAACTCACCAAGTTCTAGCAAGTCAATAGACGCATACGCCGCTTGACAGAGTCAGGTAGATGGGCGTCTGTCAATACTGTCTTCAGATCTAGAGCACGGTCGGGGCGGTCACCGGGTGAGAAAAATCTTCGACTTTTGAGACAAGACCAATCATTCCTTTCCTAGAGGAAATGACTTATCAGACGGACAGTGGTAGAGGTACATATAGTTTCCCTAGCATCTCTGTCTCTCTTGCATAGGTGGCGAGTTTGAAAGTTGCCCACTTGGCTATTGTGCTCTGAAACTGCGAAGGGGGCCGGTTTTCTGCGACTAGGTAAAGGAACCACATCAAAAGACTCGAGCTCGCGAATACCGAAGGTGGCTAAGGGTCAAGGGCCGGTGGCCGTATGTTCTGAATGCTTTCTAAGGTTAGTTTCTCGACGGTGTCTGGGCGATGAAGTGTCAAAGACATCGAATGCTAAACAAAACTGTCCCTAAACAGAGGTGAATAGAAAGCAACCCTTTGGAAAAGTGAGCAAAGAGACTAGGATAACAACAGGTGATTTAGCTCGGAGATTCCTAGAATACAGATTGAATTTGCCACTCCTTGCAGAAAGAGGAGGCGGAGTTGTTGGAAACAAGGAGTGTCTAGACCACGGTATTGGTTATGCGGAGCTAGTACCCGTGAATAGGGGTGAGATTGTGACAAAAGGTGATAGTTTCCATGAAGGATAGAAAGATTTACAAAGATTTAGTGTCATTTCTCTCCTCCCAACTGCAGAGGTGTGGAGAAGGAAAGCGGCGGGGTAATAAGGATTCAATAAAGGTATGTGGAAAGACGTTTGAATGAATCTAGACTGAGAGACAGGGCAGAAAACAGGCACTCACTCCTTGATATGGTGATTTATGACTTATGCGTATTGAACTGCAGGAAAACGGCGCAGAAGCGACGTCATATTAGGCGCAGGCGCAAACGCGTATCCAGCCAGATATCAGAAAACAGCCAGAGAATAATGTGACTCAACTTGGGTACTAGACAAGTTGTAAAGGTTTTATGTAAAACCTTTTAAATCTCACTCGTCTCATTGTGGGGAGAAATGACTATTCGATATACCGCATGTACCAAGTGCCTCTCGGCTTCCGCGGCACAGCAAACGCTCATGGAAGAGCTTCTACAGGAGATGCGATTACATTGGGGCCGCACATGAACAAATTCTTAAGCCATCCCTGGAGTGGAGCTTGACAGCTCATCTTCTTGCTTCACCATACTTTTGCCAGCCAACCTTGTGGATAAGTACGTACAGCAAGACACACATATTATAATTCCGATGACTGAAAAAAGTGTTTGTTGGCAGGCAAATAGTAATGGCTTTCCAGATAAAATGATTTCACATATGCTCCTTCAAAAGTAACAGCGAGGCGCGTATGGTCGACCCCGCGCGTATTTCCTAAACCGCGCAAAGACATTTCAGCCGCAACACACGCGACAAGCCAATCATGTGACTTATAGCGCGGCTAAAATTAAAGCCGATGGGTGATAGATTGTGATGCAGGTAGGACGCTAAGGGGTACATATCTCCAACAACATCGAGACAAAAAAAAGAAAAACCGGTGTACAGTAAGCACTAGAGCGTTAAATCTGCAATTAATTCTAGAGACTTGACCGATCCATCAAAACAGAAATGCTCAAAGGATCAATTTCTAACTTTAAGGACTATCTACATATATACATGAATACAGTACCGTACTGTATACTGTTGGTCTTCCCTTTCTTGTACGTAAGTTTACTGTCTTGCCATATTTGTTTGCTATAGAAACCACCTAACGAAGATAGTCCTTCTGACTTTTGGCCGGTGAGTGTTTTTACAGGGATTCATGTACGAACACAAGTCTAGAACCACCTTCTGTTTCCTTGGGTATTGCAACCATGGCTGACTTCAATAAACACTCTACCGAATACCGGATACCAGGACTGAATTTTGGTATTAGCTACCGACACGCTGGAAAGTTGATTCATCGACCCAGGGGATTTCTCCCCGCCAAATCAGCCAACATCAGCAATGTTCGCTGCAGAGCTTATTATCACTAAAATCGAAAGTACCGTTCTAAGTTCTTACCATCTCAAGTACTTTCGGTTTAGATAGCAGACAAGGTTTCAAGATCTCTCATGCGGGTGGAACAATAAGAAAGCTATTAAGACATAATTGGAGAGGTAGCATGTTGATATAAAACTAATAGTTCCGAAAAAAAAATAGAAACCAAACTCGCACCCCAATGCAATAGCCACGAAACGCCAAACCCCTACACACCGATATGGGTACAAGACAATTCGAAGGAACAGAAAATACCATGCCAATGGATTAGAAAAAAAATATCCGGGATTCATTCCATTAAGTAAAAAAGAACTGACAGCAAAAAGATGGCGACGAAAATACAGAAACAATAACTAGGGACCCGGCTATCACAGTCCTCATCATACGTGCATGAATTGAATACTAGCCACGGGTCGCAAAATCTCCTCTGGCGCAATTTTACAGATTGCGGATCTCCTTTCATTCTCCGTTAAAGCTCTGATGGCCCTCTTTCGCCCTTCAATCGTCTCCGTCGCAGCAGGACCACGGTCCGCAGTAACCCGCCCAAGGGCTGTCAACCCCGTCGCATCTTGAATCCCAGAATCTGCCCCGTGCGCCAGCAACATCCTCACCATAGCATCATGCCCCAATCTCGCCGCCCAATGGAGCGGTGTCGTTCCCTTTGGCGTAAGAGAGAGATCCGCTCCACCCTCCAGCAATAGCCTCAGAATTCCTATATGATCACTCCCGATCGCCCAGATAAGCGGTGAATTCCCATTGATATCCGTCACCGATGGGTTCGCCCCGTGTGAAAGCAAAGTAGCAACGACGTTCTCGGAACCACTCTTAACGGCCATGTGAAGCGCCGTGGTCCCCGCCATCGTCCCCCGTGGTGGGATCCGGGTTGAGGTGTCGGCTCCGTGCGTTAAGAGGAGCTGGACCATTTCTTCATCTCCATTTTCGCACGCAAGATGAAGAGCCGTCTTGTAGGTTTTATCTTCCTCCTCGGTAGGGGGAAGATAGTTGATATCTGCACCTTTCGCAAGCACCAATCTCGCAAGGGACTTATGCCCACTCCACGCAGCCCATTGGAGCGATGTAAAATCATCTACATCCTGAAGGGCAAGCTTATGCAGGCATTGAGTGAAAAGAACTGCGAACCGCCGGTTTGTTTGGAGAAACGAATTGACATCCTTAGGCCCGAGACGCTCCGCAACTAGGAGAAGAATTTCGTTTGGGAGACTCGAAAGCGACGACATTGTGATTGGTTTGTTAGAGGTAAGAATGTTCCTCTCTCCTCTTGGTGATTAAGGAAAGCTGCTTCGTTTTAAACGGCGAAGGGGGGGAAGAAAGAGTGTTGGCTTTCTCGATCGATGATTTACAGTCCTTTTATGCAAGCCCACTTATCTTACATATCTGCAGGCTGTGCCGCACCCAAGACAAAGCTTTAAATTCATCGATTCCAAGATAACTGCTGCGGTTGATCAGTAATAGTGGGCTGTTACCAAGACTTTCACGGAGTCGGGTTTGTTGGTCCACCTGGGTGGGAACTTGGAAGTATCACAGAAGGTTTTGCTGGATAAGGATAAGGGGATATGAAAGATCGCATGTGACTACAGCTCTTCTACCTAGTCTGATAATTTCTAATGTTTATATTCATTTAATAGAGTATTTCAGTTGCACCCAACCTTTCATTCTCAGAGTGAAACTCATGCATCTATCTGCCTCTGCAGTTGACGCGTCGCTTTATCAGAAATCCGCGGTGCGAAAGCTTCAATCCCGAAGTATTTCTCAGTCTTCATTTATGTCTCTCGGGTGATTACTTGGCTGCATGGATTTTCACATTCCTTTCATTTGGAACAGGGATTATGCTAATAAGTGCATGCGCAAACACCCCACTGCATAACTTCCTCAGCTCACTGCCAAGTATCTAAAATCCCTGACGATAGTTGGTCCCAGCGCAGCTTATCCACTAACTTAGTCTACATGTAAGCGACCTTTAGACGGGGCTAAATGTTCACGCAATTCAAGTGTTTCCTCTCGGGCACGATTATAACGGTTGCCACGCCACTGCACGTATAAAAAACCAACCCCCCCCGGGGGGGGGCATCCACGTTGAATGCCAGAGACGTCGCTGTGCCAGCTACTCGAGTTGAAGTTGAAGTTTAGGCCTACGGGGCCGGACCGGTAGGGTGACAACGTTGAGAAGGGAAAATCTTAAGATGGTGGAGGCAGATAATAGGAGGGGTCGGGGGTTTATGGCGCCTAACACAAGTAATTATGGCGAGCAAGATATATGGTAAAGGGTGAGATATAAACCGGAATATACAGGTTTAGAGGCGCCCGCGGACCGATCTTTTCGTCCGTATATTCCACCTTCAAGGTGGTGGATGTCAGGGAACAAAATTGTGGCTCTTTCAAAAGACAAGTATCATTAGTCATAGTATATTAGTAACCTCATCATACTCGATGATGAGGACCATACTTGAATACAATACCTTTTTACACCCGTTTATCGGATTAGATAGCGTGACTTAGTGTTGTTTGGAACCAGATCTATCACAGGGGAGGTCTGCATATATTTGGCAGACGGTACTACCATTGTCAAAGGTTTCGTAGCAGTTGAAGTATCAGAAGCCAGGTATGTATACAGACTTCACCAAAGTACAATTTTTAAGGCTTTACGCCTGCTGTTAAAGATACCCTATGATGTTCCAACCAAGCCCGCCATATGTGCCGGCCCTATGATGTTCCAATTAAGTCTTCTATATGTGCACGAAGTAATTACGTAAACATTAAGTTCTAGTCAATCGCGATATTTGCCATACCAAATCTCGCCGAGCTTGAGTAAAATCAAAAGGAATATACCCATAGCTTATCTGACATATACAGACATGTTCCAACTACGTTTAACCAAGCCTTATCTGGGATATCCAAAAGCTGTAACCCTAGTGCCATATCAGATTTGGCATGTTTTTATACGTTAGCCTATAGCGGCTAAACGGACTAATTGGCATTCATAATTCACATCTAAATAACCTACATGTTCATAATGATTTTTAAGTTTGTATTGCCGATACTATTAATCAAGCAATCGAACCCATGTATATGGAGTAACAAATCTGGAGGAATCAATACTAGCTAGCTATCAAATTTACCACCACATTCGAGATGAAACTGGTATAAAACCAATCAAATAATGAACCAACGGTTGGTACTATACTGGGATTTACGATATGAATGGGCTCACCAGTTATCCTAGTATTGGGTAATTAAAGGAGTGGTCAAAACGGTGCTCTACTTTTCGATTTCAAAATTCTTGATTTACAATCATTGACACTAAAAAATAAAATGGCCATTACAAATACTGAAATCTAAGTGCATACAGGATCGATTATCGGATTTATTCGTACGTATCTTAGACTACTGACATACCCCAAGTTTCCCAGTTCCTACAAATCGATATTGCTAACTTTAAATTGCGCGTCGAACTAACCCAAGACCTTCCAACATGCTAGTAGCCTTTTCAAGATCCCAACCTGAACGGTAGAGCACGTCGATAAGACCCCTGTCGGGAGTCGACTCGGGGAACCGATGCACTAGCTTCTTCACTATCTTTCTATTCGCACTGATCCCCAAGTATTTTTTAATATCCATATCCTCCTCTGTCGGCCAGAAACGTTTTTCGGCTTCCTCCTTACTGAGCTTCCCGGCAATCAAACGTGAGATGCTGACCTTGTTGAGGATAGTATTTGGTGAGAGAGCTTCTTTTGTGACGGAACATTCAGACATTGCTTTCTGTAGTGTGGATGAACTTCCATCAGAGACAGATACCGTAGGAGGTGGTAAAAGATCCTTTGTTGTGATAGAACCTTCCGGGGCCTTTTCCTGTGATATAAATGTGCTTTTTTCAAAGACAGATTCAGGAGTAGCCGATTGAAGAACTACTTCCTGGATGGTAGAGTCGTTTAGTGGTGCTTTTCGGGGTATGGATGATGGTGTGTCTAAGACAGGCCCCAAAGTAGCTGGTGACGGAACTTGGTGGATGTCAGAATTTCCCAAAGGCGCTTCCGGGGATGTAATCGAGTTTTGATGGGATTCCTCGTAAGAAATGGGAGCAGACTCTTGGATAGCTAATTGAGGTACTCCTTCAGTTGCAGAAGCCTCGGTAGGAGTCTTCTCAGGTGCTTCTAGATATTCACCTGGCTCCTTATAGATAATATAATCGGACTTAGGCTCCAAGGCTAACGTATTTATCACAGACACAGTTCCGTTATGAGTATCGGTATCGCTTTGATCCGTGACTGCGATTTCGGTGGCGGAAAGAAATTCTGTTGCCAATTGCAAGTCCCAGTTTTTCTGCTTGAGGAACGTGATGAGATCGTTAACGTTCAACGCGGGAAACCGACTCTTTAAGACCTTAAGATCGGCTATGTGGCCTTCATGGGACACATCACCTACTGTTATTCCGTCAGGGAAAGGATTTCGTGGTCCCCTCTGATATTTTCTCGCTAGTTCGGAACCAGGGGTTGACCATGTTTGTCCGTGTGCTTCGGCATTGGCTCTTGCCACGGCGTGCCTTAGGGGTGCAACTTTGGGAAGCGTTTTCTCCCCGATTTCTGGATTGAGCGCGTTTTCAATCCCGTTAGTCGCTAGGGAAGAGTATGTCTCGTCTGCAGGTGCAGGTTCATTATTCATGGTGATATTTGAATGGTCCGGAATTACCTCTTGCATGTAGACTAGAGTAGTTGCGTCTTTGTCCTCTTTTAGAGAGACATTGTCTTTCAGATCTTCTCCTTCTTGTTTTTGCTCTTCCTCATCCTTTTCAATATCATAATTCTTTCGTCTGGCATCTGCATCTCCCTCTCTAAAAAAGACCTGGGGTCCAAAATCTTCGATTGTTTCTTTAGTTTCCGAAAAGCCGTCAATGACTCCAGCGGGGACTTGAATATCACTGGTCTCGGAAAGAGAGTCCAGATCTTGGTTGATATGAGTAGAGAGCTCAGAACTAGACTCGTCCTTCTCATAGTCACCATCTTTATCGCTAAACTTTACATCCTCGTTTCTCTCTTCGTCCACTTCTTTTCTCGGTCCTTGGGTTGGTTCCTCGTTCCTGCCTCCTCTACTTTCTTTATTCTCGGCCTTTCCACCCCCACCATTTTTTGGGTGTTCTTTATCGTAAGTTTGAACCGCCGGATCTTCCACAACTTGGAGTAAAAACTCTTCCGCTTGTTCCGTCTGTAAGTTATATTTTGAAATACTCAAGCCTTTAACAAGTTCCAGAATTCCAATCGCAATCCTTAGCTTTTCGATAATTTCAATCTTAATTTCTCTACCGCAAGTCCCACTGTGGCTTGGATCTGTTCGCAATTGTAGATCTTTTATCTCGCCGATAATACCCATTGCGCTCATTCCGGGATACGGTGAAATTGGAACTGGCTGGTACAGACCAAAGCTCATAGGCCCTTCGAGAATTGAATCCATGAGCATCGCATGACAGATTCCCTCTCTTCCTATCTCACTACATATACCCTCAGCTGTTTGATATCGAGCGAGTAATGCGAGGGCGACTGTAATAAGCTCGGTAATAACAGTGATACGACGGCGGGCAATAGATTCTGATGATAACATCGATTAGCTTCGAGTGTACGCCCTCAAGTACCTGAACTAGTCTACTGTTCAAGCAAGATCAAGTTTGGAGGAGTTGGTGGTTAAACGAACCAATAATTTCTTTGAACGGGCTCTCGATTGGCACAGCCAAGTTAAGTGATTCTGCCGTAGCCGTAATGATAGCCCGTCTAGTGATCTTTCTAAACATCTCCTCCTGGCGGAAAATGAGACATATGTTGAGCCACGCAATTAAATCATCCCCCTTGCTGAAATCAAGTTTATCATTATCGTAGAGTGATGATGTCCAAGTCATCACCCAGGGAGCCATCAAATTCACTAGCCCATATCTTCGTGATGATGCAGCAAATAGGCTGGCACCCTCAAGGCTAGGTGGATGCATCGGGACTATCCTCTCAAAGTGACAAAGCTCGAACAGTGTTCTCGTTATATCTGGGTTATTGTCATCAAGGGAAATTTGATACCGCTTCTTATGGGAGGCTTCGTCAGGAAAAAGGGGAGCAAAAATAGAGGAGGCCATTGAGAGCTTTCTTGAAGAAAAGAAGAAACGGCACACGGCCCGCTCGCTTTTGGTGATAATCATAAGATTCCTATCAGTAAATGATGGACCAACTGGATCCGGGGTGTATGTAGGATACTCCATGATGTGGTAGCAAACTTTATGAAGTATATGATGATGATGGATAGACACGGACTCTGATGGTGGTGTTGAGAAGAGTGGTCCACACAGCTAGGCCCGGGTAATAAATCTACACAACTGCATGCAACCGGAGCACCTACATATCACATGTAGTATACGCAGTTGAGATGCGTCATAGAATATGATTCGGCTATCAAACGAAATGAGGACGATGTACATGTATGTACCCATATAACTTTGTATAACAAGATTTAGAAGTACATTTACATACGAATATCTATATTCAGACCTTCAGAGCTACATGTATATTCCACATACCTTCAGCTCTGCTGTGCATATAATGTAACATGTATACATGTATTATCGATACTTGTAACTCTTATAAATCACACAGCGTATAGCAGGACCTGAATCGATAAATTAATATAAATATATGTTAAAAATTTAGAATTAAATATTTACATATGATACACAATACAAATGTTTGGATAGAAGCCAGATATGCTTGGCGCAAGTTTTCAGGCCGCCATCCTTACATGATGTAGTTATGCCGAACTGGTTGAAAAACAAACAAGGATCTTTGTCAGTCAAGGCCTTATTACTCAGATTGATATGCAATAACGGTTGCCTGAAATCTATTGTCCCAGATTCGTCGTTGCCCCAAAGTTGACTGTACATCGATCATGCCTGCAACCAAAAAAAAAAAAAAAAAAAAAAAAAATTACAAATAAAAACCAGATCTAATATTGCTATATATGCTATGCTATTTTGAAGTTACCCAAACCCCACCGCTATGATGCTACTTTTACAAAGACAAAGGAAACCAGCTACGTAGGTAAAATATCTGACAGAGGAAAGAAACTCGAAAATGAATGAGATGCACACTAATAATAAGAATAAGAAAGAATTGTTAACGATAAAGATAAAACCAATAGTGACCCAATAAGCTAAGATATTATAAAAAGGGAATTCTACATAACACTCGCTCGCCATCTTTCCACTACTTCTCTCTGCTTAGGGTCCAATATAATCTCGCCCGCTGGGCCCATCATCCCCATTCCTGCAGGGCCCACCCCCATGCCCCCCATTGCGCCGGCACCCCGACCTATTAAACCGGGCCCTCCCATGCCGTAGCCTCCCATACCCATATTCATCCCAACCATTCCCCCTTGAGTAAATCCTTGTTGAATAGGTAGCTGCCCAAAGCTACCATTGGAACCACCACCACCTTGCAAACCATAGAAAGATTGAGGCCGAGCGCCAGCCATGCCCATTGGTTTTGCGTGAAGGAGATCAGCCATGTTACGACGGGACTTCACTTCTTGCTGAAGCATTACTGATTCGCGTCGGAGGGCTTGATGTTTGTCTTCATCCTGCTTTTCTTTCTGAAGACGACGCCGGCGCTCTGCAAGAGTTTCTTCAACTTCTGGCTTATCTGTTTGTTGATCGCCCCCTTTGTCGCTTCCGAAATTCATATCAAGAGCACCAGTCCCAAATTGTTGCTTCTCTTTCAATCTCTTCATTCTTTCTCTCAAAGTCTCGCCTTCTACTTCTTCCTCCTCAGCACCACCATTGGAGCCACCAAGACCTGGCACGTCAAGCATACGATGAGAATTTGGCTGGGCCATTGGTTGCCCATTCACCATGCGTAGCCTATCACGACGCTTGCTTAGTGGTTCTGCATCTTCCATCTCTTTTTTCATAAGAAGACCTAATGGTATCTCATCATCGCGGCGTTTTTGAACGCCGGGGGAAACTTGAAATAGTACGCCGAGAGGTACGTCCTCATCTTTTTCATCTTCATCTTCCCCACCTTCCTCCTCCCATGCCAAATGAGTCTTTTTGGTACGTCTGTGTTTTTGTTGCACTTGCGCAACAGCATCAAGCTGCAGAAGAGTACTTCGAATTCCTCGAGGAAATGCAGAAGCAGCTGTACGGTTCCGGAGCCTTTGTTGAGCTTTTCGAGATTCAAGCTCCGCGAGAAGGGTAGTGGGAAGAGGTTGGAGCGAGGGATCCAAATTTGCTGCTGCGAATTCTTCAGAAGTACCAGAGAAGCGCTGTTGATCATAGTATTCGCCCGTTTCAGGATTCAAATGAGAGCCAGCATCGTCATCGTCGTATCCGGGGTTGTGATTGTGGTGGTCTGGGTTGTCAGTAGCTTCTAGTGATGAGCGAGGGGATTCGCCAGGATGCAACTTGACATTAATGGCGACGCTATTCCGGTAATTTCCTAGATTGGTGGCAGTGGAGCGGTTGCGGTTATGTGCGTATGATGGAACACCACCGGTAATTGGGTGATCCGTGAATGCGGCTGCGGGAGCACGAGCTGATGCATCAAGGATACTGTCAAGTGTCGCGACTGCGGACTCCTCCTTAAGGTCCGGAACTATTGGCGGGAGCTGAGAATCGAAGAATTGGGATGCACGGAGAGCAGGTGGGAGATTAGCGAGTGAACGACGGTTGTTGAGAGCAGGGTCATTCGTTGTCGCAACTGAACGCCTATGGAGATCTTTTTCTGAGGATCCCGGACGCGCAACTGAAAGCCGGTTATTATTTGTAGCTTGTCCGAGGGACTCGGTGGACATCAATCTGCTATTTCGGTTGTTTGGTCGAGCTTTGGACAGTGTCGGTGGGAGGTTTAGCATCGCAGGAACAGGAGCTGGATAATAGACTAGGCCTGGGTCTGGATAGACCTGGCTTTGGCGATGATCAGGATATGCTTGGCTTTGACGGTGATCTGGATAAGCTTGGCTTTGACGGTACTGCTGATGGGTCGGCGCCGGCGAAGGTGGGAGATAACCTTGTTGGTTTCGAAGCGGGAATCCAGGAGCTTCTGGGTTATCAAGGTCAAAATGCACGCCGTCAAAATCCTTGAACAGATCCCCCACACCAGACGCAGATGTAGCTGGCCGGTAATCCCGATCGTCGTGAATATGCAGCCCCTGTACGTCAACTGGAGGGAGTTCAGGAACCGATTGTGAATGCCTAAAAACTGGATGTATATCTTCCGAGGAGCCACTATACTCCTGGTGGTCTAAGAGCTCTGGAGGCGGAGGTAAAGGAGTGTGTATAGATGGAGAACTGCCTCTACTTCTTCTCGGGCTACGTGGTTGATCATCGTAGTTGTCGGCTTCTTCATACTCGAGCCGTGGTGGTACAGCTGAAGTTTGGGCTGAGACACCCCTTTCGTTGCTGTCAGCACGGCCGTCCAATTGTAGCCCGAGCCGAGATGGGTCTTTCATTATCTCTGAGTGCATATTGCCCGCGCCGCCATGTGCCATGGAGTCGTGTACTTGCTGCTGTTTCCCGTGGCTGTTTAGATTTCCCCCTTGCATCGATTCTGCATTGTTACGGTATGGTGAGTAGGGTTTAGAGACAAGAATGCCAGAACCGGAGATCTCGTCGTCGTGTTCTTTGGCCTTTTTATTCAGGATGTTTTCCATACCTCCGTTCCCCTTTCCTTTCCCATTTCCATCATTCTCATCCTCGTCATAATTTGATTCGGTGTCGGAGTCGACCATATCATAGGACGTTCCAGAATGTATGCTCGATTTCACCTTAGACCCAGATCGCGATCTACCACCCTTAGCTTCACTCGTACCTAAAGCAGAAGACAGGCTTCCGAAATCGAAGTTTCGGAGCTGCAGTTTCGGAGGTTGAAACGTCGGCGACTCAAGCTGGTCGTCGTCGCTCATGTAGTTGGCGGGAACAGCAGAATAGGACATCGTGGGGAGGAGTAGTTGAGCGCTACACGCAGGAGCGGAGGCGGACAGAGTCAAGGGTGGATCTCGGCAATACGGTGGATGTTGTTCAAGCAAGTTGTGGCGATTCTGGAAAGGTTATGGAAGATAGAGCATGGGGGAAGAAAGTTCTGAATAGGAGGCTTTGTTTGGGGGCTTTCTTGTATAAGAGAGAGGTAACTCTTTGGCCGTTTGAACTTTGCCGATCTAGACAACCAAGGATCCTTAATATAGCAGGTGACAGGGTGGTGGTGTACCCGAAAATCCTTCTGTTCCAAGTTCCAACCTAGCTTGATCCTTAAGTACGGGTCCAACGGCTCTCGTGGTCGTGTCGTGACTGATCAAGTCCTTGTGAAAATCGTTCCTCCTGCTGGAAGAAGGAGGTCTCGTCCAATGGAATCTTTAAATTTAAGCTGAGATACCGAAAAGTGTCCAAACAAATCACTGTCTGTTGCAACGACGGCGCTTCCAATGTGATTGTCTTGCGTCGGGATCCACCGCTACTTTGGACACAACCGTGCAACAATGCGTGATGATGGGCCAATGTGAGTCTTCTATGAATCTTCTTTCTCGAATCAGTCCAATTGCCGGGAGGTAGGTAAATAAGATTGGCTAGAAGCATTGAAAACATTCGTTATCCAGGAAATAACTAGGCAGAGTCAGATTTATCTCTCAAATGATCTCGCAACAGCCGCGAGAAACAGAACCTACGAAAGGCGGTGAATATGATTCTGTATGAAGGAGCTTGATGGATTTTGATGGAAATTTCTTGCCTACACGCATAATTTACATCATTCGCTGCCATCTTTTTAACCCCTCTTCTGTGTGCACCACAGAAACAACTTTTGCACCGGTCCATATCTTGTGTCTTTGAGATTACCTGGATCTCTAGCTAGCTATGTATTCTTTGTCTCTCTTCAAATTGTGTTCCCTTATCTGTAGGGCCACTGTAGGTACATAGATAAACCCTTGAGAGATGCACTGCCGGTAGTCTACCCGGGAGAGGAACACAAATCTACATGGGTATGCCTGTAGGTATCCGCCAGAACTGGTACTAGAGGCGTGCATGTACCTACTCTAGGGAATCCATCATACACGGTCTATTCCCATCAATCTGAGGGACGGAAACACTGGCGTTGCGAGTACTCTACTCTAGACACTACATGTCTACAGAGTTACCAGAGTTTAAAATAGCAAACAGATACATTGTCAACACGTATTTAGCCTAGTCCTAGTTCGTATAAATACAAGCTCGAGTCACTCCCATGCTGCAAGCTGCAAAGCCTGCAACGCAGTCGATCGGATAACTGATAACCTATTGGCAAAACAACCGTTATTCCCGGCAGCTCGCTCTCCAAAGGTTAGGAAGAGGGGAACCTTTATCGTATCCTTTGGGGGGTTTCGGCGCAGTATCTAGCCAATTAAAGGGTTATTAAGGGATGTCGAGTGATCTATCATGACGACTGTCTACGCAGTACTTCTTCAATCCTCTATAAGAAAAAGAAAAAAACAGCGCGCGGCCAAATGTTCATGTCTCAAGGATTATTTCTATGCCGAAATTATATATTTCGATTTTTTTTCCATCTTACTGTGGCGAAGATCGTCTAGGATACCATGAGCGAATTGTTGTCCGAGCACTTGGATTGGTGTGTATGCACAGCTAAGGACACGCTGCAACATCTAGGTGGTGCATGGCCGAACTTGCGAGACCATGTTCAAAGGCCATGACTTCTACATAGTCAATTGCTCGATACCACAAGTCATACTCGAGACAAAATGTCTTCCAACGTCTGTCAATTCGATCAATACAGACTTATCACAGAATTTGGCGACGACTACTGCGAGCACATTCTAGATCTCGCCTCCGAGGAATGTTCGTACAATCCCGGTACGCCGCAGGCTCAAAGGAAAGAAAGATGGATCAAAGAAAGAATTCTTGGCAGAGGGGGGTTTGGGACAGTTTGGCTGGAAAAGAATGAAAGAGGTGCACTCAGGGCGGTAAAGCAAATAGCCAAGACGGAAACGCGCAATAAGGAAGAATTACTGGCTTTAACGAGACTGAAAACGGTAAGAAAATTGCTCTGTATTGGTGGGCCCATCGGTGCATCGTATATCGTGCTATGCTGACAGAACCTATATAATAATAGCATCCACAATATTTCGTAGAACTATTTGGATGGTTTGAGAATGAAGAAAATATCTATCTTGCTATGGAGTACATGAAACATGGAGATTTGAACAGTCTGATTCTCAAAGACTACTTGACTGAAATTCATGCAAAGACGATCACAATACAGGTACTCGAAGGTCTCAAGATCATGCATGAAAATGGGTTCTGTCATCGGGACCTCAAGCCACAGGTTAGATACCTGCCTTCAGGTTCAAGCCTGCATAAAGCTAAAAGAAGAAAATGTAGAACATTCTCGTGGTCTCATTATCTCCTATGACCGTCAAGATAGGCGACTTTGGTGTTTCAAAACAAGTAAACGGCACAGACTTACGGACGATGGTCGGAACCCCAAACTATACAGCGCCCGAAGTTCTAGGCTATATATCTTCAGATACCTCGTCTTACACAAATGCTGTTGATATTTGGTCCCTTGGATGCCTGATTCATGCCATAATTACCAAGGAAACACCCTTTACAGACACACGTCAGCTCTTGAATTATGTTGGGGGCCAGGCCCTTTTCCCAGAAATGAGGATGCTTGATAATGGTACAAGCTCGACTGCAATCAAACTTATCGCTAGTCTCATGGCCGTACAGCCAGAGAAAAGATTGACAGCGGAACAGGCACTAGGTCACCCTTGGTTGTCGTTTGATATGGAGGTGGAGGAGGCGGATACATTATGGACAAATCTTTCAGACGATCCATTTATGTTAACGGCAGGGATAGGGCTGGGCATAATGATGCCAGATGGTAAGTTTGCCTCTGTATCTTTTCATAATATTTGGCTAACGAGTTAACTTCAAGACCACGAAGACCAACCCCTCCATAACTGCCCAACCCCATACTGTGCAATCAAACATGGAAATGCAATCGCTCTGAGAATACATCTCCAAGAATACAGTGTTGATGTCAACGCAAAACAGCGAGGCGACACCACCCTATTACATATGATTGCCGAAAGTGGTGATGAAGACATGATGAGGCTTTTTCTAGAATATGGGGTGAACACTAATACGAGAGATGGAGACGGGAGGACTGCACTTGACTTGTCGATTGAGAAGGGAAATAAGGAGATTGTGAGGCTACTTCTGAAAGGTGGGGCAAGTGCAGCGGAGAAGGACTGTTTTGGAAAGTCAGCTCTTCATCATGTGCTAGATCACGCACATTGGAATGGGCAATGGTACAGTGAGGAAGTTGTAAAACTGCTATTGGAATATGGCGCGGACGCAAAGGCGAACGATGCCCAAGGGAATACCGCACTCCACAAAGCAGCTGAAGAAGGATATGAGACGATAATACAACTACTTTTCACGTTCGGGGCATCAATAACGAAAAACAATTCGGGATCTACAGCATTGCACATGGCGGCCTCCTCGGGACATACAAATATTGTGAAGATTCTTCTTGAAAAAGGTGCAGATATAATGGATAAAAATAATTCCGGATGTACGGCGCTTCATCAGGCGACCGATTCCGACTTTGCGCACAAGGACACGGTGGAGTTTCTCCTAGGAAGGGGAGTAGCTATCATGGCCAAGAATGACCTTCATATGACAGCGCTCGACAATGCAGTCCGGAAAGGAGATCAAGATATTGTGGAACTCCTCCTTGACAATGGGGCAGAAATTCTAACAACAGAAGGTGCCGGATTTAATGCACTTCATGCGGCAGCCCAAATGCAGCACGAAGGCATTGCAAAGCTGCTTGTGGCAAACGGGCCAAAAGCGTACCCTATGATGAAGAATGAGAAGGGCGAAACAGCACTCGACGTTGCTGCTCAGCTAGGATGTGAATCTGTAGTGAAGATCTTGCTCGAGAGTGTCCCTGAAATCATCGCAAAGACTGCTACCACATCGCGAGCAACAGCCCTACACTTGGCCGTCAGCAACGGGCACGAACAAATTGTGAGATTACTTCTTGATAGCGGAGCAAATATCATGGCAAAAGACGGAGATGGATCCACGGCACTTCACCTCGCAGTAGCCAATGGCGATAAACCCATTGTAGAACTGCTAATTCAAAACGGCGCCAACACAAAGGTAAAAAACTCAAAAGGAAAGGAGCCACTAAAGATGGCAATCGAGAACGGCTACACAGATATACAAGTAGTGTTAGGAAAGGAATCTGGTGTCAGCAATGTTCATGCATTGATACTTCTTCTCTTTGGGGTAGGCCTTTTCTTTGGCGATACCCATGGAGTCCAGTTAGCGGGTGGTGTTTTTGGCTCGATTTTAGCGATCAGTATTTTTCGATATTTCTTTTCTGAATCTCATTTTTGGATTCTCGGTGTTTTGGGTCTAGGACTTTTTTTTGGTGGCGCACATGGGTCTGATATGGCGGTTGGTCTCGTGGTTGTTATGCTCTATGGTAGTTGGGTCGTTCGGAGTCTGCTTTTCGAACGGGTGAAGGAGCAGGAGCTTGGTACAAGAGGGTCTGGATAGATGAGTTTTCTTGGGATTTGTTTATAATTAAAAGTTAATTTCTTCACGTATCATATACAGGGACCTTTATTCCCGGAAGTGAATATCGTTTAATTTTGTTATCAAAATAGCACATGACAAAGGGATTATTTGGATCTGTGAGTTGACTTACCACGATAGGGCGATTCTTTTACGCTTAGCACAAGAGAATACTTACTGTCCTTCTTTAAACAAGATAAATAGGTTGGTGTGGTGTTATGGCATATCACTTAATATCTTTGCTCCTCAATCGAAGATTGATTCCCGATCGAAATCGTAACGCTAGAATTACCCCTTTATAAATACTTACACGACTACTAATAGTAGTAACATCACCCACATGATGAAATATTTCAATTCTCACCACCTGTTACATCAGGAAAGACCCCATCGTCAACGAAATCCTACTGTATCACCTTCTTTCTTATTACATTGGCAATGGGGGCATATTGTCGCTAAGATCGAAAGACATGCATGCATATGTTCTGTCCGATAGGCAAATCCTCCAGTTCGCGAACTGGGCGCCCGGTTCAGTTGATTTCCCCGACAGGATGACCAGTTCGTGAACTGTACAGCCTTTTTGAACGGGGCACGATTGGGAAAGTATGAATTCTAATCAAGTTTCGCTTGAGATTGGGTCCAAGAAAACAACCAAGTAGTGTAGTGAAACGTCTTTTTAACTAAATCACCTTATTTTGAATTCTTCGAGGCCAAATACTAGATGTAATATATTTTTATTTTGGAGGATCAAAAACCAATTGAGTACAGGCGTTATGTGGATTAATATAATATCAATCCAATTGAATACAATTACAATAGGATGATTGTGGAAGTTAAGGCTATCTCCCGGACCGGGTGAGTTTGTTGATTTTCACTGCTAAAAGTCTTTCTGAATGGGACAACATCCTATGAATTTGCTGAACAGATTAACCCGTTCAAATTTTGTATGGTGCTTCTGAGCAGGGCAACCCATTGGAAAAACTCATTGAACCGGGCGCCCAGTTCGTGAACAGGAAAATTTCGCCTATCGGGCAGAACACATACATGCTTGCTTATGCGCTCTGTTTTTGGCCATGGAAACATATAGAGACGAATTAAGAAGTAGTCTCAATTATAATCTCTTCCTTGCATTGTCACATTCAAAGTTACAAATATTCACTCTTGTATAGGTGCCGATGACAATTTGGTCATGAATTATCACTCGTGAAAATCTAGATGTGAGATTAATTCATTTAATATGCCAAATCAAGCTGGGTACTATGGTCCCAACGCGTCAAAATAGGTGGTGACATTTAAAGACACAACTATAAAGTCATCGAGGTTTCGCATCTCTCTGTCATACAACTCTCTCACTGTTATCTTGGGTTC
This sequence comes from Morchella sextelata, assembly GCF_020137385.1. Taxonomy (NCBI): domain Eukaryota; kingdom Fungi; phylum Ascomycota; class Pezizomycetes; order Pezizales; family Morchellaceae; genus Morchella; species Morchella sextelata. Next base: position 299,711 of record NW_025408619.1, on the reverse strand, counting down.
CGATCAATTCACGTTCAGATATTCTAATCATCTCGAAGCACGCCTTCCTCTTGGTTGTTGGTCCCCTTCAGGCTCGAGATCTTGCGGACCAGAACGCTCACTCGTCATGCGACCTCTTGAACATCGCCTCCAGCTGGCTTTATGGCACTCTAGCAAGTAATATTATTTTTCTCCCTGAGATAGCCAAGGTTGAGCACCGCTCTTGAGGTCAGGCCCGCAGCTAGTTGCGGTGGCATGCACGCTAAACCGAAAGTGGCCACAGCCAAGGCGAGTGATACCGTGTGCCTACATCTGCACGCATACAATAATACCGTCACTACTGGAGATGGAGGTTATATTCAAGGATCTTGAAGACTACTATAATGATGTATGTACTTTTTTACACGCAAGAATCCACCATCTGCCCCTCGTCCCAGAAATAACAAAGTACAAAAAGCCCCACCCACAACCCCGGATTTTAAAATTAAATAACCCTTACGAAAAAGACAAGAGGAAAAAAAAAAAGTCCCAGAATGCTAACACCAATATGAAGAAATGAATTGATTGCTGGCCTGCCAGCGCAGCCAGGAAAAGGGCTCGGTCCCTCTAAGCCTTTCTGGCGGGACTAACTCCCTCTACTTCCCCTGCTTCCGACTCTTCTACCATTAAAAACCCAATTCTCTACCTCCTCCCTCTTCTCCCCTTCATCCTGGCCTGTCGTATCAACAGGAGACCCAACCGCAGACGCATAGCTTGAGTCTGCCGTGGAAGCTTTCTGATGTGATTGTTGGGCTTGGGTCTGTACTTGCATTCCCGAATTCTGTTGATAGAATTCGTTATTGGCCGCTGGGGAGCTGTTTTGCATTTGCATTTGCATTTGCATCTGCATTTGCATTATCTGCCTCCCCTGCATCATCAGCAGCTGTTGCTCATCAAACGAGCCCTTTGTCGGCAGCATCGCGTTTACGCCTGGGTGTGCTAGACCCGGTGGCGGTGATGAAAGTCCAGGTGGCGGCGAAAGGCCAGGTGGAAGAGGCAAGCCAGGTGGGGGGGATAATCCGGGTGGGGGAGATAGGCCCTGTGGTAATGATAATCCTGGTGGTGGCGGATAACCCAAACCAGGCGGCGGTGATAAGCCCGGTGGCGGGGTCAACCCTGGAGGGTAGCTCATGAAGCTCCCAGTGCTTGCTAATGGGCTTCCCGGGAGTACCCCAGGACTCCCGCCCCCGCCGTTAACACCTGGACTTCCTGCCGCACCGCCCATAGCTCCCCATCCTGGCGGTGGCGCAACTGGACTATTTCCTCCGCCAGTCCCAGCAAGGCTGCTCTTGATGCTCCCGTTACTCCCACCCCACGCACCTCTCCTCAATTTCATCAAGGCGTCTAAACTCCCATCTCCACCTCCTGTCTCTTCACCACCGCCGCCAAAAGAAAGCGCACTCAGCGGCCGCTGAGCGCCAAGTCCTTTCCATCCCTCCACAGGGAAGACTGCACTGTTCCTCCATGAGCTTTCACTGCGTTCACTTATCGGCGTGAGCGACGGTCTTCTTAGCAACGGGGGCCGCTGTAGAATCTCGCCTCCAGGTGGCCCAAAGTAGCCGCCATATGCTCCCGTCTCTGATGTATCGGAGGCGGATGATGGCGGCGCCGGATAGAAACCAAATTCTTGCCCGTAAAACTCGGTGTCGTACGCTAGTGCCTCGGCATTGGCTGCGGCGACCATAGTTTCGTCATCTTCCTCGTACTCATCAGAGTAATACCCACTCCGAGATTCGCCTCGTGAGTAGGAATAAGGGTTGTAGTCACTTTCGTAGCCATTGAGAGGATCGTTTAAACCTTCTTCCTCTTCAGCAAGACGCTGTTGCTCCTTTTGGTATGCATGGAGAGACTGTGTCAGGGTGGAAAGCGCAAGAGGGCAGCCGTTTCCGTCGAGCATTGTGCCGTCTGGCGCATAGAATTGGGCATGTTCTTGGGTAAAACCAAGGCCGCCACCAATCGGGTTGATGAAGGGGGGGAAAGAACGATTATCCGTGCCGGAGCCACCGCCGTTGGTGGCGGAACCATGAGTACCGCTCATGCTACCGTCCTCAACCATCATAGCCCCACCGCTGGAAACTCCAACTGTTGATAAAGAAAGCCTCTGGTCTTCAGATAGTAGAGGGTTTGAAGCGCCGAGGGGTGTAGCCTCGGCAGTATCAGGTGCCGTTATATATTGACTTATGTCTTGCGGGGTTGGATCCATGATGATTCCGTCATCAAAATACATGTCGTCCTCATCTTCATACCCCTCGATTCCGTTGTCGCCATTTCCATCTCCGTCCTCAAGATAGTCGAGATCGGAGTCATCATCGAGGTCGTAGCCTCGTGGGTTGGCAATACGCTTCCGCAGTGGGACCTCAGTACCGGTGTATGGAACTACCGCACCAGGGTTTGGGTCCATTGTTGGGAGTTCTTCTTCCATGTCTGTGTATTCTCCCTCGGGTGCCACAGTGGAGCTGTGTTGTGAAGACTCATCTCCTCCAGAGACGGCAAGTCCAATGGACATTGGGTGAAGACCAATAGACATAGGCTGTAACGCCATGACCAAGCCATCATCATCATCGTCGTCCTCATCACTTCCCTCATATTCATCCCCTTCTCCAAACATTCCTTCGTTTGCGCGCTCAAAACCATCGTCGTCCTCGCCGTCCATATCTATATCATCCATATCCATTTCAGCGTCGGAATCGTCGGGATCAAAATCAGGAGCTGTCCGCGGGATGAGCGAGAGGTTATCATTTGACTGCGTTGTTGATTCCCCTGCAGCGCTACTACCCTCAAATGAGAAGCGGGAAGAATTGTTGATCAGATGATGCGGAAGTGAGAGTGGGTGATCGAATAAAGAAACTCTTGGACGCCCATCCGGTGGTGAATGAAGCTCGCCTTCATTATCAGATTCCTCTTCTGGCGCTGTCTCGACTATTGGCGGCACTGGGACTGTCGCTTCCTTTAACGGAATTGGAGGTGAAGGCGAAAGATCCTTTGGCGGAGTTGGAGGTGGTGGAGGGGCTTTCATTGGCGGTGACGGGGGCGACGTCATTGGCGCCCTCTGCGGCCCTACATCCGATAATGACCTCTGTTGCTCCTGCACTTTCTCCTTATTTGGAATAATATCTCCCTCGGCCCCCTTCTCATCTTCAAAATGCTCCTTGAAACCTTGACCATTCCTCTCCTTAACAACCTCAACCTTCAACAACTCCTTTCCCCCAGTCTCCTGCCTATTCACTGGAAGCAATCCACCCCGCCTTGGACCTGATGACCAATCAGGATGCCGTGTCCCGTATATAATCCCGGGATCAAAGTCATCTGGCAAGTCGCGCGCCGTCTTCTGCTGCTTCTCAATCGTAGACTGAGAGCTCCGTCGGCGCGAGAGAAGCGACATAGGATTGAGGAGCGTTAGCTTCCTTTTATCCTTTGGCGCTTGCGGTGATGATGCATTCTGCTGTTTCCGCTCCTTGTCAGCAGACTTTCGTGACTTCTTTGGTGAACGGGCGGGCTCGGTCGAGGTGCGGCTCAGAGGGGTAGGTTCGGGGGCGGTTGGGGTGGTGGTTGGGGTGGTGGGGGCGAGCCACGTGTCTGGTGTGCCGAGGCTAGGTGAACCGCTACCAATGTTGAGCGGAGGGAGGATTTCTGGTGAGGGGGTATGCGGCGGAGGGGTGGTGGATGGCTTGTTATGTGTAGATTTTGATGATTGCTCATTGCTGGACCGACGGTGATGACGGAGGAGATTTAGGCGGGGCATCATTATCTGTTAGGTATGTACTGCAGGGAAATTTCGGATGGGTAATAGTTGACGTATTCGAGTGTATGAAGAGAGCTTCTGGAGTCAATAGTCAGAGCTCATACAAGACGATGTCTGAGGTCTGAGTGATGTTACCGAGCGCCTGGCTAAGCTTTGACTAGGAATGGTGGGCCTTGCACGACTAACTGCTGATGATGGTAGTAGATACCTCACCTTTAACAGTCAATCTTGAAGGAAGAGGGGTTGGCGGTTGGGGGCTGACTGAATGACGACGATGGTTGTAAGCGGTGATGAAGAAGTTGGGGGGGGGGGGGGGGGGGGGGGGGCGGTGAGGTAAGGAGTTGTCTCTTCTCCAAAACGTTCCAGAAGAAGGAAGGAAGGAAGGAAGGAAGGCGCAGCCTGTACGCTGTATGCAATGATGGGTGGTCACTTGTGGATGCTAATTTGCTGGGAGTAGGATTTTCTCTGGTACGTAGAAGAGTAGAGTGCAGTGCTTTCTCTGCTGTGCCTTTTTCTTTGCATAAGGCACGTTGTAGGTAGGTACTCCACACTCCGCCCTATCCCTACCCTACACTAGCTAGCTAGAGCACGGTACGTACTCTTCCACCCTGGTCTCTCCTTCCTCCCCTCATTTAAACTCGTAACTACACGATATTGTTTCAAACCGCATCATCCCAATCCAATGAACGAATGGTGCAATGCGATACTGCACTGACAGACCAATTGTCGTGCTCGAGATCAACCTTTAGGATTCAAGAAGAGAAGGTGGGTTATGGGGAATGACGTTGACAGGGGTGGCAGACTAGAGTAGAGCTGCGCCTATTCTGGCCTCCTTACCAGGTTAAAGCTGCGCTATAAATAGATGTGGGCTGAGTTGGTGTGTGTGGGGTGTGGACTCAAATATACCGTGATAGGAGGTAATTGCGGGTCTCACTTCATGAGTTATCACTCTGTATGAAATTTTTTTGAATCTGTAAAAATCCAAACGGTTAATAATTGATTATTACATATCAAAGATGGATTTCGACTTCAAGAACACAAAAGAGAGGATTGATCACCCATGAATTAGATGCTTTAATTAGGATGGGTATAAAGTCAATGTGTAGGTGGGTGGTCAATATACAGGCAACTTTAACTCTAGATCTCCTCGATTCTAGATCTTTTCGTGGAACTCCCGGCCATTGGTTGCGCAATTGTAGCTTTCTCTTTGAGAGTTCACTTTCTTTGTGTCGAATCAATGTAATTGATTTTTAGAATATGCCCTTGTTTCCCAATAAACCCCCGAATTCTATATCCTGTATCTGGCATACAATTAATGAATTACCAATCAATCAATATATCCAGTATCTGACTGTTCAACTCAATAGCCTATATAAATTATGCTTCGACTTACAGCTTATATACAGACAACTACCAGTTTAGTACTCGTTTTGAGGTCAAATCGCCACCTATCTAGTGTAGACAACGTAGGCAGATCTACGGTATGTAACTGAAAAAACAAATACCGTTTTCTAGACGAATATTTTGACTCGTGCAATCTCGAGGTATAGTTGGTCGAACTGTCCGCTTGAGACGAAGACTTCGAGAACCCCCGTCTGCTCACCTCAAATCTTTTTTTAGCCTTCTAGAGGTATACCATCAGCGTTGTGGCACATGCCATCTAGAAAGATGGCCACCTATATATATATCAGGACAAGCGGGATATGTGGTGGAAATGTAGTCGAAAGGCGGGTGGAAAGTACAGGTATGTACGTGGTCAGAAGTGAAGGGTAATATATAGGCTACTTCTCGTGTTCACTACCCTACGCACCATCATCATAATCACATCAGTTCGTCGCTACAGTTATTCACGCCTTAACATCAGTTCGTCAAGAACGTGAATATTACAAATGGCTAAGCAGCCAACACCGTCCCATGCGGCACCAATACTGTATGTGGGTGTAAGTACATATGGAGGTTTCTATCTATTTTTATGATTAGTATAGGCTATTTCTAACCACTTCTGCTTTGGTATAGGTCAGGCAGTATTATGGCCGTGTATTAGTACAAACTTTTACAGAAGCTGGGCATAGATAACGTAACTGAGAGCCTAATCTCGTGTCCACAGACTGTGCGTGTGTGTCTGTATAACGAGTGACACGACAAAAGCCTGGATACGAGACTACTGAGAGTCTACTATAACGCATTCCTATATTATTGTGCACAATTTCTAACTAAATCATTCATCTACTTATTACTTCGATTTCATGAACGCCTCTAATTCTAGACCCGGCACTCCATCCGGCTCCATCACTTTGGTCACTTCACTAATCATCTCATTAAACCACGAAGTCACACACTCCTCATGTCCGGTAAGTGATCCCCGGATCCGTTCCAAGCTTTGTGATAAACCTCCAACACAAAATATCTCATATGGGCGTTGCGGTAGCGGGAATATGCCGATTTTTGAGTAGCAGTGAATGATAGAGCCCAGAAGGGTAGCGTCGCAGCCTTGCGACCTCCTACACTTCCTTCCAGGAGAGTAATATTGGAGGCGGGCAGTCTCGGCGACGGCGAGAATCTTGTCTATGGCGGCGAGGCGGACGGCGTGGGCTGCGGCTAGGGATTTGTCAGTAGTATTAAGGTGGAATGGTGTAACATCTACCACAAACCCATGATGCTATCCGGAAGCGGTTCAAACATTGCCCCCTCCTCCTCACAGGGCTCCGTCCATGTAATCGCCATCGACGTATACGATTTGAATTCAGATGCCTGTCCAAACACATACATCATGAATATCTCCCGTTGCCAGCCTCCCCCGTCACATGAGCCACAGTCTGGTAATATAACTCTATTCAGCCATTTATCTCGCCATGGTCCTAATGACTTAGCCAGGTCGTACTTATCCGCGACGACCGCGATTTCGAGTAGATCATGGAAGCGCATCTGCACCGTGACGAGGTCATGTTTGTAGTGCAGCACGTTGCAGATGTTCTCCAGAGCCGCCGGTGCGTCTTCCAATAAGTCAATTGTGATTGGAGCGGAAGCTGTAGCTAGCGAGTTGCCCTCGCGGAAGTGCGGGGAGAACATGGCGGCGAAGACGGGCGAGGCGACGGAGAGGATTTTGGAGGAAACGAGGAGGGAAAAGCCTTCGGCGGATGTGTTGATAACCACATCGCCCTGGGGGTCGATACACTTTACCATTTTCAGATACAGGGAAGATATGGCAACCCAGTACTCTATATAAGGTTTCTTGCCTTATCCAAGAGCGTCCGTGAAGAATGAAGAGAGCGGTGGAGGGCTGGTGAGAAGGAGGGGATGGCCAGCGACACGAGAGTCCTATTAAAGCTCGGCAGCACCTTAATACGATTCGAAAATTGAGGGGAAATAGTTTTCCTAGATAGGTGTAGTGAATCAAAACAAATTCCTTGGATGAGCTTAATTCGTTGCTCTCATCATTACTCAGGCAACATAGCAACTCTCTCGAAAAGTCATGAACTCTCCTAGGAGCAGAACACAGCAACAACAACATCAATCCGACATCAATCCAACATTCAATTCGGTCAATTGATGCATTACTCTATTCTGATTCCATATATCTGCTTACAGGCTATGCACTCTAGTTGATATCAGCTTATTCTAGGATTTCAATAAATATTTCGTGTCGCTGTTTTCATATGACTAGCTACAAGTAGAGTAGGCAGGATGATGCAGAGCGAACAGTAAGTTCAATCCTTTCTTTTTTCCACCATCATTTCCACCGTAATTTCCAACATCTGCAACATTTGCGAAGTAATTTCCAATATCTGCAATATTTGCGAAGTAATTTCCAATATCTGCAATATTTGCGAAGTAATTTCCAACATCTGCAATATTTGCGAAGTAATTTCCAATATTTCCAAAGTAATTTCCAATATTTGCGGTCATTTCCAATATTTGTCCAAAGCTAATTTCCATTTTTGCGCTAAGTACCGGCTCGGTAGCCCAACGGAAACCGGGTAGTTGTAGATTGGCCACTAAGGGCATATAGCGTGGCAACAGGGATGCCTTTCCATAGATTAGTAGATTGTAGAGATACATGTATGTCGAGCATCGATAGTAGATATTGCGTAGTAGAACCAGACAATTGAACTAATAAACGAGTAGGCGCGTACTGTGTGACCCAGGTCCACATCAACAAAGTAACATTTGGCCAAACGAGACTCCAGGTCCCCACATTCGGACTGCTGTACAAACCGACAAATGTTCCCGTTCAAGCACTGCAGGTGGTCCCCGTTCAAAACATCTAGCTAGATCCAGATCTAGAGGTTACAGCTACAGCTGAGAGTCTAGAATCTGGAATACGCTTCAGCGTTCCGAGCTCGCCTACCGAATCCCTTGGCAGCCCCAAAAAACTTGTGGTACCCCGGGGGTGCCGATAGCTTCACATCTGAGCTGTAACCGTACTATTGCAACGTCGACGGTACGGTGGGAGGAAGTGCATCTCGAGCTCGGCGACTAACTGATAGTGGGCTTTGCAGAAGGGTAGACTGGCACGATCAATGTATGTATCGAGGTCGACGGTTGCACAGGATAATAAATGGGAAGCGTTATCATTGGATACCTCTCGCTAACCCTCTGCTTTACTACATGTAGCAATATATTGGGCCAGTTGTACGACGGCACCGGTTGTAATACCGTCATGCGATGGAAGGGGTTGGATCGAGTGCGGTGTTCGAGTGATCAGGTACCGTAGCTGTGTTCAAATTCTTCGGCATTGTTAATTGGGTGCGGGCTGGCACGGCATATCGTGGGTTGCGGTGGGAATGATCGCGAGGTCGCTTGATGGATTGAGAGTATCGAGGTTGGGGGGTTGGTATGGTGCGGTACGATAAGGTTGTGGCAATGGTCTAGTGGGGCGGTATGGGAGGAGTAAGTAATCATTTAATTTATATTTTTTTATAATTACTAAATGGGTTTTTTTTTCAGTAGTACAGTACTAAGTAGTTGGTGGAACTGTACTGGCACTTCGAATTTGTATTGTAGTACTTGTGGTGGATCGAGAGGCCTCGAGAGGGGGTATAAAGGCTTCGTGATATCTGCCCTTTTTGAAGAAGGAGTATCACATCGACAAGCTACAAATCTCGAGACTCATCTTTCAGTATATTAATAATTGCAATTATGAAGCTCTCTGTTATTTCTGGTGTTTTTGCGCTTCTCTGCAGGTATGGACTCTACTCTTTGAGGATCTAGCTTAGCTATAAATTTAGGGAATTGGTGAGTTAGTTAACATATATAATTTCCTCTAGCATCGTCCACGCCGAAGCAGAACCCGAGGCCAACCCCGACCCCCAAACTAGAGTATCCCTCAGCCTCGCCACACTCAACCCCTCCCTCGCAACCCTCATCACCTTCATCACCGTCAAGCCCACCACCACCACCACCATCACCTCCACCACCCCAACCTCCACCTGCACCAACATCACCACCGTCATCTACAAGACGGCGACCATCTACGTGACCCTCCCCGCCACCACCGTCACCAACACCACCACCCTCACCCTCCCCGCTACCACCGTCACAAACACAACCACTCTGACCCTCCCGCCCGTCACTAACTACACTACCTACACCCTGCCCCCGGTCACGGTTAGTAACACGACCACGGTCACGCTGACAACCAAGGTGCCATGCTCGAGCACCACGACGAACCCGTGCCCGAACCCGTGTGTGGTAACGAAGACGACGGATGATTGTACTATTGATAGAACGTGCTCGCAGACGGTGGCGACGGAGACGGTGGGCTGCTCGACGAGTAGTTGTCCGGTGGCGAGCTGCACGAGCTATCAGGTGGTCACGACCTGTCTGACGTGCCCGCCGCTGGGGACGACGACGGTGAAGTGTAGTAGCTATAGCACTGCTATCTAGGGTGGCTGAGGGATGAGGGGGCTTGGTGGAGGCTAGGGGGGTGAGGAGAGGAGAGGAGAGGAGAGGAGAGGAGAGGAGAGGAGAGGAGAGGAGAGGAGAGGATTTGTTTGTAGAGATTGAGATGTAGTTGAGAAAATTGAATGTAGTTGTTTGTCTTAGATGTGGTGAACTATAGCTAGCTGTGAGGTTTTCGTGTCTTGTGAAGTTAGTTTCACCCGTGAGTGATATTTCATGATCGGGCCACATTGTACCAAAATGCAAATTAAATGTTGCCAAGCTGCATGATTATGGCCGAAAACTCTCCAGTAACACACGGCGCACGCGAGCAGAGCAGAGCAGTGCAGTGCGTACGCCAACTGCTGCATGACATTGTGTACATGTAGGTACATGTGTACATGTAGGTACATGTGCACCACCCGCAATGAGAGGACAAATGGTCACTGGGTCAAAGGACAGGTCACAGCGAGCACTGTGTCCTCACTAGCTATAGTTGCTCTTATCTTCGGCTATTTCTTTTGTTTTTGCTCTCTTCTTCTTCCTCTCCTTCTTCTTCTTCTTCCTCTCCTTCTTCTTCTTCTTCCTCTCCTTCTTCTTCTTCTTCTTAATTCGTCATCATAAACTGAGCTTGAGCTTCTCTTCCGCGGTTCACGCAACGTGTAGAACCCGAAATCCATACCGAAATCCAAAACGCTCGATGAAGCAATATATCATTAATGTCATCAAAAATTCCTCTCTTTAAACTCGTGGAAAGCTAACTAATTAAATAAACTTTTTATATACACCAGTCCTACATATAAACACTACTTTTAAAGCCCCCAATATCTACAATAATCAAAACCCATCACAAACACACACCCCAACCCAACGACATGTTAGTAGCCAGCTATTCTACATATCCACAAACCTCCTCTCCCTCGCATACCTCTGCTGCATCACCCCCGCCCGATTGACCCCAAACTTGTTAAATCTCTCCCTCGCCGCATACCTCTTTCTAAACATCTCACTCCCCCTATGCAGCACCACCCCCATCTCCCTCCCCTCCTCCTCCTCCCCCTCTTCCTCCTCTCGAACTACATCACCACCATCCGAATCCGACACCTCCGTTACCGCTACCGCCGCCGCCGCCGTTTCATCTCCGGCGACTCCATACGGCTCCAGCATCGGATCAAGTAACCACGCATGCCTCAAAGCCTTCTCCGCAGAGATCCGTGACCGCGGATTCGCAACCAGCACAGCCTCCACAAACGCGATCCCCGCACTACTGATCCCCGCCGCCTCCAGCGGCCCTCGGGGGAAAGAGGCTTTGCCGCTGCAGTAGTTTGCAAATAGCGCCATATCCATCTCTGGATACTCCACCGTCTCCTCCTGGTTCTCGAAGCGGGAGTCCATCTCGATCCCTGACTCCGAGTCTTCGTCCCCCGAGTCTGAATCCGAATCGGAATCGGGAGAGGCGCACTGGAGAAAGGGAAGCTGCGTGGTGAGGATTTCGTGTGTCAAGACACCGAGTGACCAGATGTCGACGAGGTTGGTGTAGGTGCGGCGGTTGCGTGACGGGCGTATGAAGCCCTGCAGCTCAGGGGCGATGTAATGGGAGGTGCCGCAGGCGGTGCGGAGGGAGGTGGTGTTGTGGTCGTGTTTGGAGAGGCCGAAGTCGGCGATTTTGACGGTAATGGGGTTGGTGTGCGCTACTAGGATGTTCTACGGGAGTGGTTAGTATGGCTGGTTTGTGGGAGGAGGGGAGTGGAGAAAGGGAGAGACCTTGGATTTGATGTCCCGGTGGCAGATGTTTTGATCATGGAGGGCTATGAGGCCTTTTAGTATTTGGGAGACAATGGCTTTTGCTTGTGGCCTGGCGGAGGGGCCGGCTTTCTTGAGGTATTGGCTGAGGTCGCCGTGGCGCATGTATTCCATTGCGAAGTAGACATAGTTGCTCCTATCGTCATACCATCCTCGAAAGTCCACAAATGATGGGTTCTAACAATATCTCCCTTTAGCTCCCTCTCCCTCTTTCTCGCCAGAATCTCCCAAACACAAACACAGCATATGGACTCTCACGTTCTTCAACTGCGCCAAGATTTTCAGCTCCCTGGACCAGTCCAGGTGCTGGCCGGTATAGCGTATCCGTTTGACCGCCCGCAGGTCCACATCGGGTACCCGCTCCACCTCCGCCTCCGCCTCCCCCAACTCCGCTGTGTGATCAGCGCGCACCTTCTGCTCGAGCCAGACGTCGCCGAAGGCCCCAGCGCCGATCATTTTTACGCGGGCCCATAGCTGCTCGTGCGTGCCGGAGCGCGAGTGGATGGTGAGGTTGTTGTGGAAGGTTGTGGACAGCTTGAGGTCTTCGATGGATTGTTCGGTTTCTGTCACCATGGTTGCGGTTTGAGTATGGAGATATGATGTATTGGAGGTGGGAAGAGATGGGATGATATGATGTAGTGGGAGGAGGACAGGTTTCATATTACCCCCTCTTCCCAAACGGCCGGCTATCAATTAATGCATGGCTACGGCGGAGTAGAAGGGTGAAATTAAGGGTTTGGTTTGGTTTGGGTTGGCGGTGAGGTGAGGTGAGGTGTGTCAGGGTACGAACTGCAGTGGTGACGGGCGTCGAATAAGCTTTCCCCCTGAGGTCTATATACCCTAACTAACTCTGCAGGTTATGCGCATATGAAGATTGTGGCAGTGCTGGCTGTTACTCTAGAGTGTCATCATGTAGTGTTGCACAGGGATGGGGGTTGAAGTCGGGTTGTTCGTGATTAATTATTTTTAGAAGTTGGGGATACTGCGGGTCATTATGGTGCCATCATCCGTTACTGATTGAAATCATTTATACATGTATGTATGTACATAGATGCCAGTGCCAGAGACGTTTGTTCTACACACAAACTCACTCGGACGTTGTACGCTGGCGGGAGCGGGTACAGCAGGTGTCTGGCTGCATAGGGCTGTTGCCGGTTTGGGTTAGCTTGGCTGGCTGCTTCATCGATTATCATCCGTTGCACGAGTGAGAGTGCGTGTTTGACGGGTGCGTGGGTTGGGGGGGGGGAGAAGGTTATGTGGTTCCTTGTATTTTCTAGGCCTTTTTGGATCAAAAATTCGAATATTTAATATACATACGCTTGTTCGCCGTGCTTCCGCTTAGAGTTCTTTGGGGCCTCGTTCACCGGTGAGGTTTAACCGGACGTTATATCAAACGTACACCCTCTCTCCTCCTCCTCCTCACGACTCATAGATACGCATTGTATCTGCTGTGGTGGTACATGTACCTACCCTACTTACGTATGCCGTAGCAACGCCGAAAAAGCCCCCGGGCCCGTCCGACTCGAGCTCGCAGTGTGTCACAGCGGGGAAATGATTCCGAGGGAGATCAAGAGATGGAGGGTCCCGTATCGGAGCACCCTGGATGAAACGTCAACGTCGATCGGGAGGGCAGTATAGTACGTATACTCCCCCGGAATTGATTGTAAAAGCCCCCAATCACCCCACTAGGCACGGTGAGTCTTGTTTATATGCTTAGACGGCAGAGGTTGGAGGTGGTGATGCGTTTGGTGGGGTGTGCGTAAGCTAGAGGTTAGATATAGCCTTGTGGTCGTGGTTTCCGGATCTCTGGGGACCTTTTCTCGGGGACGGGTGGGCGAGGTTGTGGTTGATGGAGGTATAGTTGAATGGCCTTATAAGGGTACGTATGTACGTCGGAACAGAATTTTGGTACAGTAGTACAATATCCTTATAAGGGTACGTCGGGACCGAAATTTGGTACCCTTATAGAGCCGTTACCCTTATAGGAGGAGGAGCAAATACCTACCCTTATAAGGCGAATACCCTTATAGCCCGAACGCTTATAAGGAGATTGTACTGTACCATTATAGTAAGAGCGAATTTGTATATACGAAGCCCGATAAGGACCCAAAACACCTACCCTTATGGGGCGATTGTTCTTATAGCAAGTACCCTTAGGGAGATTCGACTGTACTCCAAGTTGGTATAGAGAATCCAGCTAGAATAGAATTAGATATAACGAAGGACTTGTTTGTTTGTAGCTGTAACTGGATTTGGCGTTAGTTCCTAGAGTTTCAGACTTGCATTCAGCCTGTAGCTAATAAAGCTTAAAAGATTCAAGCTTCTCCTGGAGTTCATCCAATTGAGCTTGACAGTCAATATAAGTAGCCATGGTTGATGATATGTAGCTAAGTTGATAACAGCTCCATGCACTGCGTCGCACAACCAGTGCACTCGATGAACCAAGCTGTCTGATATGCGTACTAGGAGCTCCAATGTAAGGTGGTCTTAGTAACGTAGCGGGATCCACAGTCTAGCCGAGCTAGACGTGTCATCTTTATGTGTATAAGTTGATAGGCTTCCATTCCCCCTCCTTCGTAACAGAACCGTTCATCCGATTTCTATTGATCAATTGCAATTGAGACTTCCTACATCGAATCCGAGCTCTGTCTCTGTCGGCCTGGGAGTCAGCGTACGCGTAGAGCAGTGCAAACTTGCTCAAAGCTGCTGGAGAGGTTAGTGATGCCCTAGGTCAGTCCTGTTGGTCGGCCAGGGAGAGGTATCGTCAATCTCGAGCTCCAAGCTCAATGCGCAACAATGCAATGCTGAATTGCGGCTCTGCAGAATCGCAGGCTGGGCAGAGTTACAGTGTTATCCCCGTCCGGGTAACGTGGTTGTGCCCATTGTGTCATCCCCAGAACTCGCAGGCTACCAGACTCTGTAGTGAAGGTGAATTCATCCTCTCACGGGACAGCCAGTCCATCCATCTACACCCCCCCCCCCCCACACACACACACCATACTCCACACACCACTCACTCCCGCTCGCTCACACGCTGAAGACAGGACCCCTCCTCTGCTCTGCTCTCCAGCTGCTAACTCTGCTTCTACATATTTTCTTCTCACGCTGCAGCATCCTCAAAATACCCACCATTACTGTGAATGAATTACTAATATTTTTCCCTTTTACCCCCCCAAAGCCTCCCCAAGGTCTACAATTCTCCCCACCCCCTCAAGAACACCACTATAGCAGCAGCAATATCGGTAGCAGCAGCAGCAGCAGCAGTGCAAGGTCCGCCACACACACCCTAGGCACACCAATGGCATCCAAAGCAGCACCACCCCCCGTGCCGGGCCCCTCAACGCCCCTCCTCCCGTCCAGTGCCCGCCGCCAACCCATGCGACAAGCCCGCACCAACCCCCCGCGAAAAACCGCCGCGCACCCCAAGCTCGGCGGCGGAGGTGGCAGCAACAGCATCAACGGCAGCGGCAACCGTCTCGCCAACGGCACCAACCCACACGCAGGCCACCCCACACCCTCCACCCAGCCTCCGGCAAAGTTCTACCCCGCCCTCACAGCGTTCACCGATGCCGTCGACGCCCTCCCGTCCGAGACGATCCGCCACTTTACGCTCCTGCGCGAGGTGGACGCGAAGGCGTACGGGCCCGAGGCTGTCCTGCGCTCGCTCATCACTGCCGCGCAGGAGCTCCCGGCCCCCGACGACCCCTACGAGTTTGATCCAGCGCTGGAGGCAATGAAGCAGCTCGACGAGCTTCAGCGGCGGCGGGAGGAGCTCGCCACGCCTGCAGAGGCCATGCTCCTGCATGAGCTTGAAGCCACCCAGGCGGCTGAGATCGCGGCGGGGGCTAAGACGATCCTGGGTCATACCGAGACGCGGCGGTCGCGGTGTCTCCAGATGCGAACGCAGATCTCGGAGATCCTTGTGACGCTGGACGAGAAGATTCATGTTATAACGACGGCGTACGAGGCGCTGCAAAAGCACCTCCAGCGTATCGATCACGCGTATAGCTATGTGCAGCACGAGATCCCGGATTTGTATCGGCTGGGCAGCACGGAGCACTGGGCCTACAAGGAGCCGGTTAAGAAGGGGACAGCGGCGGCACAGGCTCGAGCGGCCGAGCGCGCGCAGAGGGAGGCCGAGGAGAGGCATCATGCTGCGCAGCAGCAGAGGGAGTTGGAGACATCGAATACGCGCTCGGAAACTAGACGGGAGGCACTATTACGGCAGAAGGCGGCGGCGGCGGCCCAACAACAGCAGGCGGCAGCGGCAGCGGCGGCAGCAGCATCGGCTCATGAGGAGGATGAGCAGGCCCCGAGAGACCAGAACCACCACGCTCAGCCGACGAAGAAGCTACACGGAAACTCCAAGATACGGAAGGAACAGGAGGCCCTGGCATCGGCAATGCGGATGGCCGAGCACCAATCGGCGAACGGGGGTGGTGGGCTCATACCGGTTGCTGCTGCCGCAGCAGCCGCAGCCGCTACGGCGACTACACCGCTTGTTCCGCCGCAGCAGAAGAGACGAAAGACGACGAATACGACAAAGGAGACGCCGACGGCGGAGAAGGTGTCAGCACCGGGGACAGCGACAAAGGGTGCGGTCAGCCCTAGGGCGGGCACTCCGGCGAGTACGACGAGCAAGAGGGGAGGGAAGTCGGGATCTGGGGCGGGAGCGGGTAGAGGGGGACGAAGGTAAATTCTCCCCAGTCTCATTTTTGAACTCTTGTTTCTGTTTCTTTTTTTTTCTCTTTTTTTTTTTTTCTTGGGGTCTTTCTTTTGGTCTTTTTACCATGTTTCCTTTTATCTTTCTGTTTATCTTCATGGATTCAAGCACTTTATTTTTTGGGCAATTTCTCTCTCCCTTCTCCTTTCATCTGTTTGGTCTGCGTCTGTACAAGTATTGTTCGGAGAAAAAGGCGTAACTGTAATATTTTCCCGGTGTCATGTGGGGGCGGGGTGGGGGCTTTATATGCTGAAGAAGTTTGATATCCTGTTTTTTTCTCTATATTTTTATTTTTTATCATACTATTGCACAGTTTTGCTGCTTTGTCATTAGCCATGGGCAGGGTTGGCGGGGGGCCGGGGTCAGGAGTATGTATTTTTTTTCCCAGTTTGTCTATCACTCTGTTTGTCAGGCCATGCGTCTATCGCGCGTGAGCCTTTTTTCCTTGTTTCTTGCTGCTGCTGCTGCTTGTACAATTAGATGGGGATATGGGCTACTTTAATAGGTTTTTTAGGGGCCGCCTCCTTCCAAAGAAAAAGGGACACCCACCCACCCCCCGCGCCGCACGGACAAAAAAAAGCCGCCGGGTGTTTTCAGTCCCTGCGTTGCTGCAGCTGTCCGTGTGGTGGGGAGGGATGGTGGAGGGAAGGGAGGAGGGAAAGAGGAGGGGAGAAGAACGCCCTTTTATTGTTTTTATTGTTTTTGTGCCGCATATCCCTTCCTTTTTGTTTTTTTGTTTTTCTTTCTTTCGTTCTTTTACCCCTTTTTGCGTCTTTTTGCACATTCCCAGTGTCTGCCTAGCTGGCTGTCTGGTGTCTATCGTTATTGGTGTTGTTGATATTGGTATCTATGGACTGTTGTTTATTGGGCGTCGTTGTTGTTGTTGTTGCCTGTTGCTGCTGCTGTCTCCTTTCCCCAGATTCCCCCACGCCTGCCTTGTCTGCCCTGCCTCTCACTCTATCACTTCTCATTCCCCTGGCAACACCACCGGCTTGTTGTTGTTGTGATCGATACCCCTGACTGTTTTTCTTTTTTCTAATCTCGCTTATGCGGCTCCTTCCGAGACACCGCCGCGTCCGTCGCAGCCCGAGGGCCCGGCACTGCGCTGTCCCTGCTGCACACCTCCACTCCACTTCACTTCACTTCATCCCGTTCAGAGCCCCGTTCTAACTGCTTTCTCGCAGCAGGAACCCCGGCCCCGCAACAACGGCCACCGCGCCCGCACCCACCACCGCAACCGGCACACCGGCACACCCCGCCCAGACACCGATCTCCGTCGCAGCATCATCACCGCATCTGGGACCCCCGCCATCGCCCCTTCACGCCCTCTTCCCGCCTATCAAGACCAAGAAAGAAAAAGACCCCACCACAACCGCCGCCTCTACCACTGTTGCTACTGCCGCTATCGCCGCCGCCGACGAAGGTACAATAGTACCCCCCGTCCCCGCGGCAAGAAGGAATAGCAAAGTCACAGGCCCACCCCCAGGCCCAGAAGCCTTCCGCGATGACCGTCACGACGTAATCATGGGCGGGACCGCCGCCGCCGCCGACCCCCACCCACAGGCGCCAAAAGCATATACCACAGAGACAGCGGAGAAGCCAGCGGGCGGAAAGCGGAGAAAGGATCTACAAACACACCACAGCATCACCGTCGCCAACAATCCTGAGGAGATGCAGGGCGTCGAGATGGAGCACCCACATGCGCATGGGCACGGGCATGGCGGCCACGCAAGAAAAGACTCCAGCGACCGTAAAGACGACAAGAAGCGCAAGCGCCACGACGACCCCACGTCCGCCACGTCCGCCACATCCGCCACGTCCGCCACGTCCGCCACCTCCGCCGCCGCCGCTGCCGCCCCAGACGCACCGCCCACCGCCGAAAAGGAGAAGCCCTCCAAATCGCACGCCAAAGCGCGGCCCTCCACCTCCGATGGCCTACAGCCCGCCACTTCCAGCAGCAGCAACTCCAAACGCGGGGCGCGCAAGCGCGCAGACTCGTCTGCGGCGGCGCTCATGAAGGTAGAGGAGCCGGAGGACGATGCGGACGCGGACGCGGAGGACGACGAGGATGAGCCCGTGTATTGCTACTGCCAGCAGGTGAGCTATGGCGAGATGGTGGCGTGTGATGGCGAGAGCTGTCCGAGGGAGTGGTTCCACCTGGATTGTGTGGGGCTGCAGCAGGCGCCGAGGGGGAAGGGTATGTTTTTTTCTCCCATCTCTCTTTTTTTGCGTTTTTTATGAGGGGAGTATGCTGACGGGTGGGGGATGTAGCGAAATGGTATTGTAATGAGTGTAAGGAGAATATGTCGCGTGTGAGGAGGACGGGGAGTAGGGCTTAGATTGGCGGTCTGTCTGTCGGTCTGTCGGTGCCTGTCTCCCAATTTCTCGACCTCAGTCGTAGCATGGATGGCTGGATATCATGGATAGCGTAGGATATGGTAGGATAGGATAGATTTTTTTCAAAAAAACAAAAATGACGGTGAGTTTTTCGCGGGATGGAGCATGCAGTTGTAGCATAGCATACATGGGGTCCTTTCTTTCTTTCTTTCTTTATTTTCCTACCTATACTTTTTTTCCCCCTACTTTTCCTACTCTTTACTTTGGCTGTTGTTACCTTTGGCTGTTTGTTATTGGCTGTTGCTTTTATACTATCTCTGTCTGTCTGTCGGTATCATTATCATTATCATTATCGTACTTCTCTAGGGTGGTTTTTCTTCTTCTATTTCCTTCTTCCATTCTTTCTCTATTCTACTTCTTCCTTCATTGCCGCTCTGTTCCCTCCCTCCCCCATTGCGCTCGCTCATCGAGTCTATCTCTGTCTACATATGTGTATTAGTCCTCTTCCCCTTTCCCTTCCCTCTCTTCCCTCTCTCCGCCCCCTACCCACCCCATGCATGAAGCCTTTCGTTTTATTTCATTCATTTGGAGCGTTTTACGTGTGTGTGATTTTGTTTGTTTGTGCGTGTGTGGATAATAGAGCTGCATGGCCTGCATGAATTGGAAGCATGAGTTTGTGTTTGTTTTTGTGTTTGTGTGTTTGTGTGTGTTCTTCATGGGCGTCACTCGGTGTAGATGTATAGTAGTAACTAGAGTGATGTGGTGATTGGGCTGAGCTGGGCTACTGGATGATCGGTTAATAATGGATGATGTGCAGCTATTTTGGTTTGCTTGGGGTGGGGTTGGCCTGTTGATTGGGGGTTTGAATGATAGACATACATGTAGGCATGATTCGCAGCCCGCTGGTCAGAAGATGGAATATCCAATTGCACAAAGTAGCAACCATTCGACCTGTGAGTCTGTTTCCTGCACTTGAATATATATATCGTACATCTAATTTTCGTAGATAATGGACCCGAATACAGCCCTGCAAGTATGGTAGTCAAGTGCTCATACGAGTACCAACGACATGCTTTCCTACAATAAACGCAATGAAATAAAACCACCACACTTCTAGCCAGAGCTAGCCCCATAGCTGTTATCCTTATGTATATATACCACGATGTCCACCACTCTCAGACCCCCATCAAACCCGCCTAGTCCCTCTCGGCCAATACGGGCACGGCGCGTCCGCCGTGCCCGCCGTCGCACACGTACACGCCGGCCTTTCCCCTGGCAACGCCACCTCCACTCTCGGCAGCCAGGACCAAATCCACGTCTTCCGACGCCCGCTAACAGGCCCAATAGACTCGCATATCCTACAGTCGTAGAACTTGGCCACCATCCCGCCATGTATGGACAGCATCGGTATTGCGTCATCCCACTCGTCAGGCGGAGCAGACATGATCTCGAGAACCGCCGTGTTGACGCAGAAGCCCTTTTGAAGGAGGATCCTGACAAGGCTTTTGTAGTAGTTAAAGGCAGCCCAGGTCAAGATGCTGATGTTGCCGCTGTGGGGCATGGTGACTGCTAGGTCGTGCAGGAGGGGCGTGAGGAGTGTGTGCAGGTGGTGGTTTGTTTGGTGGAGCGCATTGATGGAGTGGATGTCCAGGTGGGCGGCGATGAGGAGGGTGAGCTCGTTGGGGAGGTGGGAAAACGCCATGGAAGCTTTATGGCGGAGGTGTGGTTTTCCTATCGGTTTAGGCGGAGGTGGATGGCTATTTATTTGTATAGTCGTTCACCGTTTTTTTTGACGAATACGGCCACTTGACGAACAGGGATCCCAAGTACGACAAGAAACAGTCAAGCAATAGCCAAACTACGAGATCTCCAGTGCTTTTAATTTACATTGGCCCAAAGTCCCCTGTTCGTCAACTGGGTACTCGTTAAACGATGGTGAATGACTGTACTGCTTAGTTATGCCACGCAGTTGGATGCACAGCCTCGTTTCCTGCATATATGTACCTAGTCTCGTACCCATCCCCTACTTAGCAGCAAGCTGCTGTACCTACTTAAGCTGTTGCTTAAGTGCTATAAATTTCAATATGAGTCACAGAATTGAAATTGAGGCTAGGCTAAAAACCACTTTACCGTCCGATTCGAACCAAGCTTGTTTTCTTGAGCAGTGTTATCTGCAGGTTGAGAAGGCACAATCCAGAGAAAAGATTCATTAAAATATCAACTTACTCGTAGATAGCACCAGCCCTACAGCCTTCAGCATGTATAGGACATAGTCGATGGAGAGGAGGGGAAGGGTGAAGGGCGAGGGGGACTCGGCTGCAATGTAGAATAAAAACCAATAGAGAAACAGAGAATTACTTCCTTTTAATTCCCCAGTCTAATTATATAAAGACCCCAAAACCAACAATGGTTATGCTCCTGCGGGAAGAGACTAGACGCGAGATGCGAGATGGGTGAGGATACATGTATTCAGGAAGTGAGGAATTGGAGGGGTGTGTTTATATAGCTGTTGGATGGTATTATAGTGTTGCAATGGCCCTTCCGCTTTGTGGCCACGGTATCCACGGACCCACCCAGAAAGCCAGGTTGTAAAAGTTTGTAGACACCGTGTTTTGTGAGACGTGGTGTATATACATCTGGAATCTTTCAAGTGCAGTCCCTCTTCCCTCTTCCCTCTTCGTCTACATTCATTTTGTCTTCACCTGCTTCATGGCGGTTATTTGGCTACATGTGCGTACATACTTGTAGTCAGATAACTCATCCCCAATGCTAAATACAACGTCTGTTTTGCTTCCTTCCAACCATCTCGTTTTTCGATAGTCCGCTTGAATTCTCGCAATAGGGGCTCATACCTCTGCCGATGAAATAGTACTTAGTGGGCACTCGAGCTGACCGAAACTAACAAGAAATAGGGCCTACACCAGAATCTATTCAGTCACCCAATATCACTCGGCTCATTGTATCGCCCCCCCGAACCTTGAGGCTCGCCTCAGACATCTTTTGAATGTGTTCTATGCACTCGATATCACCCATCTATTGCAAGAAATATCTTCCTACCAAGTCCATCAATACATGTAGTTAGTCCCCCCAGTCAATTGCCGCCCAAACCATACTAACCCGAAAAACCTGCCGCACAATCATTTCCCTCACTGACTACATATCACCCATGGCACCTCATCGTCCGCCAACTCTGCACAAGTCAGATACGCCATCTCTTCCCCCCGTCTCAAGTTATTCTTTACCAGACCTCTCGCGATCTCTCTAATCTTCTCCACCATTCCCGCCGAGCTGTTCACCACCGCCCCCACATTCGCCCGACTCGAGTACCTCTCTACATCATACGCCGAGATATCAAACCTACAATTAACAATCATCCTAAACAGCGCTCCCTCACTTCCCTCCCCACTATGCAGCTCCAAACACGATGCCAACCGCTCCCTCAACACCGCAACTGCAATCTTATAATGATCACTCTCCCTCTCTCCCACCGCGCCACCACTCCCAATACACTGCAGACTCTTCACCGCGGCCATAAACACCCCCGTGAGACGACTACACTCCGCCTTCACCAGCGCCACCACACACTCTGGTACACTGCGGTCCTTACACCAGCGCACAAGGCCCTCGTGCCGGCCGCACGACAGCTTCCCCACGACGTGGATAAACGCCTCGCGGAACACGCGCACCGACTTGACCTTATACCCCAGCACGAGGTACGCTGTCGGGGCCTCGCGGATCTGCGCATCGATGTGCGGCCACTCGAGGAGGCGGGCGCGGACGCTGTCTGCGATGGAGTCGAGGGCCTCGAGGCTCGCGGCGAGGGCGACGACGGCGGTGCATTCTGGGAGGGTGGTTAGTGCGGAGTGCTGGCGGTAGAAGAAGGCGAAGAGGGTGCGGAAGGCCGCGCAGTGCTTCTCTTGGGTCTCACGGCAGGGAGGCACCGGCTACAGAGAAACGAGCTACTACTCAGCACTGGATTATAGCAAATGCGGAAGGAGAACTTACGCCCTGATCTTGGTCCCCACTCGTAATCTGCAAACTCGGATTCCCATCACCATCATAATCGACGCCATAATAAAAGCGATACTGCCTCGCGATCGCTCCACCGGCAAACTGCGCATCCTGTCTGCCCAGACATATATGCGCCGCGAAGCGTCTCGACACGCTCTTGAGGACCCCCGAGTGGAGGTAGAACACCTGGAGCGGGACCGTGACAAGCACATCCGGGGCGTCGCTGCCGTTGCTGCGAAATGTGCCGTTGCGCTCTGCGTGCGTCATTGCTGTGGTGGTGAGTGGCAGTGGCAGGGGAAGGAGAGAGGAAGAGGCGGGGGCGGGGGCGGGTGCATATGACACAGTGGGGGAAAGGGCCTACGGGGTTCTTGATCATTGACACCCTGTTCTAGCTGCAGGACAATCATTTCCATGTTCCAACATGTTCTGGTTTTGGCTCGATTTCTAGATTACTTACTTACTACAGATATCCATACTACTACTAGTACTGACTACTGCCATCATCCCAGTTCCAGACACTCCTTCAACCCTCTATCCATGATCCCGAATCCCTCGCCTCTTCCTCCAAGTACCAGCCCAAACTCCTCACTTACTAACAACTACTACCTTACATCCCACCACCGAAGATCCCAGCATCAAACCGCACGTAGTAACAGCACCCCTGCCCCCCGGACCCGGTTACTGCACCCGCCCTCCCGCAAAAAAAAAGCTTGACCGAAGATCCAACCCCCCCTCAATGCAACAACTTGCGGGGTTTTCACCACAACCCCCCACCCCTGCATTGAGGGTTGTATATATGTATGCATGTGCAATATGTAGCCTAGCTAGGTACTATGTAGTGCTCAACTTTGAAAGGCTTATATTGTGGATTGCGTATCCTGTCCCCTCTTTTCGCATTCACCCGGAATTGGGACGTATATGTGGGATGCAGGTTAAAGAAATATATGGATTACTTGAGCATGGGCCCGAGTATTGATTTGTGTTTGTTTCGCTGCTAAGGAGGGGATTGTGATTACTTATATACAATTTTCGAAAAGTAGTGATCAAGGTAAGTTGTGCTCACGAAACACAGGATCCAGGCGTACCACCGTACCAGAAGCTAGTCGAATGAGAAACAGAACCAATCACCAATCCTGCCTATGAGGACACTGACGGCAGTTACCACTACTAATACTGACTTTACGGCAGCAAGTTATATAGCTCATCTATTAAGATAAAATTACTAACAGCGTATGTCTCACTTCACGAATCATCACTCGTTCGTTCCACTCCCATTGTTCAAATCACTAAACACTATACAATCCAGTTCAGTCCATCGAAAAAAAAATATTAGTATCATAAGAATAGAGAAAAAAGAAAGGAAGAAAAAAAAGAGTAGTAGGCAACAGCAACACAAACGCCTTGGATTCCCAGATTTCCCCCCCTCCCTCCCTGCCCCAGTCATTTATTTATCACACTGAATCATTGTCCCGTTCCATGACGTCGCATGGCAGACACAACACAGCACATCATTACAATTCGAGATCAATCAACACACACAGCAACAGAAGAAAGGAAAAAAAGGATAAGGAATAGAGAGGTTTTACAATGGGTCAAGTCACAGACAAAACACATAAAAAAAGGCTTCCGCCCCCACAAGCCTGCCAGCCTGGCCGCCTTCACAGAAAAGGTTGATGGGGTGTTCTCGTCCGTCCGGGTCCCGTAAAGACATAATAATAATGTACTGCACAAAGCTCCTGCCCGTTTAAAACAAAAGAAAAAAAAACTCCCGGACTGAGCCAATAAAAGAACAATCACACACAAGAATAAAGACCCGCCGCCGCCCGTTTATAGTAAAATGGATTTTCGTTTTTTTTCTTTTTTCTTTCTTTTTCCGTTTGAGTTTCACTTAATCGACTTTCGCGTCGGCCAACTGTCTAGTTGTAGCGTTCGCAGTCAGGTTGTTCGCCAGCCGGACGTTTGTGTTTGCATATTTCTTTGTATGCTTGAGCTTCTTTCGCGCGACCATCACAGGTACCGATGACTTCGTAACGAGGTAGTTTGAGAAGGATCCGAGGAGTACACTGTTGGATGTCAACTTCCTGAATATCGAGGAGGAGAATATGCGGAAGATATACCCTTTGAGAGCGCTTCTGCCTCGTGAGCCAAGAACGACTAGGGTAGGTTCTACAAGATCGATCTGCATGCAGGGGTTAGTACAAGGCAAAGATAATTACTAAACCACTTTCGCTTGTTTCAAATAAAAGCTTGTCCAATGGGAAAAAAAGGCTATACTCACGATTTCTGTCAGAAGATGTTTTGGGCTTTTGCAATGGATCACCTCCACAGTGCACTTGACTTGTAGTCGCGTTTTCTTCAACAGTTTCGAAACCAGCGATGTGATCGCTTCTGCGGCTACGAATCTCTCCTGCTCCGCTTTTGTCCTTTCCCGACTCCTTTCGGACCTTTCCATTACTTGAAATGGTGTACGCGGTGACGCACTCCCGGGTGTCTGCGTTCCTGACGTCAGAGTCTGGTTGGACCCCACTGCCAATTGGGTAGTCATATCTGCGATGATCCCATCGTCGGATACAATCTTGCCGCCATCCTCAACGGAGTCTTGGTCGATTGCGTAGATAGCCATGAGGGTGTCTCCGTCCCTAAGAACTGTTCCGATGGTCCATTCGAGTGCGTGCTGAGCCTCACCACTGAGATCCGTAGCAACAAGGTATTTGCGGACTCGTCTGTTTCCCTCCTCGGCTTCCTTGGAAATTGCTGCATATTCACCTCGCAGAATGGTACGGACCACACGTTGGGATTCGGGCGTTGAAACGATAGGGGAAACGCTCATGTCCATTCGCTGCGCACGGCGAAGGTCTAGAACATCCGCTTCCGTGTCAGATGACATGGGAGTAGAGGTGTGAGATGGCAGATCAAAGTTTGTGGTTGGGTGTACCCCCGTGCGTCGGCTTGTTGTGGGGGAATTTGCGCCCGGAACAGTACTACCGGAAGGAGTAATGGATATTGAGGGAAGCAGCGAACGTACTTTGTATCTAGAAGATACTTCCTTGCCTGTTTAGAAACTCAGTTAGCTACTTAATTTTGAAATTTGCGGGGAAATCGGCCCAGGCAACAAACGTTCTTCCTCTGCAGCAGCCAACAAGCTCATACTAGTCCTTCGCATGTTGCCCGTCCCCTTCTTTGCATCAATACCGCCGCCCTTCTTTCCCTTCTTCTTGACACCTCCACCAGGATCGCCGACACTCCTGATCATGCTCTTGATGATCCCGGAAGATTCCCTAGTATTTTCTTCAAAGCTTGGTTTCGCGCCGTCTATGCGCCGCGACCTTGATCCTGGCCTACCCCTCTCCTCTTTGTCCTCCTCTTCACTCCCGGGGGAGCTCCCCAGGCTGCTGGACTCCTCTTCAGACGAGTCCTCAGGTGCGCGCTCACCCTCCAGATCGTAATCTTTCTGCAGGCGAACACCGCCTTCGCTAGTAAGAGACTCGCCTGTTCCTGCACGTATATGTTCTCCATCACTACCTGTTAGCGGCTTGCGCTCGGGTAGCTTACCCAGTATGCCACCGGAACTCGCAAGGGCTTGGTCATTTAGCCGGGCGTAAGCGTGACCAAGGTCTATCTTAGGCTCGTTGTCCATCGCAATTCGGGGGTTTTGTCGGGAAGGCGATGATAAGCGTCCTACAGAAGATCGGGGTGATGCTGACCGCAATAGCTCCTCCCGCAATAATTCCCCTGTATTCGGAGATATTGATCGTCGCCCGATGCTTCCTCGAGCGGAAGGCGCAGCACTTGGATCGCGAGAGCGAGGCTTTCGTGGTATGGGGGGCGCTACAGACGGCATCATCGAGAAGTTGTAGGCGTCGTTCGGGGTCAAGCTGTTCACTTGCTTGTCACGATCCTTGAGCAGTTTTGGAGGCCCATTGAGAACAGGGCCAGACTCGGAGCGGTGCCTGCCATTGACATTCTGGGTGACGGTTGGTGACCATGTAATTGTAGTTGCAGCTCTGGGGGGAGGTGGGTCTGCCATATCAATTAAAGAAGATATTGTGGGGCCGCGAATAGGAGATGAAGTACGACTGTGGTGTGGGGGAAGTACAGAGTTGTACTGTTGTCGGGGTGAGGAAGGAGTGGAATATGCGCCAGAGGCATGCTGGTACACGGAGGCCCTGCTTGGTCTTTCGAGAAGCTTAAGAATCTCTAGACGCTCCTCCTCGAGGGCGGATTCAAGAGACATCTTGGTGTAGTGAGCAAATCAGGTATCTAGTATTAAGTAGCACTAAACGGTTGTCAGTTGACTGCACGATAGGTTGATTGGACTAGCAGATAATCAATAGAACCAGCAGGTAATAGATGAAGTGATGAAGGATGCAATGGATGTAACAGTACAAGCAGAGTTGATTGATCGGGGTTGGGGGGAGACAGTGCAGCTTTTTTCGTTGGGGAAAGAGGAGAACGGTTTTCTTTACCTCCGCTATGAGGCTGCTATTTGCAAGAGCAATATGATGTCCTTTAAGGAAATGAAAGCTGATGGTGATGATGCTTTCGAGTACTGACTGAGTGGAAAGAAAGAAGCAACGGAAAATTCTAGTGGGGAAGCCAAATGAAAGGTGGTGAGGTGGCGGGTTGGCTGAGTATCCTCTGGGGATGACCGCGTGGGGATGCAAAGGTGAATAGAATGTGAGATGGAGTGGGATGGCTTGAAGATAAAGAGGAGGAGAGGAAGAAGAAAAAATGCAAGTAACAGTAGATCCCTTGTGAGAGAAAGAGAGCTCTTGGGTCGAATTTGAATAATGCCGAGAACAGTTTATGCTGGTAAAGTGGGTGCGGGTGGACTGATGACGAAGATCCAAGTCCCACCAAAATAGGGAGGATGTGCCCTGTCTGTTGCTTGCTTGCCTGCCAGCCCTGTTTACTGCTGCTTTATCTGGTGGCGTCCGAGTGCCTGGGAGGGGTGGTCTGGGGGCTTGGGGCCTAATGTGGAGCTCTAGACGCAACGAGCAAGGTGCGTCTTTTCTCTCGACTTCCCCCGGCGGTTTGTTAAGTGTAAAGAGTAAACGATGAAATAGCCTCCGCCGAAAGAACCCGCATTTTCGCCCGAATTGTGGAACGGGTAATTCAAGGAACGGGTGTTTTAGGTATGTATTTCGTTACAGCTGCTCTTTCTGCGATTCTTTCTCTCTCTTGTCTTTTTTTTTCTTGTCTCCTTGCGGAACCTACCTACATAGGTTCATGCAGCTAATATCACCGCAACCAACGCCTGGTGTGTAG
This sequence comes from Morchella sextelata, assembly GCF_020137385.1. Lineage (NCBI taxonomy): Eukaryota > Fungi > Ascomycota > Pezizomycetes > Pezizales > Morchellaceae > Morchella > Morchella sextelata. The sequence continues at coordinate 271,929 of NW_025408619.1, read as the reverse complement.
GGCGACGAAAGCGATTGCACGATGCAAACAATGGTAAGATGGGAAGAAGCCATGAAAATCGATGGAAAATATTAGCCAATTACCCAAGTGGAAGCAGCATGCACGGGGCCATTAGAGTTGAGTACATATAGGCACCACTTACTGGCTAGGGAAGTAATGGAATCAGAAACAGAAATCAGAGGAGAGGAGATGGGGAAAAAGCAACAGGGAAGAGAATTGTCAAATTCCCCCTCTTCCTTTTCTACAGCAGAAAAAAAAAAATAGGATGTGCGTGGGTGGTCTGTAAAGTACTTTGAATCACTGGCCTACCAAATTCCACTTGTTGACTGCATCGTGTACCATGGAGGACATGAACCCACTATCAATAACGTCCAGGTTTTGCATATGTGCAACCCTACACGATACACTCTTTTCGGTTTCTTCATCTCGCCTGCTTCTGTTTCCGGTACTTTGGGTGAACTAAGACACGCAGACCCTATTGCTCGTTGATAGAGCAGCGCCATCTAGCCATGCACAGAACGTGATGACCTCCCCTTTGCACATTGGCAGGGGTCCACCCCAAAAAAGTTTCGCTGCCATCCAGTCCTTTATCTGATCCGCAAGCTTGCCTTAGTTCCACCTCTCCTCCTTTGGCCTCACGATAACCTTCTCTATGTCCCCCTCCGCTTTCCCAACCTTCACCTCTTTCGCTTGTTTCGCCGTCCCCATCCCCCACAAACCCTTCCACGAGCTTGTTCCATTCCCTGAGCACTCTGTTCTAGCTCTTCTTCCTTCTCGTCCTCAACTACTACCCGCACGTGCTCCACACCACCACAACCGCTACCTCCCGTTCGCTTCGTTCCCACGCACCCATCACCACCGCCATGGTGCCTCTTGGCCTACATCTCTTGGACTCTTGGCCATACAACTCCGGCAGTCATACACGCAGGCCAAGCGAAAAAAATAAACGGGGAGGGGGGGCAGTGCAATTAACCTCTCGTTTGTCCATCCAAGGAAAGCGGGGGTGCGTAAATTATAATTGTTGGATTAATTATTTTTCAGCAACTGAGACACAATCAAGCAAGAAAGCAGGCAAGCAGGAAAGCCGGTACATACTCTAGGAGTTAGAGTACGCAACGGCTGATTTATGAAGAGCACTTTAAAACGGACGGACCTTACAAGAGGATCTCTTCTAGACTCAGGCGTACGGACTCGCTGCTCCATGGGCACTGAGGAGAATAGTCACCTGGGGAAACCTCCATAGGGAGCTGCCCTACCAGGTACCAGCACGAAAGGGAGAAGGTTCACCGAGACCTTCGGCGAACCAAATTCGAAGTTCATGAACCCTCCCCATTCCTCCAAACCAAACACTGTGGTGTCTCGCCTGCGTGACATCCGTTCACATCCTTGCCGGACCCTACCCGCAGCGGGTAGGAAGAAAAAAAACCAAAAAATCACGGCCGAGTGCCAAGTAACGTTAGATAGCCCCGTGTCCGCGCCGAGACAAACATCAGCTCCAGAACGATTACATACATACAGGGGGAGATCGTGACGTACTCCATGCTTGGTACCTAACAAATAAGCATAGCAGAGACATAGATCTAGAGGCTTCTGGTTAGACTTCAGAGAGGTAAGAAAGACTGGCAGGCGAACACGGTCCCCCCGATATTGTTTGTGTATGTATGATTCAAGTATGTAAGGTTGATGTTGAAACTTGGCGCTGTTCCCTTACAACACGCAGGTGGTTCACAGAGTTGCACACGATACGTGAGCAGCATGGCACTTATCTTTGATCGACGTGAGGTCTTACAGTCACGTCGTGTTATTTTCGAGTGATACACTGTGTACCTACATACAACATTGCAATGCTTGCTTGACAACCCAACGTTGCAATCATTACCAGGCGAATCCCCTTCTCCCGGGTAAAGCACCGCACATGTATATACCTATCATTCTGATTCTCACCTCCTATGTAGAGATCAGCATATCGGCCTGCATAATTGTGTAGAGTGCTACACACATCATATTCATAAATATAGTTCTGTCGTATGATTACATTTGATCACCTATCTATCCGTCTCTAATAAATCGTCCTACTCGTTCGTGCACCCCAAAAAAGGGGAATTGTCCAAGGTTCAGGTCCCTAGGCAACCGGAATAACTACAACATGTATCTACAACCATATCTTGCCAAGCTCATTCCCACCCTATCTATCATCGCCCAGCCCTTGGCTCTCCAGCCAGCCCGGAAAACCAAGGTACCGTAGAAGTTGAAGGTTGACAGGCAGGGAAAGTACTCTACCTAGCTGCGCCGAGATCATCGTACGCGTCCTCCCCAGCAAATGCGGGACTTAGGCGAGACCGAGATAGGAAGTGATCACGATCATGCGGGTACTGGATTCAGACGTTGTGTTTAGGCCCTAAAGCTAAAGTTTTGTAGGGTACCTACATGTAGGTAGTTTCACGCGAATCTAAGGGGATGCGATTCGTTAATTATTTGTTGGACACCAGTACTGAGAACAGGTCGATGTATCTACCCTACCCGTACAAAGTCGTGTATACATCCCTTTACGTGTCATAGAGTACCTGGAAGCCTACAGGTAGGGAGCGTTTTACGTGTACGTATTGTATTCACCCATTCTTGGTATTCCAGCGCCTCCCTCGCCTCCTACAAACCCCCCACACGCACGCACGATGGGTATCGGAGCTTAAGAGAAAAAAAGACACGCGCCTCCGTGCAGAGATGCCGACCGACCCGTGAGTCAGCATCAGCGGAAGGTTCGAAGCCCAATCATGTTCGAGGATGTTAATTTAGGTTTAGGTTCTGATTGCTTAATTGCTTGAACGTGGGGTCACGCGGGGTACCGTGGTGTAGGTACATGTACCTAGAGTACTCTTAGTCACGGCGCGTCCGTGTGGAGAGATACTTACCTACGTGGGATAAATGAGACTCGGAATGTGCCAGTGGGACGGTCGTTGGATTAGAGTACATGAGACCAAAAGAGATGATGAATTGGGAGACTACCTGCTCTACCAATGTGTTTACCTAGAAGCTTGCCCCAAGCTTTCAGCCAACACGATCGAGTGAGTATCCGTGAAGCCCTAACCCTAGAGTATAATAGGGTATACAACAATCATATTTCTTCGAGAAAGCCCATTTTCTGCTTGCTTGTGGCTTTTTCTCCTTCCCCTCTTTCCCGGCCACCTTTGGTTTTTGTGCCCCCTGTTAATTTCGGTCTGGTAGAGCAGATGGGTAGAGTATATGTAAGGTAGACAAGAAAGGTGTATTTAAAGTACCTGCTGTACATTACATACCTCGGCGGTACGCATGTTCCTTTACTTATTCAAGTTCCTGCTGCATATGCTGGGTGGGAAAAGCGATCGGATCGCGATTTGATCCTAATCAGACCGAGTGCTTGTTTGTGGGGTTACCCCGGGTTTTTCTTTCCCCTCTGTGTACCTACGTGTCTCTCCACCCATTCCACCCATTCCACCCATTATGATCAACGATTCAGAAAACTCCGGTTCCCTTGATTTAAACACCTAGGGTTGCGGATCAAGGAGGTTGTGATCGACTTCAACTTGAATCCCAGACATTTCCCGTCGCTTGGGACAGATCTAACTACCGATTATCTAGAACTGGCGGCAGTTCAAACACGGTTAGTTTACTATAGATAGGTAACTATAACAAGCTAAGCCGGATTAGAGCGGAAACAAGCCATGTGGCTTACTAGAGTAAGGCAAACCAAGAGGGAGGTCTCTACCTATATCTAATGTAAAATGAGGTGGGAGACCTTTCTTTGAATGAGTAGAGTCGGGGTTCTGAGCGGAGGTTGTTTGTTCCAATAAAGTAAATATTATCTCCGCACCATGTTGAGTATTGCGCATATATTCTGCATAACCGGGCCGGGAGTCGATATTAATAATGCGATATCACGAGGTTCCCGAAGTTTCCGTCTTTTGGTCTGATATGATCATGACTACTAGGCAACAGCTCCTTACAGTGAATTTTTTTGTTTTCTTTTCTGCATGATATTCGCGCTGTTCATGCCGGAAAAATTAACAGACGCAACCAGGCAACGTGATAGTCGCAATAAACAAGCAAGGATATATGTACTCTAAGTACCTAAAGCTTACCAACCAATCATGATAACCGGAAGAATTCCATGGCATGCCTATCTGACTAAGAGTAAAATGCTTGATGTAACGTACCAGGTTCTTCATATAAAAGAAAAACACGTGCTCCTTGGCCCCTCGGTGATTGGAGATTTCCTGTTATACCCGCCACTTTGTAATAATACTCTGTTCATTAATTATCTCTTCAAATCCTCCGCTCCGAAGTATGTAAGCTTCGTAACCAAAGTGTTGGATCTGAGCGACAGGGGATGTCTATGTAAACTTTGTAAACCGAACTGAGATGAGATGAGAGTAGAACATAGTGTAGCGATGAGCCCCGAAACCACAAGTGCGCACGTGAGTGCCTAGAATATCTGCGTATATATTTACCCCTGAGAGATACGTGCTCGCAGCAGATATCAAGCACCGAGAAATGGAGCCCGCCCATAGGAAACATCTATTGGCCTTCTTGCAACTGGGCGAGAAGTGCATCTATGCGTTAGAGATGCGCTCCCGGGTATTTGTTATCTGTCGCGAGTACACTAGCATTCAAAAAAAGTAAAATAAACGCCCACAAGGGGGAAGATTCGGGGCACGTGAGGGGATCCGGAATCGATGCCTCGGGGTTGTTAATCGTATTCGGAAATCAACCGAATGATTTAGAAGCCAGATAGTTATTAGAAAACAGTTCTAGTAATTTTCGTTAGAGTCTTGAAATTTTTACACGTATAAGATGCTGCTGCCATGGAGATCATTCGAGGGAGACGAGGATGTGGGCTTACTTGGCGATGATCGTGCTGCGTGTATATCAACGTATTTGATACATGGGCTGTTAGGCTGGAATTGAAGGGTTTCATAATCCATGAATCCAAGTCCTCGCGATGAAAACTGGAAAGATACGTAGTATAGTGCCGTATGTGACCCAAGAATGGTAGGATTTGTGTCGAGCCCGAAGAATGAATGTTGGTAAATATCGGCCCTGAATGATTATCTCCGAATTTGCCCAGCGAGAAGTGGGCGTTTGTGTTAAAGAATGAGAAACATGCACCGTGACGGTCCGATAGACAAATCTATTGTATGAAACAGAACATCCAACTCAAGCCTTGCGGGTGTGATGGTGTTGGACAAGGCCGGATGACCTTATTCCCTTGTGATGATATTTCATCAAATGCTGAACAGCAGGCTCAGCATGAGGGTGACCTGACTACGATTGGTGTCTTGGGGACTCGCTTGGGAGGGGGATAGAATGATACAAGGTAGTTTGGTTGATGTTCACAACACGTTCAGTTGATACATGATATAGTGACGTAGCATCATCTGCTTCGTGGGCTTAACCACCCGTTTGTGTCACAATGTCCGTCATTGTCATGTAACTACACCATAATCTACCGGGATAAAATTGTCATACTTTAACTCCATCTCCTACTGGAGGGTCAATCATCGCTGATATTGATTAGCAACACTGGTCTCGGTAAATAAATATATTCATGAAATATCACTCGTGAAGCGATAATAACTGCTCCGATGAATAATTAGGAGATAAAGCCTCGAGTCACCAAGTAAGTTCTATTCCAGACAAATCCTATAACCGAAAGCTTAAATATAGGCTTCAAGACGGAGAAAAGTGGGTAGTGGAATTCGAGAGGATCTTTCTGTTGCAGCTGCATCCGGGGGACAGTACTTATCTTGAATAACCCTGATCGATCGAGGGATCTGGGACTGACTAGGAGTTTAAGTTTAATGAATGATCGCCGACTAGATAGGTCTAGCCTAGGTGGTGTAGATAGCATGCTCAGCTCCATGTCTCCGCGCAGTACGCTTTAGGCTGGCCAGAAGCCAAGGGCAAATTCCAAACTGCGGGGGTTTATAAGACCTTACGAGATTCATCTCGACATTTAAAAATCTTTTCATTAATCACACAAAGTGAGTAATCTACTGACTAACCCCCCCTTATCCCTTGACGTACTGACTGTGTTGCTAGCTAGAGCGAAGAATTCTGATTTTCAATTGCGTTAATCATAGGAAAACCATTCCCCTTTCCCCGTTGGCCTAAGAATTTCCTGGGAGAGACCGATACTACATGTACTTTTACCAAGCAATCTCACACTATCTTAGGGAACCTCGAGAAAAACTACGTATGTTCTAGATTGGTACAACGTATTGTAAGCCTCGAAAAAAAAAGAATTGATGATGTCGTCGGTTGGGATTTGAACCCAAGATCTCCTCACAGCACTAACACCTACGAGCTGAGTTTCGGTATGTTAACCACTACACTACCTGACGATTGCTTATAGGTGCTATATATCAGACCTTAAACTCACATTGGCGCTAGTTACCCATAGACAGAAGCGGGACGCGTCATGCAGTACGTGCGCCACTTGTAATGCTTTGCCGCTATGTACCTTTAGGTTTACTAAGCTTACGCTAGTACTTCTATTTTTCTACTCGGGGTATTTGTCTCTTAACCATCTCTACGAGCAGCTTACAGCTCCCCACCCCGGTAAGAGGCTGGATACGAGCCTATACTCGGGGCAGGTATATAAGAAGAGCCATGACTTTTGATGATACTAAACAACCTCTCACTCGTGGCTGGTGAGAAGCTACACCAAACTGAGCCTTGGATTCCAACTTGCATTTTCAGGTTCTTACTAATTAATTGCCCGTCCCGAGTACTAAGTTGCTTCATCTGTAGGCTCAGACAAAGCTCATGATCACAGCAGTGTTCTCCATGAGACGAGACGTCTTGAAGTCTTGTCTTACAGTACCTAGACAGGCAGTTCACGTTGTTTAAACAAGTATTTGAAATGAAACTTTCGAAAGGGCTCCCTAACAAGGTCATCCGGATTGCCTAAGTAGGCAATTAATTTAAGGTTTCTTAGATTACACTGTATATATGTGTGTGAAAGTTCGCCAGATCTCAAGTTTTATAAAAATAACTATTAGACTCTTATCTTGAACAGCTCGACACTACGTGTCGTTATAGGTGTTAGTGACAAAATGGCCCAAGTAGGTCTTCCCTCGATCTCCCGTCATGTGGACAACTCCTGGCAGCACATGAGCTTCAAAAGTATATTACACGTTTATCGGGTAGCTACGTAGCGTCTGAACAGCTAAATAAGGAAACGGATAATTTAAATATCATTGATAGTAGTATATCACTCGACTGAAATTTTAGTACGGTCCACGATTTTGTCTAATTTATTGATTGTATTAGTGAGGTCCACGAGGCTGATTGATTAATTGATCGATTGATTCATGTATGCAGCCCGTAGTCTATGGCACTCGCCGGTCTCCGCCTCATGGCCCAACCGATGTCCACGAGGCTGCTCGTGCAAAGAGAGGTGATGCCTTGAGGCAGATCCCTATTACATGTATATTTAAACCTATCAAAGTTGGGGTTTACTGTTGAAACTGTAATACTGCTATTCAATTCATGCGAATCAAACATATGTCGATTTAAATTCTGACGAGACTGAACTGGGGAATCGGGGAATAGTAGTACACGTGGGGATACTACCAATACTTCTATATAGGAAATATCAATCTCACTGAATACGCACCATTATGATTACTACATGTAGTAATATGATTACATTCTAAACATCGAACAGGTTAAACTAGTGTAGTCTGCGAGTCGAGCCCGCTTGAGTTCACAGCTCAAGCTTTATTCCCTAGCAGGGTCGAGCAAGAGGAGTTACGAGTCGAGCTTTTACGAGCAATTTATAAAAGTTGCTCGAGTTTTCTAATCATATAGAATTCGGATTTAAGCATATTTCGACAGCTGCAGATAAAAGACCATTTGGCCCAATTGAAACCAAAGAATACTTGAATTCAATGCTTTGCCTTTTCATGTCAGGTTAGTAAACATATATTAGAAAAATCGAGTTTCGCCACGTACGAGCAGAACTGATCCTACGAGTCGGCCCTGTAGTATATTTGAGCGTGGTTCAGCTTAACGGTAAAAGACTACAATGCCACAGCTTTTTTGTCACATATATCTAGGATGCCATGCATGGCAACCAATATGTGCACCAAAACTCGAACCCTATAGTAACTAACCATAACTAACCAAATCTAACTAATTTAACACTGTAGAGCCTATGGTGTTCCATACACTGTAAGCAATGAAAATAACACTGTAGTGGCTACGGTGTTCCATACAGTGTAATTGGTGGGAGTAACACCGTAGTGGCTACGGTCTTCCACAAAGGGTAATCAATGAAAAGAAGACTGTAGACTCTACACTGAACCGTGTAACATCACTAAGCCTAATTAGGGCTCTTGGCAACCAGCACATGCACCAACCTCACTATCAATAAAAAATAAAAAATAAAAACAACTGTAAGTTTAATGATTTACATCCATCAAGGTCAGTTGGAAAAACTCTGTGATTTTTAACTGTTTTGGGGGGTGCATTAGGTGGTTTCTACGGCTAGTAGCAGCCAACATTCCTCCTTGAGTACAACCCCCAAAGATAGAGCAGAAAATGAGATTGATTGATGGATAATTCATCAATTATATGTGGCAAAAAATTAGGGAAAGAACACCCCGAGGCTGAACTTCTTTTTTTTTCTTTCTATTTCACAGTTCTGGCCATGAAACCTAGGTCTTTATTGACATCTATGGTGTTGCGATCGAGGGTATTGTGTGGTGGTTGTCATATGGGTATCCTAAAATGTATATATCACAAAAGTCCGCGTGGCATTGTAGTCTTTTACCGTTAGTTTTAAACCATAGACTTGACCCCAAAATAGTTGAATTCAGACCACGGTGGTAATATACGCCACGGGAAGTACACGATCTTATCTAAATCAAACCCTGCCGTGGTTTGGTTCGTGGTTAGATTAAACCATATTGTGGTTTAAATTATGAGTGTCGTGTGGTTTGAACTGAGTTTGAGGTTTAGTTTAAACCACGGGGCCATGGTTTGGTTTATACCACTGATAGTTGGTGGTTTGAACTAAACCACAACTACGAAATCGAAAAACTTAAACCACAAACATGGTTTAAATCAACAGAAAAGGCCTAAATAACATAATTTTCGGTAAACGTTGTGCTCTACAATAACACATGATGCAAGATAACACAGTTCGCTATAGATGGCCGAGCATTGACACCAAAGGGTTAGGGCTTCCACTCCATCTTAGCACACCGCCAAGCCAAGCCAAGCCAAGCACAAGTACCACTCCCAGCCCAGCACCACCATGGGCGAGTGGTCTAGTGGCTAGACTGCTCGCCAGGCTAGACACCGCGTGTTTAACCCAGGACGCCAGGTCCCGGGTTCAAACCAGGGGTGGGGATAGTAACGCACCCTGATCAATAAGTCGTTGCAGTATCTTTTGTTTTTTTTTGTTGCAGTGGAATAAATTAGCAGACTATTTTTTGATTTTTTTTTGATATCTCTAGAGGAGGAAGGAAAGAAGGAAGGAAGAGAGGGGCATATCTGCCCAATGTCTTTGTGCTCTCGGCGTGCGCGAGGTCGAGTGGATTTTTTCCATTTTGCATCATAGTGAAGTACACGTAGCTACATGTAGTTAGCCAGGCCCGAAGGAAGCTCCAACCTACATGTCAGTCATCCATGGCCACCTTTCATCAAACACAGAGCTCGAGGCCGCGCCGACGACCATCCGGCAGAACCAACCCCCCCCCGGGCCAAAACCAACCCCAGCCAGAAACCAACCCCCGCCAAAAAAAAAAAAAAAAAAACCAACTCAACCCAAACCGCCCCCCCAAACGCACGTCACCACCACCGCCAGAGGTCCCCACGCACCCTCATCCCCCGAGTAGAACCACGGACCAATCCCCTAACGCCCTCACGCGCGCAAAGAAAGACAGAAAGAGCACGCGCCCCCCCCCCCCCCCTTCCAAGCCGCCAGGGTCAGAGGAGAAGGGCCCGCAGACGAACAAAGATTCTGGAGACGGGAGGGGGATAGAATCATCACCCGCTGCGACTTGGGGGGGGGGGTGGGGGGCCCTCGGCGTATGGGGGATATGGCCATGTATAGACCCCCATCATAGCCTAGCTAGAGTTAAAGAGACAAAGATATAGGATACCAACCAGGTTTGCAATCAAGTAATGAGAGATGAATCAGCCTCACCACCGGCGCGCGAGGTGGGTGGATTGTCAATCAATCAATCAATCAACCACCAACCGACATGCGAGGAGTAGAGTGCCCAATGGTCCGTACTACTAGTAGTAGTAGTAGAGATAGCCTCTCTAGCTAGTGGCCCATAATAGTGGGAGGTGAGAGTGGAGTTTTATGCCCAGGACACTAGAGATCTATCGACGAGTGATGGGCTGTGATTCGGATTATGAAATCACTCATATTTTGGGGATAATTCGACAACACAGCAACATCGCATCTACAGCACCACCAAAGCTCACGCTCACGTACAAAGATGACACCAAGCTCAAAAAAAAGCGATTTAGACTTTATTATCTCAGTCTATCTCAATCTTCCAAGTACATACCAAAAAAGAGTGAAAAAGAAAAAAAAAATCACAAACTACTTTTACTCACCGCCAACGACATGCTCGCGGCCGCTCTCACACCCACATCCAAAAAGCGCAAAGAAAACAAAACCCCCGCCATAGCACGCCTAATCCACACCCATATCGACATCCACCACCACGCCCCGCCGCGCACCATGCGCCGCCGGCGGCCTCCGTCGATCCGCCTCACCACTCCCCAACACGCCCCTGCCGCCCCTCTCCACCAGCAGCTCCACCACCGCATCCTCGCCCCTCGACGCCGCCAACGCCAGCGCCGTCTTCCCCTCCGCCACCACGCTCCCATCCGCCCCGCTATCCAACAGCACCCTCACAATATCCCTCATCCCAAACAGCGCCGCCCAATGCAGCGGCGTCCTCCCGTCCGTATCCCTCACATTCACATCCACGCCCTGCTCCAGTATCATCTTCAGCACATCCTCATGCCCATTCTTGACCGCCCACAGCAACAGCTGCCAATCCAGCGTGTGCGACGCATACCGGCTCACCCCCCGTGACAGCAGCACGCGTATCGTGGCCTCAAACTCGGCCTCCGGCGACCCAGCCCCCGCGGCGCCCGCCCCAACAGCAGCGCTATCAATCGGCGTGTACCCCGTAAAGTCACGCGTCGTCAGCTCCGCCCCGTGCTGCAGCAGCACCTCACAGATCTTCGGGTCGGTGCCCCGCGCCGCCGCCATGTGCAGCGGCGTCTTCCCATAATCGTCCTTCGCCGCGACGTTGGCGCCGTGGCGCAGCAGCGTGTCCACGAGCACCGCTGTGCCGTGTTCAGCAGCCACATGCAGCGGCGTCTGGCCGCGGGAGTTGATGGCGTTCCGGTGCGCGCCGAAGGCGAGCAGGCGGTCGGCAACGTCGGGTGCGGTCTCGGCCGTGTTGAACGCGATGGCGTGCAGCGGCGTGTGTCCGAAGACCCGGGCTGCAAGGTCCGGGTTGGCCCCGCGCGTGAGCAGCAGCTGCGCAATCGCCGACGACGGGTTGTCGGCCGCGCAGCACTGGTACAGCGGTGTTTCGTCCTCGTCGTTGCAGGCATCGATTGGGATTTCCGCGCGGTCGAGGAGGAGCTGCACGGTTGGTTTGTGGCCGGCGGCGACGGCGGCGTGGAGGGCTGTGTTGAAGCGCGGGCCGCGGGCCTGCGCCGTGATGTTGGCGCCGTGGGAGATGAGGAGGGGGACGATAGTGGTGGGCTTGCGGCCGGCGATGGCGGAGAAGATTGCGGGGGGGGATCCGGACGAGGCGGAGACGCCTTCGGCGAGCAGGAACCGGACGAGGCCTTCATGCCCGCGCAGGCAGGCCCATTGCAGGGCGGTGAGGCCGTCCTTGTCTTGACGGGCGAGCTCGTGGAGGATGGGGAGGAGGAGGTGGGCGAAGTGGCGGCAGGTGCGGAGGAAGTTGTAGATGTCGCGGGGGTGGGTTACGGTCTGGACGATGTTGAAGAGCAGCTCGTTGGGGAGCGTGAGGAGCGACATCGCGGGTATCAATTGGTGCTGTAGTAGTAGCAGCAGCAGTAGTTGTTAGTTGTTGTGGATATCTCGAGATATCGATGTCTCTTGTCTTGTCTGCGAGAGGTGAAGTTGCCAGGGTGGCGGTGCCAAGAGGACGATCCCTGTCTGCACGCTGCATCACTCGGCCTTGGCAGCTGGCTGGCTCTTTGTGGCCGGCTGATCATTGGCCCACCGTCCTTATGTAATCAATGGCCCTAACCACCGCAGCCTGCAGGGATCGTGATTCGCTTGTCTTGCTCTGTTTGAGCAGGCACCCGGTCACTCTAAACTCAGGTGCTACACCGAGATCAGCAAACAAGCATCAGCCTTCGAGAAGAAGAGGGACGAGAAGAAACACTACCCTGCACCCCGGCGATGATTACCGACTCGATGCTTGGAAACCTTAATTTGGAAAGAAGAACATGGTACCATCTTTGATGTCTGTTGATTGTGTTCTCTTGCAAGGCCACGAACAGGGTGGACAGCAGAGATGGATACATGTAGATTAGAGGCGAGACAGCATAGACCTAGGCCAGTAGATAGCAACTTTCTGGGCGGGGCAGGAATCCAGGTCCTACGCGAGCCACAGGAGTGTGCACTCTAGACAAGCTCGAATGATGATGAAAAGGAAAGAAAAGAAAGCAAGACACAAAAGAAACAGCCAAGCCACCAAGGACACAGTACTCGCCATGACCTATCCTTCAACCCCCCGCCACCTGTCTCTGCACCCGCGCATAGTCCCACGACGGGCCATCATACCCTGTCCTGCGTACATCTCATCCCAGCCAACCCCAAAGAGACCGCTGCACCGTCCCCCAAACAGCACCCGTCCAAACACACGCAACCACCACCACCCCACCATCAAGACAGAAGCCTTTAACCCCTACCTGCCTGCCCTGTCCTGTCCTCTCCTGCCCTGTCCTCTCCTGCCTTACCGCACAAACCCTCCCGCCCCTCCCACTGTCACACGAACCTCCGGTCCTCACACACCACACCGGCCCCACCCCTAGCCCACGCGTTAGTAATCCGCGTTACCCAAAATAGCCCCTGTTGATCTGGCGATAAGATAAGCGACCGCTACAATCAATACCCCCCGCAACGCAACCACACACCGGGGGTCCACCGACAATGCGGATATTCCTCACGCTTCCCCACCGCATACAAATAATCAATGGGGCTGACCGGCTTAGGGCGCAGTGCGTGGTGCGGGACGGATTGGCTACATATATGCTCCCTCTCTCCGCCTCGAACTCAACCTTCTCCTGCTCTGTTAAACTAACCAGTACGGTAGCTAGCTAGTTCTATCTACTGCGAGGTCCTCTCGCCATCCGCTCTTTCGTTTGTCTCTTCCGAATCACAGTCGCTCCTTATTATAAGCCCACCAGCAGGCTGGTTTCCCATCATCTCAGTCTAGAATAGATATATATATATCCCCAACTGGCTAGCTACACAGCTACGCATTCGAGATGCAGCACCGTCTCACCCTTTTCCCGCTCTTGCTCCTCCTGCTCCTCCCCTACACCCATGCCCTCAATCCGGCTCCGCATGCCACCCTGGCCCCAACGGCGATAGCCAAGCGCGCACCACTACCAGGGCCTTCTCCTCCCCCTCCAGCGCCTCCTCCACCAGGGCCACCATCACCACCTCCTCCTGCTCCATCACCGCCGCCAGGCCCACCAGGAGGACCACCGGGAGGACCACCAGGGCCACCAGGAGGACCGCCAGGAGGACCCCCAGGGGGACCGCCCGGGGGACCGCCAGGACCGCCAGGGGGACCGCCAGGAGGACCACCCGGAGGACCACCCGGAGGACCGCCAGGGGGACCGCCAGGAGGACCACCAGGGGGGCCGCCCGGAGGACCAACAGTAACCCACACCGTCACCAGCACCGCGCTCACCACAAACACAAAATGGGTCACCTCCACCACCGCCACCACCGCTACCTCCACGGCCACCTCCACCTCCACCGCCCCTGCAGCAGCGCCCAAGAAGAAGCCGAACGCGATCCAGAAGATCTTCAAGAACATCTTCAAGAAGAAGGGCAAGAAGAAGGACGACAAGAAGAAGAAGGACAAGAAGAAGAAGAAGCCCAGAAGGAAGCACAACAAGAAGAAGAAGGGCAAGAAGATCCAGGTCAAGCCTACGACTACCACAAAGACGGAGACGATCACCACGAAGACCAATGGTAAGGACACCACGCAGACGCGGACCACCACCATGACGCTCCCCACCAAGACCGTGCGGAAGGTCGTCTACACCACAACCATCAAGCACCGGCGCCCCGGCGGCAAGAACATCGTCAGCACCGTGACCAAGCTCGTGACCGAGAACCCCAAGCCCAAGCCAACCAGGAGGCCCAAGAAGATCATCAAGAACATCAAGAAGGTTGTGAAGAAGATCAAGAAGGCGGCCAACAAGAAGAACAAGAAGAAGAAGAACAAGAGCAACAACGCAAAGCCAACGACGCAGACCATCACGAGTACGGTTGTCACCACCGTTCAGCCTACACGGCCGGGGATGGGGGCGGTTGTGGTGACGGTCGTGAGGACGGTCACCACGACGCGGAACCCGACGGCGGCGAGGAAGGGGCCGAGCATGACGACGAGGATTGTCACGACGACGGTCAAGCCGGGGAAGAAGGGGGAGACGGCGGTCGTGAAGACGATCACGAGGATTAGCAAGGTGGGCAAGACGAAGAAGAAGGTGAACAAGCTTGTGGAGATGATACGGAAGAAGAAGGCGAAGAAGGCGAGGAAGAAGGCGGACAAGGCGCGGAAGAAGGCGGATGAGGCGCGGAAGAAGGCGGAGAAGGCGAAGAAGAAGGCGGATGAGAAGAAGAAGAAGGAGGAGGAGGCGAAGAGGAAGGCGGAGGGGTCGAAGGCCACTTCAACTACTTCTTCGAGTACTACTTCGACCTCGTCGTCGTCGACGACTAGTACAACCCCTTCGACCATTTCTTCGTCGAGTACGACTACGACGTCGAAACCAAGTACAACAACGAGCACTTCCACGACGTCCTCAACTAGCACTTCTACAACCACCTCGAGCACTACATCCAAAAAATAGATGCTCTAGATGAGTATGCACGGCACGAATTTCTTTTCTTCTCAAGCTAGCAGGACCGTAAAACGAATCTTCTTCTTTTCCTTTTTTTTTTCTGGAGGGGACTACATATAGTTTGGGGGGGGCATGTTTGATAGGAGTTTTGGGTGTTTTTTTTTCTTTTCTTTTCTTTTCTTTTTCTTTTTCTTTTTCTTTCTTTCTTCCAGGTGCATTTGCATTTATTTTGTTTATTAGATTGACAGGAGACGGGCTCATGCTATATGGTTATGAAAATATACATGACAAATAAGCACATCATAGACATTCGAAGCACAGAAGATGTAGTTGTTGAAGCTATTCAATTGTGACGATGCAGAAAAAAGTGCCTTGATGCCGGCCGGTCAGTAAAGGTCTCACTTTAAAGTCTGATGTTGATGCGTATGTAATCAATCATCTAGGTAAGGAACCCCCACGGACTCTTTATTTCTCCTTTCCCCATAACAATATGTCAATGCCCCTATGATAGCTACTATGGTTCACGAGGTAATAGGATCAGATATATTTTTCAATAGCATAGAAATGGCAGATTTAAACTCGCTCTCTTTAAGGGCCAGTGTGGTCCACGAGGACGAGCGTCCTTGTGTCCTTGCCTCGAGGATATGCTCTCGATGACAAACGAGGACAGCGGTCCAAAACGACAAGGGGGCCTAGTGCACTCCGCCATGATCAAATAACCAGTGAATGGTAGTTAGTACCGTACCCCCTTACCCCTATTCCTATCACTGCTCTAGCTCAGTTCGAGTATACGGAGAGTAAAAGCACATGTTAGCACTTGGTTTATGTGTCTCCAATTAGCGAAAGGCGAGTGTTTAATTAGGCGGCCTATATATAACGACTTGATATACATACATGTAGTCATATGCAGGTTCGGTGGGAGTTGGGTAATGTTACACAGGCTAGGGCGATTCCCAGATGTGAATAAAGCTGGCCAATTCCCCACACAAAGATCCGCAACGAAGTGCTGCCATTTTGCTCTACTAACTGTCCTGAGACACACACCACGCGCACCACACACCAGTTATTGCACGCTTGCTTTCTTGTCCTACCTTACCCCAGCTGCAGACCAAGAAGATCAATCATGGATCCTACCAATTGGTAGGAAATACTTTTTTTTTGAGTACTAACGCGATATATCACAAATTAATAGGAAATCGTATGCATATGCAGGACAATACCCCGGCCATAAACTACCCTTGTCATACGGGGCTGTTGTAGATCATGATGTTAACGGTCCACCCGCCAACTTACCCATGGATATCTCCGGCATATCTGGGCAAGCTGGTACTATATGTATCCCCGAAGCACCTGAACAGCCCGAGGTTCGCTACTCGCCAGAGGAGCTTCAGTCGTGGGACCTGCTCGCCGAGACGTTGGTCTATCCATCTAAAGAGCCGCAGGAACACCCTATTGCTTGCAATGGAAAATGCAAAGGAGATCTATCGTAACCCCCCCCCCCCCCCCCAACCAAACCTCTTTCTTCCTAATACCGCCATATACTAACACCGCCGCCGTTTGTATCATGTAGTGGTCCCCACACGTGCACCCGCGACAACAAGAGACGACTTGCAATCACCTGTCGCAGCGACAACTGCGCGGCAAAATTCACCAACAAGTGCGCCTTCAACCGCCACTGCAGATCCGTTCACGGGCTCGGAGAGCTAGTGGACTGCGGGTTTGCTGGCTGCAATAGGGTTGGCAGTGAGGGGTTCTTGTGGAGGGACAATATGTTGCAGCATATGAGGGAAAAACATGGTGCGGAACAGAGTGACTGGCGGTTTGTGCTGAGGGGCCCAGAGAGGGGCTTTGAGATGATTCGCCGTGACGTTTAGTGCTTTGGGGGTTGGGTGGTTTGCCTAATGCTTCCAGAAACATGATGTCTTGGTTCTCATCCGTCTCTCTCGTTTTTATTTCCGCGGGTACTCTTTTGTATTCTTTACTTCGTACAATCTCTTCTCGATACTTTCACTTATTTTTCCTTGGTTCTCTTATCTCTTCTATGCCTTACTTTTCCTTTGTTTCTTATCTCTTCCAAGCCTTACTTTTCCTAAGTTCTTCTATCTCCCAAATAAAACAACACAACAGTCGTTACCTCATACCACCAGCTCATCTCACTACATGACCGGCCATATATAGGAAACCCCAAACTACATGTACCTTTCCAAGCTACCAATAATGAATCAAGACCCAGGAGTGAATTCAGCCCACAAAGCGTCCATGATGGCTTTTAGCATCTGCTAAGGAACATTTGCCATCAGTGGATGCAGGAATGTGGTGCTAGATGGTGTTCCATTACCGCGCGTGCGTGAAAGAACAAATCCATACTTTATCCATGGCCAATGTTTGATTCCCAAGCGTGTGTGTCTATCTCTACCAATAGACGCAGTAGCAATTCGACCGATACGTGTTGCCAAGATTAGGATAATCCCATACAGAACAAAAAATTGAATTTTGCAGGAAGAGAAATTTATATGGGGCAGTAAATTCAAGGGATCTGGCCGGGTCTGAGCTTCCACGGCGCGATAGGTAGAGCAACCTGCACCCACAGCCTCAAAGGGGTTGGACAGGCTACTCTCATAGGCCAAAACTACGAGCTAATGCAGGCTCGAAGGTAAAAAATGTAACGTTACACAAATGCTAAATGTGGCGCAGATATTGAAGAGGTGGATGCAGATGCTGCTGCCTCCAAAACAATTCGAGTGTAATATAAATTGAGCCCATCCCCGCACCCTCTTTCACAAAGAACTCGCACGAAGTGCTGCAAAATTTTGTCACATACGACTAATCAACTAATCTAGCCCACTGCATAATATCTGATATGTCACACCCACCTTACCTCATTGGTCCTACCACCATGTCTCATGGAGACGTGGGGGAGACCAATCGGTAAGTTTTTTTTTTTTTTCTTTTTACTAATGTGCGCTCGCGTTCCCCCGCAGAATATCTTGGGGTACATGTATCCCTGTACCTGGGCACACAATTTATTCAGCCCTACGAGCAGTGGAATTGGTCCGTGCGGTTGACAACCTATTCGATCTATCCAAACAGCTCAATTCATCTGAAGATATCTCTGGAAAATCTGATGCACCCGAACAAGTGGATCTACTCGATGTAGGCGTGCTTGAGAAGTCTAATGTTTGCTATACATCTGAACAACTTCTCTCGTGGAATCTACTGTCCGAGCCTCTATGTCTATACGACACTGTCGGTCCAGTGCTCGAACAATTGAATCACTCAAGCTCAGAAGATGACCAACAGCCGGCGGAAACCATCAATGTGCCCTCTGTGCTCGAGAATCAATTCGTCCCCCAAGTTCAAGCTTTTTGTGGTGGAAATTGCAATGAAGATTTGATGTGCCTTCCCTCATTTTCCTTCTCGCTGCATACTCTCGGATCCTCTTCGTTCGTATGCTAACAACATGATGCTTCATAGTGGCCCTCACGCATGCAAACGTGACGGAAAGGTTCTCCGTATTACCTGCCGCAGCAACTCCTGCACGGCCGGATTCCCTACCAAGCATGGCTTCAATCGCCACTGTCAATCGGTGCATAAGCTCGGGAAACCCATCGATTGCGAAGTTCCTGGATGTGATCGAGTTGGTACTTCAGGGTTTACGCGCAGGGACAATATGGTTCAACATTTGAGGGAGGTGCATGGAGTGGATACTCCGATTCAGAAGTATCGGATTAGGGGACAAGTGCGGGGCTATATTCATTGATGTAGCTGTTTCATCGTCTATTGATTGTGTTTTGTGTGAATTCTTGCCTGCAGGATCTTTGAAATGTCCCCTGGTTTTTAGCCACGATTTGTTCTTGATTGTTTCCTATCTCTTTGATTTCCTTTTCCTATTTTTTGTTCTACTGGCATCACTTGCTTGCTATTTCAATTTATTATTTACCACCCCCTTTCTCTTCGATTCCTTTTTCCCTATGTTCTTTCTACCCTGGCATCACTGGCTTGCTATTCCATTTAGTATTTTACCACCCGCTTTCTCTTATTCCCTCTCTTATTAGCATTTTCTTCTACTTCTCTACGATCTTATTAGTGTTTTTTTCGCCTCATAGCCCTCGAGTATTTATGCCCTTTGTGTTTTGCCCTACGTTGAATGATCATTTTCCATATATTGAATATATGTGATGAACTAGCTATTTTTGAGTATTGGCGTAGCCCCAATCTTTGTGATGCACCCGCTAAAGCGCCTCCACCATGGCCGAATGGTATTGTAGCTGCTTAGTAAAGAAATTGTAGATTACTAAACAAACCGAGGATTCGCGCACTCTTGGGCACTTGTGGC
Organism: Morchella sextelata; assembly: GCF_020137385.1. NCBI lineage: Eukaryota > Fungi > Ascomycota > Pezizomycetes > Pezizales > Morchellaceae > Morchella > Morchella sextelata. Next base: position 252,455 of record NW_025408619.1, on the reverse strand, counting down.
ACCTCTTACCAATATATGCTCCCTGAATTTAGGTGCGGGTACAAGTAACAGTTTCGTCCACTGGGATGATATTGCTGGACGCCCTGGCAACGCTTTTCCACTCGTCTAATACATAAACCGCTGGTTGTTAAGTGTTTAATTCAATAAATTCAATAATCTTCAATTGAATTCGCTGTTTAATTTTGGTCTATATTCATACTTACTTCATGTATTAGTGTTAGAGATCGAGTGATTTTATGTGATCGGTAATGAAACAACGAGGCTCGTGTAACACCAGTCGACAACAGCTGGCGGGAATTGAACCAATCAACCCAGAGAAAAATATGCAGGCTCGAGGAGCTAAGACAACTCTCCTACAGTCTACAAGCGGAGTGCGGCCTCCGGCCGCCCAGATGTAGTGAGGAAATGAAGGTGCGCGGTACTACGATAGTACATGTAATTTCTTAGATTATTGCTGTCATTCTGGATTATTGGGTCATCCAAAAGTACAGACACGCACTAAACCTCAACTCCATCTCTCCTAATAGGTAATCTGTGATATATTAGCTCTAGTATGCACTCTAAGTCATTCAATGAGTAGCTTTAGTATGTACATGTAGTTCATGATAAAATGCTATCAGGGAAATTCGACCTTGAGATATAAAAATATATATAGCTGTAGTTCTGTCAGTGTTTGTTCATTTATATCCATCAATTGCAATAGCTACACGCCTTTTAATATAATGCCAGTTCCCTTCCATCTCGGGAGTAGTTCTTTGTCTAACGATATGCAACTAATATTAGAAATATTACGCAACCAATAGAAAATGTTCCTGGTGACGATGAGGAAGACTATATAGTTTAGACGTTTCAGCCTGATTGCAGGCCTACCGCCAAAGTCGAATCCTGCTGTTAGGCATCGGGGGGCTATAAGCACAAACGAGAATGTAGGAAAAAGAGCGCCAAGAGCCTCGCAGATATCCTAAGTTGAGAAATGAATTTGAGTCCTTCGGTGTGGAGTTCGGACTCTATTTTGAACGCAGTCAGTGTCCACCACAGTACTCCCATCAGACACAGCTGGATGCGCTCCCTACTAGAAGAGATAACCAGCGCCAAGGTAGGTAGATTCACTTGATCTGGTAGTCGACCAAAACATTTAGTATGATTTCATCTGGATTTTCTCTGGCGTGCCAACGACCTCAACACCCAAGCTGTATTTCAATTGAGAAACCGATATCATAACCGAGTGATATTTGGTGACCAAGGCTGAACTTTCAATTTACTGAGTGTTGTGTCACCGGCTGTCTGTACCAATGAACTAGATTGGTACCAATAAACTTCGTTATACTTATGCGGGACAAATAAACCCTGCCAGGCTCGGTGATAAAGATGCAACTTTACACGATGGGGGCCTGGGTGTGGATAAAGTTAGGTCTATCTCCTCTCCTCTCTTACACTAAAGTTCACACGAAGTGCTGCTATTTTTAACTATCACCCGGCTATAACTACCTTGCTGCACGACTTCTGCCTTGTTACAAATTTATTGGTCTCCTTGTTGCCTTAATTGGGGAACATGGAAGCCAATTGGTAATTTTTTTTCTTTCTGCCTTACTAACATATGGCATTCCGACTAGTCAGAGGTTATTATTTCGCGACGACGTATCAGGAGATGAGATCGAAATAGATCTCTATGACGGCACCGGCGAGTATCCCGAGCTGCAGGGCTTACCCGAAGATGTCATTGCGTCTGAGCACAGACCTGAGTCATCCTCGAACGACGGAAATAAACTATGCGAGTTATATGATCCACCCAAACCGCTCAATGAGGCTGAATATGACTTTGAATGTTTGGATATACCTGGACAGTCTGATATCCTCCATACGTATACGCCCGAGGAACTTTCTTCATGGGATCTACTATCCGAACTATCTGATCCATACGCGCAAATCATTCCGTCCGGGTCATCATCGGTTCCCGACTCCCCCAGACTAGATCTCCAACTAGTCCTAGTCCCAGCGCCAGATGTACCAGGCGTTGAAAGAGTTCTCGCGGCGGGAAGCCCACCATCTCCCCCGGGCAATCCCTGCAATGGGAAATGTAAAGGGGATCTATTGTATGCTGTCCTCCCGATGGACCCACTAGTCAAATACTAATATCAATGAACTCACACAGGGGGCCTCATAAATGCCAACGTCTCCAAGGAAAGCTGAAAATCACATGTCTCGGCAACAATTCATGTAACCGCGTATTCATCACCAAGAACGACTTCAACCGTCACTGCAGGACGAAGCATGAGCTCAAGAACATACCGCTGATCGACTGCGAGTTTGCCGGATGCAATAGGGTTGGCAATGAAGGGTTCTCACGCAAGGATAACATGCGCCAGCATATGAGAGATGTGCACAGGGTAGCATGTCCTGTCAGACAGTTTAGAGTTCAGGGCCCGGTGCGTGGTTTTGTTTAGTTGATAGAGGATTCTGGAGTAGAATTGGCTCTTGTAAGGGTGGAAGGATTTGCTTGTGTTTCTCTTTTTGGCCGTGCATGGTTTACTCAATCTTTCCCTTTTTGTCTTGAAACGATATATTCTAGGCCTAGGCTCTCTCTCTCTCTTTTGTTTCTTGGAACACTCCTTCTCGCTTTCTCTCTCTCTTTCTCTCTCCCCCTCTCTCTCAAGTTCTTTTCCTATTTCAATATTTACTTCTTAAGAATAAAAATCAAAAACACTTGTAAAACAACTTCCATTATCCATTCTTCCATACTGACATGCGCCTGCTTGCCTGCCTGCCTGCCTGCCTGATTGTTTGATTCCCGTACTGGCGCATGCAAGCATGGATTAAACATAACTTTCGAGTATTATTAACATCAACTCCGCAGAACAGGCAACAATTTAGAATAGTGGGCATTAGTATGTGCATATGTATACATGCATACACATAGTTTACAGGAGCATGTACCAAAAGGTTCCCCTCTGCCCTAAGGAGTCAGATTCTTACCCAATTATTGTGTCGGGACGTCATGATCCCTAGGCTAGCTAGGCCTGAGAGCTCTAGGGCTGCAGTTTAAACAGCGGTCCGATTATTCGTAATCCGACAGCTAAAGGAGAAGAAAATATTGAAAAGTAGCTACTGATTATGATATTGGTATAACTCCACACGACACCTTGAGTATAAAATGAAACATGTCCTAGCCACCTATCATAAAACTTTCCGCAAACCACGTCGTTCCGAGCACGAAGAAGCATTCTTGCATACAATACAAGCCACCATAATTACGGGGGACACCAACCCAATCCGCATTACTTATTCTCCCAAGACTGACTAAACCGGAACATTTATCTCCAAGACAGCTACCTTCATGACTCGATTCGATCGAGTCCACGCGCACAGTACTAGCGTGAAGTAACAGCAGCCAAGTCCACCGTTCGCCGGCACGTGTACATGTATCGACATGCGTGCGTCTACTAGTGGCGAAACCAAGAACTTCCCGCTAATGTTCTGGAAGGACTCATAGATCAGAGACTAGGGCACGTGTTCGGGCCGTTTCTTGAGTTGAACGATGGCGATGCGATGGAGGCCTGGTTTGTGGGGTGCAGATGCAAGGTCTGTTTCTGAACCTGGTATTCAACCGGTAGGCTACATATACATACTTGATTAGGAGAGGTGGATGAATCTTGGTGTGGTACCGGTAGTCTAGAAGGGCTTTGTCATCATCTGAGTAATTATCCTATATCTATGAGCCGCCGAGACAGTGTTTGTAAAAGGCGGGAAAATGACTAGAGACAATAAATTCTATTGCTTTTGTTAATCCTTAATTGACTAATCATGCTGTGTCTTTATACCCCACAAGAGAGGTGGCAGCATCGATGGTTTATGGGATACTGTAGCCGCAGGTATTCGTACCTACAAATCAGATTGATAGGCTTCGGCTACTATACTATTCAGAAGTCAGTCATAGTTAAGGTTTCGGAAGTGGCGGTGACTGGCGTGGGGCTTAAGTAGGTCGCAACGATAACATCTATTGAGAGACATATGTTTTGTTTCTGTTGGTTATGATTTTTGACGGTTTGGGGCGCGTAAAAAGTGTTCATGGAATTGAAAGGGGGGATGAATAGTAATAATATGCCGTAAAGAATCGAATCATTCGGTTGCTGGTGATTGGTGGACTACCATGCATGTCCTCGAGAGAGAGAGAGAGAGATTATAACTGATTGATTGAGCAGGAGAGATCATAACCACCTCCATATAATCAAGTTCAAGTATGTAAATACCGAGTTTTGTAGCTTCCTAACACGGTAGAAGATCCAGGAGGACTTTTACCAATATCATCGTTATTGTCGTCTCGACAGATGATTCGCACAGAGCGCCTGCAGCTGCTCGTTCGCCGAGTGATATTTCATGATTTGCCAAGGAGTGTCGTGTCACGAATCGAAGCCCCACGTACATGTACATACTTGCTGCGAGAATAAGTTTCCGCCACCACTTTTTGTTGCAACCGCATTTTCACGCACAAATTTGGCGGAAACTTATTCTCTCCGCAAGTACTCGCGCGGCCGGTTTGAAGCCGCCTAAGGAACTGTGGCGAGTGATCTGGCAGCCAATAAGAGCTCAAGTTTTTTGCAGTCTTTAGATCAATTACCTTTTTTGTATGAGCGGCTTCAATCCGGCAGCGCGAGTAGGTATACGAAAAAATAGACTGGATACGTATTATGTGGGTACCTAAAGCCAATTAAACCATCATGAGCATATAGATTCTGCAGGCTCGAGGAGTTAAAACATATCTTCATGCAGGCTCGACGAACTCAAACATCTATTCATGCAGGCTCGGTGACAAAAAAGAGCAACTATAGACGGGGCCAGATAGATGTATGTAAAGCCCACGCCCTCCCACGGTCTTTGTATCATCAACTCTCCCGAATTGCTGCCAAATTCTTCCCCGACTGCTCGGTTATAACTGCTTATCTGCTAAAAACAATCTTTTAGCCTTGGATCTTGCATATCTAATAAGTATATAGATATACCGATATGCAATGTGTTATTTAAAGGTTTTGATTGGCCAGGTTTGAGGGGTTTTCTTTTTCTCTATCAAATATGTTTGTCAGTAAGTAGATATTCTATCAAATATGTTGGAGTTAGTACTCGCTATCATCCATAAGAACCTGAAAATGCAAGTGACAGTTACAAGGATTATTTGTATGTAGTGGCGCCGTTCTCCCATAGAAATTATCCCTGTCTTATTCACCTGCATTTTCAGGTTCTTATGGATGATAGCGAGTAGATATTCTATCAAATATGTTTGAGTCAGCCAGTAGATATTGGTTCCAACATACCTTGAGTCAACCAAATAGTATATCAGATATATGCACAGGGCATCTTGGGGTTTCAGTGATCTTAAGCGTTGGTAAACTGATATTGTTTAAGCCATAACAGTTCCTACTCCGGCCAAAGGCCGGAAAATGCTTGTTCTACACTCGTCTTACTTGGTCATCCTTGTCTCAACCAGAGCCATGGATCAGACCAACGGGTGAGGGTTTTTTTTTTTTTGCGGTGCTAATAACTTGTCAGGCAGCAGTTTCTTCACATACCGCCCCAAGTGGCCCAAGTTGGGCCACTTGCAGATGCACCCGAATATCACAACCCACCTGGACTATTCGATCTACCCGAACCGCTTATCTACTGGCAGTGGGATGGACTATTGGATCCATCCGAACCGCTTCTCTACGACGATTTCCCCAGGCCCGGATATCTCAACCATCCAGGGCTATTTGATCTACCCGAACCGCTTCTCTACCAGTGGGATGATTTACACCGGCCCGAATATCTCGACCCACTTGGACTACATGTACTTGACCTACCCGAACCGCTTAGGCCCGAACAGTTCAATCCCCCTAGACTAGAGGATCAACCGCCAGCAGGAATACATGTAATCAATAATAACCCTATCGTTGAGCGCCAAGACCCTCCCCAGCGTTCCTCGAGCTCTGCAACGGGAAGTGCAAAGGGAACCTGATGTAAGCACCTCCTTTTAGTTGTATATATCCGTGCTTATATATTAACTTGATAATTCTGCACTACTACATAGCGGCCCCCACAGGTGTCAACGTCTCCAAAGAAGGCTTCACATTACATGTCTCAGCAACGACTGTACCCATGTGTTCACTACCAAGAACGATTTCAACCGTCACTGCAAAACAAGACATGGGCTCAGGGAGTCGCTACTGGATTGCACTTTCGCTGGCTGCAACAGGGTAGGTAACAGTGGGTTCTCACGAAGAGACAATATATTGCAGCATTTGAGAGAGGTGCACGGCGCAGAGGTTCAGAGAACACGCTTTAGGATTCGGGGTTCGAGGTGTGGTGTTGAGGTTTGAAGTTGGCTGGTGATGGTTAAGAGGAGGATGCCCTCGATGATGTTTCTTAGTGGATCTCTTCCGTTTTACTTGGGCTTTCTATCATTCCATCTTTTCTTTTCTATTCGAGGATTTCCTTCCTTCATCTCCTGGTTTGTTATTTTTGTCTTTGCCCCCCCCCCCCCCCCGGGGCGCGGCCCCACCTTCTCTAGGCTCTTTCTTTTTAGTATTATTTCCACTTCTGTTATTTCTTTGATACCCTCTTTATTTCACGTCCTCTCATTTCGAAATATCCACTTATAGCCCCTCGGCTGTTCAAGCCCTTTCTTTTGCCATGATTTGTCTTTTTTCATCTACCCCTCCTTCCACTCCTTTATGTCATTAAGAAACACCAAAAAAAAAAAGACGGCCGCTTGTTGGAACACTGGAATATCTGCACATTCGAAATTTAATTTTCCCAGTTTGAGAAAGTGATAGTATTCGCCGCCGCCCTTCTGTATGTTCGGGGGACAATTCGGCGGCTTGTAATAATTTGAGTACTCCCAACTCACTGGTATCAATGCGGTGATCATATGTGAAGAGTTAAGCGGGTTTAGTCAGGATCTAACTATGATGGATAGCCCTTCACTTCAATGTGTGTAGTCTGTTAGCTATTGATTGAAGAGTAATAATCCCCCGGCCCTCACTACCTACGACCACTCATTAGCACCATTGGCCCGACTTATTTGGGGTCTTCCTCTCCAACCTGCCATAGGACTATTTGGGAGGTTGAATTCCGGTATGTATAGGCTCTTAGGACTAGATTACGCAACTTCTGAGTTATCAACTCATAAACATTTCTTAATTCATAAGGGGCGCGGATACATAAATAGCCAAGAACCTCCCAATAAGCTCAAACATTGCAGCCACATCTGTAGGGGCACCAGCCATAGGTCTCTGCTTTAAAAGCCCAACTCAAGGAATGTTCTAATCGGTAACCATGTACCTCAGCAGGTTTTTTTTTTTCACCAATGATACTCGGGCGTTCATTAAATGGTCGGATATCGTTGCAACCAAATCCCTACTAAGAATTCCGACCATTTAATAAACGCATGAGTACAAGTCGAAAAATATCGGGGGGGGCCTGTATCGTTACCTCTTTGCATGAAAAATCACTCGGGCCCTGGTCAAAATCTTATCTTAATTTTGACATCCGCTCGGAGATTTACAGGTCTTCTCATCATCTCTATGTGGAAGTTTAATCAACTCAATGTTTATGGGCCGAGGATATCATCCATAAGCAGTTTATATTTGCCTGATATATCCCAAGCAGCTCAAAGCATCATCCCTCCTTATTCAAGAGCAAGGCATACCTTCCGGTCCCATAGGTAACGCATAGGTATCATTAGATAATTGTCTCTTCTTGTCTCGGGAGTGCTAGAATAGCCCTGATTTACAGCCCGTATCAAGGGATATATGCTCGCTCTTTCAAGTCGGCCGGCTTATTGGACCGCACTACCCGAGACTACAGTCGGAACCATAAGTCCAATATTCCTGCCGTCTACTCAAATATGCTATTTCTTTAGTGCCTGGATCTCTCCGATCTTCGCGGGCAGTTTCTGCTATCCTGCAGTTAGTCTAGAATTACGAGTTTAATGATGGGCACGAGACTTAATGCCCCGAGACTTTATCTCAAAACCTAACGAAACGACTCTGGGACAAGATTCAATATCTTAAAAAGTTTCGAGATAGGTCTCGAGACTTCCAAGTGATGCTCGATGATCCAAAAATAGGCTTTGTCTGGCCCTCTCTGGTGCCCAACCTTCTTCAGGTTAGTTATAAACCGGGTGTACACTTTGGCCCTGAATTTAATCAGCCGTTATTTGCCAACGATACTAGCCTCCATTTACTTTTAGGAGTTATTGATGACGAAAAGACAGATTCGTAAAGGTTCTTATCTTGAATCTGGACTTCCTTGGTCATGAAATTCTTCCTTAGCTCAGGTCTCGAGACTTTCAAGACTAAGATAGAACGAGACAAGACGAAAATCAGTCCACAATGGTCTCGTCCTGTCGTGCCCATCATCAGGCAGGTCCATCCCTGCAGTTACAGGTATGACCAGCGGTGATCCAGATTCCCACATATTCGGTCTCCAGATGGAGCCAGGTGAAGACCCAGTATCTGAAGTATTGGTACCCAGGGACTTCTCATGGAACAGAAGCACCCGATGTCCAGGGTCCACGCAAATGCGGGGACGGGAGGAAATAACCTTAACTACTAGTTTGAGACCGGAGCCTGTACGCATCTTTGTTCAAGTACTCGCAGTGTCCTGACGTTTGTGGACGCGGCTGATATTGCATGCCATACAAAAATACGTCAAGCTTCTGATTTTTGGTGTATGCAATAGTGGCCCAGTTCAAAAATGTCAAGACTTTGCGAGTAATGAGAAATATCTGCCGAGATCACGATCTATACTCGTCGTGTACAACGACCCGGTTTTGAATGACCATCAGATATGCATGCCTTCCCCAATGACACCTGTAGAAACGCATTTTTTCTTTTCTTCCGATGGTAAATTTACTCGAAATTGCACTTTTGTGGTAGAACAAAAAGTAGCCATCGAAATTGGGGGGGGGGTGGTCGAATGTTCACTAATCCCGAGGGGGAGTTGCTCACTGATGTTAACCCGCGTATGTTTATATCCAGAAAGAGATCAACCTGCATCGTTTGACAAGCTTGGCATCCGGTGATATCTTGAGTCAAATCAAGAGAGAGTAGGATGAACATCAGTGCATGGTGTTTCTCTTTCTTTTTGGTGCCCGGCCCGTGTTGGGCCCCATGTTAATGTCAAAACCAAGGGAATAGAGCTCATTTGAAACATGAGGTTGAGAGGTTGGTGGGTTAGCTGGGCTGGGGGGAACTTCAACAAGGGTAAGGCACCGTGTGAAGTCAGTTGCCTGTAGAGCGAGAAACGGATTCCAATCAAAAGCTCGGCATCAATTTGTTAGTGGATACAGTACTAGTGCCAAGTCTCGACATACATGACCCAACCCTCCGCCGCTTTACATGTACTCTATCTCTCTATGCTATGCAGGTACCTTAATAGGAGCTGCTAACTGAGAAAGGTCACATTAATTGATGGCTTGTCAGCTTAACGAGCTGGCTATCTAGAGTACCTACAGTTGACTTTGAGTACCTGGTGGAGTAAGTACTCGTGTAATTGGAAGTGTCACTCATAGTCAATTGCGAAAATACATGTAGCGCGTACCCATCCTGCAAGGCAATAAGCGGGAACGTGCATCGCGGCCACTAATGTGCTGAGTACGTGGTGTTTTCTCATCAACTTGATTTTTTTTGTAGTAAGCTGTCTGCGATACCTAATCTGAATCAGATCAATGTAAAAGTAGCTTAATCGAGTACTGATAATGGTTAGCTAAACACTCGGACCGAGCTCATATCTGCCGTAGAGCGTGGAATGTGCGCACGTTGCGTTGAACTGTAAGGACAGTTTGGTGCTACTCTACGTTGAATTTTCAGGCGTGAAATATATGCATGAACTCATGATCCTCTTTCCAATTCCTATCCCATAGATCCAACCCATCGCCAATCCTACAGGCCATGTACGTGATGTGATTACATATTGATATCACTTTGCCTTCCATCTGATGTACAGACGTCAGAAAGGGAGAATGGCCCGGTAACCCTAGTACCCGTGTTGCGCAGACTTTTGGCGGGGTTTTCATTCATTGAGTACGATCCTAACTGCGCTTATCATCTAAGCCTGAATCCTTACGGCAACAGAAGTCTAAGAGAATCCCAGTTCAACATAAAGCCTGGCTAATGTCAGTAGAGACTTGGAGACCTCAGCACTTTCCTGCATAGCAAAATTCTATCGAACATGGCTGGAATTTATTATGGTTGTTGATTTCCCGCGAACACGCGCAGGATTACGAAGCGTGAGATGCTGTGTGCTGTTACACTGCAAGGACCAATCTCTCACATAATGATGTCAGACCGGTATGTACAAACAAGCGCTTCTAACGCTATATCCCTGTATGCGGAGCCCGGATGGGTTACATGCAATGCATGTGTTTGTCCCGCCGATTTACCTCGCATCATACGTACTGGTTTGAACCAACACCATCTCTACACAAGGTCATTCTCTAACAATCGATCCTTGCAATTGGGTGTACTAGGCTACCTATATAAACACGAGCCTATCTTGATTACCACATGATCAACAATAGCATCCTCATTCCAAGTTTACATTACACCAGAATCCTCAATTAAAAATACCCACTCTATAAAGGGGTTATTAAAAGTATATAATCTACATCCCTTCAAGAGTGCATATCGATCACCGGGCTTGCTATATTCTCTACAGCTTTGTCAAGCAAAACCTACCTAAACCTCAAAAAAATGGCCATGAAATCAAAATATGCAGGTCCTATTACTGTCGATTCGGAGGATGATGACTACACCATATGTAGTTCATCCAGTACCAGTGGGTAGTGCGTTTTTTCTCTACATATATCTATATTATGACTTTGATTGTTTTATTGAGTTGACCTCTTACTCTACGGCCCCCAACAGCGTGAGTGATACAACGACATTCGCAACTACCATATTCGATTACAAGTACGAAAATGGTCGCAGGTAATTATTTCCCCCTCCTTCCTCGATAGAGAATCGTTAGTTAATATCATGAGGTAGATACCACTCGTATAGAGAAGGCGCCTATTGGGCGCCCAACGATACCCAACAAAACGATCAGCTTAATCTATTGTAAGTTTCTCCGCATAGATCAAGAGACTGAAGGCTGATTCAAACCGATTTAGCCATCAAGTTTATACCTTGGTACTACAAGGCGAGCTCTACGATGCACCCCTCACTAAAGACGTAAAAAGTATCCTCGATGTTGGCACCGGCACCGGGATCTGGGCTATTGAAATGTCGAATAAGTTTCCCTGTGCAAGAATTGTAGGGAATGATTTATCGCCTACACAGCCATCATGGTAGTTACACAGAATCATCGCATCTGAATCAGTGTGCTAATGCATGATCATGATAGGGTCCCGTCAAATGTTGAATTTGAGGTGGACGACATCACGCAAGACTGGACTCATCCTCCTTGTAGCTTTGACTTTATACACGCCCGCGCCCTCGCTGGCTCTATTCCCTGTTGGCCTACGTTCCTCTCCCGCGCCTGTCGCACCCTCTCGCCTGGTGGTTGGTTCGAGTCCGTCGAAACCACACTAGAGCAGCTCAGTGACGACAACTCTGTACCACCCGAATCTGCCGTGGCAGAATGGTATCGGCTACTCTCCGAGTCTGGGGAAACGGTTGGTAAAACATTCGATACAACGAATATAAGCACTTGGATGGAGGAGCAGGGGTTCGTGAACGTATCACAAAGAGTTTTTAAAATCCCTACAGCGCCGTGGCCGGTCCTCCCGGCGTTGAAGGAGATTGGGAAACAAAATCTAGCAAACTTGTTGGAGGGTATGGAAGGATTTTCGTTGGCGCTATTCACGAGGGTTTTGGAGTGGGATACTGCGGATGTTGATGCGTTGCTGGCGAGAGTGAGGTCGGAGTTTTTGGATAGGAAGGTGCATTCATATTATCGGATGTAAGTTTTTTGCCACCCTTTCGACTATATATCCGATTCGAGACTAAGGATGTAAAGGTTTGTGGTTATCGGCCAGAAGCCAGAAGACGCAGCTGCGTCAGAGAAGACAGCTGGGAATCCTGTTAAATTCACAAATGAGGCTGGTCCGAGCTCGTAATATTAGTATCAAAATGTTAATGATAGCCTACATGCCAGTATTTAGGGGATTTTTTAGGCTACTGAGCAATATTTAGACACAAATGCAATTGCAATATATTCCAACGTAACCAGTATTGAGAGCTCGAGATTTCCAATCCCCAAAGACTTTGATCTTACTAAAAAAGATATTCAATAGTATCCGGGGAGATTCGGTTGACTGAGTTCTCTCGATAAATTCTCTTTCACTTAGTACACAGCGATATCAATTCAATTGCGTAAGGAAAGGTGGGGGTTTGCACCTATTACTTCCCTGGATTAACGACCCAGTCCAGGATTTTAGGCTACCAAATGCCTGGGTACGTGAGTAGCAATGTATCCTGACCTACATGCAGGATACCGGTATGTCAAAATTTGAGAATCCAATACTGATATGAGGAGTAATAGTTGAAGGATACCCCCAATGCCGACAGAGACAAAGCTTATATATGTCATGTCGAGACTGGTAATACTAGCTATTTCTTCATCGAAGTGAGGATATAAGTACCTCAAGCCTCAGAATCCGCTCAGAAAATAATCCTATCTAGTATTAATACGCGGTAACAATGGTATTGATTTTACGAAAGCCTTTATCACTGCTACGTAGAGGGAATGCCGCCCGTATCCTTCAGGATATATCGATAATGAAGGATGTATTCCCCAGTCGTACATACCCGTAGATTCATAGCAACTAGGCGTCCGTACAGCACGTATTCCAGTGGGGTAAGATGCGGGATAACCTCTATATTAATGAAATGACCCGCTTCAGTTTTATCCCCGGACTAGCTACATGTAGTTCGTTCCAGTTCCCCCTTATTACTGTAAAGTACAGTTGTATGCAGCTCTTTGTATACGTATTGATAATACGCGTACGGCTTGTAGTTGTGCCTTCCATGGGTCATTGCTAAAACATCCATCTACTGACATACATACCGGACAAAGGATCAGAGCTCTGGACAAACCCCCCTCAGATTTAGCACCGAGAATTAGCAGCCCGAGCAGAAAATCAACCTGGAATATGTATCTGTTCCTAGGCTAGCCAGGCAGTTAACACCTAGCTCAACCCATGACCAACAGACCGCAGATCCATGCCAAGCTGGGCCCAACTCACAACCAGCAGATGAGCATTCCCCAGCACGCTAGCACTCCCTACTATTTAGTACGCAGTCTCCAAACTGGCTAGCGTTGTGATCTACATTTAGTTAGCGGCTAGTCCACATTCCCCCATCCCCCCCCCCCCCCCTTTGATAGTCGATACCGGATGAGTCATTCGGAGCCCGAGTCTTTCAAATCCTGTTACTACATTATCGATATTGATGATTATTCGCATTACCAGGTACGGCTTGAAGGCGTGTGGAGTGTTTTAATCTACTCTAGATCTAATAGCCGGCCGGTGGTGGTGGTGGTGGTGAAACAGAGATCCAGATCTAGATCTCGCAACAAGACGTTGTAGGTTGGGGCGCGGCGGGGCGTCTAATCTTAAGAACCGAGAGTCGCAACAAGATGTTCTGGATTTTGGTGAGAGATCCTCGTGGCTCTAGACTCGGCGGTGGAAAGCTGAGGAAGAGTTGTTGAGGTTTTGGGGTTTCTCGCTTGTGGTGGGTTGTGGTGGTGGGGATGGGGAATAGGCGTCATGGGGGGTCACTCGGTTTCGTGGTCAGGCCGGGAGTGGTTGTGCACGAGTGATCTGTTGAGTGAGGATAGGCAATTGAATGGTGTCACTCAGCAATAGGTATTTTAGCTATCCCAAGATCATGAACAGTAAGATGAATATTGAAAGATTCATTAAAAACCTACTAATACGTACATTCGACTATATACCAACTAACTATAACTATATACCCCATAACTCCAATTGAAAAGAAAGAAAAACACTGATAGCTATATACTCAATACTTACAAAACTCCAAAACCCCCACTCACACCTCCCCCAACTCCTTCACCTGCCTCCTCTCCAACTGCCTCATCAGCGACATCCTCCCGACCACCTTGCCAATACTCCTAATCCTCCTCCCCCACCTCTTTCCCTTCTCCTCCTTATCACCGGCTCCGTCCCCCTCACCCTCACCTCCGGCCCCGCCCTCCACCACTGCCTTCTCCTCCGCCAGTAGCATCTCAGCAACCTCACACCTCCCCACTACCATCCTCGTAATCTCCTCATCCCCTTTGCGCACCGCCCACTCGACCGCCGTCTCCCCATCCACACTGGCGACATCCGCATCGGCCCCAAACTCCGTCAACAATGCCACCGTCGCCCGCTGCCCCCGCCACACAGCCCAGTGCAGCGCTGTCTCGCCGCGCTCATACTCCTGCGCGTCCACCACACCCTCTCCGCCCTTCCCATCCCCGCCCTCATCACCCTCTTCACCCGCTGCCGCCGCTGCCGCCGCTGTCGCCGCAGCGTTTTCCAGCAGCATCCGGAAAATGCCCACAAGCGACTCACCAGCACCCTGACACTTGACCGCCCACAGCAGCGGCGTCATGCCGCCATGATCGCGCGCGGCCACGTCCGCGCCGCGCTGCAGCAGCAGCTGTACCACCTCGGTCCACCCGCGGACCACGGCCTGGTGCAGCGCCGACTTGCCGAACCTGTCGTCGCGCGCGTTGATGTCCGCGCCGTGGTCGAGGAGGAAGCGGACCATGTCTATATGGCCCTGCCATGCGGCGCACTGTAAGGCGGTTTTGCCGTGCTCGCTCGTTTTGGCGTCGATTGGGGGAGCCGGGGAGATGGTGGTGAGGAGGAGGCGTGCGAGGGAGAGGTGGTTGTACCAGGCGGCCCAGTGCAGGGCGGGGAGGACCATGCCGTAGCTGTGGCGGTCGAGGGTGGCGTGGGTGTGCAGATGGTGGGTGGTAAGGTGGTGGAGGCGGTGGTTGGTGAGGTGGAGGTGGAGGAGGGAGGGGAGGGGGAGGTGGTCGGCGATAAGGAGGAGGAGCTCGTTGGGGAGCGTGAGGAGGGACATATTGGGTGTGTGTGGGTGTAGTATGTGGGTGTAGTAAGATATGTAGGTATGTTTTCTTGGGTGTTCCTTTAATGTGATACGATCTGTGGTGGTGAAGAGAGCTAGAGATATCGATAGATGGAGGTTCTTCTGTGCTGTGCAGTGCAGCTGTGTGTGAACAAAAAGCCAAGTGTATATATATATATAAAGAATTCCGGTTCGACAGTTGCGAAAACGACTTTAGTTGAAATGAGCGATAGCTTACTCTGATATTAGCAATGATTCAAAAAGAAAACCCAAGGGGAAAAGAAGAAACAACATAAAAAAGTGCACTCTACTTTTTGAATTCTTGCACCATCTTTAAACATCCTCCGGGAAACAGTTTATTTTAGTCCCCTCCATCCTCCTCCTCCTCCTAGCTCTCAACACAACAACCCCCCCCCCCCCCCTGGTCTGTCATTTCGAAATTCAAGGGCCCCTTGTGTAACCCCGCAAACCAACCAACAATCAATCTCCCTCTAGCTTCTTTTTTTCTCGTTCTATTGCTTTTTGCTTTTTCTGCTGTCTGTGCCTTATGTTCGCTGATCATTGTTTCAGTCCCAGAACGCTGGGTTTCACCCACGTTGGCCCAGTCCAGTCCAGTCCGGCCCTGTCCTGTCCAGGGTTCTAGCTGTCTCCCCCTCCCTTCCCCATCCCCCAACCAGAAGAATTTCATTTTTTCTTTGCTTTTCTTTTCTACTCCCCCCCTCAGATCATGAAACGCAAGGGGGGCTAGATCTTGTAAGGCAGGTTTTGTATGGGGGGATCTAGCCAGCCAGCCAAGGACGAGTTAAAGGGCGAGTTAGAGGCCGTGATTATATATATCCCCCCGTTTGACAGCGCATAGGTCGTTTTGCGGTCTAGGACTGGTCCAGGTACCATCATAGGCCCATAGGTAGAGTGATGTGATCTCTGGACTAGACCGTTCGCCCATAGATGAACCAGCCAGCCACCTTGCAAGCTAGTGACACCGCGGCCGGCCAAACGTGCAAGTACGATAGATGGAATGTAGGCCAATGGTTCTCGTACGATTCAAATCTCGTTTGCTTGTCTTGCTGGGATTACTAACCCACTGAGTGCATCCGCCTAATGTCGGGAACGCTTTATCGCAATGTGGTAACCGGACCGGTGGGTACCCCGAATCACGGCCAATCACTCGGTTTGGACCCGTTGATGGCTGCTTACGTGGAACCCGTTTGTTTGGCAGGCGCAGCCAATCAGTGCTTCCTCCTCCCCTCCCCGGGGGGTTTTAGGCGGTATTAACGGGGAGGGGTGGGTGGTGAGCGCCAATCACCACAACTCTGCCGGGAAAAAAGGGACATTTGTTTTCTCCCGGATCAAATAGAGTGATACTGCGGAAGTTTGTTTCTGTGTGTGTGTGGTCCGGTTGTCCCGAGATGTTGCGATCCGATCTGATTCCGAGATATGGGTGACGAAAGAAGATCGGTGCATGGTGTGTGGGTTGGTTGGGTGCACAACTTCAGTGACATGACATGACAGGCACATACAGCTCATGTATAGATAGATAGGTAGATAGATACCGGGAATGAAGCGAGTTGTCTCACTCTACTTCTCCCTCTTCTGCTGCTGGATGATGGTGGTGATCGGTGCTGTATCGGGCGCATGTCAGTGGTATGTAACTTGGCGGGTAAGCCGGGGTGCGGGGGGGGGAAGAGGGCCGGGGAAGAAGACGTATTGTTACCGTCTGTCTGTACGTGAGAGGAAGAACCGGCCCAACGTCTCTCTTGATAGCTTTGCTAGCCAGGGTTGGGTAACACTCACTGTACTGATCCACCTACTGCTCCACCCTACTGATCCACCTCCACCCAACTTTCTACCTCGCTGTGCACAGTGTTGATACCTAGCACTACGCCCACTGTCAGATTGGGCGGTGTGCGCTACGCTGTGGTGCTGCTGGGTATGGGTACGCTTGCCCGGCGCGGCCGGTAGGTATGCTGCTCTGAACACAATTATGGCTTCAGCTGATGGGTTCGAAGCAACGTCCGTCCATGAGGCGGGGATGTGTTTGTATCACCAGAGCAAGAACAGCCCTATCTGCGCAGTCTGGCTGGCTGGCCGGGCGGATAGCGCTCCAAAAAGAGAACTCTTTATTTATTTTTTCTTGCCAACTGGAAAACATTTTGGATGATATAGCGCCAGAGAGTTGGAAGATTGCAAAAAAGAAAAAAAATCACAGAGCGCAGAGAATTTCAAAAGTCTATATATCTCCAGTGCTCCGTGGAGGCGCGCCTCACAACCAACGGTCAAATTTCCAAATGTTTCCAGTTGATTGCATATATTGATTGCACTCGCGGGGAACGTCCTTAAATTAGCCTGAAAGCCACGCTTAATGTAGCGTAGCTATAGATGACTTGATTGATGCGAGAAGAGGAAGAGTCCTCCAACCGTTAAGATATACCGGCTATTCTGGTAGTTATATCTGTTTTACTTTGAGGTGCAGTGCTGAGTGCTCTCTCTAGCTGTGAATGCGGTGTTGCTATGTAGCTAACTATTGTATTGACTAGCCCTTATCGGCACTCCCGCAATCTATCCCTACATAGCCGCGGGTTGCACGTTTTGCGATTTGCATCCCGCCCGGTCCGGTGTGCCTGGCTACCTACGCGCTGTGGTGCCGGCCGGAGCGATGCCGCACTCGACATCATGCTCATTTTTTGATAGTGACACTGAAGGAACAGAACATATCGCGAATATTCAGCTTCGGTTTCAGCTTCACATAAGAATTAAGTTACATTTCCATCTTGGGACCAGGTTATTAACAGTCATCAACAGTCACCACTGTTTCACTACTCTAGCCCTGCCATGCATCGATTACTCTTCTCTTCCCGGTTAACATTTGCACCTGATCAGTAATATGACCCATATGCATCCCAACCTCGAAAACACACTTCTCGAATATTCTGAGTAAAATGGAACCTTAGAAATTCAATTACGCTATGTAGCCCTCCACGCACGGCATCTGTGACAAGACACTAGGAACGTAGGAGCGCAATCGACTTTTGCACCGCACCGTAAGGCTCCATGGTTCAAACAGTGCAAATACAAACCTGGCAGTTCCTAATTAGGGTGGACGTCGTAAAGTACATACGTACATGTAGCTACATGTAGATTTGCACCACCGTGCGTTACGGACGCCCATTGCAATATTGCAGAATTCAACCCAAATCCCCTAGATCCCAACATGTTTCGTTTCAAGATCAACACAAACTCCCATCTCTCCATAGAGATACATGTATGTTTATCCCCAGTATGTACATACAAACACTCATGATCACCCACGGCCACACACCCACTCCCACCAGCCCCATCCACGGCCACGCGCCAGTGCGCCTTCGCACCAACGCCATCTACCTCATCACATCACCCCCGATGAGCCATGCATCCCTTTTAGATCCGCACCCATCTGCAGGAACCTCTGCCCTCCCACCCGTTATAGGGTAATTATAAGTTGGGTGCACTCACTCACTTTCACTCAGGTCCTGCTTGACTAATCATCTCACCAGTAATACCTGCCGCACGAACTATCACTCGTTTCCCGCATGTTCCAAAACCGGTGCGCTGCGTTGCGTTGCGCCACGGGGTGGCGTGTGGATGGCGTCCACTATCCGGGTTCCCCCCCCCCAAGGTATGTAGCTGACTGGCTCTAACCTAAAGCTAAAAGCTAACCTAAAAGCTAAAAATAAACTTTCCCTCGCTCTGTTTCTCTACTAGGGTTAGTTTTGGGCCGTAATGGGCATCAGTGAAGAAACCCTCTGCCAAAAAAAGCGAAGCCTAGGGTGTCGCAATGTGTAGAGTATGTGGTAAACATCCCGTCGCTCCATCATATCATCGCCATCACCAGGCCGTGGTACATGTAGGTAAGGTAGCGGCAGTCTATTCGATCCGCCATCACCATCACCATCATCTCATAGCTCTGAGCTTCCAACAATAGCGTTGTCCCAGAGCTACATGTAGCTAGCAGCTTACTACACGACTCTAGCTCTAGTTGGACCCTGCACTAATAATAGCAGTCTACCTCACTCATCAACTCCGTTCACCGTGGAGCGGCAAGTCCCGCCTTCGCCAGCTGGGCCCATGGATTCTCGTTCGTCGACGACGTCCATGGCAGAGAAGGACGGGAAGATAGAGAGATGCAGGCAGAAGAGGAGAAAGGTGTAGAAAGTGCGGGAATGGACTCTGGAGTGGAGTGGATTGCGTTGGATTTGAAGGGATTGGATGTGAAGTGGAAGAAATTGGGAGGGAGACTGCCTACTGGCCTGCCTGCCTGTATCAACACCACAGGCTGCCGGCCATCAAATATTACCATATCATAGGTTATGTTATGTAGACAACGCCCAACACTCCACTCTAACCAGCCCTGATCGCAACGCCCAAACAAACAAAAAAAACCCTACTCGTCGTTCTCGTCGCGTTTCCTCCTCGCGGTGTGAAGAAGAGGGAGGGGGGGTGCAAAAGCAAAGGGGGGGCAAAATGCAGTTTCGAGAAAAACGGGCCCAAAATCCCCGGGGGACCCCCCAAAAACCAGGTTGGATGATTCGATTGGGGCGCGTCCGTGCCCGCTTCACAAAAGTTAACCCCAGGTTTTTTTTTTTTTACCCTTTGGTGTGGCACTGGGCGGGATCGTGGCCGGGCGGATGTGAGTGTCTGGGAGTGTGTGAGACATTCGCGGTCTACGGTGTGGTCTACCGGCTACGGTACGGTTTCGATCCCTTTTTGGGTTTGGGGGAGGGAGGCGCTGGGTTGCCAACGCGTAGGAATGGTGCGTTTTTGCTCTGGGTACATACGGCACCTATGGTGGAGGAGGTGGAAGTAGAGTAATGGGGATTACTCCAGCCAGATGCAATGAAGGGAAGAGAGGGCCGAAGGGAAGGAATCGTGCTTGTGCTTGTGCTTTGCCTTCCCTTCCCTTCCGGCCCTACCTACATACATCCATAACTTGCAAGTTAAGTTGCCTGTTGCCAGGCGGCAGGAAGGCAGGCAGGCTGGCAGGTTGGTTGATGCTGTTTCAAGGCTGCGGTCAGGTACCGATGGCGACAAAGGCACGGGGGGTTGATTCTTCTTTAATTTGGGGTATGGGGGGGGGGGGGGGGCAGTTCGTTTAGCTAGATGTTGTATTGTACCTACCTCCTAAATCTACTACCTAGAGTACTCTACCTGCCTGCTCTTGCTCTACAAAGAAGACATGCGCACGGGCAGTGTAGAGTAGGTAGAAGGCAGGCAAATGACTACTTTACTAAGCTGGCTAGCACCTACATGTACCTAGCTAATCTGGAAAAGCAAGAGGGAAGGAAGGAAGGAAGCTTCGGTGTTTGTTCCCGGGGAGTAATTATCACAGTACCTTGCTAGCTACTCTAGCTAGCTAGCTAATTGGAGCTGTGATACCTGATGTTTGCCTTCCCCCTCTTCCTCGAGCTTTCCCTCCGCTTCGCGTTGGGAGCTCTCTCTTCTCTACTTCTCTACTTCTCTCGTCGTGCTAGTGCATGTAGCTCGCTGCTTTGGGATTAATGAACCGTTGCAGCGCACTAGCTCGGCCAGTTAATTGGAGCAGGGGAGTTGTGACGTATGGTAACAAGCAAGCCAATCCCAGCACGCCGGAAAACACGCAATTCGTATCCAAAGCATGGATGGGCGGCTGGGAGATGTGATTGATGCCGGCCGGAAAGCGACCGACGGGCGGGATACCGAAAAAAAAACGAGATCAAGATTCGATTGGAAGCAGCCAGCCGGTCCGAGCGGGTTAGTTTGTTTGGGGGGGGAAGGAAGGAGGACGGACTAGGGGTAGGATCTGACATGAGGGACGGCCGGGTAACCTGTAATGTAGGGAGTCTTTTTTCGGGAGAGGGCGTTCTCACGGGTACACAGGTGCCACTGGGGGTGGTATCCAATGGTGGGTGTGTGATCCGTCCTGTGTGGTTCGCCCCGCTTCTTTGGACCGGGGGTCTTTGGATGGCCCGAATCAAACGGATGAACCTCGAAACTTATTCACGAACACGTAGATCTAGCTTCGTATGTAATGTATGTAGGTAGCTTAGTAGAACTGTGAGTACATACTAGCACGGCATGATGTGATGCTCTCTTGCTTTCTCTTTCAGCTGTGGAGGAGGAGGAGGAGGTTTTTTTTTTTTTTTTGTCCCTCTTTTCTATTGTCTTTTTTGTACCTTATTTTATTTTTTAAAGCCTCACCCAATATAAGGATTTTCTGGACGTATCGACGTGGCAACCCTCACGAAGCATTTCATCCATAAACCACCCCGGGAAAAAAAATCCGAAAAACGCCCGGAAGAAACAACTTTGAGTCAGTGTCGAACAAGTCACTTCCCTCGTCCACTCTGCTCTGCCCAATTCTCTCCAGCTAGCTGCTTGCCCACACCGAAATCCATCTTTCCCATCCCACTTTTTTTCCTTTCCCTGTAGTTTAGTGTAGTAAGGCACATACTCGTACATTACAGCTTCTCCCACACCTCCTCCTTCTTGGTTGCATGATCCCCAGAGTGCATCGAGCATTGATTGATTGTACTGCACACACCACCACTCTACCACACTTACTCACCCTCACCTTCTGCTCTTTACCAGAGCAGTTTAGTCCCATCATCAATCATCCTTGGGTTAGGTTCAGTTTTCCCTCGTTCTTCAAAGCAGCAGGCCAGCTGCTGCTGCTGCTGCTGCTGCTGCTGCTCGTGACTCGCTTGTTCCTGTTCGTAGTCAGCAACGGCACCGCCCCGCCACCCGCTTAATACCACCCGCAAAACCTGCGTCTCCTCTCCCTTCCTCCCTTCCTCTTTCTTTCCCCTCTCTCTCTTTCTCTTTCTTTCACTTCACACAACAATTTCACTCCCCACCCACACCCCCCCCTCCTCCCCCCCCCGTTCTCCACCCGAACTAGGTGTTGCTTGCACCTACCCACACCACCCACACTACTCTTCTACGAACCTAACCTAACATCCTCTTTCTCTCCTAACTACTTCTTACCTCACCTACACCTACCTACCTCACCTTACCTACACTTACTCTTCTACCTACCCACCTTACCTTACCTTACCTTACCTTACCTTTCCTTTCCTCCACCACACTTCTTTTTCTTTTCTTGGTTGTCGGTTCCTCTTCCTTCTCCTTAGGTTTCGGTTTCGGTTTCGGGGTTTCTACATATCTGTTCGGTCGCATTTTGGATAGTGGTAATAGTACATCGTTGCTGCTATTTTACTATCGTCCGCTATTGCATTACTACTGAGACTTCTTCGTTCTACTACCAGTACTATCAAATCTTCTCTCTGTGTACTATTCCCACGTACCCTTCTACCCCCCACACCCCACACTCCGCACCCCTTGGTCTATTATTTTTCCTTTGGGTTGTTTTTGGTTGTTGCAACATTATCCATACATCATCAGAACAACGGGGGCTGCTCCATTTTCTTATACTCCCCTTTTTTGCGATCTTTCTGCTGCTTTCCACGTATAATTGCCTCGTAAAGAAAAGAGAAGACCAAGTATACGGGAAAGACAAGACAAGAAAAGACCAAGAAACAAGAAAAACCCACTAGAAAGGAAAGAGAGAGAAGAAAAAGGATAACTTCCCAATTTTTTTTTTTCCATTCTCCACAACCTTTTTTCTCCCCTACAATACACGCACAACCCATCATTTCCCCACGAACCAATCATCACGCCCTCCACTTCTCACCACAAACCACAATGGGCTTCCTCCGCCGCAGCCCCTCAACCTCACGACGCATGACCCCCAGCAGCACCAGCAGCAGCTCCCCCACAACAACACCACCACAACCACCCTCACAACCCCCATCTACCACGAGCACCCCCACAACGATCCCAATGTCCGCCTCGCATCCCCGCACCTCCACCCGCAAAATCTCAAAACACACCCGCAAGACGCGATCCCGAACCTCCGCCTCCACCACCTCCTCCTCCTCCACACTCTCCACCTCCGCCTCCACCTCCCCCTCACCAAACTTCTTCCACGACCACCCGCACCACCACCACCACCACCACCACCGCCGCCACGCCCGCGTCACAATGGTGCCCACGACCTTCGCCCCCGTCAGCGCCTACTTCCCGCGCGACTACCAGTTCGAGTTCGAAGACGAGGGCTACGACAGCGCGTCGTCGTCCTCCTCGTCCGACGAGTCTGCCGTGGCGGTGGGGTGGCGGCCCGCGCAGGGGAGCCTCGAGATGGAGTTCATGTTTGGCGACATGGACGACGAGTTTATGGCGGAGCTGACGCGCGAGAGCACGCCTGCTGCGGGGGAGGAGGAGGGGGAGGGGGACGGCGATGTGGTGATGGCCGGCGCGGAGTATCGGCCGATGACGACGGCGTGGGGGGTCGGGCAGGAGAGGGGCGTGGGACTGGGGGGGAGGGTCGTGGATGAGGATTATGACTAGATTTGGGGTATAGGGAACGGAATTACATGTCCTGCCTATCTTACTTCTACCTACATACCTACCGATTCACCTGCTATATACCGCCTGCTACTACCACCACAGCTAGTACCACACCCAGTGCTACCTGCATATCACGGACACTTCGGAGTTGCGTTATTTTCTTTTAGCTGGGGGAGGGAGATATCTAAAGGTCTTCAATTGCCTCTTTTCTTCTTCCGCCCTTTTTTTTACCCTTCCCTTTCTTGCTCTCCGTAGGGGGGTTTTTATATTAATTCCTTGGTTTCGCAGTCCTGAAGAAAAGAGAAACAAAAAAGGAAAGACATTTGGAAGGAAAGGGGAGAAACCAGCATCGTCACATCATTCATCACTCTTACGATCTCAAGTAAGGTCTGGTTTTTTCCTTTCTTCACAGCCTTTCTCTTCTTTTTTTTTTTTGTTTCTTCACCTATGGATCGATCGATTCTTCCCACCTTCCCCACCCCATTCATGAGCTTATAGTGGGGGGCGAAGAGCTGGCTCGGCTCCTTGTCACTCTCCTGCGGGACCAGAACCTTGGATTGTATGTGTGTTTTTTTTTTTTTATATTATTTGTCCGAGGTTGTTTATATATATATATTTCTACTTCTTTTTTTCTATTACTTGTTTTACCTTTACAACGGCGCCGGTGTGTTACGGGGGGGGAGGAAAAGAAAAAAGCTTGTTTTTTTCTCTCTTTTCCTCTCTCTCTCTTTTTTCCTTTTAAAAAAAACCTCTTGTATATTTTTTTTTTCTGTCATGGGATCCGGATTTTGCAACGGGGTGTTCTTCTATTATTTATTTTTTATCTCTCTGTGTGGTTCTCTCCTCTTTCCTCCTCTTTTTTTTTTTTCTTTCTTGGGCGGGCTTCTTTTTACTTTCGGATGCACGGTTGGCTTTTTCACCTTCAGCTTGGAACGAACACACGAACGATCGATCGATAGCCACCACTACTCGACTCGGTTACTACTACTATTAGCGGGAACTAGTCTTTACATGAGGATCCCCCACTTGTTTGTTTATCGGAGGAGCTGGCGCGGAAGGGGGGGGGGGGGGGGGGTTCGTTTCCTTTTTCATCCATCAACGCGCGGTTGGGGGGTTCATTCTTCTTCCTCTTCTTGATCATGGTTTCCTTTTGTAATACGGGCCGGTTGGCGGGGGAACTCATAACATAGCACGGCGTTTTTTTACTCTTCTTTTTGCGTTTTTTTTTTCTTTCTCTCATTGGGGGCTGGACGGTGTTTTTTGTGTGTATTAACTCTGGCATTATGACGAACTTCTTCTTCTTCATTCTTTTTCTTCTTTGTCTTTTCTCTTTTTTCTGCGTTGCTTGCTAGAAGAACGACCCCTTACGATCACGGCGTTTTATCTTTTTCTCTCTTCATCTATTATTATTTTCTCTTCTCTTCTCTTGAAGCTAGCTCCAGCCAGCCAGCAAGCTAGCCAAAGCTAGCTATGATGTAGTTCTGT
This sequence comes from Morchella sextelata, assembly GCF_020137385.1. Taxonomy (NCBI): domain Eukaryota; kingdom Fungi; phylum Ascomycota; class Pezizomycetes; order Pezizales; family Morchellaceae; genus Morchella; species Morchella sextelata. The sequence continues at coordinate 227,475 of NW_025408619.1, read as the reverse complement.
AGTTATTTAGCATCCACAAGGCTACCCCAAAAGGAAAATTAAAGAAACACATCAAAATATCTAGTCACCGTCCCAAATATCCCAATCTCTATCGTGTGAAACGTTTCTTCTCCCTGCAAAAAGTGACGATCCCGGATCTGCTGGCTGACGCACGCACGGATCCTGTCTTGGCTTGGGCTGTCTTGGCCCGGGCTAAGTTGGCTCGCGATTGGGGAACCCTAACCCTGTGCTTGTCAGGTCAAGTGGTGCGCGGTGCGCGTGTGCGGTTTTGTGTGAAGCATGGTGTTGCCAAGGCCGTGGATCTGATGACCTGGTTTGATGCCTTGGCGTGCTTGTGTTTTCCATGGGGGATGGCGGTTATGTGAGGTAGGTGAGTGGTATTCTCATGTAGGGCAGGAAAGATGAGGATCTAGATTTCTCTGCGTAATCAACTGCTGCTAGAGAGGGCTGATGGATATTGAGAATTGGAGAGGGGGGGGGGTGCTGAAGGCGCGCCCTCAGATCATGGTGCTGCTAGCTAGACGTTAGATAGTTCGGGAAAAGTGCACGCAGACAGGAAAGCTTTAGGGATCCCCCCCCCCTCCGTCCCTGTATTTCCCTCCTATCGTTGTTGGTGTTGGTGTTGGTGGGTATCCGTCCGCACCCCCAGCAACGCGCGCGGAGGCAGGACCGACGGACGGGGAGATGGTTAATTACATAGTGACATGTAGTCAGAGTACATTGTAGCTAGAGTAGAATAGTGCCGCTTATCCGCATGGGACCCGAGGGCTCGGGCTACCGAGGGTGTCAATCCAGTCCCGTCCCGGTATGGTCCGTCCGTGGCCATGGTGGTACAGGGCAAGATGCGGAGGTGGTGGAATCGAGTGATAATCTGTGATTGTGATGTGGGGGGTGGGCGTGGGCGTAGGCGTGGGGGAGCCGTGGACTAATAAACCGATCATCGGGTGTGTTTGTGACGTTGATGGGCATCAATGATCGCTGTCGAAGGTTGGTCATAAATCTTGGTGTTGCGATGGATCGGTTGGCACAGCCGCATCATGAAATATCACTCGGTGTATCCCGTATTTCTTTAATTTTTTTTTTCTTTTTTTCTTTTGTCATTAATTGCATGCAAAATTCCTCTGTTGATTCATTCGTATTTGGGTTTCCTTGTTGAAAAGGCAGGACGAGATAGTTAAGTGACTTGATTCTTTTCCCGGCAAGGAGTCCAACTAGCTGTATATAGTCATGGATTGGACAGGTGTCGACATGGCCAATGGCAGGTGTCGACAGTGACAAGTGTCAACATGATAGCCTCGGATCGACAGATCATCTCATTGGAAGATCCAAATATCCCGTATTCTTTTGATATAGGGCGCCCGAATTTTGGCAGGTCCTGGGTGGCAACAGTGGGGAGTTAGGTTGAGTTAAGTTATGAAGCTCGAGTATAAGATACAGTTTTGTAGTTATATCTTACACACGTATCATAAACTGATTCCATTAGCTAGGATCTACTCCCGGATCCGAGGAGGCTACAATGCCAAATTTATTCGAGATTTGGGGTTATAATTTGGTTCGAGAAGAAATGGTTAGTACTGGCCTCGTTATCGGATCCTATACTGACTGTAATTTATACATCACCTCAAAGCAGGGCATAGGCACGCAGGAGGCTAGGATAGATTGTTTGACTACATGTACATGTATTGCTTTGGTTTTGCAGCACTTGACTAGCTCTTTCAATCAGATATTAGCTTTTTTTTTTTTTTCGGAAAGCGTGCAGGGCCTATGACACACATCGCATCACATTCAAATACTATTTTACCTACATAACTTACATGTACTTATACCCATCATACAAGACACCAAAATATACATATACAATCGACTCAAACATAAGTAGGCTCTAATGGCGGGTTCGCATTGATTACCAGCCTCTTGACAAAGTCATTAAACCAACTACCCGCCTCCGGCGCCGGGACATCCGCATCCTCGCTGACACAGTTGGCATCGAACCTAGCCGCACTCGTGTCGCTGGTACCGTCAGATTCACCGCCGGGCTTGACCCACACAATGGAGTCCACAATGCACTCGCCCGTATCCGTCGTCGGACGCGTTCCGTACCTATAGAACCCATTAGTACACTAGCTCTCACGCCGCAGTCACAGCAATATAGAACTTACCCTGCATCCTTAATATTACACCAGTGTCCACCCTCCGTCCTGATATTTTGGGCTCCAGATCTCCCCTGATCAATGATAAACTTACTCGGCAGGCCCTCTGCCTCAAGATACGGCGCGAGCGCTTTCGCATACTTCAGCTCGCTCCAGTTCGGGTTATCCGGGCCGGGCCCGTAGATGACATCAGGAACGGTGGCATTATAAGCATTATAATTGGACACATTCGTAGCAAAGCCCCTAATCTTCGCGCCGGATCCCGCGCCATCTACAACCTGCTTAAACACCTTCGCAGCAGGCTCCAAGTTCGACGGCCACCCCAGCCAGTTGCTGTGCGCAGCGTCAATGTACAGCGCGATATTATCGCGCTGTAGCTTCTGAATTGCGTACGAGAGTCCTGCGAGGTAACCAGGTGCAGCAGTCACGCAAGCCGGCGCGGTAGCCAGGTTGGTGATGACATTACCGAGGGAGTCGGGCTCAAGGACGATGGCGTAGTCGAGGCGGTCGTAGGGTGGCGCCGAGAGCGCGGTGGCAATCGTGTCGATGAAGGTTTTGTATTTTTCGAGGCCGCCGTCGGCGAGGGAGAGTTCGCCGGCGGACGCTTTGGCGCTGCAGTCTCGGTCGGGGAGGTTGTAGATTACGAGCGGGAAGATCAGCTTTTTGTTGGGTGGGCGGCGTTGGGCACGGATTGCCTCGTCGAGGCGTGCGCTGAGGCTGGGGATCTGAGGAGGTGTTAGAATTTCTTTATACAATTATCTGATATAGATATGGGAGAATGGAGGGCTTACGTCGCCGGAGCTCGAAACCCACATGAAGGTGCTAACGCCCTGCACGGTTCTTGTGCGCGCCGCATTGAGCTCATCGCCATCGGCGAGGAAGCTCTGGATTGTCTCCTCGAGCTTTGTAGCGTAACCGGTGTTTGCGTACTGCACGTGGTTCAGGAAGGGGTTGTCGCTGTTGCAGCTTGGTTCTGTCGTCCTTTTCTCGGTCAGGAGGGGGCTGCCGGCTACAAGAGCTTGCAGGGACGGAGAGAGTACAAGGAGCGCAGAGAGAAGAGGGAAATGCATCTTGGGGGTTTGGACGGCGAGCTTCGATTTTGCAGAGAAGATGCTGCTGCCTGAGGTGTTTGGGAGGATTACTGAGGCCTTTTTATAGTGAATATCTCTTAAAGATATTTAAGAAGCTCGTATTCAATATATTGAACTCACCCCACGCCCAAGGTATAGCTATATAGTACGGCGCGTGATTCCGGGTTAAAGTCAATGGTACCTAGAGCGCTAATATATAAATCAGCTCAAAGTCATTTGGGAAACTACACGACGGGTATCCGGGGATTTAGCAATACCAGCTTCCAGGAACAGATGATGTATGATATGTATACAGATGCAGGGGAAGTAAATCCGGGGATATAAGAGCCTGTGGTACCTTCCACCGCGCCGGAAAACCAGGGCCGACAGGCCGTTTCATTTAAGCTTAAACGGAATAAAGTGCGGTCCAAGCATTGGCATTCAGGTGCTGTATCCGTAGCTAGGTTTCTCCCTCCTAGCTAATAGTAATTTAGTGACATGATGGGCACGAGATCTTTCCAGATCTCGAGCTCGTCTCAGTACATTGTACGTATTCTTTGGATCGAAACTTGAAGGACTCGAGACAAGGGACTAGTGTCGGAACTTTGCAACGGTAGTAGGGCTCCTGATGATTTTGTGTTTGAATCATTGGAATAAATGCCCAAATTCTTGACGCCAATCCAGAAAACAAATCGGGCGATGAAGGAAAGTCAAAAAGGTTTTGATGCACATGATATTGTATACGTAGGGAGCAGTACAATAGAGGTCAAGGGTGTCGTGGTATCAGCATGACGCTAAGCGAAAGCCATGTATTTAGCGAGGTCTCCTCTAAACCTCCTAATCGAACCATCATCTATGACACTTCCATCGAAATACTACCTACACTTGAGAATCATATCAAAGCTTTTAGCCCAGATTGTGTTGTCTCGCTCACCGCCTAGACTTGTCTTGTCTTATCCCAAGTTTCAAGACAGCTTGTCTCGTGCCCATCTCTAGATCATGGTATATGTTCAATTCCATGGCCAGCGATATCGAGTTAAGCGGACCTCGGTGGTCATGGGGTATCACTCGGCTGCGTGATATCTTGTGTTTCGATGTTTCGATGTTTTGTTTCTCGCCATGTGATTAGTGGTGGGGCTATTGGTCTTTTGGCATGAGAGCAGGCCAATGGATATGCATATCGGGAGAAGCCATCTGCGCAGATGCTTGACTAACTGCCATTCAGAAGCTAGATGCACCGTATCAGTCGGTGTAACTGACCATTCTCTCGATACGATAACTGGTGCGGTCCCACAAGGGTTTGAGAAAGCCTAGCTACGGTGATGGAATCTGCCTTTGTGAGGGCATAAAAAGCACCGCCACTATTCTTGCACCCCCGTACTACTGTAAACCAATCAAGGTGCCTTCGTCGGAATGATATGACTTCATCAGGCCATCTGCAAACTTTTGCATTTGAGCGTTTTATTGGCTTTTGTTCCAGAGATATGATCGAAGCACTCGGGATGTGGTCATGATTGCCGAGACTGAGTGTTCTTGAGGTCGTGCAGGGTCTGAGGAGACATTGGATCCATGGAGGTGAGTTTATCGGTCATGGGGACTGTGTCAAGATCCTGGGACCATATCTTGTCAGCTGCAGGTATGATAGGTCGCCTAGTGGTAGAAGAAAGTTCGAGAATTGTGTTTGTGAAATGATAATGAGGGTGAGATTTTATTCTACGCTTGGGTCACGTGAGTGGTTGAGGAGTGCTTCACTATACCGAAATTTCATGTATTTTGATGCTTTCTCTTCCACGCAGGAGGAAGTGTGTTTTGTTCATTGATGGTCACTCGGTTTTCTAGCTAAGAAGTAAGACCAGATTCTCGGTTCCATTACTAACGGGATTAGAAGGGCTTTGCAGATTTTCTTTTCCAGAATTAGATTTCTGGTTATCCGATCTGTTTATCATCAATCCCGCGGCGGAACGTCATATGACGTCTAGTCTAGATCTTCACTGTATAAAGAGGTTGATGAACTCATGGGATATCACCCGGACCTCTAGGATCAAATATACCCAAGCGGGATCAGTGATCACTCCTTTCTGGATTTATTCCACCCCCTGGTTGGCCATGCATGCGTGAACCCACTGGTTATGGGAGAAATGTACCTAATTGGTACAAGTCACGCTCATGAGACTCAAGACGCTGGCATACGTAGGACCGCGGGCCGGCAACTTGAGTCTCCAATAAGGCACTATCTGCCACTTCAGAAACTATCATTCACTAGGAAAAAAAAGTTTTCATGAAGGGGCAGCACGAGATATGTGCCGTCTATCACGTGTTGTTGGAGAGCCGGCCACTTCGAGTGATTGGGAATGACCAGTAACGATTTTCAAAAAGCAAAAAAAAAAAAAAAAAAAAAAAAAATCGATGGCGCCAAGGTTGTTGCTTAGGTTGTTGCATGTTCAACGTTTGTGGAGGGCGAACTTTAGTCATTCGCTGTGGTATTGATAAAAGCAAAGTTCCTCAATTATATCGGGTTAACACTTTGCCGGCCGTCTTGCTGCTAACTTTTTCTCCTATGCTGGGTAGGAAGTTGGTAGAGTTTGGGAAGGGCCTTGCGTTTGCACTCAGTTACGCACTGGGGAAGGCAGGCAGGCAGGCAGGCTAGGACATACATACGTTCGGGATGCGAAACATTTCAGAACCTGGTAAATTAGCAGATTCTGAGACAGCTCCCAACCAACAACGCGGAGGTTTTACATCTACAACCTAGCTTGATTACTCTGAATCATGAAGGGCCTTTTCACGCCTTCCTTTTTGGAATCATACACTATTACAGCAAACATGTCAGCTCCTGTTAAACCACCCCAGGGAACGCACAACAGCGCATAATACACACAAGTGGAGGAGACGAACCCAAGACCTGCTGAGGCTTGGTCACACAATCGCCAGATCTGTAATCTTGAAGATCGCAACACAAGCCATAAGAGCCCTGTATCATGGGATTTATTTCATTCACCCGTAGTCCTCCTGAAATACTTGTTTGAAGCGGTGTATTAGCCCTAGGCCGCCTGGCTGGTTCCTCTCTCTCACTTTTTTCTTTTTTTCTTCTATTGGCCCACCAACCCCCCCCAGGGAAGTGTCCCTCGGAATTCAAGCAAACAACAGACGCTGGTCGGGAAATAAAGAGTTGACACGGGAAACGGGAGACCGGTGAGGATAGAATTTACGGACTGCCCGCGGCTGAGTCTGGAGGTTCTTATGTTTCATCTCCCGAACTCCTGTCCAGAATGTCTGGACAACGGCACTGATTCTCCGCTCCGGGCATGCATACCCGACGGTCGTCCCGGCACCCGCGACGTGGAACATTACAGGTAGAGAGCGGCCAGTGAGAACAGAGCCTCTCGAAGTAACTCAAAGTCGTGACTTTCAACGACTCGGCGTCAGGCCGCAGTATCTTCGAACTACATACGAACCCCGTCAGACATGTATTACCAAAATGGCATCGTAGCCCTTCGTATCTAACTCTTTTTGATAAGGACAGAGTGGTTTACTGACTGTAGTATGCCGTTAGGGAATCAACGATCATGATACCCTATGCATCGCTGTGGGCTATAAATACACGGGGAAGAGCTTGAAATAGACACGGCTCCGCTTTTGGTGGTAGCCCTTTTTTTCAACCTTCGAAGAGTAACGGAGATCAACTTGGAAAGATTGGGGGCGGGGTTAGTACTTAGATCAATCAGATCTCTAAGATTCTATACGTCAATCTGGCCCAGGAAAGGCTTTGTTCGCGCACGTGAACGTGCTTCGACCATCGCCTGGGCCAGTAATATGGCTTTCTACTGAATGAGTATTCCACCGATGGAGCACAAGCACTTGGTATCCCCCTCTGGATAAAGCGGCAAAATCATTCGAAATGCACACTTATCATTACATTTGACAATAGGGCTCCAGTCGAGGTCATATGATGCCTTGCTGCAAGCTTTCACTGGCTTCACGGATCATCACTCGCAGTTCCTCAAGCATTGAGAACACTGCCGTTACTTCCACAAAAACAACTATTGACGGCTACAGTATTGGAAAAATATATACCGCATTTTTTTCGTGCTATTAATTGCCGACTTTTTTTACGGTTTCAGAAAGGCTCACCGGAGTTGCTGGCGGAATTTGAATGGAAAAGACTATTGTCTGCGACTACATTCCATGGTGCACCCAATTACAAGAAGAGGCGCCTATCAAATTCCTTTACAGGGTGATCCATCTCGATATCATATATACCATTATCTTAGACCCGTGGATCTCCAATCAAGGGACGTGAAAGTTGAAAGATTATGGTGAGTACCAGGTCGGGAGATGATTCTAAGGGCATTTCAATCAGACAATTGGCGACACGCTACAGAAACGTTTTGAAACAAAATCTCCTGACGATCAATGAATATCTATTAGTTTACTGCCTGGCCACGTCCAAGTTGTACGTAAAGACAACCGACAATTGCAGTTCCGTTGGGCCATGTAAATGTATTCGTGCCCCGAGGGTTCCTGGACGACGCCGTGAGTTCAATTCATTTGATGGACCACCTCTATTATACTCTCACCTGCATGATTGTAAAACTATATTTTTCACTCTCTGTATATTTTGTTGGTAGATTCGAGAACCCCATATGTCGACATGGTTTTAAATCGCTGGCATTAATGCACTTGGTATGTATTTGAGATACGATCTTTCACCGTTAAGAAAGCTAGCTACCTGACAAGCTTGGGATCCTGCGCCATATGTGGGGGATTAACGCGGGTCAAACATCCCCAACCCACTAATCCAGCTGTACCGCAAATCCCGTAGTTGATTTTGCCACTATCTACTGGTTAGGCATTACCGAAAATCATCGGCAACTAAATGATGATGGATGTGGGGGATTTGCAGCTAAAGAAAATAGTAGCAAAAAAATAAAAAAAAGGGAAAAGGAAAGAACTGTTTTTTTCTAAACACGACGGAGCAAGCAAGCTTGGGGTTGAAATCTTTTGAGTGATTTTTCGGGCCACCAGTCTAGATGCTACTATGTAACTAACTCTTCACCGGGCCACCAAGCTATTCCGTATAACTGATGCCTCTATACGGCAACATTTCGGTGGGCCCGGCGGAGATGGGGTCACATGGACATCGGGAGCCTGAGGGCCTTCTTGCTCGCCCCTCAATGATCTGGACCGAGCTAACCTTTCACTCGCTGGATTATTTCAATTCCTTCTTGCTGGATCCAGGGATGTAATGAGACTGACTGCAGCTTTGACTTGCTGTTAAAACAGCGCAATAATATTGTACACAAGATCAACTGGGCGGTCGATGCTTTTTTTCTATGTTCTATGATCATACGAGGCCTAGCGGACAAACCTGCTTTGCCCCACTCTCCCACCGTAGAGTTACTCCCCCATCCGGCGCGCGAGTCAAGTGGAATACGTAACTAGGAGACCTTCCATTGATGCGATTCAAGAGGTTACAAAAAAGGATCCCCGGCTAGTGGGCAGCCTTGCAGTTATTCAAGTAAGCAGGTCTTCAGATTGATACCGATGAACCAATTCCTAGTGAATCAGGTTCGGCGATGTCCCCTACAGACTATGGCAACTAGCTACTTACCCCCAACCCAGATATGCGCCATTGGTCGCTGAGGATTTGATAAACCTGTACGCACATACTTATCATGAGAACTATTTGGTTTAACTGACATTGACCCCGCGTTTAGCGCTGTATTATGACAAGTCAGTACGTAGGAGAACTCCTGGGCTAGGGAAGGCGTGGCTTGATTGTGCCCGCGTTGATTGTAGTAAGAAACAGATCGTCCACGAGACGTTCACGATCTTGCAAAGTATGAGCTGTCCGCCTTCACGACAGGAGTACGTATCAAGGGATACTGATAGTACTTATCTGCATACTTCTGAACTACCCCGTGTGTATTCGGTTGCAGACTTTACAATTAATTATTGGTATTATCTGCTACGGGCCGAAACACCGCCGAGCACTCGGACAATGTCTGAGTATATTCGGTTCCTACTCTGAAACCTTTCAAGAATGGAAAGCAACATTGTTCTCTGACTTTGATTGCACAAGGAAAACTAGAGTAAGAGAAGTCAAAGACTTGAGGTACGTATGTACATGTACCTGAAAGAATCGGGAAATCGGAGCTATATTGTTTAGTGCAGACTGAACAACGCATCGTTTTTACGGTCCGATGCGATTGGAAATAAATTTCTTGAAATTGAGCTCAAATTTCAAGTTTAACTATGCATTCTGCGCAGAACGGACGATCATTATAGGCTGTTTAACAACCACATGTGAACGAAACGCTCAAAAGGAGCTTGATTTCAATTTTTCTCTTCGGCCTTGATCATCTTCTTCCATGTCGGGATACTTTTTTCCCGTAAAAGATAAAAGCCGGTGGCCAATAGGTTCTTTGTGCAGTAATAGTAAGGGGGTTTAATGGGAGAAAGGCTGTCCATTCTGTCTGGTAATCTATACGGATAAATATCGTCATAATGTGACAGATGCTAAATTAATTTCAAAGATTACATCAGCACATATGAATTATGCGATTACATAAACTTTGAAAAATATTTTTTTCGTTCCCCAGTCATATGCAGTTCTTAGTATGGAACATCGCATGTGTGTACAGTAGACGACGTTGGCAAGCATACCAAGTGTGGGGAGCCTCCTAATGCACCCGTGGAATTGATTGCCTTATGCGTGGATATTCAATCGATCTAAAATGGAGTGGGCGAAAATCTTGGTGCAAAATTTGCAAAGTGTTCACATAATGGTCATTTTTAGAAGTCACTTTTCCTGCGTCAGGAAAAAGGAAAGAATAGGCTCAAATCCCACGTTAACGTCCCACGGGAGCGGACCGGAGCTTCCCGAACCCTAACCCAGTGATAGACCAGAGCCGCACCTTAAATTCCTTTGGTCAGTTACCCGGACGCCTTTCAGCCCGTGTACAGAAAACCCTGATCCTGGATGAAACCTGCAACGTTGTACAAGTCATCGTTCGAGCAACCTCGAGATTCCTCCAAGCTTCGTTCATCTTGAATCCCACATACCTTACCGTCGAACCGCGGGGGCCACATAGGTCTTGCCTGAACGTTCATAGAACATAGGTTGTTAACATTCTTTTGGGGATACAAGGAGTTATTACAACTTTTATGTAGGCCTTATAACATGCTTATATATGGCTTATCGGAGGCTTGTACGGGGAAAACAGCTTGTTAGGAACCTATGTTTGAAACACGGGTTCAGTAAGGTTTTGAAAGGGCTTGCGTGGTTCTGCGGTTCGAAGGTAGGGTAGCTACCAAGTGAACAGCGATATCTGGAATCTTTAGCTATCCCCCATCGAGGATTCGAGAGATGATCGTCCCACCAGAAGGATTACGGGGGACGGGAAGGGGATGTCTGGGTTTGACCAACCTGCTATCTATAAAGTAGTACACAGCCAGTGGAATAGCTGACACTGCTCTTCGAAGCCTTCGGGTACTGCTGTAGTTAAAGCGGTTTGCTTCGCTGATGTTGGTAAATTTTGCCGTGCCAAAAAAATTGACCTCTATACACCTGTAGAATCAACCTCCTCGGGAATACTCGTCGAATTATCGGAGCTTGGAACGATCGAATGCCATGGTTTTACCTGGAATTTGGGATATTTGTCCTCCTTTGCTGGTTTGCTTAGTCCCAAACCCTCGACATTGGAATTCAATTCTGGGCTAGGCTAATAGATTCAAATAAGTAGAATTCTGGACAGATTACAAATTGCAAAGGGTCAAAATGCTGGAGAATCTGGAGTCGGAGATACCAGAAAGCTTACTGTAGCTACTTCTGTTGTCGGAGAGGATGCTGACAGGGATTTGTCGGTTCTGGACCTGATCCTAGGATCGCTGGCATTCAGGGTCGAGACTTTGTTGTCAATCAAGATGTTCATCTTGGTGAGATTTTCATGAAATGTTTTGTTTGAGATTTCCGGTGCGGAAAATCTAGCTAATAGTAAAAATCTTAAAAATAAGGCCTCGAACAAGTCAACGAGTGTATGCTGTTGCCTCCAATCCCTGTAAAATAATTCGGCGATCTCCGGCCAATCCTGTCGTGCTGATAATCTTTAGCACGTATTCTATGCAAGACAGGAGTTCTAAAAACACCAACCAGTTCTCGATGGGATATGCATGTTTACATCATCCACAATCACGACACTCACTCGGGTCAACAAGTCAAACATTTTTAATCCAAATTCTGCCCGAAGAGGTCAAAAGGTCTATGGAGTCCTGGGGCGGTTCGTAGATGCCACATCAATTTATTCCGAGATCGGGAGAAACCAGATTAATCGAAAATTATTCCGGGAGCCGGAACAACTGTTGCAGAACCGACGATACGAAGGAAATATACGACTTATTTCTTTAGAAACCTGGGACAGAAATCGATTTTCACTAGGGGGAGATATCAGCTAACCCTATTAGCCGGTCCCGAGAGCCTGGAACTTCTCCGATGCTCTGTCAGGACTTATGTCGTCTTGCCACTTGGATTACCGCTGTTTCTGCCACTGCACATACCATTGGCCAGTAATGTCAGGAATATTGAGAAAGGAAAGGGCCTGCAGTTGGATGGGGATTTCGTGCGATATGTACGGTGGATTATCGCCGGTGCCGATGTGGAGGCCAGGGTGATCCAGATAGCTATACGTGGAGTGGGGACTTAAACTTCGTTTGGATCGAACAACTTGTTTCAATCGCCGGACAACAACTTAACGAAGGGAGGCTCATCAGCCCTTTCAAATATTACACTCTTTAAACAAATGGAAACATTCCTCCTATGAAAGGATGGGGACGCTAGTGGTCGGTAAAGAATGTGAGTGGTAGAAGCTTTGCTTAGCGAGCAGGCAGACACTGATGATCATGATCAGCTTTAGTGCTCCTCCATCAGGCGCTTGATCGCGCTTCGTTCAATCAGAATTCAACGTCTTTGAAGCTGCTGCACACGGGAGAAAATCGTTAAATATGCAAGTCGGAGAAGTCGCATCCATTTGCCGCCACGACCCCTCACGGGGGACGCTCTTCTTTTTTTCTTAAACGTCTGTATTCAATTCGCTGACATGCACATTGATATATGTATGTACATCGCCTTGCCGATGGAAGTACTCTGAACCCAAACCAACCTAGCCTAACACCAACGTTAATACATTGATAGTTAGTGCGCGCCTATCAGATCCCAGGTACCTACCACGCTGACGTTGTGTGCATAGAGAACATGGGGGGTCGAAGAGGGGCAACAATAACAGGCAATCATATCTCTCGGACCAGCGTTGCCTCCCCTCAACATGCGGAAGTTCTTCCCCGATCAAAATGGATGCGTTATGGATTGGCGAATCCCATAATAGCTCCATTTTCCTGGTGATACCTGCTCGTACAGCGCCATTTCGCCAAAGCCTTATTGGCTTTCCATATCACAAGTACGGAAAAGAAAATCAGTCCGCAAGTCGGGATAGAGGTTCGTTTCTCCTGCCATTCTATACGCCAGTTCGACTGTGCTATGGTCATCAGTCACCTGCCTCCCTTGACTTTGGACTCAATGATCGTGCGGATCAATGCAGTACAGCGGATAGAGAAACCTTTTCTACTGGAGAACCGGTATCACACGTGTCTGGATACTGCTGCCATGCCCTGGTCAGGTGGTATATCATAACCTTTGGGAATGAGGCAACAAGTCATTGTAACAATACTTAGGTACTATTGCCGTTGAGATGGTAGAACAGAGGGACTCTCTTGACCTTCAGGGGCAATTGATCAGCAAGAGATAGACATGATTGCCACGAAGCGGGTACATCGAGCTGCCGGAACGAAGGAGAAGAGAAGACCAACACTGGCCTGCATTATCCTTCCCCCGTTGTATGCTAAACATACTTACGTCTCATGTCGGTACGTACCCCATCAACGAACCAAAAATAGGAGTCTTCATCTAGAATTCTTTACTTTGATGTCTCCAACAAGGACAATCATGAGAGAATATTCAGAGTCAGCAAAAAGGATACCGGGTCCGCATAATGGATAATGCTGGCTGGCTGAATACAAAGGTAAGTATCGGTACAATATTCTATCGTGGTGACTAGTAGGCTAATCCATGTAGCCAGGTACAAGAACATTCCGAGTCAGATACCTTTCTACCCCAGCTCCCTGCAGCGGAAGTTTTACATCTGTTTTCCGCGATGATGATGATGAGAAAAATCCTTCATTTAGGGTGGCGATCAAGGAAAGAAAAATGGGCATTCTAGACGGGCATCGTTCTTCAGCAGTATGCGCAGGTCCAATCTGTAGCATTTTTGCACATCCCCCCGCCGGAAAGCCCGGAGTTGACCTTCTATGCGTCTTACATAGAGCAAGCCTTTATGATGTTTCGCTAGGATGTGTTTAGATGCCTCTATTTCTCGTTGGCAGTTGTTCAAAAACGGATTCCGCCTGATTGGAGTCCACAAAGGTTCACCGAGAAAAATTAAAGACGGAACAACTCATCGTTTCGATTATTTCGAACGCGACCGGTATGATACGATGGATGGGAACAACGACTACAACGAAGATGCAGGGTGGAAATTAGATGGCATGCAACGCGGGCCAGCAATTGAGTACTGTTGTGGTTTGAGCCGTTTAGCAATTGCTGCTTAGAACGTCACTGCGCTGGGTGAAAGCTTCAATTATGCTTATCGCGTTTTGATAAGGGACTGTGGGAGGGTGTGTGTGTTCTGGCGATGCGGCGGGCGACTCTAGTTATTCTGCCTGTTTAACGGGCAAAATTTCTCGCATAAAGAGTAAGCAATGATTTCGGTTAACGTTTCTGCGGGTTCAATTTGTTTTGGTAACTGCGGAGATGCCGCCGGCTAGAGAAACTATTATGGGAAGACTACAAATTGATCTGCAAGTATATTGACACCTGTTTCTCCCAAGGAAGTAGGGCATGCAATAAGAAACAGGCATTGCGCAGAAGTTTCCAATCTGATGCGATCGCCTTGAATAAATCGAGAGATGATCGATGAACACCGAGAAAGCGGCGACCGGTAGGTTTTCAAGGTAGTTCGAACATTATCGGATGAACCAAAACTCTGCGAAACAACGGAGATCATCATTATTGACCCGAGTCACCAAACGCAATTCCCCGGTTGCAACACAACCCTTGGAGTAAAAAAGCTATCGCGGATAACGTTAATTTTTTCAACGGGACAAAAAAAAATCGCCCACTACTACTTTCTGTCGTTTCGGTCGTAAGCGCTCAATTCTGTCATTGCTGAATCTGTCGGATTCACGCTCAAAAATCTGATTCAAAAGAGTTTGACATTATTCATCACACAATCTGCAATTGACGTGGTAGATCTTGCGGCGAGGCAGAAGTACATTGTTGGCGTTGAGGCGTTCCATGGCAATTGTAACTGATGCAGTTGCTGTTGTTCCCTGGCACTGGTGGACAAGTGAGCGGTGAAAGTGGCGGGGAAGGCTTTTTGATTATCGATGGACATTGCCATTCTTGGATGCGGCTGAGACTGTATTTGTGGGTGAAGTTTAGAACAATTGGAGATGATGCAACTCCCGTCAGGATCCCAGGTCTACATGGCGATCGAGGACCAGTGCCGGTGGTATAGTAAGAAAAAATAAAAATAAAAGTAAAAAAAGAACCGAATTTTCTCGTCGTTCGGGTCAAGTCAAAGGGACGGGACTTTGATACCAGCTTTCGCAGCTTTCGGTGGTTATTACAGTGCAACGGCCCGTCATGAGTCAACTGCAAGTCAAGCGAAAGCCTTCTGTTCTCCATACCGTCAACCTAGGCCACGTCCACCAGTCCCCGTGCTCTCCCATTATGCACTTCCAGCTTGGATTAAAATGGTAGTTTTTAGAATCTCACGATGACCGTGACCGCTGCCTTTATGAAGCTTTACTATACTGAGAATTCGAGTTGGATACTGCGGGGCGGCGGAATACGTGGCAATGGAGGAACAGGAACACCACCGTGAGGAGAGCTTGAGCAACAGCCGCACTCAATTGCAAATTCCAATTTAAAGGGGATGAAATAACTAGACGTAGGCATGATGCGTCTTTAATTCTAAAGTGAACATGTCCTCGTTCATTGTTTGGCTGGATACAATTGCCATTGCCATTGACACTTCTTGCTGATTGATATTTCTACTAAATTCCTTTTTCATATTTTTTTTTTTTTCTTTGCGTGATGATTTTCGCGCAATTAAATTGGTCTAAAAGCAAAGAAAGAAATATGGGGATGAAATTAAAAAATAAAAAATACATCACGAGTTTACCTAACTGACGACTTGCTGCACAGTTGTGGTGGTTATGCTATGCTAGTACTCTGGTTGTGGTACTGGAGGTACAGTAGGATGTATGTACGGTGGTGGTGGTACTGGACTGGTATAACCTAGCTAGCTACATTCAGATATAATCAACAGTACTCTGGAGCAGGTGCTTTACATGGCAACAGCACGTAGTGACGCTGCAGAGGAAATTCGGGCCTCGTGAGAGGTTCATGCGCACATAGAAGAAATGCTCAAATGCAAAACGCTAAAAGAAACTGGAGAAGAGGAGGCGAGGGTCAGGGAGAGGAGGAGAATTGAGGAGGGAGCGAGAAAAAAGCTTGGACCATGCTTTTCCTCATGGAGACGACATCCTGCGGGCCCGTTACCCGGCCTTGCCGGGCAGGTGCTCTCATCACCAAAAATAAAACGTTGTACTCCTTTTTTTCGTACGAAGGGTTTTAACGTAGGCTTGTAATTGTAGCGGAGGGAGGAGACTTCCTCTCTTTCGATCCCATGCCAGCGCACCCTGCAGTCCAGTCGTCACTGCATCTCTTCCTGCCTCCTGCACATCTCATTCCCTAATAGCCCTCTCGGTCAAAATTGGGTGGTTCATCTAAACCCCCACCCCTACACTTTTTCTTACCCCACAGTACAACGAATGGAAGAAGGACACGGATTAGCTCAAGATAGTCTCGTTTCAGCGCTTCAGCGAAGCCCATTCGACACAACGTGTTTTTTTGGAGGGGCTATGGATGTGAACGTGCAGTGGTGTGGTGGGGTTCACATCCGGCTGGATGGGATTGAGACGAAAGAAGGGTAGCAAAAGGAAAGTGACAACAAACACCGCTTCGGGGTGAGGGGGCAAGGGTAGAGAGGTAGGGTAGACTCGTATGGTATGTGGTAGGTAGAGTAGACCGTAAGTATCAGTAAAGAGGAAGAGGGAAGGGGGGGGGGGGTAAGAAGTCGGCTAAGAGATGAGCGGGATCGATGATAGGACTGCGTTGGAAGCAGATCCGATGGGATGGAATGACCAGGGGTTGTTTGGTGCAATGGGGAGGGGAAGTGGCTAACTGCAAAGTGAGGGGTGCTTGAGAGTACTAGAGGGCGCTTTTACACGCGTGGATTGACACCTCTGGTCCTGATTTTTACTTTTTTTTTTATTCTTTTTTTTTTTTTGTTACCAATTCCTCGAACTGGTGACCCTTTTCTTGTAGTCCGCTCATTCACTCTCTTTTCCATGTACATGTACATGTACCGGTACATTACCTACTTCCACTTTTTCACTCTCATCGGGGAAGATCCAAAAGAAGGGTAAAGTGAATTTTCCCACTAAAAAAATGATAAAAAATAAATAAATAAAATTCAAAATACCCTACAGGCCACAACCTTTGATAACAACGGCAATTATAGCGAACGCTTATAGCCATATCACAAAAAGTTGACGTAGGTAGAGCAGAGAGAGTCCTAGTACATAGATGTATACTATCTTGATTCTTCAATCGAAAAAAATAAAAAATAAATGGTGGGTGGGGAAGATTGGGGATAAACTAGATACGCGTAATTGGAGGAGAAAAATTATACGAATTGATGATTTGCTGGTTGGCAGCTTGTGGTAGCTTGTGGGTAGCTTAGGTAGGCAGGTAAGAGAGGTGGTGCTGAGCAAAGAGGGCTCCGTGCACCTACATTCAACTGAGATCAAAAAAAAGTATCACCACGATGGCGACCATCCATCACCTCACCCATCATCATTAGCACCATCAACCGACGAACCAGCTTATCCTCACCAACAAGCTGTAAGCAGCTGCAGCAGCAGCATCAGAATCAGTACCACTACCACCATAACCACAAAATCCACATCCACCAACTACCTCAAGCTCTTCTGTTGTTAGACCACCCACGCACCAGGACCTAGAGAGCTGCAGGTCTCTCGCTTCTCATCCTTCGACACCAGTCAGAGCCATTCTTCTCGTCCTGGCCATTCTTCAACGCATTATCACCGACAGACAGCACCACCCCTTTCCAGGCCGGGGCCTTTCCTTTTGCGCAATTGCTTGCTGCTGCTCATGCTGCCTGCTGCTGCTGCTGCTGCCTGCTGCCTGCCCATGCTGCTGCTTGATCATGATGCATCCTACTCCTCCTACTCCTTAGCCAGACGGCGGCCAGTCGGGAATATAACGCAGTATCCAATCCGAGTTGCATGAACTCCTCCTACCATAATTCGATTTCTCTGGTTCTCCTCACTCCTAGTGCCTACAGTTAGCTAGCAGTTCGTCGTTTCTTGCCTGCGTGCTTAGCTGCTGTCCTTGTCGACAACGACCTCCACCTCCTCCCAACGTTCCCCTCCCTTCTTCTACGCCTGTCCTTCTCTCGACCCCTCCTTCCATCCGGTCTTCGCGCAACAAGCAGCAGCAGCATGAGCATTAGCAGGACGTCCTGATCTTCCCATATGCACCCATCCTTCCCTGAGCGTCATCAAGCCCTGCAGCATCCCTCCTCTCCACCTCCACGTCTGCATTAACAAAGCCCACGCCTCCGCTCGAGATCGTCACATCCGTGCGGAAACAAATAAGTACAGCCTCGGAGAAACTGTTTGGGTTCCGATTTCTGCAGTACATCTCTTTGTTCAGGCTTTCCTTCTTGCCTTTTCGGCCCCTCATCATCATCAATTGATTACCATTCAAGTTACCCCCTCCTCTCCACACTTCCTTGCCTCCCACGCTCCCACTCAGTTATTCAGAGAACTTGGTTTTTCCGGTTGCAATTACAAAAAAAATAAAAAAATAAAATAAGTATTGTCAATTGCCTCAATTCGTTACATACCTACCTACATACCTTCGGCGCTGGTCGGCCTAAGTTGGGGGTTATTTTTATTTTTACTTCTCGCCCATCCAGTGAGATTGAGTGATCCAGGAAAAGGCTAGACATTAGTGGAGGTTAGTTTGTGGGTGGTGGCCGATTTTTTCCTCAAAGGTGTGTGTGAGTGAGAAGACTGTGAGAGGGCCTAGTGTGTGCTTGCATCTGTTAGCTTGCTTGTGCAGTCTAGTTTCTTACCTTACTTGTCTCTCTTACCCTCCTCCTCATACCCTCCTCTTCGTCCCTCTTCCCAGTAGCCCTCCTCTTCCCCTCCTCTGTTCTTTTCATTTAATTCTCCGATCCCTCCCCTCCCTTTCATGCTTTCGTGCTTCTCATCTCATACAACCTTCATCCAGCCTGGACCTCATCAAGCTAATCTGATGCCCCCAGCTCAATTCATTACAAGTCAATCAACAAACATGTCTACCTCGACCTCTCCCTCACCCTTTCCTACCTCCGACTCTCGAATTCAGTTACCTCCCATCAACACAGCCAACCTTCCAACCCCTCCATACCAATACAACAGACGTCCCCACATGCAAGAATTCGCCCCTTCCAAGTACCCCCTTCCGTCAGTGGGTTCATACTTCCCAGATTCGTACTCGAATTCCGGTTCTGCAGTATCATCAGCAGCATCGACACCTGCTGGAGCTGGATTTCCAGTAGATGCCTCAGCTGAGCCAACACGCAGGAGCACCAGGTCTACAGTTGTGAAGAAGCATTCCATTTCTTCCCTTCTATCTTCACCGGATTCAGTTTCTAGTGATAGTTCTGGGGTTTCTTCGCCATCGGCATTGTGGTCTGAAGAGAACTCACCCACCACTGCTTCAACTAGTACTCGCAGTAGCTCTGTAGCTAGCAGCCCATGGACACCGGCAGCACAGACAAACTACAGAGATTCATTTGAGGTTGATTTGTCAAGGAGGAGGGGCAGCCTCTTGGGATTCGATCACATGGACATGATGACCGACCAGAAAGTTGGTGCAGATATCAACGGAGCAAAAAGGAAGAGCAGGAGGTTAGTCCAACTTGGTACTCCGTATAATAATGAGGAGCATTGGAAAACTGATTTGTGGCTGCAGTTCTCCCAGAACTAGTACCAACTCTACTAGATGTGGCGGAGATGAATATGATGTTCTTGGAAGGAAAAAGTAAGCAATATATCTTCTTTATATTGAATTCACAATACTAATTTTTTTTATTTAGGCCCAAGACTCCTCGCACCCCCATGTCATGGGACCCTCAAGACGATATCTTGCTCAAGCAATTGAAGGAGGAGCAGAGACTTGGCTGGAAGGAAATCGCAACACACTGTAGGTCTAGAATATTAGGTTATCAAAATATCATATCACTAACATATTCACAGTTCCCGGTAGAACTTCCCATGCTTGCCAGTTCCGCTGGCGCCGTCTTGCTTCCGGTACTTTGAAGTACTACCATGGACACCGCCGGCCTCCCGTTGTTACAACCACTTCGTCTTCTTTCGCAAGCGAGATGGCATCCACAGCAGCAGCCGGAGCTATCTCTAACAGCCCAAAGTTACTAATGAGCTGTATCAACAACCAATCACCGGCTCCTGTGACCAATCCCAGCACACCACAGATGCATCACTCGATCCCCCCATCGATGCCCCATTATGCGCTTTCTACATCGGAATCTCCGATTCGCCAAAATCACTACTACCAATCATTGGCTCAACAGAGACCATGGGGTCATTCCGGCTATTCGGTGCCAATGCACACGTATCAAGCTCCACAACTTCCATCCCCGGCTTCGTCCTCTTCCCGATACCTCGAGCCCTGGACACCCGCTGAGGATGAAATCTTGGTAAACAAAGGCCTTTCATTCAATGAAGTCAATATTCTTCTCAGCAAGAGAAGTGAGAAGGAGATTTGCGACCGTATGGCCAAGTTGAGGTCCGAGAAATGGCTAGAACCTATGCAACACAACTCGGGCTTGTCCCCGGTCGCCGACTCAAGAATGCTTCGCAGCCAGAACTGGGATGGGCAATGAGCGGCCAATGACCACAACCCATACTTTTCTTTTTTTAATTAGATCAACAACTCGCCTGCCCTGGATCGATTGGTGTTTTGGTATATTAAAGGTCCATCAATGTCTTATGCTTACACGATTTTCTTTGTTTACTACTCTATTTTTATGGATACTTTTTGGGGTTAAGGAGCATTTGGGGGTTTGGGTTTATTTCTGTTTTTCTTTTACTGGAACATCTGGATTCGGTGTCTCTTCTCCCTCCTCGGTGTTTTCTTTCCGGTTTGGCGCTATTATATTACATGATTAACGTGGAAATCGAGAGGATTGGCCACTGCGATAAATTCTTTGGCGGAATTCGCTGCTTTCGACATTTTGTTTTTACATTCCTTTTATTTTCTGGTGTTGCTTGGAGTTTGGTTGTTATTTGGTTCCGGTGTTTCGAGACTTTTCAGCGGACAGGCGCCGTGAAGTACAAATCTCATGAAGTTACGAACGACATGTCTAAAATTGGGAAAGAGGTTTTTTACGACTTGAATGAATCTGGGGGAGTTACAGTAGATGATAGATTTTGAAAGCTTATCATTTGGTCTTTTCTTTTGGACTTTCATTTGTCTTTGGCAGGATGGTTACCTCGGTTGGGTATTGGGCGATACGGGGTTATTACCGGAGTACTTTACATCTATTTTTCTATCTCTTAGTATTGGAAAGACTTTTTGTCCGAATTTACTTTACTTTGCGATAAATCTCTGGCTGCATAGACGATATCAATTGGAAGCTACAGGTTATTCTACTGAACAGATTTTTTTCTTTTTTCATTTTCACTAGTGCACGGATAAAACAATTACTTTGTGGGCTCATTAATTCTTCCAGACATATGCACGAATCCCGATTATGCACCCATACTCCACTCCCATAGGGCAGACAACCCATGGACGTCCGGCTGCGATGAGATAGACATCCATTCCACCAACGGGCAATGACGAATAAGCCATACCACCGGCTAGTACCCAAGCACTATATCTTATCTGTAGAAGCGGGCTTTATATTGAGTCCCGATATTACCACCATCATCATCGCCTCCACCACCGCCGGCACCACGGCCACTATCACCATATCACATCATTAACCATTTGAGTATATCTAGCCCACAGACCCTACCCTACCCCCCATCCACCCTACCTACGCACACTTTCCACC
Source organism: Morchella sextelata (assembly GCF_020137385.1). NCBI lineage: Eukaryota > Fungi > Ascomycota > Pezizomycetes > Pezizales > Morchellaceae > Morchella > Morchella sextelata. The sequence continues at coordinate 205,923 of NW_025408619.1, read as the reverse complement.
TACATACATATGTACATACAGGATACAGGATACAGGATACAGTGGCGGCCTGAGTGTAGAATTGAGCAGCAGGAGCAGCAGCAGTCTACAGTAGTCACGCGCACTTCGTGGCACTTGAGCGGAGAGATGTGCGTTAGCTTATACATACATGCCTAGTATCTTATGTACAATTACCGTGCCGAAAACTGCCCTCGACGTATGTACATACATGGATGGATGGGGGTGGAATGGGGCGGACAGGGAGACGGTGAGGGAGGAGGAGGGGGAGGGGAGCGGCGTTACTCTAGCCAGCTAGGTATACTAGTTAGCGGGAACTAGAGTTAGTAGCACTGAGGTTAATGCTGCCACTAGGTAGGCGGGTATGGGGACCGCATATGGTTGCTCTTGCGCTAGAGTAGGAATATGTATCAGGGTTGGGAAAGTATGGTATGGGTAGCCGCCTAGTGTATGTGTAGTTGGCCCGTGTCGAAATCAATTCGATAAAGAGGGAAAAAATTTCCTTTTCCCTTTTTGGTACGTTTGCAATTGAGGAGTGGGGTTAATATTGGTGGGTTTTTTTTCTTTTCTTTTCCTCTTATAATTAAGGTTTTAGTTTGTGAGGTTGTGTTAAGATATATATATCATGGGGACGTTATGGGTTATGGGAGGTGGGGATTACATTAGTTAATCAGTTACATAAGTTTGCCATTGGGAGGGGCGTATCTTGAACTGTTAACTGAGTGCTCTGCATGATCAATACCGGGCTCTACTATTACATACGCGCGCTTCTTCCAATTGAGAGCTCATCTACTCTATCCAGTACCAAAAGATCCCCACCCAGACCGAGCACTCTACCACAACGTGAGGTTATTTCTTTTTTCCAACTCTTCTATCTCCTCTTTTTCTTTCTTTCTTCTTTTGCCCTATTCTGGACATCTACTATGATGCACGGCGGAGGATTTCGGGGGGGTCCGTGTTGTGCGTAGAGGCAGGCAACGAACATACGTGTCGATATAATTTTTTTTCATGCTTCCTTGCCTCCTCAAAGTCCTACTCTACACCACATAACATGGCATGGAATCTAGGCGAGCTAGTGCTGCTACTCAATTCGATGTAGTTAGTTGGAAAATAATTGCATAAAACGGGCGTTGGACGTAGACGCGAATCAAGATGAGGGACATGGCCAATGCCCAATGTCTTGCCGTGGAGATGGAAAATTACTCGAATTCGTTCCTAAATGCAATTCTTTTTTGGCCTGAGGAGAAGCATGATGACCTTTTGCTCCTCGCTCCGGAAGAGCAATTGTGCGGACTAGTATGAGCCTACTATGAACATAGTCCTGGTATGAGATGTACACACCCTGCACATCTGAGAACCGGGCTAAGAAAAGAAAACCAGCTAACCTACACAGCTAACTAACTACAAGGCCGAGATGGATTCCCATCCCTACATCGAGATTCAGACTGGTCTATCAGTCCATCCCATCGCGATGATGGATGGATGGCCTCGTCACCTCACCTCAGTCATCAGCACGAGGTTCTTTTTCCATGGGATTCAAGTTATGTAGTTGGCTGGCCATGGCTGGCTGACAGGCTGTAAAAGGGTTGTTTCGTCTCATTTAATTTGGTCCAGCTTACTTACTTTCTCGGTAGGTATCCCTAGCGAAATAAAGAAAGAAATTCGGAGAAATGACTGTCTTCATCGAATCCGACGTTGGGGTGGTGTGCCAGCTAAGCTAACCACAACCCCAACCGCCATCATCGACATGAGCGGCTGAGACATGCTAGTAGCTACCCTACACTAGCTTCCAAGTCAATTCAACTCCACGAAAGCCAAGGATTTCCAGAAAGAAAAGGTCTTCTGGAAGCCAGCCTTGCTCCGAAATCTATTTCTGTAACGCCGTGACCCAAGTAGGTCAGTGCTCCAGGGTACACACAGGAGTGTAAGTTGTGTCGGCAGTTCGCTCGGATGGACAGATGAAAAATATGAGACATGCATTGCATACTGATGTGTTTCTGCCAACTGTTGGGCAGAAGCTAGGGCGTATCACATCTGCCAAAGCAGAGCTGTACTCACAAGCTTATTATTTTCCTCCATCCTGAAACGTAAAATAAGGAGTAGGAAATGGTAATAAGTGGAGTAATATTAGTCGGTTGTGTTTCTTCCTGTTGTGTGGTAGTTAAAGCTCACCGTGACAGGGGTAAATATGTAGAGGAGTGACGACATTGAGGTGAGAGTATGGTGATGGTTAGAAAGAGTGTAGGTACATTAGTAGGTAGATGCAGGGAGAAGAAGCAGGCAAAGTAAGAAAGGCTGTTCTAAACTCCGACGCAGGTGGCACATAAGTGTTTAAGAGAAAGAAAGCTTGTTCTTTCAAACCTAGCCTTATCCGTCCTGGGATTGGGTTGTTCAATATTGGAGTATTTACCGAGTGATATACAGTGAAGCCGTGATCCGTGAGAAGAGTGAAGTCTCTCATCTTCTCCATGTCGGTAGCTCGCACAAATCAGGCGACAAAAAAATTTCCGGAGACGATCTTTTTTAATTTTGACGTCGGAACAGTAGCCTACCATACGGCTAGGAAAAGGAAGGGAATGTGCACTTTCTGTTTATGTGCATTACGGGTTATCACAGCTTCGCGCGGTGAGAACAACATCATACTCTACCGAAACCCCCACGAGTGTACCTACATACGTACAGTTAGTTGTTCGTTGCAATGAATAATAAGTCTATGACGTTTACAAGTTGAATGATCGACCCAGGCCATAATGATATGATGTGATACTGTTCTGAAAAAAACGGGGTACTTACGTGAAGCCAAAGTGAAGAAAAACATGTAACTATGTGTCGATGGCTCAAACCTAACCCTGGCTGAAGGTGGTGTTGCTGGCCCATGGATGGGGGCCGGGCGTCTAACGAGAGGATGAGAGGGTGCGCCAAGAAAGCCACAATACCATCGCCCATTTAGGGATGGACGTTGCGACTGAAGCTGCACGATCTCCAAATAAGACAGTCGCCTAAATCATCATCGTCACTCATTCATCCATCGTTATTAGTAATCCTTTGAGTTCTCTCGGTTCGACCAAATTTCTCCGAGGCGCCTTGACCAGGAATTCGAATTCTCGTGAGTTTCCTCATGTCCGTTTTTTTTTTGTCAGCTGTTTCGTTCCGGAAGTTGCCGTATAGTAGGCTCTTGATTTCTGTTATCGATAGAGCGATAGAGAGAGACACAGGGCTGCGGCTCTGCTACTGCTCTGGCAGGGGTTTACGTGTCGACCGATGACGATACCCTCTGGTCCGTGCGTGCGAAAAACTTTTTTGGTGCCCTCTCCCTTGGTGACGCGGGATGTACATTGATGATCATTGACCAAGTCATCAGGGGTAACAAAGTTTTGAAACTCAATACTGGAAGCGTTTACTTAAGGTGTGAAGTTACGATTAAAAACAGGCGAGATGATCGGTACCTTGCATGTCTGTTTCTGTCGCGGGTGGTGCGTGCCTGAGGAATGAATGACGCCGGTACCGGTGTTATTCGGAATTGATGGCGGATCCTGCAGTATGCGCAGGAAAAAGTTCGTCAGGGTTACTGTCAAAACTATTATGCTTGCTGTGTGTACATACCGCGGAAAGTTATTTTCTTGCGAGAAAGCGGCTGATGTATGTGCCTACCACATTAGAATATTCGGTGTAGAAAATTTTTCTCAGATGTAAGTTTTGGGGGGGCAAGACGTCGCGTTTTGAATGTGTTGAGGATTGTAACCTCGCTTACGATCGCAACGGTGAGGTCAATAAACATCACTATCAAGGAAAAACATTCTTTGTGTAGTTGATTTGGTTGGAGGAAATTTAATAGTTTTTTCAATAGTAATATTGAAATCCCTGTTATTAGTTTTTGGATTATGGTATTACGGCAGGGATGGGCCCACTTGATAATAGGACTAGTTATGAGTGCGGTTTCAAAAAGCGACGCGTGCTGATAAATACCACGAGGTCGAAGCACACCGAGTGATCATCGGTGACGGAAATAACGTTTAGTAGCAAAGGTCATGAGACAAAAAATTGTAAACTTTTCCGTGGCCCCGCGTTGACTCGATTTCGGTAGGGCATAGTACGTAGATTGTTGGAAATAATGTTGATCTCTTATAAAGTCTCTATATCTTGGGATACTTGATTGTTTCGAAAAATACGTTAGCTACGTTAGCTACGTAGCTGTAAGTATTTTGACCATTATGTATTGGAGATGAAAAGATGACTTAACACGTATTGCCACGGGTTGGTTCTTAATCTGCTTTGTCCAAGCATATAACCAGATTCCAGTGTCCTAAAACCTATGCCTCTTACCCTCGCCAAAAACTTGTCTCGTCATTCGATGGTATCACCGCAGGCTTTCCCACAGTCTCGAGGAAATGAAATATCTCGCGGTATCTCGTCCTATATAATTCTCTGTTTTCCCACCGTTATTGGAGTTTCTGCGATGGGAGATGTAGGGGACTGTATGTCGTCTTATACACTCGGGATACACTCGGGGAAACCAAAACTAAGGGTGGCTAAGGTCCATATTGCCTTAGTTGAAAGGATAGAAGGTTGTAATTAATCTCTAAGATATTAACTTCTGATGTAGGCTCTATACCTGATAGAAACCTTCATCTGTATTAGTATTGAAAAATACCTCAGCAAACTTGTTTTTGATGATTGGAACATCAACAAAAATAGCTCATGCATCGTCGGTTTCGAGAGATAGATTTTTGAGGTTGTAGAGGTTAAGGGATTGTTGAATCAAAGAAATTGTGATAATATTAGTGTTCGTCTTTTTCTCCCTCCGGGTTCCGGCGAAAAAGCGGAGTGTTTTCATCTCCAAGGCGCTCAAACCCGTCAGACAGGGAGTACCGGAGTTCCAAGTATTCCAGTCTTTCTATGAGCCGCTCTCATCTCAATTACCACTAGTATCTGAAAGATTTGGCTTCAACTGGGTGTGATGTGGTTTTGCGAATTTTCGAATTTCCTTTAGTGCGGGGCAAAAACGACAAGAGGGGATCGATACTTTTGTAGGTCGCTGTAGTTTCGAGACAAAATGCTGGAAGATCTTTCTCTGTGAGCCATAGGTGCTTGTATCTCCCATACGTGCTCTTTGTTTTCTCTTATCTAAATGATCTACTTCAAAGTTGTTGTGGCCAGAGTAGATGGAGCTGCCTAAGGAACTGAAGCCGAGTACATACGTCAGCCGTAGATATGCGGGTAAGGAGCCCACTTTCTATGGTGGAGATAAAGATGAAATGGGTTATCTCTCACGATAGAAGTTGGTATTGCTCGAAGAATGTCTTAAGACTTGTATTGGAGCCGGTGACTCAACAAAATTTCTGGTTTTCAAGGTCTCAAGGCTTACATAGCCTTTGCTCTCGGTGTGAGCTATGTAGTCTGCATCTTCTAGTTGTTAAAGCAGGTAATGTAAAGGTGTTGATCGACTGCTCTTTCGTGATGATACAAGTCTCGAGACTCGTAGTATGCTCGTCACCGGACAGGAGGCGGTGATGAAGTGACTCAGAAGACGTTGTGGGGTTGTGCAATGTTACTGGAGCCGGTCGGGCTACGATCAAAAGCTTAATTCGGAGCAACGTGTAAAATACCCCAGCAAGGAGTACTTTTCAGAACTGGCCGCGTATGCCAAAGATCTAAACTTTCACCCACCCGCAATCAGATGAGATAAGCTAGGAAAGGGCCAAGATCCAGGTTAAAGGTATCAAAGAACATGCTATCGACATTGGGTTGGATGTCCCAGCGGTATTTGGCCGAGCCATTGTCTCAATACCAGCTGTGTCTTAAATAATGCGTGCGCGTTCAACCCACGCTGACTTCACACCATCCGGTGGTGATTTCGGCGGAAGATTACCAGCTTCCACCCCGGCCGCAGGGGATGGGAGTTGGGAACTTTTTTTTATTTCCTTTTTATTTCTTTTATCAGTGAAGGGGTAAATATCTTGTGGTAATTCGCTTTAAGTATCAATTTTTTCGCTCTTTTTCTAACGAATAAATATCCTGCGATTCGCTCCACAATACTAATTTTTTCATCTGCTGTTTTGGTATTGTGGTCATGGATTATCACTCGAGCACGTGATCTTGGACTTTTAGTAGTTTGGGTTTAGATTTTCTGGTGGGTGCGTTGCGCATAGTGTTCTTATTGTTAGTAGCAATCTTCTAGCTAGTGGAGGTTGGTGTGTTTCAGTTTGCGTGGGGTTTGAGTTAGTACTGGGTAAGGTATTGATTCTGGCCGGCTTACCCAACAGATACTTCGTCCGTGTCTTTCCCGGATGCTTCGAGGTATTTGCTTACCTTAATTGAGTAGGATAAGGTGTATCTGATAACGGGAGCGGTATCTCGAGTTAATTGTCCCTACTAACTCACTACGACCACACTGCTTGGAGATGGTTGTTAACGTTGTGTTTGCTTGGGTTGGGTTAGGGCTGTTTGGGTTGTGATATTTAGAAGGAATCGAAGATATATTGGGAGTATATATATATTCTCATGAGCCTGACCGCTGGATTGGAGGAAAGTCTCTGTAACTGTAGGGAATTGAATTCATATCAACTGGGACAGACATCAAACCTCCATTAGAATCGCTGGATCGGTCAGATTCACTGATAATAGCGTAATTAATTATTGCTCGTTACTATAAGTAGGTGAACGTAGGGATACATGTAGTAAGTAACCATACAAACCACCTAACAAGACCAAAATTTCAAAGTCACACTCTCGAAATGACACTTGAGCAATATGTACTATCACTGCCGGGGAATCCATATCTACCATTCTTTTGCTCTATACCCTTGTGGTTGTGGAGAAATAGGTGTTTGAAGTTGCACTCCCATACCAATTTTGGTTGCAACGCTTACTTGTGGTAACCCGCAATACTTAAACGGTGAGCAGCTTGAGTCGAGTGGGAGAGACTACTCCGGGGGGACTCGCCTCGTATGCCTTTGACATTGTCATTCACTATTATTCCCGCATATATATAGTGTATACAGCCCGCCGGGCTAGTGTTATTGACATATAAAACAAACGGCCTCATAACTCATTGACATTCTATTGGCGAGCTTCGTACTTTTGCGGGGACGTTCAAGTGGTGGTGCGTATTCTATTTGAGGTTCCAGATGTAGATCTGGGTGCATCATTCTAGGCACCCGAATGCATGATCCACAGGAGCAAAGTGTAAACTTTAAACGTTATCAACTGATATGAAAAGACCCTAAAAGCCATTGCTGTGGCGCCCTGCTTTCTAATATGTATCTTGCCGAGTTGTATACGAGGGTTGTTTAAAGCCACTTTGAGGTTATTTGAGCGAGCACGATAGCCCACGAGAATAGTAGTTGTAGAACAATGAACTCGCAGAAAATAATAGAGAATTTACCAGCACTTACGGAGTGATAGCAACGTACAGAACCACCAAATCCCCACAACATTAACAGCAGCGACAACACCTCACCTGGGCCAAAGTCAATTCTTGTTTATATCCTCCCCGCTACATGTCGCCAAGGTAGCATAAGGGGAAGATTTGATGTCCGGTAGCTGTGTGAGAACGTTAGCCCTGACCCTGGCAGGTTAGTAGTACAGCTTGCCAGTCAGTGTTCCGCGGCGCGGCGCCAAGAGATAAGATGGTATGCTGTTTCTCGTGGCTTTGACTCTCTGACGGGTTTTGTGTGCTAGCTACATGTAGAGTACTCTACTCGTGAATGGATGAACGCCGGTGCTGTGCTGTCTGGGGGACACAGCGCAATTGCAGCACAGCACAGCACAGGGATGGAGTTAAGCTTAACATGAGCATATATCTGCATTACGCGTCGTCACAGTAAGGATGGTTAATTAGTCAATACATGTAGTTGGCAACAACGTATTCATAGCGGGAGAGGACACCCAGCACTGTAGACAAGGAGAACAGATATACCAGGCTGGCCGGTATAAGTATCTTCATGGTTGGAGGACTCTCCCTCCACCATCAATCCATTGTTTCTGCTGGCTGGCCGACATCGAGCCCAAACCAATCCAATCGTTGTTTGGGCCTCTACAAGTCTACACACCCGATTAGTGTTTCCCAGCCAACAGCTGCAGCCCCTGGCGAGCCTGGGCTTTGTTACGAAGCAGGCAGGACATTTCGATCGGCACAGGCCATTCCTTCGAGAACACGATACGATACCAAGATCCTCACCGGGTATTTTACTCTGAATGCCTGTCTAGGATCCGTATCCTCACACTCATAACAGCAACTGCAACCGCACGACCAGCTGAATTCTACGGTGCAAAACAGAAAAAGTCTTGGATGGTACGTATGCTTATCACGGGAGCTTTCCTCACTGCGTTAGCTGGCCGAGAGAGCATCGTCTGTGAGTGAGGCTCTGCACGAACCTGTTCCGAGGGTGCATGCAGAGAGGAAGGAAGCTGTGAAGAACATCTAGACAACATCAGCAGCAGCAGCAGCAGCAGGCAGCACCACCGTCAAGCTGGAGGAGATAGAGAGTATTGTGAGTGAGATACCTACCTTCCTCTAGTAGACAGCGATATATATTAAACCCGGATAATATATCACAGCCCCTCACTCGCATCTCGATTTGCTTACGCCTTCTCGGCTGCAGGGCTCTCCCCGGTCGGCATTCCCCGCATTCTCGCCGGGAGGCGCCTTGGCACGAATCTCATCTGGAACGGAGAGCTCTCTGCTCTGTCCTTGCACCTTCTTTATCCTTGTGGTCCTGGGGTGGCTGCATGGAGTGCATGAGCTGCAGATTCATATGTACACAAACAAAACATGCAGATCCCCGAGTCTGTCCGTCCGTCAGTCAGTCAGTCAGTCAGTCAGTCAGTCAGCTTATGCCCAACAAGGTCCGTGAATCGAGCGAGGGTGGTTATCTAGGATATATATCCCGAGTAGAATAGAGTGGTGCGGGTATTAATCCCTTCGCCTCCCCCCCACCCCTTTGCCCTGACTCTTTCTCTTCTCCTTCCTTCCCCTCTTTTGATTCTGAACAGTGCAAGCAATCAATTACGATGCGGCACCTTATCGCTTCGACACTCTACTGGGGCACCGCCCTTTCCTGCGGGGTCCTGTAAGCTCTGTCCCTCCCCTTTGGTGAGGCACGCGACCACTACTAACCTCTTCCACAGCGTACACAACGAAGTTCTCCACCGCTCGACGCACCTCTTCTCTCTCCCCAACAGCGTTCCGGACCTGACACAAATCACGCCCCTCATCTCGCCGCTCCTCCTCTCGCCTACCAATGCGCCCTTCCTCCAATCCGGCGCCTTCTTCCCCGACTGGGGATACCAATGCCTCTCCACCGATTCTGCCGCCGAAGCCGCCCACTGGCCTCCCTTCCTCGTCGCCAGCGTCGAGCACATCATCTCAAAATACGGCTACCTCAACGACACTACGCTGCGCAGCGCAGCCGAGCAGGAGCACCTGGAGGGGCTGATTTCGTTTATTTTTGCTATCGCGGGGCACCAGACGCAGGATGCGAGCTGGCACGCGATCCGCCTGCCGAGTGGATTTCTGGCGGCGCTGGCGGCGGTGGATTTTGGTGGTGATGAGGAGAAGGCGCACCGCGTGCTGGATTTTGGGGGAGATTTTATGGTGGCGGCGAGGTTGGCGAGGATGGGCGAGGTGTCGAGGGCGTGGATTGGGGGCGAGTGGAAGGTGCCTATTGACGATATCATGGAGATCTATAAGAGGATGGGGAGGGAGGTCAACAAGTTTGTGCTGAGATACTGCACAATGAGGGGATTGGCGGCGTTGAGGAGCGATCTTGCTGTTGGACCGAGCTTGTGAGTTTTTTCTTCTGCCCTTCCTGTAGCGGATTCGTGAAGGTGGAGAGTAGTGCGGTGGTGTTGATTCTAATATATGTCTGTACAGGCTGGACTCAATGGCTTCACAGTCCCCAATGCTCGTCAACTCGCTCGACGGCTACTACCTCGGCGGCCTTGACGAAATGACCTCGCGCACTGTCTCCTGCTGGTCAAACCTCACCCGCTGGTTCGCCAACGGCATCGACGCCGACGAAAAGATCCGCAACGGCTGGGGCATCTGCGACCTCTTCCGCGCCATCAAAGCACGGGGCGGAGCGGGCGATACTGGTCACTCGCACGCCCAGGAGCAGCTCCCGCTCATCACGGAATCTAGCAACAAGGAGCTCAAGCACATCACAGTGCACACCGACCAGTTTGGCGTCGAGACATACACCCTCCCGCCTCTGGCTGCCCCGCCAGGCCCCGCCCCCGCGCACCCCCCACACCCAAACGCCAAAGCCCCGAAGTTCTCAGCACCGACATATATAGCGACCTACACGCCCTACGCGCGCTTCGGCAGCTCCCTCTCTGTGGGCGCCTTCACGCCCGACTCCTCCAAACCCTCACTCGCCGTCGGCGCGCCCACCGAATCCGAAGACTCGTCGCGCCCCGGCGAGGGGAATGTCTATGTCCTCCCGCTCTCCGACTTCCTCTCCTCCTCCTCCACGCCAACGCCTTTCTCTGCTCAGCAGCCGGAATACGTCACGCCGCAGCGCGTGGAGAAGGCCGCCGGCGGGCACACGGCCGTAGACCAGCGCTTCGGAACGGCGTCCACGGCGTGGAAGACACAGGGGATGACGCTGCTTGCGGTGTCGGCGCCGGGGCCACTTTCGTATGAGGCTACTACGCCCAGCCTGCCGTTTACGGAGAATGGAGTGGCCGGGCGCATTGATGTGTTTCGGCCGGGTGAGGCGGAGCGGTGGGTTTCGCTGTCGATCAAGGGCGCAGAGCTCGGCGGGATTGGGCGCAGATGGTGGGGCGAGAAGATGATAGCTGCGGACCTGGACGGCAGCGGGAATGAGTGGTTAGTCGTGAGCGGGAGTCGCAGCGACGGGAGACGGGTGTGTGAGGGCCGCGAGAAGGTCCAGATGGGAGAAGGCGAAGTCGGGCTGTTCCAACTCGTCCCCTCCTCTGCCGCCCCCGAATCCAATATCACAATCACCACCGATCTCCACACAACCGCAGACCTCTCTCTCAAAACCCACCAGATCCCCCTCCCACCATCCGAAAAAACATCCCTCCCCTGCTCCACAACCGCTACCTACGAGTCATTCGGCACAGCCCTCTCCTTCCTTCCCAAATCCCACACGCTCCTCATCGCCGCCGGCACCGGCAAAACATTCGCCTACCGCATCGTCGACGACACCCCCAGCCTGGTGTTCACCATCCCCTCGCCCTCACTCTCCCGCACCGCCTCGCTGGCCGCCGGCATCTCAGCGACGGGGGTGGAATGGATTGCGGTTGGTAGTCCGGATGAGGACGTCGATGGCATTGTGCAGGCGGGGGTGGTGCGCTTGTACGCCCTGGCAAAAGGGGACCAGCCAAGGCTGGTCGCGGAGCTGGTGGCCGAGGGAGAGGGGGAGTTGACGCGGTACGCGAAGTTTGGGCGGACGATTGTTGCGGATAAGGGCAGTGGGGGTGTGTGGGTGGGGAGTGAGTTGTGGGATGGGGAGCGGGGGGGCGTGTGGTGGGTTGATGTTGACGCGCTCCTTGCCCCTGCTCCAGTCGGGTTTGTGCAGCGTTTGCAGAACGTGTTGGGCAGCGAGGGGAGAGGGAGGGTGGAGGAGGTGTCGAGGGTGGCGGTGGGGTTGGTTATGCAGGGCTCCGAGGCGAATGCGAGGTTTGCGGGCAGCCTGGCGGTGACTGAGGAGGCGCTGGTGGTGGGCATTCCGTATGCGGGTGTTGGGAGGGAAGAGCAGGGTGAGAGATTTTATGGGGCTGTGGCGGTGTATCGGAGGGTGTAGTGTGGTGGGTGTTTTTCTTTGCGGTGTTCTTTTTTTTTTTTTTGTAGGTTTTTTTTATATTTTTTATTTGCACTTGCTTCGCTTTTTGCATTGGTAGCTACTGTAGCTGGTTTGATCTGTTCTGGTTTTCTGTTTGATCCGGTTCGATCTGTGCTGTTCTGACCTGATCTGTGCGGATCTCTTCCGATCTCTTCTGTGCTGTTCTTCTGTTCTGTTTGATATGTTTTGATCTGTCTGATCTATTTGTGTTCTCTTATCTAGCCATGAAGTTACGCAGGAGTAGGCAGTGCGAATAGACATCTTTACGAATCTAGCATAACATAACATTAGCTGTGTGGGCATCAACCAGTCCTTGGTTGTGGGCGTGCATGGGAGTGCGAGTGACATCCCGTGAATCGTGATAAGACTCGACAACCGCCCCCCCCCCCCCCCCAAAACCTTTTTTGCTTAATTCATTAACCCCCCCCCCCCCAACTCCCCTTGCTCGGCCCAACAATGCCCCGAAATGGCACTAGCGCAGGTTTCTAAAGCGGTTGCAATTAACTGGAGAAGTATGTACCTACATTGTAATCTCACGATTGGTACCGTCACTGGCAAGTTGGGAGTCGGGGTGCCGCCTAACTTGCTGCTGCCGCATTTGGGTTGGGTTGGGTTGGGTTGGGGTTGTTGCTGTGCCTTTTGAGGGGTGGATACTTCCCTATTGGTGGGTCGGTTGGGTTGGGTGCCGGTAGTAGGTGCGATTTGGTTTTCTTTTTGGCCTCGTGCTGGTAGGTGGGGTGAGATACCAGTAGATAGTAGAGTGGATAAGTGGGTGGGTGCTTGGCGGTCGTGTGTTCTCTCTTTTCACGGGTCGGGATATTGCGCATCATGGGATATCACTCGGAGGCTGTGTCGTTCTTGGGGTTTGGCTTGGCTTGGCTTGGCTTGTTTTAGTTTGGTTTTGTTTGGTTTTGTTTGGTTTGCATACTACGTGTATTGTTTCAGCTTCACCTTCACCGAATTCCAAGACGCAACGCAGTGTTTCATGGATCATGGACCAAAGCCCTCCAGCTTGTGTATTATTAGGAACCAGCTCTAACTAACCACCGACTACTAGTAGTACAACTACACAGAACCCAACATATAATAATAAAACACAAAAAACAAAAGAAATAAAATAAGATATAAAAAAAAAACAAAGCAATGTAGCTAGTAGGTACATGTACGCATCTAATCATCTCCCGGCCATTACACCTTTAATAACATCGTCCTAATTGCAAGACCACTGCCTACATGGCTAGGGATTCTACATAACGAGCGCTGCCACCCCCGCCAGCCCCAACAGAACCCAACTCACCACCGCCCCCGCCGAAGCCGCACCTTCAAACGCCGGCGGAGCTCCGTCACCGGGCGCCGTCGCATTCGCGCTCGGCACCGCCGCACCACCACTCTGTGTAGCCGAGGCCGTAGCTGTAGCCGTAGAGGTAGAGGTAGAGGTAGCGATCACACCCGCCGAAGTAGTAGCAGATCTAGACGCAGAAGTAGACGCAGAAGCAGACGCAGACGCAGACGCAGAGGCAGACGCAGAGGCAGACGCAGAAGCAGAAGGAGCAGGCGCTGTCCCGCCCGCCTTTGCCTTCTCCACAAAGGCCTCCCACTTTGCGCCCGGGTTGACCGCAAACACCATGCCCGCCTTGCAGTGCGTTCCCTGCGCGCAGTAGAACCATTTCGGCGCCGTGTCGACGACCTGGTACTCAAAGATCTCCTTGCCCGCGGTGCCCTCGGCGTTGGGGCGGAAGCCGGACTTGACGCCGGAGGGGTTGGAGACGCAGGGGGTGTCGAAGGTGGATTGTGTCACGGTGTGGTTCTTCTCGCGGAAGTCGAAGGTGATGAGGTCGCCCGGGAGGGCGTTGACGAATGGGGGCTGGTAGGTGAGGAGGAGATCTCCGGGGCCACCAACGAGGACGGTGTGGGTGGTTGCAGGGGTCGAGGGGGATGTACCTGTGGCAGTGGCGGCCGCAGAAGACGTAGCCTCGGGAGGGGCGACGGTGTCAGTCAAGATACCTTCCTCGCCCCCTTCATCTGGGGTCGAGGTGGTTGTTGGGGCGGGCATCGAGGTCAAAGCCGCGCTGCTGGTCATTGACGCTCCCTCGGAGCATGTAGTAGTGCTCTCAGCGCCGTCGCCCCCACCAACATCGCCCTCCCCACCGTCTGGCTGACAGACGAAATGTACTCCGGCTACAGCTGGCTTCATCTGGTTCTCGATTCTCCACGCCGAAACATTAAAGCTCCGATCTCCGTCGGCGCTCGGGACCAGTTTCCCTTCATATCCGTCCGGCTGCACATACAGCAAAAACACATACCTGTGCGTCTTGACATCCTCCCCGACCGGCCCCAGATATGGCACAGGCACCGCACTGCTCGCGGACGACAGCTTCGTGAACTCCTCAACGGCAAAGTCGGTCCGGAGGTAGTGCAACACCTGCGTGGATGGGTCGGGCGTGGTGTCAGGATCCAGCATGACGACTATGTAGTTTGTGGATGTGCTGATGGCCGAGGAGTCGCCAAGAGCGAACTCGGGGAGGATTGAGGTTTCTGTAAAAGATTTGTCAGTCTTTTTTTACTCCTTTAAAGATGGGAGGTATATAGATTCTACTCACCATTTACAGAGAGGGTTTCGCCGTCTTGGATCTTGCCGGAGTCTGGGTATCTTACGACGAGCTCGATGGTCTCTGGGTCAAACCCTTTAGTGAAGGCCTCGGGAATCTGGGCCAGCGCTTGGGCAGAGAGGAGAAGAAAGGGAAGTAGTGAAGTAAACATTGCTAATGTAGGGTTGATGTGCCAAAGAGATTGAAGCTCTGCCTCAAAGAAGAATATAAAAAAAAAAAGGAAGCAATAGATCTTCAAGACCTACGAATGAATATAGAAAGAGAAAAGGAAAACAACAACCAAAAACCGCAAACAACAGAAAAGAACTGTATGAGCAACAAGGAGAAGATTGACTATGAACCAAAAAAAAAGGGCAACACAACAGTGGAAATCTTCCCCCTATATATACACACATCCAAAACGCCCAGAATAAGGTTTCTCCCTGCCCAGGGCGCCTTGAAACAGCGGTTAACCCGTTGTTCCTGTAGGGCCACAGCCAATAGAGAGAGAGAACATCCTCTATCAATAGTGCTCTGCTCGGTTCGTGAGCCAATACAGAGTTTCCCCAAGTTTGAGCCCCCGGCGCTTAGGGAGGGCCAAGCATTTCGGCTATGCAGGTCGAGTTTTAGAGTTAAACTTGACACACGCAGGATCCTTGGGCTGCAGAGCTTAAAGTCACCAGCCCCAGGCGTAAATGAGTCTTGATTTGGAATGTACAGTGGCGTAGCTGCTGAGAGGGCGGATCGGCGGTTCGGTGGTTGTCGCGATTTGCTCCTGAGATGATCTATTTAGGTAAACAGACGGATTAGGCAACGGACGGTACTGAATATCTACGCACATTAAAGACCTTTCGATATCCAGTAGTTACTGGTTATCTAAAAGGACGACACCCGCTTTCATGGGCTTGGAGAAGAGTCAGGAGCTTACTGGCGTTTGCTTCAGTCTGACATGGTCGGTGGCTGCCAAAATGGGCGACATACCGCAAGTATTCCTTGTGAAAGCTAGGATAAAACACATAGTAATCCCTTCTTTGGGCATGATAGGTAGGGCCGCCAAAAGGTTTGCTTGCAGAAAGTGTTTGGGTTATATTGGTACGTAGAAGTAGTTACAAAGCAGGGCAAAGAGACGTCGCGCAGCACACTCTCCGGCCAGTTGTCTGCTTTAGCGAAACAAGTATTTGGCTTGAGTTACACGCCCATATGTATGTGTACGCAGTCCACAGAATGTACGGAGGTACCGTGTGTAGTGGCTTTAACCTTGAACAACCCTAACCCCTGCGCAGTGGGCCTAGCTAGATGTATCAGGCACCTACGACGTCAAGCAAGAAACACCAGCGTAGAACGCTCAAACACAATCCATCTTGGTTAGCGGCTCCGATCTTGCTATCCGACTCCGATCTTATATTCACTTTTGTTCTTATGTTTTATTCAAAAGTCTCCATCAGGTGTTTAGCCTCCCTGTAGGTGGTATGGAGAAACGTGCCTACTGTCGTGTTGTACGTGAGAACACCGATATCACCATATCTGCCACCGAGTGGTTGCATGTGATGAATTAAAACCATTCTCGATTCTTCGATATACCAGGTTCATTTATCTTTGCAAACTCCGATTAAACCCCCGTGCAAAACGATCTATCCCTATTTAAAGTCTCTCAAAAGCCAATGCCATCTTTGTTTCGAGTCTCTCTTTAGAATCTTTGATCTTTGATCTTTGTTTCGAGTCTCTCTTCAGAATCTTTGATAGATTTCGCGATCGTCGCCTGGAATATGTCGAATTTCTTATCCATGTGGTTTCTCGATTCAAACACCTGCAGGCGCATTAGTGGAATAAAAACCATGTAGGATTCACAAAAGAACGTACTAATCCAAAACCAACAAGGATTCCTCCTATCCCGAATCGAACCGCCCATTTAACCCAGCCATCCACTTTGGAATCAAGCTTATCAAGTCTTTGTTCGAGCTTGGTACCTGCCTTGTAAACAGTTAACATATTCCGAAGTTAATATTCAATCACAAAGTCTTACCTGTTCAGGTGTGCCGAGTCTCATGGAACTATCCTTGACAATCCCCACATCTGATTCCGAGTCGGTATTTATCTTCTGAATCACCTAGTTAGTACCGGATTATATAATATGGTATTTGGAACCTGCCTTTATCCCATTCGTGGTGAAGCCATGGCATAAAACAGCAAACCGACGCACACTCTTAGAGTGACGGTCGCTTCGCTCCCTCTTTGTTGCTCTGTCAACTAACGTTAACTACCCCGAGACCCCTCCATGAAAAATAATAACAAAATAGAATATAAAATAATAAATAATCAGAAATCTTTCTTCGTATCCGGTATAAACTAAATCTCTTTCAATCAATCAACAAATAAATAACAAACATTTTAAAACAAATATATCTTAATCATCACTTCGAAATTAATCAATCGATCAACCTACATGTAGTATAGTAACCACTGAAGTATCAACAATTAACTCGTGCCCGTCGTTTAAACGATCTCTTCTTTCCTTCCGAAACTTCTTCACCAATCCAATCGAATCGAGTCCCCAATTAACGTCCAGGATAAACCTCCTAACAAATACGAGTATTGGACAACTATCTGATTAAGTTAATGTGATGGATCGTCTAGGCACATACCATACTCGAAGTGTGATAGACTAAACGCATATGCTAACTATCCTTGAGCCAGCACACAAAATAGTTCTCTCGGAAGGCCAAGTGAGCTCATCGGCGGCGGACGGAGGCTTCGCATGAAAGATGACGCTCAGAGATTATTCACGATTTGACCTCGCGAGGGCTAACAGCAAACAACACCTGTCGCCTGCGGGAGCGTATCTGCACGACCGGTAGGCTATTCGAATTTCGGTGCCCGAGGCTGAGATATACTGGCGAGATCCGATCGAATCAACATTGCACACTTACATGTTGCATATATATGTTTTGGCATCGAGGCTGAGGTCATGGGCGTGAACCAAGGTCACCGAGCCTGATCTGAGGTCACCGAGCCTGAACTGAGGTCACCGAGCCTGAACTAAGGTCACCGGGCCTGAAGTCACAGATTTTTAGGAGCGGGTTGATTCGCTGCTACAGCTAGGATGAATAGAGTGTAGTACACTGATCATGAGGCGTTGCAGGATTGGTCACAAAATATCACTCGTTACCTAATCACCCCTGCCAAGGCTTTTTATGAGGTTATCAAACGAGGGAGGAGGTAGGTATGGTGGTAGCTGGTAGAGGCCATGGTAGACAAACAATTTAGTTCATAGCTTTCGCGATATACCTAGGTTTCCTGGAAATGTATCGGTACTGTCGGGGGAGTAAAGCGCAAGGTGTTTGGAGATTTTGATCTGTATATTTGCTGTGAAACCATCATTTACGTTCACTTTCGTCGAAACATATATCACGATTTATGAAAGATTAAGAATATTTATCTCGTGTTATCAGTTATGATACTATGTATATGTATGTGTAAAGACCACAAATATGTACATTTAACATGTAGTGCATGGTGCGGCTCTCTAGGTAGAATATAAGTGTCTGCGTACCTAGGCCTAGTACACGATGTTATTACCTAGAGGACATAGATAGTAGTGTGGGTTAGCTGGGTGACCAGCTTGATTGTAAAAAGTATATAGTTGAGGGTCTCCCCGTCCCCTCTCTCAAAAGATCTATCGAGCCTTAATTTCAAGAATCTTCCTCCTTATCGACAATCAGAAATGGAGCAAATCAACCGGTAGTTTTTTTTTTTTTTTTTTGATGTTTGCTAATTTATATTCACGAACTTCGCTCCGGTGGGTAAAGAAGTCGATCACCAATACGAGAATTTGGAAACCAGGTGTCGCTTCTAAGAGCCAATCCTTCGGATTTCTACAAACATGAGCCACTTGAACAATACCTGTTTGATCCAATCGCCAATGAATTAAAGCAGGTGTACCCACACCTACTACATGTACCTAGCCCCGCTAGATTAGCAGCGGATGGCAACGATCCTCTTGCAGTCGATGCGGACCATCTACCCGGGTTTCTCGGCCTATCCCAAGAAGAGTTTGAACACCAGGTGTCACTTCTAGCAGCCAATCCTTTGGGTTCTTACCAGCATCCACTTGACCAATACCCCTACGGGCGGTTTGGTTCAATCGTTCCTGAATACGGACAAGTGAACCCACACCTACCGTCTAGCCCCTCTGAATCGGCAGCAAATGTCAACAATCCTCTTGTAGCTGATGCGGACCATCTGCCCGGGTTCTTCGACATATCCCAAGAAGAGTCTGAACACCAGGATCACTCCTAGTAACCAATCCTTCGGGTTCATATCAGCAGCCACTTAACCAATATCTCTCTGAGCTACCCGGTCCATTCACTCATGAATCGGAACAGGTGAACCCTCATGTATACCTACCGTCTAGCCCCCCCGGATCAGCAGCAGATGCCAACGGTCCTCTTCCAGTCAATGCGGGCCATATCGGAGATCTGTCTCCAGAGATTCCTTGCAATAAGAAATGCAACGGAGACCTAGTGTAACCCCCTCATCTCTTCGAACTACCTTCAATATTCCCCTACTGTGCCTTAACTAACTAAACTATCACACGCACAGAGGCCCCCATCAATGCCAACGCCCTAAAAGAGGACTCCGAATCATCTGCCTCAGCAGCGACTGCATGAAGGAATGTACCACCAAAAACGACTTCAGCCGTCACTGTAAGACAGTCCACGGGCTTAAACAGTCGTTGGTTTACTGCACTGTTGCCGGGTGCAAGAGAGGCGGTAAAGGATTCTCACGCCGGATAACCTCTTGCAGCACTTGAGAATTGTGCATGGAGAGGAGATCATTAAGAAGTGTTTCAAAGTTCATGGGTCAAACTGGGGCTTTGAAGAAGTTTAATTCGCCCTCCCGATGGCGGGGGCGAATGATGTCCGAATTCTCCATGTTAATCTTAACCATGTTTTCTACTTTCTACATTGCTCTATTTTTTTCTTTTGTCCGTCCGTTAGCTTACACTCTTTGGAGGATAAGTATTCTTTTGTATTAATGTGTGGTTTATTAGGTCGCTGCTGCTATCAATTCTACACTCGCTTTACCCCCCTTTTTTTTAAAAAAATATTGATGGACAAAGTGATTAGACACGCTGATGGATCCCCACTACGTCATAAGGAGCTTCAATCCGTCAATTGAGGTCGGCAACCTACTAGTTCAAGATAGCAATACACTTAATGAGCCAATTCTTGTATCCTTTCGTCTCTCGATCGGATGAGTGAAATAGAATCCCCCTGTGCATTTTAGAAAAAGAAAAAAAAAAGGTTAACTACTGTCTTGAAGATACATATATGTTTTAGTCAAGAATAAGCCCATTCGGTATTAATCCAGTCACGCAGCGCCGAAAGCTCTAGAATCTTTGTTCATTCATGCATCAAAATCTACAAAATCATGGTCTTCGCGTAAAAGCACCAGCGCCTAACTGATGGATTTTACTTTACCGTTGCGCGTTGCAGAAACAACCAATAACCATCAAAACATCGACAGGCGTAGGGTCCAGGAGTCGTTGTTATCCTTGTGCCGATCCTGAGATGCAAGCAGTCCAAAGCCAGCACATAAAACATTTTCCTTGGAGGAGGCTCAGCGTACGCATGTGGTGGGAGCCTTGGGCAATAATTCTACACTTCGATGCACTCTGAATTTAGCTATGCAGGTGAATGGGTAACAGCCTGATTTGAAGTCACTGGGCCTGAATCTGGTGTTACCAAGCCTGAGCTTGAATGTGATGTGTTGTATGTTTGGTAACACAAAGCTGCGCTGCACAACCAAGTGTTTTAGATGCCGTTGAGTTCAAGCTGTGGAATTCAAGCACTCACATTCAGTTCAAGCTCTCACATTCAGTTCAAGCTGTGGAATTCAAGCACTCACATTCAGTTGTTAAATATTGAACGACCCCCCATCCCCTCTCAAAGTCCGAAGCAACGAAGTTATGCTCCTCTTAGGCATAATTCTATAAATATTTGTACTGTTCCGCGAAAATTTAAAGTTTAGAGTAAGTGGCTCGCTGCGATATTACTACACGATGCACCAATATTTTCAGAGACAAGAGCAGAATGATCTAACTGATGATAGCTATTTTCTTAGTTGCAATACTACATGTAGCTCCTACACCCTAACCGCCCAGCATGATAAGATTCCGCTCGAATTAAGTCTACGAGGAACACCCGATCGCGATACTACCCCCGGGAATTATTTTGGTGCATATACATTTGAACAACATGACCAAACTTTGGTTGATAGCTTCGGACAATTGAAAGAAGTTAGACTTCCTCAACTAACCGGGCTATATGGATGTTCAAAAAAAGCGAACCCGTCCTTACCCTCCAGTCTCACAACAGCTCAGGACTATCTAGGCACAATAGTTCCGGATGATGTAGAAATACGTCCCCATGGCTTCACACACAACGTTGTTATCACCCCTGGTTGGTTTGCAGAAGGCGAATTAGAAAGGCCATTTGATCCATCCTTTACAATTGAGCAGTTTCCATCATTCGATATGGTTCCCGAACCATCCAATCTTTCTGAATCTCCTGATCTATCAGAACGATCGCATCAGTTTGCAGAGTTCAATTACCCCGGACCAAGCCTCCACGTCTTTGTACCGATTGCTGAAGAGACCCCTACAATCAAAGCTCTAGGTAGTGTTTCGCAAGGAATTTATCCGTCTGAGAGTCACTCTGATAGACCATCTGTTCTTTACCAGTTCACAGATCTATCAGGACAACCAAATCAGTTGGCAGAGTTCAATTCCTCCGGACCAAGCCTCCAGGGCTCTGTACCAATGGCCGAAGAGACCCATACGACCAAAGCCCCAGGCAGCCCTTTGCAAGAGATTGATCCATCTAAGGGCGATTTTGATAGATCTAGAGGCATAGTGTAACTTCCTCTCTTTGTACTCAATCCTCTGCTTGATACTAATGAAATCTATTTAGGGCCGACGGGGACCCCGAGATCGAAGAACAAGGTATCTTAACAGATATGGTGTGTAACGGAAGGTGTAAGGGAGATCTAGTGTAACATTGCTTATTTCACGCGCTTTGCCTCTCCCTGGCACTAATGTTGTAACCCGTGCAGGGGCGATCATGAGTGTAAATATCTCCAAAGAAAGCGTTACATTACTTGTCTTAGCAACAACTGTATGCGCACATTCAAGACGAAAAGCGACTTCAATCGTCATTGCAAAACGAGGCATTCTACAAAAACCAAAAGTTTGATATTGTATGATTGTCAATTTGCTGGATGTTCTAAAACTGGTAAAAAGGGATTCTCTCGCAAGGACAACATGTTGCAGCATTTAAGAAGGGTGCACAAGGTGGATTTCCCAGTTAAGAAGTGGAGATTTGGTACGGAGCTCACTTTATAGTGATGAGACATGGTGCTCTGGTTTTTTCTTTCTTTTTTTCTTTCTCTTTGTTTCATTTGGGTATCTACTGTCATGTTCAGCATCCAAACCGCACAATACCCCAGAATTTCTTTTGTACATCTTGGGACCTTATATACAGATTCTGGTAGAATTAATGCGAAAGTGGGTTTTCCGTGACCCGATAGTCCCATTGGCCCTCAAAGGAATTTTTGCAGTGAGCACGGGCCAAGAAACCCACCCTTTTAGTTCTGACTTTCGCAATAATTCTACCGGATACTGTACATGTAGGTACATAATCATGGTTGGTTTATACGCTTCAGTTTCGCCCTTCGGCATTTATTTTTATTTCATTTTCATTTTCGTTTATCTCTTCTTTTGGTTGCGGTTTGGGTACAGGTTTGTTATCTTCGACTATATGCTTATATTTCACTATCCTGAATTTACATTAGTTAACACTTTATTTTAGATTGGATACTGTACAGCCGCATTCGAAAAGTACTGGCACCCTACTATATTGAGTCGTTCATGAATTTTAGCCCACCAACAACCATGGCACTCGCGCATACTCAACTTATTGACAGGTATGACCGCAATAGAGACATTGCAGCTCTCTCTGACAACGGTCTCGAATATGAGAATTGCAAAGCAGAAAGGATTGCCTCGTGAGTTTGGCCTGGCCGGAGGTGCCAAAACTTTTCGAATGTGGCTGTACAGGCTACTCCTGATAAAAACATGCTCCTGGTGAGTACGCTTATTATAAAAGCTACAACTGGTCCCGGCGTAAATTTGCATTACCTGGTGCCTATGGGGATTCACCATAAGATCGATATGCAAGCCTTTCGAGCTCAAGTCTTGATATACCGCAAAATCTCGAGTTATTCGGGGGATTGCCAAGGCCACCTGCTAAACTACATTTAGTTTATTTTCTTAAAGATCGCTTCCTCTAAAGGTGAAGATCCTCGAGATTTGGCGGTAATTGTAATGAGAATTGGTTGTAAACGTATCCCTTAAACCGCCAGGCTCAGCGGCCATAATCACCACTAGCCATACAGAAGTAAAGATGTGCCAAATACTCGTATGGTGTTCACATGCAACTGCTCATCATTGTCTGCCGACATCTAAAGCTGTAGAGCTCGAGGCCGGGCATACTTCGAATCGTCCTCATGGGTCGCGCCGTTTACAATAAGATGACTACTGAAATATATATAAGGCTAGTAGTCATTATGGCAATCGAGGCTGACGGTTAAATTTAAATGGATACGTTATATATGATCCTGAATTCAGTGTTGCAGTCAGTACCGGGCCGGAGACTTTGAAGGCGGTTGCAGGCGATTCGAACATAGGACATCTAGTATTCAAATTACACCCTTGTGGCTCGACCCTCAAATCAAATTTTTTTCTTCTCATGGAATCCTGAGCTCAACAACAAGGCTCTCGAATTTCATGCAGTCATTGCTTGGCATGAGTACTATCGAGTGATAGGCTGTGATCATAAATTCGTCTGGGCCAGTGAGAGGTTCAGGCACTTGAGGGCCAGGCTCGACATTGAAAAAGCAAAGATGAGGGTGCCTGAAGATTAAACTGGTATGTACCCGCCTTGCATCTTGTTTTAACTACATACCTGCGCTCCTTTTACAATTATCCCACGTCCAACCAAACATTTCCCGTTGCAGCACTTGTTACTGTACTTCACGCAAATCGTCGCTAGCTAAGAAATATGGAACAGGATAAGTATGATTTTCATTTTTGCTAGAAATTATGACGGGGGATTGATTAGAGTTTATATCAAACGAAAAATATTTAGGTTCATATATTAGACACTGCTAATTGAACGTCGATGTGTGTTATGGTTATTATGTAGTACTTATAGCCGATCGCAATCGTCAAGCGCTGGATCTGATAATGAACTGCATGATTTATTCGAGCATTTGCGACTACCCGATACAATTGGAGACCAAATCTCCAGACCATCTGATCTAGTAGATCAATCGTACTTTGACCCATATTTCCTACTTACGCCCGAACATTTCCAAGAGAGCCCACGACAATCAGCTCCCCACGGCCATACAGGCAGCTCCGAGCCACCCAACGGTTTACTTTGTTCGCCCGAACAGCCGATCTTACCGCCGAGTGCTACTTACCTAACCGTCTTAAGTATCTATGAGGACCCCAGGCCGGCTCATAGCGGGCAAATAGAGATCTCCTGTGACGGAAAGTGCAATGGACAGCTAGGGTTAATTATTCACCCTTATGGACCCCATATTGCCCTATCTTCATCCCCACTACCTAACGATTGGTACAAGCATGTTAACCTACATATATCTCCACAGAGGCCCTCACAAATGCCAGCGTCTCCAACGAAGGCTCCACATCACCTACCTCAGTAATGGCTGCAATCGCGTATTCGCCACCAAAAACGACTTCAACCGCCATTCCATGGTCAGACATATGCATAGGCGTTCTAGATTGTTGGATTGTTCGGTTACAGGGTGCAGAAGGGTTGGTAGTGGCGGCTTTTCCCGCAGAGATAATATACTGCCGCACATAAGGAATGTGCATGGACAAGAGATTCCCGTTCGGAGGTTTACTTTCGCGTTGTATTAAGTGAATACGGATGATGTGGCTGTTGATGGAGCCCGTCGTTATGAAGATTTCGGAGGTCCCTAGGAAGAATGAAAATGGGGCTGGTTATACGTATGTGTAGCTAGTAAATCAGCTATTGTGTCAGTGCTATATTCGAATTACGTAGCCTTGTTTTTCCCAATGCCAAAGGTTCTTGAGATTTGAGATCTGAAAACTGTACGTCCTTGCCTGAGCCCATCTCCATCAACCTTACGACGCCCACCCACCGGCTATTATCTGCCAGTTCCTCATCAACAACCACTTATTTAGCATGGCCATTTTGTACCTGCATATACGTAAACGGCGCAGCTGGGTATATAGTCCTCCGCTCTAGTTCCCTCTCCCTGTCTTCACGTATCTGAACCAATATATCTTAACATCCGATCGACCCGCCTCAATACAGCGAGCAGCTGTGGTCCGATTCTTCCTGGAAGTCAGAGCGCAGTCAAAGGTCTCTCTAATGTGGGCTGAAATTAATTCGCTGGCGGTTTATATAAGATGGATATAGTTACAGGGTTAGGGGTGGGTGCAGTGAATGAGCGGACCCTTGTCAATGGTGCCAAGCTAAGTGGTTATGGTGCATGTACAGATGGCTTTATATTGAGTGTAGAGTCCGGGCGGAGTGCTTAGGTGCTCTCGGGTTGAACGGCAAAATTTCATCGGTGCAGCTAACTTTTCTGGAATCAAGTAGGAACACTCTGATCAGGTAGTGGGTGGTGTAGTTTTGATTAGTAAGTACTAGTGCTTTACCTGCAGTTTAGTAGGTTCGTGGCCAAGACAATAATTTGGTTTCCTGGCGCCCAGAGTCTGAAACCCACACTTCGATCTAGATCTGGTACAAACTGCGAATCCCTAACCCATTTCACCACGACTTAATAATTGAAAAAAAAAACGATTTTCTAATGAAGTTTTTGTCTGTCCCCGATGGAATCTAGTTTTTTTTCCCTCTAAGAATATGTGTTGCTGCTGAGGACTAGTAGTATTTGCTCTCGATCTCGGCGCCGAGATTCTGATTCATGGAGTTCGAATTCAGGTGTGGATGTTAGGCTCCGCCGGCGCCATAACGTCAATCAAGAAATATTGCGTAGGGTTTCACCGTCTGTGTGAGATTCGTTGAATAACTGGACAGTCCTATTTAATTAATTAGGTATACCACTCTTTTAGATATCTTCGCTGTCAGTAGGTAAGGCGAGGCGATTAGCACATGCATGCAGCTTAGCTGGTCCACTATTAACAAATCATCGATATCACAGTTATGCTCCGATATCACCAACAGCTCACATATCATCATCATGCACGAACAATTCTAGAAACAAAGCCCCCCCAGTGACCTCTCTATATTACTCCCAAAACTAAACTAAAAATTATCTAAGTAGGAACGGGCCATCCGGTGCTCCAGCTAAGCAAGTTCCATCCAAACAGCTTCTGTCCGTCACCATATCCAATGTTGGTATCAACTAAATCAAAATCACCCGTTAGTTAACAGATCCTCATATGTATATCTGGTTAATTCGGCATGGACGTACCATAGTGGTAGTAAAGCACAGCTCCTCCCTGGGTGGTATCGGCGTAGATTCCCTGTCCACCAGGTCCGTAGACATTGTCGTGGGACGCCAAAACGGTGGTTCCGCCACCAGCGGTGCAGGACTTGCCGGTGGCATCGACATAGGGTCCGGTCACAGATGAAGAGCGGCAGACGTTAATGCGGTACTCATCGCCCTGGGCGGGGCGGGATGTATCGAAACCTTTATGAATGTCAGCAACTTCAGTACCATTCATCCTTGAGCGCGGGAGAATACATACCACAGCAGGTTCCCGACGAGAAGAAAAGGTAGTAGTACGGTGATCGGTAGTATGTGAATGAGCCCTCGACAGCGTGTGATCCAGAGGAGTTGTATGCCACCTGGATGGACGTGCCAGCGGTCTTGGTGGGCGTGCTGGCCATTGGGACCTGGTAGATGTCGCCCCAGAAAGAACCAAACGTCGCATAGTAGGTGCTTCCTGCAAGGATGAGGTTGGAGTCGATAGCGTTGTATGCGGAACCAGAGGAGGATGCAATGCCGGCTGAACCAAGGTCGGTCCAGGAGCCTACCTCCATGGTGGTGGAGCGGGCGACACCGATGGCGGATGCCTGGGAGCCAAAGGTCGAGACGGAGTAGTACAGATAGTAGTAGTCTCCAACCTTTTGGATATCGGGTGCCTGTTTGATCATGTTAGAATTAGTTTTGTATCCTCTGTCTTTTCAGTTGGTGTTTCTTACCCAGAGGTCATCGTTTCCGGTGAGGGCAATGCTTGAACCGTCTGTTATAGCGCTTCCCTGGTTGGTCCATGGTCCAGCCAACGCGGAAGCGGTAGCAATGGTGATCTTGTTTCCTGTAGAGAAACGGAAGTATTTGCCATCGGAGGTACGCCTGATCAAGGCAGGATCGTGGACATTGCAGTCTCCGGAGCAAGCTCCAGGAGTTTGTGCAGCGACAGAGGAAATGAGCGAAGACACGCCCAACAGAGCGGTAGCAAAGAATGTAGAGAACAGCATGGTGGTGATCAACAACCAATTTTCTTTGGGGAAATGCTATGCGGGTTGGAGAATCAAAACGTAGTTGGAGGGAAGCCCCGAATTTATATCAAAGAGCTCAGCATGAGTGCACAGATAAAATGTAGTTAGAGATTAAACGGCCTGAAACAAAGCGTTAACTACCACTGCAGAAGCCCGAGGTTGGTAGTCTGATGGTAGTATAATTAATTGTTCAGTACTTCTGCTACTACACACATATCCCGAACAAGCAATCTATTTTTTACAGCTAGATTGTTGTTAGCTACGAAACCATGTTCAGGAGACAGAAGCACACATGGGATTTAGCCAAAATTCGGAAGTTACCGACCAAGGTTCCCCACAGAAGACTTACGTAGGTATATCAATGGCCCGTCAAGTCCGTCTTTTCGGAGTATTCTGTACCCCAGATCAGTGTGGGGTCAAGAACCACTGGTACGTATATACAATACCTGCGCCAACCAATTCTACCGGCTCCGAGATCTCTGGGATAATGTGCTTTCCGTGAAGAAATTGCTCACCGCGCGAGTTCAAGCTTCTTCTAATCTGGTCATCGGGTTGTCGGGGCTACATAATCCGTACGTTATAACAGCTTGTTTGGTATCAGATAGAGTAACAACTATTACCAAGCTAGCACGCTTTCGGATGGAAGATTGAAGTGGAAGCAGAATGGCATGTTGCCGTGGTCCGAACTTGGGCCAGTGCTGGGATTATTAGGGAGATCCCTGCCATTTCCCCTGTTCATCCGCAGTACTGGCCGAACCTCGAGCTTTCAAGTAAAGTGTAAAGTGCTACCACGCCTGTAATGATGCTTGAAGATTAAAGTAGCCGTCTTTATAATCCTTAACTGTCGGATAGTCACAGTAATGATGCTCCTTTGTTGAACTCGCCGATCGGATTTTTTCGTCCGAAGAAGCGGAATAGAAGGCACCAAACCCGGCCGATCTTTACTGGTTGTTATTAATGTGATGATGCCCACGAAGATCTAAATGCTAAAAGGGTTGTTGGTGCTGCCGGTATTTTCTCAACAAGTATTGAAATATATCTCACCAACAGAGCGAAAGGCTTTTTTATTCAGTGCCTCCTAGATTCTCTGGTGCCTCAATAATACTGGGTTGCACTTGTACTATTATACTAGTTACCAGAATCAATACACCAATCACTAACTGTCACTCGACAACCAACCAGAATTGAACCGAGGAATCAAATGCTTCTATCATGGCACAAAGTACGCCTCCCAGTCCATGTACCAGGATCTCGCTCAAAAGAGTTTGGCTCAACTTAAGCCTTTCTCTCCAAGGATCTCGACAGGGTTCTTCTCCTTCAGCCGGGCGAGCCGATGGAACACAGACATCGTCAGTCAGTATCGATCACCTGGTTGAAGATGCGGAATCTATCAATCCGCATTTTCGGAACATTGCAATAGCAGCGGATTGTCTGAGTTGCGTAAGCTTTTGCCGGTAGACCTGATACTTTAGCCGCCGAATTATGGAGCGGTAAATGTGTCAAAAGTAATTTTACCAACGGTAGTAAATTATTTACCACCTGTGGTATAAGCACTGAATTTCAGTCATTGTATCTGCACGCTATCCTACATTAGTACATTTCCACCGGTATAAACACTGAGTTTCGGTCTTTATGCTGCGCTATACTAAATAAGTAAATGTTCAATCATTAATGCCAAAACTTATGAAAATTTCCCACTGGTGGTGAAATACCGCCACCGATGGTGAGATTCCCCACGGTGGACAATTTTCATATATATTGGCATTATATGGCCCCTTTTGGCCAAAAGGTCTGTGCTTTTATCATAAAAATTAGCATTATAGGGTATAAATACTGGTATTATTTTCACCACCGGTGGTAAAATAATTTACTACCGTTGGTAAAATTACTTTTGATACATTTACCGCCCCATACCGAATTCTCCATGATCTCAATAATGAGCATTGTATCGTTCAGATGGGCTTGATTCATGAGCTCGATATCGCCGGAGGCGAGCAAAGATCATACCTCGGGGTATTTTAACTCTACCCTCTGTAAAGTATGGCTTACTTTGCTGGAGCGAAAAAAATATGATGCTTGCTTTAGGCGCTTAGCCTAATTCTGATCGACGTAGTTATGGATAAACTATAGAAACTACGAGTTTATTATCGATCCTAATTCCAACATAAACATTAAATTGAAACAAGAAGACATACCTTTAATCGAGATGAAACATATATATCAACGTTAGAAGAATATTCATTCTTTGGTAATACCCGTTGGATGGTCTAGGAAGGTGGTCAGAGATATGAATTTTCTAGGAGAAAGAGATGAGACTAAAAATAGCTCGAGTAATGGGAAGGTTTAGCGAGTTACCTGTGTTAGGTAAATACTTACAGCCAGTGTGTGGGAGAAAAATCGCAACCAGCTTCTGAATTACTGGCCTTATAACCGCTGCTGCCAGGCCTTCGAGATGGCCTACAGTACCGATAGCAGGTATTGTACTTTTGCCCGATATATACGATCAGTCGGGGAGAAATCCTGAAGTCCTTAAATTCCGAGAGAGAGAGAAGAATGTGTAGTTTCATGTGCTACCAAAGCTAGCACGAGCTGATGATGAGGCAGAGGAATTAAATATAAATCCCGGCTGTCCCTGAGAACGTAATTTCCCGCCGATCAGTCACGCCTCCGGTAAAAGCGCCCGCTCCTACTGTGATTCCCTCGAAGTACACCCTTATAGTCTATAACACCTCGAAGGAAATGCCGTGTTGGCCATAAGAATCGCTGTCGATAGACGTAGATTTTGTGAGTTCGTTTTCATCCTAGAAACATCAGAAGTAGGTGCTAAAATTATATTAGCCAGCGCTTTTCATTGGGAGATATAGTTTTATTGAGGGGGTCAACCTAACTAGTGAGAGGGCTATAGCTAGGCGCATGTCTAACGAGAGAGATTTGAGTTAGCGGGAGACTCGTCTTACACGTAAGTTGCTTCCCCTCGATCTCGGGATAAGTTTCAAACTGTGGTATGACAATGCAGCTAAGGCCGGTAAAGGATCAGGATACATACCGAGCTTGGCCTAACTATACTGTCATGTCCTATCACTCGGATGACGAACGAGATGTCATGACGCAAATCAAATGTGCCTGGTATTTATCTATCGTGAATTATGATCCGCATTTTTAT
The DNA here is from genome assembly GCF_020137385.1 of Morchella sextelata. Classification (NCBI taxonomy): domain Eukaryota; kingdom Fungi; phylum Ascomycota; class Pezizomycetes; order Pezizales; family Morchellaceae; genus Morchella; species Morchella sextelata. The sequence goes on along the minus strand of NW_025408619.1, from coordinate 175,784 downwards.
TCATCTAGACATTCTCAAAGGATATATATCGTTAATAGAATGATTGAAGTTGATTAATTAGTATCGGAGGGTCATTTCGAAGGCCAACGAGCCTGGTGGTGAGATAAGAAAGATTCTGCGCATCCCCATCTGCAAGCACAAAGATGCTCTTGTCTTAGCTCCCAACCTAATTTCTTATTCTTAGATCTAATTTCTCTGCCCTTGGAGAGATGGGTACAGGCATCAAAGGTCACTATCCCCACATTCTGTAGGCAGGCAACAAATATACCACCTCGAATCACGCACCTAATGGATAAGAAGCCACCTATCCATAACGTCGCAGAGCTTCACAAGCCTGGTAATACATGTAGTCAGGTTGCTAGGTTCTCTCTTCATATTGACTTCAGAGTAGATGGCTGGGAAGCCACGAGGGAGGGGGCCGGGAATTCTTGGCTCAAAGGATTATTTCTCTGGGATGGTTTCGAGATAAAAGATGGTTTAGTGGGATCCTGGAGTAAACTTGGGGCTCTCCAATCTCAAAGAACTATAGTTTTGCGGAGCAACTTCGGAGAAATGCCTCGAGACAGTACCTCTAGCGTCAAGTCCTTACGATAACCCCACCACTCACCACTCACCACCATCCGCCACCACCACCACCTCCTCCACCCTTTTCCATCACGAATTATCCATCAGTTCATCACAAAAGTCACCGTAACCCGATCCTTTCTTCAAATTGGCTGTAAATCAATCTATTCGCATCCTCTTGGCAGTTTCCATTGCTGTTTCCGCGATTTTGAGAGAAATTTGGATTTTTGGCACTCAACTGGCCTGCTTTTTCATCGGCTGCAGTATGTTTTCTACCCGCAATCTATCATTCCGAAGATTGGTTCCTCCCTTGGGGTTCATCTCTTCTTTAAAATTTATCATCAACTTACTAATGTTTAAGCCCGTTAGATAACATAGGGAGGAAAGTCTATTGAAAGAGTAAATACTGGATCTTTTGGAAAATTTGGTTAGATAGTTCTTGGTCCAAAACATGGGTTCCTATGCTGTGGGGCAGAGAAAGTCCTCCTTTGATCCAACCTACCCGCACACCCAACGCCATCTTTACGCCGTTAAGGTCATTCCGATTTATGGAGAAAACGCAAAAATCTTCCCTTCTTCGAACGACCGCAATTTCGTTCGAGTATGCGCACTTTTCGACCCTTTAACTCTCGAAATCCATGTACTCTTCTACGACAATCATACCGTAACCACAGATTCGGGCAGCAAAGACGAGAATCCTCCAGAAAAAGTTGTTATATCCTCTTCATTCTTCATTCCTGTCTGCGATGAAGCGCGCCGTTACATCACCCTTCAGCGTCAGAAGGGTGTAGAAGGCAAAATGTTAGGGTTTTACAAAAGGCAGTGTCCCAGTGGCCAAGAATCGCTAGCTGCCAATGTTTCCAGTGGTTTCTACAACGCCTTGGTTGATTTAGAAGATAGGAACGAGGATTTATATCCTTCGTTGGAGTTTTATTTTAAGAACGAAAAGGACAAAACAGGTTTCTTCAATCATTGGAGTGTGGCATTCGGTCGTCAACGTAAGTTACATATCCTCTCACTGGGGAACATAGATTTTGTATTTTCGACAGTTCTAACCAAAGTTATAAAGCAGCGAAAGAATACCTCAATGAAGCCCTCTTCCATCGGAGTATTTCGCTCCCTTTGGAGAGTCTTGATACAATTAAACGAAATGATTGGGCAACGGCTACATCTATAAAAAGCCCGAAGAACTTTAAATTGATCTCGGCGTCTCTGGCGTACAAACGGTCTCAGCTGATTGCTCAATTGACAGCACTATTTAAAGAAAGGGCCTTGGAAGACCTCGAGTGTCATCTCCATGGGGACGGAAGCGTCAAGGATCCATTCATTTGGGAGATTTTTATTCCTTACAGTAAAATCTATGGATGTAAAATCCTCGAGTATAAAAGAATACAGTGGCAGGCCCGCGTAATCTACTCTGGGGATTCCGCTCATGGGTCGGTAGAGATGGATGTGCAAGATCATTCGATAAGGATACTTCGGGAGCCGTTGCTCCCCGCCAAAGCCCGTAAAGACTACTATATGAGTCTTATTAGGGGATCAAAAATGACTGAATGGTTGGGCGGTACTGAAGGGAAGAATTATTGGTGTCTGAAGTTGTTATGTCCGGCGCATCTTTCGAAACTCGAACCTTCAAAGGTTAACGTCATGATTATCCCTGAAACTTCTCAGTTGGATCAAACAATTCTTTCGACTCTTGACTTTGCGGAGGGTTGTTCCCCCAGCTTCGACCCTTCTGAATTCATAGCCATCCAACAAATTTTCTTAGGCCATCGGCTTGGCCGGCTACTTCCGGTGACTGTTTATCAAAGGTTCAATACCACACCATCTTGCAGTGATCTTCAGCCCGAACAGGCTGATGCCTATAGACACGTTATAAAGTACGATTTCACCCTCGTAGATGGAGCTCCGGGAGCTGGAAAGTCTACATTGGCTACAAAAATCATTTCTGATTTCATTCAACAGGGAAAGAAAGTCCTTGTAATGGCGACCAGCGAGACGGCCATGGATTTTTCGGCAGCCACTGTTTTAGGTGCTCTACCAAGAGAGGATAGCTGGTTCGCTAGGAATATTGTAAGAGTATACTCACATCCTGAGTCGTGGAGTCGTGAACCGCCTACCTGGGCTGGGATGGGCATCCTCAAGAGGGTCAGCGTTGGCATTCATCCTTTGTCAGCTAAAAATTCGCGAAGGAAAAAGGATAGGATCGCCGCGACAAATGCCATTTTCATGACGACGGAGACAGCACTCAACTGCTATAAAGGATGCGGAATTTCGAGGCAGGTTTTCGATCTCATTGTCATAGAGGACGCCAATACGATTGATGAGGGCCTTGCACTCAGGCTCAGTAGACTACCTTTCTCAAACTCGTTTCGTTGGTTAGTCATGGGCTGTTCAAAGGGTATTGAGCCGATATACTTGATTGAAGACTTTAGGCAAATGGAGATATGCAACTCATGGTTCAAACGTCTCCTCAGACACCCCGAATTCCGTCTAAATCCCCTTCGTCTCACCAGGCAAATGCGCTGTAGGGAGGACTTATACCAACCAATCAACGATGTCTACTTCGGGGGCGCCATCACCACGGCACTCAATTTTCCGTTTCCTCGTCTGGTCGGTCCCGAGCTGTGCATGGGTTTTTTCAATACTGCGAGTATCTGCTGGCCCAAATATAACTTTGCCAGGTATGATCAAGAGCTAATGGAGCTTGAGACGTACAACCGGGAGAAAAATCTTGTATTTTGTGTGCTGAGCAGCATCGTCCAATTTTCACCAAACGCCTCCCTTATCCTTCTTACCTACTGCAAATCTCAAGCAGTGCTCATGGAGGCCGAGCTAATCCATAGGCGCAAATTCGAAAGGCCCCTCCGCGCGCAGATTGAAGTCTCAACGGTTGAAGCTTTCGCTAATAATGAAGCTGATTATGCTATCATACACGTACCCCTGTGGAAGAACTCATACGAAGAGTACGCAGACCATGGTAAATTCGTGGTTGCAATGACACGTGCGAGAAATGGAGTCTATGTGGTCGGCAACCAGCAGGAGATGGAGAAATCCGAGAAGCTTAGGGGCACCTGGGATAGGAACCCGTGGAACGACTGGTTGAAGTGGGTGGAGAACTCTGACTGTGGGGCTGTTATCAACGATCTTGCGGATTTCAAACTGAGGCCTCAGCAAAAGCCCGTGGCTATTGAGAGGAGGACTGTAAGATAACTATCAGCGCCAAATGAGGGGGAAATATCGGATGACACTGGAAAGTTCAAATACGATAAACCGAGTTAGGGTTACTTACGTCTGTATGATTAGATATCCCGTTTTGGAATTGTAAAAAATCAGTGTCAAATCATGGTGTTTTTGTGTGCAATAATCATTTTAAAAAAGAAGGTGTTTGTTAAATACAATCGCAGGGCAGAACTTCGAAGTGGATTTCGCATGCTGGCTTATCAATAAGTTATGACTGTTGATTATTATTGATTACAAAATCAGCTATGTAGAAAATCGAGCGGAAGTTGGAAATAAGCTTTATATATAGGATTCTGCACCACGGCTTCATGAAGTCTCAAATTCGCCTCATTGTTCTCCCACCCTATAGCCCAGGACTTAAGCTTCATGGGACATAAACGAACATGTACACGCGTCATAATGCACAGCACTACCAATCCATACCGTAATAATAACAACCACAAGGTTGTTTCTATACTTGATGAATAAACACCGCAACCCTGCCAGCGACTAGCTATGCGAGTGATAACCCATGACTCCATAGTTGTTACTTCCCGGATGGTTGATTACTCACCAAATCTATTGCTGGACTTAATATATGGCCGGCCGTCTGCCTCCCTCCCTCGGGTAACGAGAATGATAAGAAGAGGAATCGATCGACCCATGTCATAAGGATTTTTTTTGTTTTATGAGATTTGTAAATTTGCACGTACACACCAGTTCGTGATCAAAGGCTATGCTACAGAGTGGAGTCTCGCAATTAAGTGGTGGCTGCTGTATATGTATGTAGGTATGCAGCCGCTCTCGTTTGGCTGAAGGTCAATCCACTAAACATACTTGTATCTATGTATCCACCTCGGAAGTGCTAAAAGCCCCTTTGCAAAGTGCGGTTTTTGCGTATCTACTCGCAATTTCACAGCGTTTCCGGACGCAACTGCTATTGCATACACAGAAAAAACCCGCCAATGCTATCTTTTGTATGGCATGCAATAGTGGTCGCGTCCGGAAACGTCCAAAAACTACGAGTACACCAGCTAGCTCCGCGGTAGTGGAAAGGCAGCGATTGTGTGGAGGTTTAGCAGCCAATTAGAAAGAATATTTCTATCGGAGCACTCTCGAGCATGCTGATGGCTGTGTAGCTGGCTTGAAGCACAACTCACACCACCGGAGTACATGGGTGGGAAACATGTCCACGATCACGAATCATTAGAGGCTCGGGAATAAGAGACTCGACAAGCGAGGTACTGAAGGGCTACTACAGTCCGCTACTATATAGCTAGGTGTCGCAGCCTTGACCATAACTTGTCGCTCCATACTGGATCGACTGGTTACTGGCGGGACTTGATGTTCAAACCCCTTGCGGGTACCCAGCACCATGGATCCCGCGTCAATCATTGGCCTTGTGGCCAGCATCCTTAGTATCATCAGTCTTGTCGCTAAGCTTGTCAAGATGAGTAAGATATACATTGAGAGGGCCAGAACCCCACAGCACCTTCGGACCATCAAAGATGCTCTCGAATCCTTCACCAAGGCGCTCGAAGGCTTCAAAACAGCGCTTGAGAACCTAAAAGACTTTGCTAGTAGGAGCCCCAAGTCTAAGGCGTTTGCGCTACTTCATAACTCGCATGGGCCATTCCTGGGGTGTGGGAAGGCACTAGAGAGGACCTTGAACAGACTTAAGCCTGCCCGGGGGTTGAGGGCGATCTTCAGGAAGCCGAAATGGCCGATTTCGCAGGAGGAAACCTTCCAGCTCACTAGGTGGATAGAGAAGCAGACGAGAGTATTCCAGGCTGCTGTGAAGCCGGATATGTGAGTCAAGCCGACAAAGCCAGGCGTAGTATCTGTGTGCTGACTTAGTAAAAGGACGTTCTTGCAGAGGATTGCGTATGAAACAAACCTTGCGATACAAAGCATTCAACGGGGAGCGGAAAATATGTCGAGGGGTATCGAGACGGGAGCCCATGCGACTGAACTTGCTATTCAGCAAGCGGGAGACATCTTGCATATATCGAGAGATAAGAAGGGCATTCAAGAATCGTGTCAAGAGGTTGATGGAGAGTCGAATCTTAGTCTTGGTATGACTTCTCGTGTCCTCTTTCCTGTTTCTGTCTAACTGTAATCGTTATGCAGTCCTTCGATGGCTTTACCCAGATAAAATTGACGAAAAACGAGAATAAAGAGCAGGAGGGGTGAGATAGTATGTAGAAGCCAAAAACCCAGCGGCCTTACAATACCAACTACCACATATACCTCACGGGACTTCTTCTCCTAAGGTATATGTGAGGGAGGGTAGAGGCGATGTCGTTGATCAACTGTGTGGTCTGGAAAGGAAGAGAGTGAGAAGCGACGACGTGTGACGTGAAGAATTTCATCCGCCTACAAGGAGGGGGAAGTGGAGACTTGGAAGAGAAGAAGAAGACAGGACAGATTAGTTGAAGAGCAAGCGGGGTAAGAGAGCGGAAGAACGCAGACTCTATGAGTAAATTCGGCAATTGGACAAGTGGAAGATAGGGAAGAAATGCCAGTTTTTGTAAATACATGTACTGTCGAAGTCCCATTTCCGTGGTACAGACTTCATTTAGGGCTGTCTAGAGCTTAAGCTCATGCAAGAGGGCTACATGATAATGCATGAAGCCGGGGTTGTATACTGTCAAATACAACGTTCTGTGCGCCAAAGGTTTGATTTCGATGTCTTTTGCCTGACCAGCTCAATCTATCCAGTAAACATAACATAAGCAACTCACATTTGACTAATCTGCCCCAACTTTACCCATGAGCTATTTCATAACTAACACTCTCATATTGATTCGCTCAATAAGCTGACGGCATATATACGAGCGTTGCAAAACAGTCTGTACTACGTACCGGAAGATTGAAGGATAGAGACGATTTAACCTTTTTTGAGACACGAGTAAGCACATGTACCTCCATTTGTATAGCGGTAACGAGAGGTACCTACATCTACGTATGCGGGTACTCAGGCTAGATGTCAGCCAAAGTGAGTGTTGACAAATATTACTACGTAGAGTGTGAAGGTTGAGTGATGACTTTCAGTACATACCTTTTCCCCAAAAAGGCAGTTATGCAGGCAATGAGCAGGTAGATGTCTCCAGTCCCCATGTAGCAGCTCTCTCGAGTACCAAGTACCTACATGTACCTACATGTAGCGTAGTCATCATGCTTCCCAGGGATGAGTTTATGGGCCATGGCTCCACCGACTCCCGTGCACCCCAATCAGGATAGCCCTCTTCGGAACGCCTTAAAGCTTGTAGGGGTCTAACGTTTTCGACCCAGTACTGTGTCAGACCTAGAAGTGTGTCGCATGGCAACGGCACTGAAACTAGACATAAAGCCTTCGAAAAACGAAGACTCTACAATCACCATAATAGAGGATAGTTAATCCGGAAACTATTCAAATGTATGTATTTTTAAATGAAATTCATTTCTTAAAAATTTGGTAGTAAGTGTCTCGACTGGTGGTGGAGGTGGCCTTCACCGTGGAAATCCCCATACAAATTTGTGTGGGATTGACACTCTTCTAGGTCTGACACGGTACCCGGTCTAAAACGTTATCGATAAGCTAGGATTGAATCATGTAACGAAATTACATACTTTGTGGATCTGGGAAGTACCTGTAACTTCACTTCATGAATGTACCAGCTGAGTTAGCTAAGTATGTAGCTTGCTGCTCGTATTGATACTTAGGCACCAGCCTACACGCAGTACCTAAATCAAATCTGGCCCGGTAGAGCACAAGTTATGAATAGAGCAATTTACTGACCTCTCGCTTCAAGTGCCGAAAGCAGCAATCGTAGAAGCACTGTCTCTATCGAAATGTAGGCGCAGGAACCTTTCAATGTCACTCTCCCGAGACAGTAATCATTTAATCTCAAGTTGTCAGCTTCGACCAGTCATTAATGTAAGCTCAACCATACTACCAGCGCCTATTGACAGTCGATCAACCATCACCAGTACTATAACCACCATCACCACCGCATGACCACCAGCCCAATATTCCGCTCACGAAGCAACCTCACCATGGATGCCGCAGACCCGAAGCACAGCATCTCCCGTTCTCAAGCTTAAGTTCTCCAGCGCCGGCTAAACCAGAGCCGAAGCCGCAGGGATCTCGGTGTTCAAAAGGGGGAAAGCAAAAGCTTGGGGCTCAAACTCTTTTCTCTTTTGGAGTTAAAGAGCCTCCGCTATGCTAGGGTTCCGGCCCAGCGCGGATCGCCTGCTTTGTGTAGCCATGGAAAAATTAGTAGGTTGTTGATACTGCGGGCAGGGCGCCGGATCAGTTGTTCAGTTGTTCAGTGTTCAGCAGCCCGATTTGTTAATGACATTCCTCTTTCGGCCGACTTTAGTACTAGGCAGCTTCTTCAGACCGTTCGATTGAGCCATTGGAGCACGTTGGGAGTATCTAATTACTCAATGCTTCCAGGGTAATAAGAGCTAGAATGTAGTTACACACTCTCCATGTAGTTACATCACCAAGCACCGTACAGAATACAGCCCATTCGACACACTCTACTCTCCCTCTGAGCTGCCGGTTCCCAGCAAACCTAGCCAAAAGTGCAAAAAAAAACCGCCCTCTACCAAAATCCAATCCAGCAGGTCAGAAGCAGAAACCAGCTGAAGGAAAAACCCAAGCATCAGACCTGCCGTCATGAGGTTTCTGAGGATATAAAAACCCTACTGCTTCCTCCCCCCCACAGTATCAATTCCTCACCCAGCAAGCTCACACGGCCCTTCATCTTCAATCTCAATCTATCAAACCTCCGTTAGATCCCCCAACCGCCAAAATGAAGTTCACCCTTGCCGCTCTCACCGCCTTCGTCTCTCTCGTCTCCAGCGCCGCCCTCCCAGACGCCATCGCAGAGGCCGAACCCGGCGTCTCACTCGCGAAGCGCACCGTCGGTGGTGTAAGTCCCCCCCCCTCCTACCAACCTTCCCCAGCATCCCCCCGCATCTCCCCATGATCTCAAGAAACTAACCCTAATCCCTCCAGATCTACCTCTGCGACGACATCAACTGGGGCGGCAACTGCGGGTACGCCGTACAGCCCCTCTACACCTGCATCAACATGGGCAGCGACTGGAACGACAAGATCTCGTCCTTCGGGCCCGACTCGGGCACCACCTGCCTGCTCTTCCGCAACAGCGGCTGCAGCCAGGGACAGTTCTTCGAGAAGATCAGTAACCCCGGATCGGCCGACTTGAGGACCATTGGAATCAATGACCAGATATCCTCGTTCCAGTGCTACCCGTCGGGGGGCAACTCGGGGCTGAACTGCTACTACTGTGCGCCGTATCAGTCGTATTGCTCGATTGTGGACTGCGTGAGTATTCTTGATCCTGGGTGTGCGGGGGGATGCGTGCTGATAGTGGTGTTGTGGGGTGTAGTCTGTGTGTCTGACGGGGAGTGGCACTATTGGCACTTGCTATGTCAATTAAGCTTTTGGGTTTGGATGATTGGGGGGTGTATATGTGAAGGCTGGGATATGATAACGAACATGGGCCATGGCCATTGGGAACCAGTGGTTTGTACAATTAATGAAGTTGACAACAATAATAATTGGGAAACCAGTAACGTTCGTTGCGTGGGGAATGCTTAGTGATTCGAGTGATTCGAGTGATGAATTGTGATTGGCTGCTGCATCCACCGGAAATTGGGGCTGACTGTTTTACTCCAAATTCGGAAATTACAAGTAAGTAGGTGAGACATATCGTGAAAATGCCGTACTGAGTAACAGCCCTTGGGAAACCTTGTTTCTCTAGAGCCGAGGAGGACGAAAGTCGAGCCCAATGGCATTCGCAGGTGTCCGTAGATAAGCTTTACGACGCGAGTTCCTTGACATGCCTTACATCTTCCTGCGACCACCGCCGTATTATCCTTCCCCAGGCCGCGATTTAATGGGGACCCTTATTTAACTAAACATACACATACTCATACCGGTCCGGTCCCCCTCATCGGCGGACTTGAGAAACAAAGGATGATTCGCTTGTCATCATCAGCGTGAGTGAGTTATCGCTTTCACAAGCTGCTTAACTATATAGAGATACTAGCTATGAATAAAAAAAAAGAGAAATAATACCCATTAAAACTCCAATTACCAATCCCAGCCCACGGTATCTCGATCTCCAGTACAATCATTCCAAACAGAGCCTAATGATGCAGAGCTTACATCGCTAGCCAAGCTTCTATTAGGCGACATTCTCTATCACGTTTCCCTCGACGACAACCCGCTGTCCGATTCCAATTTCATATAGATATAACTACCCTTGCACTCCCGCCTTACGCCCAAGCCTTAGCTCAAATCAAAACCAGCATTGGAGTTCACCGAATACAATAGCTTCTCCTTCAGTATTTTGAAGTCTTTATATCTCGGCATTTTCAGCAAATTCACACACGTACCTAACAATCGTCAACAACGGTAGCACCGAATCTCACAGGGGGGACTTACTGGCACTACACAGCCTCGACTGGTCTTCTCCCGCGTCTCTGATACTAAATTTGGGTCTCAGGATACCAAAGCCCAGCAGCGGGGCTCTCGCAACACTTGTCACAAACTTGAGAACTTTTCTCCTCTCGGGGTCGTCAAGTTCCCTCATAACTTCCCAGAATAGCTGCACGCTTGGGTGCTCTTTCCCGTCGTCCCCAACCTGATATACGCCGCCGTAGATTGTGTTTCTGCGTAGGTCTTCTACGTCAATGGGGGTGTTTATATCGCCTCCGACGAGCGTCTGAAGTTCGCTCTGGTTGAACATGGAGAGCCATGAGGGCTGGATGATTGAGTTGAGGCCCTTCAGGAACGCGGCAGTTTGTTCATACGCTTGTCCAGAGAGACGGTAGCGGGAGACTAGATGGATGTATTCTAATTTATTTGTGTTTGTAACTGGGATCTTTTCGCCGCCTGGTTTTAGCTCTATTGTGATAGTCTTCTGGCTGGGTAGTCTTGAAGTTATAGTGAAATTGAGGGCGAAATCTGCTTCGACGTCCCCATTGTAGTTCTTCAGATTGACAAGACCACGGTAGAGATCCTCGTCGAGATCTCGGAGATCATTGACCCCAACGCTAGCGGTGGCGCTAGCTTGTTGGGACCACCGAAGAAGAAAAAACCCAGCGAAAGCAACATCGACGAGGATTCCTTCATATAAACATTTCCCCACCACACGGCCGAGAAATTCGTAGCGGCGGAGGAGGCGTCTGACGCCTTTGTCGAGATCTGGATAATTAATTGTCGATAGCTCCTCTTTCAGTACTTCGATACTGGTTGGATTGGGATATAACAAATGCTGTTCATTTTCCAGAAACAAGTTCTTCCCCAGCTTCGGACGAATTGAATAGCCGGAGGAACCATCCGGTTCTCCGGGTTCTAAGTGGTCGTCATCATCATCGTCATCGACATCATCAGCATTTCTATCGCCGGCAGCAGCAGGTGTAAAGGCCTCTCCACAGACGCCGGTTAAGAATTCTTTCGTAACGCCGCCACCGTCAATTCCTGCCTCCTCAGTCCCGAATTGATCTACAAATGTGATTTGTATTGGCTCTTTAAGTCTCTCGCCCAAAGGCCAAAACTGTTTGTATGCATCTTCAAATACCCTGTTTCTACGGATCGTGGCATGATGTCTGGAAAGCATGTCGTGGCCGTCCAGGGCTTCATCATGTCTCGGCATTGTACCACGTCTAGACCGTGACAGAACCGCCGCTCGCCATTGATCCGGATCAACAAACCCTCCGCGGCGTCTTTTCTGATCCACAGAGACGAATTGGCGGAATATCTGAACGCGAGTTGCAAACGGAATGAAGAAAGGTAGATTCTTAAGAATTTCCAAGCGGGGAGCAATGGCAGCCAGGTAGTTATTTCTTTGCTTTTTACGCTGGGACCTTTTTCTTCGCTCCCATCGAAGATTACGCCGCTCAATCGGATTCATCGCAGCTAGAGCAGCGGGGTCAAGTTCGCGCTCGTCCTCTTCTTCAACATCTTCGCCATCGGCTTCCATTTGGTGTCTGTTTTCTTCTTCTTGAACCACTGAAGGGATGAATCCTTCCATATCGAAATGATTGGTCATGAGCCAGTGGCCTTTAGGGAGAAAACTTCGTCGAGAACTACACCAGTTAATAAAGCCTTAAGAATTTGGAAGTGAACATACTCTCTAGTATAAAGTTGCTTTAGCAATGTAGTCGCCTGTGCCCTTAAATAATCTACGCTCCACCCCTTGCTATTTTGATCTTTAAAGTAGATTTCTCCACCACTTGTTTTCGATTTATCTTCACCTATTATCTCTCCACCTGCCCAATACATCGCGAATGTCATACTTTTAAGAAATACGCTCATTTCTCCCACCTCCTTCAGCGGTAGCTGCCTATCTTTGATTCCTCTGCCGGCGAAAAACTCGTCATCGTCCATAACCATGAGCAGGAATCCGTATAGTTCGACAAAAAGAAGAATCAAATTCCACTCTTCATCATCATCAGTCTGCGCTGAATCCTCGGAATTATTGCGTTTTTTGAGGCTTTCTACGGCAACTTTGTAATCTCGGCTGATCCCCGAGTAAAGGCTTGTTCTTCTCACAGCTTCCCAGAGAAATCGCACAGCAGATGCACCGTCACTGGTTTCGGCTAGGCAGAGCCACATGCGAACGTCCTGGCTCTTACGGGGAAATACCAATAGCAGGGTGAGAGTAAACCCGGCAAATACTTTAGCATCATTGAAATCAGTGTATTTTGTTTGTGAAAAAACGGTTGAAACAGATGATTGCTGTACCAGTCCTTCCAATCGAGACTTGACAAACGGTGGTAACGGTTGTTTCTTGTTGGAGCGGGATTTTATATCGGTTGAATCCTCTTCATCTGAATCCTCTTCCTCTTCTTGGCCCATTGGCACATCCTCGATATCAATTCTCTTGCTGGCTTCTGCAGAAACTGAAGCAAGTAATAGTGACAAAACTCTTTGTTGCTCCACGTCTCTATTGAACCTCAAGGGGTCATCTCCTGTGAGGTCAATGATCGTTTTTCGTGACGATGAAGCAAACAGGAAATCGATTATGTATGCCAAAAGCCATAATCGCTCTTCCACCTCTGCACCTAGCCAAGCGCCCGGCGTAGCTTCTATAGCTTTGAAGAGCTTCTCTATATCCACTCCTTCCCGTAGCATACAGAACCCTTTAACTCCCAGGCGTTCCGGAAGCCCGGGGGTAGTGAGATAGTTTGCAGCAAAGGCCGTATAAGACCATGCAGTGCGCTCGTTTTTCGAGCGTAATGGCGTCAATACAGCCCTCAAAAGCGCTTCCAAGTCAGCCTCGCAGGCAGTCGTGACTCGAGAGAGGGCCTGGTAGTATTTTGCATCGACAAGCGTCGGCAGTCTCTCCGCCAGCCATGGAAGCAGTCTCAGAGAGTAATTCCTCAAAGAGTCATCATTCATAGCTTTGCCGGGCAGATCGGCCATTTCGGGATCGTCATATAGAGTTTCAACAAGTAATTTGGCAAACTGGCCCAACAGGTACCGTGATCGCTTCGGATCTTCGCCTACCATATTATCTCCATTCTTGATAGCGTCCATGACCAGGGATACCAGAACCTTGATTCTCTCAAAATCGTGAGGATCCTGTATTCGCTCACGGCATCCCTTCGCAACTTTTATCGACCCACCTCTTCTTTCGCCAAACCCCACTTCATCTATTCTGTCCTTAGGGTCCCTTCGCACTCCAAAACCTCTCTGGTTGAAGGCTATAAATAAGGCGATACCCTTGATCCAACTGCCCTTGGTTTCCCCGCCAAACTCCTCGTCCCACTCCCGTCTCCACTGGGCCCTCTGGATGCCAACAACTCTCCGGCCTCTCCAGACCCGCTGGATGTTGGAAGCAGCTTTGAGTTGGCGACGCTCGGCTTCTCTCTCGGCGCGCTCCTTTTGAGCATTGGCGAGGGATGCTGATTGTAAGGGTTTGGAACCACGAGGCGGCACAGTGGATTTACGTCCCGAGAGGTTGACAACGCGGGGTTTGCGGGAAGACCCGTTAAAGGTGAACATTGCGGGGTGAGTGTGGGGTAACTTCTGGATATGTGTGTAACGATAGAGCTATTGTGCGGGAGAGCTGAGATAGTTCAGAGAAGATAGTCCACCGAGGTAGGAGTAACAGACGGAGTTGAAGGGTTTAGAAGTAGTTAGAAGCTAGGATGATGGCGGCGGCAGTGGTTGTAAGAGAGCATCTGGGGGGGGGGGGGGGGGGGGGGGCGGTGATAGACGAGAAGATGATAGGGCCGGACCAGATAGAAGGATCGAAAGTCGGGGTGAAAGAAACTACAAGGGTGTCGATGGAGATGATGAGGTTAAATTTAAAGGAAGGAAGAGATAGAGAAGATGATAGAAAGAGCAAGGGAAACGCTGAACTACTCCAGAGAAACCCAAAGCTTAGCTTATCAGTGCTTGTGTGGCGCCCGCAAATATGGCTGTGGCGTTTGATTTATAAGATGAGGCCATTATGTACGGTATCACCAGAAACAATGACCATATCCAAGTTTAGAGTCTCAGGGATTAGATCCTGTATCCCTCCTCAAGACAATCCTCTCGGGATAATCCCACAGTGCATGAGGTAGGTACTTGTGATACCAGTCGTTAAAGAGTAAATACAAATACCTCTGTGGCGCAGCGCTTCTTATAATCGAGTGCAAAACTTCGCAAAAATCAACTCCAGTTATTCTCACGCGTATTAGTTGAATAAAATAAATTCACCGACTCTTCCCACGCCTGATATTATAAAGTTATCGCCATATGTAGACTGTGCATACATGTTCCTTCTCTCGTCACCCTGCAGGTTTTAACTCACGTCTTCCCTGCCCCACCACTAGTACAAGTTTCCAACCTCCATCACCAACTTCAACCTCACCAACACCAATTCACCAATTCACAATGCCGCCACCACGCGCTCTCTTCCTCCGAACATCCACACTCCGGATTGCCACTCGCCCAATCCACCAGCCAGCGCTCCTACGGTGCTATTCAAACAAAACTTCCCCACAATCGACCCCACCAAAGACCCCCGCAACGCCTGCCCAAGATGCCCTTCCGCATGTCAGCGAGGAGGCCGCCGCTACTGCCGGTATTACCGGAGAGACAAAGCCTGAGCTTGAGCAAGGCACACCTATTCAAGAGGTATGTGCTTCGATCTCTTGTTTTGGCCAGCACCGACAACTGTACTAACATGCCTAGATGATCAACCGCAGTGCTGAAGCCCGCAAGAACGCTCCCTCAGTACTCAAGACTCCCTCCAACAAGAGATCATATTCTACGGAGGTCACACCCATTGACGCTGGCGCCGGCCCCGAGGTCCCCGCCAATATCCTCTCAATGTCTCTCGAAGAGCCCCTTCCACCCGGCGCCAAGTTTCCTTTGCCGACACTCCCCATTCCCGCTCGGGGACATTTGCAATATCGCTATTCCCCTCTGATGGTACAGGTTACCAACTTCCTAATGCGACACGGAAAGGTTGCCACCCCCCTTCGCCTCTTTAGCGGCCCGGCTGACACCTCCTAGAAAGCAACTGCGCAGTCTGTCATGGACCATGTCCTCTCCATCCTGCGTACTAAGCCCGCGCCCAAGCCATCTGTCATATACACCCCCCTCATTCCAGGAACACCTCCTCTCTCGACCCTCCCATCTGACCCCCTTCTGTATCTTCAAACTGCCATTGACTCTGTCGCTCCGCTCATGAAGATTATCTCTGTCAAGGGAGCAGGAGGAGCGAAGGATATGATTCCGAGCCCATTGAATATTAGGCAGAGGAGAAGGATGGCATTGGAATGGATTGTGGCCGCTGCGGATAAGAAACAGGACAGGAGTGGGTTGGCGGAGAGGTTTGCCGATGAGATCATTGCTGTCGTAGAGGGAAGGAGCGCCGCGTGGGACAAGAGAAACCAAGTGCACAGGACTGCTATCCAGTCGAGAGCGAACGTTGTTGTTGATGGCAGGAGGCAATCTAAGAAGAACACGAGGAGATTCCCATACAACTAGCGGGCGTGTAGGTATCTCTTGGGGTTTGTTTGGGCTTCTGTCGGGGCGTGGGAACTCTTGTATATTCTTCTATAAAATTGACAGAGCCATGTGTAGGATTAAGTTGGGGCCGGTATATGGTAAAGATAAGTTTGGAACTAAATCAAAAGTAAATTTATTGATCATAACGACTGGTCACGTTTCTCTTCATTTACCTTTGGGTGCCCGGAATATTTTTTGGCTGTGAATATAAATATCCATACGAGTGATTGCCTGTGTGTACAGCTTTGAATACGCACTTAGATACTAGGAATTAAGTAGTGTGTCGAACGGCGAACCAACTGCTTCTCCCAGTGCAAGACTATTCATCCATAGACTCCCACATACATATAGTAATGTGTTGATCGCGCGCGATCATAAGTGTATTATGTACCTGATACCACCAGCATGGCTGCTCTTATCACATACAGTACATGTATTAATCCAGGGCTATGTGTCCATATAGCTTAACATATACTACATGTATCCAGACGATGGAGCATGTGTTCAGTCATGACCCATCACTCGGAACTCAACTCCCTGTTTTTTCAGTCCCATCCCCTTTTCCCAGTCTCCTATAATACTTATGTACTATTTAATAAATAGTAAAAACTTAGGTTGTATAAGTAGCCCAGCCGAGCTGATTCGATTATGTAACTCCAATCTAAATTTAATCCCAATAGGTTATATTAGAGCGTATTTACTGAGTGTCATTTTTGACAATTGACACTTCGAAATTGACGGTTGTAAAATGCAAAATTGAAACTTCCCCTTCATAAGGATATGAAATGCACAAGCCGCAAAATGACACTTGTGGACGCCACTTTGGAGAGTGGCGAAGCGCCAATTGTCAGAATTGACGGTTAGTAAATACGCTCTATTATGTTCAACTGCTTAAGCTTCGAACATAAACATTGAATTCCCTATTTCTTCGCTTTACATAATTATATAAATTTCTTCCGTGATGATCCATGATGAAGCATGAGAGTTCGTAGATTATCAGATCCCGAAATCCGAGCTCCTGCAGCTCAGTAAGATCGCGCTTAACCAAACAAGATGATTATATGGACTGTATTCATTGCAATTATAGTATTTTTAGTATGTTGAATTTGTGGGGCACTACATGTAATTTATACTATTTGAGGTTATGGAAGTGACCGGATTTCTATTTCAATAAGGAAATATACAAAGTACAAAAGTGCAGCTTACTCCGAGTGAGAGCTTGTGCTCTTTGAAAAAGATCTGCACTTTTATCTCGTCGCCGCTGGCAGAGTTATCAACCGTAGTTAACTGCCACTTGTAACACCCCTTCAAACCGAGAAAATAGCCGAACCTGCACGTAGGCGTGCCAAGTGAACGCAGTCTGAACTGGCCGTTCAGTGTCTATGCCGAATGACGTGTTGTCACGTTGTTGAAGCTTCTTAAAGAATGCTCAACGATTCTCTATCCTCAACATTTGAATTCGTGTGGGTTTGCGACACTAGTAGTCTACGAAAGTGATTACTAGATTTAATAATATACAGCCCTGGATGTCCATCTCATAGATAACAGAGCAATCTGATTAAAAAGCTTGTTTCTGGCACGATATGTGTAGGCACAATGCCCTTTTGATTGATCAAAAGGGGAATAGGGGCTACAAGGTGCCCCTTGTGACTGTGAGTCTGTGACCTTGACAGATCATCTGTGCGGTGTGGCTGAAATCATTCGGGGTTGCCACGAGGTGGCGGCACGGGTGGGTGCTGCACAAGTCAGCAGCAGTCAGCGGTCGGTTACGCACGTAGTCATCAATCAGCCAACCAAGGGAACCTAGGTATGCAAATTCAAACCATCAAAGGCAAGAAAGAGGACCGGCAGCCATTCTCTGCAGAATCAAAGGGAAGGTATGCCAGGTCTTTGGGAGTAATTTAGAATAGTATGCACTGAGCGAATAGGTAAAGAACTGTGTGGAAAAAGAAGTGGCATCAGGAGAGAAGAAGAGACAGCAGAAGCAGCAGTAGAAGCTACGTAGTATGGTATCAGCCATCGCCTCTCCGTCACCTTGCAAGCTGCATTCAATTACTGTGCAGGGCCCTGCCCTCTCGCACACGTCTCCTCAAAATATTTTCCTCCTCCCTTCTTCTCTTCTCCTTTCTCCTTCCCCTTCTCCCATCAGAGCTCATCAACTTCCGCAACTTCGTCTTGGATCAACCTCCACGACACCGTTCTTCTTTCCCCATAAAACCAATCCAATCATAAAAAAACTTGAAAACAATCCGAAAACCCTTCCTGGCATTTTTAAAAACAAAAAAAGGTCCTTTTCTCTCGATACATCCAAGGTTGGTTCGCATTCTGTTAGCTCACAAATTTCATCCAACCACACACCCCCGCGAATAAATTTTTTTTTTCTTTTCGCTCCCTTTACTAGGCTTGTCCTTGGAACGCTTGAAAAGTTACCCCACCACATCAATTTTCACCCCTCCTCCATCTATACCCTCTTTCCTTTCGCTCACCTGCAAGGCACAAACAAAGCAGTTCTGCTACAGTTCACCAATACTACTAGTGGTCGTCTTTGTTGGTGGGTTTCCACGATCTTACGATTCTTTTTTCACGTTCATAACCTCACTCACCCCTTGCCCCTCCATTCCGCTTATCTCGCTTCTTGTGCACGTTTCGCCTCAAAAATCAAGCGTTGTGGTCTATTTTTGAGAGTGACTGAGATCATTTTGGCTGACTATTTCTATCCTGCCTTGCTGCTGGTATTTTACAAACAGAATCGAACCAAAGGAAATATAAAAAAAAATCCGGAAAAAAGAAAAACTTTTCAAGACTATAAATGTTTGTTACGCTATTTTCCCACTTATATATTTCCTTGCTCCCACGTTCTTAAGCTGACATCCAAGATAGCATCACATAAAAATGTCTACCGAAGCCACCGCTATCACCCCTCCTCCTCAGGAGCAGATTGAGCAGCCCGTCAATGGTTCTTCCCCGGCCAACGACCCTGCCTCTGACAGCGACAACAATGGCTCTTCCAGCGCCGCTCCCAGCGCTACCACCCATGCCGGGCACACCTCCGCCTCCCTCTACGTTGGGGAACTTGACCCCTCTGTTACCGAGGCCATGCTCTTCGAGCTTTTCTCCTCCATCGGAAGCGTTGCGTCTATCCGTGTCTGCCGCGACGCTGTCACCCGCCGCTCTCTCGGGTACTCATACGTCAACTACAACAACACCGCCGATGGTGAGCGTGCTCTTGAAGAGCTCAATTACACTTTGATTAAGGGCCGTCCTTGCCGTATCATGTGGTCCCAGCGTGACCCTGCCCTTCGCAAGACTGGCCAGGGCAACGTTTTCATCAAGAACCTTGATACCGCAATTGACAACAAGGCTCTTCACGATACCTTTGCTGCCTTCGGAAACATTCTTTCTTGCAAGGTCGCTCAGGACGAATTCGGTAATTCTCGTGGATATGGGTTTGTGCACTACGAGACTGCCGAGGCTGCTAACAATGCCATCAAGCATGTCAATGGCATGTTGCTTAACGAGAAGAAGGTGTTTGTCGGTCATCACATCCCAAAGAAGGATCGTCTCAGTAAATTTGATGAGATGAAGGCCAACTTCACCAACGTTTATGTTAAGAACGTTGATCTCGAGTGCACCGACCAAGAGTTCAGGGATTTGTTCGAGGCTTTCGGGCCTATTACCTCTGCAAGCCTCACCAGGGACCCGGAAACTGGCGCCAGCAAGGGATTCGGGTTTGTTAACTTCCAGGAGCATGGTCACGCGAACGAGGCCGTTGAGAAGCTTCATGAAAGTGACTTCAAGGGTCAGACTTTGTACGTCTCGAGGGCTCAGAAGAAGTATGAACGCGAAGAGGAATTGAGGAAGCAGTACGAGGCTGCCCGCGTGGAGAAGGCTAGCAAGTACCAGGGCGTTAACTTGTAAGTCCAAGGTACCTCCTGTTCGAGGCATTTCCCGTATTAACAAGTATACAGGTATATCAAGAACCTTGACGATGACATTGATGATGAGCGTCTCCGCCAGGAGTTCACCCCTTACGGAACTATCACCTCCGCTAAGGTTATGCGTGATGAGCTTCCCCGTGAGGAGGCAGAGGCTGAGGAGAAGGAAGGTGAAGATAAGAAGAAGAGGCTCGGAAAGAGCAAGGGTTTCGGGTTCGTTTGCTTCTCTAGCCCAGAGGAGGCTAGCAAGGCTGTCACCGAAATGAACCAAAGAATGGTGAATGGTAAGCCTTTGTACGTTGCTTTGGCCCAGAGGAAGGATGTCAGGAAGAGTCAGGTATGTTGTGAACGCGTCTCCTTATCTTACGAGCATTTTATTGATAACCTATATAGCTTGAGGCTAGCATCCAGGCTAGAAACCACATCAGGATGCAGCAGCAGGCTGCCGCTGCTGGAATGGGACCCACTGCAGGATATATGAGCGCTCCAATGTTCTACGGACCCGGTCAGCAGCCTGGTTTCCTTCCTCCCGGTGGTGGCCGTGGTATGCCATTCCCTCCTCAGCCCGGCATGATGCCACAGGGTATGCCACAGGGTGGTCCGGGCGGTAGGGGTCCTCAAGGTGGTAACTTCCCTCCTAATGGTGGTCGTGGCCCTCAGCCCATGCCTCAGGGCATGCCTCCTCAGGGAATGTACGGCCCTCCTCCTACCATGGTTCCTGGTGGCGGCCCTGGTTTCCCTCCTTACCCTAATCCTCAGGCCATGGCTCCTCAGGCGCAAGTTTCCGCCACTGGTCGTGGACGTGGTGGAATTCCTCCTGCCGGCATGCAGGGTGTTCCTCCACAGGGAATGCCTATGGGAATGAGTCCCCGTGGACCTGCTTCTGCTGGTCGTGGTGCTCCTCGCGCCAATGCTCCTCCTCAGCAGGCTGTTCGCCAGCCAATCCCCGCTTCACAGGCGGCTCTTCCCCAGGTATCTTCAATTGACGTCAACATGTTCGCTTCTCGCAGTCACCAGGATCAGAAGCAGTTGCTCGGAGAGGCGCTGTACCCCAAGATTCAAAAGCAGCACCCCGATCTCGCCGGAAAGATCACTGGAATGTTGTTGGAAATGGATAACATGGAGTTGCTTGCACTGTTTGTTACCCCTGATTCTGATTTCCAATGTATTTATAGCTAACCGTTCTCGCAGTCTTGATGATGAACCTGCTCTTCGTGCCAAGGTTGACGAGGCTCTTAGTGTTTATGATGAATACGTGAAGGCCCGCAAGGAGGAGGACGCTCCCGCTGAAGCTAACGCCAGCACTAATGATAACGAGAAGGCCGAGGGTGATGCGGCTAAGGAGTAAACAATGTTGAAAGTAAGGCGTCTCTTGGAAACGGAAATAGAAATGGGTTGTCTTGGTTTTTTTGTTTTCCTTTTATTCCCTTGGGGCATGTCTTTGTGGGTTTCGGGGATTGATTGTTGAACGTGGTGGTGTGGGTGAACAAAAGTTTCCTGATTCCTTGGTTGCTGTTTTTCACTTTTCCTATTATCAATTTCTGGGGGTTCATTTTCTTGTATCTTTCTTTCTTGTGCAAACTTATTTTACCTTTTCTCTTACGATTTTCCTTCTTGGACACTGGTACGCTTGATTCTATATCTAGCTGAACAGTTTCTACCTTGAGCAGTTTATGGTGAGCTGAGCTATTCGTGTTTTGATGTCTGTTTGACCTTTTCTCTCACGTGGTCTCATTTTCTCATCAACTAGCTGCATATTTAGGAGGAGGATGGATTGTAAGAAGGAAGATTTATTTTTCTTTTATTGTTTTCTTTTTTGTTCTGGCTTTAGGGTTTGGGTGGGAGGGAATATTAGTGGTACGAAGTCGGTTGATTGTATGTACGCATTTGGGTGTTGGGCGCGGCGTTGTTGGGCCCATGTTGGGAAAGAAGCAAAATTGAAAATTGATTCTTTCGCAAAATTCATGAAGTGTTTGAGGAATTGATCAAGGTGCAGTCCGATATATTTTGACGCTTGGGTGACTCGACTAGGCGTACTGTTGCACGTCTATAAAGATACGGGAGTAACTACATGTATGTACTCTAGAGAGAGCGCTGGTTTTACTCTGAATGTTACACAAAGCGAGTTTTGGGAAGTAGGATAATTGACAGAAGGAAATCATAGGCCATCACTCGCGCAACTCCTTGCAGATATGCGATAGACAGATAAGTAACTACATGAGATAGAGCCTCATTTCCAATGTTGCTTGTGTGTCCATATCAGGAAACATTTGCTTGCTTTGCCTGCTTGAGGCTGAACAGTGAGGTGATACTGGACACTTGTCCTCTCCGATTCTTATGAGACCATTCCACTCAATTTGCGGTGCAGCATGTGTCTGCCTGCCTGTCCCAAGGAGATCCCCGAGTACATGTATGTATTAATATCATCCTGTTGATTATGATGGTACAAGGCAATCTTATGGCAGGGCCAGTCAGTCCTGGGGCCTGGAAACACAAGACATGATTGGAAATGCCATCTAATATTCATTCCAAGTGCATTCAGTGCGCGTGCCATGATAGGGGCGGCTTTGACATCATATTGAGCTGAACAGTCAGGTAAATACAATAGGTAGACGGCCCTGTTCCCGCGCCCCATCGTGACCACAAGAACACAACAGCAGCCTTATCGCGCAACCTAGCACATCCGTGACGATACTACGTGCTCAGTTGCGGTCAATTGCGTACTCCCCAGCCACAACGGCGGTATTGCGCATCCAGGTTGTTAATAACTTGTTGGTTGTGATATTCAGGTTCAGGCACTGGACCGGCCAAGCTAGGACAATCATGATTGTAAGCGGTTAGAATCATACCCAGAGGAGATCGATGACGAAAGAGCTTGGGGAAAAGAAAGAACCCTCGACACCTAGCTTGCCGACCGACAGCTTTCTTTCCTGCATATTGGCAGTTGATTGCAAACACGGGAGAAGCTGCAAACAAAGGATGGCCGTAATAATCATAACAATAGCAATAACTAGGAAATTCGAGGAAGGAGAGAAATAAAGTAGAGCAAAGAGATGAGCATCACTGCAGTCAGTCAAACAAATTCACCTACAGTGCTAAAGGCCTGTTATGCGTGGTTACATGCTGGGGACGTGTTATTTACCGAAGTGACCTTTAGCGCGGGCTTATTCGCCGACCCTGGTCCGGTTGACCCCCGCATTGATTAGAAGCACTGGCCCAGTTACTGCGACTTTACCTACTTACTTGTACCTAACCTTCATGTCTTTCTTACCCTCGGCCGAACAACTGATAGTTAGATAGATAGGATACCTACCTACTTCCTACTTCTTGATCTGATCTCTTGATCTCACACGACCCCATTTATCTCTTTCTTCTCACCCTCTCCCTCACACTCACCCTCTTCGCCTTCGCCTTCGCCTTATCCTCTCACCATACCCCCCCCTCTTCTTGTCTACTCCACCACGCAACTACATGTACCTCAAGAATCTATCCTTCACATAGTACCTGTGCTTGACCCTGTTTGATAGTCTTCTGTGCCCTTTGAGATTTTGCTTTCTCCATCCTGTGAATCCCCTTGCCTTGCCTGTGCGTGTTTCTCCCAATCAGTTATTCAGTACAGTTATTCCCCCCACCCCATACATACCATACATACCTCCAGTTCGTCTTCTTCCACCATGCCAGACGAACCAGGACCATACTCGCCCACCGCCGCCCCCTTTACTCCATCCTCATCGGCATCGGCCTCAACCTTCAAGGGCGCCACCCCCGAAATAGGTGAGAGAGTAAACCTCCCACCCAGCTCCGTACCATGCAGATTCTTCTTGAAGGGGTACTGCTCCCGCGGCTCCACGTGCTGGTACGCACACGATGTCGCCGCGGTGCCGGGTGTGGAGGACGTTGTTATAAACACTACTGCTGCCGTGGACGAGAAAGGGAAATGTTCAGCTTCTGCCGCTGGTGAGTCTGCGGGCGTTGATTATTGTTCTGGTTATTTTGTTTGTCGTATCGGTCCTGATCATTGAGTGGCGTGACAAAGACGATAAGACGGACACCGAGGAATGCTGCGCCATTTGCTTTGAGGTCCCATCGACTTATGGGCTGTTGACGAATTGTGATCATGTGTTTTGTCTCTGTAGGTGTCTTAGTCTTGTTCTCCATATATTCATCTGGCCAAAAAAATTGTCGACTGGTGGGACTCTACAGGGCTTGGGGGTTTTCTACTGAAACCATGAGAAAAATAATACTCATGATACACCCAGTATAAAACCCCCAACCCCTCGAATCTCACCATGAAACAATATCCCACATGTCCCAAAATAATGCAGTAAACTTACTAATAATCATAGCGTGCATCCGCTCCTGGCGCTCTTCCGGGAGCAGCAACAATAATGCCCCCAGTCCCTTTCCCCCCGGTGCCCCCGATGACCTCCACAAGACCTCCAAAACCTGTCCCCTCTGCCGCGTCCGCAGCAAGTTTATCGTGCCATCCTCCATTCTTCCCACCGCGGCTTCCAAAGAAATCATTGTGCAGCGGTATCTGGACAAGCTGACCACAATTCCCTGCCGCTATTTCCACGACTCTCTTAAGACGCGCCCCCGGCCCTTCTGCCCGTTCGGTAATGATTGCCACTACTCGCACGACGCGTATATATTCTCTGAGCGGGAGTTGGCATCGCACCGGCGAAGCCGGAGGTGTCGCGGTGGTGGTGGTGCGGGAGCGATTGGGAGGGCGCAGACACAGGCGCTGATTGAGATGATATTAGAGGGTGATGGGGTGGAGTGGGGAGCGGTGGGTGAGGGGGTATGGGATGTTGGAGAATTGCTGGGGGTCTTGGGGGAAATTGGGGAGGAAGAAGTGTTTTTTAGGGTTGATGATGGGGAAGGAAGGACAAGGTGGATGGATGCACCACAGGGAACTAGAGCGAGGGGGCGGAGAATGAGGTGGGATGGGGGTGACGTCGAAGATCATGAGGATCCCGAGGACCTGTACTAAGGGCTCGTACCGGCTGGGATGGGACTGATTGACGTTAGTATCGTGAAATTGCACATTTTTGGTTATTCTATTTTTGGCTTACTTATCTGGGCTTGGGTTTTGAGGACGAAGCAGAGGTACATGTCGTCATTCAATGAGCGTGCACGAGGCCCAGTGGTATCCTGTGGGGATTATCTGCTGGGCCCAGGGTGCATATTATGCTGGGGGGGGATCGGTCCCAATCTCTTCTCTTTCCTTTTCGGTTTTGGTTTGATTGTTGTCTCTGATATTCTTATCTGTTTTGCTTTTAGTATCAAGTATTCATATCATATCTGATTTTATCAAATAAGCAGTAATCGTTACCTTCATCGATTGCAATCTTGAGCTTTTTGGTAGTATTCGTTTCGTTTTTTTTCTCGCGGAGAGTGGTAGCGGTGGTTGGCTAATATGTAGATGAACGGTATTGTCAGTTTAAATGAGGATATGGGCGGGGGCGGGCCGTATAGTTTGGACATGTACTAATATGGCCAAATCACAGGATACCTGGATTTTTCACACGAACCAGCCACCTGTTATATTTCTAGACGGTGGACATTTCCTCTCGAAAACCCATTGAACCTTTTCTATTTGGTTCCATAAACCCTAACCCTGGCGCTCCGAGTGATTCCTCATGATTAAACACAAGCTCTACC
Source organism: Morchella sextelata (assembly GCF_020137385.1). NCBI lineage: Eukaryota > Fungi > Ascomycota > Pezizomycetes > Pezizales > Morchellaceae > Morchella > Morchella sextelata. Next base: position 150,368 of record NW_025408619.1, on the reverse strand, counting down.
CGCCTGTCCACTTTAATTCTATTGTCGCTATTCGTCCAAAGATTCATAGCCTATACTATGAGATCCTTACAAAGCAGTTATCACTCTCTTTGTCGAACGATATCTGTTTCGTCCTTTGTTCTGAAAATCCTTTGTTCCTGAAGCTGGGTATACAATGTAACCTCTCCCCCTCTACTCATTTGTTCATTCATCTACTACCGAAATATCGGGTGGTAGCATAGAAAATATGTCGACTAAGGACCCAATCACCAAACGCAAACGTACCGTCCCCAGAATAACCAAGAGGAGCACGGCGAATGTCGATATCGATGGTATGTTTTAACCAACAATTCAACCCTTACTTGTCCTCCTAGCTGATTGAAGTATCTAGCCGTGCCTTCACAGAGAACACAGGAAGAACCAAAGAAGAAGAAACGGGAGGAGCACAGGTCAAAAACAAGCGTTCCTGAGCCCGAGCTGGCGGCGCAGTCAGATCCGCCAAAGCCTAAAGATAAGAAGGTTAATCGCCCAGTTATGGCCGAAATTGAGGCTACACCAACTGAGTCTCCTGGTAGGAAGCGCCGAAAGAGAGCGCCGAAAAGGGATACTAAAAAGGAATATTATGATGCGTTTAGAACCAACAAAAGCGGCTTTTTTGGTGTAGAGGCGACTATTCCAGGCGAGGGTCAAAATTCCCTGGTAAATGACAATATTTTTGTCACTCCAGCTGCTCAAAGCAGCTATTTACAAGAGAGCATCGTCAAGGAAGCGGGAGTGGCTAGTCTAGCTAAGAGTGATGGTATCACAAGGACCCCGGCTATACAAAGAAAAAGGGTTCTAGATATCGCGATGGTGGAGGCAGAGTCCTCAAGAATCCTAGGGGATTACGTTAGAAAGATGGCAAATATGAAGAAAATTAAAGCTCCAAAAGCAAAGGAGGAGGAGGCTATTCCAGACAAGGCAGAAACTCAGGTGCCAATGATCGTACAGAAGGAAACACTGCGCCAGGAAATTCCTAATGCCAGGGCCATACCTACATTTACCATGAGAGTACCGCACACTAATCCTCGCCTCAATTCTGACGCTCATGCGTCTCCGATCCGGAAGCGCAAAAACCCTTCCTCCCCCACTCAAGGGGCCGAGGAGCTCGTTGAACCAACTCCGTTCCCGACTGGTAGAAAGAAGGTAAAACTAGCATCGCCTTCGCAGAAACGCGGAATGGCAGAAGCTGTAGTTCGGGACCTCATTGACCATAACCCCAATAACCCTTCTCTGATAAAAAGGCTCAAGAGAATATTGCCTGCCGATTCTGAGAATAGGCCAGGGAGATTTATCTACATGGTTGGGTCTCCAAAAGTGACTGCAGGAAAACCGGCTGGCAGTGATAGCTCCGGTACAGAAAAAGGGAATCCTAATGGTGATCCGAAAGCTGGGGGGAAGAGGCCACTACCACGGACTCCAGACAACCCAGCCGGCGAAGCACTTGCGAGAGAGAATGTGATCGTGATGTCGCAACCGTACAACTTGCTAGAGCGTGTAAGGAATGCAAACCCTAGTAGTGGTAGCGGTAAGGAACTCATCAATGGTAAGAAGGTGATCTAGTTGCTAAGTAGATATATCAGGTGTACGAGGACGCATGCTGGCCGATGATAGATTCTTGGTGCCAAAGACCAATTTCAAGAACGGTATGCTCTTAACTATCCCTGGAATTGTTATTCAAGATTTGGGACTGAATCACATACCGATATAGGATTTCTCGTGCACAAAGGCCTCGAGAAATACTTCAACCACTCGACTGGCGCCCGCCTTTCCCTGTCCCAACACTTTCCCCAAGGCTTCACGCAACCGCAGCCCTCAGACAAGACTCTAACCCATATAGCTCTCCAGATCCATGATGCTACGCAGCAAGTAGGTGTTGCAGATACCATCGGTGGGTGGGCCGTCATGCCTGTGGTCTTCTCGTGCGGCAGATTCAAAATTGCCGGAGTAGGCGTTGTATTGCCAGATGTTAAACTGGCGGCGAGGATAGACTTCAGAGGGTGGCCTTTCCTCGTGGAGGGTGCGGAGGTAACGGGGGAGATAACGATCGAAACTAGTAGGACTGGAAATAAGGAAACAAACGAAAACAAGCAGCACAACGAAAACGATCAGAAGATCCTAGATGCTGCAAAGACGCTGACAAAGCTACAACAGCATCATGAAGAATCCGATACAGATACCGAACCGTTCATGGAGACTAAAATAGTGAAGGTGTTAGAAAACTCCAGAGACAGCATTTTCACTGCAGACTACTACCAGGACGAAGCTTGGCCCTATAACCATACACCGCAATTGCGCTTACGAATCCTTCAACACCTGGAATCTACAATCATGCGCGCTGACCATCTCACAATCTCCTTCGCTATCTATGACACCACTTTAAATCCGGGCGAGATAGTGCACACAAATAGTAGCATGGGCCGAGTGTGCGCCAGACGGGTATACACGTCTCTAAAAAGTAATGCGATGCCGAGGGTAGTGACGAGGGAGTACTGTGCAGAGACTCTGGATGGAAGTGCATTCTGCCAGGTTGGTGATAAGGGCTCACGAGTTTGGCGTGGAGATGGAAGCTTGCGGGAGTGTGGGAGAATATTGGCAACAGTAGTGGGCACGGGTGCGGCCCTGGTGAGTGCAGGGCTGATCTGCCCGTTAAGGGCGGGTGCTTAGGCCTACTTGGTTTATTTTGATGGTTTATTTGTGTACTGCAGTAAATTTAGTTAGTTTAATACCGATTTCATAATGAGACATTGGAGCTAATAGGGTACATGTATCTAACGTCTCTAAAAAGAAACATGATTACATCATACCGTTTTTGTTTCGGCCTCTGATCTTCGCCAAATTTACATAAAGGCTGCTAGCTACTGGAGTAATATATATCTTCTTAATTCGAGGCCATCCCAACCAAGCCCCACCTCGAGGGGTTTGCAACGCTACAGTACTTCTATATCTCGTATTTTATTATATGTACATGTAAGTACATGTATCAACGGGCCCTTGATACTACATGTATGTTACTTACATAAATTAATATATGATCGAATATATACATATCAAGTTGGGCTTAGAAACCTTCAAAATACATGTACTTACTTATGTATATTGATGTGTCCGGTCCTATGCATCCTTACATATAATATCACAAGAAAATTACACATACACGGATCCAGAGCTGGAGTTGCATGACAATAGAGTTATAATTAATTACGAAACAGGAATAATTTAAGGTTCGACCATGAAAAATATGTGTGATGTCACCCTTTAATGCACGTACACATCAGACGACTGAGAATGAAAATTTCCCCTTTCCCTCATGATCATCATCCATCGTACTTTGTCTAATTTCATCAACCCCCTAGTTATCCTTTTGGTTTTTTCTCCATCTTCCTTATTATCTTGGATTTTCAGGCCACATGCATTACCAGCACATATCAAGCAAAGTCTAATCAATCCTATTACTACATTCAGTTGGTACTTATTAATGAAATGAGCACGAGGCCAGTATATATGGATACAGAATTGACGATATCGGGCAGCTAAGTGTTCCCAATAGGCTTTCTTGGGACACTAATACTGGGCACCAGTCGGACGGATATAGTTTTTACGAAATAGAAGGTACTACTTGCATTCGGCCACGTAAATAAATACTATATGTATCTACAGTATGAGTTGATAGCCATGATTCATCGGTCTGGAGGTAGGTCCCTACAGCAGTATACTTGTTTATAGGTTCTCTGATAACGGAATTAGGAAAATCCCTCAAACGTCAAAACTAAACTATCCGAGTCTTCGCTTCGAGGCAGAACAATTATTATGGATCCTCATCAACTGGTAGGCTGGTACGTCCTCTCGGGTGGGGGCCAAAACCACGGTAGATCCGGACAAGAGGTCAGGCAAGCAATAAGAAATTAAGATACTAGGCCTAGCCAGCCTCTTAGCCCCAGTACCCTACACCGCCAATAAGTATTGCCAAACGAATAGACGTCTAACGAAGCGATAGTACGGTATTGCCATTTTGCTACAGCTTGGACCAGGCTTGTCACAGTCAGCAACTTTGGTTTCAGTACAACCCCGCAAATCCAGGTACAAATATAGGCTACGGAGTTGCGGATCCTTCCGGACATAATTGGCTGCCCATTAAGTCTGGCTACATAAGGCTGAGTTAGTAAGGAGTTTCCGGAAGTTGAACCGAGAGTTACGTACGACGAAAGGCTCGGAATTTTTTCGCCGAAGACGGTTCGCCCGATCTGGTTCGGCAGACCCAGAACCCCAACCTGTCTGTAGACCGCTGATCTAAAACAGCATCAGATATTTTTTCACCGAAAAGTCTCAGGTGTCCTCGAACGGAGGATGAGGGCTCTCATCAGTACATCATATCACAAATGTGCTGGCTATATTTGATTTTCAACAGAACAGACGACTCCAATGTCGTGGCAATTGTTCTGTTCCTTTTGGAGTTAGTAACAAGCTTTGGAATATTTGCTGTTTACACCGCGCATCCAAACTACCCCGAAGAATTGCTTTTTCAACCAGAAGCGACGTTTCTTTGCCTCGTCTCCGCTGGCAGGCCCGCTCAAAAAATAAATACAAATGTGATGCATTGCTCGAAACACAAGGGGGTTTTCAAGAGCACTCTATTCGATTCAGAGCCACTTGTACATGCCGAGTACATACATATGCGCCTAGGGGGTGCGGGTTTGTGCAAGGGAAACCGAATTCGATAAGATCGGGGATGTATGAGAGCGGCGTCTAAAGCACTCCACATGTGTATGTACTCCTCTCTCTCAATCCTGGTCTGAGGTACCTGCATACAGACAAGCAAGCAATCCATGATACCTACATTGCCTTGTACTTGCTTTTCGCTGTCAATTCGGACCGCGGAGAGACGAGACAAAAGCAGCAGAGAGACGGGATGTCTGAGTAAGTGTTTCTCAACATGGCGCTCCTTCTTGAGAAAACATTCGGGTTACCGAGATCTCGGGATATTCAACAGCTCACAACCTTCCTATCAGAGATTAGCACAGCATAGCAACGGGCCGGCCCCAATTCCCGACTTCGCGGATATCCGATCGCGGGATCTCCACTGATTACCAGGGGAATGCTGGGATGTAGAGGATTGCTGTCCAGGTGTTATGGTGGAGTTCCCGGAGTACCAATTCTCTGTGCACTGTTAGGATTAACTAACCTAGACAATTCTACGCACATCCAACTAAAGGAAGGTTTGCGTGTGTATGTGTATGTGTATGGGTATATGTATGTGCATATCTATTCATGTTCAATTCGATCTACCCCAAACTGAACACAGGTCCGAGAGGCTGGTCTCTTGCCGCCGGCGATTCCGACCGGATCATAAGATATCACTCGGTAACATACGAGAGCAGTATAATTTAACTGCATGCGTTTTACATCCTTCAACACATTGAGGAATGCAGTTTCAGACCAAAAATACCCAAAATTGTGGTGAAGCTGCAACTGGATCGTGGCTTGCATGCACACCTGCAGTTTGCCGGCGGGCCAAGGATGTATGTAGCGTACGTGCACTTTGATTATAAGGCGACTGCACATACCTAATGTATAGATCGCTTCATTACCGCGGCACCGCATGCTTCAACCCATTTCAACGTCCAAACTTCAATTTTGAAACGGATATCTGTGGAAATAAAAATTTAAAAATCGGCACATCTATATAGCTATGGAGTACTCGCAGTCAAGCAAACAAGCTGTGATCTGAAATAATGGCACAGAAATCTTCATGCAATAAGAGGGGAGGGAAAAAAAAGCAAACAACATGAAACATGAAAACAAAAACAAAACCGACTTAGCAGAACCCCCCCAACGCAATAACGAAGTCGAATGATACAGAGATGTATATAATAGTAAACAGAAAGAAGAAGTAAAAAGAAATAAGAAAGAAATAAGAAACAATAATAGCCAACAGCAGAACGAAGAAGAAAAGAAACAGAAACAAATCCTCCCGAATAAAATTTTCCCAGCGCCAAGAATCTTTTGCGAGTGCAATGTGAAAATGAAAATAAACGAACAAACTGAATCGATACCCTCCAAAAAAATCAAGAATCAAGAATCAGAACCCCCCCAAAGAATTTTTGCCCTCCCATATCTAACTAACCACGCCGCCCAAACTCAGACACCCCGCGCTAACATCATGAAAACAACACCCTGAAAGGTAAGGGTAAGGTAAAGGTAGGTCGTGAAATAAAAAAATGCCAACATAATAGGTTTGCGAAAAGATTCAAGCCAGCGTAGTAGGATCAGGAGTAGTATAACACGTGAGGGTGTGGAATTGGCGCAATATGATCTAGTTGTGTCCATATGGAGAGGAGTTCAAATACTTCTGCACCCACTGTAATGCGACCTCTGCGGCGTCCTCCTTCGCGTTGTTTAGGTACTGCCCGTCGTACCAGTACCGGGCGGGAAAAATTTTAGTATCGATTGCGACGGAGCTTGACCAGGCTGTTCGACCACCTAAGTTGTAATCAAGCAATTTTAGTTATCTGCAGATTTGATGGGCCAGGGATACTGGGGGGATTGATTTACCTCGTTTATCCGACATCACAGTCCAGACTGGGGTTTTTATCCTATATATTCTGCAATGCTCTATAAAGTTTGCTTGTTAGAACCATGTATCTCGGAATTGCGTGGTGGGGGGTAAGGGTTTGAAGCTAACCGTTGAGCTTATTTTGCCAAGGCGAAGGTAGCGGATTCGAATTGAAGTATACACCGGTACTTTGTGGCGATCTTGGAGAGCTTGGGGAGGTAGGAGAGGACATGCTGTAGGTATTGAGGGTAGTAATGGTTGCTAGATTGAAGGTAGACGTTGTGGTAGATTTTTTATCGAGAGTAAATCTCGATGAAGTTTGGAGCAGTTGGACTGGACTAGAGGGATGTGTTGTTATTGAGATTTATTAATCTGTGTTTGAGTCTGGCGGTGTTCTGTCGATGCGGTGGTGGGTAGCTGGCGATTGATATATATGTTACCGAATTCTGATTATGGACTTTGTTTTTCTGTGCCTTGCTTGCTTGTTGATACTGTCTGTACTGTGGGGAAGAAGTGGCTGTTAAAGTAGCTTTGATCGCCATGCTTTTTATCTTGAGGAGGAAAGCAGAAGGAAGGAGGCTGAAAGTAAAAAAAGGCAATCTGTCGAAAGGTATGGTATGCTCCCAAAAAAATATGCGTGATGAAGTCGACGAGACCTGTAAGGGACCCTGTCCCGGTGGGGGCGTGCATGTTGCATGAGCAAGGGGTATGGATACTGTGTTGTAAGTAAGCTACCACGGTGGACCGCAGGTGCTCGGTCTGCAGAGATTGTTCGACCGAGGCTTCCATGGGAAGCAGTGACGTCCAGTACATATCAATGGGTTGGTACTGTTGTCTTGTTCTCAATTTCTCGTTCGTCGTTTGCCTGCTTGCTGAAATATGATGACCTGCCAGCTCACACAACTACAACTACATCCTCCAAAGGCTCCCGATGGGCTGCTACTTTCTACTGGAAAGTACGAGTTGGGCGGGTACTCCACAGTAAGAGACATCGTCTCATCTACTCGAATCTGTTTAATCTCACACCACGTACTCTCCCTTCACTGATCGAAATCAACGGGTAGGTGGGTACTACATTTGGGTTGGTGGATAATACATAGCTAGGAAGTTAGTTAGTTTGTCAATTAGGTTAAGGCGGGAAAAAAAGAAAACAACTAAAACAATACATTGACCTGGTAGTAAACGCAAGTTTGAGAAAGTACCGTGGTGCCAAACAAGAGGAATGACAAGGGAAAAGGAAAGCAGGCAAGTATGCAATGTATGCAGCAAAGGGGTAATGTTGTTAGAGAATTGTTCTTTTCCCCTGAAGGATTAACGGTGCAGATTTGGATTTACCTTGATGCATAACCTCAGATCTTGGCTGGTATTAGTATAATATATCGATTGGCCTGGAGCCATGAGGTTTCGAAGAAAGACCTCACCGCGTCGCCTCTCTCGATCCGCCCGGTTCCAAATATCCACCTGGCTGTTGATCTGGACCCCTGCCTGTCAAAGAGCGACAGTATAAAAGACTGCGCTTTATTTGAAGGGTTTTTTTTTCGGTTTGTTTCATCTTCCGACTCCAGAAATTCTGGATGAACTGTTGGAGCTTGTCTAGAGACACAAAATATGCTATCCGGATCTTTTCAACAGGGAAGACCCCTTGTTTCCATTATTTTGGAATTCGACGTACGTATCTGCACCTGCCAGTCCCTGGTACCTGATAGTGAATGTCGTTCTTGTCAGTTCAGCCATGAAAACGCAATACTCTAGACTTATGCAGAACGAGTGAGTGTTCGTGAACCATAGAACCTGTAAAACTAGCTATAGAGCCTGAAGTTCATGTTTGGACATTCAGCAAGTTAGATCAACATGTTGCGGGATTCTTCCCTCAAACGATAACAAGAACAGACACAAGGTGTAAAACCCGGGCACTGCGCACAAATAGGCAAAGATTCGCGTTTCTTGAGTAAACAAAAAATCAAGTGGCCCAATTAAGGAGCTATATTTTGGTTCCACCGAGAAGAATGTTCATGGAAAATGTACGGCCAGAGGTGTCGAAGCTTGGGACTGGACTAAACAAATAGTTAATTTAACTAATACGTGACGTATTTTAACTTGTAGGAGCCTGTGAGCGGGTACCTACATGTACGTACTTACATATATACTTATACAGTGATACAATGCGTATGATAGGGCGATATTCCATCTACGAGCCACATGTTTGTCATCTTTTACCTTTTAACTTCCAGCTTAACTCCATCCTGAACTATCCTTCCCGTACATATTCCCCACAAAGTAGATCTACAATGTAAGAATAAGAAATAACACATGTGAGTGGGAGGGAAAATAAAGAAGGATCGTACAGAATGCGGGGTGGTTTTTGCATCAAGATGCCTCCAAAGACGTATAGAATCTGCCCTCATCTCTGAAAAAGGCCATTGAATCGTCTGCTAAAAATTAAGAGAATATTTTTTCAGGTACGGGCTTGTCCATATCTCTCACGAGTTAACTGACAGCCAATAGAATCTCTGTTAAAAACTAATTCCCACCGTCCCGGATCATCCAATGTATGTTCGATCAATCAGAGCCCAGATATAGACCAAGGGCCATTTGGTTGTAGTCCTTAAAAGGGCTAGTTGATTTGATATTTATAAGTGGTGATTATATCAGCGCTGATTGCTATTAGCTGACGGCAATTCAGTCATGGTGGTTGCCGAGTCGAGATGAGCTGGTGTTGTCGTGGACGTCTCCGAACCAGAAGAGAGACGCAGATGCGCCAATCAGCTCTGGCCGCTACCACCCCGCATTGAGCTATGTTCGCGACACGTACCTAAAGAGTTCTGTTGCAATCACTGTATAATGAATGTATGTATCTTCCCATGGAAACGCCAAAGATGTTGGTGTTTAGAGTAGTCCGTGTATACGTACGTATGTACCTACAGTACATCCTGTACATACATGTATGTACCTACTCTAGCAGTACGTTATGAATACATCTACATGTATGTGTATGTACCATACGAATGCTTGTAGCGCTGCGGGGCAGTAAATCCCGTTAAATAGCATGCCTTACCCAACGGTTTTCTCTCTTGCCGTTTTCTGCTCTAAAAAATAACAGCGATCGTCATGGAATAAGCCATTGTAAAAGAATTTCTGTTAATTGTTTCTCACTTTTATTTTTTTTATTTTCCTTCCTTGTATGACTGAATAGGGCATGGCGTACTTTATCGTCCCAACATGTGTTCAATTCTCAACCACAACTTTCCCTGCGCTGCACTCCCTCTCACGTTTTCGTGGCCAGGTATACCTACTTACCGCTAAACAGAAAACGATAATTGGCACTCGATCTAAAGCCGAGAGCCGTACCTATTCAATTGCCTTCCTTCATTCACTCCTCCTCTACGGTTCGCCCAGAGCGAAAGATGGAAATCTCACTTTTGCACGCGGTCGATCAAGTCATCAATACCGCCCACCTGGAACCACGACTTGGAGGGGCGAGTGTCCGAAAAGGGCAATCAGAAGATATTCATCACTAGGAGAAAGGTTGGTCCACGTGTCAGTAACCATACTACGGCTCTGTGCATAGTAAGAAACAGCGACGTTTCCTAGTGTCCAGTTCAATCGAAGGGGGATTTGCTGAGCGGTTGTTGTGCCCAATTTAATCCTTTTTTCATTTCTCGTTAGCTACGAAACATAGGGATGATGATAGATAAAGACCTAAATATTTCGCCGACTGAGCCTACATACTATGAGAAAATTGCCATCTAAAGCTATCGAGGTTAAAACTATCGCGTAAACGCCACTTCCCGGGGCAGGGTACAAAGGTATGGATACGAATGCTATACAAGGAAATCATATAGCCTTAGTTGCCGCCATTAATAGTTATATTGGGTATTTTCCCTTACGGGTTGTTTCGCGTTCATGCTAATATCGAATTGACAATTACTCTGGACCCCAGTTTCAAGTGACTTGAAGTCGGTGAGAATTTCCTGATGCATTATCAAATCGGGGGTTTCTAGATTCTTTGTACAATCAGTTATTCTAGCATGTCAGATATTACCTGCGGCTAACTCGTAACTGGATGAACTCGCGATCACGGGAATGCCTCTTAGCTTCCTCAGTTACCCGATCATTGATCATTGAACATCTCGAATTGATAAGAAACTCGGAAATTATGTCTTTGGCAAATCTAAATCCCCGAGGGTTAGCCTCCAAACCTACATACCCTACCTGCTCTATTAATGACCTCATCGTACTCAAGGTGGGGGAGGGGGAGTGATTTGAGCACTGGGTACACGGACAGTCTGGTCTCAGCTTACCCATAGAGTATGCAAATACCGCTACCAATGATTTATGGATCAACGTCCATAAGACCTGACAAAGCCTTGGTACAGAATCTGTGCCGTCTAATTACCTATAAACCATTTTAACGTATCTGGTATTAAAATCTATCTCTTGCAGAGCCTCCCCCCTTCAAGTGTGTTCAAAGCCCTGGTAAACAACTGGTTCGGAGGATTTTACTAGCTTGTAACTGTGGTATAGAAAGGTCTTAGGTGGTTAGCACCTACAGATAGGCATGGCAATGTCATCTCTGTGTGATGGAGCTGTGATTCGAGTGTAATTCATAATTATAAGACATAGCTTAACAGGGGATGATTTGCCAAGTCTAAGAACGGCCTTGTACAACATTGGCTTAAATCGTATCGTGTACCACAGCGGATATTTAACAGTACTCAGGACCATGGACCACAGAATATCCGATCAGAAATCCCCCGGCACTTCATAGTAATAATAGAATGAGCTTATTTACCTATTGGAATTGCATCTTGTGGAGCATCATCGAATTAAAACCACATGATCACGGGGACTCTTAAGACTTTTCCTGCATCGATGCACGGTACAGATCCTTTGAGGGTCAGAGCGCCGGGAAATTTGCACCCCATGGAATCTCGAGATTCTTCACTCATGCCAGCAGTACCTACGGGTATATCAATGATGGGACGGGTGTTTGTTATGGCCACGTAATATGTTATTGCGAGGCGAATCAGCAATACTTCAAATTCTCATAGACTAGAGAGTTCTTAGTGTACCCTTGTCAGTTGAGATGTTAAGCAGCCTTGCAAGGAATCATAAAGAAAAAATCTTACTAACTGAATGCCTTAGAACTAAACCTCCGGATAGCCTATTCTAGGCACCCTATAATGATACTGTATCTACATGTACTTTCTTTCGAGAAAACGACACGTCACTTGTAACAAGAACACATTTTGAGGTTAAGGCTACTTTCTCCACAAGTTAGAATAGTCGCACGGATTATTATCCGCCTAATTAGCTAAGATAGTACCTACGTTACCTATTTACGTATCCATAGAAATGGATTATACCAGGCTTGTGGCGGTCTTCTTAGAGTAGACTGTCAGTCCCACGTCTCCGGGTTCCTGTCCGTCCAATAAAACTTTGCATCATGCAAGGCTGATTACCATGGTACTCTAAAAGATAGCACGAATCGGTTAGTCCAACACAAAATCTACAGATACCGTTAGCGGGGAAGAAAAAAGAAATACGGCTATTGTACCTGGTTTGGTGTAGTAAGTAGATGCGGAGGTGGCTTTTTCAAGTTTCAGCGCTGGCAAGGGGAAGGAGGGTGTGGGATATATTGAAGCTGAAACAGTATGACATCTAGTCTGCTTCTTTGAATTAATTCTTTGACGGCCTTGAAGTCGTGCTGTTAGGGCCAAATAGGCGAAATATAATTATTGTTCAGGAGCTTTTCCAGACATAACATATCACTCGGTTCAATATGCCAAGGCTTATTTCCCGTTGCCTATTTGACTCGAACTGCAGACATATATTAACATACAATGAAGTATTCATTGATAGGTAAAGGTTTCTATAGACCTACACTGAGGATAAAAGTCCGACGTCATGGAAAAATAAAAGTAAAGTCCTAGATCCAATAGACAGGATTCGAGCCATATTTATAAGCCTAGTAACACTTCGGATGAGATGATGAGGATAAAAAACTCATCTGATCTCTTTCGTCTGGGTTGGGGGATGTCCTTCCTGGCGGTGAAGTCTAGAGCGCCAGGGGAAAAGAGAGGGGGGGGGGGTTTATTCGGAAACCGAGTGATTTATCACCGTTTCTGTGCGAGCAGTCTGTTCTGAAGATATTTATTATAAACCGATTAATCTTGGGTTTCTTTTGGCTGAAAAGAGACACGAATGCACTCTCTAAATATATCATGATGGACCAAAAGCCTTAGTCAGAAACCCCTTTTAGATGGCCCATGGAGCCATCTTGTTGGATAGTGATAAAGATAAGGTGAGTTTTGACCATAACAGGAAACACGTAAGAAGGAAATCGGCAAGAGCGGGGAGAGCGGGGAGAGAAATTGAGAGTTGACGTTGGGTGCCGATGACGTCGCCGAGAACAACAACGGTGGCATCTATTATAGGTTAGCCTTTTCCCCGTTACGTGTAAAGAAAGACATTCTACTAGTAAGGTTACACTGTAGTATGCAGCTCAAGTGTTTTCAACGTCCCCGATGGCATTCTTAACCTTGAAAACCGTGTACAAAATGAGCGAAGATGCGAATTACCAGCAAGTGGTGTTTTGAAGAATACTGTAAATACCCTGCGATTGATTACGGAGTTTTCGAGGTCGTCGTCCTAGTATCGGATATTGCCAAGCAAGTTTACTTAGAGACGTACTAGAGAGCTTGGTACTAGCCCTACGTATACACCTTACTCTATACCATGATACAACATGTGATTTGTCTCAAGGCCATCAATACTGATTTCATATCAATCGTAACCCTACGAGTGTTACGTGTGACTGCATGATTTTGACCAAATGCCTGCCACACAGCACGAGAAAGCCCAAGCTTAGCTCCTGTTGATTCTCTTTCGCTTAACGCCCACGACCTTGTGGCGCCGATTCACGAAGCAATGGGTTCGGGAAGATATCACCACATCTAAGCAAACATGTATACAGTAGAAGGCTTGCCATTCTACGCATACATATATTTCGGATGCCCACTTCTGTTATCCACGGTAGCACGTGATCCAAGTAGATGTAATATACTGAAAGGGAGGTACTTACATGTATTGTTCAGAGCCTGGCATGTGATTGTCCGCAAGCATGTATACTTTACCGTCAAAATAGGTCAAATAATAATGCTTGCGGAAGGCTCAGGATACGCTTATATAAGCCTAAAATAAACCTTTTATTTGATATATTGCTTTTTTATGAATAATCCTACAGCAAATAACTATAGGTGAAAATTCTTATTTCGAAATAAGACTTTTTCCATATTTTAAGACTTATGCATTTTTTAAGGCTAATATAAGACTTTTTTCCAGATAAGATTATGTCCTTGGTGGTTCAAAAAAGCAAAAGAGAGGATTTGAACCTAGAGCATTGTAGGTAGAATGTACCTCATTCTACCCACTAAGCTATGGGAGAACTGAAATTTCGTTGCTGGAGGTAATATATAAGTAGGATAGCCGATGAAATGCTAGTAAAATCGGAAATTACAAATCTTATATAAACCTTATTTTCCGAAAGTGTCTTATTTGATAAAAAGACTTATCTGGTATAAAGGCTTAATTTATTTGATAACACTTAAACTAAATTAATGTGTACAAAGACCTAAAGATGTATATACTCCTTTTTCTCGGCAAATGATTACAAAATTTTAGGCCTTATATGGAGAAAAGGCTAAGGACACAATTTTTCGTCAAAAAACGTTCAAATATGCCTTATTTGGACGATAAGCCTACAGCAAGCCTTATCATTTCACCTATGTTGACGGTAATGTACGCATGTACAACAAAGCAAAGAGTAAACAACTACATGTAGCTATGGGTTCAGCTTAAGCCATAAGCTAAAGTTAATAACATCATGCTGGTGAGCTGCATAACTCACCGCAATGGGCAAAGGAAATATGTATCTTAATCTGGTAAGTACACGCACAAGTATCAAGTGGGTGATCGACTTGAGTGTTAGTCACACAAAGTCACTCGGATAAGATTTCCCACGGCGTGAACGAAATAACCTACAAGGATCACATACATGGGTAGGATACATGTGGTTAATGGTTAGGGTTTAAAGGAAATTATACAAGATTAGAAAGCATCGGTGTACACGCGTACGTTTGAATTTCTAATGATTTTATTTCTTGGGCCGGCCGCGGAATACAAACTGAAATGCTAGTAAACGTGGTGTGATAAAAGCTAAAGATCTGTCGAAAAGAAAAACGTTGAGTCCCAATCATTATCCATAATCCTATCAATTATAACCTCTACCTCTTTCTTCTTTTCTGCCTCGGCGTCGAAGGCTGAATCGATCCGGAGACATTCTGCTCTCATTTCAAGAAACGCCTTGGGATCCCTCCCAGCCCAGTAGCACTCATCACAAGCCATGTTCTCTCTCTCCTTGAGTGGCAGCGCTTGCGAATTTGCAGAACAGATCGATGAGCCTAGACCACAATGTGATGTAGTAGGTGAGAAGTCGATAGATCTGTGCCCGCAGTTGAATGTTGTAATTGTGTGGATATACATTATTAGCTTTAAATTTACTTGAATTTTATGATTGTGATTGAATATGCGGGGAGAAAGAGAAAGATGCAATTCGATGTAGTATGGTTATAATTCAATACAATAAAAATCCATTGAACTATATATATTGTGGAAATCAATTAAAGCACGCATGTTGAAAAACGTTCTTGAAAGTTGTGTGATATTTCAAGAGTTTTGATATACCAAAGTTGGGGTTTATATTGTTTCTTGAATTGCTGGGCAATCTGCGTTACTTGAATAAACACGAGGGACGTCTCGATTGGCGACTAGTTATGCATTGTAAAGTTCTTTGTGGCGCCGAAATCGTGGTCATTTCTAATTGCTGCATCTCTTGTTGAGAAAACTTGATTTCAGTCCTTCGTGACATAACGTACATGGGCTACGAATCATAATACTGTCAGGTGTAAGTATATGTACATCACGTTTCTTGTGTCAAGGCTTTAACTGACCATTCAATTCCTCGAGTCCCAGGCATAGTTCTCTGTGCCCCATAGAATGCGGAAATTGATACAAATCCTAGCAATCTACTAATTTCAAGGATTATCCCGCTGCGAAAATTGCGATGATCATCAGAAAGTGTTAATACAGATGAGGTAGAAGTAGAGGAATATCTTACTTACTAACAATATTTTAAATGAGTCTGATAGTTCCCTGGATGCAGTCGAGGGCATAATTCAACCCCGATTATTCCGTCTTCCCTGCCTTGCTTCCATGTACGACAACTCGAACCGTTACACCAGGCGTGATCCGAAACGTGCAATACATCAATATGCTGGGATCAGTATTAAGTTCGGGTATCACCCTTGCCTGGAGTCCAGGTTCAAGGACTGGAGACCGCGCCGAAACTGTGTACTCAAGCCAGCCTCCGAATTCCCGTTCATGAATCATGAAACCTCGGACCATCGAATAGGCCTTTGTCGAACCTCTGTTTTCTCCTTGATCACCGGGATTTCTCTTGGGTTACGGGCACAATGGTCGCATCTTGTTTTCGTCCGGACGAGACGTAGAGGTCGTTTATGTGAGCCTGTGAACCAGCAGGCGAAGGATTGTCGTTTCTTGACACTATAGGTGTGACCGCACAGGCGATGGGTATATATGTAGGTAAGACACATCTCGATCGTGATATTTAGATGAGTGAGAATAGTTCGAAAGAGGATTGTAGTGTCTATACAGATAAATTGATGGGACTGGGACAGCCGAAGGTTCGGGGGAGATGGGGCGTGAGTGAAGCCTGAGGATAGAAGTGATCGACTGGGCCCGGCCGCGGGAGTTCTCAATAAAATAGTTGAATTCTTCTATTGCATCGATCCCAAGTATTCCACGAACTCCTCCCATCAAGTGCACCAGTGGGCATGAGCACTATCTTATAAAGTTCTGCGATTTCGGGGGTCAGGAAAAGTCCGCTCCGATTAGATTTTCGGTCGCGTTGGCGGCAATACCGACTATTTTAGAAGCGAGATTATAGCACTATAGGCACCTCTACTATGATGATGTAGGTATTTACCTACATGTATGTATGTATGTACTTCAGTGTAACAAATCCTTGTGTGGCTGAGTTATGCGTGTGGGGTCGGTCTAAAGTAGAGTGTTTGCATAACTCCGCACCAATCAGTCGCACAAGCACTCTCATGAACATGGTTTCGCATATATTGAAGCACGCTTTAACCGTATTACCATAATCGCGCCTTGTGCCCTGTGTAGATATAGCTTTATCGATAACCATCACCATACCGAGTTGGTAATGTTGTACTGTTTTTAGCCTTAGAAGTAGGCACTCGCCGCAGCAGTACGTTGGGGGGTGAAGAAATACAACGTTTCCCGCGTAGAAAGTTCGGCCATGTCGCGGTTCTATCTGTTGCTAGGTGTAGACATGTGTGTGTATCATACTTGGTTTGACGGCGTAGTACATGGATTCAACATCGATGTCCAAAAATAGCTGTAAATAAGTAGGATGAGTGACCGTTAGTGATTATATAAATCATGAGAAACACTTACCTAGGGTGTTATCTAGATGTAGTATAGAGGTTGCTAGAGATTATCGCCTAACTGCTTAACCCCCCGGTTGAGTAGACTTGAGTAAGACTCATGATGTTTTTATTTCCGGAATTCTAGATTCCAGTTATATATTATCAACTTCTTCAACGCTAGCATATACGCTGTGTGTGTGAGCTGTAGAATATATCTATATTACCAGCAGTTAGTTTTGGGGAGTAGCGTAGGTTCCCTATGAATGAAACCCGGAAAGAGAGAGAAGAAGCCTGTTATTCCATGGCTCGTAGCAGAGGGCCCTGAAGCCCTGGCGGATAACAGGCATTATTAGTTTCTCAACGTCTGGATGTTGTCTAGACGATTTCAGAGCACATCAACGTAGTCCTTGCTACATGGAGCGCAAGCTTAAGTCGTTTCATGGGTTGCAGGTAATGGTTGCAGGCAAGCAGTCTGGAATGAGCTACGAGCGATGGGATGCTAAATCTACTGAATGGGCGTGGGTGTGTTAGTTGGGTACGTTCTCATATATGATGTGTCTTTTATAATTTAGGTTGGAAGAGCTAGGCTGTAAAAGAAACCGTGTCTTCCCCCAGCCCGAGGAAGCCACTCGACTGTTTGGGTGACCTTGTATTCAGAAATACAGAATTATGATAATATTTAGCATATACTAGTTCGAAGTATAAGATTTGGCGAATTTAAATTGGGTCCGGTGTTTCTTTAAAATCCATGATCTGGTGCTGGTAATATAGCCATGCATGTCTAGCCGGGCAATTTACATCACTCCCCAATTAACCTAGGGGCCATGACATACCCTTATCAAAACTACACGTGCACTTGAATTTTGCGTACTAGATGTAGTTTATATATATATGCATGTTCTATGAATTTTACAAGCTTCAAGACCAATTTCAAACATCACTTTTTACAACATTGGCTTATTCCACTATGATGACAAAATAACTAAAAGATTTATTAGTTATAATTTTGTTTTGTTTGATGTGCTCTTTGCTAGATGTAGTTGATATCGTAAAACTTGGAAATTCTGACTGTGGTTACTAGAATTAAGGTTTTAATATTCCCCAAGTTTTATGGTGGAAAAAGTTCATGTGTGTTGTCTCGGCATGCCGAGCCATGAACACAAGATGTCCCGAACTAGTACCAATTCCGCCAAGGATGCTGGACCAAGGTCTGTATCTTCACTTTGAAATCAGAAAATCCTCCGTGCCGAGTGCGGTCTTCACAAGCTAAACCCCGGATCATGCGCCGGATAATTGTCGTCCCTTTTTCGTCATGGGTAGCATCTCGCTAGCCTTGAGTTCCGGATCTGCAGTCGGTCAATATCTAGCATAGCCTTTCCTCTCGCGATCGTCTAATATTAATCTTTATATCCTTTCCCCCTCATTACCAGTTCATCACACAATGCTTCGATATTCCTCATCTATTAACATTCCTATTTTCACTTCGCAAGCACGGTGATGGCCAACTCTAGAAGTCAGGTAGATCATGCCACCTGCTCCAGACATCAAATAAGCTTCCACACCTTTATTCAGAACTTTGAGAATCGTTTAGAAAGCCATATAGCATGATAATTATTCTAAGGTATATTATTGTATAACCGCCTAGACATCCATAGAATGACCACTGCTGATGATTACTTATAGCTACTAACTATCAAGACATATTTTGAAGTAACGTATAGGCTGATAGACCAAACAAGAAGTTAAAATTCTAGCCAGCTTATCATTTTTGTTCTCCACCGACAGGGGCCCTTGCATCTCATGACCTCAGCTGTCTCAAATGTATCTTGTCAAACGATATGAGTGATTCGATAATATTAATATTGCCAAGATAAGGTGATAATTAATGCAACTTCACCCAAATTTCTTGAACCTGCTAACTCGCCCTAGCTTAGCTTTTTGCACTAATCAGCTGCTTCGGGAAAAAAACAAAAAACAATTCCCCCCTGCATAAAACGAGATGCCCTGAAATGAGCTGCGATGCACTTCCCCTCTCGGTATATCGTTGTCGCACAAGAAGTTGGCCGTTCATGGAAGCTCACTCGGCCGGATTATGTGAGACGACGACGAACGAGGAGCAACATCAACTTATCCACACCACTGCAAAAAACACTTCACTGATCAACAATTGATAAGCCCACAATTTTTATGAGGTACTGTAAAACGCGACTCAAGTTACTATCTCCTTAACGACAAACAACCAATAAATTCACTACATTCCAATCCCTTGCAACCAACCAGGTTATTGATCAAAACTGGTGCTTCGTTGAAGGGATTCACGTTTATTTCTTCAGAATTGTCCTTTCTAATAAGCCTGCTGTTAGCCCCCTCGCCCAGAAACGGGTTCTGTCTAGCTGCCCCGTGGAATCATTCCCATTGGTAAACACTTCCAACCTACCTCAAGAATTGGTAGCCCCTCACAAAAACTGACCAAAAACGTGAACCCTCCCCTATAAGCGTCGTCCAATTTTTCTAACCTTTCAACTAATCCGTACGTGCGCACTAATTTCACATTTTTATATCAGATCGAAATTCCCCACAGCTAGCTCGACGAGCAAACGACGACGACATGGTGCATTTCACATACGGAGATCTCGCAAATCCCGGTTTCGTTTCTTGGCATTGCGCTTTTTTCTTTACCCCCGCTCAGTAGTACTGGCACCGCTCCCACCTCCATTTCCGCCTCCAGACGACTTCCCCTTTTCATCGTCGATCGGGATCCCCTCCATCCACTCCATAACTTGGTGGTACTTCTTCTCCTTGTCCCTCATATAGCATGTGGGGCAGGGAGTATCCGCCGTGACTTCATGTGTGTTCTCGATAGTTGGTGGGTGTGGATTCGCTCTACACCTGGCATCTGTAGCGGACCTTGACTGGAACGGGTGTCCACAATGGTAGGTGGTTTTAGTGTAACGGCACATTGATAACCCTTGGACTGCGGCCTGAGATTTCTTTTCTGAGCTCAGGGACTTTAATAAAGAAATGTAGGTCTCGATGGGCAGGCAGATTCAGATAGATGCCTCGGGAGGGAAAATCTCCTTTTGTGGGTGCGTGTGTTGTGTGTGCGAGTAGTATGCGTGGCTAGTATGATGGGTCTCGAGTGATATATTTGACTTTCCCTTCTTTCTTTTTTTTTCGGTTTCTTGACTTGTCCACTTGCTAGGGTTTATACGTATACCGGAAAAGTCTAAATGTGTGCTAATACAGCTTCCAGAGGGACTAGCACGACGAAGGGGTAGGTGGGGGAGTGTTCGACGATAAAAACGAGATTCTTTTTGCCACATAAACAGAGGGTCAGAAGTCACGGATATTTATACTGCCCCGACCAGGATAACCTCAGATTTTCATCGTGTTGAAACTAAACCCTTTTCCAACCTTCTGACAGTTGGCATCATTGTGCTGCCTAGCTAGTTACGTGACCAAACCAAAGGGATTCATCTCATGCGAATACATCGTGAATCAACCAGGAACCTGAACTGACAAACTGACATAAAAAAAAATGGGAAAAAAAATAAAGTAATTGACAGCTTTTCGACGACATGTCACTAAACTAACGGCAGTAGGCATCAGGCAGCTTTCAGTCAGCTCGGTTTCGTTAGGATATATTGAAAGTGCGGAAATTAAACGTACCAGCAGCATCAGCAGCAGTAACAACGAGACGGAGAGGGGTGGGGTTGTGTCGTACCTACAAACCCACGTTTAATCAGATTAAGTTTCACGAAGGAGCCGGAGAAAGTTCGATCGTTATTCTTCAGAAGCCCGATCGCGGTACTGCTGTTAAGCTCCCTAGCCTTTCCCCAACAACACGTCTACCGACACATGGTTTTTCTGGCTGTTGCTTTCACTTTTTTTTTTTTTTTCTTGTCAGGGGGGGAAGGAGGGCATTATTGGAGCATTGGCCCCTTCAAGATAATGCTCATTGGAGCTCTGCAAGACAACCCTTGCAAGGCACAGCTGCAGGCTGGATGGACAGAAACGCCATTACCAAACAACTGCTCAATTACTCACTTGCCCACGTGAAGGCGGGGAGGGGGGAGGCGTAGGGAGCAAGAGGAGGAGGGGCTTCGGGGCTACGGTTGTTATCGTGGCAAGCAAGCAATATTGGAATGAGCTGCGCTTTTCACGAACATGAACAGCGAGCAAGTCATATTTGAACTTGGGCGGGGGCGGGAGAAAAAAAAATACGAAAAAGACTATTACACTACTCTACCGTCCGAGCTGGTAACAAGAGAGGATATACTTACGGAAACCTCACTTCGGAGGTCCCGGTTTCATACCGAGTGGTGTTGATCGGGATATGGTAAATGGTTCACGATTAAACGAGCCAAAAAAACAGCTTCCATCGAGTGGACTTTTTTTTTCTTCTTCCCAATTAATCTAATAGAATAAGGCTGGGGGAGCGGAGGCGGGGGAAGGGCCAGAGTAGCTGAAGAGAGAGAAGAAAAAAATTATATATTTCCTGCTATCACACTACGTATGGGGGTGGACGGCAGCAGCAGCAACATCAACAGCATCAAACGTGATACATCACTAAATTTTCCAGAACAGTAACATCATAATCTCTACCTACATGTACATACTACAAACCGTTCCTGAGATCTCAAAAAGAGTTCACCCGCAGTCCCTCTACGTCACTACCACCCACCAGATGTCATCATAAGTGCAACTCTACACCACCTACCTGGTCATATTTTTATTCTTTTTGTTTCAACTGGACCATGGTAACCCACCACCCTCCCTCCCTTCTTCCCTCCCTCCCCCCCCCCAGCTCATAACCCTATCCCTAGTTGACTAGGGTTCCATCGTCGATCTCCGATCTTGATTGAATCTGGGTCTTGGTTCTATCTTATCGATAAGCGAGGAGGGCTGCTGCCTGCTAACTCTGGTGGTGGTGGTGGTGGTGGGTGCTGGGTGCTGGTACGGTGATGAAGGTTGATTATAGTACATAATGTCGTAGAGATACATGACTGTGATGTATGTAGAGGGAGGGTGGGTTGCTGTAATTTGTTGCGGGGGAATACGGTACTTGTATCTATGGGCTGAGACCGAGTTGCGGAGAGGGGGAAGTAGGGAAAGCTCGTTACCTATCTGACAGGGTGCACATATCGTACATGAGTGCGAGAGCACATGGTTAAAATGCAAGACATGCGGTATGATTGTGGGGTAACTAACTACTTTGTATTCGAGTCTGCAGCTTTCACGGTATCGGACGGATCACATGACATGGATAAGAAGACAGCTGTGGCTTGATAACGGGGAGTGGCCTGAGATAGAGTCTCGGAGCAGATAACGATTATATTCTGGGAAAAAAGAGCTATATAGCTAGATACATAGATCCTCGGGCTCCCGTCCACTCAGCTTCATGTTTGAATACGGGCCCTTTGTTTGTTGAGCTCCTAGGGAAGACAACGCCACAGAACGGTTGTAGTTCAGGCAGACATTAACCCTAACCCAGTGCCACTTGTCCCTCGGCCTTCATCTCGCCATCATCTCGGAATATCAACTATTACGCAGCAGCGTAAAGACTCATGCATCTCTGAACCTCATCCCCCCAACGCAACTGTGTAAACGTTTTATGCGAGGTCAGGAGGTCATCATCAGACCACTCATTAATGATAGACAGGGTAGAAACACTGCCCCCCATAATTGCGACTCCGATCGCTTCTTAGTACTTACTATTATTATGGTAAGCAGGTCTAGCTAGCTAAGAAGGTAGCTAATCATCAAAGCCTATCATTGCCATAATTTCTCCCCGAACAGACACCTACTCCCACTTTAGATAATATCAATCAATATGCTAGCCTCACTGTCAATGGTTCTCATCCTGCTTGTACTCTTCCTCTTGCACAGCCTCTACACTTACCTCCGCTGCCCTCTCCGTCGCATCCCGTCCGCACACCCAACAGCACCTTTCACACGTCTTTGGATCCTTAGCCGAACACTCACGGGCCGGCGCAACCGCTCTATTCACGCTGCGCATGTTAAGCACGGACCAGTCGTACGCCTTGGGCCTACCGAGATCTCAATTAACGACCCACCTCTTGTCAAGTCCGTCTATGCCCGCCTTGACAAGTCGCCGTGGTACTACGTCTTCACAAACTACGGGTATTTCATCCCATGTCGCAATTGTAGATATAGATGGAAGCTCATAGTTAAATGTAGATCCAAGCCGCTGTTCTCGCTCATCCATGGCCGCGAGCACTCACAGAGGAAGAGGTTGATCGCAAATATATACTCCAACAGCACGATCTCCTCTTCCCCGACCCTTCTAGCGAACACGCGCAGAATTCTCGAGGAGCGAATGACTCCACTCCTTGATACCCGAGAGGTTCATGATGTGCACGAGCTGTACAATGCCCTCACCTTGGACCTTATAACGTCGTACCTCTTCACACAACGACACGGGACTGACTTTGTCCGCGATGAAGCTGCACGCAAGAGGTTCCTAGTAGATCTGTATCAGATTCGGCGCCCTTATTTTTCATGGGCGAGTGAGCTCCCGGGGTTGGTGAGGTGGGTGGAAAGGCTTACGGCCGGAAAGATGAAGATTATACCGAGCTGGGTTGATGATGCGAATGATCAGATCGAGGAGTGGTGTCTACAGATGTGCGACGCCGCTGAAGCAGACATGCCGACCGAGAAGGGAGCGGACGACGATTGTGTTTACTACCGGCTCCGCCGCAATAGTGCACTTGGCAGAACCGATGCTGCAAGTGAAATCCTCGACCATATTGGTGCCGGCCACGAGACCACGGCTACAGCGTTGACTTACGCCACGTACAATCTCTCTGTCTCGCCAGAACGACAGGCACGGCTTCATGATGAACTCAAGATGGCAGAGAATCTGTGGCGGTTTAAGGATGTTGATGCGCTGCCATTCCTCAATTCTGTTGTCTTGGAGACATTGCGGCTTAACTCGCCGATTCCGGGGTCACAGCCAAGAGTGACGACGGATGGTGGCTGTATGGTGGGCGAGTATTGTGTTCCAGGCGGTGTGACGGTAGGAGGACAGGCGTATAGTTTGCATAGGGCGTTTTGGGCGGATGCGGAAGTGTGGAGGCCAGAGAGGTGGCTGAACAATGAAGAAGAGGGGAAAGAGGGGGAGAGGTGGTTGTGGATGTTTGGCAGCGGGGGGAGGGGGTGTGTGGGGAAGTGGTTGGCAGTTTATGGTACGTACCCCGAGTACGCCTTTTTGCTATCCTTGATATATGATGGTGAGCTGATATAGGGAGTAGAAATGAAAATGACACTGGCATGTATTTATGCCAATTATGAGACGAGGATAGTGGATGATGAAGGTATCGAGATGGATGATAGGTATGGTTTCGCCCCCTCTCTCCCAAGCACCCTCTTTTCTGCCTGTTAGGGGGCTCATGCAGCTGTGACAGGTATACGACGGGCCCAATATCCAACCAATTGCTAGTAGGATTCCACAAACTGTAGTGATGATGTGTTTGTTATACGATCTTTAATATTCACTTTTGGATGAATGTCTGCCTGACTTACTATGCTCCGTTTGATTGCCCCCTCAACCCGAATATTCAATCAAAATAACCAGCCTTTGACTGTCTCCAACGTGAAGATTACAACACCCCCCGCGATTCGTCTGATCAAACCACATGATGTCGAATTACTGGTGTTGCGTATCGGGTATTCGTGATTTGTTGCCATCCTCAAAGCACAATTGATATGCACCTCTGATCATGATGTTTACCGGGTTTGAGCGTGGTTGCAGAGGTACATGTTTATTATGTATATGGGTCGATGTATATAGGGCGTAGGCGTTTATCGTGGATCGCTGACGGGTGAAGTGGGGGTTGTGTTACTCCAGTAAGGTTGTGATCATGCGAGCTGAAGCAGACAATTGAAGAGGGGATGAAAAGGGGTTCAGTCGGAAGGTTTTGAAGAGGTGCTGACTGACTGAGTGATACTTGGCTGGCTGCGTGAAAAGTAGCACCTCCACTTTTCCCCTCGCTGAGATCGAGAAAGAAACCAGCCCAAATCAGTAAAAGGGTCCGACGGCACGCATTGATGAAAACCATCTGCTTCCGCTTTCTCAACACGAATATACAAGCACCGTACCTGCACTGAGAGGAAGGGCAAGGGAGGGGACATCGACAAGCTGTAAATACGGTTGTTGGCGAAGAAGACTGTGATGAATAACGAACGAACCTCACTAGCTAGATCAAGTAAAGACCGTTGCTCACTCTCAATGCATGGCTAGTCATTGCCCATCACAGCCAATCACTCTGTTTCTTCTTATCGTTCAAGGGCGTTGGGATTGGATGCTGTCGAGATGTTTAGAAGCTAGTAGAGATCGTGATGATAGATGTCATTAGAAGAGAACGTTTGGGTTCTAAATCTGTTTTTAAGATTTTTGTTTAGCTGGCCAGATCATTGTTTGACCACAGTTGTGACATACGTAACCAATGCTACGTGTGCGGTGTGACATGAGTATGTACAGATTCTGGTAGAATTAATGCGAAAGTGGGTTTTCCGTGACCCGATAGTCCCATTGGCCCTCAAAGGAATTTTTGCAGTGAGCACGGGCCAAGAAACCCACCCTTTTAGTTCTGACTTTCGCAATAATTCTACCGGATACTGTATGTACGGCTATCATTTCCCAGCCTTTGCCGTAACCTTATTCCCCAGCCAGTCAGGGCCCAGCTGATTAGATATTCGGGTACTAAATATATCGATTCGTCAAGCTTTCTAGATAGCTAACCTGCTCCTGTAATTCCTCCTGGTAGAGCACTGTTCAACCTATCATACATGTAGTTGCCAGGTAGCTGTACCCGACTACATAGTAGATGCAGCTCTTCAAAGAGTCTACAGTACGTGTAGTGTATGTATCTCAAGAATCTACCATGGTGTCTCCAGAGGACATACATACATGTACGTACATGTAGTACTGAACATGCAATCCTAAATACAATCGTTCTCAATTTCCAACATGAATCAAAATCAAGTCGCTTTGGTATAAAGGAACCTTCCCTCGAATTTCTGACATGAATTCCATCTCTAAAAGGCAGTAATTCAAACAGAAACAGATAAACAGATAAACAGATAAACAGATAAACAGATAAACAGATAAACAGATAAACAGATAAACAGATAAACAGATAAACAGATAAACAGATAAACAGATAAACAGACAGACAGACAAACAGACAGACAGACAAACAGACAAACAACTCTACGGATAAATCAATTTATCAAAACGCGTTGAGTAGCAATAACTACAGCTGTGGCCACACAAAGCACGAGCACATAAAGGTTAACCATTACTGCGACAGCACACCCTTCCCTATTAGGCACGGGAGGTCATCGCGTACCATTGAGGTCTACGAGCGTTGTCGAAAATGTTCTCATGAGGAGGTGAAGCACGTCAAGGAGGAGGAAGAGAGAACGCTAAGAAAGGGTATCCAGATGATGGAGGCCAAGCGAGGTGAGTACTAGAGTACTAGCCAGGTAACAAGAAAGCGCTCCAGGGCGGGTGGGATGTGCTGATCACCATAGCGCCCGCTCTGCTAGTAACAGCGGTGCTCTCTACAGCTACATGTAGTAGCACTCGCACCACACTGCACAGGTTTGCCCGCTCAATCATCTTCCGACTACTAGCGAGCTGTGCTCTCTACAAAGCACAATCAAAATTACAATTCAAGTTTGCACAGATACCCTCAATTAATTAACGTCCCAGCCTACGCTAGCATCAAGTCTCAACTTTCAAGTGCTTATAGAACACGGCCTGAAATCTTCAGCTCCCATTTATAACCAACCTCAAGAACAACACTATTAGAAGCACTTATTGCTGCTGACTTTATAGACACGTCCCTAAACAAAACAAAACCACTTATCGCAAAGAACCTTGCGCAAGAAAGACTCCCAAAGAAATATATCTTAAGAAACATCTCAACTAAAAAATTCTACAGCAATCCTCATCGAACCCTGACAATGATTCCGAACCTTCTTACCCAGCTCACCCGAAACTGCGACCCATTCCACCCCTTGTTGGTATTACTTTCCTTCACCATCATCACTCTATTCCTCTTCGCGAGCCTTGAAATAGTTTACCTCATTTTTCTCAAATGCTACCGGCACTACTCCTTCAAGCTCTCTAGCTTCTCTAGCTCCTCGGGCTCCTCGGACTGTTACCATACGATTATATGTCACGGAGATCAAGCCAGAAAGGAATATGAAGGGTACAATGTACGTCAGTGGCTGATGAATGTTGACAATACACCTCCACAAAGTGATGCATCGCTGGAGTTTGGTGGCTGTGATAGAGGCTGTTTGGAGTTGACTGGTTTATGTGTTTTGTGCCGTCGTTGGTTGGATCGTCAGATCTAGATTGTAGGAGCTGAAGATCGTGCTGACATGACGTGCCTGCCACCCCATTTGATATCGATCATTGCTTTTTGGATCGGCCGTGGATCACCGCACTCAGATGCCGGTTTCAGAAAAGCTTAAGAGAGACAAAAGATTATGAATTAAAACCCCCGACCGGCCATTCCAGCGACGGTAGAGTGACTAGCTAGTAATAGTAGTAATAGCAATAAAATAAGATAGAATAACAAAAGCTTTTCTTTATCCAGAGGACATAACCAACCAAAGAAGAATAAGATAGAAATATGCGCATACGCCCCAGCCCCAATCGAAACTCCCATACTCACTTCATGAACCACCATGGTATATAGCTCTCCACCTGCCACCTATCCAAGAAAAATCATGTCGCTCATATAACCATCAAATAAGATATCGAGTCAGTATTGCGAGACATCGCGCCATTCCAGCAATATCCTGACAATGTTCTCAAATTTCAATGTTGCCGCATCACCCAACACCGTAACCCCCCGAACATCACAAAGCCCCGTATCGGCACCTCTTTCTAGAAACAACCTCACTGTTCCCTCGTGACCACCCTTTACGGCCAGTGCCAGAGGTGTCCTCCTCTTCTTTGATTCCACAGCGTCAATATCTGCGTCATAATCCAGCAGCAGTCTCGCGATTTCGGTATGACCTCCCATTGCTGCGACATGGAGCGCCGTACGTTTATCATTAGACCGGGCAAAAACGCTCGCTCCCCTCTCTAGAAGTAAGGTGACCATAGCCTTGTTCCCCGTCTGTGATGCGTAATGAAGTGCCGTCATTCCGTAACTGTCTACAGCGGTGATGTCGGCGTCTCGGTCAAGGAGGAAGGTTACCCATTGTTCGTCATGGAACGGAGCTGCTTTCATAGCTGTAAGGTGAAGTACTGTTTGATATGTTGCTTCTTGAGATTTTTGTCCCACTCTGCGCGGGGGTATTGTGGGGGTGTTTATGTCAATATGGTTTTCCAGCAACATACTCATAATCTCAATATCACCTTGCCTGGCTGCCCAATGAAGTGTGGTATTTCCGGGTGAGTCTACAGCTGTTATATTGGCACCGGCATCAATGAGTGCCTTGACTATTGCGGCGTGCTTGGCACCTGCTGCGAAGTGGAGGGCGGTCTCCTCGTTATACGTTTGGGCGTTAACGTCAACGCCCTTTTCAAGAAGTGTCTTCACCAGAGATTCACGTGGATTATGTCCACGGATAGCCTGGTGAAGTGGTGTATGGCCCACCCGCGTCCTAGCATGAATATCGGCGCCATATTCCAGCAATATTCTGCAATTGCGGTAAGCATGACCGGTCACAAGATGTGTGGGTGTATTAATTGTGAATTCAGATGATAGATATATACGTACGCTGCTATCGATTCATATCCATGAAACGCCGCCGTATGAAGCGGTGTTTCCCCAACCAAAGTCTCAGTATTCACCTCTGACCCAAACTCCAACAACAGTTTTACTGTCTGCTCGTTCCCACTCACAGCCGCCGCATTGAGTGGTGTCGACCCCCACCCACTCCGAGCAGCGATATCAGCTCCCCTATTTAAGAGAATCCTGACAATTCCATCATTAGAAACCGCCTTGTGGAGCGGCGTAGATCCATTGATTGTCTGAGCAGCGATATCAGCCCCCCGCTCAAGAAGCAGCTCTACAAGCTCCGAATGCCCATTCCCTGCGGCCCAGTGAAGTGTTGTGCGGCCACGGATATCAATTTTCTCATTGATATCGACGGCCAATTTCTTCAATACGAGCCTTACGAGTGCTTCGTTTTTGCGCTCTACTGCGGAGCAGAGTCCAGTTTTGCCATCCTGTTTTGCTATTTGGCTGAGGAGATTGTCCCGGAGATTTTCGAGCTGAAGGGACAGTATTTCTGCTAGACGACGGTTCGTTTTGAAAAGAGAATTCAGGTCGTTGGCGTTTAGGTGTTGGCTTATTATGAGAATGAGTTCGTTAGGAAGTTGTAGAAGTGAGAATTTGAGGAGTGACATTGCAATTGTAGCAACAGTAATAGTAGTGGTAGCAGTGGTAATATGGCACCACACGGTACGGCTAGTACGTATTATAATCTCTTTATTTTTGTTTTACTCCCGCTTCTCTCCTTTTTTTTCTCAATTTCTTTTTTCTCAAGATGTAGATATGAAGATAAATTGCCTTTCCGTGAAGAGTTCCGATTATGCTGGGCATGATCGACTGAAAGGAGGTGGGGGGGGGGGGGGGGGAGGAGGGCATTCATTCAGATATCCAAAAAAAAAAATTCATCTCTGGCCCGGCCGATCTGTCCTGCCAGAAAAACGGTCTCTGGATCGAGAACCGATGCGTGTTCTGAGACAAGCCAGCCAATGATCACGATATCGGATCTAGACAGATCTTCTAGATTTCACTATGTCAAACACCCTTTCCCGCTGGCTCCAATAGAAAGGGTTACTAGTCCGTGCTCTCGATGTCCCAGAAGAAATATGAGAATCTACGGCGCTGGTTTTGTTAGCAGTACGATTAGCGGTCGAAGTAGCAGTCATGAACAATCATTGCAAATTGCAATCGCGCCTGCAGAGTACATGGTATGCATATACATCTGTGGGCTAGGTAGGATGAGAAACCCAGAGCGTCGGGCTAAACCCTAGAGCCTCCTTTCTGTAGACCGGGGTGAGAATGTATGTATTGTCCCGGGGGTCATACCATCTGCTGCTCTTCTTCCTGCCTAGCCCTTGTCCTGGCTGTCATAGAAGCTTCTCGTTAGGACATTTCTTTACCTTGTGTGCCCTAGTCCTACACTCGATGCCCATTGCCGACGTTCGTGCGTCCTTATCGCTATTTCAACCCCCTGAGTTTTACCCAAGAGGTTTTCTCCTCTAGTGCCAATGCTACCAGCCAGTAATTGGTAAGCCCGAGAATTCCTTAGCTAGCTAGCTCTGAGTTTTCCGAGCTTCCACGCACACAAGTCAGGACACCGATTTATTTGAGAAAGTTATTGGTAACCCTAACCCTGACTCTATACCACAGCTCATCACTCGCTCTCACTCCTCCATTTTCGAAGAAATAAAGCCGGTATTCTTTTCTCTTTCAAAAGGACCATCTTGATTGGAAGCAGAGGTCTCATGACGGTTGCTCTTTAGGAGGGAATTACGCGCCAGTAGTGGTGAAGGGGCGTTCTGGCGGCCAGTACTTTGGGATAGCGGATCCACAATGCCGTTACCGATCTACCCTAATAAGACATCCTAGCAAATGACCATCAGCAAGCCCACGACGCACAGCTTGGTTATGTTGCAAATGGATGAGACAAAGGTTCAAAACTACATGTAGATTCGCATCTAACATGATATTATGCATACCCAGGCAAATACTCTAGACCGTACAATACTCTGATTTGCGTAATTACCATCCTCCTTCCAGATGCCTAATGATTTGTGAGCTATATCACTCCTTTTGGGTAGTAGTATAAGAACCAGCCCCAATTCCAGGGGAGTGGGACTTCCATCGATATCTTCACGTTCCCTACTAGCTGACATCCCGATTAAAAGCAATGGGGGTCAAAACCTACCTAGAGTACTCAGGAGTAAAACAGAGTATGTATGTATACAGGATCATCAATATAGTATATCCTCCCGGTGCATATGCATCATGATTGTCGGGAGTTGTGTTGCGTTGTGCACGGGAGGGAGGGAGTTGCAGGATAGTCTTGGCATGTGGGTTTTGAATGCTTTTTGTAGTGCAGGCAGGGTCTGGCCTTCGTATGCATGGTATGACGTAGAGTAAATGCAAATACTCAGCTATAGTTGATAAGTCTAGAGTTTAGTAGAGTGCCGCAAAAACGACTGACTGCAGGGTGAACACGGCGTTCTCAATCACAACCGCCAAAAGAGTAAATTTCCATGATCTCAACCAGTGATAGTACAGTATTCCAGCCTGGCCCCGTTCATTATTGTCGAGTTTTTATGGTATGTAGGGTGTTCTGTCTTGTTCGGTGCTTTCGACTAGTTTATTGAACGCGGATAACTGACGCTGCAGGTTGGCGGAAGGTTTGATGCTATGCCCGACAGTGTGGGTTGAGTTCTGGAGAAGAAATGCATGTCTGTCCGCGAATACTCTAGTGAGAAACGTACATCTGTCACTCTGTAGTTCCCTGGTTTCTGGTGGTAGGTCAAAATAAACTCTGCTAGTGGATTGGAGATAGATATGCTAACTTACTACCACTGGTTCGCCCCTGTGCGGATACTCTAGAGTGGAGTAGGTTAATGTACTCGCGACAGGCATGAAGTACCCGAATATGCAGCTGCAAGTTTTTGGTGTATTTTTGACTTCTACTCCAATGGAAATTGCAGATTAGGACGTGCATTTTCGGGTACTTGTTACCTGCTGCGAGTAGGTACTGTAAACTAAGTACTCTACATATCCTTGCATTTGCCGTCCTAGAAAACTTTTCAAATGATCGAACCTAAGTGTTACTGAAAGGGAGTCTGGACTTTACTACTCCTAGATCTGACAATCAACAGCTAGAAGTCTGCATAAGTGAAGCTAGGCCGGTGAGATCCACCCCCTTTTTGTTTTGTCTTTAAATTGTACCGGGGTTCTGGTCCTAGATCCTCTCCTGCAATGATTAGATTATGGTCCATCCCTGCAATCTATTATTCGGCCATAGTTCTTCCACGTAAATGGTGTGGCGCACGTGGCTTCTGTGGTAGAAATATAGGGACTAAAACGCGATTGAGCGAACAGCTCCCCCGCCTGAAAGTAAGGGGTATCTGAAACAGGATATCGCGGATAAGCTTATGTGGCTGTTAGGTGAAACAGTCTTGCATGGTAGATACGATTGTTCTTGCACTTGAGGCGTCTGCAGCTATATGGCATTCGCTTATAGCAAGAATATGCCATAGTTCTATTTCCACGGCGTCCGTATTTTACTAGAGGTATCGTATAGGTAGAATTTAGAGAGAGGTGTTAGTTAGCAAAACACAGGCTTTGTTTTCTTTAAACGCTGGAGGTTTCGTAGGGGTGGAATTTCGATAGGGCGACGGCTTTTTCTGTGCGTGCATGCTACTGGATATCAATATCTGGTAGTAAGATCGGTAACTATTTGGAACCGGGTAGGGTAGGGATAGTTAGGTTTGATTTAAATTTCGCGTTAGTCCCATGGATCCGACCGCCGATCAGGAGCGACTTTCCTAGAAGCGTTTGAAATCAAGATCGACTAACACGCCGCAAATGTGGTTATATACAGTTACAAACCGATTGTGCTATTCACAGTTATCTAGACTTTAGAATTAATTAATCACGAGATGTTAATATATGGCCTAGCTCACCTTTGACTTAATTCACTAATTGTCCAGCGTCGATGATAGTATATTTTACCTGCACATGCTTCGATATAAAACCAAAGATTATCGAAGTACTCCAGTTATAAACAAATTTGCAAACGGTTATTGGCTTTGAGGTATGTATCTCCGCCTTATTAGCACCGGTCCGCTTCGCCCTCTAGGCCTCAAATGTTCGTAGAAGCTGCTAACCCGGCACTGTGCCCAATCAGACTCCTATTATGACTATACAATAAGGCCGAAACCAACTAGCTGACCAGGTTACCGGAGGATAAAGCTAGTCCCATTTGCTCAAAGGCAACGGCAACATTAGACCAATTGTAGCTTATAGAGCTCTAGAGAGCTATAGGATATTAACCCAACTCCAAGTTACTCCAGACATGTACAACAAACATGACTTCAAAGAAGAAGAGACCAACGAATGAATACGACTGTAAATTACAACCTTCATTATAGTTCTTTGGGTCCTAGTCTTGCGTGAACCGCATAACTGTGAACTTTGTTCCTTTTTGACGGGATGCTGTTCAGTTGAAGGTCACAGAGATGCTATCTCGCGTGTCTCTGCTGTATAAAGGTGGTATTTTCTTAGATAGCATCATACGTCATCATCTTAACCTTTGATTTGAACCCGTCGTTATCGGCTTTCTCGGCAGCATTTACCCCGGTGTGAAGCTATCGAAGATTGGAACTTCTTGGGCGCTAAGCCCACAGTTTAGAGTGCTATTGCTCTCCGATCCGGATCCCCCCGGAAAAACTATGAAAACAATGAGATTTCATCAGCTAGTACTGAGAGGGCCGGGGTCCGGGACGAATACCATTGGTATGAGGTTCTATTCTGAAGTTTTGAAGCAGGATTCCTTCAATGTGATCCGGAGTGAAGTGGTGTTTCTATGGCTAAGAAGGATTTAGACAAGTAACAGGGCGGTGCGCGATAGGTTCGAC
Source organism: Morchella sextelata (assembly GCF_020137385.1). Classification (NCBI taxonomy): domain Eukaryota; kingdom Fungi; phylum Ascomycota; class Pezizomycetes; order Pezizales; family Morchellaceae; genus Morchella; species Morchella sextelata. Next base: position 116,605 of record NW_025408619.1, on the reverse strand, counting down.
TAAAGTCATGTCAGTTGAGCCGCCAAAGCTTAAATAAAGCGGTTTCACATGTACGCCGTTGATGCATGGTAACACGTTGCGTCTCTTTCTATACTAGTGGAGTCAACAACGTCAACAGTACTAACTGTTATTCCTGTTTTCATAAGTACGTCTGGCGATATATCTAGATAGCTAAGGGGGGAAGCTCTCGCTCAAATAGTCACCTTTCCTCCCACGGAATTCTCCCCACAGAAGAGAATGTCGGATCTCTGTTGATGCCGGTGATTACGATGCCTTCAAATTGGGAAATAAATAAAACCCTGTCTCAAAACGGCACGCCTTTAAGCGCCCACAACGTAGCGTTGCAGCTGCGCATTAAGGCACTTGGTATCTTAACTATATCAATTTATTGAACTCATGAATCTCTATCCTTCACAGTGCTCTTGCATGGCGGAGTTTTGAGTACTCTAGCTCGATAAGCCTCGAAGGCATTCGCCTCATGTATCACTACAAAGAGGCAGTATATATATTAGGTGAATAGAGAAGAGCTGACGTTACAGCAATTCTTATAGTTCTATTATTATGATCGACTATGTTGCGACACTAGTCGCTGGGCTGTGGCCTTTTAAGACCAACTATTTATCTTGCTCTTGGCCCAAGATATATAGGGGTGTCTAAGGGCCTAGCGACTAAGCGCCACGATCTAATAGAGATCTATAAATATATTATCCGAACCCCTATCCCATAGACCGTCAGGCCGAATTGTAATTAGAGGCATCTAACGCAAAGTGGAAATCGTGATATAAGGCACCCTTATAAGATTAGCAACGACAGAAACCATCAAGGAGTTTGTGTGTGATGAATTATCCCTTAAGCCGTCAGGACCGATTTCAATCCTGTTACTCAAACCCAATACGGAAGTCGTGATATAAACATCGCAGATAAGTGATCATGATGAGGTGATCTATCACGGTTTACCGATAAGAAATAGTGTGAGGAGCTATTCATCATGATCACTTCTCTGCGATGTTTATATCACGACTTCCGTATTGGGTTTGAGTAACAGGATTGAAATCGGTCCTGACGGCTTAAGGGATACGTTGTAACACAGACATACATGTAAATCTTGCATTTACCATATCACGATTTCCACTTTGCGTTAGATGCCTCTAATTACAATTCGGCCTGACGGTCTATGGGATAGGCCTATCGAGAGATATTGATAGTAACAAAAGTTATTGTGATTAATAGGGCGGCTTAAGGCATCCTCCATGTTGACTTGGTTATCCAGAATATAGGCAGCGATATAGTTACTTATACTCCTACTAAATAATATCCTTGTCAACCTGCAGACTCTAGTCGGATATATCCTTCATAACATGTGAATGGTCATGTCCGAGTGATATTTCATGTCTCTATTACCAACTCTATTTTTTCCTAGCGACGAAGAGGTCCATCTTGAACAAAGGCTCAACCGAGATTCTGATGAAGTCTTAATATTCTTGCTAGATTTAATAAGTTTATACCATATTTTAACTCCATGTAATTGCTCATCGTAGTGTACGTGTATAGTTTATAAAGACTGGAATTAAGGCCAATATACCATTCTCTATACTTAGGCGTTCAGTAAAGGGTCGTGAAAAATCGCCCCGTTGCAACGCCTGTTTTCACGACCTTTTACTAAACGCCTTAGTATTGTACTAAATAATTGCCCTACACTCGTTTCGTGTTCACTCAAGAAAAAGTAAGGGTTAACATGCCCATACGTGATATAGTTACATCTGTTTGCATCAAGCGGCCTCATAGACCCCGATAAATTCGTAAAGGTTCTGCTTTCACTCCCGCACTAGAGAATGTTCTCGCAGTTTATCGCTTACATGAACAAACTTATTAGGATATATTGTGTCAATGATAACTCAACATGGCAACTCCAGTCAGTCAAATCAACCACCTACGATCCAGGAGATAGACAGCACCCATTTATCTAATAATATGTATCAAGATCTACCCCACCATTCAGAAGTTTGTTCAACACCACAAGGGCGTAACATTTAATCATGTTGGCCCCTCTACCATGAAGATGATCCAGCGTCGGTGGGGGAGACACACCCGGGGTGTTGAGCATTAACTAGCGGGACTGGGTTACTCTCACAGTGCATATCATATCAAGATTTATGAACATGAAAGCTTTAGGCGCTCTGACTCAAACCCATAACAGAATCATTGACAATCAGTAATCCATGAACTAACATTATAATGTACTTAATATTAATCAGCAACCAGTGAACTGTGATAGTGAAGTGGCAAGAAAACAAACCACGGGCTCCGTGCCTGATTAATCTAACCAAATCTAACCACTAATTCCAGCTAGAATGGTCATAATAATCATATCTTAAAGAGGCAGATTATATGTCGTTTCTATAAATTGGTGTACTGGGCCACTATTAAGTCACTTGAGAACACGACCTCGATATGGCACGTGAAATTGTTTGATCGCCGTATCCAACACATTAACTTTATCAATTGAAGTCGCTTATAATATCCAAAAAATGTGTAGATCTTGTCTGACCTGCATGTCTTAATAATTGTCTAGGTTTCATATACATGTACCTATATATATGTAGCCAAAATTGCCCTCGGAGTCTTATCATCCATAATCCATATACACAACATACCTCAGTTACAAAACTCGCCAAGCGCCCTTCAGTGAGCGTCGAGATCACCCCCTTCCCTTTGTTCCTCATATCCGTTTCGAACACCTTGGCCCGAAGCCAGGGTTAGGGCTAATGCGAGCACGGCTGTAGGTACATGCTGATCATATGCTCCAAGTAATAGATAATCTAAGATAGAGTACAAAGTTCTAATTATAACCACGCCTCAAAAACTTGCATAATCATGTCACATGGGCCTACCAAGCTGAGTGGGTTGAAAATGTGCGCTCCTGTATGCAGTATGCACTGTACGCACAATACCGTCTCAGCCTTGCCATGTCAAATTCAAAGAGTGACTGACTGAGTGTGTAAAGATATGATGATGTATGTATATATGCATGCCATATATAATTGTCTATCGGATCACTCTTGCGGAAGGTTGTTGGTGTTCCAGGCTATTTCAAAAGTTCTAAAGTGGTAAAGTACATATAATATTATTACCGGAAGTTGCCGGGGGTCCAGATACATACCCCACGAGTCCAATGAGTCTAGAGGACATATATGCATGGCTTTAATAGCGTGTCTAGTCTTGGATTTTAAACACAAACAAGCACCAGGGTCATTTTCATTAAGAGCGATACCGGTTTAGCTGCATGGACCTAGGTTACATTATATTCATAGATTATCACTCGATTATTGTCCACGATTTAGAAGCGTTTTTAAGCAATACCGAAAGACTTATAGCTAAGCCACATACAACTCTAACTTGAATAGCAATGCTTCGCCAGGTAACGTGTGATCGGGGTTTGAGTCTGTCTTCATGTATTATCACTCGGTTGTGCCGCAATACATGTACAGCCGCATTCGAAAAGTTTTGGCACCTCCGGCCAAACTCACGAGGCAGTCCTTTCTGCTTTGCGATTCTCATATTCGAGACCGTTGTCAGAGAGAGCTGCAATGTCTCTATTGTGGTCATACTTGTCAATAAGTTGAGTATGCGTGAGTGCCATGGTTGTTGGTGGGCTACAATTCATGAACGACTCAATATAGTAGGGTGCCAGTACTTTTCGAATGCGGCTGTACGTACCGTTGAAATATGTGGTTTACCCATTAAAAATATATGTACGTATACTTCCGGAGAGCGTTCTGAAGTAGACTCACGTATTTAACGGTACCGAGTAGCAGTAAAACATGGCATAAGGAGGGCTTATATCCGGCAAGTCAAGGGTGACTACAACTAGGTCGATGCGCCGTCAATCCTCCCCAATTGGCCGTCTCACGACTCCGGTATCTGCAGTTCAATCCTCGGTTATATTATAAGTGCTGCAGTTACACCAAAGCTTAGGAATCATCCGCTGTGCATATACTTGTGTCATTCATGATACGTCGAGGTACCGCAGCCCCGTAAACGCTTCCCCTACATGAATTTCGTATTACCTTGAAAGTCACACCGAAGCCTTAATTCTGTACATATATAATGACTGATTGTGGACATTCTTGAACTATAAATATCTTCAGCGCGTAGTCATGCATCGCACTGATTAAAAATCAAGTTAAAAATCAAGTATACCCCCAAAATGCTGAGAGAGAGTTTAGTACCCCGGGCCCCTACATAGTCACCCAATGCAGTACTGACGAAGCGATAGAAGGCTTGGGTACAGTAGAGCTGACGGGATGCTCCACTTTCCTTGTTCTATGACCGAACACGTTGGGAAAGCGGTTCTGCAGGCCAAATACACAATTGTACAATAGCTCACTCATTATCGTCGCTAGACCGAACTTATATGCTAGCAGCATGCATTGCCGCGAAGTTTGTCGGAATCATACAGGAGATGTGGTCAAAACGGATCGGACCTAGCTCGATTCCTTGTGTTCGGGGTAGAAGTAATATACAGAGCTAGAGAATTTACCGTTGAAGGGTGTTCATTGTTTGCCGCCGACCATGATCTAGGTACGTACTATTTCATTATGCTGAAACTGGCAGGTCGATGGACGATTGCTGTTCGGATTGCCAGTTCGTTTTCGTAAGTTTAACGTTGTCTCAAACGCAGGCCGAACGTTGTTCATGAAAGTGGTATATTATATCATTACACGGTACTACATTTGCCTTTGAATACTTGTCCTTACCTTGGCACCATAAAACAAGCTTTTATTCATTACCCTTCTTTATTCCTCAGTTCAATGACTCGCATATCCATCGGTTATCACTCAGAAGAAAAGACCTTGCTTGTAAAAGCCTACAATCGCAGGCCTAGGAAGCAAACAAGCCACTTACTATACGAAAGGCTATTACCAGGTTAATCTTTATCTTCCGCATTCCTGTGCAATTACAGGACGCCTTCAATTAATAATCCGAACTTCATGGCGGGGAACGTACGCCAAAGGCATGGTAATTGTACATATACAAAAGTAGGCATATTTTCACAGCTACATTCCGAGCTGAACCAATGAGGATAGCCTCGAGGTTTTTATCAATTTGGCTCTTGAAGTATCACAATGAGGTCTAATTTACCTTCTTATCCACATTCTGAACCAGGCTAACCCTTCATTGTTTCGTATCGACATTGGTCCAGATGGCCACAGTATCCGGGCCAGTTCAGTCCAGCTCAGCCCAGCACCACTGTCAATACATTCCAGTGTGATACATAACACAAGGGATTGCTTGTTCCATTGAGTTTGGGACCTGTCCCACAAGCCTCTATATAAAATTAAACCCAACGGTTCCATGATCCGGATATAAACTCTTAGCCAACCAATCATTGTCTACCGAGTTCCCCTGACAACGAGCCGAGCTACTCTGATCATTTCCGTTTTGAGAGCTATATAATATAATCATTTGAACGTTCCATGCCGACGTCGAGAGAATAACGAAGAAGCAGATACTCTACTGGCATCACTTCGTTCATACCCGTGGTCCTTGGCTATCAAAAGTAAAAATATAAACGTATGCGAATTAAGCCGCCAACCAGTTTCGGCGGAAGAGTCTCTATATTCTGTCAGAGCCGAAGATACTGGCACTGTGATCATTTCCGTTTAGATTACCCGCCAACAAACAAAAGCAAACATCGACACGGCTGCAATAAACCTCGCACCGACGAACTGATCATGTAGTTGATACCTGCCTAGTACTCTATCCCCATTTACCCCTCAGAGGTCGGCAATCCAGACCACCCATCACACCCCACTTCCCTCCCTTTACTAAACAAAACCACTGATATATAATTCGCTGCTAAGCGGCACCCCATAACTCGTCCGCCCCTCTCTTCGCAACTCAACCAGTCATCTACAGCACGCTATGCTCTCGCAAACAACCACTGGCTCGCGGCCGTTTCGAATCTAGATCGTAAGTGCCAGAATTAACCGAACCCCCTCCCCTGTACGTAGGGTTGGAGTTGGTTGGTCTGGATGGAAAGCATCCGCTCTTGCAACTCCGTTTGCTCCTCCTGCTGCTCCTCCTCCACCCCTCTCTACCTCTGGAGCCAGACAAGGAACCAAGGAAAGATGGGAGATGGGAAACAGGTGACTGTTGGCGCAATAATACCTCTACTCTACCTCCACCTCGAGCTTTGAGGAGAGTACAGTGATACAATTGCAAATAACTAAGCACAACGTCCACCCAAGAAGAGTTCCAAAAGTAGATCACTCGATCTAGTATCGATCGATCTTGCACTCCAGCAGATTATCTCGACCTCTCGCCGGTTTTGGGCTCGGAGAAAGACTGGTTGAGCCAAAGCGAGGGATTGACAGGATATTCGGTGATTACAAGCTACTTGCCTGGGTGGGGAGACATGTATCCTCTCCACCCCCCGTGCTCATACGGGCTCGCACGGGCCAGCTGAATGATATGCAGAGCATCTGCCGATTCGACGACCAGCCAAAAGTAGGGGAGTGGCACAGAACGATTGGTCTGAGGCACTGGACCGACATGATGGTCTTTGGGTCATTGTGTCACTAGGTACTCTGAGAGGTGGACGGTAGTTTGTAAGTAGATCTACATGAGTACATAGCGTACCTAAGGTAGAGTAGAGGGTAAAATGCTGTTGAATTAGAGTAGGTACGTAGGCAGAGGTAAAAATCCCAGGAACCTTAATCCAGGTTCTATTCCTGCTCCTCGCGAGAGTACTTGCCATGTCGAGTAATGAAACATCCACCGCACACACGTGTAAAAGTAGGCATTACATGGCGAGGAGATCTACATACATACATAAAAAGAACTCGGTGAACAAAGAAAAAGACCTGGCAGAGACTTCATCACCAAAGTCACCTTAGGACCACCACCTCCATCTTGCCACATACTCACCAAGTCGATCCCCAGTTCCCATTGAAATCCATGAACAACTCAGGCTCAGCGCCCACCCAGGAAAGCATCTCGAATCAGTTTGATGTGTGGCAATTGCATATGTGGCAGGAGTGGTCTCATTGGTCCAGTGTTGTGGTTGGTTGGGGTTGGGGTTGGGGTTGGGTCGAATTGGTTGGTGGGTTGGGGTCACATATTATGGGCGGTGGGGAGTGGATATTGGGGGGGAGTGATAATTCATGACCCGCGCGCGCGATACACACATACTGAGACAGCCACGTCCGCTGGGCCCAAAACGGCGGGGGTGAAGGCAGCTAAGTGAATCGACAAGCACAATTTTGAAATTGATCGTTTCATTTCCAGGGCGGAGATAAATATTGCATATTCATTAGATCAAGAAAAGGGAAATGGTTTGTAATCTCCATGCCGAAATACAGAAATCAAAAATAATAATTAAGAGCTCATGGGAAATTCACAGAATATATAAACCGTACCTCGAGGGGGGTAATATATGGGGGGATGCTGGGGCAATCTATTATCAAGTAGAGTGCCTAGACTGGCCAGGCTACCCCTCACTCCCCACCACCAGACCACTAGACCAGGGGGGAAAAAGCGTACCTGCATACATACACCACGCAAGGATGTCCCCCCGGGCCCCCAGGCCAACCACAGCGCTCAATATAAGATCTGGGTAATGAAGCGCCGCGGGTTCATCTCATCCTGCAGTACACACGTTCAGCAACATTAAGCTGCTGGCAAGCAGAGAGTGCGAGCCAGTGTGATTGAGGATTATCCCAAGCGGCCAGCTACCAGCTAGCTATAGCAGCGCACTGTACTGGCAGGGGAGGCAGGGTGGGTGACAAGTCATCCATCGACCCCATCTCGAGCCGGCATCGAAAAGTAAAAAAGAAAAAAAAAAAAAAAAAAAGAATGAAACCCACATCATGCGCAGATTCCGAGATTCCAAGATTTGGGATCGGGGGTAGAGGAGTAAGTTGTGGATGGAATATGTGGATGTGGATGGAGCCATGGGGCCGGTACGTTTGTGGATGTGGATGTGGATGGTGGTGTGCTGTTACTACTGCGCTGTACTGCGCTGTACTGTGCCCCTCCCTCCCCTCCCTCATCGTCCCCCCTCTCCCATCTCATCTCATATACGTGGGTGGTGGAGTTCGACGTGGAGGCAGGCAGGCAGGGTGTACAAGGTACCGGAAACTCTGCTGTAGGCAATCGTAGAATTTCTAGCACCACCACGTACCTACATGTAGGTTATGTGGTGGCCGCCGCCTAGCTAGTAGGTTAGCTGTCCGCCTACTTCTGATGCATACATGTATGCTATGCCATACATACACTATAGCTACATACCTGGAGATGGCCATGCAACTGCAAATGCGCATCACCTCCCCTCACTCATGATCACCCATCATCACTCCACTCCACTCCGCTCCTCCACCAGCAGACCAGCACGTTCCAGCAGAGTCACACATACTTGGTAGCCAGGTAGCAGGTACGATGTATGTACAGTACATACATGTATGTACCTAGGCCGGTAGAGCGCTCTACCCACATGACGCTGCTGTGTGTCGGCCCCCCATAACCCACTCATCTCCATCGCGCCTCATATCTGGCCAGAATTGCCCCTCCCCCATCCGGAGGCTCCCCCCCATCCATATGGTACCTACATCACATACATGTACGTACCTACATCCTGTAGGTCCTCCCCTAGCTGCCAGCGCCAGCGGCCTCCATCTCATTCCTACCCATTGCTTGAAGCCAAGCAGACCCGCGCAAATGCGATGCGCTCAGATACCATGCACGTACCTCTTCGTTTTTTTTTCTTTCTTTCTTTTTTTTCTTTTTTTCTTCTTCTTCAGATCAGGGGACGGGAACCGGGACGGACGGGGAATTAAATGAGACAGAGCTTCTAGTAGGGTTCTCCCTAGAGTAAGTAGAGTAGGGTTCGAATTTTCTGGAGCGTCTCTCTCTCTCTCTCTCTCTCTATCCCAGACAGGTAATTTAGGTAATGGGGAAGTTGGAGAGGAGAGGAGACCGGGTAGCATCCATCCCCATCCTAATTGGATCTGCCCTTCCCGTGGAAGCATCTCATGGAAGCCCGGTGGAACGGGGGGGATCACAGGTCACGTGATGTTGAAATTTCCGGAAGTGGCCGAGATGGGCGCCTTTCTACGGAGGACGGCGGTGGGGGGGGGGGTGGGGGTACAGCACGCATGGGGGGTAGTTTGGAGTAGAGTGGGTGAAAAAGAGTACGTAGAGCTTATAGATATAAGATTGATATACTTTATTATATATATCCTGAGGTTATTGTTTTCTCCCGCGGGAGAAATAGGTACTTGGGTACATTGAGTAGGTAATCTAGGTAGGTGGTGATGATAGTTCGTGATTGAGTTCCTTGCAGAGTCACATCTTTCCCCCATTCTGCTTCGAAAAGATGTGCCTGTCTGTCCCTGCTGTCCCTGGCCATGTCCCTGTGCAGCAGCAGCGCTTACCTAACCGACCGACCGACCGGCACACCACACCTGGAGTCCCACCCAGCAAGGCCTCCCGACGCGACGTCCAACCCGGAAACGAAACAACCGCACCCCTGCACGTGGCACGCGACGGTGGTACGACAGCTACAGAAAGGAAATTTTTTTATTTTTTCGTTTTTTCGTTTTTTCTTTCTTTCTTTCTTTTCTATGCGTGTGTGTGTGTGGTGGGGAGAGACGGGGGGGGAAAAAGACAGGCACAGACACAGACACAGAGAGAAAGAGGAAGAGTGGGACCAAACCCCCCCCCCCGGGGGGGGAGGAGGGGAGGGGGCCCTCTAAACAGACTGCCACGTCGGTGGACGTTATGGGAGTGATGCAGATTACGGTATGGGGTGAAATGCAGGAATGGGGGGGGGGAGAGGTGTGCATAGGTAGGCGAGTCTCTCTCTGTCTTCTTTCCCTTTCTCTCTCCCGGTGTGTGTGTGTGTGAGTGAGTGTGGGTGAGGTGCGTGTGTGTGTGTGTGTGTGTGTGTTTACATCATCGGTTATGTACCTACTTTTTTTACCTACGATATGACATCGCGGTAGGTTGGGGTTGGGTTATGATGTATGTAGATAGCTAGGCGGTAGACATGTCACTCACTCACTCACTCACTACTGATCACTCACTCACTCACCGCTCGAAGCTCCCGGGTGAATGATTGACGTTCGAAATAGCAGCTGCCATCCACTCGATTGGCTGGTCGGTTACTTCGGACGAGGGGAGGGGTGGGGTGGGCATGATGATGATGAGGGAAACGAAAGGACTGATGATGATGATTATGGGATGTTTGTGGCGGGCCTGTTCCTTCGGAGGAGGCTTGCTGGGGGCCAAGGATTGGGTCGGTTCGGTGGCTTGAACGGAGGAGGTAGGTTTGTAGGTAGGTCCTGGTCCATCAAGTTGCATCAACTACAACCTAGAGTACCGCTACCGCAACTACAGGCTACATACCCACCTCCACCTCCACCACCGCAGGGTCTCAGGACGGAGGACGTCCGTAGCTCGTCCATGTCGGGACTCGGATGCGAGCTTGTTACGAGATGGGCGGGTGAGTGAATGTGGTACGGTGCTGCACACCCACAAAGAAATTGATCAAGATCAAAAAAAGGTGAGATGAATTGAGCTTCTGCTTGCTTGAGGAGAATTAATTGAGCTGAAGAAAAGAAATGCGCTCCCGTTGGTACATGAGTAGGGTAGGTAGGGCACTGGCAGGCTAGGGGAATTAATTGGGGAGGATTGATATTTGCATAAGTGGGCGCCGTACATAGAGTAGATCATCATCCATCCTCGTCGTGGAGAGTACCGCGAACATCGACAGGGGTAACCAAAAAAAAAAAAAAAAAAAATTCTCCAGCGCAGGGGATAGTAGGTTATTATTGTACCTACTCTACGGGTTTCTTCACATATAGGGTACACCTCCAATTTACCTAGGTAGACAGCCCGTCGAACATGGGAATGTTGTTCTCGCTCCCTCTGCCTTGCCTGCCACCACCCCCGGAGCCGGAGGAGGAGGAGGAGGAGCAGGAGGAGGAGCAGGAGGAGGTCAAAGAGAGAAACATCATAACATAGCAATTGAACACTAACCCGGCCGGATTAATTCTTCTCAGGAGAAAGGGATCGAAGGAAGGAAAGAAAAAGAAGGGGAAGCTAGACACAGACATTCTTTTCTGGTTTTAGACTTCGGTTTAGGTTTTAATATGTATAGAGAGACGTCTGTCTGGTCATAGCTGGCCTTTTTTATTTTTTAACTTTCTGTTCTTGTTCCCCAGGCCATTCAACCCATTCATTCGCTCACTCGTCGACGTACCAGCTTCTTCATTCCTTCAGAAGCTTGAGAAGACTTAGTTGTGAATAATCTTTCCCCTTCCATCACGACGTACGGCGGCGGCGGCATAAACAAAAAGAAACCCCGACGTACCTCAGATCAGATCTCCGTTCGTCATATTCGGCCGGCACATACAATAATACCTTAAACTACCTACAGTACCAAATCGACGACGTCGCATCCAACTCCCCTCATACATACATACCTACATACCCTACATACATAATACATAATTTTTTTCTTTTCCTTTACCTTTTTTTTTTTTTGGCCCCAGGAAGGTGTTTGTGTTGTCATCACCTCACATTTCCCACTGGGCAGTGATTCCCAGTCCCTTTCCCTTTCTAGTAAAAGGAAGGTACAGGATTACTTGTGGTACAGACACATGGCGGGCATCACGCAGTGGTCCATTTGGAGCAATAATAACGCTGGTGCGAAGAAGAAGGGCGACCGGGGGGATTTGCAGGACAGCGCATTGGACGGCGGCGGCAATGGTGGTTGTGGTGGTGGTGATAATAATAGTAATGAGGACTTATCAATGAGTGGGGGAAGTGATAGTGGAGGAGACGGAGGAGTAGGAGGGGGGTTGGTGGTGGGTGAAATGGAGGGGAAGTCGTCGTCGTCGTCGTCGTTGTCGTCGTTGCTGTGGTCGGGGAACGGAGAATTAGGGAAGCTACTGCTGGGGGGAGATGAGAATGAATTGGGACATGCAGCAGCAGCAGCAGAAGCAGCAATATTGATAGCTGGTGTGGAGGGGATTGGGGAGGAACAATTAATGCTAATGGGAAACAAACTCGGTCACGACGTCACCTCTAATCTTTTGACAGCTACCACTACTGCTAGTAGTAATACTGCCAGTATTACTGCTGCTACTACTGCTGCTGCTGCTGCTACTATTACGGCTACTAATTCTGCTACTAATACTCGTCCTAATACTGGTGTTACTACTCCAGCCAACCTCGATCTCAATGATAGTCGTAATAATAGTGCCACACCAACAAAGCTCAGGCTCAGGCTAATTGCAACAAAATTGTCGACCGCAATCACCAGATCGCCCTCGCCCTCTGCTGCTTCTTCCGTGGTGACCTCGCCGGTGCTGGCCAGTTTCTCAATATCGAGTCCTCTTGTATCCCACTCCAGCCACACTCTGGCCCTTCGTCATGAGGTGAACGACGCAAATGGCGAGAGCCTCACCTTGCAGCACAGTTTTTACCGTGAGGCAGGCCCCACCTTTGGCGGGAGACCAACCTACCACAGCTCCCACTCAGCCGTTAGGCCTACTACTGCAGTCCCCTCCGCAAGTGCTTCTTACACCTTCTCCGATCACTTAAGCTCTCTTGGCCATCCGGACCCAATCACCCTCCACAAGTCCAGGTCAGCCAACGACCTGTCTCTCTTTCTCCCACTCGACGAATGCCTCCCGCCTATCCCTCCCTCCCTTTGGGGGTCGCGCCAGCAATACGCCTGCAAACACGCAGACACGTTCACAGCTGGCCAGGTGGCAGCCTTGTCCGACAACCACCACCACCACCACCACCACCACCACCACCACAACAACCAGAATCTCGACCTCCACCACACTACTCACGCTCACACTCACACACCGACTGATGAGAATCACTCAATTCTCAACCACGAAATTTCCCCCGCCGTGGTGGTCGTAGCTTCTCCCACCACTCCTCCTCCTCCTCCTCCTCCTCCTAGTGCTCCTCTCCTTCCCCCCCAGCAGGGAAAACCTAAACCTGCACTCGGTCCACCCCTAACATTCTCCTGCGAGGAAAAGATCTCCCCACTCAGCCCCGAAGACGCAATTGCCAGTCCTGGACGTCGGCCCTGCCATGAAACGTCGTCCTCTTCGTCCCTCACATCACCTAAACCAACTCCGTCTTTGTTGTTTGACCCCGAAACCTTTTCGTTCTCCGAGCAACAACACGATCGTTCTCTCTCCACCCCTCCTCCTCGTACCCACCACGTTTCTCCCGTAAACGATCTCTTCAGCACACCTCCGTCGTTGTTGTTGTTGTCGTCCGGTACTTCGGTTGTCGAGCCTCGAGATACCGATAATCGGCCATCGGAGTTGTTGACAGAACTCTCTGGCGACGCCTCATCATCATCTTTGTCTCCATCGTCGACATCATCACCACCATCATCATCATCAGCATCATCACCAGCAGCATCATCATCAGCAGCAGCAGCAGCAGGAGTGAGAACAGCAGAAGAAACTGTCAACGTCAATCTTTTGGCTGAATTCCCCTGGTGTGCAGCCGGCCCCGAAGCGGATCCCCTCGCATCCCCCACATACACGCCAGCTCAGCGCTTTCTCCCTCCGCTCCCGCCTCCACCTTCTCCATCGTCATCTTCCGTGGCGCCTCAGTCCGGGAAGGAACGTTCGGCACTAGTGATACCCACCCTCATACTCGAGCAATTCTTTTCCGACTCTGCGATGCCGAAGTTGCGGTCATCGGATAGCGGTGTGAGTTCACGCACACGCCCCGACCCTCTCCGCCCTACCAGTTTTGGAGGTGCAAATGTGCCAAAAGCACCGTCCTCGCCCCACAGCACCCACAGCATTGGGCGTATGTTCTCGACAAAAATACGTGGTCTATTGCACAGTCGTGATAGGCGGGCAAGTAGTCCTCTCAGCCCCCCCAATGTTGCCTCAAGTATCCACGAGGCCCAATTTGTGTCTGCGTCGGTGCCTTCCTCGCCGCGCACCACTGCGCACTACCCATTGCCTCTGAACGAGATTCATCCAAGCCAGTTGTCGAGGGACTCGACTGAGGAGTATGTCGGATATGGTACCACCCCCACCTCAAACCCGAGCCCCTTGTCGCGGAAAGATTATTCACACTCTGGTGCCAAAGCCGCTTCAGGTCACTCTTCGTATAGGTCTGCGGACTCGCCCACAACACGGACCGAGACAACAAGTCAAGACTCGTCGACAACGACCGATTCCACCGGCATCCGGAGTGGTCGCAGTTCGTTCCAGAGCTTCCACGATGAGAAGAGGCGTTCGGATTCTCCGTCGAGCCCCATCACTCCGGACGGTGATTACATGTTTGCCAGGAGCTCGCCAGAAAAGACCGGAAGCGATAATTACTACCCCTGCAACAGCTTTGATGATGATGACGGCAGGTCGCAGGAGGTGCTTTTTTGCCTCGACGAAGGCAACCTGATGCTTAACCAGGGCATTCCCTCGGTGAATATCGAGGCCCCAACGCCCACGGTGAACAAGCACTCCAGTCACTCATCGGCAGTGACAGCCTCATCCCGAATTCCTCGGCCCATGTCCTCCAGGTCACGCTCGGCGAGCCCAGCACCCCAGCGAGCCCCGAGCTTTGCGGCTTCGATCCGGGAAGAGATTACTGGTCGGGAGACGCCGTCATTCCTGGCACCGAGACCTGCACCAATCCCAATCCCAGTTGCGGGATCTGCAAAGCCTGCCCTGCATCCCTCGGCCGGTGGGTCGAAGCTTCTGCGAACCAGCACCATGAGCTCAAGATCGTCGGCAGTCAACCAGGCCAAGGCACCACTATCACTGACACCCAGGGTACGGACAAATTCCATCACTCGGCCGTCGACAGCCAACCGTCCTGGCACATCGTTCTCGGCCATGTCGATGAACTCCAATAGGAGCATGCATATGCATAGTCCCAAGTCGCCTGGGATGCCCATGGACAACCTTGCTGATGTAGACGAGAACATCGTGCTCCCACCCCCACACAGCCCAGGCGCAGCAGCATCAGCATCAGCCTTCAATCCTGATAAGTTCGCGTCCAGAGGCTCGCGGGGCAACAACAAGCCCAGCTCGCTGCTGCACGAGATCGTCATACCCCCCCAGTTCGACGCCGGCTCGTTCAGGACGGCCCCTGTCTCGCCCACGGCCGCATCAGAGTACAGCTTCACCGCGGGGCTGTCGCCAAAGAGGATACCCGACGACATGCAGAACATGCGGCCCATCGTCTTCAACACCGAGACGTCGGACAATGACGTCTCGATCCCGTTCTTCCCCGTGGCGCCCGCGCATGCAGCGCCACAGGCAGCAGCAACAGCAGTACCGGTTGTGGCAGCGGCAGCCGAGGCGCCCCGCCGCTCAAAGACCGTCAGCCTACGACATGCCTTCACCCGGCTCAACTCGCACGTCAACAAGCGCGGTGCAAACCACCCGCCCATCACGCCCGACATCATCTCGCGTCCCTCAAACGCAATCAAGTACGGCGGCCCCCATCCGCTCTCCTCCGAAATCTCCCACTCCCTCGACAACAACGACGACGCCTGCGAGAAGGGTCACAACCACAGTGGATCATCATCGTCGTCGTCTCGACCCCGCGCAACCTCTGGTGGGACACTGCCGTCGTCCTCCTCGTCCTTTGCACGTTGGAAATCAGGCCACGCAAGATCGTCGTCCAACCCGTCGAACCTCCCGCCCGTGCTGCCGCCCTCGCAGCAGCAGCTGCATCAGCCAGTCTACTACTCCCCACCAGGCACCGTCCCCACGAGCCCCACACTGTCTGCCACCACCACCTCCTCGCCTACTGGCACTGGGGTGCAGGCCGTGGCCCTCACGGACGAGGAGCGCTCCGAGCTCGCACGCATGCCGGGCACCATCTTCCTCAAGACTGCGCGCAGTGGCGAGAGCGCGGACGGCGAGCTGATTATCGAGGAGCACAGGTTGAAGCCGCGGAAGGGGATGCAGGGGAGCGGTGATGCGGGGAAGTGCAGGTTTTGTAGGAGGGGGCCGTTTCCAAATATGTGGGTGTGTTTGGACAGCTGTGGATTTGTCATGTGTAGGGTGTGTGCGAATGAGAGCGTGCAGGGCGGGGAGGCAGAGCTTTTTTGATCTGCTTGCTTGCTGGATACTGGCTGGTTGAACCTTCTAGTTAGTTCGATCCCGAGAAGAAGCTGGAAGTACCTTCCCTCCTTCTTCCTTTATTCCCGTTTTTGACGATGTTTTTCTGTTTATTCTGTAAATTGCATAGCGTGGGTTTCTTTTTTTTTTTTTTTTTTTTTTTTGATTGCTTTGCTCTGTGTTTTTAGTTGTGATTTGTTATTTTAGCGGTTGTGTGTGTGTTATTTTCGGATTGTTCTTTGATTTTCTGATCTTTTTCTCTTATGGTCGTGACACGCATTTCTTTTGTGGCAAGCTCGCGTTTCATCTTTTTTTTGCTCTCCTAAAGCGCAACTTACACACAATTTGGTTACTACTTATATGTTGGCTCGAGCGGTCGTTGTTGCTGGGACGAGTGAGGGGGGGGCTGGGAGGGAGGGAGGGCAGGTAGTATGAAGCAGAAGCAGCAGCAGCAGGGGAAGGGGAAGAGGGGGGGGGGGGTGGAAAGAAGGGCCGGGGGTGGGGGAAAGGATACAGTTTTATGACATTGCAGGAAGGAACAGATTGGGATTGGCATACATACATATTACAGGGCCGGACGAAGGTTTTTTTCTATTTTATTTTTGGGAGGTGGGGCGTTTTTACTTTGTATTTTTTTTTTTCACTTCTCTTTTTTTGTTGTTGTTGTTTGTTGCTGCTTGCTGCGTACGTTAGGGAGATCGATTTCTTTTGTTTATAATTTTTTTCTTCTCTCTTTTCTACTTTTATTTTTTTTTTCCTTTCAAACTTACCTCTTACTTTTACCTTTACTTTATTGTCTATTTTCACCAAAAACCCCCCCCCAATCCCTTTCTCTGTATTTCTTGGGAGCTTTTGTCCCCAACGGGGAGGCTCTTTTTTAGGATAGTTAGGCCCGATATCGATATGAAGAACCAGACCATCTCATCACTGAGTCACGGCCGCGGTATAATTTTTTTCTGCCCCCTCCCCTCCCATGGCTGCACCACATATTATTTACCAGTTCTGAAAAAGCTGTAGCCACCACTGGTATAGTACTAGTTCACACAGCAGCAAGATTTGAAAAAAACTTGCATATCTGACCTCTGACCACGGATCGAGCAAAAAAAAAAAGAAAAATAGGGGGAGGTAGGGGGGGGCGGGGGGGGGGGGCGAGAGATTGTTTCCGATTCCGAGAGTTTTTTCGTGATGCCGGTACAGATATGTGATCTTGGTGAATGATCATGGAGCAGGCAGGAGGTGTGAGCTGAGGTATACCCATGTCCACCCTTTCCACCTTTCCACCGCCGTCTCATGGACCGGACGGATGCTTCTAGATTCATGTCATGGTTCAAGAAAGGCTTTGTTGTAAAAAAAAATTATTCCCAGTTCCAGCTCGTTTTTTTTTTTTTTTTTTTTTTCCCTGATCATGATCTGACCAGCTCTCCTTCCTAGGAGCTCGAGCGCGGGAATAGAGGAGTAGAGAGAAAGAGACGTGAGAAAGGCAGGACGTACGTATAGCCAGGGATGGCAATATCCATCCATGGGGCCCGGCCGGCCATGCATCCTGTGCAAAAGAAACCTGAATCAGACGCAGGAGGCCCCCCCCCCCTCATCCTCGTTTCGTGTTCACGGCCACCCGCCCGCCTGCCTGCCTGCTGCCTGCTGCCTGCTGCGTGCCTGGTCTTGTTTAATATTATATTTAGCTTCAGCTAGCTAGCCTGGTTCGACGTATATGTTCATGCAGGTGGGAGATGTGGTTCGAATCATGTGATCTGCTGCTTTTTGGGGGGGGGAGGGGGGAAGAAGAATTTTATTGTCCCACCAGGCACAGAGACACAGTAATGCTCAGCTGCTGAAGGAAAAAAGGGAAGGCACAAAAAAAAAGTAGAGCTTTTTATCATTGAGGGGGCGAGTGATGGGTTGAGATCGGCCCTAGCTATAGCTAGCGTGAGCGTGGCAAGGTTAGGGTTGGCTGTGTGGGTGTGGGTGTGGGTGTGGGTTAGGGATCCTGCTTGGACAGGGTTAGGGAACAGGTACTGCAGCATCCTTACACATGTATGTAGCTTAGCTTATGCACACACTGAGCGTGTTGCTGGGCTACAGAGCTACATGCAGGCAGCGGCATGTCAGAAAGCTTGGTTGGATTAGAGTTGTCGGTATCTACATGTATGTTCCTGGTGGGGGCTGGACGATAGGGTTCTGACTCCGCTCTGCACCCCTCCCCACGCCCCACCACCACCACCACCACCACCACCACCACCACCTTGCCCTCCTCCGGCCCTGGCCTGAGTAGGTACTCTAACGGGCGGGTGTGACTGCAGAGTGGATGGCTGCGCACGAGGTGACAAGTGCGATAAATGCGAACACGAGTCGTGGGGCTTGCACAGTCATAATATAAGTACCTAGCGCCGTGCTGCGAGGGACGATCCGGAGGCCAGCCCGTGGAGTGGCGAGAACTGGGGAAAGAGTTGCGGGTGGAGAGCGAGCGGTTGGGCGTGCGGTGGGAGCTAGGTCAGGCCCTCCATATCGAGCAGCCCATGCAAGCTATGGAGAGCGTTGTTTGCTAGCTATGTGTGGCTGTGGCTGTGGATGCAGGAAGACTCGACGGGTAATAGGATGATGCTACATGTTACAAACGAGGATCGAAGGCTGTCGACTTAATTACACCCATCAGGGTGGCACGTCTGGTTAGCTATAGGCTAGACCGCCGGGAACACCGTTAATACCAAGACCACCTTACAGCGGAGGGGGGGTTCGGGTTCGGGTTGTAACTGAGAGGTGGGTGTTTGTTTCTATAAATGCCATCAGAGTCGACTCACGCCATTGGATATTGCATGCAGTATCTGTCTTGTTTGGCCGAGGAGTCATCGGGGCGGCGTTGACTGTGTGTGTATTTAGCTAGGCGGGTGACCTGAATCGCAGCTTGGGGGATACAGACAGAGAGGTACCGGAGACATAGTATGGCGAGGGGCCGCCGACATCGGCGAGGGGGTTACTTATATTGCAATTGGGTCTCTAGCTGGGAGATCTCTTCACCACAATAATATTCGCAACCTCCGGAATCTATAGCTAGCTGGAGATACCTCTATCTCCAAAAAGTAGTCTTCGCCACTTCTGACATCTCGACTTGTAGCTCAAGCTATAAACCCTCACCTAACCAACCCCGCCACCTACTACCGTCACAAACACCCCCCCCCCCCCCACCATGTCCGAGACGTAAGCCCTCCCCCCCCCTGCCCTCTCTACAGACCCCACTAATTCCCCTCCCCCCACAGCACCGACTTCAAGTCCACCTTCACATCCACCGAGCGCCGCCGCGCCTCCGCGGCAATGCTCCTCTCCCGCCCCTCCCACATCCCCGTCATCTGCGAGAAGGCGCCCAAGTCCAAGATGGAGGGCCCGAGCCTCATCAAGGTGCTCATCCCGCCGGAGCGGCAGGTGGCGTACCTGCTGCACCTGATCCGGCGCCGCACAAAGATTGCGCCGACGCAGGCGCTGTTCCTGCTTGTGGATGGGGTGCTGCCGCCGACGAGTATGGAGCTGGGCGTCCTGTTTGAGGAGAGGAGGGATGCGGATGGGTTTATGTATGTGGTGTAAGTTCTTCTCTCTCTCTGGGCTGGGTGTGTTGGGGGTGGATGCAGTGGGCTGACGGTGCGGGCGGTGCGTGTAGGTATACGGGTGAGGAGACGTTCGGGGAGGGAACGGTGGAGGAGGAGGAGGAGGAGGAGGAGACGGAGGGTTAAGGGGTCTTTTTCATTTGGGTGGAAGCGTCAGTAGCGGGTTTCGAAAATCTGTGCATCATTTCTTGTTTTTCTGACAGCTCGTCATTTCGGGGTCATCCCACATCTAGGGATGGCCATCTCATAAGCAATCTGCTCTGGCCGATATCATAGCGCGCCATTTCTGAACAGTTAGGAGTTTGTGGTAGATAGTACATGTGCTTGAATATTTTTCAGAGAAACTACCACAATTGAACAAATTTCCCTTCTGTAGTTGGTTGGGCGAATAGCACACCCGAGTGATAATTCATGAAACAATATATGATCTCATTATTGTGGTCAGCCTGAAGACTATGACGTAGCCAATCTATCTTGATCATAACAAACATCAAACCAACGTAACCTCGCCCGTACATACATACAGAGGATAGGTTCCATGTAAATCCCTAACGCCCCGTACCATCCCCATCCTCAGGCACCTCCTCCACCCACGCCTGATGTCTCCTCGCCCGAACCGCCGACTCCCGCCCTATAAGCCCTATGAGCGCCGAACTATTATCCGACTCCTGAGAACCTCTATTAGCCCAGCCCCCTCAAATTCATTCCTTCAAACCGCATATACTCACCCCTTCACCGTCAGCCCCCGCCTCCGCCTCGCCAAACACCTTTTCCAGGAACGCCGCAAGCCTCTGGTAGCCCGCTTCACTCAGTTCGGGAGTCTTGCTGCGTATGCTTTCTTGGGGCGTGCTTTTTGGCGTGGGCAGCTCATGAGGTGTTGAGGAGGTTGAGACCGCGGCTTCTTTGGCGGGGGTGGGTTCTTGGGGTGTCGCCTCGTCGGGGTGCTTCTGCGGATCGGCCATCTCTTCGATTGCTTGAAAATGAGTTCTGTTGGGCGCGCGCGTTGTTCCGCGGGGTTTGGTCGATTGAGCGAGCGAGTGAGGGAGGTGTGGTTGGTTATATGGTGGTGGTGGTGGTGGTGGTGGTGGTGGGAACAAAGAAAGGCCCAGACCGGGCTCAAAATACTATTCTGTAGTTTTTGGTGTCAGTGCCAATAATGCCAATGGGATAAAAAGAAAAAACCTAGTGTTCAAAGTAGTGGGTCAAACTTATAAGAATCTGACCGAGGAAATCTTGGTAGAGGCCTCCTCAGGGTGTTTGGCGCGTGCAATCATAGACTATCACTCGCAGGGACTGAAACAGGCACTCTGCCGCCCACCCGTCCTGGATATGGGGAATAGATATCGAATTTATGATTTTGGCTAGGTTATAGATTTGGTTGTGTGTATCGACTGATTGATGCATCTGTGCTTCGAATATATATCGTTTGATTCTGTCGGCCAGCTAACCAAAGGGTTTCAGTGCCTGTGTATCTGTTACTGCCCCTCTCGTACCACATACTAGAAGTCAGAGAGTGGCCTTCGTCAGTAGCGTTCATGATCTAACGACCAATAACGCCAAATGTGGGGGTTTGCCCGGTCTGGGGCCTCTGAGACTTTGTTCTTCATATGGCTGGCCATTTCGAGGTCGTCGATATATAGATGATGCCCTTCGCGTGAAACTGTATGTGTACGTGTACGCTTAGTGACATATGGGGGTAAGGGGACACGGTGTCTTGAACTCTACATTAATCGAATGTCGACCCGGACTTTAGACTAAGTACCACCTATCCTGTCTATTTGTGGCCTTCAGCATCCAGATCTACATGTAGTTCCTGGCTGGGAAAGACCTAGATAAACAAAGCAAAATGTGCAATTTGTTTGCCATCTTTCCAAAGTACTCACTCTACGATCGCGACACCACCGCCCCCAAGGAAAGAAGAAAAAAGAAGAGTAGAAGTGGGGGCGAGAAAGCGGTTTTGATGGGTTTTGATATTTGGAAACATAGGAGGGTAACAGGTTAGAGAAATCCGAAAGGCCACATAGCTTATTGAAGTGTACGTGTTCAAACTTATATTTATAGGTTCTTTGAAGACCAAAAGGTTGGATACATGTATGTATAACGAGTAAAATGATAGATCTAGAGTACCTTAATATAAGGAATTTTTTGGTATAGAATAAATTAATACC
The DNA here is from genome assembly GCF_020137385.1 of Morchella sextelata. Classification (NCBI taxonomy): domain Eukaryota; kingdom Fungi; phylum Ascomycota; class Pezizomycetes; order Pezizales; family Morchellaceae; genus Morchella; species Morchella sextelata. The sequence continues at coordinate 94,714 of NW_025408619.1, read as the reverse complement.
TTGTGATTGATTTTCGGCTGGAAATCGACTTTGCTGATAAGTAAAATTCAACATTATATATATGTGGCTCAGTTCATCCGTATAAATGCTCATAAATAGCTAAAATCATCTGCTAAACTTTAAAGGTCCTCCCACATGGTCTAGGTGACTATGAAATACGGCTATTTTAAAATATTTCCCAAATTGCGCTGAATTCGCTGTTGGATATTTGGCATTTCAAATGATGTCAAACGGGTGCAGGTGCAGATGACGAAGAGCACTGGTGGTCGAACGGGTACGAGTGAGATGTCATGTTGAGACCTGTCCTTGTCATGTTTAATGACAGCTGTCCGATCCGTGACTATATAGCTAGTCAGTTTCTTTGTCGAGATTAGAATTAAGTCACTTAACTGTCTCGTCCTCATCCTCTCTCGTTCTCGTCCTACTTTTTCAACATTCGCAGCAGTGGAGAAACCGAGTGAGAGTCTATGTAATTAAGTCAAGATCCCATTGGGCAATAAAACCTCTGATTGAATAAGAAGCCTCGACCTGCGAGGAATATAGAACGTACTAACGCAAAACAGTCCTTTTTAGGGTCCTATTGAGAGCCTATCAGTTCTTGGAGGCACCCCCTCCTCCCCCCTCTATGCGTGAGAGGGCGGCTATTCAAGAAAAGGGGTTTTATCGCGCACGGGAAATGCACCAATATTTCCAGAGGTTTAAGCGCGATTAAAAAGGCTCGCTCATTCTGGAAAAGCTTGATGTTAACTTACTAAGGGCGGGTTAATCCTTCTGTGCTACTCCCCGTATGATTAACCTAGAAGTATGCTAATATGTACATACTACCTATTGGTTTGTAAAGATTAGAATTGTCCGTATATAGTCTACAGAAATGGATGGGTGGTAAATCATTTACAATGTCATATGTTTAGATCATGGTAAACTATGTGTATATGTATTTAGTCACTAGTGGCGGTCCACCGGGATCGCTGAACCGTGAGAATAATGTCATTATATATATACCGTACCTGCGCTAGTGGGACTTGGTTCTCCTCCTATCGTTGAAAACATTGGTAGCCAAGATATTATACAGCTTACTGGCATGTAGTGTGCGACACCGGTCACCCACGATCACTCGTTTCCAAATCCTGCAGGCGAATCGTGTGTTCCTGTAGGTACATACATAGAGCTCTAAGCATGTCAGCTAACGAACAAACTAGGGTCTTTCTTCGGGTCGAATGAACCATTGGAATGCAGGTGTATCCCCAAGTTTCGGGCCCCCACTTGGATACGCGTAGTACAAGTACGGGTCTCGCCGAATTTAAGCTATGAGGCATGTATGTACATGTTACGTAGCCATACCCACAGGGAAATTTTTCTAACTCAAGTTCTAGATCATATATTAACGTTCCCTGTTGCATAATTTATCTATTCTGCTCCATACGATGTAACTCCTAATCTAACGATTTATTCTACGTGATCTATGTTACATAATTACACGTAGGTTATATCCACACAATCCATGTGGCCTGCAGAATCCTGGGTCCTTGAAAATTGAATGAGCACTGAAGGGCTAGTCGTCGCTTAATAGTAGACTTCACGGATGTCAGTGCGCAATTTGTTTGTGGCCATGGGTAGATGTTTATATCATTCTGTCGCCTGAATAAAACTCTGTTACAGCGTGTTTTGAGTTCCGCGCACATAAAGTATATCCCACCTCAGTAGACGTTAGCCATACGCCAAGCTTAAAATCTACCATTCACCCAATCGGAAAGTTTAATCGATGAGCTTCTGACAAAATCGCTTGGTAGTTACTAGTGGGGTCCAAACAAAACAGGTTCGTGACATCTGCCAACCAACTAGCTAAGCTTCCATTACTCGTCAGCTAGACTGCCATTCATCGAGTTCGCTTGATACCTGAGGTCTTTAACTGGCCACATGCACATCCTTCTTCAAATCATCACGATATGGACTGCTCGATCATGCACACAACTCCAAGGGAAAGAAATCTCGCGAGTGTATGATATATCGCAAAGGTAAAGTAATCTGCGCTTTGTTGTTCTCTACTTCGCCTAACTTAACTTCACTCTTAAAAGCCTCATCCCACGTACATACATACTTTTTTCTCTGCCGCAATTCTTTTCACCTCTGTATCAATTAGTAGCTGATTTATCGTGCTAGATCTTGCTGTCAATTGGCCAGGGTGGATGGCCATTTAACCATTGCCTTGTTGCATTAATTGCCGATAAGGCTTTAGAAAGGCAAAAGCACATCTTCCTGGAAGAAAGACGCCACTGCGATTAAAAAGCGAAGGAACAGGGGATAATGGAACATCACGAGGAACCTTTTTTTTCTCTTCCAAAAGTTTGAAGGCAAAAGAGGATGAAGTTGAATTTATGGGAACCTGTGAGGGTGAGAGATACCTACCGCACTTACAAGGGTCAAAAAGGTTAATTGCCGGTGTTCCTTTCCTTCTATTCGACAAGTGCCAGGATTATTTCTGTTCCTTCGATCGAGGCTCCAATGGAAGCCAGCCCCGCTGACAATTCCGCATCCCCGGAATGAAAATTCAGAGTAAAAAAACCTTACAACTTTAGTTTCATTGCTGCCTCGTCCACTCATATACATCCTGAACTTGAAACACACAGCTAAATAACCAGATATGTGGGGAGATAGGGTTCATGAAATATGGAGCCTCCCCTCCATTCGGTTCATCGTGCCACACGCAATTCAACCTGGCAACTAGGAAGTCTACGGCTCTGACGGTCCGCAATCCGTCGGCGATCTCCATTCACGGATAAGAGGGCCGACGCCCTCCAGGCTTCATGTGCAAACTGTATGCACGCTATTCTACGAGTACATACAGCAGGTAACTCAGATCCAGGAAAAGGCCACCCAAGACAACGGCCCGTGTTGTGCGGTGTTACATGCTCTCTCCCGGTGGCACCCATCATACAAGAGTATACCTATTTTTTTGAGGTGTACCTACGTCCCCCAGGGAGTTTACGTGACAGAGAGGGACTATTACATCTGTCAGAGAATTCCAAAAAGAGGTATGTGGTACCTACCGTGACCGATTGTCGTACTGAGGTCGAAATTAAATTGGGGATAGTGTTGTGTTTCCCCACAACCCCAGACTGAGCTAAACTATCCAGGACGCCACTATCTCGATTAATAAAGACCGGATATTGGAATTTTTTACTCGCCAACTTACATGGCCTATGGTACTAATAAATATTTTCTTTCTTGCGGGGTATACATGGACATGCTACATTTCGTAGGTAAGTAGCCAAATGGCCACTAGCGGATTCCAAATATCTGAGGAGGAGGGAATCAACTGGGAGGTTTGCAGTTTTCTAGACGCGTATGGATACAAGGTTAGGATCAATTGAATTAGATCGGTAAAAATGACTTCAACGAATCTACTCTCCGAGACTTCTATTCCTTTGGGCCGGGTTGCACGTTGTGATAGACATACATGCGTCCCAGAAGGGAGTGTCGCAGTTAAAAGTATTTTGGTCCGCGGTACGGAACAAAGAAAGATCGTGCCTATAGTTCCCCCTCCGAGCAAGGGTAAAAGAAAAACGGAAAATTATTATTACTATTTTGGCCGCAAGACACAAGACACAACTGCCTAGCCTAAGGAACCTCTCTTGGAGAACCTCTCCTGATGCTTGACTCCTGGATGTCATATCACGAGCGATACTATAGCTATAGCAGCGTCGATTCGATTCACCTACCTTTGGAACGTGAGCTGCCCCCGTGCCTCTGTCAATTGCGTCTGTTCGGCTACCGGTTTCGCCTCAATAAAAAATTAACAATAGCCTAACTCCCTACCTATCTAACGCCTTCATAATAGGGCGTCGCGGCCAATAACCATTCCACCAACTAATCTTCATTCCCTCAGTTCCTTCCTTGCCTGCCAAGTGGGTTAGAAATAGCTATGGATTAATTGATTTGATTACTAGCTGCATGCAGGACCTGGGAAGCTGGAGCGCCCTAACTTCCCCAACGGCAAATATCATCTCTGTAGGTGTGCAAATATCTCGTGCAACCATATGCGGCCATGGGTGTCTACATCGAAAATATCCAAACGATAATGAAACCCTTTCTTTCTGCCTGTGGTAGCTATTGCCCCACATCTTCTAGGATTGATAGAGTAGACAGAAGTAGAGCAACCGGACCACGAGAAGGACAGTATATAATACACCTTGAACGCTACTCTTGTATCTGATTTTCTCCCACAACTCCAGACTTCCGGCCAACGTTGGCACCCCCCACCAAAAGTACAAACTTAAACACGGAGTACAATGTCAGATACCTCCTATCATAACGAGAAGGAGGCAGCCACGCAAAAGGTCGTGGTTGTCGAGAATGTCGCCTACGCAGACGCACTTCTCAAGGCCCCTGTCAAACCATGGTCGAAGCGTATGATCCAAATGTATGGACTGTGTCTTCTAGCAACACTGAATGCATGCATCAACGGTTACGATGGTTCCCTAATGGGATCTATCAATGCGATGAAACCGTACCAGAAACAATTTGGAATGACCACAACGGGAGAGTCGACAGGTTTTGTGTTTGCAATCTACAGTACGTTTTTCCGCAATCCGAGCGATGATAGCTTTTGGGAAGAGAACTAATTCGGAGAAATAGCTGTTGGAAATCTTTGCGGTAGTTTTGTTGCGGGTCCGCTTACTGACACCTGGGGTCGTCGGTGGGGAATGTTCGCTGGAGGTAAGCTACCTTTAAACTAACGAATTGCCTGCCCTACCAAGCTTTGTGGCTGACGCTTGGCATATAGCTTTGTTCATTATCATCGGTACATGTATTCAGGCACCTTCACAGCATATGCCACAGTTCAAGGGAGGACGTTTCGTTCTTGGTTTCGGAGTAGCCATGAGTGCTACTGCCGGACCTAGTTACGTTGCTGAGATTGCCCACCCCAAGTACCGTGGTATTCTCACTGGTATCTTCAACAGTTTCTGGTTCATTGGATGTAAGTCACCCCATCGATACTCCTGGGTTAAAGATAGAAACTAATTCACTTTAATAGCTATCCCCGCATCATGGATCTCTTACGGAACTAACCTTCACTACCCGACCCACAACAACTCCTGGAGGATCCCATTGTGGCTTCAGATGTCCTTCTCTGGAATCGTCCTCGTCGGTTCTCTCCTCGTTCCTGAGACCCCACGTTGGCTCATGGCCAACGACCGCCACGAAGAAGCCCTCGCGGTCTTGGCAAAGTACCATGGTGAAGATGACCCGCAGAACCCGATTGTGCAGCTCAGTTACCGCGAGATGCACGAGCAGATCTCCATGACCGGTTCAGATAAGAGATGGTGGGATTACAGCGAATTGGTTTCGACCAGATCAGCCAGATGGAGATTGACTATGGTGGTCTCCATGAGTTTCTTTGGTCAATGGTCAGGAAACGCTGCTATCAGTTACTTTTTGCCAGTCATGTTGGAGCAGGGTCAGTAACAGTCCATCCCGTACGCGTAATAAACGATTAATTCTAACAATCATATAGCTGGTATCGCTGATGTGAACACGCAACTCATGCTCACGGGAGTTATCGCCGTCATTTCCTTCCTTGGTGCCATTATTGGATCCACGCTAGTCGACCGCGTCGGACGTAGAAAGATGTTGCTCACGACCTCCTGTCTGTTCGTCATGTGGTTTGCCATCATCACTGGTCTCTCCGCCAAGTTCGCCGGAAGTGATAACAAAGCCGCCTCAAACGCTACCATTGCCATGATCTATATGTTTGGATTCACCTTCAGTGTCGGGTTCACACCCTTCCAGGCGCTCTACCCCGTCGAGTGTCTTACTTTCGAGACCAGAGCTAAGGGTATGGCCGTGTACAACTTCTGGGTCAACATTGCAAGTTTCTTCAACCAGTATGCTACGCCAGTTGGACTTGGTGATGGTAATTTCTCCCCTCTAAACTACATTCTCTACATCTTGATAGAACTATAGCTAACCAATGACAGTTAAATGGAAATTCTACTTCCTCTACATTGCCTGGGACGCGTTCCAAGCCCTCTTCATCTACTTCTTCTACGTCGAGACCAAGGACCGCACTCTAGAGGAGCTCAACGAGATCTTCAACGCTCCCTTCCCGAAGGCGGCGAGTTTGAAGAAGACCGTTGTTGCGGTCGAAGGAACACAGGGTATTACTAATATCATTGAGGAGATTGAGGTGAAGGTTTAAGCTTCTACTGGGAGAGGCAAAGGATTGTAATATTTTTTAAGGTGTTCTTGTTTGATACATACATGTAGTTACTTTGATTATGAGGGCGGGAATGTGAAAAATGAAGTAATACCTTACATTGAGCGGAGTGTATAATTGTGGGGTGTTAATTGTGTGCGCATGTGAACAAAGCAGCTCGCTAGCTACTTAGCTCCCGATATGCAAACATGAAGCGAAGCGAACGGAGACGCCGTACACACCGTGCCCACCTAGGGAAGAGTATACGTAGAGTAGCTACGTAGAGTAGAGTATGGACAAGGGCGAGGGTAAAGGGCAGGGTCAGGGTCAAAACCAGGGTATCCAAATGCTTTAGTTAAATTAGATGCGGGTGTTCACGGATATCAAGCACAAATGCGTACCAACTACCCACTACATCACCAGACTCTTACCCCACTACCTACTATATTACCCCAGAGCCCACCTACCTATTCCCCAATTCCCCAGTCCCACATTCCCCAGTCCCCATAATCCCCAGATCCGCCCATAAGCTACTATACTCTAGCTTCATACCAGACCGCAGCTAGGAGCTAAGCGGTGAGCTGCAAAAGTTAGCACTAAATCAAAGAGGAAGCTACTCAACGTCAAAATAGACTAGAAATATGCGGAGATAAGTAGTCAATATCTCTACATCAAGCAAGCGTAGTAGAGTACTCTAGAGGTAGCACATACATGTCTCTACATACCTGTAAACTTGTTTCTCCGAATCACCGATCGATCTGGGACGTCAACAGACAGGCAAAATATTCCAATCTCAGTCGCAAATGTCTTATGATCTGCATGTTATTATTCCGTGCGGAATCCGCGCAAATACTCCTCACCCAGTCAGGGGGAAGACCTAGAGTAATGTAACCGCGGCGTTCCTGATGCCAAGAGCGAAGGGAAGTGAGGTGCATGCGGTTCATCGGAACTCCATGGAAGCTTAATTACATGTAGGCTAGTGGCGCTGGTGGTGGTGGGGCGGTAGTGATCGGGAAGAATATGCGGATGTCGATTTGTCTCAGGTTGTTTCTAGAGAGTGTGTGTGGATGTACCTGGTCTACAAGAGGCGTTTTATTGTTGTGGGTGGGTTGGTGAGATAAGCTCTCGAGAGCTCTCTGATAGATACTGATACTGAAAGTGCACAGAGTGTCTAGAAACCCAGTCCCAGTTTACCCTATCTTTCTCTCCACGGAACCAAAATAGAGTAGATTGAGATACATACGGTGTTAGCACATGTAGAAGTACCGTCAACATAAACATATCCATCTCTCCACATCCCACACCCCACAGCTTACCCCCCATTCATTCCCGTAGAAAATCCGGAGTAGGTACCTGAAGTTTAGTAAAGTGGGTCCTCTCGATCCACTATGTATGGAGATGGCTCATCAGCTCACCCATACATATTTGCCGCGGTGAGAACCGGCCGCGGCAATTTTCTTCCGGCTATTCGGATCAATTTGTCGCCTCCGGGCACTTGTTCCTCGCTTGCTGTAGGTAGGCAGGGGAATGCCTGTATTTGACAGGTGATCTGCAAGAGACTGGAGCTACGGGTTGGCGCGAGAGTACGCAGCGATTCGATTCGTTTGCAACTTAGCGCGGTTCCGGAATAGCCAGTTGTGTTGACCTAGTGACTATGTCGTGTACCCATGGTATTGAAACGACGATTAGTAGGCTTGAGAAGTTGATATCGTGACGTCGAACAGAAAAAAGAGGAACCGTTTATCCATACTAGCATGAGGTAAATACAAATTGTAAACACAGACAATCGTAGCCAGGGCACTTACTACCAAGCCAGAGCTAGGGAAAATTTATAAACCTATCAAATTAGTTCCATATCGCCGGCCACGTCAAACGAAAACGCAAGAGGCGCAAACCAGATAAACCTTCCACATGTAACTTTAAAGTTTATGTTCCCAGCTTCTCTGATTGGCGCTTGCAGGCCGGAAATACGGGGCGCTATTTCATATATTGTCGTTAGTTGCGTCTCTATGGAGAGTATCAGAATGGGTAAATACCGCTATGGGGCGCTCAAATTAGTCCCCATTGGTACGTTAAATCCTCCGTACCAGTGTGGTCTACGGGGGTGCTCGGGATGCCTCGTCCTCGTTGACCTTCACCCTTGTCTGCCCGCGTCTATCCAACACTACTGTCCTCGAGGACAATAAAAGGCGTTTCGTGAGAGTAAAAAGTGATGTTTCTTTAGCATAAAAAGTACATTCCACCCATGAACTCATCGAATTAATCGGATGTATTATAGCTAAGAATCGATCGACGCACCCTTGAAGGACCTTGAAGGTCCTCGAGGTAAGGACATATAGTAACATATTCTTGAGGCTCCTTGACCTTTTGGGGCCATTGTCCTTGTACGTCATCGAGGAGGTGTCCTTGAGGAAAGGACACAAGGATGCTTATCCTCGTAGACCACATTACGTGACGGTGACAGTGACTGTCACACATATATATCGCATATAACATTACCTTACACTCCAATAGTATAAGTATATAATTCAACATATTTACAACCTTAATCTCCTGCAACAACGCAGTAATCACCCATCACCAAGCCTAGCATCAGTTCCAGAAATATAAAATAGGTGGCTACTCCTCACTACCACAAACACATCTCTCGAATCTGTCGTTCTCAATGGCCCAAAGGCCGCGAACAAGCACCTAGCTTGTCAGAGGACGATGTACTGGGGAAAAACAGCAGTAAATTATCGAACCGCCTACTCAAACCTCAGCTCTAAGTTGCGACACTAGCCACAAAGGTACGCACGGTAAAAAATAATCTCTCTCGCTGTAAAAATAGGTTGATATTTGAAGTGTTGTGAGCATATATATATCTCTGGAAGTACTGAAAGGTTAAAGGTGACGGTTAGTCGCGGTAACAAAGATGCCTTTGACAATGAGGGAGACTATGCCCTTTAGATGATCCAGATCACGTAGGATGGAGGATCTGGGTTTACAGGAGCAAGAGAGATGGAAGCACGGAATGACGAAGAAAAATAGTATAGTAAGAGCGGATAAGAGGTCAATGAATGCTTGACGTTATATAGTGTGATATGGTGTTGAAAGAAGGGAGTAGGAGGGAGAGAAACTGATATAACAGAGGTCCCAACATCGAGAGTCGGTTTATATTATACCCCACTAAGAAGGAGACGTAGTCTCGTTCCCGTCCCCTGCTTTTGTATGATTGGGAATTCCTCCGGGCATTATATGATACTCGACCAATGCCGCAGGGAAAAGTGCCTAATATGTTTGGGAAAATGGAAATAAGTGCAATTTCATAGTTCTATGTCTAGTGCTAGTATATTAAGGAGGTTGGGAATGCAGTACCAACGAAATCCAACCCGGTGAAATCGTGTGTGAGAAAAACAAGAAAGCGATTCTCTGTTAATCACGGTGTAGTTGGATCAAGTATTACTTTATAGTAACCCGTTAGGTATAGTAGACGGCGTTTGGAGCCTGTGTAATATTTGGGTATTTGGGTTTCGATGATTTAATCACCAGATATCACTCGATGCTGCTAACAGAGCCGAAAATCATTGAACCAAGAACAACATACAACACGGCAATAAAACCGCTGACAACTATAAATCCCGCGTGATTGTGCAATTCTGCGTTTTCAGAAGCCTTTATAAGTGGTATATGTCGACTTCCATTTTATAAACTTGGTCATACTAGGGACTCTTCTTTCAACTTTGTTCAGACTCAGTACCACCCCTGAACCGATATTAACGCGCCGTTTATAATTTAGGATGCGGAAAAATGGTTAGATGGCTTACTTTCAACCGCTACTGCATCCAAAACCTCTTCTAGTCGATCAAGCACAGTTGCTAAAAAAATGCCGTTCCTAGCATATAGCATATAGCACATGAGTCGTGAGTAAAGAGCTTACACTAGACAAATGTCGATTCTAAATGTATTCGCAGAGTTCTTACGAATGAAGTGGTTAAGATGATCAATGATCTCAATGCAAAAAAAAGACAGCGGTGAGATAAGATACATGTATCACGACACGCGGCCATGGTCAAGGTACAGAATGATACATTTCCTGACTGACTATGTATTCAAATAAATGTACTGAATAAATGTACTGATATCATAATCCTTTCATAGTTAAAAACAATAACTAGACCTCTCAGAGTCTGGGGTCAGGATTGTGGCCGGGAATAGATTTTACGCTCAAGAATACCTACGTGTAGCCTTAAGCTTGGCACAACCCTTGAGATCCCTAACCCTATATGGACCCTAACCCTGATAGCAATAATTCCGCTCGTTGAGGCTAGTCCAAGCAATTTGGCTTGGCTTGTGGGGAATCCAGAAATACTAAGTAGTACGCTAGCAGGCGTATCTTGTATCATTTCTCTCTATTTTACCACTATTCCGACAAGCGAACATCCAAAATTGACATTTGTAGATTTTTAATTTAATGGCGAATTGAAGATCTGTAGAAAAATGAAAGCTGCCTATTGAAATGACGATACTCATACCTAGTGTTTTGACCTATCCCTTCGTCTGTTTTCAGGACCGGACGCTAAGAGGAGGGTTAACTCGGTCTGGCAGGTTTTCTTGCAAATCCTGCTTAAATATACCTAACCTAGATTATTGGTGCCGAAAGTCACGTCTGTCACCCCTCCTTCAGTAGATTCATTCTCTTTTGGAACAGATTCTACTTCTTTTGGCAGCGTTACCGCCCCAATAACAGCTAGCTTGTTGAATATCTCCACGCTAATAAGTTGAGAGACGATAGCGTCGCTTAGTTTCTTGGCTATCGTCGGATCAACTCTAAACCAACCAGTACCTTGATATCTCCTCATCAACCCCCAAAAGCTCTGAACAGAGCAAGAGATTTGAACACACAATGTCTTCTACACCTCGAACGTACGATCTTATCATCTTCGGTGCAACCGGCTACACCGGAAAACTCACCTCCAAGCAAATACTCCTCCACAGCCCCACTACTCTCAAGTGGGCCATTGCTGGCAGATCATCTCAAAAACTCGAACTGCTTGCGACTGACTACAATATCACATACCCAGATAGGCGACCAGTCGGTGGGTCATCATGAAAATTCTCTGCCCTTTATCAACCAACTAACTGGGTATATTCCAGAGGTATTCGTCTCCGATTTGAGTGAAACGGCACTAGACAACCTGACAAAATCAACCCGCTGCTTGATTTCGACAGTGGGCCCGTATTTGAAATACGGGACACCTGTGGTCGCAGCATGCGTGAGAAATGGGACACATTATGTGGATTCCGCGGGCGAGACCCCGTGGGTGAAGAGGATTATCGAAAAATATCATGAAGAAGCAAAAAAAAATGGAGCCATCGTAAGTGTCCGATTCCTTGGCATTGCTTAGTTATTGTATATGTTTTCAACTGGCTGAACCTGACTTATCTTCGTAGTTGATACCACAATGTGGTGTTGAGTCTGCGCCGGCAGAGTTATCGGCGTATGCGCTTGTGAAGTTTGTTAGAGACAAATTGAACTGTGGGGTGAGGGAAATGGTCTACACGATTGATGACCTCAAAGGTAGTGTCAGCGGTGGAACTGCAGAAGTATTATTTCTCTACTTCTATAAAGATTGTTGTCATATACTGACAGTTTCCTCAGACTGCTTTATCTATGTTCGAGCATTGCTCCCTCTCTGAGATTCTCACTTCTGCCAATCATTACTCTCTTTCTCCAGTACCAGGACGCCCTCTCCCCTACACTCTCCCGTTCCGACGTCATCCTACATTTGGCTATCTCACGATGTGGATACAGGCCATACCAGACACTACCCTTGTTTTGCGCGGATGGGGACTTCATAATGAGGGCGAGTATTATGGAAAGAACTTCGAGTTCAGGGAGTACAAAAAAACCAAGAACCTTATTACTGCGATACTTTGGGTACTTATATTCAGTGCCCTGTCGATCCTGCCATTGTTCTCGCCTATCCGGTATATCCTCGCTATCTGAATATTGTAACTGGAAGGGGGACGGCAGAATAGCTGATATCATTAGATGGCTCGCCCGAAAATTCGTAACTCAACCCGGCGATGGCCCCACTGCCGAGCAAGCACTAAAGCACCGAGTTGAGTGGCGTGGCATCGCCGAGGCAGATGACGGAAGGGCTATTCACCAGAGAGCATTTGTCTCCTTCCGCGCAGAGAAAGACTGCTATATGCTAACTGGTATCTTGTTGGCGTTGACGGCGATGGCGATCTTGTTCGATGAGGATACAGTAGCAAGGAAGATGGGTGGCGGTGTGCTAACGCCGTCGACAATAGCGACAGAGAGATATTTCAAAGAGTTGGAAAAGGCGGGAGTTTTCGTGGAAACAAAGATGCTAGATTGGCTCAGGGAGTGATCGGACACGAAGAGATATATGGGCGCAAATAATGAACATGTATACCTTAGCTTTAAGGATCAAAATTGGAATTCAAATAACGACTAACGAGTATACGCTTACGAGTGGAAGATCGATCATCGGTCTTGGATGCGAATAAGGAGCTTCACAATTATCTGTTGAATATAGGAGCTGAAAGTGGAGATAATTAAAGGCTTTGTTGGATCACCTGAATATATAAGAGGTGTAATATAGAGCCTATTTATACCCATAAAGTCCATACGCCCCGGATATAAAACAGTCTGAGCAGGCACGATACAAAAGTCTTGAATTGGGACTGGTTTCCGACTCCACGCCCCGTACGGGCCTTCTTTTAGGCTCTGAAGCACAAAACCAACATTTTCTAGAGGTATCTATCCGAGTGATGACCCACGACTTAAATTGAGTTCTGACTGTTCAAGTCATCGATAGACACCACACATGTTCTTCGATCTGTAAAGTTCTAATCAACGACATTATTGGGATGTTGAATTGACGTAGTTCAGGGTATCGTTCTGTGTTTCCTGCAGGGTTTGCGGCCAGAATTATTTGTGCAGGATTCAATGAATTTTGGTTTCCGATCGAATGACTGAAGATATGAGCTAATATGAGAATTTATATAGAAAATCATAGCTACGCTCATATACGCGTCGATTTAACCCTTAGGGCTTGGTTCAATAATATTTGTGAGGAAGATATATGCCTACTATATGGACTAGGGGTATCCTTGCAGTTGCTATCCCGCCGCGCCTAAATATAGTACCGAGACCCCGCAATATCAGCATATTAAACTCGGTAGACTGGATATATTCATCGTTCAAATAATGACTTGTAAAGCTGTCGACTCTGTAACACCGCATCAAGATGTCGAGTCCAATACCCACCGCCGATCTCCAGCGCTTCCGTGAAACCGCGGCTTCTCTTATACCGCAGCTCATTGAAAGGCACGAGGCCCCCAAGAGCATAATCCGCTTCGACCCCTGCGCCACTACCTATCTCCGCTATAAACCTTCGAGTCTGTTTCCAGTAGAAGAGCTCGAAAGTCGGCTATGGGGGAAGGGAGACGGATTCATCATCGATTTTGAGAGCCACCGCACTGGATATTTCTCCTTCGACCTTGCGGGGGAGGGCGACTCGGTTGGCGATGCGCCGACTAGGCTGAGATTGGTGTTTGGAGAGGTGCCTGGAGATGTGGTTGAGGAGCTGGATCCGGCGAAATCAAAAGTTAGTTTCTCGTTTAAATTTATAATTTAGCTGATCTTAATGGAGTCCAGAAGATGGGGCGCTGACAACTGGTTTAGTCGTGGATTTCAACGTCGTGGTATCCAGATGAGATTATCAATATCGATGAATGCCCTTCGAGTGTGAAACTGCCGCGCCGATATGCGTTCCGTTATGTGCGTGTGCAGGTGCTGTGCGGATCGAAGTCTTACAAGATAAGGTTCTTGAATGTGAAGGCTACGGCAATATCGTCAACTGTGTCTCTACCACCTCCGTTTCAGGCCGCGGACGATCTACTGAAGAAGATAGATGAGATCTCAGTGATCACCTTGAGGGACTGTATGACCACTATCTTTGAAGATGGACCAAGAAGGGATAGGCGGTTGTGGCTTGGGGACCTTAGGCTGCAGGCGTTGGCAAATTATTACACTTTCAAGAATTATGATCTGGTGAAGAGGTGTCTTTATCTGTTTGCAGGGTTTCCGAGAGAGGATGGGAGTGTCCCTGCAGCGATATTCGAGAGGCCTGTTACCAGGAGGGCGGGGGACTATATCTTGGATTATGATGTGCTGTTTGGGGTGACAGTCCTGGACTATGTCGAGTTCGTCTCTTTCATTATTCTTTGCGCTTAATAAGCACTGACCACTCGAGGGGTTCAGGGCATCTGGCGACAAGACTACTGGACATGATCTGTGGCAGACCGTGGTTAACAGTACCAGGAACTCTGTTTCCTCAATATCCACCGACGGGAAGTTTACACCCAATAAGGATGTTTGGGTATTTCTCGACTGGCAAGATGGTCTGGATCGAACTACGGGTGCTCATGCACTTATCGTCTTCGCACTGAAAGCCGTAAATCGGCTTGCCTCTCTTCTCGGATACCCGTGCGCAATCCATACCGATATCATTGCGGCATCATCCGAGACTCTTAGCTCTACTTTTGACGCGGAAAAAGGAGTTTTCGTGAGTGGTCCCAAAAGGCAAGTTTCTTGGGCTTCTCAAGCCTGGATAGCACTTGCGGACATCGTTCCGCCGGAAAGGGCAAAAGTTGCCTTAGTAAAGGCTTACAATGATCCATCGGCGACGAAAGCGATGACACCGTATCTGTTTCACTACGTTACGGAGGCTTTTGCACGAGTAGGAGCGAAGGAGGAGGCAATGAGTTTGTTGCTGAACTATTGGGGTGGGATGGTCCGAAAGGGTGCGGATACGTTCTGGGAGGCGTACGATCCGGCGGATTCAATGTTTAGTCCGTATGGAGATCATTTGAATAACTCGTATTGTCATGCCTGGAGTTGCACTCCTGCTTATCTTTTGAGGTCGGGGTTAATACCAACGGAGTATTGATGATTCATGAGTGGAGTACATTGCAATGGAGGTAGTTGGAAATTGGGGATCGTATGAATTTCGCTAGAAAGATGCAATTAGAATATGTGTTGATTCAAGTACAATTTATTGGCCTTGGAGTCGCTTTCTCAATTGGAAGGGTTTGTTTACGAAGAGTATGATGTAAGATTCAAGGGACTTAATATGGGCGGACTGATTGGGGGAGTGTTTGATTACTGTGCCAGTTGCATAGCACGCTTGAATCAAGTGTTACATGTACGGTTAACGAATGAATCGCATTCGATACTCGGACACTAGAGTTATGGAATCCCAGCCCTTTTCCAAAACTGAACTTAGCCTATGATATCAACGAAATACTTCAAGACTCCGAAGTTCAAGACATTTGAAGCTACCTGGGATTTTCGACTGTAGAGCCGGATAAAATCCTCCATTAAACAATGCCAAGCACCTCAACCTACTTCTCTAATGATCATAAGCCTTAAATATGATAAAGACCTAACGGTTAAGAAAGGAATGATGATAGAGAAGAATTATGAAAGTTTCATGCCAAATCACTCGCTGTTGATGTAGTGTGATAACCCTAACCCTCCCTCATACTGGTCTCACCATCTACATCTGTATCGTGTGTATGTATGAAACGCGAATAACATGAAAGGGACAAAATGAAGGAAACATTTTACACGTGTTCAGTTATCAAGTTGTGGGCTGAATATCGCAATCTCTTAAAATTAGGGGGAGACTTTTAACACCATATGCATCTTTATTCGAGCCTTCCGGATGTAGGATATGAGCCTTGGCGCCAAGAAGTTTGGCTGGCACAGTCTTAGACAGAGCTCGCAATTGAACAAGTAGGATGTGATATAATATTTTCGACTAGGGTATACGCCTGCAGCTGGAAATATATCCAACACCCAGAGTACTGGTCAGACTACGCGGGCCAATATGCCTTTGCCCGTTCGCGGATATCTATAATAACCAGATAGGAAACTTCAACGTCTTGTGTCACCGCCAACCGGGACGGACCGCATGATGGACGTGCATGCATATATATATTCCTGTTTGCATAAGAGGAGGGCCTGAACAGTGAACAGGTTCTGAGGGGGCTTCATGATTCCTGTTCTTGATTGAAGTCATGAAGTCATGACATAGATACGATTTCTGTATCGGAGTAAAGTATTTTGGTAAAGACCTTTAGGCGTTAATTATATGCTTACTTTTGTTAGATCAGAACTCAGTGCCGGCTCCAATCACTTCGATCATTGCTTTTTAGAATACTCGGCTTTTTGTGTCTCTCGGAACCTGTCACGTGGCCCTGTGGTATTTGATGTACACAGTTGTCGAATCGATGCATGTAGAAGTACATATTCACCTACGTGTACTTGAGCCTCAAGTACAATAACCAACAACCAATATCGATCAGTTGGCCTTCCAACCGAATTCTTTTCTAATCTATCTTTGCCATCATACGGACTGGGGACTGGTGTTGTTTCTCCAGCTGACAGACCGCCAAAGCTGGATCACGTTATCTCTGAACCTCTACACAGAGTCACCAGAGGTATATTCTGTGTGGTATCACAGTAATAGGATATTATACTATTCTAGATCCACCCTCATGATTATTCCAGATGTTATTTATCCACTACAGTACTACATACAGTGCCATACGTACAAGGCCTGATCACTGCAACTAGCCTGTGAAACAACCTATGGCGTGATTAATTGGTCATCCCTACTAGCAATCAATCAAGGCGAAACTGAGAACCCCCATAATCAAAGATGCGGATTTTTTGAGCCGCGGAGGGTCTTACTACATTGTATACATTAACATATTGGTATGCGTGGTGCATGCGTCCGGCGTCCCCCCTTTATCTATCCGTGCGGGGGCCCGAAATTTTCAGCCTTCAACTATATCTAGCTCTATCGACGTCAACATCAACATCTCCCCTAGCTTACACACGTGCACACATCAAACAAATATGGGAGAAAGGCACATCAACACCGGCTTTATTCCTGAGAACAATGAGTTGTTCCGAGAAGAAAGGCACATCGTCCCCCGTGCTACCGTTACCATTAGTGACGAGTCGTGGCCAGAGCCTCATGCTCAACTAATCAGGGTACAACATGATCTAATCGCCAGTTGCTCCAATTTATGTCGGAAGATTGCGCCCATGTTAGCAGTTGAAGGAATTTCAGGAAATCCGACTACTGAAGGCAAACGCGGACTAGTGAGGCGAGAGTCTATGCAAGTTGTGGAGCAGCGACTGTTATTATGGGGTGCAACTATTTCCGACTACAAGGATCATTCTTCGTTAATTCGCATTCAAGCGCACACAATTAAAACCCTTGACAGGATCAAACGTGTCCTGTATGGTATGCAGACTCTCGAGCGGGACTCTTATTCGGAAAAATTCAAGAAGGAGTTGCTTCCTCTCCTCGGTTCTCTATATTCAAATCTTCCGGGAACATGGCGCGACACTATAGAATGGGCTTTAACCGCTACTTTGGTGAAGACCACTGCTCCAACCATGATCAACGAGAAGATCCAACTTAACGACTGTGATCCTATATTCCTTGCGTCACTTGGCTCCTCGCAAATCAAACAAAACTTCAGTTATATGCTTGACTTGATAGATGAAAGTAAAGCTACCTCGCCAGTTCCATTATTGACACCCGATAATCTTATTTCATCCGGTTCATACGATGGAATTGGGGTATATTCTCAAAAGAGTGGTATGGATGGACCTACCATGGGTGGTTTGATTTCCATCCGCACCGAGTGGACGGTGGAACAAGCCACGACAGATTTGGGGGATATGGTATATATTAGGACGAAATATCAGCAAAGGCTGCGGTTACCAAAGCCAGATGAGATGCGAATTTTGGTCCTCGGGGGTTATTTCGAAAATTTAACTACAGGTCGGGTGGAGCTCCTGTACCACTTTCCGCACTGGGCCTCACAAAAGTCCCCTCCAGTGTCACTTCGTCGACTTATCGCCGAAAAACAGTTACCGGACGACATCGGGGTGAGATTTTCGATTGCTCGCAAACTCATATGCGCTATACTTTACTTCCACGCTTGCCAGTGGATTCACGGAAATATTGATGATCGAAATATCATTTTTTTTGAGGATTCCGAGCATAATTTGAACTTTGAAGAGCCCTTCTTTTGTAGATTTATCCCTTCTTCCAAAGACGCGCTGGAGGCTGTACCGGCAACGAAGGAGTCTGCAGATGCAATATTTGGGAACGATGTTAAGCTAAGAAACGCTGATACCGAAAGCATCTGGCGGACTGTGTTATTGGTAATATTCGAGAAAGAGACTGTCGCTGCGAACGGTTCTCCTGACTCACACCTGGGATATTTTGGGGCCAAACATGATCTGAGTAAATGGGCCGAGATCAATGAGTGTGTATACGTATCCGAGTGGTCGGGAGATAGTGGTATGGGGCGTAGTACGCTCGAGGGTAACCTTGGGAGTAATGATGACTACATAAGCCGCCAAGGGATGTACTGGAAACTCACAAGGATACTTAATCTTTGCTCCCCTAGGTCCACCAAGTACTCGGTGGGTGAACAATCAATATTATATCTATCTAGCTCCCCCCATATATATAACTAACCAGGTCGTAACATCCAGAGAGATCGCATTACACAACGCTCATATAAATATAAGGGTACATGGTCAGCGATTCCTAGTTTTGGTGTAAGTACACCCCATCATTCAGATACTCATCCTTAGCTGACAAACTGGAACACTACAGTTAGAAGGTTATGAGAAAGATCGGTCTCTAGAGACGGCAGAATCTGGGGAAGATATGGAAGGATTTGATACACAAAGTACAAGTACGGGTAGATCTTTGCACATGAATATTGATCTTCCCAGGGGGTCGGGGAGACAAGAAACACAGGACGAGGTATTCCCGGTAACGGCTACTCATGAACAAATTATGCAATGGCGAAAGGATGTGCTTCCACGACTTGAAAGAGTTCTCGAGAAACACCTACCCGCGGAAGAGTCAGTATCTATTGATCTGCTCGGGATCGGAACCTGTCGGGAAGAATCTCAACCAACAATCGTGGTAACCTGTAAGAGTAGCCGATTGGTCAAGCGTCTTCTCAAGAAATTCGTTTACGACTGGGCTGTATTTGGCCTGAAAGTCAGAAAAGGATCTATTCAAAGGTCATCTGGCACAGGAAGGGACCGAGATTCTAAACATCAGGAAAGGCCTTTGCCAGGTGCATCTATAGGAGCCTGTCGCGATGGGAAGCATTTACCCGCTGCAACCTATGGCGGGCTTGTTCTCGTTGATGAAAAGCCATACGGGTTAACCGTACATCATCTAGTGGATATTGATGATCAGACGGAGGAGCAAAATACTCGGAGCCGCTTTCGTACACTGGTAGAGAGTTACGCTGGTTGTCACTTGGCCGTTGATGAAAGCACCTGCGTGGAAGAGGACCAACCTCATAGTCATGTAGATGTAAGTAAAATACATGTACGTTAATATCCGGTTTAGGGCGCGCTAAACAATTCATTGGTTACATATGTAGATAGGAAACTCGCCTCTGTATTCGGAATCGGAGGGGGGAAGTAGCGCAAGCGCAAGCGATGTTGAATACGATGAGGAAAGTATGTCTGGAAGTTTAGTGTGTGAATTTGATTATGAAAATGAAGGAAGAGATACCGTTATCGAAGGCGATGACCTTATCGGAGATATACCCGGACTTAAAAGGAATCATGACAAACAAATTGTGGCAGTTCAACCGGCCGAAACGGACCTCCTTGAGAAAGAAAGGGGCGGGGGCGAGTCGGTCACTGAGGATTACCATTTAGGAACATTCCTTGCCTCTTCGGGTATTAGGAGGGTTGTGTTCGAATCAGAAAAGCACGAGATTGACTGGGCATTGATTGACATATCGACCGACCGGTTGGGACAGGGTAATTTGATACAGGGCGGTGGGAGATTCCTTAGGTCATCATCCGGTGAACAAGACTCGGAGCCGTGTTCTTATGTCCCGATGGGTCAGTTCAGCGGCCTGGAGGTGCACGGTAGAGGTCGTACGAGTGGACTACAGAGGGGTGAGATAAGCGAGGCCATTAGCTCAATCAAGTTCTCTGATCGGAAGACCTTTTCGAGGAGCTGGAATGTCACTGGTAAAATTGGAGGTATATTCACATGCATCTTTTACTCAACACTCGACGTAATGACTTCTGACTCTGACTGTCTGACCATATTTCTATATAAAGATCACGGTGATTCTGGAGCATGGATCGTCGATAATCTCTGCGGGGGTGTATGTGGTCACATCATCGCTGGTCATCTCGTTAATAATAAAATCGTTGCATACATAAACCCGATGGAGCTGTTACTACGAGACATCAAGGAAACTTTACAAGCAGAGAGCGTATGTCTTCCAACCGCCGCCGCGGCCGCTCAGGTCGAAGATATGGACGAACCCACGTACATTATTATTTAGGGTCTTTTACTTCATAAGGGATATAGTTCTGCGGGGGGGGGTGGGGGGTATCGCCGAACGCCAAACGAGCAAATTAAGTGGCCTGGAGGTTGAAAGCTTTTGGTATTTGGACACACAGATAAGGTTTTTGTACTGATATAGTCATTTATTTCGTTTAAGTATTTCTTGTTGGGATTGGGGAGGAATTCACGAGGAGAGGTAGTCATGTTCATATGTCGATATTCGAGAAAATTATCCTTTGGGCCGTCAGGCCGGATACAAATCATATATAACTACTTAACTATAGAACTTGTGATAAAGAAACGCTTAGGAAGAGGCGATATACCACGATATTGTCTTACCAGACCCCCCAAACCAAGTGTTTCGCCAAAATGGGACTTGTCCCTTAACCATCTATCAAGTGATGCTCTCCCCGGCCTGGGGGCGCTAAAGACGGACGAGTGATCAAGTATGATGACGCCCAATGCAACCAAACCTTTCCTATTCGGGATCGAAATGATAGCTCATAAATTTCAATAGTCAACCTCTACCAACGTCGTCATTTATGTATAAACCACGTAAAAAATGTTAGTCGTAGCGCTCAACAGTTACAGAATCATATATGACTAGAGAGGGGAGGGAACACTCATAGGGATCATTCAATAATTTAAAAGTGTGTAGTGCCGTTTAAAATGCCATCTACCATACATTGTATTGATCGAGAAAATATAACTATCTCGTTGGTGAGGATTTTTGAGGCATCCCTGGACCTTGCGCAGAGATTATGACTACCTCTATGCATGTTGGTGAGTCTTAGAGGCTCTAGTCAACGCGTTTTGTTGGCGATGAATTTGAGTCATCGGGCCAGACCGATCATAGAATATCACTCGGTAACGCTGGCGACTTAGTTTCAGTAGCGAATCTACCTATCATTTTTGGCAAGAATCATGTAGAGAGGTACTCGACCTCTTTCTGGAAGATCAGTGTCTTTTCGGGACGAAATCGCCCCCTCAGATCGCCTGGTAGATACTTACCACGCCCCGCTTTTGTGATTTGAATCAATGGGCGACAATAGATTTCTTATTAGTGTAGGTAGAGTAAACTTAGGATGTGTGCATTTCTCCTCTCGCATGATGAGAGGATTATTAAAAACATTAGCGTGAACATTCTAAGAACATCCTATTATAGATAGGAAGGATGAGATCGATACTTCACAAGGATGGAATTGGACAGATATCGGCCTGGGCGTCACTCTCTTTGCCTACCACGTACCCCTATTCGTTGTTTAATCACTCGTTAACTACTCCAAAAGTGACTGTACCCTCAAAGAGTATGCTCTACATATAATATGTACTTATAGATATGCCCGAGGGTATATACATATGCACAATATCCGTTTTATAGCTTATTATTAGCCGAGTTTGAAAAAAACTTTCTTTTTTATCCTATTTCTGTTATATTTGCTTCATCGAGCCTGTTTACTTGAGTCAGTCATGTATGACGTACTTTTGATACTAAACCATCAGTTTTAGCCACTCAGCTGATCTCTCTAGGCTAGATATTGACATTTCAATATCATTTATTTGAGCTGTCGAATATTGGCACACAGCGCAGTTTTAGGCTTTCTGTAATCTTTGAGTTGGTAAACAAATGCTGTTTAAGCGATATCACTCCCAGCTCCGGCCGAAAGCGAGTGAAGGCTTTTATCATGTATGTACTTTACACAAGCTGCATATAATAAAGAGTAGGATTATTCTAGAAATGTGATTTGAGATATAATATTTTATTTTATATGAATGGGAGCGGTTGCTGCTCTCTAGTCAAATACCCTAGAGAAATCCTCAGAATCATCATTACCGATCGCGATATTGCAAATACTGTAGCGCCCGCCCAAGTTCGTACGTTAGGTGTCAGCTCCAGTAGTTCTGTACGAACATGTGCCAGGGAAATGGAGGAGTGTAAAGAGTTCATTATACGTCAGGACAGACTCTGTACGAAGCTCCAGGGCTGTCATTTGTAAATTCTATTTTTTGCCACAAACTTTGCAACTTATATTCCCATTCATCCTCGGCCACCCGGACAGAGTGTACGAACTTTGTATATTGTCAGTCAACCCACTGTACGAGCTTGTACTCTGAGACTTGTCAAGCAGTACTGTACGAATGATCCTCTACTGACAGTAAAAGGGGCTGTACGAACTTGGGTGGTCGCTACAGTAGATTCAAGGATGTAATCTACATGGTGTTCCCATCTGTCCACGAACGGACGGGCGCATCACAAAAGTGGATCGTCGACGAATTGAATCGAATAGTCCATTCGAGAGTGTGGGCCGGATTATTCGCAAATATCGGTGTTCACGACGAGGTTAGCTAGAATAGCGCCCCTGAAATCACCTTATCAACTTCCGGTACCTTAATCCTGGGGGCTATTCAAAACTTTGAGGGCTGCGAGACCGTCTTTTATACAATTATCACATGGCACGTCTTGCTTCGTATTGAAAGACCCCCTCATTCCATCCAATATCCCAGAGATATAGAGTCTCCTGAACCCTTTGTTTCCTCAATTTCTCTTCTCGATACCGACTTACATCAAAAACAGCGCAACAGTACCTGTAATTTTACTCGGAAAAAGCTTTCGGACACATGTTAGAACGGTGAATAATATCCATTGAGGATACGGACGTTCTTACCAAATCTTGGCACGATAGCATCCACAGGATTGCCCTGGTCTCCACTGCTGGGAGAGGAAGCGTTGGGTAAAGTGAATGGTTATCTATCCAATCATTTGAACCTTCAAGTTTGGCGATTTTGTCTTCGAGTATGGCAAGGCCAAATCTGCCCACTGTCTTAAAACGACGAAGGGCTCCTTGGGAATACAGTCCTACGGTAGCACAAAATACGCACTACATTACACTGATCAGTAGATTAAACTATGTTTTAGATTATAGACTTATTCATCCTCCCATGCTTTGTGGCATAGACTGCAATCAGAGTCTTCGCCGGTGGCAAACATCGTTTATTCAGAGATATATATCCCTGATTGATGGGTCGATTTGTGAATGACTACGGCCACTACTACTGAGGGAAACCGCGTATCGATTGCTCCCAATACCTTTCACACACAGTCTTAGTTAATTTAAGGCGAACAAGACGCTCATGACCTTTGGATATCACTTTGTGTTTTATATATCTTTGAGCACGATGAAGTCTCCGAACCTTCCGACTCTTCATCCTCACAATCCCCATAAAATATGATATGCCATTGAGATGCATATATATATATGAAAGTACTATATATATGGCTATCACCTATCTCAAAGCTAACGTATAATTAGGATGCCTTCTTTGAGGCGAGTTGGTAATCGATGATGTTGATTCACTCATGATGATGATGATGATAATGGGGATGATGATGATGATGATGATGATGATGATGATGATGATGATGATGAAATGACCCGGTATGGATTTGTGCAGTTATCATGGAGCCCGGAGCACCTTCCATGTTGGTGTGTCTGTCAAAGGTTCTGGCTGAACATCAGAATTTTTACAATGACTGCTGTATCCCGGTCATGGTTATGTGCTTTCTCTCATCTCCATTTACGCTGGAGGCGTCATATATAAAAGGGATCAATTCTGATCTAGTTCGTGAGGAATAATGAAGAGGGAAGCCATCGCCACCTAGCTTTATGGTTGAGACACTGGCATACGTGTTGTAATATGCTAGAGTATCACTACCGGGTTCAATTGTAGATGTGAATTCTAGTTTATTGAGCCTCTCAAATATATAACCTTTCACGCTAGTACCTATTTTACCCGCTTCTGTTTGTCCCGACTATTGATCCGCGTCTCCTGTTCCACTCAACCTCTCCTCTCCCGTCGTCTCTCCTCTCGGCGCAAAAGCTGGGCCATCGTGACCACATGCATCCAGGTATCCAGTCTTCATTTCCGTTCCTGTTTGTCACAGAATCCTCTAGCAATCGATATGTATGAATACATCAACCTATAATTATAATTTGGAGTTGTGGCTCACCAGTGGTAGCTCGCTTCGAATACCGCGCTATTCTTAACGTCACCAGTGACGATGTATAGACTGGATTGTTATTATTACTAACGACCGTTTGTGAGCTTGGTTTTATTCCTCTCAAGATAAAGAATGTTGATTATTTCGACTACATATTTGGTGTGAAATGAACATCACGTGCAACCGAAGTAGCTGCTTGTATAGCTGTATGAGTAGGAAGCATTGCATACGCGACGACAGACGGACTGCAGAAGGAGGATTACAGTGGCACTGGAGATACGGCCATTGAAAACAACTGTCGGAAGTTGATTCTGACAATGTGTATTAGGTTCAATATCTACGCACGCGAGAACCTATCAGGTGGTCTAGGTTCAGAGTGTCAGTATTCAGGTATAAGTATCAAGCCTTTAGTTCAGTTTATAAAACCTAGAACCTTTTCTCGAACTTGCTCTGACTACCATTGTGGAACTCTAGAATACTAAGTATCATATGCGCTCCCGGAAGCTGAATATAACATTTGATGTAGTCACAGAGCCGTCGAATACTTTTCTACAACAAAGATAGATGTCGCCAATCCTAGTTCAGGGACCTATGAGACCGAATGCCTCAGAAGCCAATTACCACACCTATACTATACGAATGTGTCTAAGGCACGGAATCTGAAACAGCTGTGGAAGGTTGTGACTACAAATGGAACTGGTTTCACTTCTATATATCCGACGCCTAGCCATTCGTCATGGAAAGCTGGATATATTTCACACTTATTATCCTAATGTGTCCGCTTGTGCTCACTTAATCAAGCATACGCACAGGGAGCGGTTGATACGGGCGCAGTACGTTCGAAGGATTTTGCATAGTAAGCTGATACATGCATCGGAGTTCTTCTCGCACAATCCGTCCGATAATAGGGTCTCTAGGAAACCCGCCTCTGCGAACAAGGTCAAAGTCGAATATATGATACCCTACCGTTGAATATATCTACTGAAGGTTCTTATATAAATTTAAGCCGATGTTATAATAATAAACGAGGAAATTTCTAGACAGGGGCATCGGATAGCGGTGTGATCAACAGAAGTAGTAGGTTGCCCGTGTGAATCCGGCTCACTGTTGTGTCTACGATAACACCAGGTGTAACAGTCGCAACGGTTGGTGTGACAGTACAGTTTTACTGTGGCGCGTGAGTCGGCGGTAAGGCATCGACACTATTATTCATCAGCGTCAGAGGAAATGACCGTAGGTACAACTTAAACTGCAGCGGCAGACGCCCCTACTGGGTAACCGTGAGCGTGCGCTGGGCAAAGTAAATAATGCAACCAGCCATATGCGGGGGAACGCGGGGCACAGCTCACATCATTTCCTTTTGCGACAAGGCAAAGGTCCCGAACCGAACCAAGGATCGGACCGATGCAAAACCGGTTTTCGAATGGATCCACGTTGTAGAAATATCCGCGAGTATTTCTTTTTTCTTTTTTCTATGTATTTTATATATGTAAGAAAGCTGATAACTGTAGGTACATATACATATACTCTACGAGTGATGGGGCATGATGAGTTAGGTGGCTAACCCTAACCCTGCAGTGGAAGAGTGCGTATGGGAAAATCAACTGAAGTCGAAACTTGAACTTGGCCGCGCGAGTACATGTACTTACACGTAGGTACACTCTTTCACGCCTGCTGTGTGGCCACAGCTTGCAGCACCCCAACTGGTACGGGCGAAAGCAACCTTATCATATCGTTACAAGTTTTTTTACCATCGATCCTAATCCTAATCATATCATCAGATCAGTTTTCCCTGCGATGCAGGCTTTTGCTCGAGTACTGATCCCGGCGTTTGATAGCTTAGCGGCGCCTGATTGATCTGAGATCAACTTCTGACTGGATCTCCACCACCACCAGCATTATGCCTCACCACGTAATTTTCAGATGTTCGCGTTATATAAGTCTCCGAAACCACCGAAAATGTGAGGAGAAACTCAAAATTCAAGTCTGTGGCTGTCCGATTAAGCACTGAATTATAAAATAAATACAACCTAGAGCTCATACTTCCTGATCCTAAAAGATTCATGTGGATTGCTCTAGATGAGCGATCTTCTCTTGACGGACCCAGTCAGTCAAGTGAATGTCGATATGGAACGAGGAGGTCTCGGAGTATAAAGAAAAAATCAAATCGCCTTGATGAGAATTGATCTGCATGGACTGCATGGAGCATAACTAACCACCTTTTCACCGCCAAGTTTGTGGAGCTGCCGGCCATGTTGCCGAGCGGAGGGGTGCGGGAGCTAGGAACGGCTCTCGACCTAGGGGATCATCGACACCCACAACATCATCGTGGACAGCTACCTAGGTATCAACAGCCTCTGCTAGTTGAGATTTTCGTGATAACTGAAGGTAGGTATGTTGCTGTACGTCTTGGTAACCCGTATAAGTGGTTCTCGGGACAGCACATATGCCAGACCGAAAATACGGGACTTGTAGGCCGGGGGATATGCCGACGCATATTGGCACCGATTTCCTGAGTAGTGGAATCTGGGAACGCCCATGGCCCAGGGGGGGGCAGGTTGGATTACACTTCCAGACAACCAGAGTGTAGAGTGAATCTTGTCCGCAAATATGCTTATTCCCTACAGGGATAGCCTCGCGGGCTGCGGTCTCACTACATACACGTTGAAAGTGTCTTCTAGAGTAGACGAGTATCATACTACCTACTCTAAACTCTCCATAATCAAAATATATGCGCTATTATCCCGCAAATATCTCTACTTCCGGGAAGGCGTCTCGAAATACGTGTTGAAAGTATCTAGACAGAGCACCTAGGTAGGTACATACACACCTACTTATTTCTGCGGAAGATGAACTTAAAACGAGGCAACTCAAGTGCTCAACCCCTGGTCGTCAAAGTTAAATACGAGATACTACCTGTCTCATGTCGTGAAGTTCACGATGTTGATGTCTCGGGGACCTTGGTCAGCCTGGGAGGAGGCGCTGACCACTATGTATTTGGAGTCGGGAGAAGTGATACTGGTGTGTCAGTAAGGCAAAGAGAAGAGAAAAGACATCTCCGGGTGTCAGTTCTGGCCATTTCTGGGCATACAGAAATTAGTGATCACATCAACGTTTTCAAAAGAGCCTGCATGTCTCTACCAAGAACATTGACTTAGCGAGACGGTTCGCGGCTATCCCTCTCACTGGGGCAGCGTGTGAAGAGAAAAAATGTCTTCTGCAGCGACTGTCAAATCAGGCTAAGAGCCGAGCAACGTGCAGGATCGGTGGCTTGAAATGCTGAAGCGAGCATTTAATGTGAAGTACATGTAGTCAGGTCACGCCTGCATGCACCAGGAGTAAGATGTGACCTGTCACGTCTGTCTGTAGGCTGGGAATACCAATGATCTGGTGCCTTATTGCTGGGACTGGATCTCTGGGTGGTAAGTACTGTAGAGTAGTTCTTATGTATGTAGGTACATAACACAGAGTTTTTAACCTCGAGTGGGATTCCTTAATATTTTCTGTGAAAGCTATCTCGATATATCGAAAAGCTTTTCCTTCACTAAAGTTAAAGAAGTAATGGTAGCAACAAGTAACGCCTGGGTAATCCTCGAAAAGATTAATATGTATGTACCTAAATGGCGGCTCGATCCGCAAGTTTATGTAGGTACTCTGCCTTTCTGTAATAGTGAAATTTCAATGTCTATTCTGGGCAGAGGCGTTTGCATAATATGTTACTCTACCTGTGGGGTCCGCGGGTCTAAGCATCTATAGTACGCTAGGTAGATTACGTTTCTTGCATTAATTGCATTATGTACTCTATGTACGTACATTTCAGTGTATCTCCTCTTAGAGAAGAGTAATTCCCGTGCCTATATGGAGGAACAGTTCAATATCGCTATTCCACGGCGGCCGGCACCCCGCTTATCGTACTAGAGAACACTAAACCATACTTTAGGTACTCTACCTTAAGTAGATCAACAGAGTACCCTTCCCTGCTCGCGGGAGTATATATCAAGTTTCACAACGCCCACCGGCTGGGTTTGGCTCCGGGAAGCCTTAAAGCACGGGGACTTTGTGGATCTCCCTCACCCTCGAAAGAAAGGTTTCATTGGGCAAAGTAAAGAAATACACGTCTCCTTTCGCCGCCTACCAGCATATGGTCGTGTAACAACGCGCTCGACTCACGTTGGGCATGTACATAACACATATAACTTGAACTACATAGTATTTCCACCCACACCCCACTTGCTCACATCTTTTGCTTCATAAATAAGAGCTTCTCTCTTCTCCCCAGCCCATGAAAATCCAATTGTTCTGAACCAGAGAAGCAACAATAAAGAAATCGACTCCTGAGTTTACCAACAATTGAAACTTGCATCATTAACAATGCCAGCTGGTGACTCGCAAAGAATCGCCGTCGACCCTGTAAGTTAACCTTGTGTTCACATGTAGTCTTTTATTTCTCTCCTTACTTTATGTTATTTGCTTTGCCGCGGTCTAACAAGTTGTCTTTTACTAGAGAGCCCAAGGTGATCACGACGAAAGCTCCGACTATCTGAGTGGATCGTAAGCTGCCTCTTCTGTATCTGCACTAGCAGAGGTACTGAATCTTTAGTGAATACTCAACAGAATCTCTCTCATCGTCAATCTTCGAGTATCGGTATGAGAATGGTCGTCGGTACCATGCTTACAAGGACGGGTATGTGTTTATTCACGACTTCGTACTGAAAGAGATACAAACTGACAGGTGGATAGAAACTATATTCTGCCGAACGACGAGGTAAAGATCCAATATGCTCGAAGGGGCGCGTAAGCAGATGAACTAACTATTTCTTTTGATTATTCTATAGAAGGAACAAAATCGGTAAGTCCTCAAAATAATAATACACCTTAGAAAATATTAACGGAATACTCAGTCTTGACATCATTCACCATATCTATCTTCTCATGTTAAAAGATGAGCTACACCTAGCCCCCCTTGAAAACCCACAACGCATTCTCGATCTTGGCACTGGAACCGGTATCTGGGCCATGGATATGGCGGAGTAAGTCCACAATAACCCTTTTGACCCTGTGAAGGAAGTCATTAATACCATGCAGACGATACCCATCGGCAGAAGTGATCGGTACAGATCTCAGCCCGATTCAACCTAGCTGGGTCCCACCAAACGTTCATTTCCAGATCGATGATGCCGAGTCAGACTGGACATGGGAGGAGAACTCGTTCGATTTTATTCACTTGCGCCATCTTAGTGGGGCAATCAAAGATTGGCAGAAATTGATGGAACAGGCGTTCAAGTAGGTTGGTCTCTTCTATTATTTCGACTAGGTTGGTGCTGATTACCGTGGATAGGTTCTTGAAGCCTGGTGGTTACATTGAGATTCACGAGTACGACATGGGCTTATTCAGTGACGACGGAACATTGCCGGAGGATCTGTGGTTATGGAAGTTTTATGACCTTGTCAACAAAGCCGCTAACAAGAACGGTATCTTCTACTCCTTCCTGCCCTTTAGTCACCGGTATTGACAGTTTACAGGTCGCGCATTCCAGATAGTATCGAACATCGAGTCCCTCCTTAATAGCGCAAGATTTGAACAGCCCGATTACAGAATGTACAAACTGCCGCTTGGCCTCTGGGCCGCGGACCCAAAGATGAAGGAGATTGGTGCATACCTACTGCTGAATGCCGAGTCGGCGTATGATGCGTTTGGTATGGCGCTTTTCACGAGAGAGCTGGGCATGACGGTGGAAGAGGCTCGGGAGATCGTGACAGGTGCCGAGAAGGACTCCCGAAATAAGAAGATCCACGCATATTCTAAGCAGTAAGTGCTCCTTCAATACAGCTCGGGGGGAAAAGGAATTGGAGGCTAATATATATGGTGTGTAGGCATTTGTGGTGGGCGAAGAAACCGGAAACGCAATGTTAGGGGGGCGTTCGGGAGAAGATTAGGGTCTAGGAAGGAATGTTAAAGGTCTTGTGTGTGATATGAGTTCTTATAGTGTTGTGGTTATTCAATACCACATTCGTTGATTACAAGAAGATATCCAGATCGCGTTTTGAGTGGAATAGGACCACTTAGCGTTCTATGGAACATGGGCATGGTATGGTAAATGAGGTGTGATAGGAAATAGGGAATAGAAATGAGACACATGACATAGCTCCGACTAAAAAGCGAAGAGGTAAAAACGTCAACTTTTTACCAAGATTGTACACAGCTCCCGAACTCTTCAGCTCCACGATGCTTGATCCACATCTATTCATGGTGCCAGGACTAAAATACCACTTCTTAATAAGCAGAGTTTTAGGAATTCTCACTTTAAGCGGAGTCAAGGCTTTCAATAAGTGGCATTTACTTTGATCCTGACGTCGACGCAGCGAGTAACGCTGACGTGACTATCTCTTTGGCCGTCAGTCCAAATCAAAACCGTCACCAAACGTGATATTGTTTTCTGAGATACATCACCGTCGAAATGGGGAAAAAAATAATCCTCCAGTAACGATTTACTACAAATAAGGCTTGAATAAACATTTTTTGGTAGATTTAGTATTATTTGGATATAAAGCTCTATTTTTTCGAAGGATCTGCCTAAAATAAGACTTGTATAAGCCTCATTTTACCTATCTGCATTAAATTTAGATGATTATAATAAACCTTTATACCAGATCTCTCATATTCATTAAACATGGTTTTTTGGTGAATGAGGCTTATATAATGCTTATAATTCAAATTTTACTAGTATTTTATTAGTTATCTAGCGTGTATATGAGTTCCAGCACCAGAATTTCAGTCCTCTGATGATTCAGTGGGTAGTATGAGGTATATGCTACCTACAAGTTTCGGGGTTCAACTCCCCCTTTTTCTTTTTCAACTATTATTGACATAATTATTATTATCAAATAATCATTTTTGTAGCTAATAATTATCCAATCCAAGAGCTTAGTAAACAATTATATAGGAAATAAGCGTTATCTATCAGTATCGATTATTTAAGCTTGTACTAACCATTATTTTTTCCCCGTTTCGACGTTGAAGTACTTCTAAAGAGTGAAAATGAAGAGCGAAGAATGTATAGTATAACTGATAGAAAAAAACAAAGGAGAGCAATCGAAAACTCTCTCTTTATAGTTACAAAGCTAAAGGTCAAACTATCGCTAGTGTAATAGCACATATAGCATAGAAGCATGTCTAGTTTTTACAATGAAACGTTTAACAATAGAATTGTTGACAATGAACAACATGACAATGTAGCAACGATTGACTATAATTAGTAGATATAACATTAGGTGCTCTGTTCAACTCATTAGTCATTGAGTTATCGTGTATCTAGTCAGAAAAGTGAGTTGGAGTCGGAGTTATATCAGTATTCCAATCAAACTACAGGTGATTGCAGTTGACTGTGCCAAACAATCGAATTCTAGAGGGTTGGATATACTGTATGGGCTATAGTCGACTATAGTTTTCACGTCAAGCTGGTCCATACAAATTGAGGATAGATTGCAAGCACTATATAGTTAGGAATGCCTTGACCTGGAGTGCCGAACATGCACAACTTCAGGGCTTAATAGCAACCTACTACAATGAGTAAAAATAAAAGTCGTTCTCTTGACTCATAGAGAAAATAGTGTATATGGATGTAACAGGTGGGAATTTGGTAAAAAGGTATTTGGTGGAGACCCTATTTCATCTCAAAGATGCGTCTTTTTGGAGAGAAATAGTACAAATGTCGCTGAAAAATTGCCTATTCCAGCCAGAAGCAAGGACTAATTACAACGCTTGATACCGGATTAGGAAGGTACTCTGCTAAGTCATTTTGATCCATTCTCTAATTTCTCTACTATTCTACTATTGAGATTTATCTACAATTTGCTAGTGTCCCCTGTAAATTCTCCTTCTAAATACTTTAGCTCCGTAAGTACATCATTCCGGATAAGTGATCAAAATTCTCATATAGTCTCAAGGGGGCGAGTAGCGAGTATTCCGCAGAGTACGATCCAGGTAGTAGGGGGCGGTGGGGGAACTTGTGATAGGGGTGTTCAGTGACTCTAGCACTAGTAAGGGTCAACGAGACAAAGGGAGCAGCAGCACGGTAGTCTTTTTGAGTAAAGAATAGGAAATAATATTATATAGTAATAGACAGCGTAGGTACAGGAGACGTTGCGTATCAGAGGAAAGAAGAGAAAGAGAACAGAAACAAGGGCGAAATCTCCTAATCTACCTAAGGAAATCTCAGCGATGACGAATCCAAAGTAATTGATACTCTTGCGATCAACAGAACCCGATAGAACTCAATAGAAGCTTTCTGACTAATCCAACTCCTCGTAAACTAGTGTCTTAACTAATCGATCTATGACACTAGCCCCTCCCTTCAAGAGCGAGCTCTTGTGAGCCTTAACCTTAACTTTTACTCCCAATGATGCAGGTTTATCGGGGTAGTGTGTATGGAAAATATCAATGGAGGAGGTATTGTTGTGTTATATGTCGGGTTCTCAGGTGGGGTCAGTGTAGCCTGTCTATTTAACAAAATATTGCAGGCCGTTATTTTTTGTTTTCCGTGAATCCAGAATTTCTTCGATCGCGTACTCCTCTTCCTATTCAACGATAATAGTTGATGGTGGTTGGGTTTACTCGGGAACGGAATCATGTGCAGCGAGGTCTAGCAGCGATACATGGAAAACGGGGTGCATTTTCATGTTCCTAGGCAGGTCGATTCGGTATGCATATGGCGATATCATTTCTTTGACAGGTAACGGGCCCAGCTTCTTCCAGCCTAGCTTTCGAGAATTACGGGCAGTT
Organism: Morchella sextelata; assembly: GCF_020137385.1. Lineage (NCBI taxonomy): Eukaryota > Fungi > Ascomycota > Pezizomycetes > Pezizales > Morchellaceae > Morchella > Morchella sextelata. Next base: position 61,289 of record NW_025408619.1, on the reverse strand, counting down.
CGGATATTTTTTGCTGAAACAAACACTATATTGCCGACATTATAGCACCGGCCAGGCATTTGTTTGGCATTAACAGCTTCTTTTTGTTGGTCTTGCGCCGTGCAGATAATGGAACATAGGTGTTCGTGGAGCTCTTTCATCTTCAAAGTAAAGTCCTTAGCATTGAGGCTCGGTGGGGTCCTATCAAGTGGCTTAATCGTAACTGTATACTGGGGGTGGAAGCCATAGTTTGCGAATAATGGTGTAGATTTGGTAGATGCGGAAACTTGGTTGTTGGCGGAGAATTCTGCCATAGGCAGCCAGTTTACCCAATCGTCTTGTTGATAATAGACGTATCCGCGTAGGTATTGTTCCATCACGGCGTTCAGTCTTTCAGTTTGCCGTCGGTCTCAGTGTGGAAGACATTGGACATTCTTGCATCAATGCTGAGGTATTTAGAGAGAGCCTTCCAGAATTTAGCTGTAAATTGCATGCCGCGATCGGAGGTGACATGTGTGGATAGCCCATGGAGTTTCCAAATATTTCGCAGGTATAACTGGACGACGTCTTCGGAGTTGACGGTGGTGTTGCAGGGTAGGAGATTTCGCATCTTTGTTAAATGGTCAACAATTACCATGATTGCATCGTATCCTTGGCCCTCCGGTAGACCAATAACGATGTCCATTGATACCTCTTGCTATGATTTTTCAGAGATCGGTAAAGGTCGAAGTGCACCGAGTTTTCAATGGGTGTTGGGTTTACTTCCTCAACAGGTGAGGCAGTTCCGAATATAGCGCGCAATATAATTCAGTATAAGGGGTCAGTAGTAGTCTCGACTAATGAGCTCAAATATGCTTTTGCGTCCAGGGTGTTCGGCGGAGACAGCGTCGTAGTAAAATATGAGGATCCAGAGTTTAAGAGGGTCGTAGTCAGGTACATATATGTTACCTCGGTAGAGCAATCGGCCTTCCACCTCGGTGCATTCCGCGATTGATATGTCTTTTGATTGTCGTTTACCTTTGTTCCACATGTCCAGTATCTTCTATGGGAATAGGTCAGTGTTGTATCTTTCATAAAATAGTGTGCTCAGGGAGGCGTTCTTTTCAGCAGGTTCATTTAAGAAAGAACCCGCCAGGAAGCTTAGCTTTGTTTCAGGATTCTCCTTTTCAGTATGACTTGACTCTGGTGTAATTACCGTTCATCTCCCTCTCCAGGGAGATCTCCTGATCTCCTTTTCAACACGTCCAGTTTCCCTCCTTATTTCCCTGGTCGGTACTTGATGACAAAATTGAATCATGATAGGTATTCCGTCCAGCATGCTTGTCTCCAGTTGAGTTGTTTAGTACTCATAAAGTATTCGAGATTCTCATGATCGGATATGACAGCAATTGGGTATGCAGCCCCTTCAAGTTCCGGTCACCATTCCTCGAAGGATCGAATAATCGCCAGTAATTCTTTGTTATAAATCTCGTAGTTGCATTTGGTGGGGGAGTGCTTCTTTGAGAAGTATGCGACGGGTCAAAGGGTACCATTATCATCGTATTGGGAGAGTACACTGGGAGAGAGATAGACAGATGCATCAGTTTCCACAGTAATTTCCTTCTCGGGGTCGAAATGGATGAGGATCGGAGCGGTTATGAAGGCTTTCTTCAGGGCGTTGAAGGCAGCTTGGTATTCAGGTATTCATTCGAACGATATGTCGTTGCGTGTGTAACGGAGCCATTTCAACTGTCTGGTGTATGAGTACACACAGGGCCCGGTTACATGCTGAGAGTTATTGTTAGAAGCCAGTTGCATGGTGATATGCAAGTACCGGCAGTGTGGTTAGCTACCAGCTGTTAGAATAACTACATTCCGGGCGCTAGGAAGGGGATCTATTCATGGGAGCAATGACTGACGAGTCTATGCCTCGCCAGTGTCTAGAAGACTGGCCAGAGTGAAGCTCTGATTGCCCGGTGATCCTCTATATCCTCCGAGCATTGTAAGTCAGCCGAAGTGCAGGGGCTATGCTTAGGGAAAGTCTAGGATAAGGGAAAAGCTCTACAGCAATGATTAAGCTTACACCTTAGCGGCAGCTCATTCATGCAGGCCCTCGGTTGTGAGACAACCAAGGCTGCAGGTGTTAGAAAGTCTTTGACTAAGGGTGGTGGCCTTGAGTATCGGAAACACCTGTTGACGCTTAGAGAAAAGCGGAGTAGTGGTGGTATTGTTTCCGGTACCGAGGAAAGGCTTCACCGGAACTTAGTAAGGAGTTAGGAGCAGAGAATAGAGGCCTTCGGAGTATAAGTACTCAGGTTCATTCTCGCCCTTCAGTCCTGTTCTCTCCAGTCTTCATCAGAAAGAAAAACCAAGTTTCTATCGTTAGCAGAGCCCTTAAAGATTATTGAATTCTAGCGATAGTATCTTTGAATAATCTGCAACCTGATTTTCTATCTTGCACGGCCGTCTCTATTCTATCTTATTCTATTTTCTCTTAGAAGAGACCCCCGTTACAGCGTGTAAGTCTGGTAAGGGGAGAAGCCAGTTCAGAGAACTCAGGTATCAATCGGCGGTAAAAGTTGGTGAATACCAGAAATGCTTGCACATCCTTAAATGTTTTGGGGACGGTCCAATTCTTCACTATACCCAATTTCTTTGGATACATTTTAATGCCGTTGGGTTCGATTACGAGGCCGAGGTAGGTGGTGCTTTGCGTATGAACCTCGGATTTCTCTGGTTTCACCAGTACTCCATTTCTTTGTAGGGCTTCCAGGACTTTTCCGAAATGTACCTGATGTCCCTCGCGGCTGTTGCTATAAATGAGAATTTCGTTAAAGTAGGTTGTACAGAACATGTAGAGGTAGCCACGGATGCAATTGTTGATAAAGTGCCGCAAAGTGGCTGGCGCGTTGGTGAGGCCGAAAGGCATTACCGTGTATTCGAAATGCCCGTAACACGTACAAAAGGCTGTTTTCCATTGCTCACACTGAGCTATTCAGATCTGGTTATACCTTTAGGGAAGGTGGAGTTTTGTGTACTACTTAGCTTTAGAGAGGTGGTCGAGAGTTTCCCGGATGAGCGGCAGTGGGTAGCGGTTTTTGACATTAAGTTCATTGAGGCAACGATAATCGATATAGAGATGGAGTGTTTCATCGGACTTTTTAACAAATAGGATAGGGCCACCGACGAGAGAAGAGGTGGCCTGTATGAAGCTCCTTTCAAGGTTGTCCTTTATGTATTGCTTGAGCATGATGAGTTCCTCGCGGGACATACCATAGAGTGGCCCGAATGGGCGCTCTTTTCCTTCCTTGAACGGTATCTTGTTGTCATAGGGACAGCGTGGTGGCATTCCGTTAGCGAACCTCTCGTCCATTATCTCGTGGAACCTCTTGTATCGGGTTGGAACTCAGTTTCTCCAGTATTCCTTGGGGGCCTTGCCCATGGCTTGGTCGATTTCCTCTATAGTTATGCTGAAGATTTGGAGTTTGTCCCTTCGAGCAAAAGGGCAGAGGGTGGCTGAACTGGTGAGGTGGAAGTGGGGTGGTGGTACAATTCCTTTAATGGGAATAGGTATTGCCGAGGAGTTGCACTTGTGCTTGCAGTATTCGGAGTCGAACAGTATGCTATTGTCTTTAAACCATAGTGTGACGTCATGTAGTTGAAGCCAAGGGATCCTGAGTATGAGTGGGCAGGAGTCAGGTTTGCTGTCGAAGAAGGTGATAGTTTCATGATGGGAGTTGATTGATAGCGGCAGTTAGTACAGGTGGATCCATCAGCAAGCTGGTGTATTACCCAGGGCGCATCCCCTTCATCATGTCAGACATTCCGTGCTCTGAGCATCTAGCGCGTCTGTCACTGCCCATGTATACCGCTCGAGCGCGGCTCCAACCCAGGAGGGCCTATCCTTCCGGCACCGCCAGGAGATATAGCTTATATCTGGAGGGCACTCGCCAATGCTCTGCTCACCTCGGCCACCATGAGATTACCTCCACCTCTGGAGACGCTAGGATGGAATGACCTCATCCACAGTGCCTATGAAACTTTTGCTTCTTTTGATTACATCAGTAGTATCATCTGAGTACTTTCTAATGCTCTCACAGTTTTCTTGAATGCTTTTATGGTACGACGAATACTCTCACATCACAGCGATTTTTCTCACGGCACCGCGAATACTCCCACGAATGCTCCCCCAAATGCTCACCTGAGTGCTCCCGCAAGTGCTACCAGAGTATCGACCAATGCTCAAAGAGTACTCAAAAATGCTCACAGAGCTGAGGCATTTGTCATATCCACTCAAGGTGAGGCAACCCTTACTTTGCCCCCTTTGTATTGATACGCTGTCATAAAAGGATAGAAAGGCACCAGTCCCTCAAATGATATCTACCGTGGGTATCCTCAATGCCGCTGTATGGTCAGTCATGGGATACTGATATGAGCCTTGTCCTGTACACTTGTGACAACTAGCTAATCTTTGATATGGATGTATGTTTCTGTCAATTCGTGAAAGGCATAATTAGCCTTGAGGTTGAGGCCATGGTACAGCTCATCTGAAAAGCTCAATGTCCATGCATAAGCAGCAAATATAGACTGGCATTGCCCTGCTGGAGCGAGTTTGCTGGATAACCAAACTCAGATACTGAGTGGCCAAAACTTTACCTCCTCCTTCCAATCTGCATGCATAGCAGAACAACACGGATTTTGAATTAGAGAGTCCAATTGGGACTAATATTCTCAGAGTACTCACGAATGCCCTCATGGCTTTGCAAGTATTCAACTATATTCATTCCATGTATGCAAGTCTATCCTAGTATTTACCAACCAATTACTTATCTCCACCTCAAATAAATGGGCGATTCCCAATATACTCCGAATATTAACGACTGTTATGGGCTGATTCAGGGAACCTAGTAAGGGGTTCAGAGGTTCTCGATAAGAGAACAGTGGAAGCTGACTCAGAGTCATATAGGTGAAAACTGTTCACCCCATGTGGGGTCAGAATCAGTGTTCGGGATTATTGGGCTTGATACCGATAGATATTAGGCGAGGTTTCTTAACGGTAGGATACCGAAGGAAATGAACGAGAACAGGATCAAACATTTTACGTTATGCAAATCGAGAGCGAGACTGGGACTGGAATCAAGAGGCACAATCAAGAGGTTACGCGATTTGGGTTCGTAGAGGTTTGAAAACAGAAAAATAGAATATATTTTTATGTAACAGAAAGTTCAGATAAGGAGAGAAGAAAGAGAAGACAGAGGGAAAATACAGCTATATATATATCCTTCAAAACCCAATGATTAATTCACATAATGGAAACCCATAGAAAGAAAACCCAAATATAACCAGAATTTCAAAAGAGAAACGACAAACGAAATCCCAATTACTCATCGCTCTCCTTCCTGAACTTCTTCTTTACTCACGATACACCATTAAAATGATCCACATTCTCTTCCGCCTCCTCCTACCAATCTGCAGGAGCCTATGTGAGCTATCAGCGATATCACGATCCTTTGCCTTGAGTAGCTCCACTATACATAGTCTAGGTGCTCACCCCCCACTGTCCCGCAGCTTGAACAAAGCCTTCATAAATCCTGGTAAGCATCCCTGAAATACTCCCCACTCCTCTGAGGATGCTACCGACACCCATACTCAATCCTGTAATATTTTCCTTTTCTAAAAGCTGCGTTTCCCGTACACCTAATATTGTGAACCTCATACCCCTCAGGCTTTTGGAAGATTGGTACCGTAACCTGCAAACATATGAACATCTCTATCCAATGCTCTAAAATGCTCTCAGAACTTCCGGCAAAGCTCTAAGAGTATTCTGCATCTTCTGCATACTACTTTATCAGGCGATATAATTTGGTATGGCTTATTTACAGTCCACCCGCAATATTGAAAAGCCTTCCCGATTTTGTGGAGGGGTTGCAAAGATGCCTTGAAGGCAACCCTCCTTCTACTATGGATCATTCATTTGGAGTTTTTTTCCAGTCTTCAATTTTAAAAATCTCAAGTAACTTCTTCAGGTTATCTCGATGGCTCCAAAGGATGTCGTCGATACTCTCAGGACCTCCAACAATATCTTTCAGATTCAGCATTCGAATATCTAACGCCAACTGCCACCCCTAATAATCCAGTATCTACATTGCAGGATCGACCTTGATGGATGCTCTGTATGACTCTTTTATCTGACGTACATGCGTGAGTTTGCTAATATCGGTAGAGTACTGGGGAATGCTAACAAACCGCTCGACATGTCCTCGATAGTATGCTAATATGCGCAATTTGATGAAGTTGAACTGAGACCTTTCTTGTATCTCGTGAATCTCCTCTAATTCTCGCTGATTACCCTAGGAGCCTGAGGAATTTAAGACCTTTATATGACTGAGAGTTTGAGTGATTCATTTTGTTGGATCAGATGTTCCTTACTTGTAGTGGTGTCATATTACATTTGGTGTAGTGAGATATTCAGGTGATCGAACGTAAGTGAGAGGGCGTTATGAATTGCCTATATCAAATAGTTTAGGTCCATTTTGGTATAGGTGTCCTGTGGGATGATGCTGGGTTGGATATAGTCGTGTTTGAGGGTGTATAATTGACCATATTAGGCCGTGTCGGTGAAGTCGGAGAGTGATCCTTTGTCTGTTTGTTCGATAGTGGCGGATTGAGTGTATTGAGTTTCGCTGAACTTTGGAGGTGGAGAACGGCTGGAAGAGGCCTGAGTTGCCCATAGGGAGTTCAGAGAAACCTATGATATGATCGCTCCACTGTTGCGATTTATAGCAGGGGAGACTTTAGATAGGGTTCTTTTCCTGCCGTGTAGATTGGGTGGGGTGGACAGTCAGGAGGGTGTTGGTGATGCTAGTTTGTTTGAACTTGCGGTCACGGAAGTGTTTCTCTCACTTAGCGGACACGACACTCCAGCAGGAAAATCAACTGCTCTAGCGATGAGCCGAATTGAGGAGATAGTACTTGTAGGAGGATGAAGTTTTAAAGTTATTCAGAGGTAGAATTTGTATTGCAAGCTTTAGCGAGCTGGGAGAACAAAGCAGGTTGCATGAACAAGAACGATTACAACTCAGAAACGAGGGTATAAACAACCTCTCTGATGAAGTAATGATTGATTAGATACCAGTAGAGTACGCATTCTAAAGGCATATAGGATCTTATTCTGAAGGTTTTGAACGATGTTTTGAAGTTTTGCGAGCTGGAGGCGAGCGAGGAGAATGGAGAAGGTTGCTTGAAGAGGAAAGATAGAAACAGAACATCAACGAAAGCCAGAATCCTTTTATATATCCAATAACCTCAGTACGAATATGACTTATACACTCCTATAACGGAAACTCATAGAACCCAAAAGAAATCCATGTTACTAATCCTAACCTCATTGCGAAGTACTTCCTCTTTATGCCCTAATAGAGTATCTGACCATTATGCAAAGACGCCGTTACAGATGACCCGTGAAATCTAATGACTCATCGAAGAAATCCCGAAAGAAAAATGATAACAAATGAAACTCTTAACTTATTTTCATTCTTCAAGTTATTAAAATCCGAAAACAAGGACAATTCTTAAAATACTGCAACAGAAAGTAAAAAGATACAATGGTATGATTGAGAATTGAGTATATTGTCCACAACGAGTATTCTCATCTACTCGAAAAACAATATATACATGGGTTTGAGAACAGACTAGATACAAAAAATGTGAAACATATCCTTATAGAATTTCCCGCAACAGATATGGTTGGTGAAGTTAACATCTTGCACGAAACAGTAGGAAAGCCAATATTCATTGGTACCGACTTCCCAATCGGAATGAAAATCTGTACCCAATATCGACGCATCAAGTGAAACAAAGGAAGTGAAAATGGAATAAAATATCTTCAGCAAAAGATAGAGAATTAATTGCTGTAAGAAAGGAAATAGTAGGGGAAAAGAAAGGAATCGTTTTCTACAAATTCCCGTTTCTGTTATCTTATTAATTATTTTCATTTTCTTTTTTTTTTTTTTTTTTATACTTTGGATTCTCAGATATTTGTCGTAACCTCCAGGCTCGTTCCAATGGAAGGCTTCCCGTGGATATTCTGAAAGTGTTCAAACTTGAAGCCTTGAAGATAAATTACAGATCTTGTATAGAAACGGCTACCAACTCTGTAGACACACCCTGGACGGATCTACAGACCACATTTGAACGCCTAGAAACCTTCAAAAATATCAACAGAATGGCTTCCAATCAATGAATCAGCAATCAATTAATCAACCCGCACCCAACCGACACCCGCCAAGCCCGACATCGAGTGATACTCCATGACCGCGACGTGCTCAAAAAACCCGAGTGCCCAGCGAACCTAAAAGGTCCTGCGATGTGCTGTCGCACGTTTTTGTGTATTTGTACGTACGGCTTTGTGAATGACAGTACATGTAGTTCCGCACGTCGAGTCGGCTCCCTACGTCGGGTATTGCGAGTGAGTCATAGAATATCACTCGACGATTAGGCTCGCTCACAGAATATCACTCGCGTCGTACCTAACCCGTGATCAGGGGTGTCAGTCTTGGTTTCTTGTACGTTGCAGGGGATGAGTGAACGTTCAATGATGACCACGTTGTGAACGACATATATCTCTGAGGTCCGGGAAGCACAGAATCATATCACTTGTTCCTGCTGGGGTTAGTTTACCCGTTAATGGCCCTTGCGAGGAACCGTGATGAGGTATGGGCCTGCGCGATGGGAATGAGTATGGGTAGGGCTTTGTATCTGGGCTCATCATGTGGGATGGCGGGCCGTTATCCACGATTAGGCTTAGGATGGCAAAGAACATCCGTCTATTCGGGGTGGATTGATGGGGACGCCTAAGATGTGTTTGCAAAGAAACTCTGCACAGGAGTATTGATGTGAGAAATAGCACCTTAAAATGATAAATCGCAAAGCTGACGCGGTGGCTTGTAGCAGGTCAAGTAATCGGGTGTTAGGGGTTACTCGTGCTGTCTTTATTCTTCTCTCTCATGCTGCCTTATTACACCTCTTGCAGTCCTTCAACTTTTGAGTCTTACTACTTGTTTCGCGAGGATTACCAAAACTGCCAAGGCTACCCTGATGCCCGTTTCTTTATAATTGGTCGGGTTGAGGTTGCAGTCACATGAGAGAAGAAGATAATATGAGTAAGTTATTATGAAATCGGGGGGATGGAAGTGTTCGGTCTGCACCCTACACATCCGCCCTTTCGTATATTTTTCACCAAAACGACTGCCACTACATGTATTGCAATCCCCTCTAACCAGATCAACGCAACCCCCACAGTTACATGTATCGCTTAAACAGTGGTTGTGTTCCATTCAGCCATGCAATCCCTTCAACACTGCGCCAGCCAGGATCAGTGACCATTCGTTGATGCTTCGCAGACAGTAGCGCTGCATGCAGCCACCCATGGTAGCTGATGGCGCGGCTCTCCAATGGAAAATGGTAACGACCCGGCCAGGACGAATGACGGAGGAATATTCGGATCCCGGCGGGTGAACCGAAGATATACCCGGGAGCATCAGCAATCCATCTTGCACCCACTCATATGGACCCACCAGTTGGCTCGAAATATGCGGGCAGCCATCTTTTCATTCTGGATTCGCAGCGCAGACGAGAAGGAGTGCAGCTGTCCTGGCAACGATAGAGCATTGAGCGTGACTGTGTGAGGCTGGCGCGCCATACGGATCAGATCCCCTGGCCAGCGGGCGTCACATATGGAGGCTGGGCTGAGCTAAGCGCGATAGGAGATAGTCAGTACTTTGGCTCAGGTTCCAGATTAGAAGGGAAAGAGGGAGAGGGGGTCAGCACGCTACAAACACCTGGAGATCTAATATTTCTCGGTGTGTGTGGTGGAGTACAATCACATGAGACAAACGCTCCGAGATGGAGGCATGTTCTTGTGCTTGAGGATCGAGGCGAACCGGAATCACACTGTTGAAGAAGCGCTGCAAGAGTCCGGGGGGGGGGGGGGGGGCTCGGTTGAGGATCGAGGGGGGGGGGGGGCACACTGAAACTATAGAAGAACCGCCGTCGTATGGAAAGAAGCTGAAGTGGTCGAGGTTCGATGGCCAACCGGCTACACTCCTACACTCCTCCCATGCATGCATGGCTGTGCTAGGCATGGTGGTTGTTGATGTTGTGGAGAAGAAGAAGAAGAAGAAGAAGAATAGAAGCGCGGTCCTGTTGGTTATATATATATATATACATGTATACTCGTAGGTCTGATACACCTGGCCTTGTGTGCAGAGGACTCTACGTGGTGGGTACAATATACGTATACTTAGCAAGCACAGTTCTAGACGTTGTTGGTAGATGATCGTGCGCGTGTCCTGAGTGGTGGGAAATAAATATAAATCCGCTGTTAATGTTACGCTGTCGTCTATCTACTCTACATGTAACCAACGATCAGGCCCCAAGAGCGACTGCTGTGGAGACGAATCGTGCAGATACCGAACTGGGGTCTCCGTTGCCTTGCGAACGCAAGAGAGGGCAGACATACATGTAATGCACGAAGAGACTGTGTTAGAGCACTTGACCCAACTGTATTCTTTCCTATGCATACATGTATGGTAGAGCTCTGATAAAACATACATGTAGTACATACTACTGCATGCAGCCGGTACACAGCCAAACCCAGTGATGGCTGCCTGATCAGCGCTGGGGGATTCGGGCGAAGATATGGAGCTTTGATCACTTGTTTCCTACATACATATACAACAAGCACCCTCCCGGGAAATACGGATCCATCATCCAACGCCAGGCCATCAACCGTTTGGCTGGAAGACTATGTACATACACTTACTCTACGCGCAGGACGAACTGTGCGAATGGGAAGGCGTCTCGACTTGAAAAAAACCAGGTTGGAGGTGGCTTCAATTGTAGACGCCATTTATTGTGAGCAGTTTTCTAACTCCCCCCCCCCCCCCCCGGGGACGGACAACTGTAGAATGGTGCATGTGGCCGAATCGGCTACATATGTACATGCTGTTACGAGTTCAATTGTTGCCAGAGGTCTGCAGCGCAGTCGAAGAAACAGCGAGACGTAACTAAGTTTCCTCTATACGCGTATTCCACGTGTATTGAATTTCAAAGTTATTTCCTCGTTCACCCCGGCAAATATCACCGATGCCCTTGAGGCGTCCCACTGAAATTAACTAGGAACCCTAACCCTAGGAGATCACCGCGCCCTGCATCCGTACAGCGAGGGTGCTGTGAGTTTGAGCTTTGGAGGCAGACGTTTCGGGTTAGCGATACGACGCCCCGAGAAGAGCCCCCACCCGCTCCAGTTGACGGAGACAATTAAGGGCACAGGACACATACCCCCCCTACGCATCTCCGGCCAGCAGCAGTTCATTCCTCTCTGGCCTTTGGAACCCAAGAGTCTTCTCTGGCGCCCATAGCACCCATGGTTATATATACTGGGCGCGCTCCTGCAACGCTGCATATCGGTGCATTCAATGGGTGTTTCTCCGCGGCTAGAAGCGGATCCGTACTCAATCACTGGGGAGACGGAGTGTAGGTACCTAGAACTGCGGATCCCCCGTCCCAGATTACACACGACCAAAACCTGGGAAGGACACGGGTAAGATCTCAATGTCTTTTTGAACAATAGTAAGGCGGTGTATATATACCGTTATTTCTGGGAAATAAGCCCATGGGCTTAAAGCAAAGTAGTGGTAGAAAAATGCTTGCTGATTGGCTTAAGTCACGGGAATATGCATACACCACCGGTTTTCATTGACTTTCCTTCCACCATTTTGCTACAAGCCCATGGGCTTATTTCCCAGAAATAACAGTATTCCAGGACGTCACAACATGATAATTGGCGTGGGGTGATACCTGAGAACTGACTGATCATGCTCGAAACAGACCCCCCGTTTCTCAGGCCGGAAGTAATGTTACCGGGTCCGTCGGTTATCTCTTTGAGAGTTGCACAGCTTGATAGATTTCGATCATGAAAAGTAAAAGAAAAGAAAAAAGCAAAAGGAGGAAAAAGCAAAGGAAGCTACCCTACATGGCGGGAAAAGAGCAAACAGGTTTAGGTGTGCAACTCGCAATGCAACGACGTCGGAAAAGACAGAAAATAACAAGCTAGGCTGCGGGACAAAAGCAGTCACCAAAGGTCCCGACAAATAGCACTCAAGCGCCCGTATGAATATAACACGCCCACTTGATGGGCTCTTTCCGGGATCTGTCTCGTGGCTTTTTGACTGCAAGATGAAACGAAAGGCTGACATGTCCGCGATCACCTCCGCCGCTGCCCTTGAATAGCTGTTTGTAAAACTCTTCCGCAACTTCACGACGCGCAATTTCGTTTGAAACCCACTGAGTAGCCAAGACATAGATAAAGCGTGCAAGCTGAAAAGCACTCGCAATGTGTATTGACTCGTCCGCAAGAGGGCGAGAAGAGTTCTCGGCGGTCGAGCATCTAGAGAGATAGGCTATCTGCGCGTTTTCAATATTCGCAGCCGAGATTCTTTCGACTGTTAGGTTATCAAGCATTCCTGTGCCATCGTTCAGGAGTAGGCAACTTTGGGAGGGGCTTTTACAGTCAGAAACAGCGTGACAGGCAAAGTGAACTGCTTGGTACCCAGGGAGCTTCCTAATAATGTATTCTGTGCTGGGGACGTTGGCATAGTAACCACGAGGAGGGATGAGCCGGGTCTGCTCAACAGTTGCGGTTTTCTCCGGCGGGCATAGGATAATGCCTTGATGGTTGGGATGTAGGAAGATATAACGTGGCTGTAGGTGTTTTCAGTGGAGCGGCGCGAGTGTCTACCAGCAGCGTGAAACGGAGCCATAGCTAGACCTCCGGTGCCAATCCACCAAACCCGCGGTAACTTGTCGCCCGACATTTTCAGCTGCAGCTCGTTCAGTACAGGCGCTACTGCAGAATCCCATAACCACGACAGAAGTTTGTCCATTTGGGAATTGTTTTCTCCATACTTGGATCTTGCAATGCGCACAAGTGTCGGTATCTTTCTCATCCACGATTCGGCATCTTCGTAAATCAATTGCGGTAGCATAAGAGACTTGATTGAGGTAGCGGTCACGATAATTGCGTCGTTCCTGAACTTTGTGCAAAGAAAAGTTACAATCGGCCCTTCAATAGCCATAGCCATCAATTCGTCGGACCGAGGGGGGAGCTGAAAGCCTTCAAAACCAGGCAGGTCTCGAATATCTGCGACAAGTTCCTCCATACCCCTGACTGAATTCGCTCGGTCCCGATGGTCTTGCAGGTGCTTAGATCTCTGGTGTCTCAACTGGTCAAGCATCTCCGCCATTGGTGGTTCAGTTGAAAGAGGTTAGTCGATTTCTTTGCATAGCCTGTTGAATTTTGTGAAAAGATCCGGATGTGCTTCTTTGAGATTTGATATATCCGTTTCGCTTCTACAATCCATCACCATGCCCATAATCACCCCTCGACCAAATTCCAAGATCCTAAGGCAACACGCCACGTCCTCCTCCCCCGCTTTGAATAATAACTGTATAGTATTCACTACGAGGTCCCTAAACTTTGCCAAGTGATGTTGCTGATCCTTTCTGCGCAAGGACCGTTTGCTGACGTTCCGAAGAAGCATAATAGCACTTTGAAGAATCGGACGCAGCTCCTGCCACATGTGCTTTTCTGCAAGAATCGTGCACAGCAGGGACGCTGCCCGGATACGTTCCTCCACCGGGGATAGGCGGCAGTGCCAGGCTTCGTAAAACGTACTCAGTGCGTAGTAGAGGTCGTGATTGGACTGAGTGGCCGAGTAACGCTTATGTATTGCGGTACCAAGCATCAAGAGATTGGCTGCTCTGCGTGGGTTGTTTCGGGGTGTTTGTGCCACTACCTCTTCGGCATATTTTATGCAATCTTCAAGGTTTTGCATTTTTTGGGACTCGTTATAAGAGTCCAAGAGCAAGACGCTCATGAACATACTTATTCCGCTACGCCGCAACGACCTGTTTTTATCAACTGCGTCAACCGGCACTGTCTTACATGCTTGAATTGCGTCAAGCAGTTCTTGCTGATTATTGGACTTCTTGTACTCCCGACGGACAACTGATAGAAGCGACAGACACTCGGAAAGGTGATCTACTACTTGCGGTTCAAGCTGGGAACCCATTTGAATCATTTCCACAGCTGTGTCAAGGTCCTCTTTATTTCCCCGCTGATCGTACCTCGAGATTAGGAGTGAGCCCAAAAAGGCTGAAAACACAGCTTGGCCCCGGTGGCTAGCTGCTATGATACTCAGTGCCTGCCCGCAGAGATCAATGGAACGGTTCAAGTCGTCAAGACCTCCAAGGAGCTCGAATCTCGTATTGTAATGCGAGGAAAGACGCATCAATAGCTCGACTGACGGATTGCTATTATCCAATGATATAGCTTTCTCAAGATATCCGACTGACGTTTCAAGGTTTATAAATTCGCCGTATCGATTATATATATCGGTCTGTGTACAAGCCCCCAAGGTCGCGCAGTCGGTCACTGAGCTGGTATCTAGGGTCATTGAATCCCTCTGCTAAAGCTATCTCTACGCTCATTTTACCCGCTGTAATGGCCTCCTCAAGCATCGTCATGTCTGCCGAGAGCATGTAGTACTCCCAATGGGTCCTTGACATGTTTGCCAAGGCTATTGCCCTTTCTGAAGCACCAGGTTTTGGAAGAGCTAATATCTTCTTGGCGTATTGGATGCTCCGCTCATAGTCATTGAAATTCTGTAGGTCGGCAAACCGCGCACTTGACATTTCAAATAGGCAGAACCAGCGCGTGAGACGGATAGGATCATCATCAGTCGGGGCTGGACTGGCTTCTTCCAATATGTTGATTGCCCTGTAACGACATCCTTTGCGTTTGAATTTGAATTGCATGATCTCAAGGCAATTGCTCAAAAGGATAATATGCCTTAACCGGAATCGATGGTCTGGAGAGGTTATTGAGTTTTCCAGAGCTTCAATAGCCCCCTCGAGGTCTTTGATATCTTCGGATTGCCGATACTTTAAAATGTGTAAATTGACCGAGGTATCTCGCCGTACTGGAAGATCCTCATTGTCAATGTCGGTTCTATCAACTAATTCTTTCGCATAAACTAGCGCCTGCACAAGATCTTTCACTGTCTTGGATTTCAAATATTTCTCGCCTGTTGAGATGGCGAGCGTTTGGAGCCAGACCTCTCTATCAGAATCCTCGTCCCACATCTCCATGACCACCTCCTTATTCCAGCGAATCATCTCTGAGAGGTCATCATCTGCGCCCAGTAGCTCATATCGCACCTGCATAAGCCCTACCAGCACTTGCGTTACCCTCAGTCGATATGAGTTCGCTGGATCAGCTGCCGCCACTGCCTCTTTACTCAGATCGATTCCCTGGTTGAGGTGTTCTGGTTGCTTGAGTCTCCGGTACTTGATGAAAAGAATCATGCTTGCCTTCGAGAGTCTTTCTGGACGATCTACATTATCCAATGGTAGTTTTCTGGCCGCTGTGAGAGTTACATACAGCCCTTCGTCGAGATCAGCGACGAATTCCGGATTCTGATCATCATTCTTTTCGAAAAAATAGGAAGGAATGAGTTCTTTCACGGTCAGTGCACTACCAAGTGGGCCAGGATCATGCTGCGCAGCGGCGCTCTCCGGGCGTATGGTTTCCAAAGAGAACATGCTTGATAGACGAATAATTTCCTTTTTGAAATCAGCACTAGCTTCTGGCACATGCTGTCCGCCGCTTTCTGTCCCATCTCCTGGGACGCTTCCCGTATAAATCTGTTCGACCCTTGGTAGTCATCCGGGGGTGTCAGTCTTGAAGCAATAACCTTCGACCAGAACGGAGAATGAGAGCCTATAACTAACCCCTCCATTAAGTCTTCCACGTTTCCCTCTGTATTTATTATATCCTTGTGTGCTGATTGTAGACGTTGAACGTCTGCTCTAATTCTCGGATCAATGGTTTCCAAATCCAGCCCTTCGGCCACTCCAAAGCGCCATCCAGGTACACCTGGCCTCCCGTCGTATCAAACATCAGCGCCAGCTGCTGAAACAGATCAACAACATTATCCGCGCCTCCCTCCGGACACGCATTCCCCGCATACATCGGCGATCGATTGCTTGTTTCCGGCTTACTTCTCTGCAGCAGCATCCCCGCGATACTCCCACTAAAATTCCCACACTTCAACAATCCCAAACCTCACACCACACGCCAGAACAGGGTCTTCCACATTTCCATTTCCCATTCCCTCCTTCTCCGCCCCCGCCAATTCCCCACGCATCTTCGCCAGCAACGACTCAACCGACTTCTCCGACCCGATCAGGCGCTCGGCCATCTTGATGGCGATGTTGAGATGCATGGCATTGCCGCCGGAGAGGAACATGCGGTGGAGGCTCTCGATGGTTCTGATTCCGTTGAGGAGGGCTAGGATGCATTGTGCGGTGGTCTGGGTGGGGGTTGGATCGCCCATGTGGGGGTTATCCATGGCTGGAAGTGGGTGGGGGTGAGGTCTCCGAGAGGAGGAGTGGGCGGACGAGGCGTGTATGTGGTGGTGTTGAGGTTGTTGGGGATGGAGGTTGTGGGGGATGGAGGTTGTGGAGGAGGATATACTATTTCGACTTACCTGCAAGAAACACTTTGACCGAGAATTTCACGGTTTATGTTCACCCATCACTACCTCCGGGGGTGAGCATGGTATATATATATGCGTTATTCCCTGCGTTTGTGGGCACATTATCCATGAAGCTATTCCAGATTCATACACGTAGTAACACCGTGGGGGCGTATGACCGATTATTTGCGCGTGTTGCGGGTTTTAATAGCGGAGATGTCTGGATCTGGCGAGGAGCGTTGACTCATATTCGATGCGCTGGGGTAATGATTGGTGGGGCCTGGGGTGGAGAACCATGAGTTCGTCCGGAAACTACGCACATGATGATGATAGTCTACAAGCAGTGCGAAGGACACATGGCTTGAGGGACTCGTATAAAGGAGAGCTAGTTCATGCACGACCATGCTATCATTATTTCCACCTCGTTGCCTCAATTATCAATTCGTCACGGTGGTACCGTATGAGCAAATTCAGGTTTATGTGGGCTTCAGTCAGACTATCTTTGTTAAATATCCGAATAGGTGAGATCTCGAGATCCATCAGTTTTCGGCAATCTGAGAAGGTCACTGCCATGTAACTTGATGCAAGGCTGACACTTCCACTGCCAATTGCAAAACGCACAATATGTAGCCTTGTCCGGGCCGGGGGTGGGGAGCGCCAATGCCACTAAAGGCACAACATCCTACCCAATTTAACAATATTACGAGTTTGAAACTTGAAAGACAGCACTCTCTTTCAATGCAAAAGTAGCCTAAGATACTTTGTAAAATTCAGGACTCCTCCGACACACATCACTCACCTCGAAGCTGCAAGTACCTTCTTGTAGACCGCGAACGTAGTACAATTCAGCTAAGTCAATGACAGCTTCAGACTAACACTCGATAATCCCAACGTCGAGCACCCCGACAACACATCATATTGCTGCATGATTCCTCCAACCTGCTGTGGTGGTTTGTGTCAAGTGCGCAGCGGAAAGATCTACCTGCGTCTCATGCAGGCTGGGCTGCGCACATATTCCCGTGCAGGCTGGATTGATTGACTTGCATATATATGACATGTCGATTTCCACTCCAGCACCACACACGCCCGTGGAATGTTTCACGTTCAGACGTTTCTGATTCGACGCTGCTTAGGATCTACACCGTATCTAACACACGTCAGGAAACAGAAACAGTTCACTCAGCTCAACGCAGATCGAGGTGCAAGCACTCAAGTATTCAAATTCTCTACACCTTCGAATTCCCATCGTCACCTCCAGAAATTAAGAGCCTATATATAACCAAACATATATAAATCCACAGTCAGTCATTCCTCACCACCTCACAGTACGTACAGCGCCGGCCCACAATGACAGCCACCGCGCACATCCTACAGCACCTCCTCCCCCCTCGACTCCGTCCGCCTCGGCCGCCTCGTCCTCAACGGCAAACGCCCGCACCAACAATTCCACGACCTGCTCCCGCCCCGCCCTGACGCCACCGACATCCTCACCACCACGCTCTCCCCCTACTCCGAGACCCGCAAGTTCACCGCCGCCTCCAACCTCCGCTCCTACTCCGGCGAGGCCCTCTCCTTCGCCTTCACGCCACGACGACACCACCGCCACCCTGTCCGGCTCAAAGGTCACCTCCTACGAGCTCAAGAACTCCGAGGCGAGCGCGCGGGTGTTTCTCGACACCTCGATCTCCGGCCGCGACACCGTGTACCTCATCGTAGGCTTCCACGTGCTGCACGACGGCGAGGTGGACAGAACGTCGACCTCGAAAAGGACGGATGGTGCCGCGCAGGGTGAAGCACCGGCGAACCCTGAAGCCCCAGCGCCTGTGGCGCGGCAGATGAGCGGTTCGAGGAGCTCCGGGGACACGCAGCAGCTATCGTACAAGCCGCAGGAGGAGCAGGTGTTTGCCGTGCTGTACCGCAAGGTGAAGCTGCGGTTTTTCTCCGTGCGGAGCGTTGATAACATGGCGCTCGAGGCAGACTGCCGGTGGAACACGTTCTGGGATTGGCAAATTAACTCTATGAGCGTACGCAGGAGAGGGCGGGGGAGGCAGGTGGTGATGGTGCGTATCACGGAGGCGACACTTGTGGATGACGATGTGGAGGGAGAGGAGGGAGAGGAGGAGGAGGAGGCATCGAGGTGGCGGTTGAAAAGCCGGCTTTGATCGCGAATGTGAGGGAGGTTGAGGGAGCTGGCGTCGCCGACGGGGGAGATGCCGAGTAAGAGGCCGGCGGGTGATAGGTGGTGGAGTTCACTGGCTTGAAGACATATTCGAGTGCGCTGTGGTTCTAAATCGGGGCGATATCAGATTCTTTTTGGTTCACGAGTCTCTTCTTTTGAATTTTCTGGGGGCTGGGATATGGTATACACATTACCGCCGGGACCTTTTTAAAGGGATGCGCTGTGGATAGACCAGAGATCGAGCAGGATCGTCGTGGGTATACAGCGAGTAGCTGAGATTTTAATATTGATATGCGGAGGTGTGAGTGCCCGCTAAAGGCCCGAGAGGTCCACCTGCAGAATAGGCTAGAATTGTGGATAAGCACCAATTCCCAAAACCTTTATTGCTAACATAGCTTGACATTCACCTAACCCCTCAGTATGCGAGCGGCACAGCCCCCAATATCTAACGGGCCTTGCATGGGATAGTTCCTGGCTACAATAAATCCAAACAGTACCTTGCCTCATGCTCATCTCTTCCAAACCTCATTGTGCTGCTTCCTGACTTGACTTAGCTCTAAAGAGCACCGTGGTTTCTCTCAGCCCGGGGTTTCCCCGGATTTGGGGCATGTCTCGTTACTCCGGTTCCCCCGTATCCAATCTTACATGACGCGGGCCGGTGAAGGCGATATATTGTGGGTTATGGTTTCTTTTGGTTTTCATTTTTTTTTTTGTAGATTTGTTTTCAAACAATTCATTCCTTTCTTCGTTCCTCCTTTTCTTCTCGTGTGCAGGGAACGGCGAGAGTATTTCTTCTTCGCGAAGAATCACTGCTCTCGGTGGTTTTAAATTTGGACGACACAGCTTCCTCGTTACATATATAGGAGGACAAGTAGTAAGACTATGCGACGTAGTACATAATCACCAGACGCAACAATAAAATACCAATAGACTATCGTGCGGAGCTTTCTGACTTGTGATACTCACAAATGATCACGTTGCTAAACTGTTTGGTGGTATAGTAACTGAGATATATATCTCTTAGGCCTTCAGTCCAAATCGAAGTCGAAATCGTGACCGAACCGGTAGATATGTTCGATCGCAATGCTCTACTAAACGCAGTTCATGTTTATTCTTTCCTCGATCGAGTTTCTTAGATCTCACACGCTAGTAGAAACCTTCACTTGTTCCACTGTAGAGGTGGGTAGAGATTGAACAGTAACCGCGCCCAACATATCTGCCGGTGCGGTCACGATTTATATTTGGACACACCGCCTAAAGGATATGCCCATCTCGTAATTAGAACTGCTATGCTGTTTGGATGTATTGTTTACAGTCTAATTATAGGCTTGACCGGGGGGATAAGGTTCACACTTTCAAAAGTAGGCCCATGCTCTCGTAGTTTGAGTGTGCTGATATGATCTTGTAGTAACAGTGGAGAGATAAGGACGGTACTCTATGAGCCCTCCCACCCAGCGGATGAGCAAACGCTTTAACATAAAATGCTTCAGGGACACCAAACACGAGACGTATGCAGTCAAGCCCCGCCTCCTGGGCCCGCAACAACAAAATGAGTACTCGGATGACCAAGACCGAGTGATAGGCTGTGATCGAGTGATAGCCTGTGATCCACCATTTATTATACGAGACCGCTTTGACCCCCACCACCTCCAACATGAATATACTCAAAAGAAAGTTGCTGGCCGGCTTCACAACTTGCTTCGCCCTTGGGTTTCCATTTCGAGGAATTAAATTCGGGTAAAAAAAAAGATTTGAAATATGCTCCACCGGGGAATTGAACCCACATTACTGGCTGTCGTACTAAGTTTCCTTTCCAATGCATAGACCACTATGCCAAGAGAGCTTGAAGGACTACGTGCAAGAGAGGATGGCAAAGATACATTTTGCATTAATCACAGAGTGTTATCTCAATGGAGTATTTTCAAGTGTGAGATATGCAAAGCGAAATGGGAGGTCCGGCCCCACCAGCGTAATCGTTCCAACATTAGCTACGTACAAGACCGTATCAACATCTGCTTATCATTATACCAGTATCTGATGAGCCCCACTGGGGCGCCTCATTCCATCGCAGAAGTCCTACCAAAGACATGTGGCCAATTGCCCAAAGCTTGAAAATCTGTCTGTAACCAAGCACGAACACTGACCCCGCCAATAACATTTTATTCGTTGTAATGTCCTTTTGTCGTGGACATACCGGTCTAGAGACAGGAGGTTTTGTGGATACATATCAGGGACTTGGAGAGGCTTTCGAACAAGTCGAATAGATGAGCAGAGTAGCTTAGTTAACGGGAGGTGAGCGCTTTCGGATGTGCTCTGTGTAGATGGCACGATCGCGACTGAGAACCCTGGCCATCCAGGAACGTGTGTCCCCGTATGGGAAGGCCAAGTCCCGAGTGGCTCAAGCCCCTTCGTTATAGCTAGGCTCATCCTAAGAGGGTAAAGCCTTGTTACGGGAGATGTGTGTTAGGGTTAGGGTTAGGTTGGTGAACTGTCAGTGTCGCACTAATCGGCGGGTGGTGGTGGTGCACACATCAGACGCTGCCTGGAAAGAATTATTATCTAGATTTACTCTACAGGATACGAAAGGAGCTTTATTGTCATCGATTTTTCGGCAGTACTTCTCCCAGATATCGACCTATGTAAATACTAGTATATAAGATCCAGAACGTCACGCTCCCAGTTGCAAGCGGCAACTAGTGCCAAAACACAGGATATTCAATTCGAAGTTAGTTAGATGGGTACTCATGATATATATATTATAATATCTTACTGGGTTTCCGCAATTGTACAAGTATATGAATCTCGAATTACTCTGCAAATAAATCAGCAATGTTATTGATAAAAGTCTTTTTCTTTCGCAGGGTCCCTCGATCATTCAAACTAGAGTATACAACTCCGGGTCCCTAATGACAATCGCAGCAAGTCGAGGGAGATACCCGAGGGATCCTGGTAGAGTTTGGGAATATTATAATGTCAAAGCCATATATGTATACTCTATACATGCTACTGATATGATGACTTGGTAGATGATGTGACAAAACAAGGAGCAGACGCTTAGCAATTGGGTAGACCCCTTGCAAGTGGTATTTGGGAAACTCTAGTATCCTACAGGCTGATACAAAGTAAGAAAGAATAGAATGGAAAATAATGTATGCATGGTTGATCTAGCTCTGCAATCCAGGAGGTACATATATTGCTGCCTAGCCTTCAACTCAATGAGGCACTAAAAGGTACATGTATACTCCATGCGTGTATGATACACGGATCGTAAGGCCCACGCCTATTAACACTAATACCTCTATATCAAGCCACCGCAACCCATGACATTGTAGCAGAGCGTACGATGGCCCTCCACCAAGTACCCGATATAAGTTTCATACCATTCTTATCATCATTGACCGTTACTGGCTTATAACACAACCTCATTCCCCCAACCTTCTCGTCGAAGTTGATGGCGGATATTCCCACCATCACATTGTCCTTGGTCACCCCTTCCAATGTCTTCCCAAATGGGACGTCCTGTGGGTCAGTCCAAACGTGACTGTTATCCGCAGCAACCGTGCCCTCTCCATCGCCTATTTTGATATTTTCAACCCTCCCACCGGCAACTCCATCTTCCTCCGGCATGAAAGCGAGCCATGAGAACAGGCCTTGGTTCAGGTTTGTCTCGGTCCCTTTCTCGACTACCAACGTGAAGCCGGTCTTCTGCCTCTCTGTGGCAAACGCCTTCAGCTCCCAAGTGCCCTCGAAACCCATCTGGAAGCCACTAATCCACACAAGGACTGTCGGAAGGTGATCACCTTCAAAGGGTGTCTCAAACTCGATCGGAAACTTTGAGGGCATTTTGGAGCGGCGTGACGTCCTGACCGTGCCGGATCGAAACCTGTTGTCTGTGGCCTGGTATGCCAGCCAGGCGCAGCCAGAAGAGCTCATTTGACCATCTCCCCAGACACTGAGGCGGGTATGGAAGTAGTCTCTCTCAATGCATTCGGTAGTTGCCTTGACGCCGATGGCTTTACTTAAGTGGTCGTCGTGCATGGAGAGGTCAAAATGCTTTAATGCAATGACGACGTTTGGAGCATCGAGGTACGCTTTCTTGGGAAGGTTTTGTGTCAAAATAAGATCGGTCTGGTCCTTGATATCTGACCAAGCACGCTCAGATTCTCTGTCGATTACTCCCGCGAAAACTTTGGGAGGATGTTGCGTCATTGCTGTGGCTGGGGTGATCCTGAGAAGACGAAGCGATGGGTAATGCAGTTGAGATGGTACGTCTGTGTAAGATTGACGGAACTTTGTGGGCTGTTATTCGTAAAACCGCTGGCTTTATAGGAGAATGATTGTAATTTAGCTGAGATCAAGATGGGCCGAAGAAGCTGTTTATATCCTGACTGTTTACGCTCCTTTACCTCCGTACTAGTATAGGTACTCTGTACGGCCGTCACAAGAGAGGATATACTCCTCATCGGCATGGCACAATTGCGAAGATTGAGACAGTAGAAGACTCCATTCCCACAGGGATTCATTTCTATGGTCATATCGGGTGTCCTTGAGCCTGTTGGACCCAAACTGCCGTGAACACCACAACGCGCGCCTGCATGAGCTCATATTCCCAGAAATGGTACTGGACCGCCGAATAGTGAATGGGATTCCCCTCCCTGATCAACCCCGCACTCCAATTCTGCTGAATATCACGATGACGGTGTAATCGAATGATCGTTGAACCATGAAGATAAAACACAAATGGAATGTGGCATCCAATGATATTAAGCTATGAAGCCCACGGATATGACTGCGGGCGGTTTCGAAATAATTCCCCAGGGCGCCTCGAAACTACCCATTGGATGAGAACTGACTATACGCCGTCACAATGTATAGATACTCCATGTCCTTAGATATTCACATACCGTATATCCGTAGCTTGAGTGTAATTCTCGCACACTAGGATAAAATGTTCAGCTCCTCTCCCGCATATGCATTCTGCTGATCAAATACACACTCGTATCTTCCCGACGTTTGTAAAAGGAAGTTAACCGCTCTGGCATACCGTAAAATCTAAGAAATTTCGTTGCGCTGCAACAGGGATATTCTACACTAAAACTTGCATATTGACGTCTAAAGACTGCCTCTGGTTGCCTACACCTCTGTTGTCTCGCAACGAATATTCTCAGATTTTGCAGCACCATACTCTACTAAATTGCGGACTTGGCGCGCATTTGTATGGTATGCAATAGTGGATCCTTTTACTCGCGCGTTATGTAGATCACCGAGTTAGACAGGAAGAAATACAATATGGCCTCGATGGGTGGGTTCCGGTGCCTGAGTGAATGCAGAATCTTCCGCCAAGCCTCATCTTGATTGGGCCGGCTGTGCCCTTCCACCACAAAAATCTGCAATTGACCATAAACGTGGGCGGTGATCGACATCATCTCAAGATTGTGTCAAAGCGTAAGGGTCGATCTAAACTAGAGTGTATTGCACGTACTATGTCGCAATTACCCCGCATACTAATGCCGGATTGCATTCATTTTCTATCAAAGTCGAGCTGAAATGTGTATGCAGTACTACGGGCTGCGTTGTCAACTCCAACCTGCGTCTTCAAACAGATTTAGAATCCCGTTCAACTGGATAAACCTCTAAACATGCATTGTCGGTTCGATATCAATGCCGAAAAAGGGAAAAACTGCCGTCTTGAAAACAGGCAGTAGTATTCTTCAATATCATCATGATATGCATGACCGGGAGGAAACTCGGTGTTACATCACCTTTTGAGCCATGAATTGAGCGCATGACTCGATCTTTGTGTGCCTGACGGAGACAGGATGAATGCTCTTCTCCGAGTTAGATTGTAACATAGCACCGGTCACAACTGCCGGGAGAGCAGCCATATGGCTATGGCCTAGACCGGCATTCAAGTATGGCCCCATTCTTTATTCCCAAGGCTTTATGGGAGTCTAGGATGTTATCTCTTCCATGCAGAGGTATCGTGCCTCAATAGGAGCCACTCAAATAGATATAATATTCCCTAATGTCTCTCACAAACTAATATCCAAGTTGAAAAGAGCTTATCCACATCCACTCTGAAGTGATAGCTTGATCCTACCAGACCACGGGTGCTTCTACCATTTCGAATCTCACGCTTCAGGTCGGAGAAGGGTACGCCGGAAATACTGATAACCATGGCCGAAGGAACGAAGTGTACGGTACCTCTGTTTCCTTTCCCGAGACACATAACCTCCTTGACCTTCTCCCTTTTCTTTAAGCTTTGGGACGATCGCTGACATGTGAGATCTAGATGCCGTGCTCATTGACGCAGGATCTAGCGGGTCTCGGGTCTATGTCTATCAATGGGTAGTCAATCGCAGAGAAATGCATAACACTGAGATTGATTTAGTCCCTGGCTATGTCAGCAAAAAGACGAATCCTGGTACGCTCTTGTTCACATCTGCCCTCACCAGTACTGGGAAAGCCACCATCCTGGTGAACAGTCCATCGCAGTGCTAACATCGTCCACCTCTCTCCAACAGGTATTGCCACCTTGGCTCCTGTGATCGCTCCCATCAAGGCAGTCGACCTCGATGCCCCTGTGCATCTCTCTGAACAGCTTCCGCAAGCGACAACTGCTAAGATATCTGCGGAGACACTCGACAGAGTAAAGAAATACCTGGGCCCACTCCTCGACCATGCCTGTACTTTCATTCCAAAGTTGGAGATTAGGACCACTCCGCTGTTTATACTGGCAACGGGTGGCATGCGGCGTATCGAGCTCACCCAATACGAGTCTTATCAGGTCCTCCTCAATGCCATCAACACCTACCTCTCCAGCACGCCCTTTGAGGAGACCACGTATGCCACAATATCCGGCGAGGACGAGGCAATGTATGGCTGGGTGGCTGCGAACTTTGTCGATAAGTCTTTCAAGCCAGACGGCACCCCCCACGGATTCATGGAGCTCGGCGGTGAGAGTGCACAGTTTGCGGTGTCCCTCAAACGTGATGAGAACCACGGTGAATACAATGGCCCCCTCCGTCTGGTGAATATCTGGGGCAAGACCTACGACGTCTATGTCAAGACCTGGATGGGAATCGGGAATGACAGCGCGTGGAAGCGCCACCTCGAGAAGCTGCGCGCAAGTGATAGCGCAATGCCATTTGACCCGTGCCTGCCCAAAGGATACTCGTATCGTCTGTCGGGATGTGACAAGATCGTGATGGGCACTGGAAACTTTGCCGCGTGCATGAAGGAGGCCCTCTCGCTCCTGACTTGTCCCGACCCCCTCTGCCGTGACGGTGATCTGTGCATCTATCGCTGCAAGGCCGGCGGGGACCTCGACAGCCCAGAGTCCGTGGGATGTCTCCTCCGCGACGAAAGCACCGGACACCCGTTGCTGGAGTTCGACAAGGAGAAATTCAGTGGTGCGTCTGTGTACTGGCACGCCACGCATGGCATCTTTCGCAGCTCGAACAACAACGACAAGGAAGATTTCAAGGCGTTCTGGGACACTGTCGTGGATTATTCCAAGAAGGACTGGGAAACCTTGAAGGCCGACAGGCCCAGGGAGCGCGAGTCAAACTACAAGCACCTCCGACGTGGATTCTTCACGGCGGCGATGGTGATGAGTACGCTGTTTCTGGGGTTCGGAATCCCCATGCCCCCACAGGCTGTGAAGGCCGCCCGCGAATTCGCCACCGAGAGAGTAAAGTATGCCAAGATGGCCGCAGAGAATGCGGAGGAGGATGCACAGGATGGATCAAGAGTGGCCTACGCAGCTCTCGAGCGCAAACTGAAGGCGGCGGAGACAGCGGAGGAAAAGGCCATCGAGGCTCAGGCGGCAAAGGAGCAGAAGGATAGGGACAACGGATCGGTCTCACAGGCAGAAATCAACTCGGATATCCAGGAACTCAAGGAGATCTTCCTGGCCATACCCAACGAGCCCAATAGAGAGGACCTCATGTTCGCCTTGCAAGACACCGAGAGAGCAGGCGATCACCTTGAAGATTGCAAACTGAAGGCCAAAGAGGCAAGGAGTGACAGGAAGAAGGCGGCAGATGAGGCAAAACAGGCGTACGACAAGCTTCTCCGCGCAAAAACGAAAAACAGATCTATTACCCGTATGCAGGAGAGAATCTGCAACGGCGAAAATGTAGACCAAAAGTTGGAGGAGGCGTACAATAACCAGAACGACAATACCAAGTACTCCAGTCTCAAGGATGCCGACTGGACACTGGGTAGGATAGTTCTGCATGTCGTTGGTTGCACTCCAAAGATTGTAACAAAGGAGGGGTGGTTTGGTCGAGTGTCCGATTAGTTAAGCGCGTAGGGGTGAGTATAGAGGAGGAATGTAGATGCAGCGACGTGGGGGCAGCCGTGGGGGGGGGGGGGGGGGTTATGTGGGGGAGTTTTCATTGGATCCATGTATACATGTCTAAGGCTATGTGAATGGTCAGTGGGTCGATCATGACGTAGTTTAGGAAGGGTCGAGGAGAAAATATGTACGCTTCACCGGCATTATTCATAAGACGCCTAGCAGCTCATATCATAAATATGATGTCTTATCTGTCAGTCAGATGAAACTGAACTGTTCTGAGACTAAAACGAAAGATCCCATGGCGTCTATCTAGGTTGTAAGATCTATCAAAGTAGTACTAGAGATTATCTGTACCCAGTCTTTGCACCTGGCGACAAATTAATCGATGGTTGAACGGAGGATATGATGGTCTCCCCTGTCGGCGTGATAAAGTGCTTAGATAAGGTTGTAGTAGCTGCAGTGATATATGCATGTACATACCCATAGCAAGGGGCGTAGATATTGATATCTGTCAATTGGGGTTCACGAACACCGTATACTCTGACACCTCGTGTGTATTGGAAAGCTAGTCCCTGATCCATTAAGATATTGGCCTTTTCCCGGTATTTATAGTAAGGAAATCTAACAATCATACAGGTATCTTCAGAGAAGTACATATGTCTTGGATCGTGGCATGCAGCACATGTTCATGTAGTTGACAATTAAGTGCATGTAATCAATTGCACGCAACATCGGTAGAGTATATGTACCAAGCTACATGTACTCTACCGCTGTACTCTACTTCGCCAGGGGACCCCAGTACGCCAAGCCTGTTCCTGCATATACAGAGAGTATATGGCTGTGTCACCGCGGGAGATCGCCCGGAGAGTTCCGCACCCGCACCCATGCAGGTCAACCCTTGAGCCTCATCATGTCTCGTGAGGGGGGCCGGGCTAGATCCTGGATAAATTCCCCGTTTAATCACATCTACACCGCACATCACATCAATACATTATAAAGACACCAAAACTCAAGTCCTTTGTGGCTATGGCAACCGGCAATCAAAACTCCCGAGATTGCTCACTGAGTCTTAGGTACGTATTCCCGTGTGTTGCTTGATAAAGTCAGATTCAGACTAGCTGACCAGCCTGGCCCCACAGCCTTTTCTGAGAAACAGGATCACACAGATCGACCATGCATGGGTTCGGGATCGAATCGCGTCATTAAGGCCAGCATCTCGTGGGTTGCACACTGGGACTACGAGAGCGACCCCGATTTGAATATTCTTTAGAAATTGAAAGCTACATGCATCGCCGCATATTCTCTATGGTATAGTGGTTCCTAGGACGAACGCATGTACCATCACCCTCATTGTATGCATGATACCTGCATATGCCATGTCCCGCTTCTTGCACGAGCGATACCACTTTCGCTGCCACTTTATGGCGTGCATGGTGGAAATCCTCCTGGCATATATGCCACAATGGTAAAGGTGAATGGAGCAATTACAACCATGATGATTCCATTAAGATCTGCTAACCGTCAATGAAAAGACGCCTTTGATGTGATGAAATGTACAACCTGTTAGTATATATATCGCCTCGGTGTGCAGAGGACTTTGGAGGTTTCATGATTGCCAGCGCGAATAGCATATATAAGAGCGGTCCTTCCGCACTTGTCCTTGGCATCCCGATTCTAACCATACATTAAGAGTGACTTGGCGATATCTGGGTCACCGGATGCTGTTGCGACATGCAGAACTGTTAATCCCATCTCGTCCCTTCGACCAATTGGAGCCCCAAGTTCGATTAGCCTTGCAGCAACCCTATGAAGACCCTTTGAAAAGGCTTGGCGCAGGTATGTGTTGCAATCATTCTTATCCTGGACCTGTTGATGGTCTAATAATTCTAGCGCCCAAAGATCGTTCCCCCTCTCTATGGCTATCAAAAACGATGGGTGTTCAAGGCAATTCGATTCCTTGGAACCAAAGCCATTCTCCAATAGATACTTTACCGGTTTTGGGGGTAAAAACATAAGCGTTAGATAAGGCTTAAATAAGGGTCAAATAAGGGTTTTTAGTAGCATAAGGATTATTGATGTTTTAAGTCTCCAGTAATAAACTCGGGTCAATAAGCATTATCTCTGATAAGGATTATGTCGATTTTTAAGGGTTATTTCGGATTAAGGGTTATTTCGGATTAAGGCTTATTGGACTATAAGGCTTATTGGATTTTAATGACATGTACTTGTTGGTGACACAAAGAAAAAGCGGGGTGGGTTGAACCCAGAGCCTTGCAGGTAGCATATACCTCATGCTACCCACTGAGCCATGGGAGAATTGAAATTCCGGTGCTGGAAGTAATATATGGTCAATATAATGCGAATTTTAAGCCTTATATAATCCTTGTATAAACCTTATCCACCGAAAAGCCTTAAAAAAGGCTTATGTGATGAATAAGTGAGATCAGGTATAAAGGCTTAAGCTATTTGATAATAATTATCTAGATTCAAAGCATATACACAGAATAAGGCCTGTATATGCCTTATTCTGGATAAGCCCTTACGCAAAAAAGACTCTTATCCCAAATTAAGGCTAATACCACCATTTTTCGTCAATAAGGCCTTATTTAACGCTTATCTAGGCGTGAATCGTTACTGGAGGCTTATTCTTTTACCCCCAAGGGGGTAATGTACCGCGTGATCGCCGAGAATCCTAGTCTAGCGGTAGCTTCTAGTAGCGTTTGACCGTTGTGATCAAGCATGTCTTGTCTAGCAGCCTCGACGCCGCAAAGGCTTCGACCAGCTCCATGCTTCCTGACCTGATGGCTGAATGGAACATCAAGGGGTCTTTGGGGAGAGGTAAATCAGCAGACTCACTATATATCACTAGCACTCTTGCCAGAAAGTACTCTTCCCCGTAGATTGCGGCAGTTATCAGCTTGCTCATTATCTCCTCTGGTCCACCATGATTCGCAAACGACAACCCAATGACACACACAATCTCATAATGACGCTGTGTGATGCATTCCCCAACAGGAGAGCGCTGACATGTCCCGCTGATTTTGAGGATAGTGGAGGCATCGGAATACTTGAGAAGAGAGGCAACGGCCGCGGTATGGTGCCTGTCTCGATAAACCTACAACCCGCGCCAATAGGAAATTACCCCTAACCCTGGTTTTTAGCCCAGCCTCGAGCTCAAAATGCGATAGACTAACCCTAACCCTAGCAATAACCTACCAAAATTGTTAAGAGCTAGTAATAACCTACCCTAACGCTTTAATGAATCGTTCAGACAAATAGGGCTTGTAGCCCTCCTCCTCTTGCTCTATACAATCTATTTCCTCAATTTTTTATTACTTGGTTCTTGGTAGACTAGATAGATCTAGGTTTATCGAGACCGGCACCATATGTCCCTCCCGTGGCGCAGCATACCAGATGCTCTAACCCCTATGAAGATTTGTATCTCCTCTGCAGCAGCGAGTAATATCGGCGCCGCAGTTTGATAATCATCTCGTCTTAAGCAAGTTGCAAGGGTGCGTTGCCACGCGGGTCTTCCCTCTCAGTACCGACCCCATGACTGAAAATTAACACTACCATACCTATATCGTCATTGCTTGCATGCCGCAGAACTGATTACTGGCCCCCCATGGGTTACAATGTTTATATCATGATTGTCATATAGATGTTGTAGATCAACTAGCTCTGTGTCGCCACTCCTTTCGTCCCGTATGAAGTCGAACTGCCCCTCGAGCATCCAACGACGCGGCCGTACCCAGCGTATATCATCAATTAGATAGATAGGAAAACTAATAGTCCGTGGGATGAAACGGCAGAAATAACAATACACATTTCGTACAAGCAACCACTAATTCTCTATCATATCTATTTTATTGAGCCCAAGGGAGCTATAACTAATAAATTACAATATATAAATTAAATAAATAACTACAATTTGAAATTCACTCCAGTATTTTTTGTTAACTCAGAGTTACGGAACAACTCGCGGTCGTGAGAGGGCCAATCTCTACTACGGCTGGAAATGCATCATTTGATGCATTACCTGTCAAGGCCTTCGTAAATGCATCATGAGATTCCTTTCCCTATATACATGTATTTACCGGGTATATATTACACTACACTTTATCCTACACCATAGTAACTGCTAGAACTATGCATACAATTAATGAATTAAAAAAGGGAAAAACTGCTATCGCTAGACGTCACCGCCCCCGATCTGCGTAATAGTATACGATCCCACGCGGGGATATTCGAATCCCGCGCCGGCGGTACCCAGCCTATATCATCAATTGCGATTGGTGGAGGCTTGCGAATCTCTGTTATCGGTAAACTATCGAGCTCCTGAATAACATCATTGATCGGTTGGATTAGGTTCCTGGGTGTGTTTGGGATGCAGTCTGTACGGACGTCAGTGATTTATCAGCGCCAAAGATCTTCATAATGATATACCATCCAACGCCATGAGATATATCGCGTCAGACCAAGACAGTAAGTTGATATCGGCCGTTATCCTAAGATAGCAATGTGAGTACTCGAATATACATAAACCAGCGCTTGAGTGTCAATTCTTATACTCACCTATATAAAGCTGCCCATGACACTTCCGCCCCAACCTGGACATTTTCCGCCCCAATCTGGACATTATCTGCCCCAACCTTTGCATTTTCCGCACCAATACTTCCGTCATACCACCAAGGATTTGATAGAGACGCCGCATGGAATGGAAGTTCCAGAACAGATATATTTGATACTTCCGCCAAACTCCTGCCCGACATGACAGACCAACCAGCAGCTTCGGATACAGCATTCAAAGGCTTGGCCAGCGCTCGAGCATAGACACGGGTATTGAGCAGAGTGCTCTCATAGTTGAAGGATGACATGCTATAGATACTTCTGATAGAGCCAACGCTTCTTACCAAGCTTCCGCGTGAGCTTTGTATTGTCAGGAAACTGGAGCCGTAGTTTCCTCTGATGGTTGAGGCACTGATACTTGCACCAGACGCGTTCACAGTGTTTGTATGCTCCCTGGACGGTGTATTCTGCATTGTGGGAGGATTGATATATATCTGATGTAATTGCTGAGCGATCTGTTCGACTAGGGCTTGGAGGGCTTGTACACTCTGATTCGCCTGGGCTTGGCTTTCGCTATGCATTGGCCCAATGAATAATAATGAGTACAATCTCTCTATTTTTCAGCCATGCAGGCCTCTCCTCCGGGCCGGATATGGACCAAATGGAGTCAAAAGTACTTGTGGGACCTAATTACCAGAAGACTCACCATGTCAATATGGTCAACATCAGGTTCAATGAGGATTTATGATGCTGAAGCCTTTGCGTAAGACCCGATAGTATGGATTCCGCCCAGGCCCACTTGAGTCTGGTACGGACATCCATGTAGTCCGAACCAAGGGAATCTATCTCCTTCTCCAGGTCGGCAAGAGTGCACATACAGGCGGCCAGAGTGACGATCAGTTCATCAACATCGATCAGGGATGTCCTTGCGATAGAGTTGATGGATCCGAGTATGATAGGCTGGAGGCTTGACAAGACGATCACAAAGTCATGCACCTCGCTATGAACAGTTTGCGCGAGTGCTGGAGCGCCCATCGTTGTGGAAACGAATTTACCGACGGTGGTAGTGATCTGGGTACCCGCCATGACCAGTCCGACTATGGAGGCTGCAACTGAGAGTGGATCCGCCATGTTGTTTGAGATTAGTCGAGAGGTTCGGAGAGTTGAGAAGGCCGGCTTGGGGATATAGCTAGGTGTGAGGATGAATCTCAGAGTTTGTAATCGTGGTGGTGCCTAGTTATCTCATTGTGTAACATGAGGTGTCGTAAAATCTATGCGCTGCAACAGGGATATTCTACACCAAAACTTGCATATTGACGTCCAAAGACTGCCTCTGGTTGGCCTATACCCCTGTTGTCTCGCAACGAATATTCTCAGCTTTTGCGGTACTCTACTTCAATCGTTTACCTGCGGGGGTCGTGTGGGGTGGGGAGTGGCTAGCTGATGGTGCAATTACCCAAAGGTGGCCGTGGTGTATGCACATGTATGTACCCAGGGTGTGGGAAGGCGACGGAAATTTATGCTTGGTGGGAGTGCTACCGCATCACCGGGATTCATTAAAGGGATCAGATACGTACTGGCCAGAGGTGGCGGGTGGAGGGGTTGATAATCGACGTATATACGTCGCTCATTGCGAGTAGGTATTTTTGTTCCTATGTACCGCACACATACACCCTGACATCAAATACAGAAGAGAGGTCGGATCGAATAGGTAGGCCAATGGTCATGTTGAAGGTTTATCCTTGACATTATATTATCTATGCTCTTCTCACCCCCCGTGAGGAGCCTATACATGCAGTGCTTCACAAAGCAAGATATATATATCTGATCACCACTATCAGATCTTACTAGTCGTATCCGGTGGTACCATCCTCGGCCGTTTTCGACACAAAAAATATGTTACTCCTCGGCTTTCCTCTTGCACTCTGCTAGCATATTTTTTATTTGCTCCAGGTCCGGGTGATTAATCCCGAGGGAGCTCTCCTTCCATGCCAATACTCTTTCAAATTTCCGCATTGCCTCATCGTACTGACCATCGTTGTAGAACGTAACTGCCATATTATTGACGGTATTGATTGTGGAAAAGTGATCTTTTCCCAAGACTTTCTCCCTCCCTGCTAGTGTTTTCTCATGCCATAAAAGAGCATCCGCATATCTTCCTTGTGTGAAGTAAAGCGCTGCAACGTTATTATACGACTGAAATGTGAGAGGGTGGTCTTCCCCGAGAGACTTCTCCCTCCCCTCCATTGCCCTTTGATGCCACTTCAAAGACTCTTCGTACTCCCCGACACTATGGAATAGGCTGGCAATATTATTTACGGAGGTGAGCGTATCAGGGTGATTGGCCCCGAGGACCTTCTCCCTTCCGGCAAGAGCCTGCTGATACCATTCCAGCGCATCTCGACGGTTTCCCTGCTTCTTCAATACCAATCCGATGTTGTTCATGGTGGTGAGGGTATGCTGATGCTCCATGCCCAAGACCTTCTTGCGCCCGGCCAATGACTTGTGATTCCACTCCAATGCTTCAGTGTACTTTCCCTGTCGATCGAGCACCGACGCTATACCATGCATCGTATTAAGCGTCTTTGGGTGCTCGTCCCCCAGCTCTCGCTTCTGTCCTTCAAGTACCCGGAGATACATTTCCATGGCCTCCCCATGCATTCTCTGGTCATCAAGAAGAGCCGCCATGTTACCCAGGGTGCCGAGTGTCGATTGATGCTCCTTCCCAAGCACTCGCTCCTTTTCCTCGAGTGCTTTGCGGTACCACTTTAAAGCCTCCACGCTATTTCCAAGTTGCTTCAAGTTGTATGCTATGTCATGCAAGCTCTCAAGGGTATCAGAGTGGTCCATGCCCAGTACCCTTTCCCGCCCAGCCAATACACGTTGATTCAAGCTTAGTGCCTCCTTATATCTTCCCCGGCTCGAAAGCACTTGTGCCATGTAGTGCATGGTGAATAACGTATCATTCGCCTCCGCCCCCCGAGTTCTCTCCATCCCAGGAAGAAGCCAATCGAATAGCGCATGGGCTCTATCCAGATCATGATTTTCAGAAAGCGCATGCGCAAGAGAAAACAAGTTTCCCAGTAAAACTGTGTCTGGCTCGAAGCCTTCGAAGTAATTGCTGTGGCAAGTGTGATCTACACATGCGTGGATGTGGGGCATCAACTGTCTCTCCAAGATCCAGTTTTCAGGCTTGCGATCCTGTGGGGCACAACGTATTGCTCCAGCGGTCAAGGCAATCGCCTGTGCGGACAGCTTTTTGTGGTTTGTTCCCGGCCTCTCGCGCGACCAACGGTGGACCAGGGGATGTATCCAGAGTGCGTTGATATCTGTCCTCCGCTTACCCAATGATAACGACAAGATTTCGCCGATAACGACATTGACGGAACCTGTTTTCCCCCACTCGTCAGCTAGGCACCCATCCAAATTTGAGGAAACTAAAAATAAAGACGTTAAAACACTAACCAATGCCAAACTCCACAAGTTTCTCCTCTGGTAATAGCACATCCAGCAAGATTTCATCATGGTTAAAGAAACCGCACAAGAGGAGAAGCTCCTGTGCCTCTTTACTAAGCCCCTTGAAGGAAATCTCCCAGGTCGTAAACATGGTCTTATCGTACTGCCAGACACTCTTCGGAGGCTTTTTACTCATGATGTTCGGGAACTCGTCATCGAATCGAGTGAGGAAGTCCTCGAAGCTTATGCCGCTTGTGAAGATGAAGGATCCTGCTTGGTCAAGAGCGAGCGGCAGACATGACAGCTTGTCAACTACAACGCCAGCAAGGTGTCGTTCTAAGGCGCTAGGTCAGCTCGCTGGACGAGACGCAATCAAGGGTTAAGAACATATATATCTACCAACCCTGTTCAAACTCAGCTTTATTCCGCTGCGCACACCTTAGAATGAGCTCGATGCCATCCTGACTGTCAACTGCTTTGATCTCGATCCCGGTTCCAAGCCTACCTGTCGAGCTTTCCCTTCCGGTAATAATAAGCTTCCCATTATTTCCATTCGGAAGGAACTCCTGCACGTTGACGTTCTCTAGATCATCGTAATTGTCGACTATCAGTAGCCAATTCTGGTTCTCCTCCGCCCCCAACCACGATTTAACAGCCTCAATCGCCACGGCAGTGTCAATGATCTTGCCCGTTGTATCATCAATAGTGTCCGGTCGCACCCCTACGAGCGTTGATATACTGGCATGGTTTGTTCCCCAGTATCGAGCATGGAACTGTAGTATTTTTTGGCCAATGCGAACAAGTCCCTCCATCAGGCTTGCAACAGACTCGGCATTCACAAACCAGATGGAGGTATAGCACTTGCGATAGAGATGGGCATATTGAACGGCGATCTGTGTCTTTCCCACTCCTCCGATCCCATAAAGGGCGACAGCATTTCGGTGGGCACCGTCCAGTACGGGACACTGTAGGATCTCGTGGATACTCTTTAACACGTCCTCCCGACCCGTAAAGTTCCGATTGGTCGGGAAAGGTATTTCTGGAGTGATGTTATATAAGACTTGTGGAAGGCCGGTAGCTATTTAAAAAAACATGAGATGTATATTCGTAAGGGACTAATAATTAATTCATACAGCGACTATAAAATGGCTACTAACCCCTTTTTACAATGTCACTATTTCTCCAATTATCTTCCACCTTCACTAACGCCTCCTTCAGCATCACCTTCAGCTGCCTGCAAATCTTCTGAAAGTCTTCGTCATCCTCAGCCGCATATTTCACCATATTAACGTGATTCTTTTGGATCCTGATGTTGCTCGCGTCAAGTGCTCCTGGGATACACGCCGAATGTTTCGGCACAATCTACCACGCTGTTAGACCACCGAAACCTGTCGACGGTAGTATCGGCAACCCCGGAAGAAGCACTTACAAGTAGTTCGTTTCCCCCAACGGTTGGTGTCGCATATGCCTCATAAAAGAACTTCGTATTAAATTCACCGGAGATGGGTAGATAGCGCATCTGCGTTTGATCCAGCCATTCCGAATTGGTTTGGAGATGCTTGAGCAGCTGCGAGTTCGTGTTTAACCAGATGGATGCGATATTCACCGCCAATTCACCGAGCCTGGCACCTTGGCCACCGCTATGAGGTGTGCCCATGAAGAGGATCCCGTAGGTTGAGATCTTGAAGCTCATCTGATCCTCTCGATGATGCTGGTTATAGCCACTTGACAGACTCAAGGCCTTTAACCTACCCGTTAACCGTCCGTTTTATGCATCTCAATTGAACATAGGACTATATTGAGGCTTACACTCTTTAACACAAGGCCGCCCAAGCTGTGCGCCACAAAGATTATTGGACGGCGCGTAGTCTATACCGGACATGTCTGTTAGCATCTTATTCTCGTATAGCGAAGCTGGATATTTGACAAACCTCTGTATCCTGTCTTCTTTCAGTGACATCTTGCACAAACTGCTCTGCATGCCCGTGGAGAAACTCCTGTGTCAGGGTCCCAGAACTGTGGGTCTTCGCGTCGTAACCGTATGTCATGACCCGGACCTTTGGAAACTGTTGAGGCAGAAGAGATGAGAGCCAATTGACATTGTTATCGGCAGTAAATGTTCTCTCACGGTGTCCATTTAGGCCATGGATCGCGATGATGCTGAGGCACAAGGTCATAAGTAAGGCTACCTCATCCCAATATCAGGTTGGGCTTAATTACTCTACTACAGCGTCTTTAGGATCATATAATATTTTTAAGCCTACTCCTGGTCCGGTATCGACGCTAGGCATCTGTTAGACAAAGAACAGATTCCTCTCTGATTTGAATTAGAAGACTTACACCGGCTGCCTGACTTGAAGGTTATTTCTAGGCGGTTGGGGGAGCTTGCTAAGTTCCTGGTCCAACTCTGTCTGTGGTCCGAGGGTGTTATTGTGGATTTCTTGCAGTCCATTCTGTTCATGGTCCGGCTAAACCGGGTCACAGCAGTGAAGTTAATACACCGTAGCTACAAGGTAGAATTCGAATGAGTAACGCGGGAGGACACGTACAAGTCTCTGCTTTTTCTTCGGCCAGGGGACGCGACAACAGCGGAAACCACAAAAAGGCATATTTCTGACCTAAATAAGATCCTGATGATGGAGTTGATAAGAGAAGAATGATAGAAAGGAGAACCAGGCAGAGTAGAAGCACAAGCAATATTCACGGGTGCCAGCGCTTTATATGTACATATATAGATACTCTACTATTCATACCAATGAACAATGGCAAGCTTAGCTAATGGAGTTGTGACAAATTGATAGGAGGCTTGTGAGACATTCGATGCGGGCCGCCTGACGAGTCACATGCAGGTAAAGCCGGCCATCTCCAAACTCAACCAACCCAGCGTCGTAAAGCCATTTTGCTTTTAAATTTGTGGAGATCGGCTCAATTGCCACGCTGAATATTCAATCCGACTGCAGCCGACCCTGCCGCACTCAAGAGACTAGAGTACGTAGGTAGATCCGATTACTATGCGTAAATTTGACTCTGGTGATCGAACTGTTGCCGCTTGGCAACAAATTCTTCTCCTGCTGTTCCTCCCTAGCCATAAAAAGAACAGCTGGGCGCGTGGCGAAGAAGAGCCAGAAGATCGCTGTGGCGGAGTCTGGTGTCAGAGTGGTTACACAGGGAGAGAGAGCTGAAAGCAGTCGGTGAAGGATTCCGTATTAAATATCTAGACTTTTCCCAACATGTTACAGCAGCGCGGGCTGTACATATATTTATATGGAACGGATGACGTACTAGACAATGCAGGCTGTCGAAAACTGGAAATTCCAAGGTTCTAAAATAGACCTCTGGAATGTCATCAACATTTTTCTTTAGCCAATACTTTAACGCCCGATTTGGTAAAAAAAAATAAACGTTATATAAGGCTCAGGTAACACTTATTTAACCGTTTTGGCAGCGTATTTCTTATCCCGTTTTTACCTCTCCAATAATAAACTTCAATCAATAAGCATTATCTCAAATAAGAATTATTTCGGATTTTAAGGCTTTTTTGGATTTTAAGAGTTATTGAGGATTATAAAGATTATAAGGATTGTTAAGAATTATAAGAATTATAAGGCTTATGTTGATTTTTAAGGATTATTTTCAAATAAATACAAAAAGAAAAAGGCGGGAAGTTGAACTCAAGGGTTTGCAGGTAGCATCTACATCATGCTGCCTATTGAGCCTTAGGAAAACTGAAATTCTGGTGCTGGAAGTAATATATACTGGAACAGGGTTCCCATCAGTACAAATCCGACTCCCCAGTCTTTCCTTTTCTTTATTCTTTTCAGGAATATACTAGCTCACTTTGGGAGTTTAGTATTCACTTCAGGAGTTTCATATTAATTTCGGGAATTCTTCTTCCGATTTGGGAAATTCTTTATTCTTTGCATTTTTCTTTGTTCATTTTTCCTTCCCACATATATTCTCTTTCATGCAAGTTTTATGAATTTTATTTTTCAGGGAATTTCACCAAAGGCTACAAATATTTCCCTTTCTAGAACTCGGGATACTCTTCTAAGAGAGGGGTTTATAAACTATAAATAAAGAGTCAGAAAAAAAAATATATTATAAGAATCCAGAATTCATCAGCAAACCTGCAGCCTTTACCAGACGCCCGAGGTGCTCAGGGCGTTCAGGGCGCTCGGTGTAACGGAGCCATTTCAACTGTCTGGTGTATGAGTACACACAGGGCCCGGTTACATGCTGAGAGTTATTGTTAGAAGCCAGTTGCACGGTGATATGCAAGTACCGGCAGTGTGGTTAGCTACCAGCTGTTAGAGTAACTACATTCCGGGCGCTAGGAAGGGGATCTATTCATGGGAGCAATGACTGACGAGTCTATGCCTCGCCAGTGACTAGAAGACCGGCCAGAGTGAAGCTCTGATTGTCCGGTGATCCTCTGTATCCTCTGAGCATTGTATGTCCGCCGAAGGGCAGGGACTATGCTAGGGAAGTCTACAATAAGCGAAAAGCTCTACAGCAATGACTAAGCTTACACCTGAGCGGTAGCTCATTCATGCAGGTCCTCGGTTGTGTGGCAACCAAGGCTGCAGGTGTTACAAAGGCTTTGACTAAGGGTCGTTGCCTTGGGTATCGGAAACACCTGCTGACGCTTAGAGAAAAGCGGGGTAGCGGTGGTATTGTTTCCGGTACTGAGGGAAGGCCCACCGGAACTTAGTAAGGAGTTAGGAGCAGAGAATAGAGGCCTTCGGAGTATAAGTACTCAGGTTCATTCTCGCCCTTCAGTCCTGTTCTCTCCAGTCTTCATCAGAAAGAAAAACCAAGTTCTTATCGGTAGCAGAGCCCTTAAAGATTATTGAGTTCTAGCGATAGTATCTTTGAATAATCTGCAACCTGATTGTCTATCTTGCACGGCCGTCTCTATTCTATCCAATTCTATTTCTCTTTAGAAAGGACCCCCGTTACACTCGGTAGGTAAACTACCTCTCCAGAGATACGGCAAGTGCTCCTGGCATAGTGTGGCATGCATCTTTCCGCCCCGGTGCATCCTAGTTGGCCCCAGCCTGCACTAGCCCTCCGACCCCGCCTGAACACTGAGCGCGAGCGTCCGGCGCTACCCCGACGCTAGTCCCCTCGCTTGAGAGTGTCAGTTTGATACTCGTATCTCCTGACTGCCCCTGAACACACTATGACTGCTCCTGAAGGATTCTTGACTGCTCCTGTAGCACTCCTGACTGCTATGGTATCACTCCCGTAGTTCCTGGAGTACTGCGAGTGCTCCAGTGGCACCTGGAATCGGGTCTTTGAACCTGGTGCACCCCCGATGCCCTGTTCTCTCCAGGTATACCCTTACAATCTGTACTGTTCACAGAGCACTCAAGACTGTTTACAGAGCACTCAAGACTGTGATCCCCTGTCTATTACTGAATACTAACGACAATACCTCCTTGAACTCCCTTACTGGATATAATACAAAATATGAATCGGAACAAATCTCCAGCTATCCCCGACGTACTCGGGAGTGTTCTCCCCACGCATTTACAAGTATTCTCCCTAAGCACTCGCGAGTGTTCTAGACATCTTCCTCCCCGCTCCCTTCGCAATCTCCCGCTACTGGTAGTTCTTGCTCCTCTTCTTCCTCCTCTCCCTTCTCTTCACTGTCAATGCCGCGAAGTTGGGCATGAATCACCTCGTTCTGGCCATTGTCAGAACTTGAAGGACCTCCTGGAGCACCCCTGAATGCTCTCCGAGCATCTCGGAATGTGGTAAGATCCGCAGCCAAAGCTTTATCGTCCTCGCTAAACCCATCGTCCGGTATCACCTCAATCGTTACACCCTTCTTTTCTCGTATCTATCAAGTTAAGTATTTAGAATAGAACACCCATTGCCGCCATAGTAGCATACGTTTTCTCGAAGGTTATCCTTGATTACCTCCAATGTTGCCTCCTGATTCTGTCTACTCCTCCCTTTCCATATGTCACTCATACTGT
This sequence comes from Morchella sextelata, assembly GCF_020137385.1. Taxonomy (NCBI): domain Eukaryota; kingdom Fungi; phylum Ascomycota; class Pezizomycetes; order Pezizales; family Morchellaceae; genus Morchella; species Morchella sextelata. Next base: position 20,240 of record NW_025408619.1, on the reverse strand, counting down.
TGAACTTTTCCACTCGAGGAGGGATGTCAGCTCGGCAACCCAGTATAGCTCTGAGAGCATCCATCACTGCTCCTAAAGCACTCGGGAGTCCGCAGAATTCTGAGAGCATCCGTCACTGCTCCCAAAGCACCCGTCATACCAGTGAACGCATTGGGCAATACTTACTAACAACGCTCTCATTCTGCGACTGAAAATGATCAGGCTTAACATAAGTCCCTGTCGACTACGCCCGAATACTGTGCCAGATCGCTGTCACTATCAAGCAAATCAATGTAGGAGTTATCCGCTGTAAGAATTTGGGGTCCCTAACCTCTCGCATCCTGATGCTATCAAAGTATTAAAAATACAATATATCGATGATATCCGGGGCAAGGAAGTGCAGTCGGTAGGTCTAGTATCTGTTAACGGCTTTCACAAGTGCTCTCTGAGCATTTCTGAGTGCTCTGTGGGCATTCCAAGTACTCACTGGGCATTGATCATACCTCGCAATGCTGCTGGGGGCTCAAAAAACGATCATTCTTCAAAAGATATTCGACTTGAGCCGCCCTTGCCTCAAGCCCCACAAGATTTCCAAGCCCGTATATCATAGAGTCCACCAGGCACCTTTTCACCTTGTGCATCAAGTGGGAACGGACACGGGAGTGGAGACTTCTGACCTACCATTCTCAATTATGCTTCCAGAGCACTCACAATTGTTTCAGGGGAAATCACCTGCACTGACAGTACATTTTCACTCCTAGAGTCAGGGATTACAGACCTCTGAGTCAATTGGCTCGAAGGAATGTCGCCAGTATTCTCAAAGACGTCGTGACTCCTCTCTGGAATACGAATCTCATTTTCCACTGTCAGAGCATTCTCGTTATCCCTGGATAAGGGAAGATAGTCGATTTCGTAGACTCCTTGCGATCAAATTTAGCTGTGAGGTTGGGCTGAAGGAATTTGAGGGCTGGAAGGAATCCAAGGACTGCTCACAGAGCTCTCGCCAATTCTGTCAATAGGAGGTGAAGAACGATATGGCCGGTAAGTAGGTGAGGACTCCCCCCATATCGAGAGCTCATTGAGTAAAGATTGATATGGCGCATCGAAGAGCTGTAATCATGAGAATAAACAGGTTCAGAAGGCCTAGACTGTGTGGGTATTAGCGGTGCTCTCTGGAATGCCGGGAGTGGTCTCTGAGATGCATTCTGGCTGGGTGCTGAAGTGGATGCTCTCTGAGATGCCGGCAGTGCTCTCTGGGATGCCGGGAGTGCTCTCTGAGATGCATTTTCACTGGGTTGCAAAATGGGTGCTGCTCTACCCTGACCTTGTTTCCGGATTACCTTTGTGCCAGGTCGAGCTCCCCTCTGAACAGTTAGCCTCCGAGTCTATTGAATAAAACCAATGAAATGAGCAGAAGAGAGTCAAACCTGTATCACGTCCACTGACACGTCGGAGGAAGCAATTGCCTCCGCTACTGTAACAGTTGCTTTCCTCCGAGCATTGACCAGTGCTTTGGCAGTAGTGGGTGGAACTGTGCGAGGTCTCTTTCCGACAGTCTGAAACCTCTGGCTGGAGGCCTGAGGTTAATCCTCCGGTTTATCTATATTCTCCTCAGAACTCTCGGGCTCGTTCTCTGAAGAATCATCATACTCTGAGTAGCTGGTATCAACTATTTCCTCCACCTCTGGTGCCTCTCTTGCTTGAGCCTGCTCCTGCACTTCAACAAGATCAGTATGATCGCCGGGGAGATGAAATTTTACACTTCTAGCACTGCTTCTTCCAGTGAGAGTTTCGGAAAAACGGAGAAAGCCTTTACGAGCTATTTGGGCGGCGGTGGTCGATTGACTACTCTGAGTGTGGCTGGCAGTAGAGTCAATGGTAGGTAAGTTATTTCAGACTCCTTAGTCAGTAAGTTTCATGTTCTTCAGGTCGTCTTGGGAGTCGTTGGCGCTTTGGGGCAAGAGGTACTGAACCGGAGGAGCTGTAACGGGGACTATGGGCGTAGGAACTATGAAGCCAAGGAATACAACCGAGGCGAAGACGTAGACGTAGAAGGTTCGTGGACTATGGACTATAGACTATGGGGCCGAAGGGTACACCTAAGGCAAGAACGAGGACTGTGGACTATGGATGGTTATACCTGGTCTAGGATACCGGGTAAACCCTATGACGTAGCGCGAACCAAATAGTATTCGTAACTGTGAAGTACAGAAGAAGAAGAAGAAACTTATATTGCTTTGAAGTACAAGACTTATCGCACGCCGACCCAACCGCCTCAAACACGAACCGAACCGAACAAAAGAAAAAAAAAAAAAACAACAAACGCAAACGCAAACAAACAAGAACAAAAACAAGAACAAAACAAGCGCGAACAATAACAGGGAAAATCCAGAACAACACTTCGACCAGAAAACCCAACGACAAGGAGAAATAACATATCTCAGCGGACTCGAGCGCTGGATCCATCAAATCAAAAAAATAAAAACAATTTTAAAGAGTAAAAGGAAACTCCCCTTCCTAATCCCATTCCCGGTCATTTTCTTCCATCCCCTCTTCCAGGTCCGCCTCCGCCTCCGCCGACTCGTACCATTTCGAGAGTTGAGATTGTTTCGCAAATTGTAGGATGGGGTCCGTTCTCAGGTTTGTAAACATTCAGTTTTCCCAGGTCATCGCTCCGGGGATCTTCTCTATCAGGGGGGCGCGGATTCGAGCCCATGCTGGGCATTCCATAAGTATATGTTTCGCTGAGTTTTCCATCCCACACTGGCATGGTTCGGAGTCTGTGTATACTGCGTGTTTGTCGACTCGGGTGGTTTGGCACCGGATCCGAAATACTTTCTTTGCTTCCGTAAGGGTGAGTTTCGCTATCTTGGGAGGGGGGCGGAATTCCCCCCGATGATGGTAGTTCGGTATTGATTGTGTGTTCCATTCTTCCAACAGGTGGTCGCGTAGTAGTTTGTTTTGGTTCCACTTATCTCTCGCATTTCCGGGGGTCTGGTATGGGAGTAGTAGGGAGGCGATTGTGTGTAAGCCTGTTCCTTTGATATTTGCTTCTCTGTATGGGAGGAGCTCGATCAGAGATTCGTTGTTGGGGTGGGTTGCGTCGGTGCAGAGTATTCTAGTTCCGTACTTTCTTGAGCGATATGTCAGGAGATGTTCTAAGGGGGGTAGGCCTGCTTCTCGGAGGAGTTTAGTTCTTTTGGTCCATCGTGGTAGGCCGGTGATAACCCGGGCCGCTTCATTATATAGTGGTTCGAGGGATCTTATAATGTGGTCTGCGCCAGTCCACCAAGCCTCGGATCCGTAGAGTAGACTTGGGAGGAAGCCTTGTGTTATAATGTGATGGACTGTTTTAACCGTTATTCCTGGCAGGCGGGCGGTGTATCGAATCTGGTGGAGGGCTTTAAGGCCTTTTGCGATCGCTGCTTCAATGTGGGGCCGGAAGGAGAGGGTCGGATCTATCCAGACTCCTACATATTTCAACCTCTCCTTGGGGTGTATGTTGGTATTGTTAATTTTGACCGAAAGTCGTAGTTGTTGTGTGGATGATGTAGTGGGCCGGAAGAAGATCAGGTCGGATTTATCCGGGTCGTACTTGATTTGGAGTGGCTCGGCTTTTATTAGTCTCTCTCTCATTCGTTCCTCCATTCTCTTGATTGTGAAGCCTGGTGTTTTGGATATTTGCACCAGTGCATCGTCGTCGATATATGTGGTGTCCATCTCTTTCGGGCTACTTGTTGGGTCCAGGATTACTCCAGCATAGATCATGAATAGTACCGGGGACATGGGGCTATCTTGCGGCACTCCAGAATCATAAGGTTGTGGTTCCTCTAGCTCATGGTTAAATTGAAACTGTAGTTTTCTGCCAGTATTGAATTCCTTGCACCATTCTGTTAAGTAGGTAGGGAATTTTTGTTGGTACATGATTTCCGCGAGGAGTAGGTGGTCGACGCAGTTAAATGCTCCTTGGATGTCGTTGGTTAGGATCGCTGGTCTGTCTCGCCGAGCGACTCCGGTACTGTTTTTCAGTAGTAGGTTTTGTTGTATTGGTGTCAAGGTTCTCAGGAGGGCGTCGATTGCCGAGATGGTTGGTCTTCCTCCAAATTGATTCGCTGAGAGTGTGCCTAAAATTTCTCCAGCGGTGCAGAGTCTTTGCGCCACTATCTTCTCCAGGATTTTGCTGAAACATTGTAGAAGGGAGATGGGCCGGTAGGCTTTCGCTTCATGGTAGTTTGCTTTACCGGGTTTCGGGATCGGGATACACTTAGCTAATTTCCATTCCGCTGGGTGTACACCATGCCGGAGCATGGCGGAGAACATGTCTTGGATTAGAGTTGTGTTTGCTCTGACTATTGCTTTAATAAAGGTATAAGGGATGCCATCCGGGCCGGTCGCCGAGTGCGCTGGACAGGAGTCGATTGCTTTATTAAGTTCTTCGGGGGTGACTATGTCGAAGGTGTTGCTGAGGTCAAAAGAAAGGGGTCTAATGTTTAGGGGGGGATGGTCGGGGGACGTCCGTTTCGAGGGGAAAAGTTGGGCTCTTAAAGCTTGACACTTCCCCGCAAACGTTTCTTCACCTTGTATGGTTGGTATGATTGTGTCTCTTCTCCTTCCTGCGTTTAGGATTCTCCAGACTTCAGTACCTTTCGCCTCGTTCATCGTCTTTTCCCGCTGGTCCGCTTTTGCTTTCCGGATCATGACTGTCCATTCTCTGCAAGCTTTCCGGTGTTCCTCCACGTGATTGGGTTTCCTTGTGTTCCTCGCCTTCCTTTCTGCTGCGTTTACCCTTGCCTTCATTTGTTTCATTTCATCTGACCACCAGGAGTTGGCTCTTACCCCCTCCTTCGAGAGTGGTGTTACTATGCTGACTGTTGCCCTGACCAGTTCTAGGAAGAAATCGACAGTTTGTTCCGTGTGTTCCTTGGTTTCCCATGCCTCTGCAGGGATGGAAATGTTTGACATGTGGTTTTCCAATAGCTTCCAGTCTGTTTGTCGCCACATTCGTCTTGGTACAAAAGGTGGTTTCTCCAGGTGTAAGTGAACGGAGGTTCTCCCATGGTCTGAGCCCGCTCCGTAGGGTTCAGTGCTCCATCGTAGGTTGTGGTCGAGTATTGGGCCTTTTACAAATGTAAGGTCGATGGTTGTGGGCCTTTTCCCTCTGTCTCTGGGGAAATGCGTAAAGACGCCTGGTTCGTTCAGGAGGGACAGTTTCTGTCGGGTTATCCATCGTTTTAGTCGTGCACCATTGACGCTGTCTGCTCGAATATTGTTTCTGTATTCATGTGAATTTACTCCGTACCACATTTGATGGTGGCAGTTGAAGTCTCCCATTACTAGACAATTATCAAGGGTTTGGATTGTACTTGCTATTTGAGCGAAGGGGCCACTTCGGCCTGGGGAGTATATGTTCAGGATTTGGGTTTTCTTGTTCTGGATTTCTACCGTAATCGATACTATGAAATTATCGTGTGTGTAGTGGTGTTTTGGTTTGAGGTTGGCATGTTTGCGGACGTATGTTGCGCATTTTGTATTGGTATTGCTGGCTGTAAAAATGTAAAAGAGATTTGATTCTGGTGGGTATCCCTCTGCTGAGGTCCATGGTTCTTGTAGTAATAGGAAATAAATACTAGAGTCTGTTTCCGCTTCTTCTACCGCCGCCTTGGTAATAAGTTCGCTCCGTGCACAATTGAGTTGGTGTGCGAGCGCGGTGGTTCGAGGCCTAAGCATTATTTGTCATGGGTTGGTCATCTTCGGGAACGGGTGTGGCTCCGACTGGGGCGGTGGCTGGTACTTGAACTATCGACTCTTGGACGGGTGCGGCCGGTGGGTCTTGAGCGGGTGGGGCGTTTTCTTTTCCTTTGTTAAGGAATCGGCGTTTGACTCTTTCGGGGCATGCTGGGTCGAAGGCCTTATGGATTCCTTTGCAGTTCAGACATCTGATTGGGGTGTGGGTGCATCTATATCCTCCCTGGCATTGATTGCATGGGTGGAAACTGGTGAGGTGATTTCCGGCACAATGACCGCATCTCCCGTTGTTTTTGCATTTCTCCTGGCGGTGACCGTATTCGAGGCACTTCGCCCATTGGGTGTCTGGGAAGGTTGGGAGGAAGGCCTCGATGTGGCAGCTTCGGTTAAAGAGGGATAGGAACTTAACTCCTAGTGTTTCCATTGTAACTTGTCCTGGGAGTGCGATGACCATTGATGAGTGGGTTTTCTCCATTCGAGTCTCTGCTCTGGAGATCCAGCGGGGAACCTGGGCAAGTTGGAAGTTCTCTCCATAGTTGCTTCTAATTTCGGATGCTACCAGTTGTCCTGCCTCGACGCCTTCTCCGACCGTTGTGGGGATTCCGTGAATAAGGAACTTTGACCATTTGGAGTTTGCCCGGATGATGGCGACTGGTACTTGTAGAGTGAGGAGAGCCTCCTCAATTTCTTTGGCGTATTCCATTGCCTTTGTTGCTGGGGTGACGAACTTTGTTTCCAGGATAAAGTTATCCTTGGGTGTTCTCCTTGCTGAAATGAAGTGGCAGGATTCGTCCTGAATTCTTGCATTGACTAGGGTCCTGATCTCGGAGGGGTTGACGTCGGATGGGGCAGTGGTTTCAACAATGATTTCTCTGTTGATTTTGGTATATTCTGGCTTGAAGAGGGGGTCCGCTTTTGGCTTTGCGGATTTCTTTCTTCTCTCAACAACCTGGAAGTTTCCTTGAGCGGGACCGGGTGCCGAGGCCACGGCGGCCCAGGTGCCTGCTTTCCATCCACGGGGTGGGGCTTGTTGGGGGGGTGCGGGTGGGGGGGCCTGAGGGGCTGCCTGAGGCGCTGCTTGGGGAATTATTTGAGGGGCCGCTGGAGGGGGCATTCTCTGTCCCTGCGGTTGTTGTTTTCGCTGTTATTGCTGTTGTTGCTGTTGGTTTTGTTGTGGTTGTTGCGGTTGCTGCGGTTGTGGTTGTTTATTGAGGAGAAGATGGATCGCCGAGTGCATACTGGTGATCATAGTTGTCTGCGCCTCGATTTGGTGCCTCAGTGTATCCACTGTTCTCCGGAGTGTGGTCGTTTGCTCTTCGAGGATTTCAATCCTGTCGGTGGGTGGGCAGATTTGGCTGGTGGCATGTCTAATGGCCCAGGTAATGTAGTTCAGGTCCGTCTGGGTGTGAGTATCCTGGGGGACAATGCTCGGGTATAGGTAGTCGATTCTCGGTTGGTATGGGTCGTTGTAGTCGGATTCTGTTGCAAAGGTCGAGGAGAATTCCTGTTCCTGAGCTCCGGATGGGGTTGGGTCGGGAACCTGGGTGTTCCTGATCTGCGAGGGGGCTGTCCCTTGCTGTGAAGACTGGGTAAAAAAGGACTGGAGCGAAGCTTGCTGCGACATAATTGAGTGTCCAGTTCTTCTGGCGGCGTAGAGTGAAGTTTCGGATAGGTTTCTTTTCCTTCCCTTCGGGAGGTCAAGGCTGGAGAATTCTTCGCTAGAAGCCAGTTTTCGTAGTGTTTCTTTCGCTTGGAACAACAAAACGCGACCGTACGATCGGGGACGAAATGGCTCAACCTGGTATGGTATACCAGGGTAAACCGAGGGGAATAGAATAAAGTGTTTTTAAAGCGAGGTTTGTTATCAGGGAGTTCTTTGCGAGCTGGAGGCGAGCGAGTAGAATACAGAGGTTGCGTAAAGAGGAAAGGAAAAGAAAGAGAAACAAGAAATCACGAGACAACGCCCCCCTTATATATCCATACCCTATCCCAATGCTGACTCATACCCTCGCATAACAGAAACAGAAAGAACATAATAGAAACCCGCTTCGCTAAACCCAACCACACTACATAATCCTTCTCCCTTATACCCAGACAACTCACATAGCCAACCCACCTAGCTGCCGTTACAGACCACTCCCCCCTCTAAAGCCTACCTCCTGGTAGGCTTAGGCTTCCGTGGATAATATTCATGGAATCGTTTGACGATATCGGGCGAGTATTCGACATCCGACAATGGCTGCCACGAAGCTTCATCATAACCAATATACTTTACCAAGTATTCAAATCTTCCCCGACGATCCCTGGAATCCAAAATATCCTCAACTTCCCACTCCTCCTGTCCTTCAACTTCAACCGGTGGTGGTGGTAACTGTTGTTGTCCTGGTAAAGGATCGTTTGCTGCAGACGACAATAAAGAGACATGGAATACGGGATGAACTTTCATAGAACGAGGAAGTGCTAGTTCGTAGGCATAGGGACTAACAACTCGTTTAATAGCATAAGGTCCGAGACATTTCCAATCAAGTTTCTTTGAGGGTCGCTTAGTAAGGACATGACGTGTTGATAGGAAAACCTTATCTCCCACACGATAGTAAGGAGCGGGAGTCCGACTGGTATTGGCAGACTCTTCTTGAATCCTTTGTGCTCGGAACAACTCATCTCGTAGAAAATCTAATACCTCCTTCATCTCCCGTGCGATACCATTAGCCTGATCCTCTGCTGTCGTCCTACCATGTTCTGAAGGAGCGAACGTCATTCTTGGATTCCGTCCTGAATTGGCAAAGAAAGGAGATATCTTTGTTGTTTCTGAAGCGTGATTATTGGTCGCAAATTCAGCCATTGGTAACCATCGAGCCCAGTCATCTTGTTGATAGGAAACATAACTTCGAAGATATTGTTCCATTACAGCATTGATCCTTTCCGTCTGTCCATCCGTTTGGGGGTGAAACGCGGTGGAGAACTTTGGCGATATTTCTAGGCGATCGCAAAGGGACCTCCAAAACTCCGCAACAAATTGTGTTCCTCGATCAGATACCATAGTTTCAGGTAGTCCATGTAATTTCCAAACATTTTCAATGTATAGCCTCGCTACTTCCTTTGAATCCGCCTCTTTAGTTGTCGGTATAAGGTGTCGCATTTTAGTCAACCTATCTACCACAACCAGGATTGCATTGTACCCATTGCTTTCAGGAAGATCTGTAACAAAATCCATTGACACATCCGTCCACGGTCCATCAGGTATTGGCATGGGGCGGAGTACTCCAAAGGGTGCATTGCGTGGTGCCTTACTACGGGCACACACATTGCAATTCCTAACGTACTGGTCGACATATTTTCGCATCTGTGGCCAGTAGTACTCTCGATTCAGGAGTTCCAAAGTCTTCGCTCTGCCTGGATGGCCTGCCGATGGGTTGTCATGATGTTCCTTTAGGAGTCTTAGCCGAAGATCGTTGTCATCCGGTACATAGAGTGCGCCACGATAAAGTAGCCGACCGTTATTGTCTTCCGTACATTCGGCAAGCGAGATCTTATTCGAGTGACGGACGCCGTTCCGAAGCATCGCGAGTACTTTGTTCGGGAAACTGTCAACTTGGTAAGCATTTAAAAACAACTCCTCTACAGTGGACATTCCTTCAGCGGATTCATTTGAAAAAGAACCCGCGAACAAACTTAGCTTTGAATCCAAATTTTTTCGCTTCAAAACCACCTGGCTTTGATGCGTCAATCGTTCATCCCCCTCCTTAGGTAGGTCACCCGACCTCCTAGTCAATGCATCCGGCTTTGCCCCTTGTTTCCCTGGTCTAAATTGAATGACAAAATCGAAACGTGAAAGAAATTCCGACCAACGGGCTTGTCGACGGTTTAATAGCTTTGTTGACATGAAATATTCGAGGTTTCTATGATCGCTGAGGACTTCGATTGGGAATTGTGCCCCTTCCAAATGATGTCGCCATTCCTCAAAACATCGTACAATTGCCAGAAGTTCTTTGTCATAGATCTCATAGTTACATTCCGCAGGGGAATGTTTCTTAGAGAAGAAAGCGACTGGATGTAGAATTCCTTCGTCGTCACGTTGGGACAGGATTCCAGCAGAAACATAGTCGGATGCATCGGTTTCTACCACGATTTTTCGATCCGGATCAAAGTGCATTAGTATGGGTGCCGTTATGAACATCTTTTTCAATGTCTGGAATGCTTCCTCCCTTTCATCCGTCCATTCGAATTTAATATTTTTCTTGGTCAAAGCCGTAAGCGGAGCAACAATCCTTGAATATCCTAAAATAAACCGTCGATAAAAATTCGCAAATCCCAAAAATACTTGAACATCATGAACATTCTTTGGTGTAGACCACTCCAGAACATCGACAACTTTCTTTGGATCCATTCGATTCCCATCCGGGGTGAGAATCAAACCAAGATATTTCGTTTCTTGAACCATAAACTCACACTTCTCAGGTTTAAGATGGACATGATTCTCATCAAGTATTTTCAAAACCTTTTGAATGTGTTCCTTGTGTTCTGATAGAGTTTCGGAATAAATCAGGATATCGTCCAAATACGCCGTTACAAATTGGTCGAGGTAGGGGCGTAGAATATCATTGATCCAATGCTGAAATGTGGCAGGGGCATTCGCTAATCCAAATGGCATTACAGTATACTCGAAATGTCCATAACGAGTCCTAAACGCTGTTTTCCATTCATCCCCCTCTGCTACCCTGATTTGATTGTATCCCCATCGCAAATCCAACTTGGTATAATACTGTGCCTTTGATAGTTTAGCCAGAGTTTCCTTCAGAAGTGGTAACGGATACCGATTTTTGACCGTGATTGCATTGAGGCCTCGATAATCCACGCAGAGCCGAAGAGTCCCATCACTTTTCTTTACGAATAGTATGGGTGGTCCCGCTGGTGATTCACTGGCTCGAATAAATCCCTTGGGTAGATTTTCATCGAGGTATTCCCGTAGCGCTTTTAGTTCCACCTGGGAAAGGCCATATATTGGTCCATACGGTGGTCGTTTTCCTTCTTCTAAAACAATTTCGATATCGTGGGATGGCCGGTGCGGTGGTAGGACTGAGGCATCATACTCTTCAAACATGTGGAGACGGTGATGAAATTCCTTTGGTACTAACTGTTCGACATTGACATTAGGCTTATCCGTTCCTGAAGCGACAACCGTATGGTATTCCGGTAAGGGAATCGAAATGCCATGGACAGTAACTGCCGTTCCACTAAGTGAACAGTGTTGACAACAGTTCCGAGAATCGAAAACAAGCAGATTTTCTTTTGGTCGGATGGTAACATCATGTTGTCGCATCCAAGGCATTCCCATCACTATCGGATAGTGACTTAGATGGGTAACGAAAAACAAAGCAGTTTCCTGATGGCCATGGATATCTAACGAGAGGCGAGCAACATGGGTAATTTTTCCTGATTTGACTGGCCTACCATCGATTACCTCGAGTAGGCGTGATGTTTTCAGGGGTTCCAAGGAGAGTCCATGCTTTTTCACAAAACCTTGATCAATGAACGCATAACCTGATGCTCCCGTATCGATGAGAGCATAGGTGGGAACGAAGGAGTCGGGATTCTGGGAGACGGAACAGGTGACAACAAGAGAGTCTTCGGACATCTTATCCTCAGACACAGCAGCAGCAGGAAGAACAGAAACAGGTGGCGGGGCTGGCCCCTTTGGTTTGCCATTTTTTACCAAAGGGGCTGACCTTTTAACGCCGGCTTTGGGGACCCATTTTCAAGTGGCTTTTCTCGCTAATTGCTAATGGTACGGGGATCTTGAGAACGAGGGGTCAGGTAACGAGGCTTGGTAGGGGCATGGCGGCATTGGGGTTTGACTGTGGTAGCGGAGACGGAGATACGAGAGTGGAGATCGGCAATGGTAGCGTTGGCTTGGACTTCCCAGGCCTTCGCAACGGAGGTGATGTGAAGAATTTCATCCTCAGCATCAGCGAGATTCTCATCAGCAATGGCGAGACTTCCCTGGTGTAGTGCCAGACGGAACCGAAGCTCTTCTTCTTCAGCCTTCGATTCCTCCAACTCAATCTTCAAAGCAACGATAACCTCGTCGCGACCTCGGATGATCTCAGTAGAATCTTCCTGGTTATCGCACAAGGTTTGCCAAAAATCGGCAGCCTTTTCGTTGGCTGCTTCTAGTTCTGTGGTGAAGCTAATAATAACCTCTTCCTGGGCCGTATCGATAACGGGTTCTGGTGGCGTGGGGGTGTCGAGAGGCTTGGTGAGAGCCTCCAAACACTCAGCAATAAGACCATGAGCCTCGGTAAGTTCTTCACCGAAGTCTATATCTGCTGGGAGGGGACCATAGGTGATCAGAAATTCTGAAAGACGCTGTAGCAGCGTATCCTGGGTAGTGTCGGACATAGTCACGACCAGAACTAAGCGAGGTGGTATTGTATTGGTTGGCTGTAGAGGACGCAACCTAAGTGTAACGGGGACTATGGGCGTAGGAACTATGAAGCCAAGGAATACAACCGAGGCGAAGACGTAGATGTAGAAGGTTCGTGGACTATGGACTATAGACTATGGGGCCGAAGGGTACACCTAAGGCAAGAACGAGGACTGTGGACTATGGATGGTTATACCTGGTCTAGGATACCGGGTAAACCCTATGACGTGGCGCGAACCAAATAGTATTCGTAACTGTGAAGTACAGAGGTTGCGTAAAGAGGAAAGGAAAAGAAAGAGAAACAAGAAATCACGAGACAACGCCCCCCTTATATATCCATACCCTATCCCAATGCTGACTCATACCCTCGCATAACAGAAACAGAAAGAACATAATAGAAACCCGCTTCGCTAAACCCAACCACACTACATAATCCTTCTCCCTTATACCCAGACAACTCACATAGCCAACCCGCCTAGCTGCCGTTACAGGAGCGCTTTGTGGGAGCAATCCTGATGGCTAGTAGGAATATTCTCAGTGCTCTAGGAGCATTGGCGGTATCTTTGATTAGAAATGAATTCTTGGCGAGAAAATTTGCGCTGCTAATCAAGAAGAATTTGCACGACTAATCCTTCTACGGCAGGGATCCGCTCAACCATATCATTTGTAATCACTCGTTTTACTGTACTTTCTGAAGCAATAACGAGTGCTCTAAGATCAATCTAGGAGTTTGACTCGACTTTGAAATAAAAGCAATGCAATTACGAAACAGAATAATCTAATCTAATTCTCAAGGGGGCGAGTAGCGAATATTCCGCAGGGTAAGAAGGGTGCAGTAGGGATCAGTGTGAGAACTCCCAAGAGGGGTTTTAAGGGACTCTAGTATCGTTAAAGGACAACGGGACAAGGGGCAGCGAAGCGGTGGTCTTCTCGAGTAAAGAAGAGGAGGCTAGTATTGTAGAGTAATAGATAGCGCAGAGCAATAGACAGAGTAGATACAGAAGACGTTGCGTAAGGAAAGAAAGAAAAAGAAAAGAACAAGAAATAAGAACGAACCCCCCTAATATACGCAAGGAAATCCCAGCGCTGACAAATCCCAAGTGACTCATACATTAACGATCAACAGAACCCGGTAGAACCCAATAGAACCTTCCTGACCAATCCAATTCCTCGTAACCCTGTACATTCCCTAATCGATCCATGAAAGTAGCCCCTCCCTTCAAGCGCGAGCTCCTGCAATCCTTAACCTTAATCTTTCCTTCTAACGGTGCAGGTTTCCCGGGGTAACGTATATGAAAGATATCGACGGCGGCGATATTATCGTGTTATGTGGCGGGTTCCCAGGTAGGGTCGGTATAGTCTGTCCATTTGACAAAATATTGCAGGCCGTTGTTTCTTGTTTCCCGCGAGTCCAAGATTTCCTCAACTACATACTCCTCTTTCTGCTCAATGATAATAGGTGGGGATGGTGCTTGGATTTGCCCTGAGATAGGATCATTTACGGCAGAGTCTGCCAACGATACATGGAAGATGGGGTTCATTTTCATACTCCTAGGCAGGTCGACTCGGTACGCATATGGCGAGATGATTTCTTTGACGGGGAACGGTCCCAGTTTCTTCCAGTCCAACTTCCGAGAGTTACGGGTAGTTCGGATGTTTTTTGCTGAAACAAACACCATATCGCCGATATCATACCGCGGAGCTGGTGTTCGTTTGGTATTAATGTCCTGCTCTTGTTGATCTTGCGCCGTGCTGATATTGCAACGTGGGTGTTTATGGAGTTCTTTCATCTTCGAGGCGAAATCTTTAGCATTGAGGCTTGGTGAGCTCCTGTCAAGCAATTTAATTGTCACTGTGAACCGGGGGTGGAAACCATAGTTCACGAATATATTGTTCCATTACGGCGTTCAACCTTTCGGTTTGACTGTCGGTCTCCGGGTGAAAGGCGGTGGACATTCTTGCTTCGATGTCGAGATGTTTACAAAGAGCCCTCCAGAATTTGGCTGTAAATTGCGTACCGCAGTCAGAGGTGACACGTGTGGGTAGCCCGTGGAGCTTCTAGATATTTCGCAGATATAGTTGGGCGACGTCTTCGGAGTTGACGATGGTATTACAGGGCAGGAGATGTCGCATCTTGGTTAACCGGTCAACAACTACCATAATCACATCGTACCCTTCGCTCTCCGGTATTAAGGGGCTTTGCCCTCGATTCTATTCTTTTTACCTCTCTTTTCTTCTCTTTCTTTTGGTACGCAAAGGCTTAGGTAATCTACGCTGGCTATTGCTATTCAAGTACTATTTTCTCTTCCTTTATAAGGAGGCCATCTCACTTCTCCGACCTTCCCACCGCTAGACCTAAACTACTGTAAGTTTCTCCAACCCCTCTCGCTGATTAACCTACCAGCCCCTATGACCATCTCCCGTACCCTGCGGAATACTCGCTACCCAACTCCCTAGGATTACGTTGCGTCGTAATCCGCACCATACGCCATGTCCACCCCCAACCGACCTACATGGGTCTCTAGTAGTGGAATGTCGGACAGGATTTTGAGGTTGCCCGGGAACCGTCGCCCCACAATTCCGGGATCCGTGGCTATAGGTCGAAAAGGACGACCCGAGTCCATTCCCATCATCAGGTATACGCGTACAGGGGGTCGTGGTCGTGATTGCGGGGGCGGAGGTGGTGGTTGGAGGCTGTTGAGTAGGGTAACTCACTGTGAGTCTTGGCAACCCGTCCTGGTTCACTCCATCACCGACGCTCACAACAATCGACAACTGCACCGTACCGAGCGTGCCTTCTCTATCCTACAATCATGACGGCGTTCAAAACTGAATCATGCCGTGTTTCCCCATCTTGTGGTTCGATGAAATACACGAATTTCGGATTCTGAACCCCGGGTTACCGCATTGGGTGAATCCCACTTCGACTCTCGTAACCCTAACCGCCAACAGCCAGGTGCAAACCACCACCAAATACACATTTATGTATTTCATTTCTGCCGAAAATTCTATTTTGCACACCTAACCAAACCAGATGGCAATGCTCGTAACCCTAACCGCCAACAGCCAAGTTTAAACCACCTCGTAATACAGATTCATGCATTTCATTTTGACCGAAAACCGTATTCTCTAACCCTAACCAAAATCCCACTTCAACGATCGTAACCCTAACCACCCGCATCCAGGTTTAAACCACCACCAAATACAGATTTATGTATTTTTTTTGACCGAGAATTGTATTTTGTATACCCAAGTGAACCAGATTGCAACACTTGTAAACCTAAGCAGCAACGTACAGGTTCAAACCACGATCGAATACGCATCAATTCCTAATTCGGATTTCAATACTTGCAACCCGATGTGTGAGTGACGATCCATGACCGACATTCAATATTGTGTATTGTTGCAGTCTGGGTTTCCATCTCCCCTCGTTAGGGTTGGTCAAAATTACTAAGCAAATGGATTACTTCTCGTAACTTACTGGATTATATTTTTCCAACCCAAAAACTGAATTCTTTTGAAGCATGTTAGTTTTATCTGAGAGCCGCTAACCTGGAAACCGAAAGAAAATTTTCAAATATACTCATAAACTAAACTCTAATACATAACATTAACAACTTATAATCCTAACAAAATCAATAAAACCTTTTTGCAAACACGATCCTGTATGTCAGTAGACCACATAATATACAAAAATCTTATAGCACATCTGTTTGTATATTAAGTTATTGTCACTCTGGTCCCTGAATTGTGAACTCTTATCCCCCCCAAACCCCTTGCTTAAGAAAGGAAAACAACCTTCGTGACCGTAGCAAAATACTTATAACCTGGCATACCCAACCCCCTTATGCTCCTCTACCCCACCGAGCACTTCAGGCAGGAAAAGAAGACTTTCACAGGTCTCACCTGCCCCCAACCGATCCGGGATATCCATCATATCCCAGCAAGGCTTCCTGAACTTCTGCTTTGTGAGAACCCTACCCACAGGAATTTTTGCCCCCCCATCTTTCGCCGAAATCCAAAAGGCTCAATCAACTCAATCTACTATCATCAAACAAATCCAACTGAACAATGAACCATTCTTCATTTTCGCAGAACACACCCCATACAATGAACAATTCACACACAAATATGACTACATTTTACTCAAGGATTGTCCTCCAGGAATCAAACGCCAGAATAGCCCCCAACTATATGTATTGGGTAGTTAGCAACGCCCTCACCATCGCTATTAAACCAATCAAACAAAACACCAACCAGATCAACCGCGATAACACTGCCAATAAGACAGTAAAGGTTATCTACGCGATCAGCTGTTTGGAGGGAAGAGCCCTTGATCAGGTCAGACCACTTGTTAATGCTAACCCTGTTGACCTCTTTTCCTCCGTTACCTTCTTCGTCGACCACATGGAAGCCTCGTTTAGAGACCTAAACACCCGAAGTACCCCCCACCACCAACTCGTCCCCATAAGGCAAGGCAAAGGAGACTTTGCCACCTACTACTCGCAGTTCCTCAGAAACGTATCACACTTGCATTACAACAAAGGAGTCAAGATTGACGAATTGCCGGAAACATTGTCGGACGGACCCAATATGGTGGAAGCATATGCGACCATGTCAATGACGATCGACAACCACATGTAACTGATGTACTATGATGAGGCATAACCGTGACTTTCTTTCGAATCGTGTAAATAAAGAGAGTGAATTTTGATGATACTCGTTCAGAAAGAAGAAAATGGAGTTTGTATGTTTGAACGTTTTCAAGTCTAGAAAATTATAACTTTAAGGGGTCTCCTCTCTATTAATGATCCGTTGATGATGAGAGGCCAACCTGAGGCAACACCGAGTGCCTTATAGGAATATGGTACGTTTGCTCAAGTTCTTTTTCCGACTGACAATCTACCTGTTGATAGTCGGGAGTACAGCAACTATTTTTTATCAAGGGAGAGGAGAGTAACTACGACACCTTGAATGAACTTCTGTCCGAGTCAAATCATGCAATTTGCCGAAAGCTGTGGTCGGAATTTTAAGAACTATTGGAAACAGCCGACCAAATAATAATTGTTTATTCTAACTTCGTTAGAACCGATTTAGGTGTTTGTAAACCGAAGTTTTGCTTTAGTAGCTTGAGTCGCACTCCCACTCCCCAAAGGTGCTCCGGAGCAAAACAGGAGCATTCCGACAGTTTGACACTCCGGAAGTTAGTGTTGGGGATTAAAACTTGTTTTTGGAATTAGATTTTCCATTAGCTCCGGGACAGCGCCATAATCATTTCTGTCGTGCTAAAGCATGGTCTTTGAGCATCGGTTGGAGATACATGAAACCTGAAAGATTCGACTGACTAGGTATGGAACTGCCGTCCGGGGTTCCCTGTTCTATCAGTCATCTTTGTTCTTCTGTTCCAGGCTTGCTCAGCCCCTATTTTTGACTTGTAAGACTTCTTACTCATTGAAATCACTGTTCTCTATACCACTAAAGGTAGGAGCCTAACTGCCTTTGTCTTCACGCGTCGATGAAGAACAAACTGCTGTTACTTTGAGTCGGTGGCTTAACTGATGGAATAGGTTCTTTTGTAACAGCCTGATAGTGGCCTTGTTACATTACTCCCCTCTATTGTAGAGTCGTTTTGAGTCCACTGTAGTGTTACTGGAACATTAGTATTTGGCATAGAAGAAAAACTGTAGCTCTATTGGTGATTACGTACAAACTACATCTCTGTTTCTATCTCCATCAGAGAAAGAAAACTCTAAGATGAAATGCCTTTTAAAAACAAAGAAAATGACATATTCTCCACTCTTGTCGTAGAACCTTCCGTTCCACTAGTGGAGATTTCGATGTTAGCAAGAATCTCTCTTTTTCCCTTGTCTTTTTTACGCGGATTTCCTCACGCTTCGGTTTCCTATCGTTTCTTGCATTGTTTTCAGGGAAAAATGGTATCCGAACTCTGTCAGACCGATGAAAAACATGGTACAGGAGAGATGGTTTTTGTTCCCGGATTTCTTCTGGGATACAGAGCTACTTACGCCGTGTTTTGAGGATCCCTAGAGTTTCACCGTATTTTCCGAGGTTTTTGTGGGTATTTTTGATGAAATTCTTTCATGGCCTCGTCGGCACTTCCTTGCAGAATTTTGTATGGTTCCCAGGAGTCTTCCGAACGATAACCCTCCCAAACAATGCGATACTATACAAACATTTTCTAATGCCCAGCCTGTTGCCATCGGCTATTAGCTATTTCTTGGAGAGCGTAACTGTATTCTCCTTCGACCTCATCTGGAGTAGGAGGGACTTCAGTGCGTTGAGGGTATCTCAGTCCCCGATAGGACTCCAGCAGAAATATTTGGAAGACATCATGAATGTTCCATTGAGAGGGAAGCTTCAGCCTGTAGAACACAACAACAAGTTTCTCATCAACCTCAAAGAGACCTAGTTTCTTGTAGTCAAGCTTGCTTGAGGGTCGATCGGCAACCATATTGCGTCGGTCCATCATCACCTTATCCCCATCTTCAGGTTCTGGAGGTTTCATATGCTTCTGGTCATACCATTTCTTCTGCCGGGCCTGTGCCTTAAAAATATCAGTCCTCATAGTTTTCCAAAGTGCTTTCCACATCAACTTTAGTATGGCACTGGAAACATTGGCATTGTCCAGCTTCCTTCTGCGCGAATTCCAATCAGAATCATGCTCGAACCCATAGTTCGCGTAGAACTGAGATACTTTAGTGGACTATTGGGTTGCCGTTTTGTAGGCGTACTGTGCAAGCGGCAGTAACCCTGCCCAATCGTGCTACTGGTAGGACCAAAAGTTTCTGAAATATTGCTCTAGCGTTTGATTGACCCTCTCAGTTCACCTGTCAGCTTGAGGACGATATGCCGTAGACAGACAAAGGTTGACTCCGAGAAGCTTGATCAATGAATGCCAGAACTTGCTTTCGAATCTGAAGTCCCGATCAGAAATGAATACTTCGGATAGTCCATGTAGTCGGCATATTTCTTGAAGGAATATATGCGCAAGTTGCTTGATTGTTGCCTCGGTCTTGAGCGGTATGAAGTAGGTGATTTTTGTAAAGCGTTCAATAATAAACGCGATACGGGTATAGGCTTCAGATTCTGGCAAACTGACGAAAAAGTCCATCGAGATGGAGCTGCAAGGAGTATTGGGGACCTCTAAATGTGGTAGCATCCTGTACTTTTCATGACTGGAGCTTTTATTGCTTTGACATGTATCGCAACTCCATACGTATTCTCCGATATCATTGTCCATCTTTGGGCAAAAGAACAGTGCCCGAAGATGCTCTGCAGTTTTGAATTGACCCAAGTGGCTTGTGGGCTTCGAATCATGTAGGGCGCTCATGATTTTTGGTTTGAGCTCGCGGTGATTTGGGATGTAGCATCTTTTCTTCCAAAAGACATCACCGTCTTTCAAAGTTAGGTTTCGGTCTACTGGCTTACCGAAGGTGTGCTTCACAGCCTGCTCCAAGGAGAATTACTCAGGGTCTGAAGCTGAATGAGGTCAGATTTTGTCCAGAAGCACCGGTGTGGGTTTGCAGACGTGAGGTGATTTTGGCCATTAAGATTTGATCGTAACGGTTGGTGGTTGTACAGAAACCATTGTGCTAGTGCAACTTAGGACAGGATTCTTCGGTTGGGCGAGAACCGTAGCCGTACAATTCCCGATTCCGTTGCTATACGTTGGCCAAAACTAATAGAATCCATCAGAATCGTCAAGTATGTGGGGTAAAAGGCAACATCATTGTGATATCTGGAGTGGAGGTAGCGGGTCGGGGCTGTTGAGTGTTAGCTCGGGTAACCTAGTGCTAGGGGTAGATAGGGTTAACTAGGGTTAGGGTTAGGGTTAGTTAGGGTTAGTTAGGGTTAGTTAGGGTTAGTTAGGGTTAGTTAGGGTTAGTTTGTTAGGGTTAGTTAGGGTTAGTTAGGGTTAGTTAGGGTTAGTTAGGGTTAGTTAGGTTAGTTAGGGTTAGTTAGGGTTAGTTAGGGTTAGTTAGGGTTAGGTTAGGGTTAGTTAGGGTTAGTTAGGGTTAGTTAGGGTTAGTTAGGGTTAGTTAGGGTTAGTTAGGGTTAGTTAGGGTTAGTT